>NC_060121.1:956638089-958019306 GCF_021461395.2 Schistocerca americana | reverse complement strand
AATGCTGTTGAGGTAATTTTCTTTTTTTTTCTTAGATTCTCTGTTTATTTGGTTTCTAAGCTTTCTATATTTGTTTTCGCTTTGCTCGTCAGAGGCATTTTTGTATAGTCTTCTTTCTTCCATTAGACAAATTATTTCAGGTGTTATCCACTCTTTCCTGTTTACAGGTTTGGCTTTCCCAATAAATTCTTCTGCTGCTTTATGTATGCCTTCTTTGATTTGTTTCCACTCCTCGTTAGTACTCCCGGGAATAATGTTTGATGCCATCTCATCAGTTTTCCGTGCATAAGGGATCACTAGTTCTTCAGACTTTAGGTTATCTCTGTTCCATACTTTGTTCGTTTTTCTCTCTAATCGCTTGAGTTTGAGTAAGCATTTCATCATTACAAGGTTGTGATCACTATTAATATCCGCAGACGGGTAGCTTCTGCAATCCTTGATTTGGTTTTTAAAACGCGATTTTACTAATATATAGTCGATTTGGTGTCTTCTAGTATCTCCTGGGGCTTTCCACGTGTACCTTCTTCTTTTATGGTGGTTGAAAAGGGAGTTCGCTATGACCAACTTGTTTTTGGCACAAAATTCAATTAGCCGGCTTCCTCTTTCGTTTCTATCTCCTAGACCATATTTCCCTACAATTCCGTCAACTTTCTCTTCTCCAACACTAGCATTCCAATCTCCCATTATAATTAAGTTCTCTTCACCTTTAACATAATTTATAACTTTGTTGATGTCTTCATACACTGTTTCTATTACATCGTCTTCTTCTGCCGATGTCGGCATATAGACTTGTACTATTACCGTGTTCTTTGGTTTGGTTCCAATTTTGACTAGTATTATCCTAGAGTTAAATTGCACATATCCTGTGACTAGATTCCCGAGTTTTCCTTTTAGAATTATTCCAACTCCACCGATTCCAGTTGTTCCTTGGTTAGTACCTGTATGAATGATACGATAATTTCCTGATCTGAAGTCTCCTGGTTCAGGCCATCGCATCTCAGATATTCCTATTATGTCTGTTCCCATTCTGTCCATCTCTAGTTTGAGGTTCTCTAATTTCCCGCATTGGAGGAGTGTTCTTACATTCCATGTTGCTATTTTTAGTGTATTCTTCAACTTTGCCTGACCTTCCATTGTCCCCACCCGGAGATCCGATTGGGGGACTATTACTCCGGATTTATGTTTAACAGAAGATTCTGGCATGGTGCGCTACTGATTCTTGGGATATCTTGAGTGATCTTTAATGGAGTGGTTTCCCGTTGCCTTCTCCATCCTATGCCGTTGACTGTGAAGTTCTTCCGCCTTTAGGAGCAATTTCTCACTCCAAGGACAAGAGAGTGCCCTGCCTCTATCCGCTCATCCGCTCTCTTTGAGACCGTTGGCACTTGATAGGGGGCGTTTCCTTATCCCGGGAAACACTCGGTCGTCAGAGCCTCGTTAGCAATAACAGGGTGTACCGTGCAGCAATCCTTAGCTGCAACTCGGGTAGGTGAGGTTGACATTTGTACAGGAGAGGCTGTTAGAGTCGCTTCACTGTACCTTACACCCTTCTTTGCCATTAATTCGAAAAATTTCACGGGACTCTTCTCTCCTGAATTTTCAAAATATGGGTTCTGTAATAATTCGTACTTCACTCTGTTCTGTGCTTCGCTGGACCAATATCGTGAGAGAAACTTCTCTCTGAAATCTTCGTACGATCGGCATGTCGCTGCAACATTCTGCATGGTTTCTGCGACTGTTCCTGACATGTGTGCACATATAAAGTCTAATTTGTGTGCTAGCGTCCAGTGTTCTGGTAATCCTACTTGGAATTGATCAATAAAAGTTCGTGGATGTAATGAGTTTCCTTCTCGAAAGTGTTAAAATTTTCTGACTGTGAGGAAATGATCGATGTCGTGCTTCGTCATAGTTCCATATGAAATTCGCGATTCTTCGCCACTTTTGTTTCTGATCATTTCTCCCGTCGTTCTTTCCGGTTGTGTTAGATCCATTGGATATTGTCCACTGTAACTTTCGCCTACCCTTGCGTAGTATCGTTGGAGTGGTACGCAATAATTTTCCTCCATCGGTTGTGAACGTGTAGCTGAATGCATTTCACTGTACTCTTCGCGACCTGGCTTTCCATTATCAGGTATTGGTTCGGTATCTTGTCTGGCTAACCTTGCTGCTTCATTGCACGATCCAAACTGTCTTGAAACATACATTTGTGGTTCCGCATGTGTTTGTGATAACGTTTGTTCATCAAGAATTTCGAAACGTGTTTGTTGCTGTGCAGGCTGTCTGATTTCACGTATGTTACTTTCCGCCTATGATTGGAATCGCAAATGTGTAATATCTTCGTTAATTGCTTGTTTTTCCGGTGCTGTTACAGACACGGATGTGGTTGCACATTCTGTGCTTGTTCGATCCTGTTCACTACGCTCTTCAATGGTTTGCAACAACTCTGATGGCAATTTCTGAAATTGTAGCTTCGTTTGCGCTTCTATTTTGACTATGCGGTTATATATCTTTTCAGCGCTGCTTTCGTGATACGTTTGTGTAACACACTGTTTTCGACAATTCCACGCGCTGTACCTGCTGCTTGTCTAGTAATTTCGTTTATCTGTTTCTCTAGTTTCTTGACTTCTCCCTGGGTGTTGTTACGTAATATTTTGATCTCGTCCTGAGTGTCATTACGCAATGTTTGTACGTCCGCTTGTACCTTGTCAATGTCTGTTCTCAATTGATTGTGACCTGTTATTAAGTTTCCTATCACTTCTTGAGATTATTTTGCCTCGTCTTCAATATGACTTAGGTGTAACTGAATTTTTTTGTTTTGTTCTTTAATCTCACGCATTTGTCTCGTGGTTTCTGCAATTTGTTTCGTCGTTTCTGCATTCGGAATTTTAATTTGGTTCGCAATTTCTTTATTTTGTCTTGTCATGGTTTCCGTCATTAATTGTAATAATTCTGCCAGATTGGTGGGTCCTATTGCGTTTTCTTCCGACGTCCTACGCTCTGTGTTTTCGCTCAATTGTTGGTTTGCAACCGATTGCATTGAACTGTGCGTTGACACGTTTCTGCTCGCATTCCTTGTACTCTGTGGTGAGGGAGCTTTGATTACTTGTACTATGGGTTCTACGTATTCAAGACGCAAGTTAGAATCATCATCGACTGTCTCTCTACTTTCCCGCTCCTCTGTCATATGCCTTGACGTACATTATCCTCGTTATGGTGCGTTACATGTCCCATTTCTCGCGATACTGCATCGTCTGTTGTACTGTCCTCTATTCTCTTTCCGTTTTCATGTTGGGTCTCTACCTCAATTCGGTCAAGGTCTCGATCTGCCATTGCTAATCCTTCCGAATGCCGTATTTTCTGTTTTAATGGCAATTCACGCGCCCTACTTCGAGTCAACATGCGCTCATACGATCTCACGCGTTTCATTAACTTTTTGTTCACACGACTTGACACTACCAAGACTGAGAATCCATTCACTTACTTGTTGGGTCAGAACCAACTTGTCAACGATGTATCCGCCACCTGTGCGCTTGCATTGGAGAGAAAACTTAATTCTAACAATTTTTAAAATTCATAACTTAATTATGCTATTTTCTCTGCTAGAATGTCTATCTATTGGACACTTTCTTACTATCTATCGCTGCAGCTACTGTTTTCGACTATTTATAACGTTCAAAAAAAATTTTATTTATTACGAAAATTTTTCAACAGGATATTTTTCTGAGTTAGTTAGGCATTTGGTCGACCTTCAATCATGGTATTTTACCATTCCGGCAGGGTCGCCATTTTCTAAACATTCTGCGTGGTGTCTGTTTGTTCTAAGTCCTGTCTCCCTACCACTTTTGCGCAACGACGCTCTGAGCGTGTTTTTAGGGAATTGTCTAGTTTGAACCTGGGGCCTGTTGCTGGTAAGGAGACGCCAGACCACACATGATATGTAGAATTCAGAAGAGTTCAGTGAGACTAGCGATGATATAACCAAATACTTAATGATTTCAGCATCAGCTCCACTGCACTCCCTGTAAAAGAATTTTAATACTAACTAAATTTAGTGGAAGGGGTTCAAGGCTTTCCTATTTTTAGTTAGCTGGTAAAATAACGTCGAAGAAGCAGTTAAGTTTACCATTGGAAATTTTATTCTACTCACAAAACATTGTTTATAAATTGCACTATTGATAAAAGGAAATGTTTTAATACAGGATGGTAAAAACCGACTGCGTTCAACAAAAATGTGAACAAATATTCCCTGAATGGGTTTCCAAGTTCTACAACGGATCGAAGGATGACCTATGCCATATCACATCTATAATCTAGGTTTAAATTAAGTTTCACAAAAAAGCAAATTATCAAAATGGTCTACAGTGACCCTCAATTATCTTTAATTACTTATCTAACTTGTCGTAAATTACAGTGGCTGATGTGGCCTCTCAATATCTATAGAACAGAAAAATTATCACCTTTCAGATTTTTACTTCAAGTGGCAAATGTGAACACCATGAGCTTTAATTGACGATCGACACTAGTATTACGCAAAAAGGGGATGTAACAGATGAAACTTCTGCATTTCTGAGTGAAGCTTTATGTGCTCAAAAATGTGGCATCGCGTGCATTCATTACTTTGTCGGTGTTCATCAGGGGGTGGCGGACAGCACAGCTCCGCTCACCTCGCCGTCTCGGAAGCAACTCTCTCCTAACTTCTCCTTACTACAATTTACCGAAGTTGGTTTAAAAAAAATATATCTGGCTGTGTTTTCATCTGATCAGTCATAATCTCAATGTTAACCTTAAGCTCTGCCTACAAAAATTTTGTCCATCCAATGAGAAACGTTATACTTTCCGTGGTGGGGCAATGTTTTTAAAGTTTGCAACGTAACAGAGACGCGAAAAAGTCTCACGCTAAAACTTGCAGCTGGTGTGGTCCTTTTAGCGTTATCGTAAGATCTATACTGTTCTTCTGGAGGGCTTTATCTTTTAACATGGGCTGGTGGGTGGTCCTAACGTAACAGAGACACGAAAAAGTCTCAAGCTAAGACTTGCGGGTGGTGTAGCCCTTTTTGTGTTATCGTAAGATCTATACTGTTCTTCTGGAGGGGTCTAGCTTTTAACATGGACTGGGGTGTGGTCCTAACGTAACAGAGACGCGAAAAAGTCTAACGCTAAAACTTGTGGGTGGTGTGGTCCTAGCAGTTAGCTGGCGACGTGGGTGTCCGTCCATCCCTTACCGTAGGGCCTTCCAGCTTAACACGGTTCTGCTCTCGGCTTCTGTTCTCGTTTCTCCCCTCGGAACTGCGTCGGTCTCGCGGTGGGAAGGTATGACATGCATTTAGGCATTCTTGTGTTAGTCTGTGGTATTCCATTTGCTCACTTGTTACTCGTATTACTTTGGTTAATTTAATGTCATGATTTATTCGGAGCTATGTGACATACTACTGGATTTGCTTATCATGTCAGGGTTTTCATGGAAGGTGTTGGATTTGCCTGACACCTTACATAGTACTACATAAAAACTGAAGCGTCACAAAAGACAAATTGCAATAACTTTCGGAAAACTTTTATTGCCTGTGGACCCAAGAACAAAAGTACTGTAAGATTAACTGACAACAAGCCAGCCGCTAACACGGTAGTTGCAACGTGCTCAAGGTGGCAATTGTCAGCGTATTCATGATACATACGGAAGCTGTAGTCAGATGAGTTGAACACAGCTAAATCCTAAAGGACTGAAGGGAAGACTGACGATATGTCACGAAGTGGACTATGAGGATCTTCATAATGACAGTAAGCGTCAGAATGAATGCAGCGATGATGCTCAGAAAATAATCTGACACGCCTCCAAATGGTAGTCAAACTGCTCAACGCTAAACGACATGCTTCTCAGTAAGCATGACACATCAAAATCTCCTGAAGGGTTCTGCAGTGCAATTCTCGACCTAGAATGAGCCCCCAAAGGTCTCAGAACGCTCTTAGAATCATCTACGAATAAGGATTCCACTGCCTGGACTCCATGAGATCTCACCGGATGTGATCTCGCAAAGCTTATCAGCTCTCCGAGCTCCAGGCTGCCAAGCACAACAGTTTTGTCCATCTTCCTCCACTATGTACGCAGGACATTGAATATCTCGTCGTATTGTCTTTGACATTGGTGAGCTCAATTTTCATCGTTATTCAGTGAATAATAGATTGTGGGTAACCCTTCTTGCCAGTCTTCGTTACAGTAGAGTTAACTTTCCTATCCCACTTCGAAATATACCTGGATAGACACCGTGACTGAGACGGCATTTTCACACCGTCTTCTTTTGGAGCACCTGACACTGTTTTTCGATATTCCTGAGCAGTCGAGAAGATTGCAGCTTAACAACAAGCCTATTATGCCCCTGCTCAACTGTTTTACGTTCACAAAATTTGGCAACGTTCCGTAACCATCAGTCAATCTTTAAACGGGACATTCCATTCAGAGAGAAGCGCAACACTTCAATTAAACTATACCTGTCCAACTTCTGTGACTTTCAAGGAAGTCTCGCGATGTCCAGGCGTGGCTTAACTGGAATATTTTTGTCCATAAAGTCAGTCTGTGAAGTCTTCTAATACTCACATACAATTTTTATATGAATAAACGCAGTGGAAGGAGAAGCTTTTACTTTCTGTTGCGCCACGATTCCACATGGGACATGAACTATCCTGTGGCAGTCAGCAGAACGACGCCATAAAGGTGGAAGCATTTGTCAACCTGAAGTCCAGACACCATTGCAAAAGAAGACATGTTCAGAGTGCATGAGTACTTATTCAGGACGCTGATAATACGGAAAGCGCCAACTAGTGCCTCTCTTACCGTGCTGACAGAGCTCTGCAGAAGTTAACCAAACAAGAAACCCACAGGAAATGTAATGATTGCGGCCCAGTGGCGCCAACGTGCCACTCCAGATTGCTTTGAGTTCCAAGATGGGAGTTCAAATGGTTCAAATGGCTCTGAGCACTATGGGACTTAACAGCTATGGTCATGAGTCCCCCAGAACTTAGAACTATTTAAACCTAACTAACCTAAGGACATCACACAACACCCAGTCATCACGAGGCAGAGAAAGTCCCTGACTCCACCGGGAATCGAACCCGGAAACCCGGGCGCGGGAAGCGAGAAAGCTACCGCCCGACCACAAGCTGCGGACAAGATGGGAGTGCTGCTATTGGCGAAACACTAATTAAACGGATCATAAATATAATTTCTAAATCAGACATTCACTCTTGGATGTTCTCAGTATTGTCAGATGTTCGTCGACATTCTTTTTAATTGACAGTATCTAAATACTTACACGATGCTGAGCGTCACAGTCTATGCTAGCTACTAACTTTTGGACAAAGTCCATCGCAATATCAAATTAAGTAACCATCCACATTCGACGTACTTTGACTCCAGTAACTGCAAGCATTCACCTGAGCTGGAGTCCATATGCGGACAAATCTTCGCGCTGCTGGGTCGCCTGATAGGGGACTTCTTCTGCTGACAACAACTCCCCGTTTGGGGGGGGGGGGGGGAGGCACGGTCGTGTGCTCGAGTACATGCTAGGGGCGGGCCAACTACACTGTTGCTGCTCAATGACCCATATGGGCTCTCATTGGTGCTGATCACCAACCATTGTAGGCATACACTTTCGACTTGCTGGATTCTGTGGTCTAAACACGCATTTTCCGCAGTCTCGATTGTTGCGTCTGTCACACATTGCTGGTAGTGTGTGATAATATCGTCAGCTTTCTGCAGCCTCGCTGATGTCATCAGCCATCATTGTTTGCACGTGTTGCCTCCCTAGCAGGCGGTTGGTGGCAGTCCGCACGTTTGTTGCCAGCTGTATCACTGGAGGGGCAACAGTCTTCCCACCAGCTGCAATCCGTCTCTATACCTAACATGAATAATGGATTAATATACTCAGAGATGGTTTACTAATGCTCCACAATGTATTACCTGTTACTACCGACTCTAACAACGAATTGCAGGCAAAGAAGTGGACCTTCATCCTGATCTAAAATGCTTGATTTCTCCGTCTTCCTTAGTCACTTTTCACTTCAAAATTACATGTACCGCAATCAAAAGTATTTCGTACATTCTCCAATGGCACAGAAAGGAGAAGAACACTTTTCATTATTTTGAACAGCTCAAATGAGATATGTGGTTTTATTTGTAATTTCTTGAGGCTTATGCTGTTTGATTGCATGTCTTTCATCAGTTAAGATAGTCTATAAATGTAGATTTCTGAGTTGTTGGATTGACATTGAAAGTTTAAATACAATACCTTCTACGTTCATACTTAATTATGTAAACCTTGTATTCATAGTAACTCAGGATATGATAACTAGTTTCCATGCTATTACACAGTTCTATCAGGAAATGAAATTAATGTTGTGAGGTATAATAAAGCATAGAGTGGTTTTGTTCATTGTGGTTATAGATTTGAAGTTTTCGAAAACAGTACTTAATTTTATCATTGTATAGTTAAAACACCTGTTGGTACCTTTTCTTTTGCTTTGTATACGATTTCCAGTTTATTTTAAATGTATTTGAATAATGAATGATACGCTACCAGTTTGACACTACAAATTTTCCGCAAGGAACAAGAGGTAACGACAGATTGTGAAGAAACAACATTAGATGACACGAAATGGCAGACACAGAAAAGTTTAAGCAGAGAGTATTAAAGGTGAAAGGGTACTGGATTAGAAATGACATAAAGTGATGTGAGAAAGCAAAAAGGGTATACAGCGAGAATATGAAGGAATAGTGCAAGAGAATGAAGCAGTGATTTCTCTGGGTCTTTTAGAGGCTCCATACAAAAACTGAAACAACAATAATAATGTACACAAATAACAAATTGATATAAAATTATTTGTAAAGGACGAGGAAAGGGAGTCTTGTGTCTATGGTCTACCTTTAAAAACCATTCCTGCATTGTTCTGAAATTGCTTGAGACAACAAATGAAACTTTAGTCACTGAATCTGCAACATCTATCAATTCTCAGTCTAAATTACATAAACACTACTTCTCAGATACAGTTAATTTTAGTTAGTTACAGTAACGTCATAATTCGCTGAGCTGAAGTATTCCTCCAAAGAGTAAAATGAATCTTCTGTGAGAAAGTATTTCGTAGTGGACTTAAAATTTATGTATTTATAGACTGACTAACTTCAGTCCATGGAAGAAGTTGTTGAGCAGTCATGCTGCAAACTATTTTCTGAATGAAAGAGAACATATCTCACCATTATAAAAGCGTACTCAGTAGAAACTAAATGCAATCTGACCTCTTTATTGTAACGCAATCAATATCAAAGCAAGCAATCAATCCTAAACAATACGTTGTGTATATCAATGGTAAGGTCTCTGTGGTCCGTGTATGCTTTTGTCAGGGAACGGCACCACATCGAGAATTCTGTCCACCGTACCCTCCCTCCTGCACTCCACTCCACACCACAAAACTGGAATGCTAGGGCACTGAAACGGAATGAATAGCGGTGGGGATCGCAAAGCGGCTGCATTCCACCACGAGGCACGTACAGAGCCCATGAAGTCAAAGAGGCACCGCAGACCGCGCTGCCGATAAATTACGCCCCTATTCGTGAGGAGAAACGGTCGGTGAAGTTTGTCCTCTTCCAGCCACATCATTTATTGAACTACAAAGACGGCTTGCAGTAAAAATAACCATAGAATTTACATCATTGGTATTTGACAGCAACGTAGTTTACAAGGTGGAAGGGATTGCTACTATATACTTATGTGTCTGAGAATTACACTACTGGCCACTAAAACTGCTACACCAAGAAGAAATGCAGATGATAAACGGGTATTAATTGGACAAATATATTATACTAGAACTCACATGTGATTACATTTTCACGCAATTTGGGTGCATAGATTCTGAGAAATCAGTACCCAGAACAACCACCTCTGGCCGTAATAACGGCCTTGATACGCCTGGGCATTGAGTCAAACAGAGCTTGGATGGCGTGTACAGGCACAGCTGCCCATGCAGCTTCAACACCATACCACAGTTCATTAAGAGTAGTGACTGGCGTTTTGTGACGAGCCAGTTGTTCGGCTACTATTGACCAGACGTTTTTAATTGGTGAGAGATGTGGAGAATGTGCTGGCCAGGGCAGCAGTCGAACATTTTCTGTATCCAGAAAAGCCCATACAGGACCTGCAACATGCGGTCGTGCATTATCCTGCTGAAATGTAGGATTTTGCAGGGATTGAATGAAGGGTAGAGCCACGGGTCGTAACAAATCTGAAATGTAACGTCCACTGTTCAAAGTGCCGTCAATGCGAACAAGAACGACCGAGACGTGTAACCAATGGCACCCCATACATCACGCTGGGCGATACGCCAGTATGGCGATGAAGAATACACGCTTCCAATGTGCGTTCACAGCCATGTCGCCAAACACGGGTGCGACCATCATGATGCTGTAAACAGAACTTGGATTCATCCGAGAAAATGTTTTGCCATAAGTGCACCCAGGTTCGTCGTTGAGTACACCATCGAAGGCGCTCATGTATGTGATATAGCGTCAAGGGTAACCGCAGCCACGGTCTCCGAGCTGATAGTCCATGCTACTGCAAACGTCGTCGAACTGTTCGTGCAGATGGTTGTTGTCTTGTAAACGTCCCCATCTGTTGACTCACCGATCGAGACGTGGCTGCACGATCCGTTACAGCCATGCTGATAAGATGCCTGTCATCTCGACTGCTAGTGATACGAGGCCGTTGGGATCCAGCACAGCGTTCCGTGTTACCCTCCTGAACCCACCGATTCCTTATTCTGATAATAGTCATTGGATCTCGACCATCGCGGGCAGCAGTGTCGCGATACGATAAACCGCAATCGCGATGGGCTACAATCCGACCTTTATCAAAGTCGGAAACGTGATGGTACGCATTTCTCCTCCTTACACGAGACATCACAACAACGTTTCACCAGGCAACGCCGGTCAACTGCTGTTTGTGTATGAGAAATCGTTTGGAAGCTTTCCTCATGTCAGCACATTGTAGGTGTCGCCAACCTTGAGTGAATGCTCTGAAAAGCTAATCATTTGCATATCACAGAATCTTCTTCCTGTGGGTTAAATTTCGCGTCTGCAGCATGTCATCTTCGTGGTGTAGCAATTTTAATGGCCAGTAGTGTATCTCAAAAGAAGAGTATAGGTAGGCAGAGGAAATTTCATGACAGCAGTAGACTGACAGTGGACTTGCAGAAGAATTAACTTGGGAACTACGTTGTATTAAGTCATGAATTATTTAAGGAATGTACAATAAATGATGAAACTACGAGGAGCGTTCAATAAGTAACGCAATACAGTTTTTCATCCAATTTCAGTTGAAAAAAGGCAGAATATTTCGTGCGACATCGTGGAATATTCCCACTTCAGCTCCTATAGTTTCATAAATTTCGATTGGTTTTGCGACTACACATAGCCTTCAAAATGGCGTCTATAATAGAGATTGCGTTCCAAGCAGGGAGCTGTCATTGAGTTTCTTTTGGTGGAAAACCAGAACATCGAAAATACAAGTACTTGCAGAATGTCTACGAAGACCTGGCAGTGAACAAAAGCACGGTGAGTCGTTGGGCTAGGCGTCTGTCATCATCGCAAAAAGGTCGCGCCAACCAGTCAGATCTCCGGCTTGCCGTACGGCCGCATGCAGCCTTAGGAATTTAAAGAAACGTCTTCAGCGGGTTCATCGCCAGGAAAATGCAAACGAACTTCTCCTTCTCCATGACAATGCCAGGTCTCACACAAGTCTGTGCACTCGAGAGGGGCTCACAAAACTTCATGGACTGTTCTTCCTCATCCCTCCTGCAGCCCCGACTTCCATCCGTATGGCTCAATGAACGATACACTCCGCAAGAAGCAGTACATGGATGATGGTGACGTTACTGATGCAGTAAGACGTTGGCTGCGATTTTGAACAGTAGTGTTGTGCCATGCAGACATACAGGCCCTCCCAGTGAAATGGCGTAAGGCATTGAACGGAGATTATGTTGTGAAATAGGGTTTTGTAGGTAAAAGACTGGGGATTAATATGGCATATTGAATTTCTGAACAAAATCAGTCTGCTTTTAAAAAAAATAATGTGTTGCATTTCATATTGAACGGCCCTAGTTGCAACTTTAACTCTTCACCTATTTCCTGTATTAGTGAAGACAGGTCTCCTGCAAAGATACAGCGGGCCGCCTGGTTGACGCAAGCACTTTGCGTAGTAGAGGATCATGTTTTGTGGTCTGATGGAAAGGTTTGCCATTTGCACATTTGCACTGCGGTAAGATGTATTCTGACGACCCGCAGTGTGAGCAGATTTGTGTTCTTGGTTCGTAACGCGAAAATGAAGGTAGAGAACATCACTGAACATTCGTGGTTTGGAGTCGTGTGTCCCTCGTTGAGATTTGTCCTTCGTGTTTTTGTGAGGAGAGTATGTTTCGACACATGCTACGGAATCTGTTTGTTTCTAATTCTGAATGAAGAACTATTAATTTCGTCACACTCCCAGTCAAGTAACCCTGGCCAATGTTTCACGACTTGTATGGATTTTTCTTATTATTTGTTTTCCCATGTTGGAACATCCTGAGTCACGTGTTTCCAGAACACTGATGTTATAAATGTCAGGAAAAAAAACAAAGAATCGTTCACCATGCCGGAACTTTATGACAAATGTAATGAAGTACAGGTTTTTCTAATGAATGAATAATACGAAAGTAATGACTCAGACTGTCATACACAATGTTACGTGCGTGCGAAATTTGCTCGAAATATTATACATTCACTCTGTTGGCTACTAGGATGGTTCTGCACCATCGAATTTATCTAGCATTTCTCTCCCAAATTGACAACATTTGACATCATTAAACAGATACAAATATCTCTGTCAATTGATGGATGGGTAGCTGTTGCTTGCTGTCCATGGGCTCATTTTTTGTTTGTGGCAGTGTTTTCAGTCTTTTCTTTTTTTGTTGGAAAAATGCTGTGGTTTTAGCGTTCAGTTGAGACAATAATGGGACATTTGAAGTTTTGCTGAGTCATTTTTCCAGAACAAATCACAGGATTGTAGGCCAGTGTTAAGGACTGTTACCGATCAGATGCTAATGATGTTTTATTTAACATTATTTATTTGTGTCTCAATGTAACGAATTTATGGGTAAAGGTCATACACAGGGTATTAGTTTCAACTTGAGACAACTAAATATCTCGAAAAGGACATACCGTAGAAAAAAATGTTTTAGGTGAAAAGGTAATATTAGTAAAGCGTACATCTGTCTGCGCTACAGCTGGCCATCTCCTAACCGCCCCTTCTGCGTAGGTGGGGGTCAGCTTCATATTTTCAAATGACAGCCCCCAATCTTTATTGCACATCCAGATTCTAAGTCAAACCTTTTATTTCAATTTATGGTATGTGGCATTTTAATCAGCAAAAATGAAAGAGAGTGTCTCTCTTTTTGTAATTAAGAAGCGATGCATTTGATTTTACATTTAATTTACGATATAAATGAACACTTTTTCAAAATTAGTTGACTTTAGTACAGTAGTCAAGCCACAGCCACAGTAAATTAGAGGAAGTTCTCATGAATAGTTTTGATGAAACTGTCAGCCTTACCAGATGTAAGAAGTATGGAATAAGTCTGCTATTAGTTATCAGAACCTGATATATAAGTAGCATCTAAACGCAAAATCTTCGTCATAGGAAACAATACTGTGAATTTACCATGTTAAATTAAACTTCGTTAGGCAGTAATGGCAAAGGAGCAACATGTCTGCAGTTGATGGCTGTGAAGCCTTTATCTATACAGAGCATTAAAATCTTAATGTCGTACATGTTGGATTAGAATCGGTGTTGTCCAACTACTTACAGAACGAACCTGACAAGTAAAACTCTTGTCTTATTAACCTTAGTAATTCTGCTGATATTCTGAAATATACATAGCTGCAAAAAATTAATAGTTTTTTAAAAAATAGTAAAATTCCCTAATAACACGATAGGTGCGTCTTGGGGTAAATAAATTTCCTTAAGTAGGGTACAAAACTGAACCTTGATGAAGTTAATGAAATAACAATATCCATGCATGAATACTACATACTATCATCTGTATATATTGTCTCCAAACCAATGGATCAACTCTGAGTTTTAGTATCAGCAGATGTAATCATCTGCAGAAAGTCCTTTCTCTTATAACAGTTGATATTGATGTTCAAGCGTTACTTGAGCGTTGCAAGTGTAATATTACAGTACAAATATGGCTAGACATTGACATTTCTGGCAAATAAGCTGCTTGTACGGTAACTTAGTTTTCTGTTCCCTGCAGTATTGATTGTCTTGAGTCTCCAAAGCATTGGAGTGCTTGATTTCGGTGGCAGCCCTCGAACGCTTCCATTAGGTTGACTGATTTTGGTGTGTGTTTTCCTGCCTAGTTCTCGCGCTGTCCGCTTACCCGCTTCCAGCGGAACGCAAAACACAAGCAATGTAATACGGTAAAATAAGTGTCTGTCACAGGTGCACCTGTCATAGATATCCATCGAAATCAACCACCCCAATCGTTAGAGGCAAGAGGACTCACAGAAATAAAGCTCAGCAATGGTGAGAGGCATGGGGACTCATGGAAATCAAACATCCCGATGGGAACCGAAAGCTATTACATTGACGTCGCTGACTCTGGATCACGCTAAACGTGGTTTCCAGCCACACATTGAAATGACTAACCATATTATACTCTACAACCAATTTTGCGATACTAAAGTAAATTTTATAGATAAATATCAGTCGTTAGAACACAAAGTTTTACATTTACGTCGTAAATGAAATGTAGAATCAAATGCGTCATCATTTTTAGGTCTTTGCTTTTTCTGTTACTATTCATCTTTGTTTTTTCATCAGTAGATACTTCTTTTATACTCTAGACATATTTTTTTTTTATTTAAGCCTCTCTGAAAGTGAATCCTCAAAATGAAATTTTTTTTCTCACGCCGCAGTTTTCTCCGTCGATAAGCTCGACGTTTCTCGAGGCTTCTCTATCAGTGTGTCCTATGAGGATACGAAAAGTAGTACTTATGAGGAACACCTCTTCCATAGTCCATTGACTCATTGTATGACACAGTTAATGAGCTCCAATTGCTGCAGCCCTGATCCATAACTTCACACGAATATAGTGACAGCTAAGGCACACGGAAGGATTTGGAGCAGAACAACGAACATCACTGGAATTGTTTGTTTGTATTGCGTATCATAAAAAATGCGCCTCTGTTATGCATAGTTCTCAGTCATTATGAGTCGGATGATGTCGTGCCGTACTCCTGGGCCAAATACAAAAAACATATTTTAAAACTATGGGAATATGGTGCACACCAATTCAAAATTCTGGTCTCCGAAATGAAGATATAATGTCGAAACCAGAAAAAACATTTAAGATTTTAGCAGATTTGTTGGTTACATACAGTAATGTCATTTATAAACACTGTTGAGCATAACGCAAAAAAGATTTTATGCAAAATATACGAGGTTCACGCCAAAATAAATTCACAATGTGTTTTTAAAACTTGCAGTTTATTTTCCATACCTTTGACATGTTTGGCTTTAGGAAAGGTAAAGTCGCCGTAGAGGCAGTTCTGACGTTGCGGTTGATAATGGAAGCCAGAGCGAAGAAAAACCCAGACATGTTCATGGGATTTGTCAACCTGGAAAAAGCGGTCGACAGTGCAAAATGGGACAAGATGTTCGGAATTCTGAAATAAACGGGGGTAACCAATAAGCAAAGAAGAGTTATATACGATATGTATAATAACCAAGTGAGAACAATAAGACTGGAAGGCCGAGAACGAAACGCTCGGATTAAATAGCGTGTAAAAAGGGATGTAGTCTTTCGCCCCTCCTGTTCGACCTATAGATCCGAGAAGCAACGACGATTTAAAAGGAAGTTTCAAGAGCTGAATTAAAATTCTATATGATAATATTGCAATACTCAGTGAAAGTAGAGAAGAATTACAGGATCTGTTGAATGGAATGAACCGTCAACTGAGTTTAGAATATAGATTGAGAGTAAATCGAAGAAAGATGAAGATAATGATAAGTATCAGAAGTGAGAATAGCGAGAAACTTAACATCAGAACTAGTGATCACGAAGCAGGCTTAGTTTACCGTTTTCCGTGTGGTTACGATTTCTATTACTGTCGCTCATTCTCAGTACCAGTGGTCATTTCTTTGTCATTATTGAGATGCATACCGGAAATGTGAAAGGCAGCACCTTTAAATTATATCGCTGATGAATGTTGAAGCTATATTGGCCACTGACTTCATGAGTATCCACATCACGATTATAGATTTAGGTGGAAGTGTCTTGACGTTAAATTTCGAGGATAACCCCATTAAATTAATTTTTGATAAGCTTGTTTCCTGAGGTGACTAAGAAGTGACTTTGCCCTAGATTTCTTGCTCGACCTGAATTGTGATCGGAACTGGAGGCGCTTCTAAATTACGTAAGTCGATAAGTTTGCCTTCCTTCGATCGTGGAAGGAATGAAGTTTTGTGAAAATTGCGACCAGAGAGCACTGATGGTGAAGGGCGCTCGTCACAGATCGACCGATCAGCATTCTATCACATACTTAGTAACGATGCATAGGTGTGTGAAGTACAGACAGTAGGAGTAAAATTGTTTGTGTTGTGGCATGAGTAGAGGTGTGTGCTTATGTAGTGTGTAGTAGTAGGAAGCTAGTCGGATGTGTAGAATAGTGAGATATTGGTATTTGTGATGTAATTAAAACCATAGATAGTGTGTTTGTAATTGAAAGTAAGACCACATATGGAACTTGTATATTTCCAGTATTCTTGACTTACTAGTGAGCAATTTTAAGCATATTATGAAATCCATTTTGTAAGTTGAATGTCTGGGGCAAGGCATTTCTGTATTCTTTGAATTAGTAGTATGTATGTGAGGTTATGTAAAAAACTCCACCCTGGAAACGAAATGATAATATGGATTTGATGGCCTGGGGGTGCCCACCTGGGGAAGGTCGGCCACTCAGTTGCAAGTCTTTTCAGTTGGCGCCACACTGGACGACCTACGTACTAATGTCGATGAAATGACGTGGCTGGGTTTCGAACATGGGCCTGGTGCATGGCAGTCAGACGCGCTGACCACTCAGCTAAGAAGGCGGACACTCCCAACCTTTACAGCTATTGCTGGTGAAAAATAATGGATTTTGTAATTTCTTGCTTAAATGTCATATTACTTGTCTATTTGTCTGTGAATCCAGTCCAGTCAGTGGTGAGAACTGCACACTGCCATGATTCAGCACTGCTGTAACTGGGTAACCTCTTTTGATGTTAGTCAATTGTCAGGATGAGTATTATTGCAAAGGGCATTTGATTCTAAAGCATTATGTCAGGGTGAAAAACACTAAATAAATTAGTTTTTCTCTCTTAACAACATGTGGGCAGTGTGGGTTCTTCCTTGGCTTGGGTATGAGGTAGAATGAAAAAGCATTTTTACATAAGATAACCTTTATTGAAAGATTTGTACAATGGTTTCCTTACTGGATTGTTCTGGCTGGGAGGGCGGCAGCTGTGTCGTTTGCGAAGCCTTCCACTGCGTGCGTGGCGGCGTCTGATTACGCCTGGCAGTGTATATCTCATGGCGCTGTTTCGCCCAGTTGACTGGAGACGTGCATCGTGAGGTGGCCCGTTTAGTTACGGAGAACAAAGTCGTGAATCGGATGGTGATACCTTGTATGTGGCGTCGCAGTGTTTCTTTTTTCTAAGCGGCTGCATGTGTCAGTGTTGTGCGTCGGCCCGCCGAGCAGCGCGGCAGTGGAAGGCCAGTGTCCTGGACTCAAACAACGGACTCCAGCTTGCCAGTCTTCGGCTGTCAGATCTTCATCACCAGCTCACAGGTGACTGCTGATGCGAGGCCGTCTCCCTCCTGTCCTCACGAGTCACCCGGGTACGTAAAAATCAGTCTTCAAATTCCTTCTAACTTCTGTCTTCTGGCGGCGAGGCTGCTACTTGCTATTCCATTATATCTTCTGTGTATGATGTAGTCTCTTCCTGCATGACGGTATTCACCACCGACTGATCTGTACTGGAACTGAACTCGAACCGAATGGTTCAAATGGCTCTGAGCACTATGGGACTTAACATCTATGGTCATCAGTCCCCTAGAACTTAGAACTACTTAAACCTAACTAACCTAAGGACATCACACAACACCCAGCCATCACGAGGCAGAGAAAATCCCTGACCCCGCCGGGAATCGAACCCGGGAACCCGGGCGTGGGAAGCGAGAACGCTACCGCACGACCACGAGCTGCGGGCTAACTCGAACCGAAACTGAACTGAAAACTACTACTGTCGGGCCCACTGTGTCTCGCGTATTTATTTACTTCAGTTCATTGGAGGTGAACGACTTCACGGTCATTGCCTCTTCTGTCACATTGAAAAGCTTCTCGAAGAATCTTCTTAACGTCTGTCGTTGGCTCTTGGAATGTAGGCGAAGGCCTTTGATCACATGTGACAATTGAGAAACACGTGAGCCGGTCGGGCGATGCCCTGACGGCTGAATCGACAGCTTCTGGTTATGTGGGGAGGGCGATGGCTTCCCCTGAACGTGCTTACTTGCAAGCGCCGGCCGTTGCCACTGCTGCTCTGCCTGCTGTTTGCCAGTGTTTAACTCTTCTAAACTAAACTAAGTTTTTCATTTATTTTCTAATTTCTACTTCACTTCACATTGATTTCACTAATTTATTTACCTATCTTAAGTACCACTCAGCACTGCTCACACAAGGAGTATGGGCAAGGCCGAGGTCCAGAGCAATCTGAGCTATCCCAGGCACACAAAGCAGCCTGGAGTCCTGCTGGCAGCCAGCATATGGAGCTGCAGGGGGAGCGTAATGGCACAGGCAAAGACATCAATGGTACTATCATGTACCATACACAGTCCACCTCTGACGTTACATGGGTCCGATCTGTTTGGATCCTGCTGCAGCTTGGCACATTCCTTGATACAGACGAACTTCGTTTATTGTCCAGAAAGGCCAGATGGTGCCACGCCCACTTACCTACTGAATGTGGTGAAAGCAGCTTGCTGTGTATGCATGACCCTCCCACCGTAACACAATCAGAGGTGTGCATGGCTCTCTACCATGAGTCAAGCATCACGATGCTGTTTATGGATGAAGTTGATGGAAAAGATGAACGCTGGTGCACCCAGGGGGTGTGTCATCCACAGTGCCTGCCAATGATCCACTCACTGATGACACCACACTACAAGATGTCAGGGAGGTGAGACAATGTGCTCACATGAACCGAACTGTCTGTTGCTATGTGGGACTTGACTTTCTGTCACAAAAGGTGATCAAGATAGCTGCTGCATTCCAGTTGGGTGCAGTACAGAGTCAGTGCGAGACACACTTACGCATAAGCTAGTTCCGAGATGGGAGCATCCTGCACCTAATGGCCCTTGCCAACCTCTCTATCTGCGCTTGTCTTCGTGTATCGTGGTGCAGCTGAGAATGGAAAATTATGGAGTCAACACGAGCCATTGAGGTTCCTCGGAGACACATAGAAAGGAAAGTCACTGGGCTCACAATCTTTGGTCACTGACAACTGAAATATCGAACACCCTCCCCAGGACCCTCCTATTACCCTCTACAAAGGTTCATCAATATGTGCTGGTGCCATTAGTATTCGTTCGTGTGAAAGTGTAGTTCAAAATACGACGAATACTAAGGACAATTGTGCGTTCTCTTAAAGCAGGTCACTGACAACTGCAATATCGAGCCATTCCAGTAACCACCAAGTATCCTCCACAAAGGTCCACCAGGCCATCAGTGTTCAGCATGTGAGAAGTGTAGTTCAGTATGCGACGAACATTAAGGAAAACTATTTTTATTGATGTTGTGTCGGCCACTGTGGCCGAGCGGTTGTATGCGCTTCGGTCCGGAACCGCGCTGCTGCTACGGTCGCAGGTTCGAATCCTGCCTCGGGCATGGATGTGTTTGATGTCCTTAGGTTTGTTAGGTTTAAGTAGTTCTAAGTCTAGAGGACTGATGACCTCAGATGTTAGGCCCCATAGTGCTCAGAGCCGTTTGAACCATTTGAAGTTGTTGTCTCTATGTCTGATGAAATGCAGTCAAACAGAAATTGATGTTTCGTCTGTGTGTTGCTTTATTTCATTCACTTTCAACTGTTTGGTGACATTGTATAGAGCATTGTTGAGTCCTTGTTACCGCTGACTTAATTAAATAAATTTTACTACATGATTTGATGCCATGGAGTTTAGTGTTGCAAATTTGATTGTACAGTTGGGTCAATATGGTTAGCCGTTTCAATGTTTGGTTTATTAACTACGAGGGACATTCTGTAAGTAACGCAACACATTTTTTCTCTTCCAAATATGCGGAATTTCTTGTGCAACATCGTGGTATATTCCCGCTTCAGCCTCTATAGTTTCATGAAGTTTCTATGGGTGGTGACGCTATACGTAGCCTTCAAAGTGGTGTCTCTAACGGAGGTGTGTTTCAAGCAGAATACCGCGACTGAGTTCTTTTGGCGGAAGATCAGCACATCACAAGTATCCCTAGGCGCTTTCAGAATGTCTACGGAGACAAAAGCAATGTGAATCATTGGGTGAGGCGTCTGTCATCATCGCAACAAGGTCACCCAAACCTCTTCGACCTTCCATATGCCGCACGGCCGCATACAGACGTTACTCCTGGTACCGTCAGGAAATTGAAGAGACGACTTCAGCCTCATCGTCGTGACAAAAAAGGAAATGAACTTCTTCCTCTCTATGACAGCACAAGACCTCATACAAATCTGCGCACCTGAGAGGAGTTCAAAAATCTTCATTGTATTGTTGCATTACTTATTGAAACCTCCTCTTATCTTTTGGTTGAACCCGTATTCTAGATAGTGTTTATGTTTTACTTTATTTATTGATGTCCTATCTGTGATATCGTGGACTTATTTGCATCGATTTATTCTAAACTGATTGTATATCCTGTGGCATTTTTACTAGTCACTGGTGAGGCGATTGCACACTCTAACCTTGTATACTAGTAACACAACCAGTTTTTAGTTGCAACACTTCTTTATTGATTACACATACTCATGAATTCATCAGCAGTAATAATCAATTAACAACATTTCCATATCAAGGCCCTATCCACGATTAGTATTTAAAAATGCACAAAAAAGACTATAAAGAATTGTAGAGCACAGAAACAGCTTCAGATATATAGTCAGTTAAAATGTTATATAGGAATGAAACTTTTCGATGCAATGGAAGCAATAACCTAACTTGCAAACAGGAGGTACTTCAGTCTTGCCACAGCCATACTGCAATATGACAAAATCTTAAATTACTTTAAACAAGCAACTTAGAAATAGGCACAACCAGGATGAAATTTGCCCTTTGTGTGTGTTTATGTTCATCAATTCACTGACATATTTTATTAACACTCAGTTTTACACCTATGCAAGCTTAAGGCAAAGTGTCAATTTAATGAACATGTGATGGACGCGAGCAAACGTTTATCTATTACTATTTCACAAACACACATTCCAAAGGGTGAACTTATACTCAACTTTGGACAGTAGGAAATCTTTCACCTAAAAAAAGCCTCTCGTTGAATGGAATAGAGAAATCGCGCGTTAACGGGGTCCGGACGGCCCTGAGTTCAAACCCTGAGATTTCCGTCACACTGCAAGCCCGCAGGGCGAGATTTGCTCGCGTCGACCACTATACACGTTTCTTCAGCGTGCCACTAAGCACCAAATCCAAACTTACAAATACGAGGCGCTATTTCTAGCTACTTTAGTAACATAATTTCATGGCCGTTCCAGAACATAACTCGCCTCGCGACCACTGCAGTGAATGTTTTGTTGCCCATTAGCACGAGCAACTGCAACAGTCAACAGTCCTTAAGTACACAATAATATTCGCTATATATAGAAGGAGGAACACACCATGAAAGCTTGGCGATTAATTTTTTCTTCTTCATGTGAAATTCACACGCTATCCATCCACAGAGCTCTCGAGGTATTAGTAAATCCTGGTCGCCACTGGCCAGCCGTGTCAATACAACTTTAATACTTTCCGGCAGCGGCCCATGCTTCTTCGTTGCTCCAACTCAACTGGTCCTCACGACATACGGCCGTGCCACGTGACATGGTGCCCCCAACTCCCCACAACGACAACCTGGAAAGCACATCACGTCACAGACTGACTCGGCTCATACACGGACCCACTCTCCTCGAGTTGCGCACGCGCGGCACCATAAATAGCCTAAGACGCAAAGAGAACAGGGCACAGGGACAACGATTAAAGATGAAAGTAAGAATCATATCGCCTGGCGCCAGAAACCCACCGGCTCAGTCACTATTTTCTTATGGAAAATAATTTATGAAAATTGTTGGTCTGTGCTTTGCTCTAACTCTGTCTTGCATCTGCATACGATGAACCTCATCATGGTAGCATCTATCAAATTGTGTTAAAACTTATAACACAGGAGCCATAGGTAATCACTGCTTGTTCTGGCTTACGTTCATTATTTCATTCGAGACCACAGTTAGATAAAGAATATAGATGAAAGATGTTAATTTACGCTAAAATTTGGATGTGGATGTGCATGGTGTAGATTTCTTTCTGTTTACATGTCTTTCTTATCTTTCTGTTTCATTGATATTTTCTTGTGTGGTTAGAAATGATTAGAAATGCCCTTGCATGTCACGGTCACTCTCCCTGCTCATTGTGTTTGCTGGAGGCGTAGAGTGATGCCATTCCACTGGTTCTGTTGAACTGGCTTAGGTTTTCCGACATATCTTGGCACCTCTAAGTGTTGGTGCATCTGTGCTTTGAACTGGGGAGAGAGAGATTAACGGCAGGGTGCTTCATTCGAGAGCCACAGCGCCGTTTCAGTATTCAGAACCTACGATTATTCAATTTATATTTTCTTTTTCATGTAGATATGTGTGTACTAGGTGTTTGTGCTCTGCTATAGCTGTACTAATTATGTATCCATGCCATATTTTTGTGTTTCATTTGCTACTTCTTGTCTGCCGTTAGTATCTGTGTTGTTGATGTTGTGGTCTTCAGTCCTGAGACTGGTTTGATGCAGCTCTCCATGCTACTCTATCCTGTGCAAGCTTCTTCATCTCCCAGTACCTACTGCAACCTACATCCTTCTGAATCTGCTTAGTGTATTCATCTCTTGGTCTCCCTCTACGATTTTTACCCTCCACGCTGCCCTCCAATACTAAACTGGTGACCCCTTGATGCCTCAACACATGTCCTACCAACCGATCCCTTCTTCTAGCCATTTGTGCCACAAATTCCTCTTCTCTCCAATTCTATTCAATACCTCCTCATTAGTTATGTGCTCTACCCATCTAATTTTCAGCATTGTTCTGTAGCACCACATTTCAAAAGCTTCTATTCTCTTCCTGTCCAAACTATTTATAGTCCATGTTTCACTTCCATACATGGTTGCATTCCATACAAATACTTTCAGAAATGACTTCCTGACACTTAAATCTATAGTCGATGTTAACAAATTTCTCTTCTTCAGAAACGCTTACCTTGCAATCTATAGTCGATGTTAACAAATTTCTCTTCTTCAGAAACGCTTTCCTTGCCATTGCCAGTCTACATTTTATATCCTCTCTACTTCGACCATCATCAGTTATTTTGCTCCCCAAATAGCAAAACTCCTTTACTACTTTAAGTGTCTCATTTCCTAATCTAATTCCCTCAGCATCACCCGACTTAATCCAACTACATTCCATTATCCTCGTTTTGCTTTTGTTGATGTTCATCTTATACCCTCCTTTCGAGACACTGTCAATTCCATTCAACTGCTCTTCCAAGTCCTTTGGTGTCTCTCACAGAATTACGATGTCATCGGCGAAGTTTTTATTTCTTCTCCATGGATTTTAATACCTACTCCAAATTTTTCTTTTGTTTGCTTCACTGCTTGCTCAATGTACAGATTGAATAGCATCGGGGATAGGCTACAACCCTGTCTCACTCCCCAACCACTGCTTCCCTCTCATGTCCCTCGACTCTTATAACTGCCATCTCGTTTCTGTACAAATTGTATATAGCCTTTCGCTCTCTGTATTTTACCCTTGCCACCTTCAGAATTTGAAAGAACGTATTCCAGTCAACATTGTCAAAAGCTTTCTCCAAGTCTACAAATGCCAGAAACGTAGGTTTGCCTTTCCTTAATCTAGCTTCTAAGATAAGTATCTGTGTACAGTGCTTCAAAATTCTTTGGTTCATGGACGTGGGTCCTTTGGATGGTATTGGAAGTTTAGACAGTTTCTGTAAGTAGAGTTCTGTTGGATGAAAGAGACATTAGTGGCCACTAGTCAGCATCTATTGTGTACATTAGTAAAGGCAGCTGGCACGGGTATCTTTCTCTGACGGTTTCCGTTGCTATCTGTGGAGCCTGGTGTGGTATAGTGGGAAGCTCACGGTACTCTTATGACTTCGATAAGTGAGGATGTTCTTCAGGTCATGTCTAGTGTCAGCAAGTACGAATGTGCATGCATGTCCGAAGGGGCATTGCATTCTACTTCTGAACAACACAGGCACTACACTATCTTTTCTGTTCACCGATACTGGACAAGTCAGAATCAATTAGAACGTCTCCCCTGTACGAGAATACACATAATGAACGTACGAGTGCAGCTTGTAGACACACGGTGATGACGTATGGGAGTTTGGGTGTAGACGAGGGCATGCTAGGCTAGTCTAATGGCACTCCGCCTTCGGCGTTGTAGCGGCTCAGACGTGCCTAGCGCACCGGTCACACATCGTTTAACGCGAGCTTTGTTTACATCCGTGAGGCTTCGCATAGCGGTGAATTAATTACCACAGATCACGATAGCCCTGTCTTACCGGAACGCGACTATCAACTTCACGTTCGCCGCACAATACACAAGACTAAAAGCACAGGAAATCGAACGTACCATTCGCGAAGTGGTGAAACTACACTACTGGCCATTTAAATTGCTACACCAGGAAGAAATGCAGATGATAAATGGGTATTCATTGCACAAACATATTATACTAGAAGTGACATGTGAAGAAATCAGTACCCAGAACAACAGCCTCTCGCCGTAATAACGGCCTTGATACGCCTGGGTATTCTGTCAAACATAGCTTGGATGGCGTGTACAGGTACAGCTGCCCATGTAACTTCAACACGATACCACAGTTCATCAAGAATAGTGACTGGCGTATTGTGACGAGCCAGTTGCTCGGCTACCGTTGACCAGAAGCTTTCAGTTGGTGAGAGATCTGGAGAATGTGCTGACCAGGGCAGCAGTCGAACATTTTCTGTATCCAGAAAGGCCCATACAGGACCTGCAAAATGCGGTCGTGCATTATCCTGCTGAAATGTAGGGTTTCTCAGGGATCGAATGAAGGTCGTAACACATCTGAAATGTGACGTCCACTGTTCAAAGTGCCGTCAATGCGAACAAGAGGTGACCGAGACGTGTAACAAATGGCACCCGATACCATCACGCCGAGTGATACGCCAGTATGGCGATGACGAATACACGCTTCCAATGTGCGTTCACCGCCATGTCGCCAAACACGGATGCGACCATGATGATGCTGTAAACAAAACCTGGATTCATCCGAAAAAATGACGTTTTGCCAATCGTGCATCCAGGTTCGTCGTTGAGTACACCGTCGCAGGCGCTCCTGTCTATGACGCAGCGTCAGGGGTAACCACAGCCATGGTCTCCGGGCTGATAGTCCATGCTGCTGCAAGCGTCGTCGAACCGTTCGTGCAGATGGTTGTTGTCTTGCAAACGGCCCCATCTGTTGACTCAGGGATCGAGATGTGGCTGCACGATTCGTTACAGCCATGCGGATAAGATGCCTGTCATCTCGACTGCTAGCGATACAAGGCCGTTGGGTCCCAGCCCGGCGTTCCGTATTACCCTCCTGAACCCACCGATTCCATGTTCTGCTAACAGTCATTGGATCTCGACCAACGCGAACAGCAATGTCGCGATACGATAAATCGCAATCGCGATAAGCTACAATCCGACCTTTATCAAAGTCGGAAACGTGATGGTACGCATTTCTTCTCCTTACACGAAGCATCACAACAACGTTTCACCAGGCAACGCCGGTCAACTGCTGTTTGTGTATGAGAAATTGGTTGAAAGCTTTCCTCATGTCAGCACGTCGTAGGTGTCGCCCCCGGTGCCAACCTTGTGTGAATGCTCTGAAAACCTAATGATTTGCATATCACAGCATCTTCTTCCTGTCGGTTAAATTTCGTGTCTGTAGGACGTCAACATCGTGGTGCAGCAATTTTAATGGCCAGTAGTGTCGATCCCCGAAAGCTGACAAAAAGTCATCTATCAATAGTGGCCGGCGTCGTATATGTAAAACTCGTAGACGAGGCAGTGTGCGACAGACTAATTCGTCATTCCACCAACGGTTACCGCTTTTTCCACGCCGACGGGAATGTGGGTGTGGTTTTTGTTGATCGTACTGCTCTCGGAGCGAGAACGGTACGCCTATTCGAATTGCTGTTCGAAGTTCCTGCGGACGTGGTAATCGCGGCACTTCGCCCCTACGGCACGGTCCTTAATTAAGCTGCGGAGCAATGGACCAGCTTTGAAATGTATCCCGTACTCAACGGAATGCTCCAAATTATAATGGAACTCCAGAAGCACATACCATCTTATGTGACGATATGTGGCTGTTGAGCCATCGTTATATCCGATGATCAACCGAAAACATGCTCTGGCTGCGGGCAGGAAGGCCACGTCCGAACTGACTGTCTTCAGCGACGTCTAGTACTCCTACTTCGGAACATCCAGCACCCAGCACCGAGCACAGCAGATGGCATCGTTACCTATTACGTACGTGGAAGCGCTACGGAATGACGTAGGCGACTCGCATGGCAGGCCGTTGCCCGTAGAGTCGGCGAGTATCGCCCCCGACCCCATGTCACTGACTATACAAATAACCATGTCACACCACCAGCCAGACGGCTCACAACAGCTGTGGAGCCACGGTCCTAGAACGTTCCAGTCGAAACTATCTTCAGATATGGAGCGGATCCGCAAGAGGATCGCACTAAACGGCATCTCTGAGCAGACGTGGAAGCTCCACCACGAAAACGGCGATGGAAGAAGCGAAAGAAGAGGCGTCTGTCTACAGAAGACGAGCACCGTAACCGAGGCGACGAACAAGGCAGTGGGAACGATCACGACTCGCTTCCACTGTCAGGTCAGGACGACGTCACACACACAACGTCAGTGTTACCAACCTTGGAGAAGCCGCCACATCAAAGAGACGCGGTGGATACAGTTACGCAACAGGATGACGTCCCACATGCAGATGAACGCCTATCAACAGCGAGAGTCCTCGCCAATGCAATAGGAGCATGGGCACAAGAAATAGGACAAACTGATGAGGTACAGGAGGTCGACGTTCAATCATTGGCTCCTACCGACAACGAGTCGGGGACGAACCTTGTCGTGTGGTCCCGGTCCAGGAAGAACGCTCCGTAGACGGCCGATCCCTAGGTGCGTGACTTCCCAGCAGTGCACAACCAATAAGAAGTCACACGTCTACCCTATTTGATATTCGCACCTCAGTAAAGATACAGATGCTGTAAGATATGTTGCGGCAGCGAACGTTGACATAGTTTTTTCTGCAGGAGTTACGAAACGATGCCCCAGTTGAAACGGTTCAAATGGCTCTAAGAACTATGGGACTTAACATCTGAGGTCATCAGTCCTCTAGACCTAAAACTACTTAAACCTAACTAACCTAAGGATATCACACACATCCATGCCCGAGGCAGGATTAGAACCTGCGACCGTAGCAGCAGCGCGGTTTCTGACTGAAGCGCCTAGAACCGCTCTGTCACAGTGGCCAGCCGCCCCAGTTGAGTTTTATGGTTATGATGTCTATCGTTTAACAGGTTACGAAGGTAGCCGCCGCACAGTCACACTGTTACAAGAAGGAATAGTGGTGGAAGATGTGAAATTCTTATCATCGACCGGTGGTGTTGCCCTGACTGTAGGAGATGTCCGCTTGGTGAATGTTTACGCAGCGTCTGGCTCGAACAAGAGACGCGAACGCACAACCTTTTACACAGAGGAAGAGTCCCCTCTATTTCGCGGACGGCGGCGACTTCAACTGCGTTCTGCGGCCAGAGGACCAACGACCACACTTCGTTCCTTGTCCGCCGTTACAGACACTGGTCCGGGATCTTGCACTGCATGACACCTGGGAAATGACGCACGGCGACAGCCGCGGATATACGTAATTTACAAGCCACCCAGCTAGTCGACTAGACAGGTTGTACGTGTCACGTAAACCTACGAACGTTACAGACCACCAGGCTTACATCTGCACCATCTCTCTGCCACGGCAAAAGACATGGCCCAATAGGGGCTCAGGGTATCTCAACGTTACCCACCTGCGAGATGAGGACTGTTTACGGGGGAAAGGGGGGGGGGGAGGGTTGAAGTCACTTGGTGGCGATGTCAACGGCGTCAATATTCGTACTATTCAACGCTTAAATGGTGACTCTGATGCGTCAAACCGGCTTCACGCAGGACGTTCACGTTATATGGCCAAGATACGTGACATTGGCAACGGGCTACTTCTGAATATTATTCCACAGCCCTACGTGGGTTAGCGACACAACCACCGTCTCCCGACCGTCAGCAGGCTGCCCAACGTATAAAACACAACTGCTGCGTCTTATGGCAGTGAAAATGGGAGGAGTTACAGTACGCTTGAGGATGCTCGACGGATTATGCAACGAACGGCCATCATTACACTACATATATACTGAGAGAAAGAAGGCAGTGGCTACGTACACTTATACCGGATATCGAAATGGCCGATGGATCGCGGACCACGTTACAGAAGGATATTGCACGTGCTTTTGCTCACCACTGTCGCAGTATCTATGCGGAGGACCAGCTGGACAGAGCAGCACTGACAGACGTGCTTCGCGAAATGCCAGCATTAAACAAATCCCCTGGACCGGATGGGCTCCTTCTTGAGTTTTAGTGCACCTATGATCCTCTGATGGGATCAACGTGAGTACTGATGTACAATGAACTCTTGACACCTGCCTTACGTGTCCCCACCAAGTTCACAGATGGTACCATGGGACCCATTTCAAAACCAGGTTGTGCCTGTAGACCACAAGACTACCGGTCTTTTACATTATTGAATGGAGACTATAAAATCTTTACACGTATCTTCCGTGCTCGCCTTCAAGCAGCGATAAAGGACAAAGTATATTGAGATCAAACGTGTCTAGGTGGGAAGAGCAATATACACACAGCACTAGACGCATACAGGGATGTCACAGGATTGATGTCGGCATGTCGATTACGAGGAGCTCTCGTGGCAGTGGATTTCGATCACGCTTTGGACCGAGTGGACCAAGTGTTCCTACGAGAGGTGATGGAACCAATGGGAATCCCCCTGATGTTTGTGGACACGATCTTGAGGTTGATTAATGGCGCGAGCTCGAGAGTCTTCGTGAACAGTGTTACCTTCGTGTGGCAAGGTTGCCCCCTCTCGGCCATCTTATTTGCAGTCGCTCTTGAACCTGCACTACCTGGCCTCCGACGACGACTTGAAGGCGTCCAACTACTGACCGCATCTTTCCAATGCTGCGCATACGCCGAAGACGTCGTTCTTCTGGTCAAGTTAGGAGACGAAATCCAGGCGACGCTGGAATGACTTTAGCAGTATGGAGCAGTGGCCGATGTTTGAAAATGGGCAGAGGGCTGCCACCAGGGACAGCAGTGCCCATCACCAAGTTCCCCACTCTTAAGTGACTGGGAAACATACGACTTACAGCGGCGGAATTATCGACGGCTATTGCGACAGATACATGCATTAGTACAACATGCACTGTGCGCCAGGGCGCACATTATGTCAACGTCTATTTGGCACCGAAAATAAGTTACTTGGCACACATACTGCCGTTGTCCACCACGGTCGACTACAGTCGGCCTTCGGACATTTCGTAAGTGCTGACCTCCTCCTCAAAATCCGCTAAGATACCTTGACGCTACCACCCGGAGGAGGAGGTTCAAATGGCTCTGAGCACTATGCGACTTGACTTCTGAGGTCATCAGTCGCCTAGAATTTATAACTAATTAGACCTAACTAACCTAAGGACATCACACACATCCATGCCCGAGGCTGGATTCGAACCTGCGACCGTAGCGGTCGCTCGGCTCCAGACTGTAGCGCCTAGAACCGCACGGTCACTCCGGCCAGCAGGAGGAGGAGGAGGCATCGGACTCGTAAACTTGAAGACAGGGAGCGTGCGCTATTTCTTAGTACGATGCACCACTATTGGAGAACCGAACATGTCACCTTAATTGGCGCTGCGATCAACAGAGTGACTCCCCATTCACTCTGTCAACCAGTCAAAGTTGCCCACATCACGGCATTGCTCGCACACCTTCGGGACTTCTTCGCCTATTAAAGTTACGTTCAGGACAGTTTGCCACAGATTAGGCTGCCCACAACGAAAGACATATATCGAAGCTACCTGCGGCAACAATCTCGCAATGAGGCTGAACACAAGTATCCGGCGATACAGTGACAGAGAATATGGAGAGCGGTCCAACGTCCCTCTCTCCCTACAGAGGTACGTGCGTTGTGGTATGTAGTGGTGAAGAGCAAATTCCCCAACCGTCAACGACTGCACTCTATTCATCTGGTCGACACGCCGATATGCCCCTACCGCGCATTCCTCGACTCGGACGAGCACCGTTTGGTTTGTCGCACGGCAATCAACAGTTGACTTACAAGGAAAATGCTGGCCCTTTTACTGTGATGGCGCACTCGGCGATTAAAACTGACGACCTGTTGTTCCCGGACAAAGTATACTATCCCACAGCCGGGACAAATGCCATAAACTGGATAAAGGGTGTAAGCTACCGCTTCTGTTTTGCTCTTTTCTGCTGATGGGTAAGCCTGCGAGCCGAACGTGTAAGTGAAAAATTTTGCACAACGGATTTTATAACGCCAATTTGTCGCCCTGACACTTATGCTCTCTCCAGAAGGGTAAGCTTATCCTTTGCTCTATATGTGACGTTAACTAGTCGTATGCAAATCTTGTTGGTTTCTAACCATATCCGCAGTATGTGCTAGAATGTTCAGATGTGCTGACCTACAAACACTACCTGCACCAGGTGGTTGCAAACATGAAATACACAAATAAGTAGATAACAAAATGACAAAGGAAAGTACTAGCTATGAAATAATACACTCAGTAGTGTTAAATTGTTTCTCTTCTGCAATTTACTCTATACAAGATTACACAGTACGAGCAACATTTTAGTTCTGCCTATTCACATTTGTTGATCGCTCTGTCTGGCACTGTCCTGTGATATATTCGCGGTCGTTAATTCAAGCGCGGAATACTGACATCAGCTATGGCAATTGCAATTATATTTAGAACTACACTCGTGACTAGCAACGTGAAGCCTCAGCACAGCAATTTACTTTACTTCCCTAACAGCCGTTGAGAGTGTACGACCACTACAGTGATATGACGCTTATCGATGCGAAGGTTCTCGCCTCAGCGAGATATCATAAATTCTACCTCCCCAAAAGCTTCCGTGGGCACAACCACGGCTGCCGTGGAACATCAGACGATCCTCAGGCTCTCGCTACAAGTACTCTGTCCCAGTAACGAGGTCGCACACCTCGCCAGGACCAACCTCTCTCCTCGACGCCCCAGGAACAAGTGTTTCACAGTCGCTACGCTTTTTCGTAGCCCCTGTTCTTTTTTCTTCCCCCCTTTAATGTGTGTGGCCAATCATGTTGCTGGAAGACGTTCGTTTCGGAGCGCCGACAAATCTCAGTTTTGCAACCGACAGAAGCTTCTAGACGCTTGTAGACTGTTCCAGAAGCTTCCGCTCCGGCCGTTGGGAAAACCACCTACACTCCGCCACGCGTTTTGTGAGCGAGCGCCTGTGTCTTCTCCTTGTCGTCGGCCACATGGCTCCCGCTAAGCCGCGGTCCACCCGCCTGGGGTTTCCAGTAGCTTACGGGCGCTGTTGTCTTCAGCTCTCAGGCCTGCCTGCCTCGCTTGTGTCTTTCCCGTTCCCCAGCCAGCCTCCCGTCGCCATCCGCTTCACTATCGCCTAACGTGCAGATATTCTGCTACAAATTAAGATCCCTAGCCGATGTCAGCATCGTTAATGGTTTCCTGTCTCGATGTTTATACTAACTATTAAAGGGTCTTCTTTCCGGAGTGGTAGTTGTAATGTCGCTCAAAATGATGCCACCTTACAAGGGGATGCCATCGTATTATTTGTATCGCTTCAACAACAAGAACGTCATAGACTTCTGGTACATACTGTAAGAGCAACATGATATCTTGCGACGACAAGTGTAATAGAGAAAACGCTTTTCCTGTTACTTTGTTATTTACGGACCCTCCACCTAGTTGCAGTGTTCCGGGTATGAGAAGTGAAATGAGGAGTACCTCACCGTTCAGGAACTAACATTCATGCCTGATGTACTCAGTGGACTATGTATCGTTTTTAAGTTAGCAAGAAGATGACTTGGATACACGCCAACAGGGCCTTTGCAGGTTCCTGTGCTCTTTTCTTTCTTTTCCTTGTGAACTCTTTAAATCTAGACAGTGTTAGGCGCCCTTTTTAGGTTTGGATGTTTTGAATGGCACCTTTAGTCTACGTATGTTGTGTTTAGCACCTATGAAAGGCAATAAAAATCAGTCACAAAAAACACCTAAAATAAAAATAAAAAAAATAAAACAACCTTGGACCACATTCCCAGAAAAGGGAGAGTGGAAGCATTATGGCCAGGCCTTGGGTTGCGGCCCGTGCCCACCCTGACTTCGCCAGCCCATGACGTGATCATCCCAAAAAAAAAGAAAAGAGAAATGGTATGGTGACCGCTCACAATACGTGGAAAACCCGGGTTCGAATACAGGTCCGGTAAAAATTTTCACTGTCGTCATTCCATTATACAGCTGACGGTTGTCCGTGTTTGCAACTCTGAATACATTTCGTGCAAGAAATTTGAGGGTCTAAGTCATTTGTTTTATATGTAACCATTGTAAAACATGCTGTATAATTAATTTCAGTTGGGGAGTGGTATCATGTTTATTAATATTCCGTTCCGTTAGTTTGATCCTTTGTAATGAAACCTCTCTATGTGAGCCGTTGCATTGACTCTATTGAGCTGACTTCGGCCTTTCTTTACTTCGTAGCATATTTATCGGTGCATCCATGCTTTTGATTCTGGCAAGAAGGACGAACAATAGAGTGTTTGTGGAGACAGCAATAGTGTCTCTTTAACATTCAGACACTGTGTGTTCTCAGCTGAAATGTTCTCAACTTATATTTCACGTTGAACACATCTGTAGGTATATTAAATGTAGATACACTCCTAGAACCAACTTTATTATGTAACCATGCTACATTTATGTGTCCTATGCTATAATTCTACTTCCTTTTCCTACTCCTTATCTCGTCCGCTAGAGAGAGTGTGTGAGTGCCTGAGTCTGGTGCTTTATATTCTTTCGTTGACGGACACGGGTTCTTTGAATTGTAGCGGCAGTTTAACCAACTTTCATGTAGAATTTAAGTATTACTCTGCTGGGACAAACACACTACGTTAACGTGCGACACGTCTTCCGAAAGATGAAAACCGAATTTCGGAAACAGTTTTTCGCCGTCGCATTTACATGTTAAGGTCTGAAGTGGATTTGCTAACACAGTTAAATATGGCAGCTGTAAAACAGCTGTCACAATTTACGATTTAGTCAATACAATCGCTATTTATCTTTAGTATTTTTTGGTCATCAACCTTCTGACTGGTTTGATGCGGCCTGCCCTGAATTCCTCTCCTGTGCTAATCTCTTCATCTTAGAGTAGCTCTTACAACCTACGTCCTCAATTATCCCAATCTCTGTCTTCCTATACAGTTTTTGCCCTCTGCAGCTCCCTCTAGTACCATGGAAGTCATTCCTTCATGTCTTCACAGGATTCCCTTCTCCTTCTCAGTGTTTTCCACATATTCCTTTCCTCTCCGATTTTGAGTTGAACATTCTCATTCCTTATCTTATCAGTTCACCTAATTTTTAACATTCGTCTGTAGCACCACATCTCAAATGCTTCGATTCTCTTCTGCTCTGGTTTTCCCACAGTCCATATTTCACTACCATTCAGTGCTGTACTCTAGACGTACATTGCCAGAAATTTCTTCCTCAAATTAAGGCCGATATTTGATATTAGTAGACTTCTCTCGGCCAGGAATGCCTTTTTTTGCCATAGCTAGTCTGCTTTTGATGTCCTCCTTGCTCCGTCCGACATTGGTTGTTTTACCGCCTAGTTAGAAGAATTCCTCAACTTCATCTACTTCGTGACCATCAATCCTGATGCTAAGTTTCTCGCTTTTCTCATTTCTACTTGTAATGGTACTTGAATTACGTAACCATTACGGCACCTCACCTGAACCTCTCGATAACAGCAATACTCTACTGTGTTTCTGTAAAGTAGTTAACATGTTTCTGAGACAACATTCAGATTTGATTTCATTAATGTAGAGATACTTTGATACATTGATATGTTTATGTTGCAATGATATTATTCTTATGTGTATTCTTTCTTTTGTCACTATGATCTTTGTCATACTTGTAACTCTGAATTTTGGGCGCGTAAGCGATTATTAGTTAGTTAGAGAGTCGGACCTTGAGAAAGTCAAGTCTTGGACGTCATGTGGGAAAGACGCATATTGTAGTCAGCTTATAAAATGTGAACTTTAACAGAGAAGAAGATGTTTTCAAGTATGTTTTGTATTGTGAAGTGATGTTTTGTGTGTTACGTGATATTGCAACAAAAGCAATAAAAAGGAAGTGTAACTTAAATTCGGAGTGCTGATTATTTTTTTACATCACCATTTTGCTAACTTTTAAAGGTTTAATCTTTAAGAATGGTTTGTGAAACACATCTATAAAACTTTTGAATATAGCAGAATAAAACCTAGGCCTCTTTGCATCCGAGCTTGGAATCATCACCACTTAGATTTTCGACGATTGAGCCATGATTTTACAACGAGATCAGCGTGGGAAATACGAAAAGATGAGTGCCTAGTTTATTCATTATTACATGAAATGACTTTATTAACTGTGCTCTAATGACACCTGCCACATAATAACTTTGTTGTTGCCCGAAAATGCAGTATTTAGCAGCGTGAGCAACACCACAATAATTATTAAATGTTGACCTTTGTTGTGGTAGGGTTGTTATATACTACTTCTCATTACCTTCGCCCTTCTTCGATTTACTCTCAGTCCATTCTCTGTACTCATTAGACTGTTCATTCCGTTCAGCAGATCATGTAATTCTTCATTACTTTCACTCAAGATAGCAATGTCATCAGGAGTCGTATCATTGATATCCTTCCACTTTGAATTTTAATTCCACTCCTCAACTTTTCTTTTACTTCCATCGTTGCTTCCTCGATGAACAGATTGAACAGTTGGGGCAAAAGGCTACATTCTTGTCTTACTCCCATTTTAATACGAGCACTTCGTTCTTGGTCGTCCACTCTTATTACTCCCCCTTGGCTGTAGTACATATTGTATATGACCCGTCTCTCCCTATAGCTTACCCCTACTTTTTTTCAGAATTTCGAACATCTTGCACCATTTTTCACTGTCTAACGCTGTTTCTTCAGTTAGGCGAGATGTAAACAGCTTCAGTCTAATAGTTATACTTAACCTTCACTGTACAAAAAGTCACTCAGTCAATACTGACTAAAATTTTTTAAAAACAAGAGGAAATTCGACAGCCCAAACACGTATCAAAATCGACTGCTTCAACATGGAAGTGAAAATCGATTGTGGAATAGGAAAATCGGGAACTAGAAGTAGATTTCCACACACAATCTATTCTGAAGTGTTTACGTGGTCACTCAGAATCTTATTGGGAAATCTGCTTACGAAATCCGGTTTTGTGATTCCCATATAAGCGGGATGCTAGACATTAAGGGGACGGGTCAGCGATTATTATATAGGTTGGTACTGGAATTGGAACTTAGTTTCTTTGCCCATGTCCGCTACTACCTGTGAACCTCAGCATGCTAGCATAAAACGGCAGTGGGCGTCTGTTCTGAAGTTGGAATGTGTGAGATCTTGGTTTAGTTGAGATAGTGCTTTCGTTCTGGTCTAGCCTCTGTAAATCATACCGTAAAATCATTTTCAGTTAGGGAGTGCCATCAAGTTTAGCAATATTTCATTTCTTTAACTGGATTTGTTGTTCTACTGCAATGGGAAAGCGTCATGGTTACTTTGCATCTCATATCGTTTACTGTGGATCTCTTGCGCGAGAATAAGTCGTATTCTCTGTAAGATCGTATTGGAATTCATTTTCTGTAACTGAGTTTGATTTCATTTCGTGAGCTTCGTGTTCAGTTTCATATCATTTCGCGAGATTCGCGTTCCTTGTAGCCTGCGAAATGGTGTTTGTAACCACGTGCTTTTTATGCATTCTACTGAGAGTTCTGCTCTGGTAATTCATTCTTCTGTTTTTGTAACTTCGTTTAACTAATTTACATGCGAGAGTAATTTTATTTTAACTGAATATTTTTCGTAAATTCTGTGTTTTATATTGCGTTTTGTTATATGAATAAGACCATGTACATTATCACCACGTGATGAATCATCAGCTCAGCCTTTTTATTCGTTCAGGTTCGTCTTTCAACCCGTATTTGAAGTCGTGTGCCGATTTGTTTTATTTCTAAACGTTTTTGATTTTTCGAACGTCTGAAACAAGAATGTCTATGCAACTTACTGATCACGTGGTTGACGTAAAGGTAACTGCTCTCGGGCCCATTGTTGATGATGATGATGTTTGGTTTGTGGCGCGCTCAACTGCGCGGTATTCAGCGCCCGTACAAAGTCCCAATTTTTTCACAGTCCAAGTTTTCGTTTCACAGTCCAATCTAGCCACTGTGACGAATGATGAGGATGATGATGAAATGATGAGGATTACACAAACACCCAGATCCCTGGCGGCGAAACTTCCCAACCCGGCCGGGAATCGAACCCGGGACCCCGTGATACAGAGGTTGCAACGAATGCCACTAGACCACGTACTGCGGAATCGGGCACATCGTGCATGTGTCTGGCGTACTCTATTGTACTTACAGTTTCTTCTTGCTGTGTGTGTGGATTATTGGAACGAATATGCGTGTGCATGTAGTATGAAGAATCCTTCCCTTCTTACTTATCCCATAGGGTTCCCACGTGTTGAGATACCGTTTATGAAACAGGTTCTATAATAATCAAGCACGCCTTTTTGATTGTTATGATGCTATTTTTGTGACTTAAATTTGTGAATAAATGTTCAGTAGTTTCTCATTTGTGACACTAATGTTATTTAGTGCTTGCTGAAAGCCATCTGAAAGCCAATGACGATTTGATCTTACAATATTTCATATGTTAATGTGAAAGTTTTTAATTTGAACTTAATCAGATAAAGAGATAAATTTCCAGTGATTCAGTGTAATCTTAATTGATTTAATTACTCAACAGCTCGCAAATTTAACTGATTGTGACTTATTCTGTACAAACACGCACTAACCACGCTTTCAGTCTGATCATCGAGCAGAATGTATAGTTGACAACGGATAGGAAGCATTCAATCCTACCGTAATTTAGGGATGGAAAAGTATTCTAAACGACCTGTGTCCAAATCCAGTTAGTGTGTGATTGCATCGTGTGCTTTTTGTATACCGTACTAGCATTCTTTTTATTTCGCTCGATTTCATTTCATTTCGAGAGTCTCCCGATTCTTGTAGCATGCAAGGTTGTGTTATCGCACCCACGTGTTTCTCATGTGGTGTACTGAGGCTTCAACTCTGGTGATCCGTCTTTCTTCGTTGTAGCCTTTGTAGCAGTTATTCCTGCGAGTGTGATCATTTAATACGAATATGTGTTTCGTAATGGTAGCATTTACCGAGAGACCAGTGGATTTTATGCGCGTTTACTGAAGCCAGGAATTTGCCCATTGCTGAATAGTAAACTTGTTAATGCATTCAAGTTCGTTGTTTAGTCAGTCTAAAGTCTGTATCATGTGCCAAATTAATTTTCTTCCAGTTTATCGTATTTCCGAAGTTGGGCGGTTCTGTGTTAGTTTCCGGCCGGTAAAAATAATTACTCCCTGGACCAGTGCGTATAAATTTGGTTTATGGAAATACCCTCTCAGATTGTATTCTTCCCCCTGTTTGAACCGTTACTGTAAACGTACTTGTGCGTATGCTTTGATAAATCCTTTCTTTTACTTCCGTGTACTTCCTTTGTAATGAGGTATAATTCATGATGTGCGTGCTGTATTGTGTAACGAGGATCAGGCACCAGCATTCCCTTACGATTGTGATTTTCGTTCGATGTCTTTCGCGTTGTGAATAATTTAACAAGGAAATTAATGTTCAATTATTTCTTAATTGCTGTCCTAACGTTATTTCATGCAATTCCTCCAACTTTCCAGCCTGTGCTTCTTCAAAGTCATCCACTTGTTAGCCCCTTAATAATGACTATTTGATTTCAATATTTTATTTAATGTAATTAATACAAGAATCTCTCTAATTAAATGCTAATTTTTAAGCAGCTGATTTCAATTTTAATTTAATTATTCATGAGCCTCTAAATTACTTGATTGAGACTTTGAGTAAACGAACACCAAGCTCGCTTTCATCGTGCCCATTGAATAAGATGTGTTGGGTGAAAACTGAGTAGGAATCATTCACTGTTGCTCCTCAACCCTCTTCCCTCGTTGTAGTACTCGCCATCCCTTTCCTTTCCTTTCCTTATTTTTTTTTCTTCTCGATCTTGCTCCTCCTACTCACCCTTCGCTCTGACTTTTCCGGTTTCCTTTTGTCGTCTCATTTTTTCTCCCATTCTAGCTGTTACTCAAGCACGGAAGTGGCGCCTAGGACACACACGGCGGCTACCGTACACTAGCCACGACAGTGTTCTCATGCCCCAGATGTCTTTCAGGATCTTTATATCCTCGACCTTTAATCGGAAACATGCTCTCTTGCGAAAATTAGTATTGTTTGTAGCATGTACACGAGCGTTTAAACGGGCCATATTTTATGGCAATATATGGCAGCAACAGTGTCGCCTTCTACATTGCTGCAGTTTTGATGCAATACACGGCAATATTGTGGTATGGCTGGGCAACATTGCTGATAGAACAGGCTATTGCAATAAGTGGTGCCCACCAAGTGAAAGAGAATATTTCGAATGGCTGGACCATGTCTATCTCTGTACTCGGCGCCTAATGCTTTTCCTTTCATTCTTAGCCCTGCTTCCTCTATTTCACACCGATAGTGCCGTGGTGCCAGATAACGTGACCTGAGTGATGAAGCAATATTATTTCTCTTCGTTTCAGTAGTTTACGTAGTACGTTGAGGCCCACGATCTGTTTGTTGCCTGTAATGTGGACGTGAGCAAAACAGATAGGAATGGCTTTCGTAACTGATACGTACATCCGCCGCCAGTGCTATTGAACATGTTGTTGTCGCAGTCTTCAGTCCAAAGACTGGTTTGGTGCAGGTCTCCATTCTACTCTGTTCTATGCAATCCTCTTCATCTCCAAGTAACTTACTGGAACTTACATCCTTCTGAATCTGCTTACTGTATCCATTTCTTAGTCTCTCTCTACGATTTTTGCATCCCACGCTTCCCTCCAGTACTAAATTGGTGATCCCTTGATGCCTCAGAATGTGTTCCACTAACTGATCGCTTCTTCTAGTCAGATTATACCACAAATTTCTCTTCTACCCGATTCCATTCAGAACCTCTTCATTAGTTACGTGATCCATCGGCCTAATCTTCAGCATCGTTCTGCAGCACGATATCTCAAAAGCTTCTATTGTATAAACTGTTGATCGTCCATGTTTGACTTCCATACATGACTAAACTTCGTACAAATACTTTCAGAAATGACTTCCTCACACTTAAATCTACACTCAATGTTAACACATTTCTCTTCTTCAGATACGCTTTTCTTGGCTTTGCCAGTCCACTTTATTTATCCTTCCTATTTCGACTATCACCAGTTATTTTGCTTCCCAAATAGCAAAACTAATTTTGTAATTTAAGTGCCTGAATTCCTGATCTAAGTCCTTCAGCATCTCCTAATTTAATTCGACTATATTCCATTATCCTCGTTTTGTTTTTATTGATGTTCATTTTATATCCTCCTTTCAATACACAGTCCATTCCGTTCAACTGTTCTTTCAAGTCCTGACAGATTTACAATGTCATCGACAAACCTCAAAGTTTTTATATCTTCTGTCTGTACTTTAATTCCTACCCCAAATTTTTCTTATGCCAACCCCATCTCACTCCCTCCTCAACCACTGCTTCCCTTTCGTGCCCGTCGACCCCTATCACTGCAATACGGTTTCTGTACAAGCCGTAAACAGCCTTTCGGTGTTTCACCACTGCCATCTTACGAATTTGAAAGGGAGTATTCCAGTCAAAAGATTTTTCTAAGTCAGCAGATGCTATAGACGTAGGTTTATCTTTCCTTAACCTGTCTTCTACGATTTTCTTGATTTTCTTCTATGAGGAGACGTAGGGTCAGTATTGTCTCGCGTGTTCCTAGAGTTATCCGGAACCTAAACTGACTTCCTGGAGGTCGGCTTCTACCAGTTTGTAAGTAGGCTGTTTAGGTTTTTATGTTGGTAACGCCTTGTAGCGCTCTGTATGAAAATCACTGACTATGCTGTGTGTAGTCTGTGGCTGGTTGGACTCATTGTTGGAATATTCGCTTGTGTAGTGTTGAGCATGTGGATGTGAACAGCGCGTACCCTTGAGCAGTTGGAGGTGAACGGCCATAAGAAAAAGTACATTGTTTATTCTCTATCAAAATCTTTCTTTTGCTAACTATGCCACTATGCCTATCAGTAGTTATTGCCTTCAGTAGTTAGAATCTTTTATTTAGCTGGCAGTACTGGTGCTCGCTGTATTGCAGTAGTTCGAGTAACGAAGATTTTTGTGAGGCAAGTGATTCATGAAAGGTATAGGCTATTGTTATTCAGGGCCATTCTTTTGTAGGGATTATTGAAAGTCAGATTGCGTTGCGCTAAAAATATTGTGTGTCAGTTTAGTGATGATCAGAATAAGTAAAGAGAGAAATGTCTGAGTACGTTCAGTTTTGCTCAACTGTTTGAAAATCAAGTAACGTAAGAGGTTTACCAGCACAGTCATTCATAATTTTTCCAAGGGGACGTTTCAAGTTTTTCCATTTTTCTGTAAAGGATTCTTGTTAGAATTTTGCAACTGTGATTTATTAAAGTGATAGGTCGGTAATTTTCACACCTGTCAGCACCTGCTTTCTTTGGAATTATAATTATTATATTGATCTTGAAGTCTGTGAGTATTTCACCTGTCTCATAGGTCTTGGTCACCAGATAGAAGAGTTTTGCAATGACTGGCTCTGCCAAGGCTATCAGTAGTTCTAACGGAATTGCTCTCGGGGTCTTGTTTCGATTTAATTCATTCAGTGCTTCGTCAGATTCTTCATGCAGTATCGTATCTCCCTTCTCATCTTTGTCTACGTCCTCTTCCCTTTCAATAATATTGCTATCAAGAACATCGCCCTTACATAGACCTTTACATACTATGTCCACCTTTCTACTTTCCCTTCTTTGCTTATGACTGGTTTTACAACTGCGGTCTTGACATACATACATGTGGTTCTCTTTTCAACAAAGGTTTTTTTAATTTTCCTGTATGCAGCATCTTTCTTAACAGTGATATATGCTCTACATCCTCACATTTTCTATCTACCCATTCCTGTTTAGCCGTTTTGCACTTCCTATCGAGCTCATTTTTTAGATGTTTGTATTTCCTTTCACCTGCGTCTTTTATTGCATTTTTCGGTATCTCTTGCGTTATCCAAGGATTTATACTAGCCCTCGTCTTTTTTCCTACTTGTTCATCTGCTGCCTTCACCATTTCGTCTCTCAAAGCTACCCATTCTTTGTCTACTTTATTCCTTTCCCCTGTTCTTGTCAGTCGTTCCCTAATCCTCCCTCTAACACTCTCTACAATCTCTGGTTCTTTCAAGTTATCCGGGTCCCATCTCCATAAATTCCAGCCCTTTTGCGGTTTCTTCTGTTTTAATTTACAGTTCGTAAGCAATAAATTGTGACCAGACTCCACATCTGCCCCTGGAAATGTTTTACAATTTAAAACCTGTTTCATGAATCTCTGTCTTATCATTATGTATTCAATCTGAAACCTTCCGGTGTCTCCAGTTTACTTCCACGTATACAGCCTTCTTTCATGATTTTTTAAACCAAGCGTTAGCTATGATAAATTATGCTCTGTGCAAAATCCTACCAGGCGGCTTCCTCTTTCATTCCTTTCCCCCAGTCCTTTCCTTCTCTTCTTATTATCGAATTCCAGTCCCCCCATCAACTATCTGAATAATTTCTTTTATCTCATCATACATTTCCTCTAGCGGCGCTAGCAGGCATACAAACTTGTATAACTGTGGTGGGTGTGGGTGTAGTGTCTATCTTGGCTACAATAATGGGTTCACTATGCTGTTCATAGTAGCTCATAAGCGTTCCTAATTTTATTCATTATTAAAGCTACTCGTACCGTATCCGTAGTTAATTTTGTATTTCTAACCCTGTATTCACCTGACCAGGAGTCCCTTTCCTCCTGCCAGCGAACTTCACTAAGTCCCACTACATCTAGCTTTAACTTATCCATTTCTCTTTTTAAATTTTTAACCTACCCCCCCCCCCTCCCCCAATTAAGTGATCTCACATACCACGTCCCGATCCTCAGTACGCCAGTTTGGTTCTCCTGATGACGACAACCTCCTGAGTAGTCACCACACGGAGACCCGAATAGGAGGACTATTTTACCTCCGGAATATTTTACCCAAGCGGATCCAATCATCATTTAACCGCACAGAAGGAATGCATGCCCTTGGGAAAAATTATGGCTATAGTTTCCCCTTGCTTCCAGCCATTTGCAGTACCAGCACAGCAAGGCCGTTTTGGTTGATGTTACAAGGCCAGACCAGTCAGTAATCCAGAATGTTTCCCCTGCAACTACTGAAAAGGCTGCTGCCCCTCTTCAGGAATCACACGTTTGTCTGGCCCCTGAACAGATACCACTCCGTTGTGGTTGCACCTACGTTGCGGCTAACTGTATCACGGAGGCACGCAAGCCTCCCCACCAGCGGCAACGCCCGTAGCTCTATGGGGGGAGGGGGGGGGGACTGTGGAAAATAGAAAGTAAAATATGGATTGGCTGCTACATGTAAAAAGGACGTTCTCGCTGCCGTTGTCGAAGGAGGCCTGCAGCAATGAACCATAGCTTTCACAAGAGTTCTAAATTTTTTAAGCTTCACCCCTTGTTTAGGTGTTCGTGGGAAGTAACTTGCCGATAAACTGTCCTTTTTGTAATTATAGTCTTTGCATACTTTGCTTTTCATGTGCCGTAGCACTGGTCGTTCTGTATCGCATTTAAGGAATTCATGGTTGACTCGTTGTACGGGTGAATTAGAAGAAATTATTAATGGAAACGTTTGCTATTTCAGTCTTAAGGAATTCCTTAAGGGACATATCGATGAGAAGTTTACTTAAAAAAGTTGCATGAAAGAGCTGTACGAATGACCAGTACCAAAAACCCTAGGGTGAGCACCTGTATTGTTAAATGCTAGTATTGGTCTTTTGTGCAGTTATTTCTTATAGTTTCAGATTCAGATTCATTCGTATGCTTTGGAAACGCCTTTTCCTTTGTGAAATACAATATTTCTTCCAGACGCATTTCGTCTCTTATATTAAAGGCGTCATCGGTGATTTCTTTTAGAGTCTTCAGTGATTTTCTCTGGAAGAAACGGTTCTGGCATAATTATGTGTTCGGAAGAGTTCACGCCATTACGTGGTGGAAGTGCGAACTGTCACCGATGACGAAGATGAGAGGAAACACAGATTTCACATTTTCTGAGTGAAAAATTATGGTGGAACTGTTGCAAATTCACTGAAGAGGCCTTTATTATGAGAGGCGGTGTTCTTCTGGAAAGCAAACATATTGCAGCTGAGGTAAAGAACGAATATTTATGTTACAACTATGAAAAGGAGTTTCAGAGGTAAAAAACAAAAATTTATGTACTCGCTGCGAAAAGTGGGCACGCAAACAGACCTTTTGATCAAAATAATCGTGTTTGAACATTCTGATGGAAATAATTACACGATGTAGTTAGCTTACTTGTTTGAAAAATTGCAATGGAAAATCAGGAGCGCGGCATGCACACTCGGTAGCTCTCGTTCGTCAATTTAGTGACAAAATAGCGGTTCGTGTAAACACTTCCGGCCCAGCAATTACTGCCGCCGCTGCCGCCGGCCTTCAGTTGCCGGAAACTGGGCCAAACATGTGGTTGCAGTTGGTGTGGCAATTCAGTATATTGTCAGCGGTGCACAATTTTTGTAGCACCCGTATATATACCTCAACACAGTTTTTCTAACTGTCAATATATAATATCGCAATTTGTTGTTCCACTATAGGTTCTTCCCGTACATTGAATTTGCAATATATCGTAGTTTCTGCTGTGTTTGAAACGTGTCTGATACGCTCCTGTTCGATGTTTCCACCTCATTGTGTGAATCTGTGCACATCAAAATACCTTACCTTCCCTCTTTCAGTTTGCCTGTTTCTTCTGTACCTTAGTCTAAAAAATAAATTAAAGTTATGATGTCCGGCTTTCACCGTGAATGAGCGCCAAAGAGTTCCATGACAGATACTGGTAACATACGAGCTAAATTTCCCCCTTTGATTTAAAACTTCAAAGAGTTCCGTGATAGAGACTGGTAACATACGAACTAAATTTCCCCGTTAGATTTATAACTGCCATATTTTATCAAATGCGGCAGTTATCATAATGATTTAAATCTTAAATGCAGCCTTCAGGCTACTGACAAAGGCCACGTCTAAAGGTTGTAGCCTGTATGAGCAGTGAGGCGTCAGTGCTACCACTATTCCATTGTCTTTACAAAAGTTGTAGGCTTCTAAAAAGACATGGCTAGCTACATTCGTATATTGAATTTGGTGGTCCTCCTCTCTGTAGGGCAGGCGTCATCCTAAGGCTCGGAAAGATAAACATTGGAGGCACATATGCCCCACTGGCACTCATTGCACAACACACTGTAATATTTTTCCCACGCTCCCAGCTTGTTGCTGAGCCAACTTGTTTGGCTCCTTGGGTGCTAAAATTTTTCCTGGCTTCTGAACCGTAGATATTGCTGTCTCATCAAAATTGTAAATTCTGGAGGCATCGAACTTACGGATGTCCATCACAGTGGTGAGATTCGAGAAAAAAAGCTTAACTTCACTTGAATTAAAAGCTGAGATCCGGTTGAGACTGGTAGCCTCAGGTTTACGAATGCTGACTGACGGATTTCTTCTAAGAAACCCAGAGAGCCAATCCTGTCCAGCTCTTTTTGATATTTTATTAAAATTATGCTGAATATTATTTTCCTCGGCACATTCATAAACTAATCTCCTCAACTCCACCGACGATATTCCATAAAATGTCTTTGCTAGCAAAAGAACATGATTAGCTATGTCATCTTCCTGTTCTTTTGAAAATATAGATTTTCTTCCCAAATTTACTTTAGAGCAATCTCCTGTTTTTAGCCTATCTTTTAAAGTAGAAAGAGGTATTCCGTACAGTCTTAGAGCTACTCTCTGTGGCTTTGCATTTTCTGTAACATCGTGGAGTGCGCAATTAATTTCATGTTCCGTCCACCCTTTGCCCCCTTCTGTGGTTCTGGCTCTGTTTATCACCATCTGTGGTTAAAAAAAAAAGAAAACTTGTAAGATGATACACATACACACTGTAATATTTTTCCCACGCTCCCAGCTTGTTGCATCGGGCACTGTATTGCCCCGAGACAACATGACTCGCCATTGTAAATTCTAACCCAACAATCATGAAATTTAACGTGGAACATTTGGTGTTTAAAAGACGATCAAGAAATGCGTAATTAAATAGAACTGCTTTAAATATTGTTGCTATTAACATATTTCGCTCACCTCTAGACTTATTATCTTTAGATTTTATAAGAAAACAGTCGAATTCAGTTGAAACCGATTGTCGAAGATGTCTGCGCCGTTGAACGATATAGACCGCTCTGTATCTGATTATAGTTATGTGGCAGCACCATGCAGCGCTCTTTGCGCTCTCTGGGAAACTGGATAAAGCGGTGCACGGTATTACCCCGCTGTACGGCATTGCCCCGCTCTCCCCAATATATTACCTTGAGTACACAGATATACAAGTGAACAATAAAATTATCACAGTAATTAATTCACAAATAATTTTTAAGAGAGCACTATTAATAATACACTTCTATTCGGTTCCTAAAATTTACTATTTACAAAACGCTGTTCTTCGTGCAGCATTTCATGAGGCGGGACATAAACACGTCTAATTGGATTAGCAGAATCTGATTTTTGGTAACAGTGAGTCTCAGATACCGGATTTGGTTTGCAGGGCTATTCGTACACTCGTGAGATCTTTCTAGTGCCTCGCCTAAACAATTTTATGTAGCTGTGATTTGCTCCTTCCTTTTGAAAGTGTCTATGTTTCCAGGAGTTTATGTTGAACTAGCTGAGTATCCGGCGTTGCCCGGGTGTGTACTTGTTCCATTCTCATATTAGTCCGTCTCCTCCCTCCTCCCCTCTGCCCATCTCTCCCTCCCCCCTTTCTCTACTTATGTCTTCCTCCCTCTGTCCCTATCTGTGCCTCTCTCCTTTCTCTGTATATCTTCCCCTCTCATTCTGTCCATTTCGCCGTCCGCTCTCTCTGCCCATCTCCTTCCCCCACGTGTGTCCCTCCCCTCCTTCCTTCTCGTTGTCTGTCCATCTTCTCCTGTCCCCTTCTCTCTCCACGTTGTCACACTCACACCGATAGGGGATTGGTGTTTCTAGCCGGCCGGAGTGGCCGAGCGGTTCTAGGCGCTTTAGTCTGGAACCGCGTGACCACTACGGTCGCAGGTTCGAATCCTGCCTCGGGCATGGATGTGTGTGATGTTCTTAGGTTAGTTAGGTTTAAGTAGTTCTAAGTTCCAGGGGACTGATGACCTCAGATGTGAAGTCCCATAGTGCTCAGAGCCATTAGAGCCATTTTTGAACTGGTGTTTCTAACCACCACTATATTTCCTCATAGATCGTAAACAGCGCGTGTACCAAATTGATTGAATCCGTTCCAGGGGTTCAGGATGAGCTTTTTACCTGTGGCTTTGCCCGTGTAGACACATGACAGATATTGTGACGTGGGACACACGCTCAAGGATACTTCGATAGACAAGGCAATAATTAGCAATCAAACACAAACTCTGGCATGTAATTTCCAACAGATTTTCTTAAAAAGTTGCACGACAACAGCAAACTGGTGTTATCCCAGAATAATATACGTAATTGCCCTAGAATTTGAAACATCACTAAACGACAAAACGTCTACGAGCGTCAAAACCAAACCCAAACAATAAATAATTTTGAAAACCTCTTTACATATATCTTAAGGACCATACAAACAATAATGGTTTACTGAGAAAAATTCTTTTAAGATATAACAGTAGCGACAACTCACAGTTTCTCTTTCTGAATAAGATATTAAGACTTCAGCACAAGGTATCTTTCAGGTATTACAAAATTTCTGTGACAAGTAATGGCACACCAGAGGTGCGTGGAAACTACAACTCAGATCGAGCTTGAAAGAAAGCTGAAAGGAACGGTGAAGATGGAAAGACGGACGCCTCGGCGTCACCAGGAACAAATAATAAAATACTCCACTTAAACTCGCCGAAGAATCTACTGATAAACACAGCGACCGCGCTATCGGTTACAATTCAAACTGGCCGCCGCCAAGGCGTCGACCCCAGTTAAACGACCAGCTATAACGGACGACGCGCACCGCTGATTATGCCACTGAAACAACAACATAAAACCACACAGCAAAATGGTTCAAATGGCTCTGAGCACTATGGGACTTAACATCTATGGTCGTCAGTCCCCTAGAACATAGAACTACTTAAACCTAACTAACCTAAGGACAGCACACAACACCCAGTCATCAACCACACAGCGACTGAGAAGTATCCAGAGTAGCACAAACCTTAAATCATTAGAAAAATTTCGAAACAGGGATACGGTTACTCTTTGCAGCCAAATTAAATCTCTTGCAATCACCGTCTACAACAACAGTTCCCGCTCCCTTTGTACAGAAACCGCGACACAAAAAAATTCACCATGAGAACACTGCAGAATGTGTAGAAACCCGAACACATGCTCTGCCTTATAATCATTAATAATAATTACATATAACAAGAAAAACAATGTCATAATTCTCTTATTTTTACCAAAGAATACCACTCTTGGTGGATTACACTTAATAGCAAAAGGGAGAAAGAAGTGCCTGAAAATCGAACCTGTTGTTATTTCAGACTGCAAAGATCCGCACTTGGGTATACACTCCTTGCAAGTATCTCAGGTGCGTCCAAAACAGGTTAGCCTCATTCACACAAGTAACCACTATTCAATAAATTGTGCACCACTGGTCAATACGAAACAGGTAACATGGACGTCCAAACACGGGAGCGCCAGCCAACCGATCAAAACCAGCCCTCTTCCTCAGCGTAGTGCCCTTAAATAGCCGAAAAGCGACCAAAGAGGAAAAAGGGGCCAAGCGATACAGAGTAGATTACGAGATCTTAAATACACTACTGCCTATTAAAACTGATACACCACGAGAATGACGTGCCACAGACGCGAAATTTAACCGACGGGAAAAAGATGCTGTCATATGCAAATGGTTAGCTTTACAGAGCATTCACACAAGGTTGGCGCCGGTGGCGACACCTACAACGTGCTGACATGAGGAAAGGTTCCAACCGATTTCTCATACACACACAGCAGTTGACCGGCGTTGCCAGGTGAAACGTTTTTGTGATGTCTCGTGTAAGGAGAAAAAATGTGTAACATCACGTTTCCGACTTTGATAAAGGTCGGATTTTAAGGTATCGCGACATTGCTGCTCGCGTTGGGCGAGATCCAATGAGTGTCAGCAGAATATGGAATCGGTGGGTTCAGGAGGGTAATACGGAACGCCGTGCTGGATCCCAACGGCCTCGTGTCACTAGCATTCGAGATGACAGGCATCTTATCCGCATGGCTGTAACGGATCGTGAAGCCTCGTCTCGATCCCTGAGTCAACAGATGGGGCCGTTTGCAAGGCAACAACCATCTGCACGAACAGTTCGACGACGTTTGCAGCAGCATGGACTATCGGTTCGGATACCATGGATGCGGTTAACCTTGACGCTGCATCACAGACACCAGCGCCTGCGATGGTGTACTCAACGACGAACCTGGGTGCACGAACGGCAAAACGTCTGATGAATCCAGGTTCTGTTTACAGCATCATGATGGTCGCATCCGTGTTTGGTGACATCGCGGTGAATGCACATTGGAAACGTGTATTCGTCATCGCCATACTGGCGTATCACCCGGCGTGATGGTATGAGGTGCCATTGGTTACACGTCTAGTTCACCTCTTGTTCGCATTGACGGCACTTTGAACAGTAGACGTTACATTTCAGATGTGTTACGACCCGTGGCTCTGCCCTTCATTCGATCCCTGCAAAACCCTACATTTCAGCAGGATAATGCACGACCGCTTGTTGCAGGTCCTGTGCGGGCCTTTCTGGATACAGAAAATGTTCGACTGCTGCCGTGGCTAGCGCGTTCTCCAGAACTCTCACCAATTGAAAACGTCTCGCCAATGGTGGCCGAGCAACTGGCTCGTCAGAATACGCCAGTCACTATTCTTTATGAACTGTGGTATCGTGTTGAAGCTGCATCGGCAGCTGTACCTGTACACGCCATCCAAGCTCTGTTTGACTCAATTGCCAGGGGTATCAAGACCGTTATTACGGCCAGAGGTTGTTGTTCTTGGTACTGATTTCTCAGGATCTATGCACCCAAATTGCGTGAAAATGTCAGTTCTAGTATAATATATTTGTCCAATGAATACCCGTTTATCGTCTACACTTCTTCTTGGTGTAGCAATTTTAATGACCAGTAGTGTAAATACAGAGAAGCGACTGGCGCCAATGGCTCCACGTATCAGATATATTTCATGTGTATTTAACATATTTGACACGTATTTCTGCACATATTTCGCTTGACACTCTAGCGAAATTCGCCCTGCTGTTTCATTTTCATGCAGCTTAATGTTTATGACCTATCTCTCGAACTATGTGCTAAACAATGATATAATTTGTCAGGTCCCTCCAGTGGTATATCTGGCTCCTGTTTATGAAATGTGTTGAGGAGTTAGTAGCAAAGAAGTAATAAATTCAAACGTCATGCTTCACGCTGCAGTTTTAAGGCGTGAACAGTGATAATGTAGTAAGTGACAAACTTTTTTCCTTTCATCATTTTTTCGGGGTTGTCAAACGAGAAAAAGTTTCGACAGATTTTGAAATTATGGGTGAAGTTTTTTTCAAGTCACTAAGTACACTCATCCTCAAATACTGGATGATTAAAGTATGGCTATCCACGCCTCTTAGGTTACAGTGCTTTTTCATTCCACACTCCCACCTTTTTTGAAAGGTAAGTTGTTTTTACCCCCACAGCGTTGTTTCTAGATAGTAAGTGGTATGTGTACCGAGTATGGTTGAAATCGATCCACTGACTTAGAAGAAGATGTGAAACGTACATACGTACAAACATACAAAGATACTCGCATATACGTACACCCATTTTAATAAAATTTATGGATTCCTAATTGAATCTGAAATTAACTGTTGCATTTTGGTAAAGTCGCAATCAGTGCTATAGTTCCTAATTTTGTTGCCCACTATTGAATGAGACTAGCGATTCGTGGATCCTTCGGTTGCAGAGTAACACAGTACGGTCTCGCCCTAACATCCTGATGAGTTATTAGTGCAGTAAGCGCAGTAATGATATAACCGATACTAATCTCGCCACTGTAAATCAGGCCTGTTACAACACGGGAGGGGAGTCAATCCCTTGTGTGTCTCAGGACTACAACAGAGGCCTACTGCAATGCGACAGGCGTCACTCAACAAGAAAATCGCTCCTGAGTATCCAATCGATCCGCCCTTCTCTTAAATTCACCACTTATAACATTTAGAAGTTGATAGCAAGTACGCGATACATATGTAATTGATGATTTTCTAACTAAAACCTGCTTGTTTCGGTGATCCAAATTTTCAGCACAACAACCGTTTGCTCTAAAATATAAATTGCTAGAAATTTCCTGTTCTTTTACTATGAATGTACTATGTGTTTAAGGTATCAGTTGTCACGTGATTCTGTTTTCAGCGTTTGGTTGCCCCACCTTCTTTTATTTCGTAAATTGTGACTAACTTTGTATGAGGGGTCAGTATATATGAAAAAATACCACCAAGCCTGAAATTTTTAGATTTATTTAAGAAAGAGCCTCTTATAGCAACTGAGGCATCTCAATTAAAGCAGGATGTGAAAACAAACTTGATTCAGAATACTACTTTCTCTCCCAAGACCGTATTTATCTTATAATGAATTAACTCCATCTGTCTGATTTTTAAAAGTTTATGTAAATTCAAAATTTCCATTTTCTTGTCCCGCATTTGTTTCACATCCTTTATTTTTTTCTGTCGTATAATTTACTGCTCTTGATATAAGGTTTAATGAACATATTCATAAATTCCATGTAGATACTTTATATGAGAAGGGCTCTTTTGTTCAAGATAGCATTCATTTGCAGCACTCTGCCTCTATTATCTCCATTGTGTTCATAACTTCCTTCGTATACAGCGTATTTCATTCACTGATTTCGTTGCTGTGTTCTACCTAATTGATATGTTTATCACACCTATTGTTTCTCCTTGTAGTCTTCAAACCTTCACCTCTGCATTTTTTGTCCTTGATAACATGGCTGTTCATTGTACTGGTCCCGCTGCGTTCTCCTCTATAGAATGGTCTGTCATCTCTGCTTACAAGTGGACTTGTGTTACTTCAAACGAGCCACTTTTTCCTATCAAACTTACAGTGGCTACATCGGTTCCTCCAATGTAAGCTCTACCGGAACGCCATGAGAAATAATAGCCCTTAATTCTTACTCTTATAAAGTGTGTCTTTAGTTGGACGATTTTCTTTCCCTGGCCGCCCACTTCTTGGAGTTGGCTGTGATCCATCTGCTTTTGCCAAGACATGTACACTCCCACAAACTGCGCCGTTTCTTTAGTTTCTGCACTTCATCGTCCTGCGTCGGCTTCCCGGAAACTTACCGACGTCACACTCTAAAGCCCGTTATGACGATTTGGCGTCCTTGAATGCTCTGTCGTTCCACCAGACTTACCGCGTATTCTGATTTCAGTACTTATCGTTTCTTACTAATTATTTATCTGCCCAGCTATCTTTTGCAGGTCGCCAATAGATTTTAATACGATCAACAAACATATATTTTCTACTAAAAAAATTTCACTTTTATGTGTTACACAAAAACATAAACATTGTTCAATAATTTACCGCTTTTATTAAAATACCATCTTTACATTTTTCGATCTCTCTTTTCTCCTCCACCCTATTGGTTACACTTTTTTGACTCGTTTTAGCACCACTTCACCACACTAGTTTCACGTTTGTCATTTACAGACAGATGTGGAGGGATTCTGGTTTCTGAATCTGTTCTTTATCCTTCAGTAATGAAGTCCCTTGACAGTTATGGGACAGTGGAGGGCTATACTGTTCGTCACACTGTCCTCGTGACGTCATCTCCGGCCTCGTGAAGCCTCTGCCAGCTACGTCTCATAAGCTTCTGTCTTTCACAACTGTAGGCTGGGTTCACAAACTGCAGGAACTGGCCTTGAAATGGTGTGGGACTGACACAAAATTCCTCACCGCATTACATTAGTCTGTTCAGCCTGGACTCAGTTTAGTTTCTCTGGTTGCATTACCAATATATCGTAGTCATTCGTTTTGTATTCATTGTGAAAATTGTGAAAGCTTTAGATTATCCTTTTATTAAGGTTTTATCCGACCATGACACATAATTTCAAGCCTCTTCATTTTTTTTCGCTCATGATTTGAACATAGATATCTCTAGCTACTTAATGTCGCACTTTTACTTTTTCTGTACGTCTGTACAATACTAACACCTGTTATTGCAACCTTGGCTATTCAGTCCAGGGTTTACACAAAAAACACAAAACTCTTCAACGTTTTAGCATTAATCTTACTGTGGCGCTCATGGCTGCTGAGTCTGCTTTACTTGTCTTAAGTAATACTAATTACTGCTTCTTTGTCAGTTACTCAAATACTTAGGAAGACGCTTATTACCAATAGACTATATGCACTTCGGACCATTCCCTGAACTTCACACCACGTGTTAGTTTCTCCCCCAGTTTTAACGTAATCTTTTCATTCGAATCTTTCCTCACTCTTTTGCTTCAAACAATGCCAACCTTATTCTTGGTACGGAATTCTTTGGTGTCGTTACCGTCATCTCAGATTAGCTACTTTTCTCATTACTTTATCTTTTTAGTTCGTGGTAGCTTCTTACTTCCTACGCTTTTTTTTTTGTCATCAGTCTACTGACTGGTTTGATGCGGCCCGCCACGATTTCCTTTCCTGTGCTAACCTCTTCATCTCAGAGTAGCACTTGCAACCTACGTCCTCAATTATTTGCTTGACGTATTCCAATCTCTGTCTTCCTCTACAGTTTTTGCCCTCTACAGCTCCCTCTAGTACCATGGAAGTCATTCCCTCATGTCTTAGCAGATGTCCTATCATCCTGTCCCTTCTCCTTATCAGTGTTTTCCACATATTTCTTTCCTCTCCGATTCTGCGTAGAACCTCCTCATTCCTTACCTTATCAGTCCACCTAATTTTCAACATTCGTCTATAGCACCACATCTCAAATGCTTCGATTCTCTTCTGTTCCGGTTTTCCCACAGTCCATGTTTCACTACCATACAATGCTGTACTCCAGACGTACATCCTCAGAAATTTCTTCCTCAAATTAAGGCCGGTATTTGATATTAGTAGAGTTCTCTTGGCCAGAAATGCCTTTTTTGCCATAGCGAGTCTGCTTTTGATGTCCTCCTTGCTCCGTCCGTCATTGGTTATTTTACTGCCTAGGTAGTAGAATTCCTTAACTTCATTGACTTCGTGACCATCAATCCTGATGTTAAGTTTCTCGCTGTTCTCATTTCTACTACTTCTCATTACCTTCGTCTTTCTCCGATTTACTCTCAAACCATACTGTGTACTCATTAGACTGTTCATTCCGTTCAGCAGGTCATTTAATTCTTCTTCACTTTCACTCAGGATGGCAATGTCATCAGCGAATCGTATCGTTGATATCCTTTCACCTTGTATTTTAATTCCACTCCTGAACCTTTCTTTTATTTCCATCATTGCTTCCTCGATGTACAGATTGAAGAGTAGGGGCGAAAGGCTACAGCCTTGTCTTACACCCTTCTTAATACGAGCACTTCGTTCTTGATCGTCCACTCTTATTATTCCCCCTTGGTTGTTGTACATATTGTATATGACCTGTCTCTCCCTATAGCTTACCCCTACTTTTTTCAGAATCTCGAACAGCTTGCACCATTTTATATTGTCGAACGCTTTTTCCAGGTTGACAAATCCTATGAAAGTGTCTTGATTTTTCTTTAGCCTTGCTTCCATTATTAGCCGTAACGTCAGAATTGCCTCTCTCGTCCCATTACTTTTCCTAAAGCCAAACTAATCGTCATCTAGCGCATCCTCAATTTTCTTTTCCATTCTTCTGTATATTATTCTTGTAAGCAGCTTCGATGCATGAGCTGTTAAGCTGATTGTGCGATAATTCTCGCATTTGTCAGCTCTTGCCATCTTCGGAATTGTGTGGATGATGCTTTTCCGAAAGTCAGATGGTATATCGCCAGACTCATATATTCTACACACCAACGTGAATAGTCGTTTTGTTGCCACTTCCCCCAATGATTTTAGAAATTCTGATGGAATGTTATCTATCTCTTCTGCCTTATTTGACCGTAAGTCCTCCAAAGCTCTTTTAAATTCCGATCCTAATACTGGATCCCCTATCTCTTCTAAATCGACTCCTGTTTCTTCTTCTATCACATCAGACAAATCTTCACCCTCATAGAGGCTTTCAATGTATTCTTTCCACCTATCTGCTCTCTCCTCTGCATTTAACAGTGGAATTCCCGTTGCACTCTTAATGTTACCACCGTTGCTTTTAATGTCACGAAAGGTTGTTTTGACTTTCCTGTATGCTGAGTCTGTCCTTCCGACAATCATATCTTTTTCGATGTCTTCACATTTTACCTGCAGCCATTTCGTCTTAGCTTCCCTGCACTTCCTATTTATTTCATTCCTCAGCGACTTGTATTTCTGTATTCCTGATTTTCCCGGAACATGTTTGTACTTCCTCCTTTCATCAATCAACTGTAGTATTTCTTCTGTTACCCACGGTTTCTTCGCAGCTACGTTCTTTGTACGTATGTTTTCCTTCCCAACTTCTGTGATGGCCCTTTTTAGAGATGTCCATTCCTCTTCAACTGTACTGCCTACTGCGCTATTCCTTATTGCTGTATCTATAGTGTTAGAGAACTTCAAACGTATCTCGTCATTCCTTAGTACTTCCGTATCGCACTTCTTTGCGTATTGATTCTTCCTGAGTAATGTCTTGAACTTCAGCCTACTCTTCATCACTACTATATAGTGATCTGAGTCTATATCTGCTCCTGGGTACGCCTTACAATCCAGTATCTGATTTCGGAATCTCTGTCTGACCATGATGTAATCTAATTGAAATCTTCCCGTATCTCCCGGCCTTTTCCAAGTATACCTCCTCCTCTTGTGATTCTTGAACAGGGTATTCGCTATTACTAGCTGAAACTTGTTACAGAACTCAATTAGTCTTTCTCCTCTTTCATTCCTTGTCCCAAGCCCATATTCTCCTGTAACCTTTTCTTCTACTCGTTCCCCTACAACTGCATTCCAGTCGCTCATGACTATTAGACTTTCGTCCCCCTTTACATACTGCATTACCCTTTCAATATCCTCATACACTTTCTCTATCTGTTCATCTTCAGCTTGCGACGTCAGCATATATACCTGAACTATCGTTGTCGGTATTGGTCTGCTGTCGAGTCTGATTAGAACAACCCGGTCACTGAACTGTTCACAGTAACACACCCTCTGCTCTACCTTCCTATTCATAACGAATCCTACACCTGTTATATCATTTTCTACTGCTGTTGATATTACCCGATACTCATCTGACCAGAAATCCTTGTCTTCCTTCCACTTCACTTCGCTGACCCCTACTATATCTAGATTGAGCCTTTGCGTTTCCCTTTTCAGATTTTCTAGTTTCCTTAACTCGTTCAAGCTTCTGACATTCCACGCCCCGACTAGTAGAACGTTATCCTTTCGTTGATTATTCAATCTTTTTCTCATGGTAACCTCCCCCGTGGCAGTCCTCTCCCGGAGATCCGAATGGGGGACTATTCCGGAATCTTTTGCCAATGGAGAGATCATCATGACACTTCAATTACAGGCCACATGCACTGTGGATACACGTTACGTGTCTTTAATGCAGTGGTTTCTATTGCCTTCTGCATCCTCATGTCGTTGATCATTGCTGATTCTTCCGCCTTTAGGGGCAATTTCCCACCCCTAGGACAAGAGAGTGCCCTGAACCTCTATCCGCTCCTCCACCCTCTTTGATAAGGCCATTGGCAGAATGAGGCTGACTTCTTATGCCGGAAGTCTTCGGGCGCCAATGCTGATTATTTATCAAAATTTAGACAGTTGCGGGGATCGAACCCAGGACCGAAGATGTTTTGATTATAAATCAAGGACGCTACCCCTAGACCACGTGTACATGATCCTACGCTTTTAGGTTCATTTATTTGCTTCTACATTTTATGCCTAAGTGGTTTGCAGGCTCTGTACTTAATACCTTCCTTTTGTTTAACGCTCTAATTCTCTTGACCTTTTTCTGTTTATCTTTCATCGTCCCTTAAGACTCTACCCAGAAAGAAAATATAAGAAAGAGGACATCAGAACAAGGGAAAGAAGAAACGTTCTAAACAGCTGAGATGCACAGAATAGCTTTACTGCGAAGCTTCCGAAAGAGTGAGAAACTCCATACGCTTATTAAATGAATTGAGCTCTGAACGTATTTCTTAAAATCGCTGCGCGTGGTAGCCGCGTGATCTAGGGCGCCTTGTCACGGCAAACTCTAGGGATTGGTCGATGAGAGGATACGGAACAAAAAAGGCCTAACGAACTTATGTCTCGAAATGCATCGTTTCCATGCTAGAGACCATTCATTCAATCACATTTTGTTACAGAGAATGCAGCCACAGTTACAGTATGCATGGTTTCCTCCTAGAGGGTGGTACTGTTCCTCACACGTCATGCCCTAACACCGTCTCCTGCAGTAGTAACTGGTAATGTTGTCAAATTCACTCTTCTTGCCGACTCACCTTGTAGTGCATGTGATACAGCGTTGTATGCATGTGATACAGCGTTGTACACAATGGTTCTGTATTCGAATCGAAAGCTTGCCGACACCGTCTTTATTTACGGAAAGGGAAATTGCAACGGGTGGTGGGCAGGAAGGTTGTATCAGGATACCTGTTTCCGCCGACAACAACCACAGCATTCAACGTTTTGAACAGTGTTTCTCCATTTGTTTGAGACAGGGTCGTTTCAGGAAGCAGGTAATCATGAAATGTTCGGACGCCAGACTTGAAAGAAAACGTTATTAACAATGTGGAAGAAGACTGCTGTTTCAATACCAGACAGTTGGTCCACCAGTACAGCGTAAGCCAGACGACCGTGTGGAATATTCTCCATCACAACTGTTACTACCCTTATTACTTAAGCGTGTGCAGGTCTCACTAGCGACACACTTTCCGCGTGGTTAGCAGTTTTGTCACTGGTTTCTTCAACAGGCAACCACGATTCCGAGATTTATCATCCACCATATCCACAGATGAGGTCACCTTCATGCAGAGCAGTATCTTCGACTTTCATAACAGTCATCTGTGGGATGGTATGCAGAACCCCCATGGTATGGTGACAGCGAATCATCAGCATCGGTGCGACTGGAATGTTTGGGCTGGGATAATTTGGTGACGGTATTTTAGAACCAGTCTTACTTCCACGTCGCCCAACAGGCCGGAACTATCGGCGTTTCTTGCGGGTGACTTTGTCATCCCTGCTGGAAGATGTGCGTTTGATGATTCGAAGGGTTATATGGCTGCTACATGATGGTGCTCCAGCCCACTTCGCCGTTAAATTCCGGACACATCTCAATCGTGTCTTCCCTGGTCGATGGATCGGACGAGGGAGTCAGTTACTTGGCCTGTTCGTTCATCGGATCCCAACCCCTTGCGATTTCTGGTTATGGGACAATCTCAAAAGTATCGTGGATGCAGAGCCCATTTCAGATGTGGAGACACAGGAACAGTGTATTCATGCTGTATTTGACCCTGTTCGGGTGCAACGTAGCCGATGTGAACGTATGAGACAGAACATGTTACGGCGCGTACATGCATGTGTTGAGGCACAGGGAAACCATTTTCAACATATATTGTAACAGTGACTGCATGGTACAGCGCGTAGTAGACCGCAGTCTCTGTAACAATGTATGATTGAATAAATGGTCTCTAGCATTTTCCGATATAAGTTCATCATCTTGCTTTTTTCCGTATCCTCTCATCGATCAGTCCCCAAAGTTTTACACGGTGGAAAAAATCACCGCGTGCAAAGAAGAGCCACAAGATTCCTGGTACTCAGGTGCAACTTAAGGCTCTCAATGCAAAACCTATTTTATGCATCCGCCCAACGTCACACAAATAGCTCCCAAGTGGACATCCATCTGCCAGATGCGGATTTAAGCAATCACACGACTTCACTCAAGTCAGTATCGACAGTCTCGCAATGAAAATTGAAGATTGCTAGGCACCATTTTCGTAATAAAGTTGTTGTTAATCTGTGTTGCTATAATTTTGCCGTAGCCGTTGCCTAAACCTATTTGGCCATGTGACAAACCTGCCTAATTACTGTGTGGAATCAAGCCATCTCAATAAGAGCGACCACTGTGACAGGGCGTTCTCTTCATGTCACATTATTATGTTTGACGCCGGAAGTATTTACTGAATACAACAAAGTTCATTTTTTGTTTCTGGACGCAAATAATGAGCAACACTGACAATGAGTTGCAACCCTACCTTTTTGTTAAATGAACAACCTTCAGTCATTTTTGAAGTTCAATATTCCATTTAATTGTTGTAGATACATCTACATCTACGTGATTACTCTGCTATTCACAGTTAAGTGCCTGGCAGAGGGTTCACTGAACCACCTTCAAGCTGTCACTCTACCGATCCACTCTCGAACGGCGCGCGGGAAAACGAGCACTTCCATTTTTCTGTGCGAGCCGTGATTTCTCTTATTTTATCGTGATGATCATTTCTCCCTATGTAGGTGGGTGCCAACAGAATGTTTTCGCAACCAGAGGAAAAAACTGGTGATTGAAATTTCATGAGAAATCCCGTCGCAACGAAAACCGCCTTTGTTTTAATGATTGCGACTCCAATTCACGTATCATCTCTGTGGCACTATCTCCCCTATTTCGCTATGATACAGTACGAACCGCCCTTCTTTGAACTTTTTCGATGTCTTCCGTCAGTCCCACCTGATGCTTATCCCACACCGCATAGCAATACTCCAGAATACGGCGGACAAGTGTAGTGTAAGCAGTCTCTTTAGTAGATCTGTTTCACCTTCTAAGTGTTCTGCCAATGAATCGCAGTCTTTGGTTTGCTCTACCCACAACAATATCTATGTTATCGCTGCAATTAAGGTTATTTGTAATTGTAATCCCGAAGTATTCAGTTGAGTTTACAGCCTTCAGATTTGTGTGACTTACACACTTTTCTTTATTCTGAGTGAATTGCCACTTTTCGCGCCTTACAGGTACCTTATCTAAATAATTTTGTAATTTGTTTTGGTCATCTGATGACTTTATAAGACGGTAAATGGCAGCATAATCTGCAAATAATCTAAGAGGGCTACTCAGATTGTCTCCTATGTCGTTAATATGAATCAGGAACAATAGAGAGCCTATAACACTTCCATGGGGAACGCCAGATATTACTTTTGTTTTACTTGACGATTTTCCGTCTATTACTACGAACTGTGACCTTTCTGACAGGAAATCACGAATCCAGTCGCACAACTGTTATTCCATAGGCTCGGAGTTTGGTTGGAAGGTGCTTGTGAGGAACGGTGTCGAAAGCCTTCTGTAAATCTAAAAATATGGACTCAATTTGATATCCCCTATCGATAGCACTCATTACTTTATGAGTATAAAGAGCTAGTTTCGTTTCGCAAAAACGATATTTTCTGAATCCGAGCTGACTATGTGCCAATACATCTTTTTCTTCGAGGTACTTCATGACGATCGAATACAGTATATAATCCAAAACCTACTGCAATTCGACGTTAGTGATATGAGCCCGTAATTCAGCGGATTATTTCTACTTCCCTTTTTGGGTATTGGTGTGAGTTGAGCAATTTTCCAGTCTTTAGGTCCGGATCTTTCTGTGAGCGAGCGTTTGTATATAATTGCTAAATATGGAGCTCTTGTATCAGTATACTCTGAGAGGAAACGGAATAGTATACAATCTGGACCGGAGGCCTTGCCTTAATTACAGTAAATTACTCTAAAATATTTGTGTTTTATCCCCATAATTTTTAACATTACTGTTTATTAAACATTGACTCACATCAGCGAAAACAGAAAATAAGCGTAACGAAGTTTTAATTTATTAAATCGGGAACCGGAAGTTTCATCTGCTTTCCATAATTTATTTCCCCGCAGGCAAAACTTTGCGACTTATACATTACTGTGAGATAACCAGTGCACATTCCAGGGATGAGACCAATCTCGGAGGCAACTTGTGCAGGGCTGCGGACATATTCAATTATCGGGTCTCATATGCATGCAAGTGGCCAAAGAGCTGTTAGGAGTCTGCTACTTGTGGGCGCTGGAACGATTTGGCGAGCTCGGTGTGAAAATTATCCCGAAGGTTCGTGTAATATCTAGTAAGCCAGAGAGTCTAGTAGTCGTGATTGCACAGTATGTATGATCAACATCAATTTCAGAGCACGTAAGTTTAAATGTCTATGCGAAATTTTTACTTAATGTGTAAATGAAAAAAATGTAGTTTTTTAACTTTTTCCAATTCCTTGAGGACTGCCCCCACTACGATTCTTCAGTAGCATTATACTAGTTTTTTGTAAAAAATTAATAGGTTTTCTTTTTTTTTGGAATATACCATTTTCTGGAAGATCTCCTATGGGACTACAAAACGAACACTGTTATGAAATTCTTAATTTACTTATTTTTTACATGTTGTATATTCCCAATTTATTTTTCTTTACACTCTAAGACGCCAACGGCCTTGCCACAGTGGTAACACCAGTTCCCATCAGATCACCGAAGGTAAGCGCTGCTGGGCTTGGCTAGCACTTCGCTGGGTGGCCGTACAGTGTGCCCAGCGGAGTGCACTCAGCCTTTGCGACGCAAACTGATGAGCTACTTGACTGAGAAGTAGCGGCTTCGGTCACGAAAACTGAAAACTGTAGGGAGAGCGGTGTGCTGACCTCACGCCGCTCCATATCCGCGTCCAGTGATGCCTATAGGCTGAGGACGATAAGGCAGTCGGTCAGGAAGGTTGGAACGTATGCTAAAAAAAAAGCACCCCATAGGAACTATCGGAATGAGACGGAAATGAGTAGATCTGATTTACACGCATGGACAAACAAATAATTACAATTTCAGAAAAACTAAATGACACATTCAAAAGAAAGAGCTTCACCAAATAAGCAAGTCAGTATGCTGGTCTACCTCTGGTCCTTATGCAAACATTCATCGCAGAGTTCTTGGATGTCCTTCAGACGGATATAGTGCTAAATTCGGTCCAATTGGCTAGTTAGATCGTCAACGTCCCGGGATGGTTGGAATGCCGTGCCCATAATACTTCAAACTTTCTCAGTGGAAGAGAAATCCGGTGACCTTGCTGCCAAAGGTAGGGTTTGGCAAGCACGAAGACAGGCAATACAGACTCTCGCCTTGTGGGGGCGGATATTGTTGAAATATAAGCATAGGGTGGCTTGACATGAAGGGTCTCAAAACGTGGCGTGGAATATCGTCGACGTACCACTGTGGTGTAATGGTGCCACAGGTGACAACCAAAACGGTCCTACTACGAAAAGAAATGACACCTCAGACCATCACTCTCGGCTGTCAGGCCGCATGCCAGCCACAGTGAAGTGGGTGTCCTATCGCTGTCTGGGCCGTCTCCAGACTCGTCTTTGGCCTGGGATTTCATCGACTTGAGTGGAATTGTCTTTAACGACGAGCCTTGCTTCGAACTGAGCCCAAGTCACCAGCGAAGACGTGTGTGGAGACACCCCAGACAGTGATGGGATACCAACCTGCCAGTCGTGCAGCCAGTGAGCCAAGAGGGATTGACTCGGTTGTTACGTTTTTTATGGCAGGACTTCTTTGGTTGTAATCCGCGGCACCCTTACGACACGGCTATACGTCGACTATATTATACGCCCCTTTTGTTGCCCTTAGGCAACGGCCTTGCCACAGTAGATACACCGGTTCCCGTCAGATCACCGAAGTTAAGCGCTGTCGGGCGTGGCCGGCACTTGGATGGGTGACCATCAAGCCGCCATGCGCTGTTGCCATTGTTCGGGGTGCACTCAGCCTCGTGATGCCAATAGAAGAGCTACTCGACCGAATAGTAGCGGCTCCGGTCAAAGAAAACCATCATAATGACCGGGAGAGCGGTGTGCTGACCACACGCCCCTCCTATCCGCATCCTTAACTGAGGATGACACGGCGGTTGGATGGTCCCGATGGGCCAATTGTGGCCTGAAGACGGAGTGCTTGCTTGCTTTTGTTGCCCTTCATGGCAAGCCATCCTGGCTTTACATTGCAGCAAGATATGGCCCACCTGCACACAACGAGTTTCTACTGCCTGCTGCTTGTCTTCGCGCTAGCAAACCCTACTTTGGCCATCAACGTCGCCACATCTCAGCGCAATTCAATGTTGGAGCATTATGGGCAAGACCGTAACATCATCTCGGTATTTATACGATCTCCTGCTACAATTGGACATTATTTGGCACCTTGTCCCTCAGGAGAATATCAAACTCAGTCAGTCAGTGCCAAGGCGGATAACAGCTTGCATAAGGGCCAAATGTGGACCAACGCGTTGTTGGCTTGCTCAATACGTGAAGCTCTTTCTCTTGAATAAGTCATACAGTTTTTTTCCCCTTGAGATTTAACCTTGGTTTTTTCTCTAGAACTACCACTACATTACATCTAGTTATTTCCGTCCCATTCGGATAGTTTCTTTGTGGTGCGTCTTTTTTATCTCAGAGCGTATTTACAAGAGGCAAGTCATATAAGCTATTTTACTGAACTATTTTGTTGCATACTATTTGAAATGTACAAACATGGAGTCTTTCCATAAATTATATAAATTTAGAAAAAATATTTTGCATATAGTACTGAATTTATGCCACCCACTAAAATATGCTGTTGCAATAGTTAAAAATTGCATCCAGGATGAACATTGTTTGCATAAACTGATTGAGCATTTATTCAGTTAAGTAAATTGTTTTCACACGTATTGTCAATTACCCATTATACTCCTTCGCTATCTTGTAAGAGCGATAGTACATTTTATAAAGGAGTAACAGTCATAAAAAATTATAAACTACTGAAATAGCTCCATAATGTGTCATTTGTGAATTGTTACATTATAATACCGATAAGCATATTCTGATAACATGATTCTAACAACGCTTTTTTTATTCATTTGTTTTTCAGGATGCACGATGATGAAATGTGAGAGGTGTTTGAACTCCAAAACTCTTGTGATGGGCAACTGATACGATATAGCGTGTGTAAAATAAAAATGTTGTGGTCCAATTTTAGTGTTCCAACTGTTTTTGCTGAAACTGTGATAATGATCAGTGACCAAAACTGTTCGTATTAAAGTACACTACTGTCCATTAAAATTGCTACACCACGAAGATAACGTGCTACAGACGCGAAATTTAACCGACAGGAAGAAGATGCTGTGATATGCAAATGATTAGATTTTCACAGCATTCACACAAGGTTGGCGCCAGTGGCGACACCTACAGCGTGCTGACATGAGGAAAGTTTCCAACCGATTTCTCATACACAAACAGCAGTTGGCCGGCGTTGCTTGGCGATACCTACAACGTGCTGACATGAGGAAAGTTTCTAACCGATTTCTCATACACAAACAGCAGTTGACCGGCTTTGCCTGGTGAAACGTTGTAATGCCTCATGTAAGGAGGAGAAATGCATACCGTCACGTTTCCGACTTTGATAAAGGTCGGATTGTAGCCTGTCGCGATTGCTGTTTATTGTATCGCAACATAAATGCTCGCGTTGGTCGAGATAAAATGACTGTTAGCAGAATATGGAATCGGTGGGTTCAGCAGGCTGATACGGAACGCCGTGCTGGATCCCAACGGCCTCTTATCACTAGCAGTCGAGATGACAGGCATCTTATCCGCATGACTGTAACGGATCGTGCAGCCACTTCTCGATCCCTGAGTCAACAGATGGGGACGTTTGCAAGACAACTACTATCTGCACGAACAGTTCGACGACGTTTGCAGCAGCATGGACTATCAGCTCGGAGACCATGGCTGCCGGCCATGGTGGCCGTGCGGTTCTAGGCGCTCCAGTCCGGAGCCGCGCTGCTGCTACGGTCGCATGTTCGAATCCTGCCTCGGGCATGAGTGTGTGTGATGTCCTTAGGTTAGTTAGGTTTAAGTAGTTCTAAGTTCTAGGGGATTAATGACCACAGCAGTTGAGTCCCATAGTGCTCAGAGCCACTTGAACCATTTTTAGACCATGACTGCGGTTATCCTTGACGCTGCATCACAGACAGGAGCGCCTGCGATGGTGTACTCAACGATGAACCTGGGTGCACGAATGCGAAAACGTCATTTTTTCTGATGAATCCAGGTTCTGTTTGCGGCATCATCTTGGTGGCATCCGTGTTTGGCGGTGAACGCACATTGGAAGCGTGTATTCGTCATCGCCATACTGGCAAATCACACGGCGTGATGGTATGGAGTGCCATTGGTTACACGTCTTGGTCACCTCTTGTCGCGTTGACGGAACGTTGAACAGTGGACGTTATATTTCAGACGTGTTACAACCCGTGCCTCTGCCCTTCATTCGATCCCTGTGAAACCCTACATTTCAGCAGGATAATGCACGACCGCATGTTGGAGGTCTAGTACGGGCCTTTCTGGATACAGGAAATGTTCGACTGCTGCCCTCGCTAGCACATTCTCCAGATCTCTCACCAATTGATACCGTCTGGCCAATGGTGGCCGAGAAACTGGCTCTTCACTATACGCCAGTCACTACTCTTGATGAACTGTGGTATCGTGTTGAAGCTGCATGGGAAGCTGTACCTGTACACGCCATCCAAGCTCTGTTTGATTCAATGCCCAGGCGTATCAAGGTCGTTATTACGGCCAGAGGTGGTTTTCTGGGTACTGATTTCTCAGGATCTATGCACCCAAATTGCATGAAAATGTAATTGTATTTGTCCAATGGATACCCTTTTTTCATCTGCATTTCTTCTTGGTGTAGCAATTTAAATTGCCAGTAGTGTAAATACACATACCGGTGTGTGCAATGCATTTCTTTAAATATTTACAAGTAGTTGAGAGTGGCGTAGGAAAACTATTTTTAAATCCTTTTTAATTATTAACGTGGCTTTGCAGTAAGAAAACGCCAAGACGGTCGATGAAGTCGACTCCAAAACGAGCCGCTACCCGGAAGCAAATAAACACGTGCTCGCTTGCAAAATGGACAACAGGCGAGATGCAGACAAGGCGTGCGTGCCTGACCACTACCGAAGGCTGACTGATCCTACCTAGACCACGGCTGCTGCCACTTGTATGGGTACCTAGGTAAAATATGCCGCAAAAGTTTTCACACATTTGACCACGAGTTGAACAGTTCTCGTGGCGTTGTGCGAGCATTTGGCACTACCCAGGGCACATGCTCAACCTCATCAATAGCTTCCACCTCGTTAGGATGCCTTCCTCTTCCGGCAGCCACACCGAGCTCAACGGTGTCCTCGAATTTCATTATCATTTTCTCTAAGGCATTTACTGAGATCGGACTACCCTCCAGACCTTCCAGTCGGCGATATTCTCTCAACGAAGCAATGTAATTGCTGCCGTTTACATAAAACAGTTTTTCCAACAGCACACAATGTGTCTTCTCGATAACTATACTGTTCACTACCGTTATATGTTGTCAAGCGACAAATAGTTGTTATTTCGGTTTCTAGATGATCCTAATTCAGTCATGACTCACCGTGAAGACGGTTGTGCGGTTTACTAGCCGAAGATAAAATACTGCTGTGTTGCAGGCACGCACGAAAGGAGATTAAACCATGCACTGGGAAAACTTCAAGAGGCAGAAAAGTACTACTGCATTTTAGAAAAAAAAGTTGTTCAAAATGGCAGTTTTGTGTTTCATATGGCACAATACACAAAAGACAGTATTTAACGTTCGGCAGGTGTCTTTTAAATGTTTTAGTTTGTTGCTCCTACCGGCTGTTTGAAGCTTTACAAGTTTCCTAAAAATTTGAAGCAGACATCTAAACGGCATAGCTCTACACAAAAATCGTCGGAAACGCACTTACATATTATAAGAGAATCTAAAACAGTAATACGGTCTTACAACTTTTCTTTCAAATTTAATTTATAGAAAAAATTTTAAATTAAATTTATAGCCCAAATTTTCGTCCAATAAAAATAGGTATTGGAAATCTACGACAATTAAACGTGAATAGCATAAAATTAAATACAGTCCGTTGAATGGTAATTACTGAAATTTTTACGCTAAATGCCTCGTCGAATAGCAGATTCCTCTTGTCGAAGCAGGAAGTTCAGGCACCATAGGAGATGCACAACTGAAACGCGGATGGAGAGCTCTTCATCCCGCGTGGGACCGTTAAACATCCCAACAACCACCACCACCACCACGGAAACGGTCGAGTGGAGACTTCATGGAAACGAGGTCTTTGACCCCACTCCCAGGTGCTTACCCTGCCTGTGCAACACGATACCCAGTCTGCGCTGAGAGCTTGCGGCACTTAACGGCTCGACGCCGGCGGTATACACACGGAGCAGCCTCGCTTGGTGCTGAACGTTCGCGCGAGAGAGCACAGCTATACACGGAAATAATGCATCAGCGAACTGATACGCTGTACAAGACTAGGAACGATGGAATGAGGTACGTATTTCCCATCCTTCTTGTGAATCGGCGCTGGACTGGCATTGACTGAGTCGTACGTAAACATTGCTTTATTACCACCGGTACCATGTCATATGTTTATACCACCTACGGAACATCACATGAAGTTACGAGAAACTCCCTCGCCCTCTCTCACTTCCTTTTCGTTTTTTCAACACAAAAATGTTTCAAATGGTTCTAAGTACTATGCGACTTGACATCTGAGGTCATCAGTCCCCTAGACGTAGAACTGCCTAAACCTAACTAACCTAAGGACATCACACACGTCCATGCCCGAGGCAGGATTCGAACCTGCGTCCGTAGCGGTCGCGCGGTTCCAGGTTGAAGCGCCTAGAACCGCTCGGCCACAACGGCCGGCTTAAAATTAAGGGTGGAAGGTGATATATGATAAGATTCGCTGATGAAGTTGCTAAGCTTAGTGGAAATGAAGAAGAGTTACAAAATCCTTCGAGTGGAATGAACCGTCTAATGAGTAGTGAATATGGATTGAGAGTAAACTGGAGAAAGATCAAAGGAATGAGAAGCTGCGGATATGAGAGCAGCCAGAAACTTAAAATGAAAATTGGGCATCACGAAGCAGAGGAAGTCAAGGAATTCTGCTACCCCGGAAGCAAAATAACCCATGACGGACATGGGAAGGTAGACATAAAAAGTGGACTGATCCGTGGTAGGACTGGCCAGTAGTATCTCTGACATGAGTACGATCGATTTCCTAGTACAAAGGTTTGTCTTGGGGCTTGAGACGGCTCGGGACATAAGCGAGTGCCGACCGCGAGTAACGGGAACAACGCATTGAGAACGGAAGGCGGCGGTGCGCGAGTCGGCCATTGGCTGGCGGGCAGAAACGAAGACGGCGTGCCTGAGGCCGGGCGGCCGTTATCACGTGGTTATACTGGAGGCGGCTGGAGTTGGCCAGCGCTGTGCATTCTCCGGCAACCTCGTGAGCTGTGGATGTCCCCGCTTTCTTGGAGGGACACGCTGTTAAGGTCTTGCGAAGTGAAGGTCTGACATCTTCGCAAAATCGCCCCTGCATCAAGACACCCAACGCGTGATGTTATGTGTGTTCGATTCCATTGGATACCTCTTACTAAGCCTGTGCCCTGCATCCGTATAATATTGATGTATTTACAGAATACTAGATCATTATTTATTATTAGCAAGTGTTTAATTTGCTTACCATATCGGTTAATCCATGCCACTATGTCCTCTGCGGGCAATCTGAGTTTTTATTTCTAAACGTTGCCATGTTGAGCTTCCCACGCCCACATAAGCTGTCCAATATATGTGTCATTAAGTTCTAGTGAGTGTATGATCTCGTGAGCCAGTTCATTTCCCACTCTTATCGTTTATCTGGTACTGTTTCACTTAAAGAAAGGACTTGCGAGTGAAATTAGTTGTTGTTTAGCTTTAATTTTATAGTGTTAATTTACTGGTCAATCTTGAATGTTTAAGTTAAGAAAAGTTTTTTGGCCTTGTGTTTTCGGCTGTGGTCTGTTTTTCAGTGAGCTGAGGCAGCGGACGACCAAACCGCAGAGCTTCCATTTAGATTGCAACTTTGGCTTACGGGTGGTGGACTTCGGCTGAGCTCGTGTGTTCCTCTTCGGTTGCGTTTGCTGGGTTCGCTTTTCGGTGGCCTACTCGATGTGGGGTGGCAAACGGTTCGAAGTATTACTTCCCTCAGTCGGTTCCACCGTTCGTGGTTAAACTTCGGCCTTACAAGCTTAGGCCTTACTTCTGTTGTTACACATTTATGATTGTACAAAGCTGTAAATTTCTATGACTTAAAAGCCCATCTTACAAGCCAATGAGCATTTGAATAATTTCGTGATTCGTTCTGCAAGTTTCTCTAGTCTAGTAATTTGCAAGATTTCCCAAGTTACGTTTTAATAAATATGTTCTAAGTATTCGTGTTAAAATTGAGGCTGTGTGTCCACTGTTATTTTACATGTAATGTTAAAGTATTGGAATTGAAAGGGTCTTAAATAACGTGTCTTAACTAGAGTTGTTTTGTTAAAGTTATGGTCAGATTCAGCCTTAGTGGCTTCTGTTAATTTTTATATGAGATCGTTGCGAATGGTTTATTAATTTATTAATGATTTTATGAAATGAGAGACTTTCTTAAGTATTTTGTGTGAGTGGCGTTGCTCAATGTTTATGGGAGATCGTTGGCTAATGATTTACTAACTTGCTTATGTTTTTATGTAATGAGTGTTTCTTAAATATTCTTGCCTGAGTGGCGTCTGTCAATTTTTATGTGAGATTGTTTTTGGTAGTTAATAAACACATTGGAGTTGAAATGTTCACTTTATTGCGCCAGCCATTCCACTTCCTTTAGATTTAAACGTTAAATAAAGCAGGTGTTAAGCAAAAAAATTCCATAGACTATCACAGCAAAGAGGGCATTCCTAGCCAAGAGAAGTCTACTGGTATCAAACGAAGGCATTAATTTGAGGAATAATTTCTGAGAATGTACGTTTGGAACACTGCAGTGTATGGTAATGAATCGTGGACAGTGGGAAAACGGGAACAGAAGTGAATAGACGCGTTTGAGATATGGTGCTACAGAAAAATTTTTCTGGTTTTTACTCGGTCCTCAGGGTTTTGGTCGGTCGGCTCTTTGGTCGTAGATATAAACAATAGTATTGTACTAAGACCCTAGCTGTCGTTTGAAAATTTGTCCCGCTATTATATGGCCTTTCTTGGTTTATACTCGATCTTTAATGTTCTAATTCATCAGCTCTTGGTCATAAATACAGCGGAAACAATTGTACTAAGGCACAGGTGTCGTACTTCCGACCGTTGTATCTGCTTAGTGAGTGGACTAATGTGTACAAACATAGCTTACCATTTAGCGCGCAAACGGAAAAAAATTTTGAACAGTCTTCTCAAGCTCAGGGTGTCAAACAGACATTCTAAATAAATATGTCCCTGGCCCTGTAAGGCAGCCAATATCAGGTGCGGATCATAACAAAAATCATTAGAAATGCTGCTGTCACGTACCTAGAATGCATGAATTAATGAAAGTGAAAGTTCGGGGTCTATTCTAGAAAGACAAAACAGCTATTCCCTTTTTTTATTGGACATATAAATTTATCAACTGCTGCTTTCAGGGGTCAAAAGATAAACAACAATCATGTTCAATTTCTTTTGATAATCAGTAACAAAATATTTAATTCTTGGACATATTGAAACGGCAGTTATTAAAATCTTGATCTCTACACATGAAAGTTTTTTATCACAGGAAAGAATGAATATTAAAAATCCTCATCAGCTCATGTAAATCTATGTTGTCATTTCTGGTCATTGCACCGAGTTGATGGAGAATAAATTTCCTTTTTGGACCAATGAAAAACTCTCATGTACCCACTGTGAGGGTGGGTTAGTATCCTAGCTTTTCATGTTCAATGGTCAAAGCGTATGCAAGTTGGAGTGAGCAAAATCTAGACTTAACACCTTATCAAGCGGCCTCTGCAATGGCTTTGTGCCCATGCTGGATCTGAAACGCTAATTCCCTATTCTGGCCTTGACTGAATTCACTCAGTCGCAACTTTCCTGCGTTCCCTTGAATGTTAATCTTTCCCTAGTCGAAATAATGGCTATTGCACCCTCGCTATGGGTTGAGGCAACGACCACAATGTCTTTGCCTGCAAAAATTCCCACAGGAATACTTAACTACGACTTCGTTATCTGTCGCTACGATACGTGAAGCGTATCGTCCTCACTTCTCAGAAAGCAAACTCTCAACGCCTTTGCTTATTTCCACACACTTGTGCGGTCCTCCACGTGACGAGAGAGAGAGAGAGAGAGAAAGAGAGAGAGAGAGCCTTAATTTTTGGTCTCAAATTGCCTTTATATAATGGAGATCTCCCCAGTGTGTCCTATCTGCATCGCCAAGTATGGCTTCAGCCAATCACCGTCTCGCTAGGGTGAATAAACATTTTTATTTTTCTTTCTGGGTCATGGCCTAGCCCTGTTAATGATGTACAACCACTTACCCTTGGTCCCAACCTTATTTACGTTAAAAGGAATAGTGAATTGTTCTGGTTTTATCCCTTTCTACGCTGAAACTCGCTATTCTCTTGCTAACGGGTGTTTTACAATACCATTAGCCGCCTGCTCGGTTTCCCTCCAAAATGCATTTCGCTTTAACCTGTTTGTTTCATGCCACTGGCCATATATTGGTAGAGATTGTTTTGTTAGTTTTCGGGTACGTGAGGTTAACTGCAATTGCCTTTGTTGATATAATGTAGTTATTATTTTCTGAGGATCTTATACTGTGTTGTACTTTCATTATGGCTAAAATTCATGTAAGGACTGTTAAATCTAGATGCCTTACACATGCTGTCAGTTCCGAATTAATTTTGTGCTGCTGTGATCTGTGGTTGAGGCATTGCACATTGCAGTGCAAAATTATAATTTCAAATAATTTACTCATTCTACAGCTACTTGTCTATCTTATACTAGATGATGTTGTTTGAACATTATATTTTTTTAACTAATTGATTTGGAATGTATTACTTTACAAAACTTTTTCTATTTAGATGATTATAATATGGCTTTACAGTCATTTATTTGGGTAATCTTACAAATTTTTCTGTAGTACTTGGGTTTAAAATCTATTAGAATGGTTCATCCACCCTTTAGATTCTCTCTTTACAATAACTTCAGGCATTCCACAATTCTCAAACATTCATGATATAGATAATTGTGAAAGATGAGTGAAGTTAAGGAAACATTCATTTCATATCTACTCTCAACATTTAAATGCTACATCAGTGTCGAAAATTATCATCATAAACAGACATGTAAGTACTTAAGTGAACATTATATATGTAAAATAATTAAACATTTTCAAATTTCTATACACATTAACACAAACTTTATTTTCATTGACATTATTTATCATTAAAAACACATATTTCCAAAACATCTACAACACATAAATTCTTATTAACATATATTTGGATTGGATGGACATTTACAAATTACACATGAAATACAAAATTTAAAACATGATGATTTATGAATAGACTTTAACAATTTATAAATCAAGTTACAAAATACAAATGAAACACATAAATTAAAAATTCCCAGAGGTGCAGGTGTGACTGACTATTTAGAGGCATCTCAATTCCTTGCTGAAGTGATTATCTTTTGCACTCTTTAAAATATTACTATGAATCTGTCACACACATCACTTTATTTCTTTATACACTTTACACTTTGAAATTGGGGCTGGTTTTGCTTCCCCATGCTGCTGTCTATCAGTGGTGGTTGACGCTCTAGTCAGTTGTAGACTTTGCTGGCTGTTGATGATTATCGACATTTACAATTCTGAGACTACGAGCACGAATGCCATTGCTTGGTCTTTTACATGTTTCATTGTTTTGACGATAAACTGTTCGTCCAAAGCCAATGCCACGATGTGACAACATAGGTGGCATAGTCCCTTACTGGCGTAGTTTCCATTGAGGTTGATAAATGTAGTCCCTAAATGCTTGCTGCATCTTGATGCCCCCATTATGCGTACTCTGTTTCATGGTTTGACTGCCTTTGGTTGGTTTGATAGTTAGAATGAATAACTGCCACGGTTTTGTTGAATATTGCTTTCTGTTGATTCTGCCAAATTTCATACTGGTTTAAGGTATAGGATTTAGAAAGTAATCTTGCTGTCTTCTGCCCTCCTCTTGGGACCCTTTCTTCTCTTCGTTACTTGCTGTGTTTTCATGTCTTCCTTCTTGGAACTTGCAACTTCTCGGGCATAGGGATAGGGTATGTTATTCAGCAAAAGTATTCGGAACGGCTATCAGTAATGCTGTTATGAGATATGGTCAAGTCTGAATAGATAATTTAAGAAGTGATATATCTGTTTTCAGTTATCAGATTCTTCATCTGGAATATCGAGAGAAATATTCTGAGTTTATTTTTCCAGGCGATTGAACTAATGAGCTGTTCCAGACGGTTTGCTACTGTTCTTCACTGTTAATGGGGTTGCTTGGGTCTTCCTCACAGATGTGCGGCTTATGTGTCCCTCGATACTAATTGGTTTTCCTGTCCTCTCGCTAATGTGGAGAGGCGTGGAACAATATTCTTCAAAATACACCTGGCTTGTCCTGCGTGCTAATGTGCAGCATGAGACAGTAAATTCCTTACTTCTGTCTTCTGTCTGTCGCTAAGGCCATATTGTTCAATCGTATAAACTCTTACACTCAGCCCATAGCTACCTGTCGTCTTTCTGCTTCTGTTGTCAACTTGGCTCCCATCTCCAGAAGATTGTAGTGATGTTGTGTTGCATGCCTTCTTTGTTTCATTTGCTTTACAATGACTTTAGCTTAATACTACCACTTACAAGTTTATTTACCTGTATTTACTATAACCTTTAGATGTGTACATTTACATGAACAATACAAAATGAACGTTTAAATATTTTTTCACTACTTTAGAGAAGAAATTAAAATATATCTCTGACACATTAAGTTACGTCATTTTAGAATGGTTCCTTTACTTCTTGAATGAGCATGGACTGATGACGTGTAGGCTGGTTAATTAGTGCATCATACAATTAGTTTTCCTTTATTTTTTTGTATGTCCTAACCTACTTTGATGGTTTAAATGATTAGTATTATTGTATCTGTATTTAAATATTTACATGTTTGTAGTTCCTCCTGTCTGCCTCTTGAGATCCTCTGCTACCTGAAACATATCTACATTCTTTTCTGTATCTTCTGTGATCCATTAAATTTTAGTTTTCATGGTTAATTGCCATATGATCAATGCAAGATTTATCATTCATTATAAGCTTTAGGTGGCTTACATGATGTACACCTATATTTTTCCCATTCTTGGGTTCACCAATTCTACCGCATTTGCGTGAATCACTTTACTAATTGACATGGGTTCCTTATAAACTGGATAGAATTTATGGCAAACCTGTTTTCCTTTATTAGATAATAAGTGAGTTCTAACAAGAACCATCTGTCCCACAGTGAGTACCCATATGGGTGCACCTTTCTCTGCTCTGAACTTCCTTTTTGCAGCTGCTCATTCAATGTTCTTGAGAGCTAATTTTACAGCCTTTCTTACACTATCCAATGGTCTTTTATTTTTGAGCATTGTGACTGGTGGTAATCATGTAGCACTGTGTGGTATTTCGTTAATAATAATCTGTAAATGATGTAAATTGGCATCCCACGTGGTATGTCATGAATTACAGTACAAACGACACCATGTCCCAATATCCTTCATCGTTGGTTCTGCAAAATTGGTGCTTGGTTTGTACCTGGGTACGAAGATGGGTTTAATTTTAAGTCTTTTTAAAGCCGCCAACCAAGGTTTAGATCTATATTGGGGCCAATTATCTGAAATTAACCTTTCTACATACCCTACCTGCTTGAGGAAATCACGTTTTAGTGCCTTACTGATCATAATACCAGTTGCATGTTTCAAAGGGGTCAAAGTGATATACTTTCATGTTAACTCTAAAACTACCATGATAGATGTGTTCCCATTCCTTGTCCTTGGTAACGGTCCCATCAAATCTATTGCTGCTAGATGTTTAAGCTTTTTCAGTGTTATGGGTGACAATGGTGGTCTAGTCTGAAAAATAACGTGTTTGGCTCATTGGCAATCCTTACATTTTTTGAGTTCTTGCCGAATACGTCTTTCCATGTTGGGGAAATGTGCGGTCTCTTTAAGTTTCATAAAACATTTCTTCGCCCCAAACTGCCCATTACTTAATTGAGTGTACCATATATACTTGTTCACGGGTTCATCACGAACATATACTGTCCACAAACTTGTACTTGGGTCTCGTCTGCAGAACAGCACATCATTCTTCAGCAAATAATGCTGACGAATGTCCACCAAGTTCTTGCAATTCCACTTATGTTTGACCCTTAACATCTCTGGGTCTTTGTTCTGTTCGTTTGAAATGTTTAGGAAAACTATTGTTTTGTCGTTTTCAAAAGGAACTCCTCTTATGTAATATATACCAATTTGGTCTTCATCTGCACCGAACTTCGTGTTACTTAGGGGTTGCACCTTGTGGACATCGGGAAAGAAAATCTGCTAATGTGTTTGCCGGTTCTAGGATATGATTTACACAGAAATCATACTCTTGCAAGATTAAAATCCACCTTGCGAGCTTATCACGTGTCAAATTCGTTGTGAGTAAAAACTCAGAAGCTTTTTGATCTGTGTGTAGAATAGTTTTCCTTACGAACAGAAAGTATCTAAACTGTCGGAAACCCCAGACTACCGCTAAAGCTTCCAGCTATGTAACGGAATAATTCTTCTCACTTTTTGATAACACACGACTCGCAAATGCAATGGTCTTATGCGTTATTTGTCCATCTTGTTTGTAGCGTTGAAATAATACTACGCCTAACCCGGTCTTGGAGCTGTCTGTTGCCATACAAAAATATTGCTTAAGATCTGGGTGTGACAGTATGGCTGTTTCCGCTAACGTCTTTCTCAACTTCTGAAATTCTTGTTCTGCAGTATCATCCCATATCCATGGAATGTTTTTACCAGTTAAAATGCATAGTCTGGGTGTAGCTAGAGTGTCTGTACAGATGAACCTTTTAAAAAATGTTACGAGACCCAAAAGCCTCTTAGCGCCTTCCTATTATGCGGTGTTACAAAATTTCTTATTGCCTCTAGTTTTTCTGGGTTCGGTTTTATTCCTTGTGCAGATATGACATGTCCTAGGAAGTCTGTGTGTTGTGTTCCAAATTTGGATTTTTCTAAGTTTACCGTTACCCCATGTACTTGAAGTGTTTTCAGTAAGGTATCCAGTATTTCATAACGTTTATCCCACGATGACTCTGCTATGAGGATGTCATCCACATAACATGTGAATCGCTCCTGTAACTCCTTAGGTAGAATACTTCCTAGACCTCGAATAAAAGCTGCGGACGAAATGTTCAGTCCGAAGGGGAGTCTTTTAAACCTATAACACCTTCCAAAAGCAGTAAATGCAGTATATTTCGTGCATTCAGGAGCTAATTCAATTTACCAAAAGCTAATTGTAAATCTATTGACCAGAATATTTTTACATTATAAAATTTTTTGAGCAAGTCTTCTAGTCTCTCAGGACGATTGTTTCTGGAACTATGATTGTGTCAATTTGACTGGAATCTAACACCGTTTGTATCGTTCCATCCTTTTTCTCACAACAAGTAATGGACTGTTATAAATTGAATGCCCCTGTTCAATGATACCATCTTGTTCCATCTTATTTAACACCAGGAATACAGCACGTCAAATACAATCGCATGCTTTAGTAAGATTCTATCTAATTCCAACCTTTACTGATTTGTTAACCCCTCTAGACTTCCTATTTTTTCTATCTCTGTGTAAATGTCTTCAAGTATTCTCAAATCCATAGGCATTAGTTCGTTGGTCCATAGATATCGCGGATTATTCTGACAAGCAATATCTCCATCTACTTGCGTTTGTAACTGAGTATAATTTCCACAAATTTCTTCATGTCTCAGGTTTTCCTCGAATTTCAAGGTCATTTCTCCTAAAGTGACATATCCAGCACAACTTTATGTTGATTGAGGAAGTCAGCTCCGATAATCATGACGACTGACATCTTTGGTACTATGACAAAATTAGTTTCTATTACATGACCCTGCCAGTCAGATGCAAGTCTTGTCTGTCTTGTGACGTTCGACGAACGTCCCATAATTGGTCCATGTACTTTGAACTTTCATGCTTTTAACAATAATGAGTCATTGTCACACGTAACTAATGAGGAGGTATTGAATAGGATTGGGGAGAAGAGAAGTTTGTGGCACAACTTGACTAGAAGAAGGGATCGGTTGGTAGGACATGTTTTGAGGCATCAAGGGATCACACATTTAGCATTGGAGGGCAGCGTGGAGGGTAAAAATCGTAGAGGGAGACCAAGAGATCAATACACTAAGCAGATTCAAAAGGATGTAGGTTGCAGTAGGTACTGGGAGATGAAGAAGCTTGCACAGGATAGAGTAGCATGGAGAGCTGCATCAAACCAGTCTCAGGACTAAAGACCACAACAACGACAACAACAGTTGCAACAATTGCATAACGGCTGTGATATCGCCGTTAACTCACTTCCACTATCAACTATTGCGTTAACGACAATATCCTTGACTGGTACACGAAGTAGTGGACTTATATCTGAAGTACTCTCGTCTTCGACTTCCTCCAGTAACATGTTATCAATTGCTTTGTAATTTAACCTATGTATGTGTGTTTGTTCTGTCACACCTGGAAGTTTATGGACATCCATAGTTGCGTCATCTTCTATTAAAATTTGATGGTCCTAATTGAGGGTTGGGGTAAGAAGTTCTTCCCTTTTTTAAATTGTCCAACTTTAGTCTCGCTGCTTCTAGATCAGCTTCTAAAGTAACCAATCTAGACGTTAAATCCTCATTTTCGCACCTTCCTACTTCCTTTGTCTCCTCGTCACACATCTTTGTAATCGTGTTTAATTTGGAGTTTAGAGCCTGGCAAGTATTCTTTATGTGTGACAGTACTTCACCCTTAGATTCTGGGGAGTCAAACTCTACGTTAAGTGTATCTGTACTCTCATCCTGTTTCAACTCGTTATAATATTTGTTATCTTCCACTGACAGTTGCAGATTTAAATTTTCACCTATGTCGCTGTTTTCTGTGTCTGGTGTGATGATTACATAGTCTCGGTAATACTGCTGCACTATGTTCTCGTATATGCCAAAATTGTATACATTTGAATCTGGTTTATCAGACTGTTCACATAATTTATTATCTGGTTCGTTTACCGATCAAGATGGAATATTTCCCCTGTCATTTTCCTCTCCATTATCGACTTGTTCTTCCCGATTTTGTTCCATACCCGCAATCCACAATGCCCCAGAACCTTTCTGCTTTTCTTCCAAAGTTTTGTGGAAGGATTTTAGTAGATCCTGTAGGTGTCGAGATTTTGATTAGGCGTACTTATCCATAATTCCTTCTTTTTTTATGACCTGTATTAGCCGTATTTTGTCGGTTAATACTATCGTCTTGATCAATGGTAGCATCACAGGTTACAATAGGATATGTAATATCCTGCTGAAAATCATTTTTCGCCTGTTAAGAATCAAACATCTACACCATATAAGTCATTGCTTCGTCATAATCAAATAGTTCATTACTAGGTAATGCTGGGAGTTCATCCTCATCGTCAGTGTCAACCCAACCTATTTCGCCCCAACACTTCAGTTGTGACTTCCTCCCTATTTGCAGTACCTGTGCAGATACCTTTGATGATCTTTCTGTCGTTCCTGTTCCCAATTCCGACTCTTGTACGTAACACCTTAACCTATTTATTGCTGCGGACGCCTTGTCGTCCCGTTCTACAGAATGTGTGTTATCTGCTTGAACTCCTACAATACCTAGCGTCAGTCAAACCTCACGTTTCCCAGGATTTGTTGGTCGTAATTCAACCTCCATCTGTGGTTCGTTTCTCCAGTAATTAACCCAAGTATTTGCCCGTGGCTGCGTTCTCGCACTACCTCCCCACCTACTTTCTCCCCATGGACCTGGAGATCGCTGATTAAAGTCGGTCTGTCGGTTATCCCGAGTTCTCCAGTTTCCATTCCTGTTTTTGTCTATATTCCTCCTGTTCCAACCACTATTAAAACTATATCCATTACGCTGTAGTGTAGTGTTTCCACTACTCCTATTTCCGTAATTATTCCCATTTCGTCCAAAATTAAATCCCAATACTGGCCTACCATCACTACCATTATTGTTATTCTCCTTACTATTACATGTTCTTTCAGAATTACTCTGTCCTGAATTGCGACGTCTCTCAAAACACCTTTGAAAATTTCTACATTAACGCTCCCACGTCGTATCAAGGCTTGTTGATACTTCATTGTTAGTCTCGTTTTGCATATTTGAATCAATTCTCCGTCGCTATATGGGTTATCTAAGTATTGGTCCCTTTTTGCCATAGTCTCATAGGGTTTGACTGCTGTTTTCCGCCGGCCGCGGTGGTCTAGCGGTTCTAGGCGCTCAGTGCGGAACCGCGTGACAGCTGACAGCTACGGTCGCAGGTTCGAATCCTGCCTCGGGCATGGATGTGTGTGATGTCCTTAGGTTAGTTAGGTTTAAGTAGTTCTAAGTTCTAGGGGAATTATGACCACAGATGTTAAGTCCCATAGTGCTCAGAGCCATTTGCTGTTTTCCCGCGCGAATTTTCGAATGAGACATTTTGTAACAATCCATATTTTATTCTCATTTGAGCCTCAGGAGACCAATATCTTTCTATAAAGGCAGCTATAAACAAATCATACGGATCGCAAGTTTCTGTTGTCTTCTGCATACTTTCAGCAACAGCTCCCTCCATAGTGCACAAATAAAATCTAATTTATGTTTCGATGGTGAATGTGTTGGTATTCCTTCTTTAAATTGGTCAATAAATGTGCAGGGGTGGAGAATATTTGCATCTTCCTTATAGTGCTGGTATTTCCGCACTCTAAGAAAGTGGTTATCATCGAACCCTCTCGCTCCTCTCTGTGATGTTCATGCTGGGTTTTGAAGATTGGAATTCTGTCGGGTTTCGTCAAATCTACGCAAACGTGTGTTACTTGGTTCATTCTGACATTTGTGCAGCAGAATCACTTGCAGGTCTCATTGCGCAATATGCGTGCATAACGCCCGCTACCGGCTCTGTATCTTGACGTGTAAGCAATTCGGCTCGTTAGACGCTGTACTGTAACCCGTCGGTATTCGTCCTACAGTTTGTGGCGTTGCGTAACCAGTCACCATGTTTTGATCAGCGTATGTCACGCTTTGTGCTTGACGTACTGAACCTTTTTGCAAACGACGCTCTTGTATGCGGCTTTTCGCGGATGATGCTGTAGTATACAGAGAAGTTGCAGCATTAGAAAATTGCAGCGAAATGCAGGAAGATCTGTAGCGGATAGGCACTTGGTGCAGGGAGTGGCAACTGACCCTTAACATAAACAAATGTAATGTATTGCGAATACATAGAAAGAAGCATCCTTTATTGTATGATTATATGATAGCGGAACAAACACTGGTAGCAGTTACTTCTGTAAAATGTCTGGCAGTATGAGTACGGAACGATTTGAAGTGGAATGATTATATAAAATTAATTGTTGGTAAGGCGGGTGCCAGGTTGAGATTCATTGGGAGACTCCCTAGCAAATGTAGTCCATCAACAAAGGAGGTGGCTTACAAAACACTCGTTCGACCTATACATGAGTATTGCTCATCAGTGTGGAATCCGTACCAGGTCGGGTTGACAGAGGAGATAGAGAGGATCCAAAGAAGAGCGGCGCGTTTTGTCACAGGGGTATTTGGTAAGCGTGATAGCGTTACGGAGATGTTTAGCAAACTCAAGTGGCAGACTCTGCAAGACAGGCGCTCTGCATCGCGGTGTAGCTTGCTGTCCAGGTTTCGAGAGGGTGCGTTTCTGGATGATGTATCGAATATATTGCTTCCCCCTACTTGTACCTCCCGAGGAGATCACGAATGTAAAATCAGAGAGATTCGAGAGCGCACGGAGGCTTTTCGGCAGTCGTTCTTCCCGCGAACCATACGCGACTGGAACGGGAAACGGAGGTAATGACAGTGCCACGTAAAGTGCCCTCCGCCACACACCATTGGGTGGCTTGCGGAGTATAAATGTAGATGTAGATTCCAGATTGACCTGTTATTCTTTCTTGAACAAGTGCTCGCAATCCAAACAGTTCCCTATGGTTAGTGGTGTTCTAGCATACGCTGGATTGGACTAATTTCCCGTTCGCGGTTTGCGGTTTCGTCTTACGTCACACGCAATATCGCGTACCCTTTATGCCACACTATCGGTAACTGTTGATTTTGCAGTATTCACGGTAGTATCCACCGACACTAAAGTGGATTCTGTCATCGTCTGCGACTCCTCACTAACGCTTTCAATGTCACCGCGACTTTCTATTGAATGTAAAACTTCCGATCTGAGCCGCTAAAATTGGTGTTAGTTTTTCTCTTGTATCTTTAAAATACGCGCATCGAATTACTTTAATACTGCTTTTGTCTTTCTTTTGTGACACGTCGTCTCAGCAATAACATATTCCGCCTTCGTCGTCGCTTTGATGGCAAAAGCTTCGACCCGTTGTTTAACCTTTTTGACACTTTGTTGCGTATCTTCACGCAACGTAACCACGTCTCTTTGTACAGTGTGTAACACCTCCGTTTATTCATCCCGACCCGCTCTGATCGAATAGCAGCCCGATATTTATTATTAATGTGACCGTGTACCTAATGGGGCTGGTAATCGGAATTGACTGCTACGGAAGTTGTTACTTTCCAGTACGTCCTGTTCAATACTGTAACAATGAAATGCCTGGTAACAAGAAAAACACCAACACAGTTTCACTGATTACTAACCTATATTAGTCTCAAAAACACAAGAAAAAATAGGAGACAGCCATTGCCTTCGTCATACATATCTAATTACGGCTAATCTCAGCACAGGCTTCTTCATTTTCCATTATCGTCACACGCTAATCCATCACTGCATGCAACACTGGATTCCAACATTGCAATCCAAGGTGATGCCGGCGCGGTAAACGCGAAACCAAATATCGGCCCTAGAAATGTCACTGATCACTTTCGTAATAATACTTCTTCACCTTCCCGGCATTATTCTAGTACAAGGGGGTCTAACCACGGCGATGGCGACTCCCTTCACCGTTAAAGCCTTGCATTTCAACAACACCTCCACACATCTCTACCCGCAACATGGCACTCTCGCTCAACTCCAAACCCGCTCTCGCAACACGACACAATCGATTGTTTGCCCTATCGACCCGTGCCGAGTGCAAATTTATAGTAAGAGCCTACGGACCCCTTACAAGTGTCAATGTTTGTTCTCAATTGATTGTGCCCTGTAACGAGCATTTGAAGCGTGATTTTCGCTTCGTTAGCTTCAGTTCGCATTTGATCTAATTGACCTTGAATATTACCACGCCTATTTTTGTATTTGTTAGTTTCTTTCAGCCCTTGTGTTATTTCGCCTTCCGTAAGCTTTACTGATTCCTGAAACTGTGTTGTTTGATGCGTTATGCGCTCCTATATCCGCTTTTATGATTCCTGTGATTGTTGTAATAAACGGTGCACATTCCAACACCGTTTGCGTTTTCATCTACACCGTTCTCGCCAGATACAATCTGATGCAACCGTTCCCTGTCTCGTTTTTCGTGAACTGTTTCATTCACTTTCGAACATTGTGTAGGAACACTAACACTCGTTGTTTCATGCAGTTGCAACCCTGACTGATTCAATATGATTACGTTTGTTGCAGTATACTGTAAATCACTATCTACAGACTCAGCGTCTATTTCATTAGCAACGCCATTCTCATGTCCATTCTTTGGACCATGTTGAACATCATATGTTGCATTTTCGGTCTCATTCGGTATTTCTGCGTGTTCTGTCTCGTGTTGTTCACGAAGATCTAACTGCTGTGTGTCCACCTCGATCCTATAAAAATCTTCCATGACTTCTCTTTGTCTTAATCGATTATTTTCTGTCATTTCTGAGCGTTCCACTAAGCGCTGCTTTCCGAGAATTTTCCGAACATAATTACGCGTTAACATCTGATCATAAGACTTGATTCTACACCAAAATATCATCCACGGTCCTACATTCAATATCTGAACTCGTTTCCTCGTCTTCTATATACCCATTTGGTTACTGGAGTTGAGTCCTCAACACAATCCAATTCAACGATGTGACGTTCTTCCTGTGCCCCGGCAAATAAGAAATACCTGAATACAATCCAATCTACACTTACTACACAGCTGAGTCACATTTACATTTACATTTTTTGCTCCAATTAGCGTCTGCTTGTTGTTTGGGAGGATTATGTGTTTTGTAACTAACAAAGACAATCCCTCAGTATATCAGAATTCTGTAATTGCGATCACAATAAGACGTGAAAAGAAGATAACGAGGATTTGTGTCACCTCAAAGTGAGGCTACGCTATATACATGGCGTTTTGACTAAAAAAGAGGCCACTAAATATGGTATCGAATGTCGACGCGAACTAGGAGTGATTAATCAGAAAGCAGAAATGGTTACCACGTAGAAAAGAGCTGCGTGAAGGATAGAAGGTCTTGCTGAAAGCACACAGATTATCCTACAAGCAGATGCTCTCTTGGAAGAATTTAGTAACACTATTTGAAGACCTTTTCGAGTACAGAGGATAGTGCACAATAATGCCGTTGACCTGGAGACCCTCCAATCAAAAATTTAGAGGCTTGCATCACATTTTAGATATAAACGTTTTTGTAGAATAAGTAAGACATTTGATTACATCTAGTAGGTAAATATTCATAATTAGTTGGTTCCTACGTAATTGTAGGTGGATGTCATTGTTAGATTTGTTGTTGACGTATCTTGGATGTGTGGTTGGTGATGATGGATCTTGCAGAATAATGTGGTAACAAGTGTTATGTGAAAGTAGTACACGCGAGGGAAAGAGAGCAGCGTGTTGTGAGTGGAACTTAAAGCTGCTGAGTGTTATGAGTACTTCTAAGAGCAGTAGTGTTGTAACGAACATTTCTTTCTCACTGCAGGAAAGAATGTGGAGAAACAGGAAAATGTGGAGAATATGGACTGCCCGTGTAAAGATACGTTCTACCAGAGATCAACAGAAACTGCCAGATGCAGAAAACACCACTCCCTTGTTGATGTATTGTGGTGGTGGTGAGAGGTTTATCTCTGTTTTTGCCAGTTGGGAAGTACGTATGCTTATCGTAGGTTAGTGTGCTCTGAGGAAATTGCGGTGTGAAAGTAATAGAGAAAGGGAAGTACTCAGTGCATGCATACCCTTAAAAGCTGCATGAAAGAAATTACTGCCATGAGACAATTTGTTTTAAATTACAGAGTAGCAGCAAGTTTTGTGTTTATTTCCCTGCCATGCAACCCTAGATTCACATCGAACACGAGACTGATGATGTGAAGAGAGATTGTGGGTGGATGGCATTTTCTGTTTCATTTCATGTGTTTGTGTAAACTTTGAATGGTACCCTTTGTTCTAATCGCAGCTCTACCAGATGTGTTCGTCTTGCCATAGAATGTTCAGGTATCCATAGTGCATTAGTTGATCACGCCATTCCACCCTCTGGCAATTGGCGTGGTCGTTTGTGAACTGTAATTTTCGGACATCTTAGCGAGTTTGTCTTTGCCCTCACCAAGTGTTTGTATGTTAGTCACTAGAGTACAGTTGCGCTGTTTCAACGTACGAACGTAATGTGCAGAGTTAAACGAATGCCTGTACACAGCACAAATTATCATTAGTTTTCTAATTGTGGATTTCCTTGGAGATGGTGCGAATTTGGCCTTCACACTACCATGCACCACCCACCACGCGCTCAGAGCCAAACTGTCTTGCTTGAAATGTAGATCACGATGTGCTGAGTTGCTTGAATTCCTGCGTGTTTGTTGGACTTTTCCTACATTCCAATTTTCTGAATGTATATCAAACGAAAAGATTTTCATCTATCACCCCACCACATGTCCCAAGTTCCACCAGTTCAGATCTTTGCATCCAATTACTCTACCAGGTGCATTACACTGGGAAAAATGTATTACCTATTCATGTGGGAAATTTTCTTTCGCTGTCGATTTCGATGTGTTTTCCCCATTTGGGTGTTGACTGTGGAAATTTCCCCATTGGAAAAATGTATGTCCTGCCACTATGGCATAAGTATATATTGAATAAGAATAGATTCCAAAGCAGTTACTGTACGTTATCTGATGAAGATATTCGTGAAAGGTTTCAGTGGTACCTGGCTTTCCTTATCGTAGCTCTCTATTTTTAAAAAGCTAAGCTGTGACGGTTTATGTGCCTCATTTGTCCTTCCAGTTTATGTAATATGTGTTTCCAGATATGGGACCGTTTACGAGAAGCTTAATTGTACCGCCCAATATTTATAAAACGGTGTTCTTTCTGAACCCCATGAATGCCTGATGATTATAGGTAGAAAAGTGAATTGCATCTGTTAAATTAAAGGATTCACAATTGATTTCTAAACCTACTGGAATTCTAAAGCACCCCAAGGCCACAAATTGTACCTCATTAATCCCCGTCCATTTCATAACGTTTTCAGTTGCGTATTGGTGTATACAATGCCTAGTAGAGTGGCAATATTAAAAGAGAGACAGAAAGAGAGAGAGAGATAGACAGAGGGAGAGAGAGAGGGGAGGGAGTGAGAAAGAGAGAGAGAGAGAGAGAGAGAGAGAGAGAGAGAGAGAGAGAGAGAGAGAGATAGAAAGAGAGAAAAGGTAAGTGGTTGTGAGGCAAGTTAATACACTCCCAAGTCACATGCAATTCGGACGTGAGCCTTCTTTCTCCGCACATGTCTTTCGAGAAGTTCTTTCATACAAAATATCTGCTGCGTATAATAAAATATAAAGCAACTTTGATTTGCGGGCCGCTACATTTACATGGGGCATGAAAGGGAAGCAGAGGTTGGGAAAGGAGTGAGACAGGGTTGTAGCCTCTCCCCGATGTTATTCAATCTGTATATTGAGCAAGCAGTAAAGGAAACAAAAGAAAAATTCGTTGTAGGTATTAAAATTCATGGAGAAGAAGTAAAAACTTTGAGGTTCGCCGATGACATTGTAATTCTGTCAGAGACAGCAAAGGACTTGGAAGAGCAGTTGAACGGAATGGACAGTGTCTTGAAAGGAGGATATAAGATGAACATCAACAAAAGCAAAACGAGGATAATGGAATGTAGTCAAATTAAATCGGGTGATGCTGAGGGAATTAGATTAGGAAATGAGACACTTAAAGTAGTAAAGGAGTTTTGCTATTTAGGGAGTAAAATAACTAATGATGATCGAAGTAGAGAGGATATAAAATGTGGCAATGGCAAGGAAATCGTTTCTGAAGAAGAGAAATTTGTTAACATCGAGTATAGATTTAAGTGTCAGGAAGTCGTTTCTGAAAGTATTTGTATGGAGTGTAGCCATGTATGGAAGTGAAACATGGACGATAACTAGTTTGGACAAGAAGAGAATAGAAGCTTTCGAAATGTGGTGCTACAGAAGAATGCTGAAGATAAGGTGGGTAGATCACGTAACTAATGAGGAGGTATTGAATAGGATTGGGGAGAAGAGAAGTTTGTGGCACAACTTGACTAGAAGAAGGGATCGGTTGGTAGGACATGTTTTGAGGCATCAAGGGATCACAAATTTAGCATTGGAGGGCAGCGTGGAGGGTAAAAATCGTAGAGGGAGACCAAGAGGTGAATACACTAAGCTGATTCAGAAGGATGTAGGTTGCAGTAAGTACTGGGAGATGAAGAAGCTTGCACAGGATAGAGTAGCATGGAGAGCTGCATCAAACCAGTCTCTGGACTGAAGACCACAACAACAACACATTTACATGAACCTTTATTAATTTTTGATGGGCAGGCTGACAAGCGAAGCTGACAGAGACAGACAGTAGCGAAACATCCTCCCTCTCTTGCAGTGACATTATGAATATCAACAACACAGCGCATGGGCTTACGAGAACCCACATATAACCATTGGTGCGAAAAGTGGCAGTTGACCCTAAATAACGAAAAGTGTGAGGTGATCCACATGAGTGCTAAAAGGAACTCGTTAAACTTCGGTTACATGATAAATCAGTCTAATCTAAAAGCCGTAAATTCAGCTAAATATCTAGGTATTACAATTACGAACAACTTAAATTGGAAGGAACACACAGAAAATGTTGTGGGGAAGGCTAACCAAAGACTGCGTTTTATTGGCAGGACACTTAGAAAATGTAACAGACCTACTAAGGACAGTGCCTACACTATGCTTGTCCGTCCTCTTTTAGAATACTGCTCCGTGGTGTGGGATCCTTACCAGATAGGACTGACGGAGTACATCGAAAAAGTTCGAAGAAAGGCAGCACGTTTTGTATTATCGCGAAATATGGGAGAGAGTGTCACAGAAATGATACAGGATTTGGGCTGGAAATCATTAAAAGAAAGGCGTTTTTCGTATCGACGGAATCTTCTCACGAAATTCCAATTACCAGCTTTCTCCTCCGAATGCGAAAATTGACACCGACCTACATAGGGAGAAACGATCACCACGAAAAGGGAAATCAGAGCTCGCACAGAAGTATATAGGTGTTCGTTATTTCCGCGCGCTATACGTGATTGGAATAATAGAGAATTGTGAAGGTGGTTCGATGAACCCTCTGCCAGGCACTTGAATGTGATTTGCAGAGTATTCATGGAGATGTAGATGTAGATTGAGACGGCACATTAGCGGAAATTTTCCTTTAACGTTTGGGTAACTGAGGTTGGTGATCATTTGATAGAGGTTACTGATTGTTTATATCTTCGTTTCCAGCAACACAAGATGATCAACTAATAGGATGAGGACCCTTATAGTGACAGGTTACATATGCGGTACATGCATGATGATGCACTGGGAAAATTTTATGTGGCTCTTCAGGATTACGTAGTTCAAATCTTCAACAACAATTGTATCGGTCAATACCTGCCAAGGCTTCCCAGAAGGTGTCTGCTAGCCTCTATCCTCCCCCCCCCCCCAACCCCGAGTTTAACCTGTTGAACATTTTTCTCTGAGAATACTGGCGTGTTCGATGTACCCATGGTGCTCATGGTGTCAATGAACTTTGGGAAGGCATTGTGGATAGTTGTAATGCATCTGTAGCACACCTTATGTTTCTGAACGTTGTACAGGCATTGATAAGGAGACGTGCTGGAGCCATCTGTCACATGAAGGTGGCCATGCTGTATGGATCCTCATCGACAGTGATATAAGGTGTAACATGTGATACTGCGAAATACACTACTGGCCATTAAAATTGCTACACCACGAAGATGACGTGCTACAGACGCGAAATTTAACCGACAGGAAGAAGATGCTGTGATATGCAAATGATTAGCTTTTCAGAGCATTTACACAAGGTTGGTAGCGACACCTGCAACGTGCTGACATGAGGAAAGAATCCAACCGATTTCTCATACACAAACAGCAGTTGACCGGCGTTGTCTGGTGAAACGTTGTTGTGATGCCTCACGTAACTAGGAGAAATGCGTACCATCACGTTTCCGACTTTGACAAAGGTCGGATTGTAGGCTATCGCGATTGCGGTTTGCCGTATCGCGACATTGCTGCTCGCGTTGGTAGAGATCCAATGACTGTTAGCACAATATGGAATCGATGGTTTCAGGACGGTAATACGGGACGCCGTGCTGGATCCCAACGGCCTCTTATCACTAGCAGTCGAGATCACAGGCATCTTATCTGCATGGCTGTAATGGATCGTACAGCCACGTCTCGATCCCTGAGTCAACAGATGGTGACGTTTGCAAGACAACAACCATCTGCACGAACAGTTCGACGACGTTTGCCCTGCGATGGTGTACTCAACGACGAACCTGGGTGCACGAATGGCAAAATGTCATTTTTTCGGATGCATCCAGGTTCTGTTTACAGCATCATGATGGTCGCATCCGTGTTTGGCGACATCGCGGTGAACGCACATTGGAAGCGTGTATTCGACATCGCCGTACTGGCGTATCACCCGTTGTGATGGTATGGGGTGCCATTGGTTACACGTATCGGTCACGTCTTGTTTGCATTGACGGCACTTTGAATAGTGGACGTTAGATTTCAGATATGTTACGACCCGTGGATCTACCCTCCATTCGATCCCTGCGAAACCCTACATTTGAGCAGGATAATGCACGACCGCATGTTGCAGGTCCTGTACGGGCCTTTCTGGATACAGGAAATGTTCGGCTGCTGCCCTGACGAGCACATTCTCCAGATCTCTCACCAATTGAAAACGTCTGGTCAATGATGGCCGAGTAACTGACCCGTCACAATACGCCAGTCACTACCCTTGATGAACTGTGGTATGGTGTTGAAGCTGCATGGGCAGCTGTACCTGTACACAGCATCCAAGCTCTGTTTGACTCAATGCCCAGACGTATCAAGGCCGTTATTACGGCCAGAGTTGGTTTATCTGGGTACTTATTTCTCAGGATCTATGTACCCAAATTGCGTGAAAATGTAATCACATGTCAGTTCTAGTATAATACATTTGTCCAATGAATACCCGTTTATCATCTGCATTTCTTCTTGGTGTAGCAATTTTAATGGCCAGTAGTGTAGTTAGTTTCTGGGCCAGTGTTTATTAAGTTTATTTGCATGTTTGAGTGACCTATAATCGCACCTTCCGTCTGTGCCTATAACATTGAAACATCCAATATAGTGTTACAACCCTCCCCCCCCCTCCCCCCCTCTCTAGGTCAGCAGTAGCAATATGTCAGAACGAGGGAGAGGGGCGACTCAACGTCGAAGCGTGCAGAGAAGTACTGGCGAGGGTGTCATTGACTTTATTACATCGAAGGTACACAGCGGGGCTCCTGCTGAACTCGATGCTGGCGCCGCGTACTGTGAGTCCGTGGATCAGCGCCGATGCCAATGCCAGAATATGCAGCGTCGGCGTCCGGTCATCCATTGTAGCAGATTTAGCACCCCTCTTCACGCCACGGCTAAGTGGCCGCAGCGTGTGGTAGCTGCGCCTGCGGCTCAGAACACGGCTGACTGCTCCCCCAAGTACGACTCGTGGGCTCCATGTAGAGCGCCGAAAGTAATCAGCTTACCGCAGTCGTTGTACTGAGACTTGCAACTCCGATCATCATGCCGGGGCCGCGCGGGATTAGCCAAGCGGTCTTGGGAGTTGTAGTCATGGAATGTGCGGCTGGTCCCGGCGGAGGTCCGAGTCCTCCCTCGGGCATGGGTGTGTGTGTTTGGCCTTAGGATAATTTAGGTTAAGTAGTGTGTAAGCTTAGGGACTGATGACCTTTAGCAGGTAAGTCCCATAAGATTTCACACACATTTGAACATTGTTTGAACACCATCCCGGGGCAGCTCGTACAGTAACCGCAGACAGCTCTGCACCCGGGAGGCCACAAGTTCGCGACCCAGCCCTTTCCCTGCAGGTGGCAGCTCCCAGATCGCCGGACGATGTCAGCCAGCAGCCCTGTCGATCCTTTCGCCGCTGGAGCGCCAAGGTGCGGCGCGCATCGACACAGCTATGACACGTCCGTGCAGCGGAGGTTGGAGGCACCTTCAGCGGGCCGGCTGACCACCGGTACCTATCACCAAAAGGTCGTCGTGGTTGGCCTGCAACTTGAACAATCGTCATTCATTCAGGTTCTGGACTCGGACAGAATGGCGACACGACTGCTTGATTTGAGTCTCTGAGCTCGCTTTTCCCTACGACTCTGGCGTAGTTTCTCTGGAGGGGACAAGTGCAGTGTCCTTTAATAATTACGACGTCAGCTTTCCTCAGCCGGCTTCTGTCCCTACACACACGCCACCAGACGCTGCTGCAATTGCCACGTTTGCGTTCTTCATAGTACATCAGTACCCTGTGCTGCCTTGATTATTTCACACTTGTATACAGGGTGAAGCGAAATTTGCGCACTCGGGCTTCGCAGTACGGCTCCTCACATGAAAGCGATTAAAAAATGTCTGTCACAAAATTTCGTCTGGCGAGCACAGCCGACAGAAAAAGGACGTTAAAGAGTGACAGTCTGGCAAAACTGTAACGACACGTACGTTAACTACGTATGACAGCATAATTCCAGCGTGCTGTACAACTGGCGCAGTGGATGAAGTTTTGGGTCAGCATGCAGAAGATCGAGGGTTCAATGCTGGGTTGAGGTGCATTTTTTTATTTGCTAATTTCATTCTGACATTTCGTATTGTAATATAAACCGTTTCTTATGTCAGATGTATCCAAAATTTACAACGTTTTTTATCTCTGAACACAAAAAATGTGTGGTTAGACAAATAAGAAACAGTTGTAACAAGTAATGGGACCATGGTGATAACACATAGAAATAGTAACCGTGGTTGGACATTAGTCGCAAAGCACGCAACGTAAGGCCCTAACGAAATGTAATGGAACTGAACGAGTCAAGAATAATAGTTGGTACTAATCTATCTGACCATTAGAGGGGGGTACAGGTTTCGCTTCTAGTAGACGAAGTGGTGCGAATAAATTCGAGCCCACGACGTGAAAAGGGTATCTTTCAAAGCTGACCAATCTTCCATTCTTCCATTTCTACAATTGTCGTATGTAAGTGCAAATGTTTTCCAGAGGACCCGCTGCTGAGGTTTAAGATGCCAGATATCGTACCAACTGCACTACATTTACCAAATAAAAAACATATGCTTCAACCAGGATGGAACCCTCAACCGCCTGCATGTTAACCCGAAACTCTCTCCACTGCACCAGCTGTACAGCACACTTGCTACCTTTTGACAGAGTTAGTTACTATACATGCAGTTACAGTGTTGCCAGATTGCCACTCTTTTACGTCCTATTTCTGCCGGATGTACTCGCAAGATGAAATTTTGTGACACTTTTTTTATCGCTGGTATGTGAGGAGTCGCGCTACTTAGCCCGAGTGGGCGAATTTCGCTTCGCCCTGTATGGTGCCCGCCAGGCCGTGACTTCTCGCATGCGAGTGGTGTCGTAAGTCTGTCTCGCAGAATCATTTGCGAAATATCAACATTGCCCTCGCCTGCCATCCGATGTGCCCGTCGGTCCCTCAGCTACCTTCCAGCCACAACTGCGCGAAATTTACAAGTGTTCTCCAAATCCACACCTGTACGTATTCAATATATACACTGTTGTGCAAGCATGAAAGTAACTTCCAGAGCATGAGTCACATTGAAATTAGTACAGAATATTAACAGAATCTTCCGTTGGTTCATGGTAGAACAGCATTATAATAATGAATGAAAAGCACCAGTTTGCTTTTGTTCTACAATATTACTTTTACTGTTAACCGGTTAACAATAAAACTAATATTGTAGAACAAAAGCAAACTAATGCTTTTCATTCATTATAGTACAGAAGGTAACGAATGAAATACGCAGTGAGACGGAGAGACGTGACACTTTTATTGAAAGACAATAAATGTACTAAAGACACCGCAGTTGGTGATGGACCGTCTGACATTACAAAAAGCGGAAAATGTTTCATAATAGAGAGTGTGGTCACCATGGATGGCAATGCATGCCCTGCAACGTGTTCCCACGCTGGTCACAATACTGGTAAGGAATTTTTGCTAGGGGTCTTCCATCCTCCACGAGCGCGGTTCGCCAAGTGCTAGATGGACGTTGGCGCATGTGGAAATCGTTGCAGTGCCTCACTCCTGTGCATCCTTCATACTGTTCAGTCACGGTACACTCAGCGTACGACGTTATTGTGACACTACAATCTTTCCCCACGTCCGCGTTTCAGGGTTGAATTCAGACCTGATTTCATTTTCATGGATAACAATGCTCTGCCGCAACGAACAGCGCAGATGGTGGGTGCTCTTGAAGGGAGAGGGTATACGGCGAATTCCCTAGCTTGCTCGTTACCCCTACTTAAATGGCCTCTAAGCACATTTAGCATGCACTGAGGCAGCGCGGGGTAGCCGCACGGTCTAGGGCGCCTTTCCACGCTTCGCGCAGCTATACCCGCCGGAGGTTCGAGTCCTCCCTCGGGCATGGGTGTGTGTGTGTGTGTGTTATCCTTAGAGTACGTTAGATTAAGTAGTGTGTAGCCTAGGGATCGATGACTCAGTAGTTTCGTACCGTAGGAAGTTACCACAACCATGCACTGGGGAGACGTACTGCAGCACGTCCACGAGCACCAACGACAATCCACAGTTGTCGACCGCGCTGGTAGCAGAATCGAGCGCCCAACCACAAGAACTCATTCACTAACGTCGTGCCAAGCATAGGAGCAGACTGCAGAGCAAGCATTGACGTCCGAAGTGATCACACACCCTATTAAGAACCATTTCCCAACTGTCATAACGTCCTGGGGACCATCATGAATTGAAGTTGCTTCAGTGTTGTTTCTGTTCCACTCGCTGCTTATTTCTTTCAGTAACCGTCTGTTCCATACTGTAGCAGTTATTTTTAGGTAAGGTCCAAATTTCATTGAGCTGTGTTAATTGGCAGCGGCATACCATGTGAAAGTCCTTGCATTCGTAATGATACTGAATTTATTTAAACTCGGCGTCCAGCCAGCCAGTTATATTGCATGCCGAAGAATGGTTCAAATGCCTCTAAGTACTATGGGACTTAACATCTGAGGTCATCAGACCCCTAGACCTAACTAACCTAAGGACATCACACACATCCATGACCCAGGCAGGATTCGAACCTGCGACCGTAGCAGCAGCACAGTTCCGTACTAAAGTGCCTAGAACCGCTCGGCCACAGCGGCCGGCGCTTGGCGCAGAGTACTGTGTTCGGTAAGGTGGCGTGACTTACAGGACAAGGACACTATCTCCTCTTCAGCTTGCCATCGTAGCCAACTCTTCCACCCGCTGCTGTGAACGTGTCGTTTTGTAAGGTAGCAGGCACCTTTAATACTGAAATAAGCGCATTGAAGTTATATCGTCCATGATTTTTTGTGAATTGTTGCGTGCTTGCTTTGTCGCTCCATAATTACTCGTTAAATCATTTCTCAGATTTATTTACATTAGGTACTTCACAGACTTCAGAATAGTTCGCAATAAACCGAGAGATGCCATTCTCAGTAACGACAAATTTGTGAGGATGTGTGCATGTAAAGAGTGGAAAGTATCAAAAACATGGCTGCCGGTGGCATTAACGTGTACGGTATTGGTTCCAGGCAAATGCTTTTCGGAGGACGATTTACACAAATTCGAGGATAATGTGCATAACTACGACACAGGTACAGATCCTTAATATCTTCCTCAACGCAAATACGCTTCACAAGTAGTTGCTAATTACGTAAATCTGATTAACTGTTTAAACAAGGAAAGAATGTTATGTTTTGACCCTGATCACATTTTACGTGGATTTACGTGAGAGTTTGATGGCAGAAATGTTAAGAGCGATTCTTAACACTGTTTACGTGCTGTAGTAAGGAGACATCGAAGTTCATTTTATACTGTTCTGAAGCAAAGATTAATTTTAGGATTGTTGTTCTTTACTGTTGCAAAAGAAGGCAAAGAAACTCGTAGTATCATAAAAGCCGCGTGGGATTAGCCGAGCGGTCTTGGGCGCTGCAGTCATAGACTGTGTGGCTGGTCCCGGCGGAGGTTCGAGTCCTCCCTTGGGCATGGGTGTGTGTGTGTGTGTGTGTGTGTGTGTGTGTGTGTGTGTGTCCTTAGGATAATTTAGGTTAAGTAGTGTGTAAGCTTAGGGACTGATGAGCTTAGCAGTTAAGTCCCATAGGATTTCACACACATTTGAACATTATTTGAGTATCATAAAACTGAAACAATACGGACCTTCTAAATTTGTATTTTTGAGAGTTTCACGGCAACGTTTCTTTAAATCACCCAGCAAGTAAACAATGTAAGTCGATGCTACCCATGTTAAGCGCACTCATTTGGCAAGTAAACAGTGTTAAGTACCCAATGACGTATTTTTAAGAATAACATTTGGTTACAATTTATACTTTTAAAATACGTATGTAGTCTAGCAATATTTGAAAAACTGACTTATCCAAACAAAAAAGAATCACAGGGGATGTGCTCGAAAAATCTTATTTATGAGATTACTGCGCAATTTCTCAGAAAAGTCAACTAGTCTTTTATCGTTGTTTACACCTGACGTCTTCCGTCATCCGAGCTTACTTATAAGTCGCTTCCCTCATTACCTCCCCAATCATTCGATAGTAATACGGTCATTAGTATGATTCTATTGACATTATTCTGCCTTTCTTGAATGTATGGTTCTGTAAAGACACATGGTCTGTGAAGGACAGTTGTACGTGCGGTTCATGAGATTTGGTGCTTAATTATTTCAACAATGTAACGGTTTAAATTCTGTTCACAAACAATTTCAGTATCTTACAGAACGGTTTTCTACCCTCTATTCATTGTTAAGAACACTCACGTGTGCTTACTTGAATATTGTTCTCCAAGCAAATATTTGCAAGTACAATGAAGTTAAATATGAGACTACTTAAACAGCTCCTAGCAGAGACAGCATTTCGTAATCGTAAATCAAATTTTCAGCAAACAAGATATATGTGCGTTACGGAGAATCTTCTAGACACATGTTTCACAGCCACGAAGACGTAAGGACTTTATCTTTAAATGGGTTGTTTTCAGTTTGTTAGATATTATAGGTTATAGTGTGCTGGTATATCTCCACTGTGCGAATCACTTCAATAAGGCGTGATCCACCAAATCTGGTAGATTACATCAGATCAGTGATAATGTTTATGGGTTCAATTTATGTTGTCTTACATCGTGATAAATAGTCCCTTTATTATTCTGTTCTGCCACTAGATACGGATTTTTGAAGGTGGCACTATTAAAATGGCTCTGAGCACTATGGGACTTAACAGCTGTGGTCATCAGTCCCCCAGAACTTAGAAATACTTAAACCTAACTAACCTAAGGACATCACACACATCCATGCCCGAGGCAGGATTCGAACCTGCGACCGTAGCAGTCGCACGGTTCCAGACTGCGCGCCTAGAACCGCGAGACCACCGCGGCCGGCGGTGGCACTATTAAAGTGAAGAACTTGGAGGAAATGTTCTATTCTTCATCGTGGTTGGCATAATTAAATTTTAAATTGAAAACAACAACTTCATTTCATAATAATTCTTCAGTTTCTTAGGTATATCGATTTTGATTTTAAGGTGTATATTTGGCTGCAGAATATAGAAAAAAGCACTCCGTCGTCAGGCCACGATTGTCCTACCGGGAACATCCGACCGCCGCGTCATCCTCAGTGGAGGATGCGGATAGGAGGGGCGTGGGGTCAGCACACCGCTCTCCCGGTCGTTATGATGGTATGCTTGAGCGAATCTGCTACTATTCGGTCGAGTAGCTCCTCAATTGGCATCAAGAGGCTAAGTGCACCCCGAAAAATGGCAACAGCGCATGGCGGCCTGGATGGTCAACCATCTAAGTGCTGATCACGCTCTACAGCGCTTAACTTCGGTGATATCACGGGAACCGACGTACCCACTGCGGCAAGGCCGTTGCCGCAGAATCTCAAAACCGGACTGTATTTACAATAATATTGAATGTTAACTGTGTGAGGATGGTATTATATACTCATATTACTTATTATTTTTCGCTTAGACTAATATGTGTTCTCGAACAAGATTTCAAAACACATTGGTCAGATATGTCCACCTCCCACCTCTTAACTTGTCATCTACGTCCCGCGAATATGAGGCTTTCGTTTGTCAGTCCACTGTACAGTACTTCGCGCACGGGCATTAGGCGGCAAGTGTGGGTCGAAGCGAGTGACGACAGGTGCGCGCAAAAGTTTAAAAGCAGTACTTCCAGAAAGTCGTAAATGCGTACGTCGAAACAGTGGCCTGAATTTTCTTACGGGATTGATTACTGAGGCTCATATCTTGCAAGTGTCATATTTCTTCCTTAAAATATGAATTCAACTTGGTGAGGTTCCCTTCTAGATCCAAAGTACTCGTATAACACGAGTGACTTCAGTTGTCGCTCGTTAATCCTATATACAATGGATGTCACGATTTTATGTCCGTGAAGTCTATAAGTTTAGATTTTTCTAGAGTTTTTGTACTTAAATGGTAATTTGTCACAATTTAACTGTTCGTTATTACAGTTTTCTATCAGATAGTAAAATATTCTCGCAGATAACTACATTATCTGCGAATGACTGAATTTCTTCTAATAGAATCATTAGTCAGTAATGAGTAAAATGAGTGATAACAGTTCTATTACACATGTCTGGGGTACATCAAATATTACGTCACTGTCTGTGGATGGGACTCTATCCACGATAATTTGCTGCAAGCCTCCATCCCTTCTTGTTATGTTTCAGTTGGTATTAAAAGTCGCTAGTGTAATTAAGGTCTATACAAGGACGATGTTCTTGAGAACAGTATTACGGAAATAGAAGAGGATGTAGATGAAGATGACATGGGAGATATTATACTGCGTGAAGAGTTTGACAGAGCACTGAAAGACCTAAGTCGAAACAAGGCCACGGGGGTAGACAACTGTGGTGTGCGTACTGTAAGACCTACGGTACACACACCATAAGATTATTTGACTTGTCACTCTAACGAAGTAGGCGAGTGTGAGCAATATGTCTCATGGTCTTATCGTGGCGTGTTTATCTTCTGCCATTAGGTCAGACGATAGAAATGCCACTTGCATGCTTAGAGTAGCAGATTGACAGTGACCAACTTTAGACAGAACTTGATTAATTTTCACACACATTTATTAAAATAATAACAATCATAAACCTTACTTAAATTGATTCTGGATGCTATTTACAATTGACAATCTGAAGTTCCTTTGGTCTTGGTATGTTAATCTTATTCTCACATATCTCTGATACTTGACAAAGTGTCTACACATTTATCTTCATGGCTATGTACAGGAATATGATAATCTTATTAGGCGCAGACTGAAACTTGACTATAGACTAATGCAGACTAATGCAGAATGATTAATTGGAGGTCTGTACACTCGTTATAATACCTCGCGCGTTCAGGTATCACTGCGTGAGTGTGATCCGTGAGGAGAAAAGGTTCTACGTTAGCAGCAATCTCATTGGCTGCGTTACATATTAATATGCGGATCGGCGGAAGCAGAATTTGGTCCGTCTCTATGGCAGCACCATCTCTTAGTGCGGAGACGGATGAGCGGTGCGCCTGCACTGTTGTGCTTAGCGGGGCGCGCTCTAGTGGGAAAGTTGTGTACGCGCTGACTACGTGGAACTGTGTACACAACAATAACATTCCATTAGAAATACTGATAGCCTTGGGAGAGCCAGCCCTGACATAACTCTACCATTTGGTGAGCAAGATGTATGAGACATGCGAAATTCCCTCAGACTTCAAGAAGAATATAACAATTCCAATCCCAAAGAGAGCAGGTGTTGACAGATGTGAAAATTACCAAACTAACAGTTTAATAAGCCACAGCTGCAAAATACTAACACGAATTCTTTATGGACGAATGGAAAAACTGGTAGAAGCCGACCTCGGGGAGGATCGGTTTGGATTCCGTAGAAATGGAACACGCGAGGCAATACTGACCCTACGACTTATCTTAGAAAATAGATTAAGGAAAGGCAAACCTACGTTTCTAGCATTTGTAGACTTAGAAAAAGCTTTTGACAATGTTGACTGGAATACTCTCTTTAAATTTCTGAAGGTGACATGGGTAAAACACAGGGAGCGGAAGGCCATTTGCAATTTGTACAGAAAGCAGATGGCAGTTATAAGAGTCGAGGGGTATGAAAGGGAAGCAGTGGTTGGGAAGGGAGTGAGACAGGGTTGTAGCCTATTCCCGATGTTATTCAATATGTATATTGTGCAAGCAGTAAAGGAAACAAAAGAAAAATTCGGAGTAGGAATTAAAGTCCATGGAGAAGAAATTAAAACTTCGAGGTTCACCGATGACATTGTAATTCTGTGAGAGACAGCAAAGGACTTGGAAGAGCAGCTGAACTGAATGAGCAGTGTCTTGAAAGGAGGATATAAGATGAACAACAACAAAAGCAAAACGAGGATAATGGAATGTAGTCGAATTAAATCGGGTGATGCTGAGGGAATTAGATTAGGAAATGAGACACTTAAAGTAGTAAAGGAGTTTTGCTATTTAGGGAGTAAAATAACTAATGATGATCGAAGTAGAGAGGATATAAAATGTGGCAATGGCAAGGAAAGCGTTTCTGAAGAAGAGAAATTTGTTAACTCCGAGTATAGATTTAAGCGTCAGGAAGTCTTTTCTGAAAATACTTGTATGGATTGTAGCCATTTATTCAAGTGAAACGTGGACGATAAATAGTTTTGACAAAAAGAGAATAGAAGCTTTCGAAATATGGTGCTATAGAAGAATGCTGAAGATTAGATGGGTAGATCACATAACTAATGAGGAAGTACTGAATAGAATTGGGGAGAAGAGAAATTTGTGGCACAACTTGACTAGAAGAATGGATCGATTGGCAGGACATATTCTGAGGCACCAAGGGATGACCAGTTTAGTATTGGAGGGCAGCGCGGAGGGTAAAAATCGTAGAGGGAGACCAAGAGATGGATACACTAAGCAGATTCAGAAGGCCGTAGGTTGCAGTAGGTACTAGGAGATGAAGAATCTTGCACAGGATACAGTAGCATGGAGAGCTGCATCAAACCAGTCTCTGGACTGAAGACCACAACAACAACAACAACAACAAACAGTGTAATTAAAGATAATCGGAAGTTATCTAGTCGGCTATGGAGAACTCACATGCAGGTAAATAAGGGAAGGTCAAGGGCAGCTATTGTGGGCCTGGTAGGAAGTCCATATCCTTGCTTCAGTTTTTATACAGTTTTGTTACTGTTAATAAACGGTGGAACGACGTGGTTTCGATTCAGTAATTGGCACGGATAACATATGTAATTTTAGTCACTGTTTGTTGTTGTTGTGGTCTTCAGTCAAATGTTCGAATGTGTGAAATCTTATGCGACTTAATTGCTAAGGTCATCAGTCCCTAAGCTTACACATTACGTAGCCTAAATTATCCTAAGGACAAACACACACACCTATGCCCGAGGGAGGACTCGAACCTCCGCCGGGACCAGCCGCACAGTTGACGACTGCAGCGCCGAAGACCGCTCGGCTAATCTCGCGCGGCACAGTGGTTTCAGTCCAGAGACTATTTTGATGCAGCTCTCCATGCTACTCTATCCTGTGCAAGCTTCTTCATCTCCCAGTATTTACTGCGACCTACATCCTTCTGAATCTGTTTAGTGTATTCATCTCTTGGTCTCCTTCTACGATTTTTACCCTCATAACAGCCCTCCAATACTAGATTGGTGATGCCTTGATGCCTCACAACATGTCCTACCAACCGATCCATTCTTCTAGTCAAGTTATAACAAAAATTTCTCTTGTCCCCAATTCTATTCAATACCTCCTCATTCGTTATGTGATCTACCCATCTAATCTTCAGCATTCTTCTGTAGCACCACGTTTCGAAAGCTTCTATTCCTCCTTTTTAAAATATTTATTATACATGTTTCACTTCCATACATGGCTACACTCCATACAAATACTTTCAGAAACGACTTCCTGACACTTAAAATCTATACTCGATGTTAACAAATTTCTGTTCTTCAGAAACGCTTTCCTGTTTATTAGAAGTAAATTCCAACCATTAACATGCGATTGTTAATCTTACAACCTGAGCCATTTTAATCTCAAATGTAGTTTCCTTAATGACTTGTTACAGCCTTCCTTTCCTCTGAATTTTCTAATTAATGTTATTCTTCTCCTCTGATTTCCACAGCTTACTTATCATCGATTTTTGTAGTTTCCATGAACACTAATACCAAAAATAACGCTATTGCATAAGATTCTGCCTACCCACACACTCACACTCTGAAAACGCATTAGAGCCTGCCGTAAAAACTCGAATTATCAGCTCTTCAGTGCCCACAAAAGTCCGCCGATAGATACGGTACGGTTCAACTTAACACTGTTTGCAAAAATATTATCAGTCCAGTGGCAATTAGGTACCACATACGAGTGTATTTCCATTGATATTCCGTAGTCTAGTAGTGGGTCAGACGCTTCTACAAGGTCTAGAAACACCAAGCGCGCCCCGTTACCTCTACACACATTAAGCCGTGCGCTACTGCTAGAGATCAACAACTAGCGATAACTGCATCACGACGTTCCATTTGGAATGTATTTTCTCGTTGAGATCTCGTGTTTATTTTGAAGAAAAAGGGAGCAGACGCAGCCTTTCAAAGTTCCATAACAGCTTGGGGTGCGCAGGGGTGGGGGAGGGGGGTGTTGCCAGACCTGCGTCCTTGCTGCAAAGCAATTTAGTGCCACCTGGGGTTATTCAGCTGTACATTTATAGAGATAGGCCCGCTGAGGGTCGCAAGTTATGAAAGGCTGGCAGTCGAGTTATTGCTTGACGGTGGTACGCGCCACAGATGAAAGCCTCCCAAGTTCCTCGCCCACCCATGGTGCTGGGTTGCAGGCCGTAAGACGCTCGCAGCCTGATTAAAGCTGACAGAGAACTCGCATGCTGGAAGCTGTTCTCAGAGACAGAGAGTGGGCCGACGTACAACACTGTAATCTTTCTTCTGTTGGTTGCACAAATTTTTAAATTTTCTTTACAAACTTACATGCAGGAGTGACTAGGTAAAATTTACTTATAGGGACTCTTTTTTGAAGGCACAACGTTACTTTATCGTAGGAACAAACATGTAAAACCTTATATTGCCACTCTTTCACCTCTGCTTGGTGACGGAGCTACAGGGATGTGATACCTTCCTAAGTGATTGCCTTTCAGCGAGGCATCCATTGAATCCACCACGTAAATCCTTGAATGAGACAGCCACAAATTCATAGCCCATCAACTTACCTTTTTCGTTACGTGCAGAGTACCACGACGTTCTGGATCCAAGGTCAATTAGCATGACTTCTACATTCCCCATCCTGTTTACAGCTGCTTTATGTGATTAAATATACGGACGCAAAAGACAATGGGGTACAAATGAAGCTTATCTATGGACGTAAATATTTTCATATGCTCTTTGTTGAGTTCTTCATTCCAAAGACTGGTTAGATGCGGTTCTCCACACATGTCAATCCTGAACAAGCATCTTCATATCCGTATAACTTTAACAATTTACATCATCTGGAAACAGCTTACCTTGGTGAAGCATAGGCAGGGCCCCTTAATCTATTTCCTCAGTATGTGTAATGTCAACAAATCCCTTTTTCTAGTCTAGTTGTGCCGTAAATTTATTTCCACCCAGCAACCCTTTTCATTTCGATTCAGTATCCCATCCGTAGGCATCTTCTGTCTGCCTCCTCTCCATCACTCCTCTGTAGCACGACATTTAAAATGCTTTCGCTCTCCTCCTGTTTGTATTATACATCAATCACGTTTTTCTTCTGTACAAGGCTACATATACACATCAAGTTCCGGAACCTGTACAGAATATAGGAATAGAGATCAACATAAACATCATTTCTGCCCTTTTTATTGCTCTTGAAAACCACACATTGCATATTGTACCACCACACAGCGAGACCTTCAGATGTGGTAGTCCACATTGCTGTACAGACTGGTACCTCTAATACCCAGAAGCACGTCCTCTTGCATTGATGCATGCCTGTATTCGTCGTGGCACACTATCCACAAGTTCATCAAGGCACTGTTAGTCCAGATTGTACCACTCCTCAACGGCGATTCGGCATAGATCCCTCAGAGTGTCCATAAGAGTTCTTTTAAATCTATCCTAGACATGTTTGATAGGGTTCATGTCTGGAGAACATTCTGGCCACTCTAGTCGAGCGATGTAGTTATCCTGAAGGACGTGATTCACAAGATGTGCACGATGGTGGCGCGAATTGTCGTCCATGAAGACGAGTACCTCGCCAGTATGCTGCCGATATTGTTGCAATATCGGTCGGAGGATGGAATTTACGTATCGTACAGCCGTTACGTCGCCTGCCATGACCACCAGCGGCGTTCGTCGGCCACACATAATGCAGGGAAATTCCACCATGATGCACTTGCTGCACAGTGTGTCTAAGGCGTTCACCCTGAGCTGGTTGCCGACAAACACGTCTCCGACGATTGTCTGGTTGCAGGCAGATGCGACACTCATCGGTGAAGAGAACGTGGTGCAATTTCTGAGCGGTCCATTCGGCATGTTGTTGGGCACATCTGTACCGCGCTGCGTGGTGTCGTGGTTGCAAAGATGAACCTCGCCATGGACGTCGGGAGTGAAATTGCGCATCATGCAGCCTATTGCGCACAGTTTGAGTCGTAACACGACGTCCTGCGGGTGCACGAAAACCATTATTCAAAATGGTGGAGTTGCTGTCAGGGTTCCTCCGAGGCATAATCCGTAGGTAGCGGTCATCCACTGCAGTAGTAGCCCTTGGGCGGCCTGAACGAGGCATGTCATCCTGTCTCTCTGTATGTCCTCCATGACCGAACAAAATCGCTTTGGTTTACTCCGAGACGCCTGGACACTTCCCTTGGCCGGCCGGAGTGGCCGAGCGGTTCTAGGCGCTACAGTCTGGAACCGCGCGACCGCTACGGTCGCAGGTTCGAATCCTGCCTCGGGCATAGATGTGTGTGCTGTCCTTAGGTTAGTTAGGTTTAAGTAGTTCTAAGTTCTACCCCTAGATGACCTCAGAAGTTTAGTCCCATAGTGCTCAGAGCCATTTGAACACTTCCCTTGTTGAAAGTCCTTCCTGGCACAAAGTAACAATGCGGACGCGATCGAACCGCGGAATTGACCGTCTAGGCTTGGTTGAACTACAGAGAACACGAGGCGTGTACCTCCTTCCTGGTGGAATGACTGGAAGTGATCGCCTGCCGGACCCCCTCCGTCTAATATGCGCTGCTCATGCATGGTTTTTTACGTCTCTGGTGGGTTTAGTGGCATCTCTGAACGGTCAAAGGGACTGTGTCTATGATACAATATCCACAGTCAACGTCTCTGTTCAGGAGATCTGGGAACCGTGGCGATGCAAAACATTTTTAGATATGTGTTCTACAGAAAACGACAGAAGAAAACGACACACCAGAAAAGAATTAGCCAAACGGGACGGAACTCGTTTGATGTCATACACATATAGAGGCAAACAAATGATTACAATTTCAGAAAAATTAAATGATTTACTCGAGAGAAAGAGCTTCACAAATTAAGCAAGTCAGTAACGGATTGCTCCACTTCCGGCCGTTATTCAGGTAGTTATTCGGCTTGACATCCATTGACAGATTTGTTGGTTGTCCTCCTGAGTGATATCGTGCCAATTTCTGTCCAGCTGGCACACTAGATCGTCAAAATCCAGAGCTGGTTGTTGGAGGACACTGCCCATAAGCTTCCAAACGTTCTCAGTTGAGAAGAGATCCGTGACCTTGCTGGCCAAGGTAGCATTTGGCACGCACGAGGACAAGTAGTAGAAACAATTGCCGTGTGCGGGCTGCCATTGCCTTCAAGAAATGTAAGCCTAGGATGGCTTTCCATGTAGAGCAGTGAAACGGAGAGTAGAATATCGTCAACGTACAAATGTGATGTAATTGTGTCTCTAAAGATAAGCAAAAGGGTATTACTATGAAATAAAATGGCACCCTAGACCATCACTGCTGGTTGTCGAGCTGTATGGCGGGCAACAGTCATGTTTTGGTATACTGCCGCTGTTCCGAGAGTCTTCAGACACATCTTCAACGTAGAATCTTATTGATTGGAGTAGAATTGTCTTCAGTGATGAGCTCCGCTTCGTACTGAACCCCGATTATCAGCATGACGTGTCTGGTGACGTTCTGGGCAGTGGTGGGACAGCAACCTAACTATCGCCTGCCATATGGCGCGACAACCAGGGGTGCCTTATTTTCATAGTAGGACTCCTTTGGTTCTCTTCGACGACACAGTTACAGCGCGGCAGTACGTCGACGATATTCTACGCACCATTTTGTTGTCCTTCATGGCAAGCTATTCTAGGCCGACATTTCAAGAAGATAATGTCCGCCTGCACACTGCGAGAGTTTTTCCTGCTTGTCTTCCTGCTTAAAAAATTCTACCTCGGCCAGCAAGGTTGCCTGATCTCTCCCAAGTTGAGAACGTTTGGAGCATTATGGGCAGGGGCCTGCAGTTAGCTCGGAATTTTGACGATCTAGCATGCCAATTGGATAGAATTTGGCACGGTATCCCTCAGGACGACATCCAACAACGGTAACTGAATGCCAAGGCGAATAACTACTTGTATGAGGGTCAGAGGTGGACCAACGCATTGTTGACTTGCTGAATTTGTGAAGCTCGTTCGCTTGAATAAATCATCCATTGTTTCCGTAATTGTAATAATTTGTTTATCTCTACGTGTTCATCAAACCTACCGATTGCCGTCCCACTCAGGTAAATTCCATAATGGCGCGTCGTTTTTTCTTTCCTAGAGTGCACTTTCAGCAAGAACTCTTCTAGCACTTAAAATTATATTAAATATTGAAATGTTCTCATTTTCATAAAATCTTCTCTTGATTGTGCCGAGATATTGACATTTCGCAGTACATCCGAGTTCCTACCCTCCTGATCGCATCAACATTAGTCAGGCTCTGAAGTTACACCAGAGGGCCCATGTGTTGGAAGGTTGTGGAGCCAGCTGTGGCTCAGCGAGCAGTACCGAGTGGAAGGAGCGACTTCAGGTGGTGTCAGTACCAGAGCCAATTGTGGGCAGTAGTTGACTGGTTGTGTGGAACTGGTGGCGCATCGGCTGGGCCATGGAGTCACTGAGGGAAATAGTAGGCAGGGAGTAGTGGGAGTGACCAGAGCATTGGGCTCTCTTAGATGTCTTTTGACGCTTGTAACTCAAACTGTTTTCTTTGCGAACACTACGAATCCGCCAGTTACCACATTCGAGATTTAACACACTCGAATCTTGATTCTTAAGACATTTCAGTTACACATAGGTAAGCATCCGCGCAGCACTATATTGAGCATTGATAGTTCCACTAAATATTCACAGACCTTTCGGCCACTGCTTTGGTGAGGTTCTTGTACCACGCGACTAGTGACGGATCAATGTCACCTGATGGCGTGGAGCGTAGAGGAACGTTCGATACTAGCCGTTGGATAGTAGCCATCGACTTTCACCTGTGGCGTTATGGCAGCTGCAACGTCACGTATTGGTGCGTATTTTGAACTGAATTTCTGTGTTGCCTTACATTCTATCGGTCGTAATGTCGTTGCTGCCGGCCGGAGTGACCGAGCGGTTGTAGGCGCTTCAGTCTGGAACCGCGCGATCGCTACGGTCGCAGGTTCGAATCCTGCCTCGGGCATGGATGAGTGTGATGTCCTTAGGTTAGTTAGTTTTAAGTAGTTCTAAGTTCTAGGGAACTGATGACCTCAGATGTTAAGTCCCATAGTGGTCAGAGCCATTTGAATCATTTGTCGTTGGTTTATGCAGTATTGCTAAGCTTTGCGCGGGATTCGAAACTGCTTTTGAAGTATTAGTAGCATCGCGAAATATGTGCCAGAGAAAGAGACTTAAGTTTCTGTTTTGGAATGAAGGTGCATTTTTCTTTTTTATTTTAATTTTTGCAATTACTTTTGTTTGATAATTATGTTTCATGTTTGGTTTTAAAGTACTGGGATACTTTTTTTAATAGTTCATAGATAGCCTTGATTTCTTGGATGTCAACCTAATGGGGATACTAATCTGCTATTAGTAAGTACTAGTGTGTACCGTATTACCGTAATTTTCATCTCTATACTAGTTTTGTCTAACAGGGGCTTGCTGTATGGCGGTTCTTTCATTGTATGCTGATGTTGGCAATTGTTTGACATCGGTGTTAGCGAATTTGTAGATAGCAATTGAGTACATGCCGAGGAGGAGGTAGGGTGAAAGTAGAGATGTTTTTCGGAATTATTGAAGAAGTTTCGAATTTCTGAGAGTGTGGCTATCTCGTGAGAACAACATAATGTCGCCATATTGATTGATTTAGCCGGAGGTCTAGGTTAGGGTGGAAAGTGACAATCTGAATGTGAACTGGCAAAGCCAACGAATGTTACGGTGGAATAGGTGGCGTTTTTCCATCACGCAACGCTCTACAGCGAACCTGAGTTCCAGGTAAGGTCAGAATGCAACAATTTGCTTTTGAGCTGTCGAAGCCAACGGGAATGTGACTGCAGAAAAGAGTCCTGTGGCGACTGATTGATGAGCGTAGCCCAAGGTCTAGGTTACGTTGGAATGCAGAAGGTTAGTTGTTAGTTGGCGAAGCTAATGAATCTGAGAGCGGAGAAGCTTTTGTGGCGACAGATTAATCTATAGCTTAGCACGAGTCTATATTAGATAATAATTAACAGTTTTCTTGTTAAAGCCAAGAAAACGGCATTTGTTAAGAAACTCACATGTAGTGTAGCATGAGATGTGTGTTAGGTGTAATGCGCAAATTTCCTTCAGGTGTCGAAGGAACCGAATGCCTAAGCGAATGTACGGTGTCTAGTTGATCTATATCGTATATCGTAATATACGATGCACTTCGCAGTATCCTACTTGTATTTACGGCTTGACAGAATATTTGGACTATTTGGTACAATTACTAGTTATTAGTGGAAAACTGCAGGTGATATTATTTACGAATGAGTATTGTCACTGGCTGACAATATACTACCCATTTAACGTTCTCAATTTATTCGTTGTGATGCTAGTTTGGCTTAGTTCCGAACATGAGTCGATTTACGAGGAATTATTTATTAGAAACCTTTCGCTGCTTCCGATTACAACAATTATGAGTTATGGCTATTTCCGCAGCAAATATTATTTTCGAGAATAATGAGAACTATTGTCAACAGTAGCAGACTTTGGGAAAGCAGCCGAGCCTGTAAGTGTATTTCTAGTTCAAATTTTTGAATGATAGTTTTGGCTCTTTCGTTTAGTAACAGTTCTTTTCGAGTTACATGGGCTGTATTTTGCGAAAATTAATGTGTATTTCTTATTTTGGTAGTTTCTGACGTTTTCAACGGATACCGGTAGTTATAGTTCTCGGTTATGATTCGATTTACTTTCCAACAGCTCATCTACAGCATGTATAAATTTTTAACATAATGATCTTTTTATAGAAAAATAACTGAAGTGTATTTTCGAATAGTTTTCTTGTTTACCAAAGTCTTCTCTTTACACTATATATTTGATGTTCTGACGCACATTATAGCGGTAGAGAGTGATTTTTACGATATCACCTACTTGATTACTTTAACGTTCTAGAAATTATTTCTATGATTACAATATTCGTAATCCGAGGTTTTTGTTTTGCGACGTGTTTTTTTTTTTTTTTTTTTTTTTTTTTTTTTTTTTTTTTACGTTGAAGAAATCCACATTGCCATGACGTCACATTTGCCTGAACATTTATGGCGTTTGTCGCTTGTTCGCATGTTTCTTACGTCACTCGCTAAAGCCAAAGACTCGTATCGAAGACTCCTCTTTATGCGCGCTAGTTACAGACTCAGATGTCTTCAGTATAACGTCATGAACGTCGGCTCTTGTTACTAGCCAAAGACGCTACATAACTCACAGCAAAATGATGGTTGTTGCCTCGTAACGGCTCAGATAACTTGGACAGACGTTCCAAGCCAAGAAAACATTCTCTGGTGACAGTGAATAAAATTTTTCTGGGTTTGTGACCGCATTGACAATATGTAAAAATACCGATGTTTCGGTCACTGTTGCAAGTGACCTTCTTCAGGGAGTTTTTACTGTAAACAAAAACACCTCGAAGAAGGTCACACTTGCAACAGTGACCAAAACGTCGGTAATTTTACATATTCACAATTGAGTCACAAACCCAGAAGCCTGCGTTTATATTCACTGGTGAGTTCCTCAATGTGGGTTTCAATGCGTTGCAGAACTGTGGCGAAGAGTACTGAATATGAAGCGCTAAGGACAAACAAGGTTAAGCCACGAGCCCGCAGCACGGCTTGGAAAATTTTTTATGGCAGCTCCTTTAAAAATATTGCTTTACAGTCAATGTGTGCAAATGAGACCCAGGCATTTCCAGTTCGGAAAGCTGAAAGGAGCGCTACTGGACCGAATGCGCTCTGGTGTGCCGTTAGGAGTGTCAGAGATGCTTAACGGATTGACCAGGTATATCGGCTGATAATCAGGACGGCCCAAGCAACTTACCCAGCTCGACCAGCGACTACACATGGAACTCTCGTCAAGCGTGACTGACATGGACTTTCCACCAAAACCACTCATACATTTCATACACACACAACAGCATGCGGAACTAGATGACAAATATTTTCGAACACTCAATGTAAGACTTAGGGCAACGGCTTGGCCGCAGTGGATACACCGGTTCCGTGAGATCACCGAAGTTAAGCGCTGTCGGGCGTGGTCGGCACTTGGATGAGTGACCATCCAGGCCGCCATGCGCTGTTGCCATTTTTCGGGGTGCACTCAGCCTCGTGATGCCAACTGAGCAGCTACTCGAGCGAATAGCAGCGGCTTCGGTCAAGAATACCATCTTACGACCGGGAGAGCGGTGTGCTGACCCCACGCCCCTCCTATCCGAATCCTCCACCGAGGATTACACTGCGTTCGGATGGTCCCCGGTAGGCCACTCGTGGCCTGAAGAAGGAGTGCAATGTAAGACTTAATATAAAAAAATGTGCTAATTATGTAGGCCTATGTCTTAGGTTAGAAACTGTTGTCATGCCCACTCGTCTAATATAGGGTGCCTAGGAAACCCGTTTTCTTCGGATCGATAGACAACAATTAAAGAAAATCGTATTAATGAACTTTTGCTACAGTATATCGAATGAAAATACTTAATTTTGTGATTTACAATAGAATGTCGCAAGCAAATGGCGACAGACAAACTAGAAGTATTATCAGTATAGACAATGCCTAACACAAGTGAAATTACAAATATCCTAAGTAGCTGCTGTAGAGCTCGGCTATTTTCCAACTCCGGGACTGGACCGCGGCCAGACGGAGCGGCGCTTATGTTCTCTTCGCTTAGAGGTCGCTGCTGTCTCGGTGTCGTCCTAGAGAGGGGTCGGTCAGCAAACTACTGGCTGACGTCGTCTCACAACCCTCTCTGTTGTAACGTTCCTGGCCCGTCGTGCCGGTGCTTGACTTTACGCCGGAACAGAAACTAATTATTCTTGGTATAATGACACTGCTTATTCTGGGCCACCGTACATCAGGATGAGTGAGAGAAATGGTGAGGGAGAGAGCAGATTTCTGCCAGGGCGAATAGTGAAACAGTGTTCGCATTAATAGGTGTTTATTTCGAGCAGACTTCCACAGTGCGACGGCCGTCCTCGGGATTACTGAGTGTGCGTGCAAGCGTAGACGGATATGGAATCAACTGTCGTACTAATAGCACCTGTGTTCCTGAGTGGTGTCTTGGCAGATTCTGCCGTTCCGAGTGGGCGGAGGACGAGCCCACGTCTTCTCGAGCTTCGCTGGCTATGCACCCACGCAAGCGCTCGTGGTCCCCATATCGGGCGCTTTGAAGTGGTGTTCATGTATCAAGTAGTTGGGGTTTAGCTATGGAAGATAACAGTTGTGACGTATTAAGAACTGCATTGATGTAGTAGTTCTACGAACGCATTTACGAGAGTGTGTGAACCTTTTTGCTCTGTGACTATAAAAGCCGATTTAATGACATGTTATGGTGGCATGTCGTCGAAATAAAATCTAAAGTGGAAGATTGAAAATGATGTTTCTGTCACAAAAAATACATCCCGTACATGTTTCTTAGCGAGTTTTTCAGCGAATTGCAGCCCCTCCTAGATAAAGTTGCTGGAAATCAAGGAATTTAATAGAGGTGGAGCCCCTCCACGCCCACACCGACATGATGGCCAACTAAATTGGTCTACTGCCATCTCTGCATAAGGGGTAGTTTTCACTAAAGTGAGGTGTCGCAGGATGTGGGTACTGCGATGTTTGCGTACGTCTGGTTAAGGTTAACCATTAACACGCGCTCATCTGGAGATAGATTGGGTCGAAGTTGAACGAAGGGTAGCGGTTTGAAGGGCAGAGGAAAAACAGTGTCAAGGCAAAAGCCAAGGGACAGAAACCTCTGCGATAGTTGGGTCGGGTGGTAAGAGCAGTAGCGGATGTCTTGCTACCTGCGATAGGTAGGCTTTGTTAGTAGTGGGTATCATGCATGTCGATACCTTTGACGTTGTTCGGTGGTGTTGCTCGGAGGCTGGCGCTGGGTGCCGGTGTAGAGCTCTCGTTCAGCGTCAGCAACCTGCAACAGTTAGGTTTACTATCGTTTTTGTGTCCGGTAGGTCATATATCGGGTGCACAGTGTATCGTGATGTTGGCGGATTGTTTGTGAGTCAGTGGGCGAGCTCGTCGGTGTCCCTGCTATGGCCTGTTGGTCGGCTCTAATAGCAGCTGGTAGTTGCCAGTCAGTGTTGCTGATATGCAGGGGCTTGCCGACGTTTGTCGCTTGTTAGTGTTTTGTGGACTGGCAAGACAGCCAATCCACTAGGACGGGAGGCCGAAGGGCACGCGTTTAAGCTCACGCAGGATGGCGTGAGGTCTGGAACAGGACAAGGTCTTTATAGTAGCAAAAATAGTACGTAGCTTCTGGAATACTTAACTTTAATCCATAATTGTTGAACATCGGTCTGACGGTACATGCATCACAAGATAAATAGCAATTGAAATGGCGCCTTGATGGGTCGTAGCAAATGACGTAGCTGAAAGCTATGCTAACTATCGTCTCGGCAAATGAGAGCGTAATTTGTCAGTGAACCATCGCTAGCAAAGTCGGCTGTACAACTGGGGCGAGTGCTAGGAAGTCTCTCTAGACCTGCCGTGTGGCGGCGCTCGGTCTGCAATCACTGATAGTGGCGACTCGCGGGTCCGACGTATACTACCGGACCGCGGCCTATTTAAAGGCTACCACCTAGCAAGTGTGGTGTCTGGCGGTGACACCACATAGTGTATGTTAGTTTACCATAGGTGGCTATGCCCTAGCTAGTAGTGTCTTTGGCCGCTTGTGCTTCCACCTATGGTTGCGATTGTGAATCAAGGTAGGTAACATTTTATTATATATACTCATCACAGGTGCACAAAATAGATTTATACCTAGTACGCAATTAAAGAATCTTTTGCTTTTTGGGTTCTTTACAGAGTAACATAAGTGGTCATAAGTGTTTAGTGTGATTTTTATTAGCGTTTTGAGTGTCATTTATTATGACAGATTTTTACTTGATGTTGGCCAATCGTTTCAAAAGTTGTATGAAATTGCAATGTCGGACGAAGTGACAAAGTAGGGAAGAGACGATAGCGACAGTCAATAGGAGTCAGTTTAAAAGAAGTAGTGGGTCCAGGCATAGTAAGCTGGGCTTGAGTGTCTAAAGAAGAAAAACTTGTGATTACCTTCGAAAGGATGAGGAGGCCTGTCTGCAGGACGGGAGATAGTAATGTTTGTGGCGGAGGTTTTCGGCAGCAAACGGTCATGAAGTGCAAGTGTTGGGACTTCGATTACTTCTCTAGTTCATCGCAATGTACGATTTTTCACGAGTAAGACTATAGACGCACCAGAAACTCTGCGTAGAGAGGTGTGTTGACATACATTGTGGAAGTAATGGTTTAATCAATTACTGTGTTTTAAGACTAACATTTCGAGTCAGCTTTTTGGAAGTGTGCCTACTAGCGACAATTGACTGAAATAACACTGTCACTACAACAGTTATAAGTTTTTGAATAAACTATTGAGTTTCGAAGATATTCCGTGTGTCGCTTACCTCATATGATACAATAAACTCTAGCCACATTTATTTACTTATATTGCAGTTCACAAGTCTGCAAAGAACTTACAAACTTACGAATTCTTTTGTAGCTGTGTGCTGTAGGCCTCTAAACTACAACTGATGAATGAAAATCAATTCAGGCAAACCTGATCGTACGTTTACGTTTCTCTCCCAAGACAAATTTTAACAAACAGGTTGGCAGGTACGAAGGAGGTATTGCATTACGATCTTCAGTGCTGAAACAGTTTCGAAACATTGAATTCAGGATTTCGATCTTCTCTCTGTCATGTTCCGTTTCCGTGCCAGTATTGCCACTGAGTGACTGAACAGTAGTTTTCGATCCACTTATTGACTCTGTGTAAGACCTAACTGAGATTACATCTATTGTACGTACTAGATCTATAGCTCAGATTAACTGTTGTCCTATGACCAGCTATAGAAAAAGATTTACATCGAATACGCAGTATTATAGTCATTGTTTTGCTGTTTACTGCTCGAGAAGGGACAGTAATGCCACCGACAGGTCCATTTGAGTCTCGTAATGGGACTGTGAGTACAGTAGTTACCCCAGCTGACTGTGGCCCAGTATGCTGGTGTCCTGCAGCGCAATGTACGACCTGCTTTCATATCTGCTTCTTTTATTGTTTTCTTGGACGCTTTTAGAAACTTGTAACCACAGTTCTCTAGAAATAGTTTTGGACTCTTGAATACGTGGCCAACTCTAGAATCTTCCATCTGATGTGGCTGTGGATTTCCCAGTCACCAACACAACACTGATGTCGTAAAACCATCCTATTGCTTATTGTGTGACTTTTTATAAATTATTAAAGTTGTCACGAACAAGCTAGGAAACTCTAATAAAAGAGGACTGCTGAAATTTTACTTTTATGGACTATGTCGGAATGTCGCTCAAGCATTTGGGTTGCATGACAGTTATAGCTAAAGCCGTCGGCACACGACCGTGCACTGGAACGATAAGCGCTGAGTGTGCGGAGTTAGTGAGGTCATAGCGCGGGAAAAGCACGTTGGGGGAGTCTTTCTGAGCGTGCAGAACAATGTCTACTATTCCAGGTATTCTGTACGTGCGTTTGAACGTAGACCAATGAGATGGAAAAACGCCACCTACATCATATGCCGCCATCTGTCTTCAGTACAGAGTTGCGAGACGCCATATTGGCTTCCAGTTGAAGCCCACGTATATTTGCCGTATTTAAGCACCAGAAAATTGAGGATCTCTCAAAATACCGTCTTTAATTGTACTATTTGTTGTAATAAAACGACGGGAAGCGTCATACTGGTCGCCAAAGAACTATTGTAACTTGCATATTATGAAACTATGCCATTTCAAGCCAATAAGGCGTTGATGATCCTTTAAAAACGCGTTGTTCTTGGTACGGTTTGTTATGATTAAATGTCAGTTAATAACATATGCGCGAACAAAGCTTGCAGGAGGCGGTAAGACGTAAAGCGTGGCCGCATAACCTTCATGTTCGGTTTAGCGTAATGACTAGAATAGCAGAATCTTTAACTATCAGGTGATGTGTTGCTGGTTCTCGTCTCACTGGATCGCAGAAATTTTTTAATAATCTTAGCGTTTTCTAATAGGCTTTGATATTTTGTTACCGTCTTAATAGATGTATATTCTATAAGATCGGCTGTTACCTAAATATAAGTGCGTTCTTTCTGAGGAGTGAGCTTGTTCGATTAGCTATAAGACAGCCTGCATTACTTGCAGTAACATATTTTGCTCTCTCTTCTTTTAAGTTTTTTATGTCAGATGTAGTAAAGAACTTGCTACTTAATAGGAACAGTGAGCAAGTAAGAATGACCTCACGCTTTTACCAAAAACTGAGAATAATGAAATAAATGTTATGTTATGTGGAGAACTATTGTAAATTTGTATCACATCATTAGCTATGGAAAATTTATAAGCCTATCTCTTTATTGACTGGATATGGTATTTTCCTTTTTGCCTTATACCACGTCGATGGATACTGAAGTTTTTGTTTATGTATGCTACAGACGGAACTACATGAGTAGCACATGAAGAAGTGACGTAACGTGCATTTTAATAGAGCGAAAGATGGAATTTCGCGCATGTCCATTAAATAAACAGTGTGATAAGCCAGACAACAGCTGGAGTGTACAACGATCACGTATATCGATTGAGGCACATGTACCGTCTGCACAGGTAGCATCGTTTCCGACCGTTAAGCACCACGTTGACCTCGGCACGTTCAACACTGACGTTCGAAAACACCGTCTGTCTGCAGATGGCTTTAAGGGGATGGCGAGCATATGCTTAGAGGACCTTACGGAAGATAACAATATTTTAGAGTGGGCCACAAGTTTAACGGAAATGCTGAAAAGTCTCGCGCGGCAGTCACACGGAAAAAAAAGTTGTATCTTGCAAAAAGTAACGTAATAGAAAAATTTGGAGGATTTAAAATAAGATTAGTCCTTAGTCACTTATATATACGGAAGGCTAGGAAAGTCGTTTTACAGCTCTCATGATAATGATAATTACTTGGAAATGCACGTGGCTGCCTGGCAGTTGTTTCCTTAAGCTCTGAAAGCAGCGTGTGAATACATGCTGGCAAGCTGTTGGCAGCCCGTGGGCACAGAGACAAACACGTTGTAGAAGCAGACCCTCCGCACCCCCCCCCTCTCACCCCCCCCCCCCCCCAGTCTGGCAGGAAATTGAGGTAAATACAGAACGGCACAATACACCGGACAGCGAGAAAATACCCCTGATTTTTTTTAAAATTTATTCTGTGCGCTCACGTTAGTACACAATGGGTGGTCTCCGCTGTGGCAGACACTCGCAGTTTACACAGTTTGTATAGCGGCATACGATTGCAGCTGCTCTGACAAATGGGAGCTATTTAATCACCGCGGAAATTGGTCCGTGAGGTGTTGTCCACTTGCTAAAATTATATGTGCATATTCCTTTTTTTCCTCGTTGTAATTCCTGCAACGAGTGGTCGCCGTTTAAATAGAATGTGTATACGCAATGGAACCTATGTTTTGTACATTCGAAATAGAGTTGTGCGTGCTGTTGCTCGCTTGTGTGCACATGCTGTCAGCGTGCCAGCGATGTGTGTGTCTGTGTATATTTATGTATGTGTGTGTGTGTGGGTGTGTGTGTGTGTGTGTGGCCGAGCGGTTCTACACACTTAGTCTGGTACTGCGCGACCGCTACGGTCGCAGGTTCGAATTCTGCCTCGGGCATGGATGTGTGTGATGTCCTTAGGTTAGTTAGGTTTAAGTAATTCTAAGTTCTAAGGGACTGATGACCTCGTATGTTAAGTCCCATAGTGCTCAGAGTCATTTGAACCAATATACACTCCTGGAAATTGAAATAAGAACACCGTGAATTCATTGTCCCAGGAAGGGGAAACTTTATTGACACATTCCTGGGGTCAGATACATCACATGATCACACTGACAGAACCACAGCCACATAGACACAGGCAACAGAGCATGCACAATGTCGGCACTAGTACAGTGTATATCCACCTTTCGCAGCAATGCAGGCTGCTATTCTCCCATGGAGACGATCGTAGAGATGCTGGATGTAGTCCTGTGGAACGGCTTGCCATGCCATTTCCATCTGGCGCCTCAGTTGGACCAGCGTTCGTGCTGGACGTGCAGACCGCGTGAGACGACGCTTCATCCAGTCCCAAACATGCTCAATGGGGGACAGATCCGGAGATCTTGCTGGCCAGGGTAGTTGACGTACACCTTCTAGAGCACGTTGGGTGGCACGGGATACATGCGGACGTGCATTGTCCTGTTGGAACAGCAAGTTCCCTTGCCGGTATAGGAATGGTAGAACGATGGGTTCGATGACGGTTTGGATGTACCGTGCACTATTCAGTGTCCCCTCGACGATCACCCGTGGTGTACGGCCAGTGTAGGAGATCGCTCCCCACCCCATGATGCCGGGTGTTGGCCCTGTGTGCCTCGGTCGTATGCAGTCCTGATTGTGGCGCTCACCTGCACGGCGCCAAACACGCATACGACCATCATTGGCACCAAGGCAGAAGCGACTCTCATCGCTGAAGACGACACGTCTCCATTCGTCCCTCCATTCACGCCTGTCGCGACACCACTGGAGGCGGGCTGCACGATGTTGGGGCGTGAGCGGAAGACGGCCTAACGGTGTGCGGGACCGTAGCCCAGCTTCATGGAGACGGTTGCGAATGGTCCTCGCCGATACCCCAGGAGCAACAGTGTCACTAATTTGCTGGGAAGTGGCGGTGCGGTCCCCTACGGCACTGCGTAGGATCCTACGGTCTTGGCGTGCATCCGTGCGTCGCTGCGGTCCGGTCCCAGGTCGACGGGCACGTGCACCTTCCGCCGACCACTGGCGACAACATCGATGTACTGTGGAGACCTCACGCCCCACGTGTTGAGCAATTCGGCGGTACGTCCACCCGGCCTCCCGCATGCCCACTATACGCCCTCGCTCAAAGTCCGTCAACTGCACATACGGTTCACGTCCACGCTGTCGCGGCATGCTACCAGTGTTAAAGACTGCGATGGAGCTCCGTATGCCACGGCAAACTGGCTGACACTGACGGCGGCGGTGCACAAATGCTGCGCAGCTAGCGCCCTTCGACGGCCAACACCGCGGTTCCTGGTGTGTCCGCTGTGCCGTGCGTGTGATCATTGCTTGTACAGCCATCTCGCAGTGTCCGGAGCAAGTATGGTGGGTCTGACCCACCGGTGTCAATGTGTTCTTTTTTCCATTTCCAGGAGTATATATATATATATATATATATATATATATATATATATATATATATATATATATATGCGAGTTTGTGTACGAGGCGGAAGTATAGAAATGGTGAATGTAAGAAGGAGCGATAGTAGAAAATGGAGAGAAGTTATCAATTGTACCTATAAAAAAAAGAAAAAGAAAATTTGGAGCAACAAAGAAAAACTATGTACAATGAAATAAAAGCATTTTATTGACATCAACAGGATTAGTGCATCTTGCAGTGCATGAATCGAAGTGTAAAACTGGGAAAATTACGTTACATGTGACACATCCCTTCGAACTTTAGCATTTATTTAATCTGATTTTTGGATTCCAGATTTCTATGTACAATAAGCTGGGACACAACGAATTTCATATTAAATGCATTAATCTAATTGTCGTTGGCCAGGTGGAGAAAACTTGTTGAGCACCCCAGAGCCAGAATGCGGTCCCCAAAGTGCTCCTCCAGGACATCAAACACTCACCTGCTTCAATGGGGTCGAGCTCCGTCTTGCATGAACCACATCTTGTCAAAATCAGGTTCACTTTGGATAATGGGGATAGAGCCGTCGCCCAAAACCTTCACGTACCGTTGGATAGTCACTGTGCCATCAAGGAATATCGCACCGATTATTCTGTGACTGGACATAGAACACTACACAGCCACCCGTTGATGGTGAAGAGACTTCTCTATCGCGAAATGCGGATTCTCAGTTACCCAAATGCGACAATTTCGTTTACTGACGAAGCCATCCAAATGAAAGTGGGCTTCGGCGCTAAACCAAACCAAGTTTGCTCATACTAATGCCCATCAAGCCTCTCGTCCAACCGTGCTGTTTGAACATCTTAACACAAACAGTCCACAAGCTATGACAATTTAATTTCTTATAGCTCAGTAATTGTGACCATGTAAAATCTTCCCAATATGACTGTACGGAATTGCTCAGGAATGAAGAGATACGCTTGAAGTTCTCTGATCTTATAGATACTGCGATAATGAGTACCTCAGTAGGCATGTCAGTTTGAAGTTGAACAAACATCTCTAAAAAAGAGCAATCATAACAGTAGGAAAGAAAAACGAAGCTGGGAAAATTAACTGCGAAGACACCGTAGGTAACAGAAGAAATAATTCAGTTGATCGGCAAAAGATGGAAGAACAAAAATGTTCAGGGAAATTCAGGAATATAGAGATGAGAGTCCCTTAGGAATAAAATAAATAGGAAGTGCGGGGAAGCTAAGATTAAATGGCAGCATGAAAAATGTGAGGAAATCGGAAACAAAACGATTTTCGGGAAGTCTGACTTAGCAAACGTCAAAACAATCCTCGGTGAAATTAAAACCAACTGCGGTAACTTTAAGAGCGCAACGGGAATTCCACTGGTTGACGAAGAGGAAAGAGTGGATAGGTGGAAACAGTACAGGTGAAGGCCTCTATGAGGGGGAGGACGTGTCTGGTGACGTGACAGAAGTAGAAGCAAGAGTCGACAGGGAAGAGATAGAGGATGTAGTAATAGGATCAGAATTTGAACGAGCTTTAGAAGACTTGGGGTCAAATAAGACACAAGGGGTAGAGAACATTCCATTAGAACTTCTAAAATCTTGGGGTAGGGCAAAAAAAATAAAAACGCAAAATTTTGTATGTGGCTGCACGTTCAGAGACCGTGAATAGCTACAATTGAAAGAAAACAGCCCTCGGTCACTATTTTTAATGAATTAACCGGGTTTCAACACTGCTGAGAGTGTCTTCCTCAGAATTTAAATCAGAATATGGTCTATAACATGGTCACAAATTATGACTAAAAAGTATGATACAGAGTATAAGTACAGAATCATCGCGAAAGACTGGCAGTACTTATAATTCATTTATAAAATAATAAACGGACTCCGTTTGCAACCTGTAACCGCGCAAGTAACGAGCAACCCTTAGTGGCTCGCCATCACAGGATTTTATCTTTAATATCTTTGTGACTAATGCCCTTTTGGCATATTTATTGTTTTATAAATGACATATAAGTACTGCCAGTCTTTCACGATGATTCCGTACTTATACTCTCTATCAAACGTTATTAGTCATAATTCTGTGACCATGTTATAGACTATTCTTTGATTTAAATTCTGAGGAAGACACTACTAGCAGTGTTGAAACCCGTTTAATTCATTAAAAATAGTTACAGAGGGCTCTTTTCTTTCAAATGTAAAGAAAAAACGATTATTCACGTTGATATGTAGGATGTAGTCTTTCGCCTCTACTGTTCAATCTGTACATCGAAAAAGTAATGACGGAAATAAAAGAATGGTTCAAGAGTAAGATTAAAATTCGAGATGAAAGGATGTCAAGGATAAGACTCACTGATAACAGTGCTGTCCTCAGTAAAAGTGTTGAACAGTGACAGGATCTGTCGAATGAAATGAACGGTCTAAACAGTGCATTACATGGAATGACAGTAAACCGAGGAAAGACGAAACTAATGAGTAATAGCGGAAATGAGAACAGTGAGAATCTTTATACTGTATCAGAGTTCATGGCGACGAAGAAGATGATATTAAGGAATTGGGCTACCTAGGTAGCAAAAAACCCATGCTGGACGGAACAAGGACATATGAGTAAAGAGCAGACTGTCACTGGCCAAAAGAGCATTCCTGGCCAAGAGAATTCTACCAGTATCAAACATAGGCCTTAATTTGAAGATGAAGTTTCTGAGAATGTAGATTTGGAGCACAGCACTGTATGGTAGCGTAATATGGAATGTGGGAAAACTGGGATAGAGGATAATCAAAGCATTTCAGATGTGCTGCTATAGAAGAATGTGGAAAGTCAGGTGGACTGATAAGATAAGGATTGAGGAGGTTTCTCGTAGAATTTGCAAAAAAGGAATATAAGGAAAACAATGACAAGAAGAAGAGAGAGGACCGTAGGGCATGTGTTAAGACAGCTGGGAGTAGCTTTCATTGCACTGGAGTGAGATGTAGAGGGTAAAATCTGTTGAGGAAGGCAGAACTTGGAATACATCCAGCAAATATAATTTGAGGACATAGCTTGTAAGTGCTACTCCGAGATAAAAATGTGTCACAGGAGAGGAAATCGTTCCGGGCCGCATGAAACCAGTCAGAAAAATAAAATAAAATAAAACTACCAACCCCAAAGAACAGACAGCTTCACGTAAGTCATTCGGCGGTTACGTCGTTTGGTTCACTGCCTCTGTTGTGTGTACCTAGTTTCTATTTGATTTCCTGATCTCTTTCATAATTTACGCATTAACCTTTTTCCTTTAACAATCCTCTTCAAATTATTAGTGTAGGTTGAAGTTACACCATAGCGTAGTTGTATAAAGATTATGGTAGAGCAAGAAGTTCCGGTTTCACCTCGAGAATGAAAAGTGAATTATAGCTCAGTAGATGCGCAACCTAGCCATAACCAGTAACACTAAATTTCCTCACAGATATCTGATCAGGACTCTCAACTGGAAATCTTAGTTAATAATACTTTTTTGAAGTGGAAGAAGGTTTTCTTTACGGTAAAGTTTCTTCAGGACTTCTGCTGTAATTACTCAAGTTAAAATTTTTCAAGTGGAACTTTACAGACTTTCACCGTTGAAGTTGCCGATTCATAAGTCCTTTTATCTTGAACTATTGTAATCAGAAATTTTAAATTTGGTAGAAAATCATTACAGTATGCGATAAATTGGTGCTGAAGTTTCTAAGCAATAAGTTAAGCGAAAAATATTTGCAGCATATAATTAATTACAATTTTTTGTTACAAGATACACTTCAGTTCACTTGAAAAATACGAAAAAAATTAAACAAGGCCCTGGAGAGGATGATACGCATATTGTTAAAACTACAGGTTTGTACCTTTTGTGTTTTGGCGGAATTCTAAACCAGTAAAGAACGCGAATCTCTCGTTAAATATTAATAACTGTTCTAGTTTCAAACCGCGAACAATTTACATTTGCATATACCTGAATGTAATAGCGTATGAGATTACTGCACAGACAGGCAGATGGAACCAGAATGCAGTGAAAATAAAACTGTGAAAGACACCAGCAAAGGCAGCCCACAGGGCATTGTTTGTGGTCCAGTGGTCTGTGATGATGGCATAGAGCCATCATTAAGCCAGGTTCAGAATATGACAAACACAAGAGACTGCATCTCCTGCACAGACGATGTGATAATAACAGTGCCAGCCAATGCAATGTAACAGGTGGATGTAACGGTGTGGAGCGACTGATTGAGAGTGAGTTGGGATGCAATTCTGAAATACATGAATTAAAATATACCAAGTTGAGACAGTCTTAAGAAACAGGAAATAAAATACCACGTTTTGTAAATACGGATTAGACTTGCTTGAACAGAATGGCGCGTCAGCATCAATACCTGAGCCGTTATAAGAGCACATAAATTAATAAAAACTGGTATAGCAGATCCAAATGATCCATCACTGTATTGATTGTAAGCTTTCTCAGTAACGCACAAATCATTAAAAAACACTCGTGTAGCAGGAAATTAATCATTAACCGAGATTAACAAGAAACCAACTAACAGTCCACAAATTGAAACGTCCCCTTTGAAATATTATACAAGACTGTGCTTAAACTGACACACAATATTTTTAGCGCAACGCAATCTGACTTTCAAAAATCCCTAGAAAAGAATGGCCCTGACTAACATTAACCTATACCTTTCACAAATCACTTACCTCACCAAAAATCTTCGTTACTCGAACTACTGCAATACAGCGAGCGCCACTACTGCCAGCTAAATAAAAGATTCAAACTACGGTAGGCACTAACTGTTGATAGGCACAGTTAGCAAATGAAAAATTTTGACAGAGAACAAACAATGTATTTACCTTAATAGTGTTGAAAAATCATAATGTACATAGCAGTTCATGACATCCAGTCTTACAAATTTCAAAACTCCGCCATTTCTCTCCCCACATCCACCACTGCTGGCGGCTCAGCTCCAACTGCGCAACGCTACGCGCTGTTCACATCCAGCTGCCCAACACTACAGTGGCAGACAACAATGCAAACTAGCCACAGACTGCACACAGCACAGCCAGTGATTTTCATACAGAGCGCTACGTAACGTTGCCAATAAGAAAACATAAACAGCCTACTTACAAAAATTACTCTATCCTCGTACCAGCAATAATCTCACAAACATGAGAAATGGATTTTATAAAATCTTTGAAATGTAAGAGGTATCAAAGTGGAAAACTAATAATTAACATCAATGCATTACAAGGACTTTGTTCTATACCTTCATCTACATCTACATGGTCATTCTGCAACTCACACTTGAGTGCCTGGCAGAGGATTCATCGAACCATTTGCATACTACTTCTCTACCATTCCACTCTCGAGTGGCGCATGGGAAAAAGGAACACTTAATCTTTCCGTTCGAGCTCTGATTTCTCTTATTTTATTATGATGATGATTTCTTCCTACGTAGGTGGGTGTCAACAAAATATTTACGCATTCGGAAGAGAAAGTTGTAGATTGAAATTTCGTAAATAGATCTCGACGCAAAGAAAACCGCCTTTGTTTCAGTGACTGCCACCCCAACTCGCATATCTTATCAGTGACACTGTCACACCTATTGCGCCATAACACGAAACGAGCTGCCCTTCTTTGCACTTTTTCGATGTCCTCCGTCAATCCTACCTGGTAAGTATCCCATACCGCGCAGTAATATTCCAGCAGAGGACGGACAAGTGTAATGTAGGCTGTCTCTTTTACAGGTGAAAAAAATTGATCTTACCGAAGTATTCTGACGTGTTATCACCTACCTCCATTTTCAGCACGTGCAACTGAATGAAACCTCATGAGCGTTCATTTTACGTGAGATACTTGGTAAACTTTGATCTTTAGTAAGATCACAGTGGAAGTTTTTCTCGTTTTGCGGCGTGTGACCAATATTCAGTCTGTTTTACTGGAAGTGACTTGCTGTAAAACGCTATACGCATTTTGCTCCTTGCAAAAAATGACATTTCATTTTTTCAGTCATCTTTCTACGTATTATTGTTAAGAAGTGGCAACATTATCAATATTCTATAATAGTTTCAGTAATTCCTGCATGCGTTCAATTCATTAGGCTACAGAGTATAAAACAAAATTTATCTAGTGTGATCATGATTTACGTGGGAACCTACGTCTCATTTATGAGTTCTATGCAACAATGGAAATATAAGTACGGTGTCTGCAGCAAAATAAGCCGTTATCAGTGGAGGAAGCTGAAACAACACACGAATTCCATAATTCCTGTCGCAATACAAGTGTATCAGTCCTGTGTGTTCAGATTTCTGCATAATTTTCTCGATATGTGAAAAGACTACTTAAAATAGTAAATATATACTCTAGTGCAATATGAAAGTATTTTCGGAAAACAAAAGCGATGTCCTTCAAACAAACATTTAGTATGAACTAATTTTTAACTATGTGACGCCAGAATCGTCCTTGTTCTGACAACACCTAAAATTGCAATAGCGGCAAAATGTTACTGGCTTCATATCCAGAGAAATAAAGGACCACAAAAACTCAGTAACGCGCACGTCTAGCACTTTAAAAGACAACCGCTGTCCCGATCTTGTTGTAAAGTGAGCCACTGCATTTAGATAGGAAAGAGGGACGTATTCGACGTGAAGATATGAAACCATATAATAAGACGAATTCCGAACACTCTTATTTAACTAGCGTGCGAAGAATAGTTTTGTGGCAAACGATAAATAACCAGTATCTTCAACAATGGAACCAGAGAACTTCTGGTGAAAGTAAAAGTGATTGAACAAAAAGCTCTCGAGGCACGCAAAAGGAAAGAGAAGTGCTATAACAGAGCTTAATGTGGAAACTAAAAAACATTTATATTAATAAGCTCGTTCTCACACAATCTCAGTGTAAATATGGAGCACTTCACAAAAAAATAAAGTGTCAGTCACCATTAGATTATCCTGGGGAGCTTGAAATGGGGCTGTCCTATATGCCATGATCATTTTCAGAAAGTTTTGGCCATAAATGTCAATGAAGTTGCGAATTTGATAAATGTACTCAACGTCTGTAATACCGATATAATGATCGTATTCTTTGTAAATCCGAGTGGTGTAGCGCAGTGGTCACCACACTGGACTCGCATTCGGGAGGACGAGGTTCAAACCCCCGTCCGACCATCCTGATTTAGGTTTTCCATGATTTCCCTAAATCGCTAAGGGCAAATGCCGGGATGGTTACTTCGAAAGACTTCTCCAGCCATCACTGACCCGAGCCTGATCTCCATTTCTAATGAACTCGTCGTCGACAGGACGTCAAACACTAATCTCCTTTTCCTCATCGTACGGCTGTTTGAGACTAGAGATGGTCAGAGTAGCAGGGGTAGTGTGTGTTTGACAGTCTGGCAATGTACGTCGTCTGAAAGGATGAAAGATGGCCTGCTGTGTAGTGAAGGCAGCATTATTTAAAAATGACTTTGTAATAATATGTTTCGAGGCAGGATATTGAGAAAATGAGATCTTGATGGAAGGACGACAAAAGCCAACTCTTAAGGTAATCCCGCTTTTTAATATATTTGTAACTGGTTAGCTTCTTATTGTTAGAACACTGCGTAGTTGAAGTTTCCTATAGAAATTTTATAATCCAGCATAAGGTTTTGTCATACAGTTGAAACAAGTGTCAAGGAAGGCAACTGTATAGAAGAGTGTTACTTAGAAACATTTTTGCTAACTTGTCTATGCGCGGGAACTTAATGAAATAATATATTGTTGTCATAGTTTAATGAAGAATAGTTAAACTTGGAGTCTTTGTTCTCATTTATCAGTCGTTAGGATTAGTTCCCCCATTGTCATTTCACTTTAATGATTGTTTACACACTCGTCTTGCACTTTGCGAGTTGTGCACCGAGAAGCATATATTAAAACTAATAAGATACCGTCTTGCATTGAACATCGCAAGTACTGCAAATGATTTTAATTTTTGACAGTCACGTCATTATTCCTAATAGCAACAAGCTGCAGAGCAAATGAACCTTCCGTACGCACAGGTAGGTCAATAACTTTAAGTACCATCAAAGTTCATGTCCACTATAACGCTCGGTGATTGTCAGAGTGTATTTGTGAAAATGTTTCAGTTCAAAGAGCTAATACCAGTAGATTTCAGTGAAGAATTATCTTATGAGTTTTCAAGTTGTTAGTAAAATGATCTCGTCAAGGAGTCAGCAAATCACTCTTAACCAAATAATCATACATTACGACTAACACTTTGAAATGAACCGCCTTCAAGAATCTATGACAGGGAAATAATGTGGATGCATTAAAATGATCCCGTCAAATACATCGTCACGTTGAGTACGCCATGAATTTGGCCTTGCAGATGAAACATACACTAATACAGTACCCTAAAGTTTAAAAAACTAAACATATCTTCCCTCTTTCCCTGCGTACACACAAGAGAGCAAGTTCTTTTCAAAATCACAGCATGTCCACACAAGTCGTTTCTCGCGGAAATTAGACAACTTCCGACATGTCTTACTTTTGCGCAATGACATGCAACAACCACTCACAAATCTAAATGGCGGAAGAGTGATCCACCGAAAAACGATACCAATTCAGCCAGAGATAAGGCACACCTCCAAGTGCAACCGTCAAACGCAGTTCTCAGATCTGTTCCGCGAAACCACCAGGTATGTCAGACATCTTGGGTGCGTGATTCCAATGACCAGCAGTACGGGTATACCGCACAATCGACAGTCCCCCCCAAGTTGGCAGACATCTCGTAACTGTCCACCTTGTGGGGCGGCGGGTGGAATTATTTGGTTGTTATATGTAGAATGTTATGTAGAAAAGATGCATTTCCCGGTCGATGCACCATATGTGGGGCGGCGGGTGGTATTATTATTATAAAAATGTTCCTATTATTTATTTATTGCTGTGGTTTGCCGTTCTTAACACTGGCTCTCTAACTACAATATTGGCAACCAGAAAGTGATTAGCAAAACGTGAAGCCTGTAATTAGAATTCCTAGTGCCCACTTCATCTGAGAAATACCCTTATAGCTACAGCTTACAGCTCTGAGGAATTAGGAGATTGTCTGGGATTCATAATCAAAAACGATTCTCTAAAGATGTTCACTATATTCTGAAAGTCAGAGACCAAAAAGAATCCACACAATCCAACTAATAGAGCAGTTCAGAGTCTAATGCACTGATACAACTATAACTGTACAAATTAAACGTTTAAGTGAATGCTCGCCATAATTTGATGATAATGTTTATCAAACGCCACGCTAAATAATGGTAGAATGTCTGTCCCGCGACGGCACGTGAAAATACGACATACGCAAACTGAAGGTAGATCATTAAAGTCATCCCAGAATTAACACTTCACTCGAAAACGAATTCATGGTTACGCGTATCCCGAGTAACTTATTACGGCATCCGAGGCTGTTTATAGCAATGATACCGAAGCGACGCGACTCCCGGCACAGGTGGTGTGCTATTCAGCGTCTGGAGAGAACTGGGGCCTTCTTCTCTCGCGCAGCGTTCTTATATATAAAGCCGTGGTGCGGACGGCTAAGGGAACGCCTGATCAATTGCGCTCTCCCGACTAGCCGCTGGGCTAGTAATGCACCACTTTAAGTTATTGAATAAATCATTGCTTCCTTTGCTGATGGCCAATGAAGCTCTCAATTTAAATGTGCATTCAGCACACAGGAAAGTAATCATAATAAAAGTCTGAAGTGGCTAAGTTAAATAGTTTGGGCGAGAGAATTAATTTAATTACACTATACACAGTAGACGAGCTCTGAACTTGCTCTTTGGAGATACGCTATCGCTATAGTTTTATAGTTATCCTGTTGAAACTTCTCACATCTTTATGATTATAGCGAATCTCCCTTCTACTTAAATTTAAACATCCTAGCCTTATTTATTCGCCTACTTAATCTATCTTGCTTCCTTAATTTTTAAGACAAAAACCAGAAAATCATGAATTTCAACAAAAATTTTAATTTGTGAGATCCAGAATACTGTTTATACTAAATTATCATGAAAAAGGAATCTAAATATAAATTTATAAGTTTCTAGCTCTTTTCAGTTGCGCCAATGATTTTTACAGAAAAACGTCAAAATTTCGAAAATGGTTAAAGTTATTGAACTGATATTCAACACATATTGATTTAGTATTACTCCTGACATGCTAGAAACGTTTCAGGTTGTTTACTTGATTTTTAAAGTATTGCACAACATTTATGACGTCAGAGCTAGTTACAGCAGACTAGGCTGGCACACAATGGAAAGACTGATGTGAATTTTATACGGAGTGAGTAGGCTGCTTCCCTACAACCTCCGTCCCAGTACCACTCTACCCTCCACCCTCCACCTGCACGCGCTACGCGACCTCATCGCGGCACCGGGCGGCGCAAACCACGAAGTCCATCCTTACAGAAGGAGCAAGATAGATGGGCGGCAACAATGCCGACAGGACACAGCAGGGGTGCGTAGAAATAAAGTAACGATAACAGCACACAAAACAGTTTACATATAACTAAAAGCAACATAATCAAGATCGAGGAATCCAACAATCAGAATAAATAACCAACTTGTGAAGAGAAAAGAAGTATAGAGGTAAAAACATCGACGAAAATCAAAACTTTCCAGCACACGTAGAAATCGTTTGCCAGAGGCTTATTAAAATCCCGAATAAAACTGCAGCAGTTGTCCAAAGTGCCTCTAAGTGCAATGAGTACGTGCCACAACCCAGTATTGATCAGTATTGTGGGTTGCTGTACTAGTGTTAGGGCTCATATGCCAGAAAGGTGAAGACAGCGTACGCTCTTCGGCGAGCACGGAGAAATGTACTCCTGTGCCTGCCAGCCGCATGTACAACAACACCGAGTATGACGTTGCTGGTTATGCTACGGTTGCTACCACTGGACACATCCGTCAGCAAGAGACGTTCACAATGTCGGTTCAAAAAGGGCGAACAGGATAAAGTAAAGGAGATACTGGGTGCAACAGCCACGTCAAATAAAAATTTGTGCGACAGGGCAGAAACTGGGAGGAAAATCAGTTCCTTCCTAACATACAAGAAAGATCGACAGTGTTGCTTCCGACCAACCGAACTATACACGCCTGTTGCGACATGGTCCGTATTCCAGCTACCTACAGATAGTACAACAGACCTCAGATATTTCTGAGTGAGAAGCGATCAGCAGCACGGACGACATCGTCTGGGATTGTTCCATTAGATAATATGCTACCGACGAGGATAGAACCGTATTTAATAATACACTCATCAAAAAAAGTTCTGCTTCGCCCGGCTTCTCAGAACTCCTGAAGATAGACGTTGACTGTGGATATTGTATCACAGACACAGGCCCTTTGACGATTCAGAGATGTCACTAAACCCGCCCAAAGATCTAAACAACCATGCATGAGCAGCGCCTATTGGACGGAGGGGCTCCAAAAAAAAAAAAAAAAAATGCTCAAAAGTGTGTGAAATCGTGTGGGACTTAACTGCCAAGGTCATCAGTCCCTAAGCTTACACACTACTTAACCTAAATTATCCTAAGGACAAACACACACACCCATGCCCGAGGGAGGACTCGAACCTCCGTTGGGACCAGCCGCACAGTCCATGACTGCAGCGCCCTAGACCGCTTGGATAATCCCGCGCGGCGGAGGGGGTCCGGCAGCCGATCAGTTCCGGTCATTCCACCAGGAAGGAGGCACACGACTCGTGTTGTCTGTAGTTCAACCATGCCTAGATGGTCAATCTCCCGGTTCAATTCGTCCGCATTGTTACTTTGTGCCAGGAAGGGCTCTCAACAAGGGAAGTGTCCAGGCGGCTCGGAGTGAACCAAAGCGATGTTGTTCGGACATGGAGAAGATACAGAGAAGAACTGTCGATGACATGCCTCGCTCAGGCCGCCAAAGGGCTAATATGGAGTGGATGACCGCTACCTTCGGATTATGGCTCGGAGGAACCCTGACAACGCCACCATGTTGAATAATGCTTTTCATGCGGCCACAGGACGTCGTGTTACGACTCAAACTGTGTGCAATAAGCTGCAGGATGCGGAACTTCACTCCCGACGTCCATGATGAGGTCCATCTTTGCGACCACGACACCATGTAGCGCGGTACAGATGGTCACGACAACATGCCAAATGGACCGCTCAGGATTGGCATCACGTTCTCTTCACCGATGAGTGTCGCATATATCGTCGGAGATGTGTTTGGAGGGAACCCGCTCAGGCTGAATGCCTTAGACTAATAGTCCAGCGAGTGCAGCAAGGTAGAGGTTCCCTGCTGTTTTGGGGTAGCATTATGTGTGGCCGACGTACTCCGCTGGTGCTCACGGAAGGCGCCATAAAGGCTGTACAATACGTGAATGCCATCCTCCGACCGATAGTGCAACCATATGGACAACATATTGGCGAGGTACTCGTCTTCATGGTCGACAAGTCGCGCCCCTATTGTGAATACCTTGTGAATGACTTCCTTCAGGATAACGACATCGCAGAACTGTAGTGGCCAGCATGTTTTGCGGTCATGAACCCTATCGACCATGCGTGCGATAGATTGAAAAGGACTGTGTATGGACGACATGACACACCGACCACTCTGAGGGATCTACGCTGAATCGCCGTTGAGGAGTGGGACAATCCGGACCATCAGTGCCTTGATGAACTTATGGATAGTATGCCACGACGAACACAGGCATGCATCAATGTAAGAGGACGTGCTACTGAGCATTAGAGGTACCGGTGTGTACAGCAAGGTACTACAACATGCACTGTGTGGTTTTTATGAGCAATAAAAAGGAGAGAAATTATGTTTATGCTGATCTCTATTCCAGTTTTATGTGCAGGTTCTGAAGTGCAAAACTTTTTTGATGTGTGTACATCAGTCTATAACGTAATAAGGAATGAGAAACTGTGGTACAAGCTGAACTTACTTACATCCAGAGAATTAGTTAACGAGATGCAAGCCTACACAGACGGGAAACAACTAAGAAGAGCCAATACTTCAGGACAACGAGGCGTACTACGGCGAAATATCAACTTACAACAACCTTCTGGAAGGGAGAGCTTTAGGGAAGGCCGGAAAGGATTTCTTCATATCCTGACAGCCGTCTCACAATCTCTACACCTTAGGAGCACTGCAGATTATTCACTTTGAATGCTGACTTGTGCCCCACCGCGAAGGGGGCTAACTATCCAGACAAAAGGGACAAATCTACTTTCGTCTGATATGTACAGCAGTGTAGGGTAGTATTGTGCTATGTAGTGTAGTGTTGTATAGTACAGTGCAGTCTAGACTAGTAAATTACAAAGTTTCAGAAATAGCAAGCAGCATAGTACAGTAGACCAATAGCACGTGCCTTCTGGATTTCATATGAACATGTTACGGCGGCGGCGCGCTCGCCCATTACCTGCACCTGCCTGTGAACTCGTTGCAGCAGATCGCCGGTAGGAAAGCCGAGCAGAAACCTACCGTACTGCAACTCGAACCGGGTTGCATACAACGTAACTGTTCTAAGAATCAGGAAAAGGTCTTAATTTTTAATTAAAGGTGGAAATACTGGCAAAACTTCGGTAAATTCTGAACACGTTCACTGCCAAGCCCGTGCCAGTCTTAACACAGTCATGCACAAACCTTTTTATTCACGTTAGAAAGTTTATGGTAACGTATTTCCAGAAATCTGAACAGCTACTAAACCTGGATTGTTTGTAACTGAAAATTCTCGCCATAAAGTTTATCGCTGTGTAATACACTTAAGTTTTTAGTCACCGATCTGCTCAATATGCCACATGTAATTACTGTCTTTTCTCATGCACAAAATTACTTAAAAATCCGTACTTTCTAGAAAACGCACCGGAATAAAATGCCTTCACTTTAAAACACTTTTGAAACATGTAGTACAACTAAAAACGGCAAATTATAACTTCCTTCGGAGCTCGTACTACACATGGCCGTACCATTGAAAGGCTGGGCTCCGACTCACTTAGACTGCTGTAAGCATTCTATATCTCCAAGAGAAAGACGTGAGAAGAATACTCCGTTCTCAATGGTCAGTTTTCTGTAAGGCCAATAGCAAAATATTATTCTTCCACGTTAGTCTGCACTTTTCAAGACTAACCAGTCAACAAATAACACACATTCGAACTGTACTTTTCCCCGAAATAAATATTTAACATTATGATATTTTGTTTATACTTTACACTATTAACTATTTTCATTTGCACTATAATTTGCTGGGACTTCGCCTTCAGCGGGCAAGTGCTCTACTGTAGAACACTTGCCCGCGATAGGCAAAGGCCCCTAGTTCGAGTGTCGGTCCGGCACACAGTTTTAACCTGCCAGGAAGTTTCATATCAGCGCACACTCCGCTGCAGAGTGAAAATCTCATTCTGATCTACATATTTACTTTAGATCACACTCACGCATCGTTCACACTACTTATAGCATATACAAAACTGTAAAAATATAAATAAACAAAAAAGCCTTCAAGAAATAAACAAGACAATTAAAAAGAGCATTATCTTGAACTGTTTCTTGACTGTATCTGCGCACTACTGGACTCTGGCGGTCAAAATTCTTAACTACATTATAGTTCTTTCTCTTTGGCCTGGTTCTCTACTGTCCTCTAGCTGATGAAAATTAGAACTACGTACTCGACTGCACCTGCTTCAGACCATCTGTCACTGTGCACGCATACGTTGTTCTCTCGATACACAGTCTCTAGACAGGAGCGATGTAAGGCGCCACGCCTCAATATGCCTGTGCAGGAGGTGGGCAAATGGTAACACGTAGGTTTTCAAAACTATTTATGTTATTTTTATTTAATAATTCATCTACATTTTTCACTTAAACACCATGATATGTGTTATACTAACACATCTGTAATTATGTTAAAATATTATGTGTTAAATTCATATACCGATTCGAGTGTAATGTATGGATATTTGGTCTACTCCTGTTTCTAGATAATAGATTGGCAGAAAATAGGAAATAAATAAACACTCTAATAAATTTTTGTGTAGTTTTTGAACAATAATTTTTAAGACATGGTATTGCCCAGAGGGCGACCGTCATTTACATAAACAGGCTCGAGCAGGATAGCAGGAGGAATTGGGGCAGAAGGAGATATCCAAACTCTTTCAGTATAGAATGTGAATCATATTTTTTGAAAACGCTTAAGTACTCTTCCTTCCGCATAAAATGTATACTAAGTGCCACAACGTGTACACACACACACACACACACACACACACACACACACACACACAAACACACAATTAAGCCGATTTTCTTATAAACGTTCACAAAATGTTTTCGATTCAAAATAACATTTCACCCGGAGTGTTTTGTTTTTCGATATACCGCCAACGATATGTACGTGGTAGTCATTTGATTACAATAAACATAGTCAATTTACAAAAAGGTACATACCACGTCTTAGTATTAGAAATATTCATGTCCAATCATTCGATCATTTCCGACCTTTGCCATGAACCATCTTCCGTATAATACTGACGACAGAGATTTGAAAATCTTGCATATCCCGCGAATCTCACGAGAAGCAGTTTTTTTAATAAGCCACTTATCAATGCACTTTCTGTTTGTTTCCTCCACGGATGAGAGTGAGCAAATAGGTTACTTATATGTCATCTACGAGCTGCTATTAGTCTACACTCGTGCAGCACATATACACAGCAAAAAAAGGTCTCGGTTCCGGTTCCGGGTTTCTACTTTTGGTTTTAAGTGTACACAAATTTATCACGATAAATGGGGGAGCTAGGAAATCAGAGGCAGACACGATTCCTGCGAGGTACTTGGTCGAAAGACAGATGTGAGTTGATCAGTACTTCGGGCTAAAACCTGTGTGGGCTTGTGTAGTGCGACGGAGAAATTAGTGCAAGAAGGCGCCTTAGTGCTGAATGAGTGGCACAAAAAATGCTTAGAAAATCGCACATAAGTGAAAGTGCATTTAAAAATTTTATTTCTTGTCCAAAAGATTGTTTATGCATAACTGAAATGAAGGCATTTATTTAATACGCTCTTTCGTTTATAATTTGTGTTAGTTTAAGTCTATTTCGAAATTCATGCTGCTCCCACACCACTACAAAAATTTTGTAAACACTATTGGCCTGGCGTTTAAACATTTAATTCTGTTCTTTCTAATTTGTTTTATGTGTACTAGTATGAACTGAAGGGTGCTACTTCTGATCGTTTTGGAAAGCCAGAATATTAATAGGTGGAGGTGTGTGAGGTAACGGGCGACTTGTGGCGCTCTGAAGATATTCTAAGTTCGGAGATGGCGTGGCCGCACGGGCCGCTCCGTTAGCCGGGGCTCGTCAGCAACAGCGTGGTGCCGAACATGAGCCGGAGCAAGAGGGCCAGGCCGACCGCGTGGCTGGGAATTCCATGATGACGCTGTGTTGCGGTAGGTGCTTCGTGTCGATGAAGGAGACTTGTATGGCGGAAGTGCCAAACATGGTGGACTTTGTGAAACCACAATAGCAGACATTTCGCAGCTCATGTAGATGCTTATCTCACTAGGGGTAAGATAGATACTGCCTATAGGAAACTTAAAGAGACATTTGGAGAAAAGAGAGCCACTTGTATGAATATCAAGAGCTCAGATGGGAACCCAGTTCTAAGCAAAGAAGGGAAAGCAGAAAGGTGGAAGGAGTATATAGAGGGTCTATACAAGGGCGTTGTACTTGAGGACAATACTATGGAAATGGAAGAGGATGTAGATGAAGATGAAATGGGAGATATGATACTGCGTGAAGAGTTTGACAGAGCGCTGAAAGACCTGACTCGAAACAAGGCCCCGGGAGTAGACAACATTCCATTAGAACTACTGACGGCCTTGGGAGAGCCAGTCCTGACAAAACTACCATCTGGTGAGCAAGGTGTATGAGACAGGCGAAATACCCTCAGACTTCAAGAAGAATATAATAATTGAAATCCCAAAGAAAGCAGGTGTTGACACATGTGAAAATTACCGAACAATCAGTTTAATAAGTCACAGCTGCAAAATACTAACGCGAATTCTTTACAGACGAATGGAAAAACTGGTAGAAGCCCACCTCGGGGAAGATCAGTTCGGATTCCGTAGAAATATTGGAACACGTGAGGCAATACTGAGCCTACGACTTATCTTAGATGCTAGATTAGGGAAAGGCAAACCTACGTTTCTAGCATTTGTAGACTTAGAGAAAGCGTTTATCAATGTTGACTGGAATACACTCTTTCAAAGTCTGAAGGTGGCATGGGTAAAATACAGGGAGCGAAAGGCTATTTACAATTAGTACAGAAACCAGATGGCAGTTATAAGAGTCGAAGGATATAAAAGGGAAGCAGTGGTTGGGAAGGGAGTGAGACAGGGTTGTAGCCTATCCCCGATGTTATTCAATCTTTATATTGAGGAAGCAGTGAAGGAAACAAAAGAAAAATTCGGAGTAGGTATTAAAATCCTCAGAGAAGTAATAAAAACTTTGAGGTTTGCCGACGACATTGTAATACTGTCAGAGACAGCAAAGGTCTTGGAGGAGCAGTTGAACGGAATGGACAGTGTCTTGAAAGGCGGATATAAGATGAACATCAACAGAAGCAAATCGAGGATAAAGGAATGTAGTCGAATTAAGTCGGGTGATGCTGAGGGAATTAGATTAGGAAATGAGACACTTAAAATAGTAAAGGAGTTTTGTTATTTGCGGAGCAAAATAACTGATGATGGTCGAAGTAGAGAGGATATAAAATGTAGACTTGCAATGGCAAGGAATGCGTTTCTGAAGAAGAGAAATTTGTTTACATCGAATATAGATTTAAGTGACAGGAAGTCATTTCTGAAAATATTTGTATGGAGTGTGGCCATGTATGGAAGTGAAACATGGACGATAAATAGTTTGGACAAGAAGAGAATAGAAGCTTTCGAAATGTGGTGCAACAGAAGAATGCTGAAGATTAGATGGGTAGATCACATAACTAATGAGTAGGTATTGAATAGGATTGGGGAGAAGAGAAGTTTGCGGCACAACTTGACTAGAAGAAGGGATCGGTTGGTAGGACATGTTCTGAGGCATCAAGGGATCACCAATTTAGTATTGGAGGGCAGCGTTGAGGGTAAAAATCGTAGAGGGAGACCATGAGATTAATACACTAAGCAGATTCAGAAGGATGTAGGTTGCAGTAGGTACTGGGAGATGAAGAAACTTGCACATGATAGAGTAGCATGGAGAGCTGCATCAAACCAATCTCAGGACTGAAGACCACAACAACAGTAGAAATTAATAATATCCAGAGGAATCATAATACCTTAAAAAGAAACATTTACATTACCATTATTTGCGTGGCGATTCTGATGGTGTAATCAGATTTTCAATACCTTTATTAGTTATAGTTTAGTATCTGACTGTAAATTATACAAATAACACCCAGAAACTAATTTTCAAAATCCAAACGGTTCATCCGATTTTGACAATCGACGTATCTTTAGAAAGCTATTAGTGTAAACTTAAATTGGTATGAGTTACAGGCACATGAGTTACCCGAGGTCAAAGTGGCCGATTACTATTAATCGCGTCAGCCCATAAGTACTCCACAGTAACACAAAAAAACGGTAGCAGCATGCTTATAAATATATTTATTCGTTTACGTCTTTGTTTATATACGATATACACTCCTGGAAATTGAAATAAGAACACCGTGAATTCATTGTCCCAGGAAGGGGAAACTTTATTGACACATTCCTGGGGTCAGATACATCACATGATCACACTGACAGAACCACAGGCACATAGACACAGGCAACAGAGCATGCACAATTTCGGCACTAGTACAGTGTATATCCACCTTTCGCAGCAATGCAGGCTGCTATTCTCCCATGGAGACGATCGTAGAGATGCTGGATGTAGTCCTGTGGAACGGCTTGCCATGCCATTTCCACCTGGCGCCTCAGTTGGACCAGCGTTCGTGCTGGACGTGCAGACCGCGTGAGACGACGCTTCATCCAGTCCCAAACATGCTCAATGGGGGACAGATCCGGAGATCTTGCTGGCCAGGGTAGTTGACTTACACCTTCTAGAGCACGTTGGGTGGCACGGGATACATGCGGACGTGCATTGTCCTGTTGGAACAGCAAGTTCCCTTGCCGGTCTAGGAATGGTAGAACGATGGGTTCGATGACGGTTTGGATGTACCGTGCACTATTCAGTGTCCCCTCGACGATCACCAGTGGTGTACGGCCAGTGTAGGAGATCGCTCCCCACACCATGATGCCGGGTGTTGGCCCTGTTTGCCTCGGTCGTATGCAGTCCTGATTGTGGCGCTCACCTGCACGGCGCCAAACACGCATACGACCATCATTGGCACCAAGGCAGAAGCGACTCTCATCGCTGAAGACGACACGTCTCCATTCGTCCCTCCATTCACGCCTGTCGCGACACCACTGGAGGCGGGCTGCACGATGTTGGGGCGTGAGCGGAAGACGGCCTAACGGTGTGCGGGACCGTAGCCCAGCTTCATGGAGACGGTTGCGAATGGTCCTCGCCGATACCCCAGAAGCAACAGTGTCCCTAATTTGCTGGGAAGTGGCGGTGCGGTCCCCTACGGCACTGCGTAGGATCCTACGGTCTTGGCGTGCATCCGTGCGTCGCTGCGGTCTGGTCCCAGGTCGACGGGCACGTGCACCTTCCGCCGACCACTGGCGACAACATCGATGTACTGTGGAGACCTCACGCCCCACGTGTTGAGCAATTCGGCGGTACGTCCACCCGGCCTCCCGCATGCCCACTATACGCCCTCGCTCAAAGTCCGTCAACTGCACATACGGTTCACGTCCACGCTGTCGCGGCATGCTACCAGTGTTAAAGACTGCGATGGAGCTCCGTATGCCACGGCAAACTGGCTGACACTGACGGCGGAGGTGCACAAATGCTGCGCAGCTAGCGCCATTCGACGGCCAACACCGCGGTTCCTGGTGTGTCCGCTGTGCCGTGCGTGTGATCATTGCTTGTACAGCCCTCTCGCAGTGTCCGGAGCAAGTATGGTAGGTCTGACACACCGGTGTCAATGTGTTCTTTTTTCCATTTCCAGGAGTGTATACAATTCTCGACGAAATTGGTTAAATATTTACTGTGTTTTAGAAAGCACGGAGACATTAGGCTACTGGCCTATCTTTTGTTTCTGTTCCTTTGTTATGTGTTTATTTGATTTATTTATGTATTTAATAATGAGTGTTAGAGCGTGTTTATGGTCCAGACATAGGAATATTTATTTAATTTCAAGTTATTTAAATGTACATCCAGTATTTCGCATGTGTTTCAATATGTTTGTGTTGTGCATTGGCTTGAAGACATGGCGGGAGCGCTCTAGCCAATCACAGCGCTCGTGAATGGGGGACTGTATGGAGGTGGGGGAGGAGCGTCAGGTGGCAGACAGGACACGTGACGGGAGGTCGGCGCGGGACAGGAAGGCGTGACGGCGAGTCGCAGGAAAGACTTGGAGAGCGGAGCAGTTGAGCGTGGTCACGGGAAATGGAAATATTTCGCAGTGCCGACTTGTGCACATGGCTTCTGCAGTGCAGACGTAGTATGCGTTAAGAAGTGAATATCTAGCGAGCTGTATTGTTGTTCCTAACTAATTACTTGAAATAGGAATCTATTACTTCCCTGTTATTGAACTTATACTTTATTTAATTGCTGGACCATCGACACTAGTAAGTGTTTTGCAATAATAAATGGAACTCTTGAAGGTACTTCTGCTATCGTACTCATCATTTATAGTCGTTAAAATAGTACCTGCAGATTTTATTTAATTGCAATCTTTCATTTATGGATTTCTATGTCACATTCAAAAATCGGAATTGCCGAGTGGTAGGAACCTTTGATCATTCGATTCATGTGTGCATTCACATTGTATAGTGTAGCCTGAGCAGTATATGGCTTCTAATGTGGCAACTACGTATCCCAGCCCGTAGACCACGAAACCAGCCAAAACGTTTAATATTTCAACTGTGAGTCTGATGGTATGTAGCTGAGGGCCACTCATCACATTTTCTATTTGAAAGCCCGCAATCCTGACCGGGTTGCCTCCAACCACATCTCTGACGACCGTCTGGTTGAAGGCATATGCGACACTCATCGGTGAAGAGAACGCGATGCAAATCCTGAGTGGTCCATTTGGCATATTGTTGATCCCATTTGCACCACGCTACGTGTTATCGTGTCTGCACAGATGGACTTCGCCTTGTACGTCGGGAGTGAAGTAGCGCACCATGCAGCCTATTGCCCACACTTTGAGTCGTAACACGACGTCCTGTGGCATTATTCAACGTGGTGGCGTTGCTGTCAGGGTTCCTCCGAGCCATAATCCGTCGGTAGCGGTCATCCACTGCAGTATTAGCCCTTTGGCGGCCTGAGCGAGGCATGTCATCGACAGTTCCTGTCTCTCTGTATCTCCTCCAAGTTCGAACAACACCGTTTCGTTTCATTCAGAGGCGCCTGGATACTTCCCTTGTTGAGAGCCCTTCCTGGCACAAAGTAACAATGCGGACGTGATTGAACGCCGATATTGACCGTCTAGGCATGGTTGAACTACAGACAACACAAGCCGTGTACCTCCTTCCTGGTGGAATGGCTGGAAGTGATCTGCTGTCGGACCCCTCCATCTAATAGGCGCTGCCTATACATGGTTGTTTAAATCTTTGGCAGAAAATCTTCGAATGTGTGTGAAATCTTATGGGACTTAACTGCTAAGGTCATCAGTCCCTAAGCTTACACAACACTTAACCTAAATTATCCTAAGGACAAACCACACACACCCATGCCCGAAGGAGGATTCGAACCTCCGCCGGGACCAGCTTCTCAGTCCATGACTCCAGCGCCCTAGACCGCTCGGCTAATCCCGCAAGGCACATCTTTGGCAGGTTTAGTGACTTTTCTGAATAGTCAAAGGGACTGTGTCTCTGATACAATATCCACAGTGAACGTCTATTTTGAAGAGCTCTGGGAACTGGCGTATTGCAGAACTTTTTTTGATGTGTGTAGAAGGCTAAACAATATTCTCTGATGCAGCTCTGCCAATTCCCGGAATTTCTCATCAAAACCAGTTTCCGTTACAAATCTGATGTCCTTTCTTCCAGTATTTGTCGTATATAGATTTTTAGGCTATTCCATTTCATTTTTCTTCTAGGTAAACAAACTTGTAACTATTAACGTTATGCTCTTGCCTTATAAGCTCGACTTTCTCAGTTAAATCCCAATCAGAGCCCCCTACGCGAGTGTTTTTTTGATTTCGAACTCTGCCCCTGTGTTACGTAACATTTCAGTACAATGGATTAGCTCAGTGGAACTTTGAGATTTACACAGCAGCTGAAATCGAGCTGGGATAAGCAGACTAAAAATATACGAACAATTTCGCCCTTCTTTCTCTGTTGGATCTCATTAATACGGTCGTCGAGCAGACTGCTCCTGATAAAAACAAACCTGAAGTAATTATGTAGCACACGTACGTTTTTTCTACGAAAATGAAAACTAGAGGTACACAGAGGCGGCGGGCTTGTTTTCACTGCTCTAAAATAATACCTTCAGAAATACGTAGAATTTACATAGGACGGCAACAGCGTCACAGCTTATGTCGTAATCTGCAGAGCAGGGGTTGTCTGCAGCAGGGCCCAGGACTGTGCAGGCAACCTGCATTACGGATTACAGCTTTACGGCAGAAACTTTGGCATCGTTTCCATTATTTAAAGTCGAAGAATTCCAGGAGGTATAAGGTTCAGAGCAGTGAAACCATGTCTGCCATCACGAATTGTACCTCTAGTTAGACAAAACATATCCGTGTCATTTAAAGAAAAGTGACTTTGAGTTGAAAGTGACGTTTGCACAGTTGTAGGGATTGTGTAATCCTGCTCATTGTGTGAGCGCCTGACGCAGGTGCATCCCTGAAAAACTGAATTTTTCACATTTTGTTTCATTTGGGAACTGTATGATAAGTCAAAGTTAGGTGGGACACTCTATATATAGGGTGAGTCACTAACTATTGCCACCAAGAATAATTCCGAAAGGATGATAGGAGGTGAAAAGTTTCTGGGACAAATGTTGTATGGGACAACGGGATCCATAATATGAAGTTGGTTCTTTGTTGCCAGGTGGGGTCGCTTCAGAGGTATGAAGGTCAGCTTTGTTTTTTTAAATGAGTTGCTGTACTTTGGTACTTATTTTCTGATAGCAGTTATCGAGACGAATCCAATTATGTGTACCAGTAAGGTCTTTGAAGGTGAACGAAGGTCACAAATAGGCATGAATGTCCATTTACAGAAGGTGTTCGAAGTGTTGACCATAGGTCATATCATCTTCATATCATGGATTGAGCAGTATTCCTTAACACATCGGCACTTACCGAAGCACATACTCTGACAGTTCTCTCTTGCATTTCTTCAGGTGTAGTTGGAACGTCTTTATAAACAATGTCGTAACCCCCCAAAAAAAAAAAAAAATCCAGAGGCGTCAAGTCTGGCGAACGAGCCGGCCATGACACATCTCCTCCGCATCCAGTCCAACGATTTGGGAATTGTCTATGCAACTCATTTCTAGCCATCAGCGAAAAATACGCGCGACACCTATCATGTTGATACCACATTCTGTTCCTTGTTCCTAAAAGTATTTAATCCAATAACAGACCTAAGGTTTCTTGCAGGATTGTGGTGTACTTCTTACCATTACGATTTCCTTCGATGAAAGAGGGGCCTATAATTCTGTCCTCCAGAAACCCACACCACACATTCACCAACCACGGCTTTTGGTGTGCAAGTTGTCGTAGACAACATGGATTTTCTGTTGTCCAATAATGCATGTTATGCAAATTAACAAAATCAAATGGTTCAAATGGTTCTGAGCGCTATGCGACTTAACTTCTGAGGTCATCAGTCGCCTAGAACTTAGAACTAGTTAAACCTAACTAACCTAAGGACATCACACACATCCATGCCCGAGGCAGGATTCGAACCTGCGACCGTACCGGTCACGCGGTTCCAGACTGAAGCGCCTTTAACCGCACGGCCACACCGGACGGCGCAAATTAACATTTCAATGGTTTGTGAATGTAGCCTCGTTCGTAAGTAAAATCAAATTAATAAATGTGTCATCCCTCTGAATCTGAAGTTGAGCCTATGGGCAGAATTCAATGCGATGCATACAATCCGTACCAGTTAATTCTTGGTGGAAATTGATATGGTGAGGATGATATTTATGGCGACGCAGAGCATGGACAACACTACTCTGGCTCATACCAGGTCCCCTTGCGACGTGACACGAACTAACACAAGGATCTCGAACCATAGTGGCAAGAGTAACAGTTTCCGTTTCCTCGTTAGTAACTTTCCTTTGCCAGATATGTTTCCGATGTGTTAAGGATCCAGTTGTTCTCAATTTATCATACACACCTGACATGTAGGGTACGACATGTAGGGCGAGTACATTAAGGATATCTTTCAACGTATAAGTTTAGCTCCCGGCCTGAGTGGCCGAGCGGTTGTAGGCGCTGCAGTCTGGAACCGAGCGACCGCTACGGTCGCACGTTCGAATCCTGCTTCGGGCATGGATGTGTGTGATGTCCTTAGGTTAGTTAGGTTTAATTAGTTCTAATTCTAGGCGACTGATGACCTCAGAAGTTAAGTCGCATAGTGCTCAGAGCCATTTGAACCATTTTTATAAGTCTAGCTCTTACTGAATTTCGTTGGCATTCTCCGTAAATGAGAAGCATATCGACTTGTTCTTCGAAGGAATACATCATTCACATTCACCTGATTCGACGATACTAGTAGTAGTAGGGTAGGGGGGTTACGAGCACGCTTTTGATATCAAATTGACATGCAAATTAAGTAAACTAATCAATTTACTTCTGGGCTTGTGGTCTGACGTATAAATTTGTTATATATATTTACTCTAGGTTGAAGCTTAACCACATTAGTCTATTCCAACTGTCTTATCATTGTCCACAATCACATTGATGTTTCGATGGTGATCTCCTTCTATCCAGAAGTCCTGGGTTAATATTAAGAAGTCGTACATCTCCATTTTGTTAAAAATTCTGGCGAAATCTTGCGTTATCTCCAAATCCAAAAGGTAACAGTAGTCTACACGTAGCTGTTTTAATATTTCAGGGCGCTTCTCCATTCGAACATCCATTTTATCATCAGATAATTTCACTTTATATGGTATAACCACAGGACTTTTATATTTCTTAGAAATAGTTTCCAGTGCTTCCTTGCCGATTTGCTCCCATATCGCTCTTGCTGTGACACTGTCGCTCCCGTGTAGAAGAAAAGGCAGCTTCGCCTTGACACCATGTCTTGCAGTGACGAAATTGAAGATGGATGGTACCAAGTCAGAATACTCTGATGTTAATGACTGTCTACTATGATGGTCGAACAGAAAATGGAAGCGCAATTTTAGTTCGAAAATTGTCTGTACTTTCCGAGATTATTTTACCTACTTTTGAGAGCCACAGAAATGTAGATAGCTGTATAATTGTTGGTTTGCTTCATTGCGCGAAAAAAAGAGAAAAAAAATCTTTTTGATTCCGCAGAATCTGTGCATTGTTTAATCTTTCTTATATATACTTCTTCTCGAGAGTAGAAAAAATCAAGTCCTACTAATGAATAATCGTTTAAGTTCATAATTGCTGCTGGGTGTGTCTAGCGTATCTATAACTTTTCACATGGACATCACTACACAGCTTGCTCAAAGGACTCTCTCGAGCAGCTTATCCCTATTTTTTTGACTCTGAGAAAGGTTGAGTCATTGGTATAAGTGACATAGCAGCACCATGATCGCAGACGCACAGCCAATCGGCTATAGCACAATGACTGCAAAACGGCTTATGTCGAGATGGGTTCAGGATAATAGTTTGGCAAGGCGCGATACACGGGCGTTACAAGGAGTTCTACAGCATGAGAAAATTCTAGAATTGTTAATCTAACTCTCGTTAATACACGAGTGACAACAGCTGATATTCTGGCAGAAGTTACGTGTTTAGCGTAATCAAAAATTGTCGGAAACGAATTAGAAGCTAATTTGTGATTTCGAATTGCCAGGCTTCCCATGCCGCTGACACCATAACACAAAAGCATCTACAAACAAAATTGGAGAGTGGTGGTAATTTGAAGAAAACAGAATTGCATGGTGTAGAGCTAGAGTCACCTGTGTCATTGACTGGTTCCTGTTTATGGCGGTCAAATCGATGCCAACGTGTCCTTAGACGACCTGGTCAAAGGTCACAGCAAACCGCGACTCTCGAGGCTCACACAACTCCTGGAATTTAGCTGTGTGGAGCTTCTAGGTTTGTCTGCAGGACTGATGTGATATTTTTTGACGGACACCGAAAGCCCGTCGCTGATTTGTAATCATTGTAAACCCTGTGGCCACATCCTTAAGACCAAGATACCAAACAGTATACGCCAACAGTGTAATGCGAGCCACCACACGGCAGTTGAAGACCTTAGTGCAAACACCTTGAGAAATATATAGTTTCTTGACTGCCTATCGGGTCCCCTGATGTGTCGCCCAGGGAGCATATCTGGGATATGATGTGGAAACGTATATTTTCGTACCAGCCTTCAACCAATTATACTCATGAACTGATACGTGTTTCAAGCATGGCAAGAAGTTTCTCAAGAAATTCAGGAGAACTTCGTTTCCATGTGTTCCGTGGGATCACACCTTATACTGATGTTGATTATGGGCATCAGTTCCAAATGGAATGAAATTGCCGGCCTTTGTGGCCGAGGGGTTCTAGGCGCTTCAGTCTGGAAACGCGCGACCGCTATGGTCGCAAGTTCGAAACCTGCCTCGGGCATGGATGTGTGTGATGTCCATAGGTTAGTTAAGTTTAAATAGTTCTAAGTTCTTATTTTTGTATCTTCAGGTTGATGGTACGGCGGTGGTCTGCACAATTTCTTTATTCCAACTCCATGTTGTCATTGGTAACATGAGGGCATTCTGAATGATATTCAGTCACAAAACGGTATCTGATACTCTTCAGTAGTGTTACATTTGGGTGCCGGTGAATCATAACAATGGGTAGTTCATCTTCGTTTTAGCTTTTGACCTACCATCCATGTCCTTCTCCGTTTTTCATTTTCCAGTCTTCGTTCACTTGCCTACCACTTCTGTCTCTCTTCTCAACTTCTGTTCCGTCACCAAGATAGCTTTCCCTGGCTGTCATAGCAAATGCGCGACCCATGTCACAGCAGAAACTCTTTTTCGTAATATCTTTATTTAATATTCTTAATACTGCACACTGTTAAAAAGGCATATCGCGTAATAAATGAAACATGTCGCTTCTGATCATATTATGAATGTTCATACGCCTAAAATTATAGCCAGACGCGGTGGCCGAGTGGTTCTAGGCGCTTCAGTCCGGAAGCGCGCTGCTGATACGGTCGCAGGTTCGAATCCTGCCTCGGGCATGGATGTGTGTGATTTCGTTAGGTTAGTTAAGTTTAAGTAGTTCTAAGTTCTAGGGGACTGATGACCTCAGATGTTGTCCCGTAGTGCTCAGAGCCAGTTGAACAATTTTTTTGGAATGAAATTTTTATGATTTAATATCCATTACGCGATTTCTGTCAGAATATATAGCCTGGAAGAATGCAGCGGCAGCCATAAGACATCACTCTGAAGCACGGCAAGTATTTTGCATGCCGATTTCATCAACAGGATACGTCTGGCATTATGAGGCTGACAACAGGAAAAGGCGGTGTAAAAGTGTTATTGGCACTTGTGACGGTAGGGTGCACTGTATAATTTGCATGTCTCTCTTTGTTCACATGGTGAGGTTGTTTTGTGGCCGAGCGGTTCTAGGTACTACAGTCTGGAACCGCACGACCACTACGGTCGCAGGTTCGAATTCTTCCTCGGGCATGTATGTGTGTGATGTCCTTAGGTTAGTTAGATTTAAGTAGTTCTAAGTTATAGGGGACTGATAACCTCAGAAGTTAAGTCCCATAGTGCTCAGAGCCATTTTTGAGGTTGTTTTAATGGATTATGAATCATTCTGGACTGTGTGCGAATGTGCAGAGCAGTGAACTTGAGACTGAGCAACATGAGACTCTTCGGTCAAGCAGGCTGGTGGCCGGTGAACGAGACCACGGCCCGGATGGCATAAGATTCTTGGAAGTGAGGTCGGCCTGGAAGCACAGTGGGTGGCAAGTATTGTCCGCCCACGCGACTAATTGTAGCTTAAGTGCTGGCAAGGGCGGCACGGCAACGAGTGCAGTTGGGGGCGCCTTTCCATGTTTTCTGACTTCTTTTGAAGATTGGCGTCTGCAGCTCGTAGACAGCACAGGCCACAGGAAACAAACTCTAGCGCTTAGCAGTGCTCTCCGAATATCTCGAGCCCAGTTGCGAGGCTATGGACGTTAGTGGGAGAAAGTGCAATTAGAGTAAATGTGAGTGACGCTAGATGCTTTTGGTATTAACAGAGAGTTTGTTATCGGAAGCTGAAAAAGACGCACTATTTTCGGCAAGAGGGAAGCGTCGCGATTGGACCTCTTCGAATCTCTTGAACCCAGTTGTGAGGATACGGACACCGGCTGGAGAGCGTGCGGATGGCGTAAAGGTGTAGGACGACAGAACGCAACACTGAAATGATTGATTTTCCGTAGTTGGGGAAAGTTTTATTTTGTTATTGGAAGGTGGAAAAGATGCTCTATTTTTGCTGGAAGGAATTCTCATGACGGTTGCAGAGGTTCGTAGTTTTGCGGTTGGCGCCTTTTGGCGGCAAGGAATACGCAGAGCATAAGAGAGCACCTGGAGAAGCACTTGGTGGTAGGACACGAAAGCTTCTGATTCGACTAGCCAGCAGGAAACGAAAGCGTCTTGTGGTACTAGGTGGTAGCAAGCAAGGATGTCCAGCTCTACATTCCCGTACGACGCGTGGGTGTCCTGATCATCTTGGCGTAGCAGCACTAGGGGCTGCTGCACCCTGGAGTCCGGCAAAGGTGCTGAAGGCCCGTCGGCAGCGCACAGCTCGTTGCAATTCAGTCATACTAACGGTGTAAGCATAATGCGCACCACCAGCAGTGTAGTTCAATATGATTTCACACTAGTGAAATCCAGGACGATCAACTGCCCCATCTCCTTTTGCGCTGGTAATGAATTTGTGGATTTCTGGGTTTTACTCAACAATTTCCAGCCACTCTTCCGATCGAAAGTTACAGGATTAAATAGTTGTCAGTTATTGTTGAACTGCAGGAGACAGTAAATTGTTCTGTGGGCAGAAAATAATTTAACTGATACACAAATGACACTCCTTTTCATTTAATTTTCGCGCAAATTTGGATAGAGATAATTGTTAAAGATTTTGGTTATTCATTTACATATTTATCACATAAACGTGCTTATGAATAAGTCTGAGTATCGAATTTAATCATTGTTTCTCTTCGACCCCTTCACATACATTAAGTTAGAGTCTTTTAACCTATATGCAAGAATATCAGCAATCATTTCTAAATACTAATCAACATACTACTTCCAGTCAGATAGTATTAGGCAGGTTGAAATTTTGAGCAAATTCTGCACCTCAGTAACTATGCCTAGGGCCGTAATATTCTCGGTATCCATTTAATTTTGCTCAAAACATTCAGAGGTTAGTTCTTAAGAAGGTAGTCTGCCTACAATTAGTTTTGGAGGGTTATGGGAAATTGTACACCAAAGGGTTTGCAAGTTCCTGAGCCGGATATGATAACTCTCAGTAATGTGTAGACAGAAGTTTAGTGTAGGCGCGTCGGCTCGGTGTAGAGACTAACGGCTGTCTCCTGTAGTGACCTGATTCGGCTACCCTGGAGACGACGAAGGCGTGGCGGCCTTCCTGGAAGGCAACTGTGCGGCGGTAGTCGCGGGAGGAGGAGAAGCGACGCCGCCCCAACAAGTCCTCTGGCTTCTGTTGCACCGACAACGGGTCTCTCTTCTGTGGTTCCCGTAATCCTCCGAGTAGCTGCAGAGTCAGCCCTTAGTGGTGACAACTTGCGGGCTTTGCAGCGTTCGTTCTGGCGTTGGTGGAAACCAAGACGATGCACTGTTCACTAAGCGCTTCCAAGACGCAACAGAGAACTTCAGATCAAACGACGATGTTTTCTTGTTTGCTGAACGGGATCCATTCCCTTAGTCTCTTCTCCCGCGTAATTAATCATTTGTGTAGAATCCAACTTATTCAAAGCATGTTCTTACAAGTAACAACTGTTGTTTTCATCTGAGGTGCAAAGACGAATAAATTGTATTACTGCCCAACACACGGAAACGATGCAAATAATTGTTAATGTGAAAAACATGTTTCTTTTAAATTCATTCTACAACACTGGTTTTTTCCCCTTCTGCTTTATTGCTGGTCATATTGTATTCTAAACTTACCAGAAACTGCAACCTCTTAAACGTAAACGGTAAGTTATTCAAATGGGGGGAACTGGCATGCTTTTTCGTTTACGCTGTCGGCGTGGTTCATCATTGTATCAATTGATAATTGTTCCTTCTCCTGGTAGCATATTAGATAGTGCATGATTTGTTTGTTGAGCTGGGTTTGTTATTGTTGCTAAAATCATTCCCTCACACGACCATCCTTTGTAACGTAGAAGTAAATATTCTCGGAGTAGTGAAGCAATTTAAATCACTTAATAAAAGCAAGTCTTCTGGTCCAGACTCTGTACCAATTAGGTTCCTTTTGGAGTACGATGATGCATTAGCTCCACACTTAACAATCACATACAACCGTTCGCTCGACGATAGATCCGTACCCAAAGACTGGAAAGTTGCACAGGTCACACCAATGTTCAGAAAAGGTAGTAGGAGCAATCCACTAAATTACAGGCCCATATCGTTAACGCCGATATGCAGAGGGATTTTAGAACATATATTGTGTTCAAACATTATAAATTACCCCGAAGGAAAAAGCCTATTGACACACACTCAACATGGGTTTAGAAAACATCGTTCCTGTGATATACAATTAGCTATTTATTCACATAAAGTGTTGAGTGCTATTGACAAGGGATTTCAGATCGATTCCGTATTTCTGGATTTCCGGAAGGCTTTTGACACTGCAGGGCAACGGCCTTGCCGCAGTGGATACACAGGTTCCCGTGAGATCACCGAAGTTAAGCGCTGTCGGGCGTCTTCGACACTTGGATGGGTGACCCTCCAGGCCGCCATGCGCTGTTGCCATTTTTCGGGGTGCACAGCCTCGTCATGCCAATTGAGGAGCTGCTCGACCGAATAGTAGCAGCTTCGGTCAAGAATACCGTCAATACGACTGGGAGAGCGGTGTGCTGACCCCAAGCCCCTCCTATCCGCATCCTCCTCTGAGGATGACACGGCGGTCGGATGGTCCCGATGGGCCACTTGTGGCCTGTTGACGGAGTGGTTTTTGACACTGTACTACACAAGCGGCTCGTAGTGAAATTGCGTGCTTATGGGATATTGTCTCAGTTATGTGACTGGATTTGTGATTTCCTGTCAGAGAGGTCACAATTCGTAGTAATTGACGGAAAGTCATCGAGTAAAACAGAAGTGATTTCTGGCGTTCCCCAACGTAGCGTTATAGGCCCTTTCCTGTTCCTTATCTATATAAACGATTTGGGAGATAATCTGAGCAGCCTTATTCGGTTCCTTGCAGATGACGCTGTCGTTTGTCGACTAATGAAGTCATCAGAAGATCAAAACAAACTGCAAAACGATTTAGAAGAAATATTGGAATGGTGCGAAAAGTGGCAGTTGATCCTAAATAACGAGCACATGGGTGCTAAAAGGAACTCGTTAAACTTCGGTTACACGATAAATCAGTCTAATCTAAAAGTGGTAAATTCAACTAAATAACTAGGTATTACAATTACGATCAACTTAAATTTGAAGGAATTCATAGAAAATGTTGTGGGGAAGGCTAACCAAAGACTACGTTTTATTGGCAGGACACTTAGAAAATGTAACAGACGTACTAAAGAGACTGCCTACACTACGCATGTCCGTCATCTTTTAGAATACTGCTGCGTGGTGTGGGATTCTCATCAGATAGGACTGACGGAGTACGTCGAAAAAGTTCAAAAAGGTAGCACGTTTTGTATTATCGCGAAATATGGGAGAGAGTGTCACAGAAATAATACAGGATTTGGGATTGGCATCATTAAAAGAAAGGCGTTTTTCGTTGCGACGGAATCTTCTCACGAAATTCCAATCACCAACTTTCTCCTCCGAATGCGAAAATATTTTGTTGACACCGACCTACATAGGGAGGAAGTATCACCACGATAAAATAAGGGAAATCAGAGCTCGTACGGAAAAATATAGGTGTTCATTCTTTCCGCGCGCTATACGAGATTGGAATGATAGAGAATTGTGAAGGTGGTTCGATGAACCCTCTACCAGGCACTTAAATGTGATTTGCAGCATATCCATGTAGATGTAGATGTTGATGTTTAGGTAATTTCTCTCTATAAGCGCATACACTTGCTCGATGAATTGTTCCTCTGTCTTTACAACAAAGAACAACTCATTGGTAAAGGCAGTTTTGCCGCAGAGTGGATCAGTGATATGTATGCCGTAACTAAGTTGTGTTCTGGAACATTCGATGATATTCTAGAGTATTCGAAAATATCCGCTAACATTCGAAAATATTTTTAGAAGCTCGAGGACGTTATAGTACAATCTCTAATATTTTTCCCTTTCAAAATGCATTAATGCGGAAGAGGCAAAAGTTATCGCAATGACCACCACGATGTGATGCTGACCACTCCACACACTCGTATCTCAGTAACCAGTAGAGCTACAACTGCAGAAACACTAAGCGCACAACGGGAGAATCAAGTATAAATCCAGACACAAAAACTAATGACTGGTGTAGCGGGGTCCAGAAGGGTGATCAACGTCACTCACACACACTTTAATTTACAGAATGGTTATAATTAAATTTTCCCGACGAATCGCTACTTATCGTATGGGTGCCCTACTTATAGGAATAATGTTCAGATCGTGATCTGCAGGGTTTGCGTTGTTAGTAGGGTTACTGTTATGATTTGCCGTTTGGCGCCGGTATTGGGAGGGCGACGTGGAGCTGAAACATAAACATCAGTATGAATTACAGTTGCAGACAGTCAACGTGGGTCTGGATACGGTGAGCAGGGTTTTTCTCTTAAAGATATTTTATCAAACCAACAGCAACAGTGCTACTGCTCTTCGCGAATATCGATGCACTAAAGGATTACAGAGAGGTCTCCTTACGGCACCGGGATGAAGAACATGACTCGGGATTTCGAACGAACTAGCGATTTGGTAATTACTGCTGGGAGAGGCCAATGAGCGGTTGTGCTACGAATGACACACATTTAAAAAAGTTTTGCATCACCTCGGTTCCGAGAGTTCCGGAACCTGTACGGAAAATTTGAACAGAGATCAACATAAACATCATTTCCGCCCTTTTCGTTGCTCATAAAAACCACACATTTCATGTTATACCACCATACAGCGAGACCTTCAGGGGTGTTGGTCCGGATGCCAGTACACACCAGTACCTCTACTCTTGCATTGATGCATGCCTGTATTCGTCGTGTCATACTATCCACAAGTTCATCAAGGCACTGTTGGTCCAGATTGTCCTCAATGGCGATTCGGCGAAGATCCCTCAGAGTGGCTGGTGGGCCACGTCAACCATAAACAGCTCCTTTCAATCTATCCATGGCAGGTTCGATAGGGTTCATGTCTGGAAAACATGCTGGCCACTCTAGTCGAGCTATGTCGTTGTGCTGAAGGAATTCATTCACAAGATGTACACGACGGGGGCGCAAATTGTCGTCCACGAAGACGAATGCCTCGCCAATATGCTGCCGATATGGTTGCACTATCGGTCGGAGGATGGCATTCACGATCGTACAGCCGTTATGGCCCCTTTCATGACCACCTGCGGCGTATGTCAGCCCCACACAATGCCAACCCAAAAATCAGGGAACCTCCACCTTGCTGCGCTTGCTGGACAGGTCTAAGGCGTTCAGCCTGACCGGGTTCCCTATAAACACGTCTCCGACGATTATTTGAAGGCGTATGCGAGACTCATCGGTGTAGAGAACTTGATGCTATTCCTCAGTGGTCCATTCGGCATGCCGTTTGGCCCATCTGTACCGCGCTGCATGGTTTCGTGGTTGCAAAGATGGACCTCGCCGTGGGCGTTAGGAGTGAGGCTGCGCATCATTCAGCCTATTGCGCACAGTTTGAGTCGTAACACGACATCCTGTGCCTGCACGAAAAGCATTATTCAACCTGTTGGCGTTACTGTCAGGGTTCCTCCCAGCCATAATCCGTAGGTAGCGGTCATCCACTGCAGTAGTACCCATTGGGCGGCTTGAGCGAGGCATGTCATCGACAGTTCCTGTGTCTCTGTATCTCCTCCATTTCTGAACAACATCGCTTTGGTTCTCTCCGAGACGCCTGGGCAGTTCCCTTGTTGAGAGCCCTTACTGGCACGAAGTAACAATGTGGACACGATCGAACCACTGTATTGACCGTCTAGGCATTACAGACAACACGGGCCGTGTACCTCCTTCCTGGCGGAATAACTAGAACTGATCGGCTGACGGACCCCTTCCGTCTAATAGGCGCGACTCATACATGGTTGTTTACACCTTTGGGCGGGTTTAGTGACATCTTTGAACAGTCAAAGGGATTGTGTCTGTGACACAATACCCACAGTCAACGTTTATCTTCCGGAGTTCTGGGAACCGACATGGTGCAAAACTTTTTTTGATGGTTGTATCAATTGCAAAACAAGTTACTGTTGCCGTTGCTGAGAATGCTGTGTTACGACAGCTGAACATTCGATCGTCCATCGTTGTTTGTGGCACCAGTAGAGTAATCTGTATTGCGGTACCAGACTAACGTGGATGCAGATGGTCCTCACGTTGAGCAACATTTATAGGCTGGAACGTAAATATTGCGCGCAATTAACGCATGTCACCATCTCATGTGGAAATTAAAATGGGTTTCTTTCACGGGTTTGTCGTTATCTCTCTACTGTATATTCTTAAATATGTTTTCAGAAAGTTTCACTGCCCTACGATCACTTGTTTCGCATGGGCCCCCTCTCAAATGATGAATGTCTTATGTTAACCAAACCTTATGTTTAGTTAGTTGCTGTTTCGTCTACAGACCACTTCACCAGCATCATATTCCATGATTAGTACATCCAATGATCGAAACAAATTTTTAGGTGGTACATAATCATCGTAAGCACCTTTAAAATAGAAGAAGGTTTGTCCTGTCATACCCGAAACAGTGTGGAATCAGCGTAGCGTAGCAGCAGTAACGACAGTTTTGAGGTCATTAAAAGCCTTAAATTTGGAACATAATCGTGATCTGAAGAAGAGACATTATGTCCAGACAAAGATATAATTAGCAACAAAATGAAGAAATGAAGGAGAAGCATTCCTGTTTTCAGCTGGATACACAGTTGTCACACCACACACTAAGGACGCGTTTTCAAGTGGTGAAGAGTCCCGTACTCAGAACTTCTTAAACGTCAAAAGCCGTCTGCTTCCCGCATTTGCCTAATTGGCTCTTATGCCACACATACACACAAATATAACTGTGTCTATATTGTCTGTCACATGGATGCCTATGTCGTGACAAGATGACAGGCGACTGTAGTAAAACCACTGTGAGTGATCTGGGGGTTTTAAACTCCACGTTCTGTAAAACACAATGTATTTTATTTCTGTTTCCCCAGATATGTTTCGACATCTTTATGCATCTCGAATTATTTCTGAAACTACCGCACATTAATTGTGAAAGCGGATTTGTACAGGGAGTCTTATTTTTAAGTCTTTCTACCGTAGGACGTATATCATGTTTTCCATCCTGTTGTGCAACTTTGGCGTGTTTCCTTTTTCTTAATTAATGAAAAGCCGCTCCAGTTACAGCTTTTAGAACTTTATTAAGTTCACATGACCGATTTCGGTTTTTACGTTGAGAGGCACCCACATGCCTTGCTCATACTGTGGCATCAAGCAGTCAGGCCTGCAAGATGAGTGGTCTGCCAAGCGAGTGGGTTCATTCTTATTTATCAAGTAACATGAGCTCTAGTACTCACAATTAAGTTACAAATTATTCTCCTGTTTGAATATTACGCAACGGAAACGGATAACGCGAATCTGACTATTAGTAATTTACACAACTCTGACTGTTCACTACGCACTGGCAATACCACATTTTCTTTCTTACCCGACGGTTTTGATCAACACGTGGCCATCGCACTGAATATGAATGGCGCACACATTATAAATTCTGGATATCATGACAACATACTATTCGAAGGAAAATGCCACCAATCTTCTACTTTTCACTATCTTTTTTATTCCAATAAAATCTATAATCTAAACACACCATTACATTTTCTACAACAATTACACATGAGAAACTCCGCCCATTGTGCATGGATTTACATTGCTGATTCTCTATCTTATGGTCTCGTAATTATCTAACACTACAGTGCACTTTCTGGATAGGATGGTGGATCTTTTGCTATATCTCACACTTCGACTCTCACACCCATCATCACGAAAATTTCCTCCAGATCGAGTGGCACAAAAAGGAACATGCATAACCCACTGCCTCTGAAACTATCTTGCTACTCTCCCATGCAAACCACACATACTTAAATTACATGAAATACACCACACTGGCAACATGGAATACAAAACAAGGAATAGTCACAACGTTATAATCACATCACTTTCAGCTTTCCCACTTCAATTAGTATTCATCCCAGTTTCAAACGACACTGCCCCACATCGTAACTTTTCTATCCTACTATGAACTCTGGAGGATATATGCACGTCTTCCTGTGCAATGCGAGCCAAGTGGCGTTGCTGGATAGACGGCTGACTCACCTTGCTTCACTCTCAGAGTATTATAGTTTGAATCAGGCGTCACACGGAAACATAACACGCAAAGTAATATTAAGAACATATTCATCACAAACGCGAGTCCTCAACTGATTTCATAGACGAGTACTTCTCCTTATCCTTTGTCTCATACACAGATTGAGATTCACACAGTACTCACCAAGTGGAAGTACTCGTCTCTAATTTCAAGTCCTGCACACGCCATTTCTTAAATATTTCCAACTTATAGTACACGCGCCAGTAATTCAGCTTAACTTAAGCACTCGGAAGTATTTCAACTTATTGCTACACGTCGTTTCATTGTGACCGTTGGTCACTTCCGAAGATTACTACGATCCCCTTAATATTACGTGCCTGACATTTAATTCTCCCCACAAAAGTTCCTGAAATAGAGAAACTATTATTCCAAACTACTCTTTAAGTATTCCACACGCATACCATTCTCTCCACTCTTTTGTCTTTACGGAGCACACTTAAGACAGGTCTTACCAACACAAGATCCAGCGGCAGAGTGCTGAAACATGGCCGTTCTTCAAGTCATCTCGCACCTCTGCCGAAGGGGGGGAGCACGTTGCTACCGTATTGGTGAGCCACATTTCACGCGCTCAAAGCTCAGGTAAATTTCATCTCTTCGGTTCCACCAAAGGTGACCAAAGGACCGTCTCAAAGATGATCATATATTGCACATTCACTATCTGCGCTTAGCAGACGACCATACATTCATTCATTTCGTAGATCACATCATATTGGATGTAGGGATTTTTTTTGTGGGAGTGCACATGTGATCAATTAAATAAATAAATTGTCCTTCTTTCCCACACTGGTATCCGGCTTCGGTGTATTAAGTGAAATTGAGTTATTATTACAAAAAATATGTTGTTCTGACAAGAATAACGAAGAATGTTGTACCTATTTTCAATGACGGGCGGTACTGTACCCTTTCAACGTTAGGCTATTACCAATTGTATATGAACCTGCCAAATATTAATAACTAATATGATGGGCGTATAGATACTGTTGTTTTTAAAATAGAAGATGGGAGACAATGTTTATGCGTGTAAACTGCAAGTGCAGAAATAATATACAATTTACGTTATGCTGTAGATAAGCAACGTCGAATAATAAGAACAGTAGAATTCAAGTGGATTTAAAAAAAATTTCGCACCCAGTGATAAGAAAAGTGGGCTTGTCGTAATTATGAAAACGCACATTTTGATAAACTGTTTACGTGCTTTAGCTTAAAATAATTGTATTCTGACGTATTTCAGAACTACAGTTGTATGTATTTAAATATAGAAGCTGAAAGTAATTATTCGAAATCAGTGAAAGTGTAATACAGTTGCAATGGATGAAGTTTCGAAGTCGAGCGTGAAGGTATGATCACTAACAACAAAATTAGAACCACTGGGTACTGCTGAAGTCAATCGCGTAGCTTGGACGTATAGTCGACTGCTTACAGAAGTATTTTCACAAGCAACTAACTACAGTTTCAAACTTGAGGAACATTTTTAAAGGAAGTTGTCCATAAATGGGTAGCAGGTATACAAGAACTTGTTGCATTATTCGTTAAACGTCTTTTCATTGGCTTTTTTCAGGTAAGCATAAATTTCCATCTCTTCACAAATGTCCATAAAGTAGCCCTTCGTCATTATATGACGAATTACAAAGTTGTTTTCGATACTGTGTATCCTCCATAAGGTGAGCTGCGAATGCGGGTTAGCTACCTGCGTTTTTTCTTTTTAATTTCGTGTCTTTCTTACATCGTATTTGAAATTTATGCTGGGTTGCCGATGGAGCTCGCCTTACAATAAGAGCAGTGAATTTCGTATAAGCCATTGTTTCTGTAAACGTCATGTGTAGTGTTAATATGGTGAACTAAAAGGCGTAAAATTTACGGTTGAGATTTATATGCGATTTGTAAATTATATTTTTTAAAAAGGTTACTTAGTCTGCTTGAGACCTGGTCAGTGAAAGGAAATGCAAAAAATGTTTTTTACGTATTATCTCCTTTTTGTGTCAATTTACTCTTTCTAGAGTTCGTCAAATTGTAAATCTCATCAACGACCACGTTATGATAGCCGTTACTCCATGCAACAAGTTGCTCAACTTCCTTAGCTTTTGGCGACAGTTTAAGGAGTCTGTTTATCACTGAACTAAAAACGGACATTATACTGAACAGAATGGCACTATTCAACTACAACAATGGTGTCATAAGACTTAGGCATGTGATAAATGCCAAAAACATGTCTTTGCTCATTCATGGTGATGGCAAGATCTAAGAAATTAATATTGTTATCCTGCTGGTGCCCGATCGTAAAAGCAATATTATCGTCCATTAGGCTGAATGAAATTGCGAATTGGTCAAGTTCTTGTTGTGAGCCACTTAGTAAGACAAGAATGTCGTCAGCATTACGTTTGTAGTACGCTATACAAGCATTAATTTCTTAGAGCAATAATTAACTGACAAACGTTTTCATTTACTGGAAAAAGCTCAATAATTTACTAAGAGGCCAACGTAATTTTCAAAGCAGTTACTCTGAAAAAGAAAAAGAAACCAGTTACGAATTTACGCAAGTGAATGGTCACAGATGTATCCCTGCTAATGTGACGTACCAAAACTTTCAAATTTTTTTATTCCTCTTAACCATTTTTTGTATTTTCTTGAATTTTTTGTGATTTTGTAAATTGATTAATTAAGTTCGTTTGATTGGATTTTTGGCATAAAAAAGATACTGCTCCAATTGTAAGGCTAGCTTTTTTTTCGCGAAAATGCCGTGCATTTTTTAAGGAATAATTCACATAAAAGATGCTAGAACGACCAATTATACACTGCTTCATAGTTGATCGTGCTTTTCAAGTAGGGATGACAGAAGACATCAGACGGACAATGATACGTGCTACTACTATCATAAGAGGTCGATTAAGCTCGCAAGAAAGAGTAGCAGAGACGTTCGGAGAATTTAAGTAAGAACTTTTGGAAGTAAGGAATAGTTTCTATAACGATAGCAAGTTGAAAAAATTAAGATCGCCAGTATTTTAGTAAGATTGTCCGATGTTTCTGCTGCCACCATCGTAACGCTAGAATAAGAGAGATTAGTGTGCTTAAAGATGCACAAGTACAGTCATTTTTCCCTGTTCGAATACGTAAGTGGGCCAGGAAAGAATTTCTTGTAGTGTTGCGATGCATCCCTGTCAGCATTGTACAAAACGTTGCTGGGTGTGTAAAATGCTGAGGGTTTTCCAATATCCTACACGTAATGCAGTCACCACATAAGCCGGCATTGTCCGGGTCAGCAGCTGCTGAGTATATCCGGCCTGGTCCTACGTGAAGGACGTCTTTCTGGACGCTAGTAAGCGCTCAGGTACTCTGGGGAAGAGGGCGCCATTAGGGCGGCTCGTTAGCGCCTGCTGCACCGGCACCCCACCAGACAGATCTGCTGTGCCCGGCTGCTTCGCTGCAGGCTCGCCCTGCGACAAGCTCCTCGCCGATATCGGAGATCTCCTTGTATGGAGCGACCATTATACCCCAGGCGGCAATTACTCGCGCTAAATGCAGAGACGATGGCTAGGACCCTGCTAACTTGCTCGGATTTTCAGGTAAGGGAGAGTGGCTGTGAAGAATGCAGGTAATGGAGATCTGGGTCCTTCCGAAAGGCTGCAGTGCCGGGAAAGGCGTAGACTCGAGGCGGCGAACGTGATAGAAGCGGAAAATTTAGCTACATTGCTGTGTTAGTTTTGAACACTAAAAGTCTAGTGTCTGATGGCGAATTAATTTGGATGAAGAATAATGTTTACTACCGACGAAACAAGGTATCCAGATGCTTTCAAAGACCGCCAGCCTCACGAGCCATAGTGGTGGAACGCTTAACGGAAAGCTTGGTTCAAATGGCTCTGAGCACTATGGGACCTAACTTCTGAGGTCATCAGTCCCCTAGAACTTAGAAGTACTTAAACCCACTAACCTAAGGACATCACACACATCCATGCCCGAGGCAGGATTCGAACCTGCGACCGTAGCGGTCGCGCGGTTCCAGACTGTAGCGCCTAGAACCGCTCGGCCACCTCGGCCGGCGGAAAGCTTGGAAACTCTAGTGACTATTCAGTGTGGTATGCACTGTGATTAATATCTCATTGTTCTAAATATCTCACAGAAGATTGCGTTAATCATAAAACCGGGGCTTTCCTTGCATTTATGTACATGGTGAATTGCTCTATTTCTTTCAGGTCTGGTCTCTAAGCCGGCTTTTAAACTATGGAGGTTCTTTCCCATTCCTAACAACTTTGCTTGGCACTTACCTGTCTAATGCATATTATTTATTTATAAGGTCCATTAAGCCCTGTAAAATGAAAGCAGGGATTACCAATGTCTCCGCTAGAGGAAGCAGACGTAAACACACGCACAACGGTGTGAGCAATTGCGCGTCGTCAGCCCACTTCACTCGCGAGGAAAACACGGCATCCCCTGATTTCCCAGAAACTTCGCTCAGTGGAAGAGGAGTCAAAATAAGCGAACACGTGTCGCGGCTTATTCGCAGATGCTTGATCGTTTCTGGGAAAATGAGGCTCAATGTTTCCTAGGTATCTGTATGCCTTTAACCTGTAATCGGCAGAGAAAGCACTTTTGCACAGTGGCTAGTGTCGCGACATCACACGTTTTGCGTGCTGTGTTCTAAATCCGGTTACTGTTTTTAATTCTGTTTTTGTTTTTCATTTATCTAGCCATGTCCGTGGAAGATTACTACACGAATGTTTCCCAACATAAGTCGGAAAAACATATTCCTTATTCATCTACTAATTGTCTGTCTGGTGAATCAATAAAAAATTATGTAAATGGCAAAATTATTTGAAAGTGATTTCGGTAAAATTCCTGGTGTATCTAAATTCATAAAGCAAGTACCAGCTATCGGAAAAGTGTTCCGTGTAAGTGGTTTGCCGCGAAATTATTGCCAACTGTGGCAAACCTACATTCGCACGATGCTCACGGTGTTCGGAATTTCTATTTTCGCCGGCCGGGGTGGCCGAGGAGTTCTAGGCGCTACAGTCTGGAACCACGCGACCGCTACGATCCCAGGTTCGAATCCTACCGCGGGCATGGATGTGTGTGATGTCCTTAGGTTAGTTAGCTTTAAGTAGTTCTAAGTTCTAGGGAACTTGAGACCTCGGAAGTTAAGTCCCATAGTGCTCAGAGCCATTTTCTATTTTCGATGTTCCTCCTATCGATATCGTTCAAAGGAATACACCAGATCTTCCTGAAGAGTAGGCATAGGAATAAAATATAAGACTTCACAGAACTGAAGTATAAAATATAAGAACACGATAATTTAAAAAGATTGTAACCCCTGAAAATGCAATTTTACAATTAATATGAAGCCCTTGTAAGCCTTAATTTGATAAACATATGTAGTAGTCTTCTACGGGTATGGGCAGATAAATAAAATAAAATGAAAACAATAATAGAGTTTCGCACACGGGCCACAGAAGTTAGAACGCGAGACGCTAATCTGTGTGCCACTTTTCTTTTGGTTCCCAGAAACTATCCTCACGCTAGCTATTCCAGCTACCGCGTTAACAACCGATGAACAGTCTTCTTTGGCATTTGATTGTAGATTATAGGCGAAAAAGGCAGATTACAAACGAAAAAAGAATGATAGGAGGAAGAATAGGGAAAATAAAATCAATGTGACGAAGAAAATGACGCAGCAAACAACTAGAAATTAAAAAATTACGCATAAACCAGTTATTAGAACAAAAATAATAACGAAAATCTCTTGATTAACTTTAGAAATAACAAAAATTTTGCTACAGTTGATGAGTTTCGAATCTACGGCCTTCTAGCAGTCAAGGTTATACTGTAACCCTTTTTTTACGTTTACCACCTTCTTTACAGGAAAGAACGGATACAGTCGACTTCAGGCCGGGTGGAGAGGGGGTGGGCCGGTGTTTTGTAAACTTTGCAATGTTTAATTGAAAAGAGAAAGAAACAACATCGGAGTTCATCCTACATGAATTCCGCCACTGAAAAAGGAAAAACAAAAATCTTTCCCTGTCGTTGCCTACAACAATTTTTTGTTTATTTGTTATTAAATAAATGCCACAGTTGCGGTTCTACTTCACTAGTGTAAAAGACATATAAACTACGGCGGAAACTTTGAGCGTCGTTTTCTCAGAAACGGTCGAGTACCAACGGATGAACCGGGACACGTGTTCGTGATCAGAAGATGGTCACACATTAATTCATGCAACTATTTTACGCTTTTATTAAATCTAAAAAATCACTGTCAGCCTTTCACCGGTTGAACATGCAAATTGAAACTTCGAACATATCAACATAGCTCTTCTTGAAACAAAAGCATGCCAGTCTTTTTAATATATAGAACTGTACTGTTTTTAGAAACATGACACGCCCTTTTCCTCAGAATGTCATCGGGCATATAATTTTTTAGAACTACCTTACTTTTACCATTTTTATCATTTGACGTTGCTTCTCTATATCTGAGCTTTGCTATTATCTCTTATTACATAAATCATTTATGCACTTATATAATAGCGTAGGCTTCCTCGGCCAGAGTCAGTTGGCATAGAAGTTTTCTCAGTATAATTTTGCTAGTGTATGTCAGTCAGCAGCTGTGAAGCACGTTTTGAGAATAGAAATAATCAGTCGTCAGCTGCACAAATTTTTATTAAATTATCTTCTTGAGTAGTCACGGCATAATAATTCGCCATCCTTAGAGCTGAGCTTAAATCAAGAAGCAATTGTCAAGCAACCTCTGACAGTTCTATGTAAAAATTTTAACGAAGGACTCTAACTTCCAGACATTGCTTGACAATTGTTTCCTGGTGTAAGGATAATTGTGTGATCTTCTGAGTATGGCAAATTAATTTGCCGAAACTAGTCGAGAAGTTAATTTAATGAAACTGTGTGCAGCTGACCAGTGATTATTTCTATTTTTAAAAGTTTTCTGAGTATCGTATTGCCTCATAATGTAAAAAACTTTACTGGAGAAACCAAAGTTTCGGTCACTGTTGCAGTGGCCTTCTTCTGGGTCCGCTGATCGGAAAATTCTTGTGTCATTTATACACTGTTTGACAGAAAAAGTGAAGCAACCAGTAGACACCGTCAAATGCTAGTATAATTTCGTATACGTATCAAACTGTCTAAGCTACCGCGGTCGCAGTCAGTTAACATGAAAAGTCATACTGTAAAAAGCTGACACTGATTCAGTCAACATTTCAGCCACCGTTACATTGACCTTCTTCTGGATCTAATGGTACACATACACCATACGTCGGGTATGTAAATTATTAGAGGTGCAGTTCTCTGAGACAGGTAGGAGGCTCCCAGAATTCAACAGGTCTAATTGGGTCTTGCTGTGCTGGTACTGCGAACGGCTGAAAGCAAGGGGAAATTACAGCCGTAATTTTTCCCGAGGGCATGCAGCTTTACTGTACGATTAAATGATGATGGCGTCCTCTTAGGTAAAATATTCCGGAGGTAAAATAGTCCCCCATTCGGATCTCCGGGCGGGGACTACTCAAGAGGATGTCGTTATCAGGAGAAAGGAAACTGGCGTTCTACGGATCGGAGCGTGGAATGTCAGATCCCTTAATCGGGCAGGTAGGTTAGAAAATTTAAAAAGGGAAATGGATAGGTTGAAGTTAGACATAGTGGGAATTAGTGAAGTTCGGTGGCGGGAGGAACAAGACTTCTGGTCAGGTGACTACAGGGTTATAAACACAAAATCAAATAGGGGTAATGCAGGAGTAGGTTTAATAATGAATAGGAAAATAGGAATGCGGGCAAGATACTACAAACAGCATAGTGAACGCATTATTGTGGCCAAGATAGATACGAAGCCCACACCTACTACAGTAGTACAAGTTTATATGCCAACTAGCTCTGCAGATGACGAAGAAATTGAAGAAATGTATGATGAAATAAAAGAAATTATTCAGATTGTGAAGGGAGACGAAAATTTAATAGTCATGGGTGACTGGAATTCGAGTGTAGGAAAAGGGAGTGAAGGAAACATAGTAGGCGAATATGGATTGGGGCTAAGAAATGAAAGAGGAAGCCGCCTGGTAGAATTTTGCACAGAGCACAACATAATCATAGCTAACACTTGGTTTAAGAATCATGAAAGAAGGTTGTGTACATGGAAGAACCCTGGAGATACTAAAAGGTATCAGATAGATTATATAATGGTAAGACAGAGATTTAGGAACCAGGTTTTAAATTGTAAGACATTTCCAGGGGCAGATGTGGACTCTGACCACAATCTATTGGATATGACCTGTAGATTAAAACTGAAAAAACTGCAAAAAGGTGGGAATTTAAGGACATGAGACCTGGATAAACTGACAGAACCAGAGGTTGTACAGAGTTTCAGGGAGAGCATAAGGGAACAATTGACAGTAATGGGGGAAAGAAATACAGTAGAAGAAGAATGGGTAGCTTTGATGGATGAAGTAGCGAAGGCAGCAGAGGATCAAGTAGGTAAAAAGACGAGGGCTAGTAGAAATCCTTGGGTAACAAAAGAAATATTGAATTTAATTGATGAAAGGAGAAAATATAAAAATGCAGTAAATGAAGCAGGCGAGAAGGAATACAAACGTCTCAAAAATGAGATCGACAGGAAGTGCAAAATGGCTAAGCAGGGATGGCTAGAGGACAAATGTAAGGATGTAGAGGCCTATCTCACTAGGGGTAAGATAGATACTGCCTACAGGAAAATTAAAGAGACCTTTGGAGATAAGAGAACGACTTGTATGAATATCAAGAGCTCAGATGGAAACCCAGTTCTAAGCAAAGAAGGGAAAGCAGAAAGGTGTAAGGAGTATATAGAGGGTCTATACAAGGGCGATGTACTGGAGGACAATATTATGGAAATGGAAGAGTATGTAGATGAAGATGAAATGGGAGATATGATACTGCGTGAAGAGTTTGACAGAGCACTGAAACACCTGAGTCGAAACAAGGCCCCCGGAGTAGACAACATTCCATTGGAACTACTGACGGCCTTGGGAGAGCCAGTCCTGACAAAACTCTACCATCTGGTGAGCAAGATGTATGAAACAGGCGAAATACCCTCAGACTTCAAGAAGAATATAATAATTCCAATCCCAAAGAAAGCAGGTGTTGACAGATGTGAAAATTACCGAACTATCAGTTTAATAAGTCACAGCTGCAAAATACTAACACGAATTCTTTACAGACGAATGGAAAAACTAGTAGAAGCCAACCTCGGGGAAGATCAGTTTGGATTCCGTAGAAAGACTGGAACACGTGAGGCAATACTGACCTTACGACTTATCTTAGAAGAAAGGAAAGGCAAACCTACGTTTCTAGCATTTGTAGACTTAGAGAAAGCTTTTGACAATGTTGACTGGAATACTCTCTTTCAAATTCTGAAGGTGTCAGGGGTAAAATACAGGGAGCGAAAGGCTATTTACAATTTGTACAGAAACCAGATGGCAGTTATAAGAGTCGAAGGAGATGAAAGGGAAGCAGTGGTTGGGAAGGGAGTGAGACAGGGTTGTAGCCTGTCCCCGATGTTATTCAATCTGTATATTGTGCAAGCAGTGAAGGAAACAAAAGAAAAATTCGGAGTAGGTATTAAAATCCATGGAGAAGAAATAAAAACATTGAGGTTCGCCGATGACATTGTAATTCTGTCAGAGACAGCAAAGGACTTGGAAGAGCAGTTGAACGGAATGGACAGTGTCTTGAAAGGCGGATATAAGATGAACATCAACAAAAGCAAAACAAGGATAATGGAATGTAGTCAAATGAAGTCAGGTGATGCTGAGGGAATTAGATTAGGAAATGAGAGACTTAAAGTAGTAAAGGAGGTTTGCTATTTGGGGAGCAAAATAACTGATGATGGTCGAAGTAGAGAGGATATAAAATGTAGACTTGCAATGGCAAGGAAAGCGTTTCTGAAGAAGAGAAATTTGTTAACATCGAGTATAGATTTAAGTGTCAGGAAGTTATTTCTGAAAGTATTTGTATGGAGTGTAGCCGTGTATGGAAGTGAAACATGGACGATAAATAGTTTGGACAAGAAGAGAATAGAAGCTTCCGAAATGTGGTGCTACAGAAGAATGCTGAAGATTAGATGGGTAGATCACATAACTAATGAGGAAGTATTGAATAGGATTGGGGAGAAGAGGAGTTTGTGGCACAACTTGACTAGAAGAAGGGACCAGTTGGTAGGACGTGTTCTGAGGCATCAAGGGATCACCAATTTAATATTGGAGGGCAGCGTGGAGGGTAAAAATCGTAGAGGGAAACCAAGAGATGAATACACTAAGCAGATTCAGAAGGATGTGGGTTGCAGTAGGTACTGGGAGATGAAAAAGCTTGCACAGGATAGAATAGCATGGAGAGCAGCATCAAACCAGTCTCAGGACTGAAGACCACAACAACAACAACAATAGGGTAGACAGGATGACTCTGTGATGACGTGTCAAGCTTTCAGGAATGATGGAGGAGGGCAAATGTATGTCTGATGTAAGGAACGACAGAGTCGAAAGTTATAAGCTAAAAGCGTTCTGAGTATCTGACAGTGGACCTCTTCTACAGAAAGCTCTTTGTTTTCCACGTTTGGGAGGAGGTAGTACTGACAAAAACCTCGAAACCGTATATATTAAGAGCTATGAACGCTTGTTCATCCTTGCTTTCTACTAAACAACAAGTGCTGAAAACTCTTAAGTATCCATTTTAGTTCCCATTCTTACTAGACAATGTTTTTCTTGTTCTGACCTATACTACCTCCTCCCTAAATACGGTAAGCTGGCTGGCTGGCTCTGAGCACTATGGGACGTAACATCTATGGTCATCAGTCCCCTAGAACATAGAACTACTTAAACCTAACTAACCTAAGGACATCAGACAACACCCAGTCATCACGAGGCAGAGAAAATCCCTGACCCCGCCGGGAATCGAACCAGGGAATCCGAGCGTGGGAAGCGAGAACGCTACCGCACGACCACGAGCTGCGGACACGGTAATAAAAAAGCTTGCATTAGAGTGGTCAACCTTTCATAGGTATAACATTTTTCACTTCTGCATTTCGACTCCTTCATTCCCGGAATAGGGGCCCTTAGCTCATATCTATGTATGTACCCTTCAGCATCATACATGAAAGCTAGCAACATCATCACAGAATTACTCTGTATAATGGCATGAACCCCTTAAAATCATAAGAAGGAGACGATAAGACAGTGTTCTCAGCACTTCACCACGTGACTGTGAGGCCTAGTCGAATCGTGTAGTGTCCATATTTAAGGGGTATTAGGGTGTGACTGTGGCCTGATGTTGGGCTATGTGGGAACATGAGGGCACAAGTGCTCTACGTCAGGGTTCGGGTCGACCACCCCTTAGCACAAGAAGGAAGATCGGAGTATTGTGCACCAAGCACATCGTCACCACGTCTGTGAGTGCCATCTGGAAACGTGTAACGGACTCCTTGCAACATTCAATTCGTGCCACGCCGTTGGTTGGGGACTAACAGTAGCTGGTCTAGGGAATTACTGCCCAATGAATAGGCAGCCGTTAACACAAAATACAAACGCCTGCGTTTGGTATAATGCCGTGACTGCTGATGAATGACATCACATTGTGTTCAGTGATGAATCGAGGAACTGCACTACCCCCCCCCCCCCCCCCAGATGACCATGCTGTATAGTTACCTGGTGAGAGGTCTCATTGTTACAAAGTTTTGGAGAGGCACTGGTGTGTCGCGGCGTCATGATGTAGGGATCCATCGACTGTTGCCTCACGCCATGCGGCAGAGATATGTCCTCATGAGTTACCTCCTACACGACACTATCGTGGTGCAACTTTTCGACAAGACAACGCTCGACCACATATGACACGCGTCTCTATGAACTGTTTGCTTGATGCTGAGGTGCTTCTGTGGCCAGAAAAGTATCCATATCTGTCCCCGATAGAACATGTGTGTGACCAGATCGGACGCAAACGCCCAGTGTTGGCATCCTGATTTTAAAGGACTGGTTACATTTGTATGTCAGCGTTCCTAAGTATAGGGCCAACCGAGTCAGTGCATGTATCCAGCGAGACGGTATGATTAGTGGGCTCATAGTTACAAGTTCTTTGAAAATTTGAGTCCATGTTGTAATGACTGAAATAACGAATAAAACGTTCTCGGTTTTTAAGCCACATCAGTTGGAATAAAATCCTCGAGCTTTCGATGACCATCTCCACCATTTCACTGACTGCCGGGGTTGCTACGGTTCCTTGCTCATATAGGCATGATGACATCATCAGCAGCCTATCAGATAGACCCCATGTGGCGCGCGCGCCTAAGTCGACCCTGGCTGCTAGCGGAGCTATTACCCGTGGCAGCACTGGTGACGTCAGGTGGCGCCAGGGGCAGGCGCCACGTTTGAAACTGCCGCTCCCGCTTCAGGTTCCAGTCTTTGCTTTCTTTCGATGTCCAACGCCCGCCGCCTTACACTTCTGGGTAACTCTGGTCTCTGTTGAAATTGTTGTTGCTTAAACGAAGCTCGGTCGCTTCCTTTATGACAGAATCCCAATACGTAGATGCATGAGCCAACACTTTTGTACCGTATGTTATGTCCGTTTTCTAGGCAATGCTCCGCTATGGCCGACTTGTCAAGCTCCCTTTTGTGTTATATGGCGCTTGTGCTTAGTATAACACTCCGCAACTGTGCGAATTGTTTTTGCGGTATACATGCTGCCACATTCACAGGATACGCCATACACGCCGTACACTCGAAGAGCAATGTTGCCTTTAACAGGGCGCAATATATCCCGTATCTTGGAGGCGGGCCGGAATACTGATCTTAGCCCATGTTACTGCAGCAGACGTCCTAACTTGCTGCTAGTTGCTCCACAGTATGGCTCAAATGGCTCTGAGCACTATGGGACTTAACTTCTGAGGTCATCAGTCCCCTGGAACTTTGAACTAATTAAACCTAACTAACCTAAGGACATCACACACATCCATGCCCGAGGCAGGATTCGAACCTGCGACTGTAGTGGTCACGCGGTTCCAGACTGAAGCGCCTAGAACCGCACGGCCACACAGGCCGGCGCTCCACTGTATGGCATGAATGCAGTCCGTTTGGCCTCGTCTACTGATTCACCACACACTAATCGGTACTTGAACGCCAATAGTTTCCACCACCCTGTACACAAGAAAGCGGTCCTGAACAGGTTGGTTCATAGAGCCAAGATTATCTCAGACGACGACCACCTACAGTCTGAATTGCAGAACATAAAACGTGTTTTCGAGGAAAATGGATACAGCAAAAGAGACATCGCAAAAGCTTTCAGGGGCCGCCGACGAAAGACACCTGGTGGATCAGTAGAAGAGGTCAAACGGACTGCCTTCCTCCTATACTGTGGAGCAACTAGCAACAAGTTAGGACGTGCCGCAGAAACATGGGCTAAGACCAGTGTTCCGGCTTGAAAACCGAGAACGTTTTATTCATGTATGCCGTCGCGAAAGACTCCGAGGACTGAAATAACGTCGGCTACCATCTGAATCTGTGCCTTCGTTTCCTCCTCCGTTTCTGGATTCTTCCGATAGTGTATATCCACCTTACTATGCATCAACAATGGGTTTTTTCGTATTCACTTGAAAATGGCCTAATAAAGACGCTGAAACTGGTTGTGAACTTACTCGGTTGTTACTACCAACTGGAGCGGCTTTTCATTAATTGAACGTACGCTTGCGGAATCAGCATCTTCCGAATCTGGAGACCCTAATAATGCTCACAGAGTCAACAGGTGTCATGGTGCCTTGGACTACCACCACAAAGCCCAGGAGGACCAGTTGAGTGCCCTCACAGCATAGTAATATCTCCACCCGTCTGCGTCCATGGCGCAGTTTATGATTCAAACAGCTGTTACCCTGTATAATGATGTAACAGGACACAACCACTGACAAATGTAACAAGAAGTTGATACATCCGACCACACGACGCGTTTCCATTGGCCCAGGGTACAACCTCGATGATCCGGAGCCTACTGCAGTAGTAACTGACAATGTTGCGGTGTCGGTATAGGAATACATAGGGACCGTCTGCTGCTAAGTCCCATGTTCAACGTCGTGTCAAGAACGATGTGCTCTAAAACGTGCCTGCAGCAGAATTGCGTTGAGTCGTTAGATCTGCCACAGATTGTTCTGAACCGCCTTGCAGAAGCGCCAAATCCCCGACTAGTTCGTTGTGTGTAGGTATTGACGTCCAACCCGTCGTTGCCTACTCGTGATTTCACCAATGTTGAACCACTTTTCAAAAATGCTCATAGCAGTAGCACGCGAACAGCCCATCAGCTTTCTGAGATGCTCGTTCCCAGGCATGGGCCGTAATAATGCCCCCGTTCTCAAATTACCTTAAGTCCATAATACCTCTAGATTACGTCCCGTACTGTCGCTACGAAGATTCCGCGTTAGTCTCTGCTTCGCTGAAATGCTTCTTCTACTGTGTTATTTGCCCGCAACGCCGTCAGACGTATCGCAGAAGGCAACTGTCATGATGCCACAATTTTGCAATGTCTGTACTTTTCAGTGTCGTAACGTCCTTCAGACATTCATCTGTGTCTGAAGGACATTGCACAGTGCTGTACAAATACTGACTATACAGACACAGCAAATTTGTATTACCTGCTAAGGCAGGCCAAAACGAAGATAACAATAATGTGTGTGGGAATCACAGAAATTGTGCGAGCACTGAGTCATGTGGACACGGTGACATATGGAGGCCCGAATCCATCTAATACATCAGTGTATTGATTACATTGAGCCATGGGGCTCCTATCACTCTTATTTCCCCACGCCAGCCGTTACCTTTGACTGTGGACGACACTAAAGGGTCTAGAGGACAGGCATGGAGAGCAGAAAGAGGTGTAACTGGACAGTGTTCGGATCGTTGAGGGGCAGTCATGGCTTGACGGCTCGGCCAGGTACCAGGAAGTGAGCAGCAATACCGAGTGCAAGCCAGCAAGCTGGGCTCAGTTCTTGTGGCGTTGCTGTGGGAGTGGACTTTAGGCGGTTGGCCGCCTGAGATTTTGTACCGAGTCACCTGTATAGTTATTGGGTGGGAATGCACTGTGAAGACATGGTGAGTGCAATGCCTTGCTCAGGATTTCATTCACTTTGATGTCAACTGCCTGTACCAGGAATGTGCATGTATTAATCCACCTGGCTATTCGTAACAACCAAAACTACCTGAGTGAACAGTTCTGTTCAAATGGCTCCAAGCACTATGGGACTTAACATCTGAGGTCATCGGTCCCCTAACATTTCTGTTTGTGTAACGTGCGCTGCAATTTTTATGTGGCTTATCGATGTGTGTCTCAGTTTTGGACTAACCGTAAAACATGCAGTAGCGGCTGATTCTATTGCACGTTAGAAAACACAAAAAATTTAAATGTTAATTCATTCCTCTCGTGTTTTTCAATGGCTCTGAGCACTATGCGACTTAACTTCGGAGGTCATCAGTCGCCTAGAACTTAGAACTAAATAAACCTAACTAACCTAAGGACATCACACACATCCATGCCCGAGGCAGGATTCGAACCTGCGACCGTAGCGGTCGCTCGGTTCCAGACTGTAGCGCCCAGAACCGCACGGCCACTCCGGCCGGCGCGTGTTTTTATTCGGGCGTAAGTTGTCTGTTGGGGTGAAGGCAGCGCAAGTCATAAGCATGGTAGCCTTTATGTTTTTGTGTATGTCCATATTTTCAGTAAAAATATATTCTCTTATAGCACTTTGTAGAGCAAAGCTGTTCCAGTCTTTGGCTATCGTAATCTTTAGAACTATGTGGCTTCCTGATATTGATTAAAACATGTTCCTATCCTAGAAACCTTTATGTGCTTCTTAAGTTGTAAAGCTGCTGTGCAGTCTGATTCAGATTTTGGAGTTATTACAGAGCATTGTGCTGTGGGTTAAGTACATGTTCCATTAAGTAGTTTAATTCAGGAACGGCAGTTGCTGCTAAAGCGCTGTTATATGGCATTTTTTAATTAATTGTGATTCATCAAATCAGTATAAATTTTACTGCACAGCTTGTAATTCTCATCCTGGATTTCTTATAGTTATTAAACTTCATGCAGGTTGCTCTCAAGTTAATCTTTTTATTTATTCGTTATAGATATATTATGATCAGTGTCTTTGAAACTAAGAGGCCTTCTGGAAACATAATAGAATTTTCATAAAGAGACTGAATTTCGAAAATTTCGTGGTTTAAATTATTTGTGGTCGTTCATGCTAAGCCAAGCACAGCATCTATTTTTTGATATTTGTATGACTTTTCTACTGTGCGATGGTTTAAGATTTTAAATCTTTCTAGTTAAAAAATTGTTGCGGTATTGTTTGTATTCCAAATGTAATCGTAGTTTTCAGTCTGCTGTGGTGTTTAGATTGTAACTGCCCTTCTGCCCGTGCTTGAGGATCCTGTTGAATGATATTGCTATGGTGACTGGGACCGCCGTATTGTGATTGTCAGTGATGAGCTGTATTTAAAGATTTTTGTTCTACGTTTACAATCAAGATCTAAATAATTTTATTATAAGTTCTCTGTAAAGCAACTTTTTAAGATAAGTAGTTATTGAACTTTGTAATTTGAGAATGGTGCTTGAAATATTGCTGCGTTTAGATGATGATGATGATGTTTGGTTTGTTGGGCGCTCATCTGCGCGATTGTCAGTGCCCATACAAATTCCCAAATTTTTCTACGCCCAATCTCGCCACTTTCATGATTAATGATGAAATGATGAGGACAACACAAACACCCAGTCATCTGACTGCGTTTATCTGTTGTGGCCTGACCCTACATCTACATATACATAGATACACCGCAAGCCACCGTACGGTGCTTGGCGGAGGGTGCACTGTACCACTACTAGTCACTTCTTTTCCTGCTTAACTCGAAAATAGAGCGTGGCAAAAACGACCCTCTATATGCCCCCATATCAGCTCTAATTTCTCGTATTTTATCTTCGTGCTCCTTGCTAGTAACGTATGTTGGCGGCAGTAGAATCGTTTGGCAGTCAGCTTCAAACGCCTGTTCTCTAAGTTTTGTCAATAGCGTTTCTCGAAAAGAACGTTGCGTTCCTTCCAGAGATTCCGATTTGAGTTCTCGAACCACTTCTTTAACACTTACACGTTGTTAGAACCCACCGGTAACAAACCTAACAGCCGGCTCCAAAATTGCTTCGATGTCTTTCTTCTATCCTACCTGGTGCGGATCCCAAATACTGGAGCAGTACTCAAGAACAAGTCGCAGCAGCATCATTTATGCGGTTTCCTTTAAAAGTGAGCCACTCTTTCCTAAAATTCACCCAGTAAATCGAAGTCGACCGTTCACCTCCCACACCACAGTCTCACATGCTCTTTCCATTTAATTTCGCTTTGCAGTACACTAGTAATACTGTAACCGAATGTTGCCGTTTTATTCTTCCTACTCATCTTCATTAACTTTCATTTTTCCACATTTACAGCTAGCTGCCATTCATCACACCAATTAGAAATTTTGTCTAAGTCGTATCTTCCTACAGTCTCTCAAGTTCGACACCTTACCGTACAACACAGCATCATCAGCAAACAACCGCCGGTTACAGCCCATTGAAATGGAAATGAGCGTTTGGCGTCATTGGCCGACCTGCCCCTTGCGGGGCAGGTCCGGCCGCCTTGGTACAGGGCTTATTACATTCGACGCCACATTGGGCGACCTGCGCGCCGGATGGGGATTAAATGATGATGAAGACGACACAACACCCAGTACCTGAGCCGGAGAAAATCTCCGACCCAGCCGGGAATCGAACCCGGGCCCGAAGGACGACAATCGGTCACGCTGACCACTCAGCTATCGGGGCGGGGCAGTGCCGCCAATGATGTCCGCCAAATCATGTATGTAGAGAACAACAACGCTCCCATCACATTTCCCCGGCGCACTGCTGACGGTACCATTGTCTCTCAAGCTGCGACATGGTCGCGGGTTGAACAGTGACCCGAATATGGAATAAATTTCTTTACTTCACGTCTATGGTCACGAATTTTTTATCAGACTACCGGTTTCGGACTATAATGACCATCTTCAGATGTCTTTTATAAAAACATTTTTATAAAATAGTTCTGAAGATGGTCATTACAAACCGAAACGGGTAGCATGAAGAAAAAAAATTATGACCATAGACATGAAGCAAAGGAAAGTTACCATTGTCTCTGACGAACATCTAACAACTAATTATGCTGACACTTAAGTACCAAACCACATTTAACGCATCAGGGTCGCCATAGAGTAAGATGTAAACTTTTTACACACAAGTTCGGCTAGTATCAGTGAGCTGTAGACGCTGGTTGCGCGGTCAAGCATTACGATGGCTCCCCAACCATTAAGGCGCTTGGTTGCTGCGTCACCACTCGTTGCCGCAGGTCTGATCGGGATGGGAAACGATGCTAGACGCTACTCGCTAGGTGTCCCCACTTCAACAGGGAGTGAACGTGAACTGCCACTTTCTTAAATGCTGTGTGACTGGTAAACCTTTCGGGTTATAAGTTCGTGGTCCAAGAAACTCTTCTGTCCCTAACGTTTCGTCCAGAACTACGCTGGACATCTTAAGACCGGTAAGACTCAGTTGAGTCAGTTAGGAACAGAAGAGTTTCGTGAAGCACGAACTTCTACCCCGAAAGGTTTACCAGCAGCAGTATCATCCGGTCGTAGAAGCCTCCATCCTATCAGTGCGTTGTATAATGTGTCTCCAATTTTTATCTCTTTGAGACTGTAAAAGAAATATGACGGAGAAGCCTAAAACATGATCTTAATTACTTTCAGAAACATAATCACGAAATTTACATGTTGTAGTGGGACGCGAAATTGAAGCGTCACCCATCTACCAGTGTCAGCCCAGTTTGCAGGTGATTACTGTTTTGTTTATGTATTTTTGTAATATTTGTAATGGCTGTGAATTATCTAAAGTTTTGTATTTATTTTTTATGTTTCATGTACGGAGAGGGCGGCGCAACGAACGGAGATCGCATATTCGCTGCCGGGACCAGAGAGAAAATTGCTGGCCACTATACGTCGCGGGTCGACAGCCAAAGAGCAACAGAAGATCCTGAAACCGAGTTGTTGCCTCGTGGTTCTAAAAATTGAAAATTAAGAATTTGTCATACTTGTACAACAATGAAATCATATAAAGTTTAATCATGTTGTAAATGTTCAGTTCTATCTTGTCAAGGCTCAGGTTCACGTCTATATGTAGGAAGATAATAACGTGTTCCGAGAATTTATTTATGAAGAATTATGTTACGTAATTTATTTGACTAGATTATTAATTTTTGACAACGTTCATCACGAGTTTGAATCTTGAAAGTTTATTCAATGTGGTTCCAATATCTATTAAAGCAGGTAACTTGCATTAATATAATTTCTGAGGAGAAACAAACGACATCTAAATTGAAAACGTTTGCGCAAACCAATTGGACTGAGTGACGTAATTCTGCGCATACGACTCAAATGATGATGTTTTAGTTACAGTTTCGTTCAAGAACCATTCAGAGACAAATTTTAAAAAGAATTTAAATAATTTTGAAGTGTGTTGTAACTGACGTAGGTGACGAAGTCTGCACATGGTCATATGTCAAAAGAAAATCATGTACACAAAACTTACGTCGTTACACTACAATGTGAACCACAATTTTATCCATCAAAATCTGCTTTATAGAAAACAGAACTACACTATTCCGGAGAAGCAGTAAGTTAAACGTAGTTTGGCAGAGCCTAGGAGTGAGTTACACACATCTATACTTCATATGCAGGTGCTATAAATTTGCCTTTTAAATTCATTTTTATTTGAATTTATTATTTGCTCCTTATCTCGAATGAGTTAATAAAGATTAAATAACAAATAGTTCAAATGGGTCTGAGCACTATGGAACTTAACGTCTGAAGTCATCAGTCCCCTAGAACTTGTAGCGGTCGCGCGGTTCCAGACTGTAGCGCCTAGAACCGCTCGGCCACTCCGGCCGGCGATTAAATAACAGCACACCAGCAGTTTGGGTACTTTCAGTAAGTTTGTCACTCGAAATTCAGCAGTTCCCATGTAGAGTAGTTATTAATTTTTCCGACCGGTAAATGAACATAAATTTTTTCCACTAGCTCTTTAACTAGTGAAGGAAACACGTGATGGAGTCTTATTTTTCTTCTTCCACATGAAACGTTTCTGCTCATGCAAGTCATTCAACATGTTTAAGTAATGCCTTCAACGAAAATATGTAGTTTTCTGTCTCTGTCGATAGTGAAAATGTTGGTATGACACGTCTACCTTTGCTCTTTCGGTATCCTGACTTTCCTAAACAGTTCCCGGATAAATAAATTGAGCGAGTTTTTTTATATACCCCTGAGTAAGAATCTTCTATACATATAACTAATAAAGTCCTCCTTGACGTTTTTCTGTCTGTATCTGAAAGCTAATTACAGGAACTACTGTAGGGGTTTTGAGACGGGTTTCACAAATAGGTAAATACTGATTCACGGGGAAGGTTTGAGAATATAAGTGATTACCACTACCCTGACAAGTCCTCTGGCAATGGACTCTTAGTGCGACCCGCGGAAGCGGGAGGGGGGGGGAGGAGGGTAGCTAGTAAGAGAACTACTTTTAGGTCGTGCATCTATAGTTCTACGTCCCTGGGCAGAACGAGTTCACCGTCTGTACGTACATCAGATGCTAGACATTGTCTGTAAGTGTGGAAAATATGCGCAACAATCTTTCCCACACTTCATCATGACTTGCAATCAGAAATAACATCTAGGGGTACTACATCAATGATGAATTGAACACATAGTGAAGAAATAATAAAAAGGACCGAAACTTCTATATTTTAGGTTTCCATATTGACGAGAGTTCGAACTGAAAAAGGCACGTTTTGGAACCTCTAAAACAACTTAGTTCAGCTACATCTGCATATAGAGTCACTGCAAATCTTGCGGAGAAACAAATTAGTAAGTTGATATATTTTGCATTTTTTCATTCAGCAATGTTATATGGACTACTGTTTTGGGATAATTCATCTTTAAGAAGAAGAGTCTTCATTGCTTGAAAAAGTGCTCTAAGAATAATATTTGGCGCTCACATATTTGCAATACCACTCACATATGCACACTACCAGAAGGAGAAATGACACTCATTATTCAACATTAAGGTTGTCTTTATTACAAAAGGGGGGCACGATGCAGCAACAAAAATGTCTGACAGAAGGCAAAGTAAAATTTGAAAACACACTGAAAAAGTTTCTTCTTGCCAACTCCTTCTACTCCGTAATAGAATTTCTATTATCGTAATATATTAAAGGTGACGGGTAGGAATTACTAACTCACATCGACGTATATAAAAAATTAAAATAAAATAAAACAAAACTAATAAAAGTTCAGCATGTAGCCACATTTACAAATTAATTTGCGATGTGAATGTAAAATGACTCATTCTACATAATTTCGATTTATCGTGCGAAGTAATCCAAAGAATATGAAATTAAGCAATGAACTGTAGTATACAATAGATTTTAAGGCAATCCATAAGTTTCGTATTGATCTGAATAGTAGTAAAGCAGATGCTGATCGCGGTGGTTTCCAAGTGTACTAGGTACCTCTTGACTACAATTGCCCATTTATCTAACTCTGAGGGCAGCTGCTAGCCTGAAGTGAAACTTCTTGGCTAGCGTCCAGTTGGCTTCCAGGCCACGCCCTTGGAGAAGGCCTACTTGGAGAGTTTCCAGGCAAAGAAATTGTTTCGCAGGCCACGGCGGGAATTCATCGGTCCTCACGCCGACACTGCAACAGATTAAATGAAACAGCCGCTGCTCCTACCGGGAGACCAGCAACAGCCGTGACTCACTACACGGTGCTTCGGCGATGTGGATGCTCAGCAGAGAAAACCGGTCGCTGTTCAGCCAACTAGCAGGTTTTTGAACACCGAGGCAGCGTACAAAACTGAGTGGATTGCATTACCATGCCACTAATGCACCTATCCTAAAGTTATAGACCGGCTTAAAGGGCGACATGTCAGTGGAAACCGGTCTCCATCTTTCCGCTGCGCCGGCCGCTGTGACCGAGCGGTTCTAGGTACTTCAGTCCGGAACCGCGCTGCTGCTACGGTCGCAGGTGCGAATCCTGCCTCGGGCATGGATGTGTGTGATGTCCTTAGGTTAGTTACGTTTAAGTAGTTGTAAGTCTAGAGGACTGATGACCTCAGATGTTGAGTCCCATGGTGCTTAGAGCAATTTGAGCCTTTCCGCTGCCATCTGGCATTAATGGAGAGAGGTGGTTGGAATTTAGATTCCAATAACAGCGAGGACTACAACTGACCCAATTTTTTGTCGCAGCTTGGGTGTGCGTTGTCTCGTATGAAGGAGACTATACCAGATAAGGATCGGATCCATTAAAGCTTGTTAGAGTACGATAGGATGTAACGGAACTTTACCTATGCCTTTTGAACATTGCATAGTAAACAGAAAAAACATAGGCACTGCGATATTGTCACATTTATGTGTCCCGACTCGTGGATGGATGCGATTTTAGTACCAGTTCTGAAATCAGGGGAGGAACGCATATTTCCCGGCTTTACAGGAAAAACGCTAGAACTCATGCTCAACCGGCGTCGTACTTGGGTCCTGGGCCTACTTAGTCATTACCATTGTGGTTTTCGGAGGTGGAGTTCAACCACTGAACACCTCACCCCGCTAATGGCGGAAGTACAAAAATCTTTCCTCTTCAGGTAGCACTTCATAGGTATCTGCTTCGATTCTGAGGTGGTCTACGACATTACATGGAAGCATCATATCATAGGACGGCTCCACACATGGGGCTACAGAGGACAACTATCAATATTCAAATGGTCCTTTCGTTCCAGACGATTTATTAAATATACTCTTTCCGAGCGATTTGAGCAAGAGAGTGGTGATCAACGATCTTTTTAAAGCGTGACATTGTTTGCTATTGTCACCAACGGTGTTAAGCCCACAGTAAGACTCTCGTTCGATGTTCATTGTTCATTGATGAATTTGCCATATTCTGCCCCTATAGCTGCAACTATAATTAGATGAGCGGTGGGCAGATACCAAAGATTTTAAACTTTCTTCAGAGAAATGTGTTTCCTATTATATAAATAGTTCGTATAACGCTCATATTACACTTTTAATCGTCCCATCCTTAAAATGAGAGACATGTTCTCATTCTTAAAAGTTTATCGAGGTTTCTGGGTTTCACATTTTATGAGAGGCTTGTATTTGAATGATACAAAGGGCAAACGTCCAAATGCACAGCTCATGGTGAAAAGACCAAATATGTTTGCTCCAGTTTTACACGGCGTTTATGCTACTCTGTCTTGGGTATGGATGCACGGTTTACAGCTCAGCTAGCCCATCTTAAGCTAAATCAGTAACGCCGTTCACCATGAGGGTAACAGCCTCTTTGTTGAAGCGGCTGGGCCACTGTTCATCATCCGGTGGCAGATCTTCATCATGCCACACGTATGCAGCCTACCACCGACCACACAATCACCGGTATTCAATAGCGGTGTTCGCTTTTATATGAAGCGGCTGTTCGGGAACTGACTGCGAATGATGGGGCCATTCGGAATTGACGTGCAGTAGGATCTAGTTGGTCTTAATGAACCACTCAAAAATGTGACAATATCTCAGTGGCTGTGTTTTCTCTATTTACGATGCAATGTTCCACTGGGGAATCTACACCCGTTACAAAATACGTGAAATGCATTCGCAGTTGCTAATATGGAGAACCATTAGCTGTGCAATGGAATAACGACAATGAATATTTCTGCCGGAGCGGGACTTGAACTTGGATTTCCCGCGTATTGTGGGCGGGCGCCTTATCATTAGGCTATCCGAGCACGCACGATTCATGGACAGAACCAAGCTTCCATATGTCTTCAACCATGTGTCTACAACCTACACTGCCGGCCGCAGTGGCCGTGCGGTTAAAGGCGCTGCAGTCTGGAACCGCAAGACCGCTACGGTCGCAGGTTCGAATCCTGCCTCGGGCATGGATGTTTGTGATGTCCTTAGGTTAGTTAGGTTTAACTAGTTCTAAGTTCTAGGGGACTAATGACCTCAGCAGTTGAGTCCCATAGTGCTCAGAGCCATTTGAACCATTTGAACCAACCTCCACTTCCCTGTGCAGGGAAGACATTTTACTTGAAAGTCGCTTGCTCAATGTCGGCGAAATAATACATGCATGCATCGTAATTCGGAAAACCACAGGTACTTCCAAATGATATCTATCGGCCGACATCGAGCAAGCGTCTGTCCAGTAAAATGTGTCCTCTGGGCGGGAGTATACATGATGGATATATGAGTACAGGCTGTAGACACATGGTTGACGACATATAGATGTTTGGGTTTGGCAGTGCGTCGTGCTGATTGTTGCCCATATTCGCAAGTGAGAACACATTTCATGTATTTCGTAACAGCTGCAGTCCGAGAAACATTGCATCGTAATTCGGAATAACACAGGTACTGCAATAATGTATTTGTCCGCCGTCACAGGTCAAGTATCTCTAACGTAAAATGTTTCTCCTGCGCAGAATATACATAACGGATGTGCGAGTACAGGATTCGATTCTACACAGAGTACGCGAAAGAACTTGCCCCCCTTCTTACAGCCGTGTACCGCAAGTCTCTAGAGGAACTGAAGGTTCCAAATGATTGAAAAAGAGCACAGGTAGTCCCAGTCTTCAAGAAGGGTCGTCGAGCAGATGCACAAAAGTATAGACCTATATCTCTGACGTCGATCTGTTGTAGAATTTTAGAACATGTTATTTGCTCGCGTATCGTGTCGTTTCTGGAAACCCAGAATCTATTCTGTAGGAATCAACATGGATTCCGGAAGCAGCGATCGCGTGAGACCCAACTCGCTTTATTTGTTCATGAGACCCAGAAAATATTAGATACAGGCTCCCAAGTAGATGCCATTTTCCTTGGCTTCCGGAAGCCGTTCGATACAGTTCCGCACTGTCGCCTGATAAACAAAATAAGAGCCTACGGAATATCAGACCAGCTGTGTGGCTGGATTGAAGAGTTTTTAGCAAACAGAACACAGCATGTTGTTCTCAATGGAGAGACGTCTACAGACGTTAAAGTAACCTCTGGCGTGCCGCAGGGAAGTGTTATGGGACCATTGCTTTTCACAATATATATAAATGACGTAGTAGATAGTGTCGGAAGTTCCATGCGGCTTTTCGCGGATGATGCTGTAGTATACAGAGAAGTTGCAGCATTAGAAAATGTAGGAAGATCTGCAGCGTATAGGCACTTGGTGCAGGGAGTGGCAACTGACCCTTAACATAGACAAATGTGATGTATTGCGAATACATAGAAAGAAGGATCCTTTATTGCATGATTATATGATAGCGGAACAAACACTGGTAGCAGTTACTTCTGTAAAACATCTGGGAGTATGTGTACGGAACGATTTGAAGCGGAATGATCGTATAATTGTTGGTAAGGTGGGTGCCAGGTTGAGATTCATAGGGAGAGTCCTTAGAAAATGTAGTCCATCAACAAAGGAAGTGACTTACAAAACACTCGTTCGACCTATACTTGAGTATTGCTCATCAGTGTGGGATCTGTACCACGTCGGGTTGGCAGAGGAGATAGAGAAGATTCAAAGAAGAGCGGTGCGTTTCGTCACAGGGTTATTTGGTAAGCGTGATAGCGTTACGGAGATGTTTAGCAAGTGGCAGACTCTGAAAGAGCGGCGCTCTGCATCACGGTGTAGTCTGCTGTCCAGGTTTCGAGAGGGTGGGTTTCTGGATGAGGTATCGAATATATTGCATCCCCCTACTTATACCTCCCTAGGAGATCACGAATGTAAAATCAGAGAGATTCGAGCGTGCACGGAGGCTTTCCGGCAGTCGTTCTTCCCATACGCGACTGGAACAGGAAAGGGAGGTAATGATAGTGGCAGTAAAGTGCCCTCCACCACACACCGTTGGGTGGCTTGCTGAGTAGAAATGTAGATGTAGATGTAGGTGTGGATGTAGACACATGCTTGACGACATATGGAAGACTGGGCCTGTCCGAACTATTTTTTATAAATCAATGTTCAAAGGAATTGTAACGACGCTACGTTTTCAAATCTAAATCTTTCAGAATCTTATTCGAACACTGTGACTGTGTTGTAGTTTACTCTGATGGGGCTAAGCAGTGGAATTCTACGCGCTGCGCTGTGTTATTTACAGAAAATGGATTCGCTTTCCTAATAGCATAATAACACACTGAGTGCACAGTGTACGACTCTGAATTATTGCGATTTTGTGAGCGCCCCAGTAGCGCGGTACAAGCCTGCTACTAAATTCATCTGCAGACTCTAAATGTTCCTCACGCTATCCATTCATATACCCAGTAGGAAAATACATTCAAATGACCCAAGGCACTTTTTTTCGCTTACAGAAGCAGGGCAAGAAAGTGTTTTCTGTTGGGCACTAGAGCGCTTGGCATTTCATGGCAATGAAGCAGTAGACGGATCAGTGAAGGATGCCTGAGTGGAAAATGCAATTCGCGAATGTGTTGTCCATGTACACGTTGTTACCTCGCTGTTGGGGTGTAGGGCAGTGCACCGCATTTTAACTGAATGCGTTTTATATCAAGATATGACAGTTGCAACAGGTTTACAAGCTCACTTACCGTCTATTTTAGAAGACGATGAATCGAATGTAGTTAGTATTTTAAGATTCTGCGCGATGTCTGCCCTTCTACGTAGTTTCCTAAGTAGAAAATTTTTAAGGTATTTCAGGGTGGCTGGTTCATCTTTATTTTCCCAATGACCAGCTAGGCACGGTTACTTGTTACATTATTTTAGCTGTTACATGGTCTTATTCTGTGTATTTGAACTATAAAATAGGAGTGCGAGTGCGAATGAGAGATGACGTAGCAGCATGGCTGAGAATTAATTTTTAGATTCAAATGGTTCAAATGGCTCTGAGCACTATGGGACTTAACTGCTGTGGTCATCAGTCCCCTAGAACTTAGAACTACTTAAACCTAACTAACCTAAGGACATCACACACATCCATGCCCGAGGCAGGATTCGAACCTGCGACCGTAGCGGTCACGCGGTTCCAGACTGTAGCGCCTCGAACCGCTCGGCCACTCGCGCCGGCCAATTCTTCTTATGTCTGACACCATCACTATTGTTATTATTATCATAATAATAATAATAACTATTATTATTACATTTATTATTATTATTATTATTATTATTATTATTATTACATACCATTACCACTATTCGTGGCAGCAATTGCAGTAGTACAAGTACTTCCAGTAATGACCTTACTATTTCATAGTCAGTATTATTTACTCACTTTGCACCTCAGACGCTCAGGTCTTTTTAATACTATTTGTCACATTAAAATTGTTATTTCTTATGAAACTATGATGTAAAAAAGGTACTGTATGTGTGAACCCTGGACCGATGTAAGAGGGGGAAAGATGGCCCTAAACTGATGAGGTTAAATAAATGAATAAAATAAGTAATAAATAAATAAATAAACAGTCATAAATGTTATCTGAAGCACTTAAATAGAAGAAAAGTTCTCACAGTGATTGACAACGCGGTCAACCACATATCAGCGGAGTCAGGCAGAACTTTCAAATGGCTAGGAGGTTCTTTCTGGAGTGATTTACGGCGGAACGACCACATAAAACCAGACGCGGAGGAGGCAGATGCCAGGCGTAGATTTATTGGAAGAATCCTGCGGAAGCGTAATTCTGACAGGAAAGAGGTCGCAAACAAAACCCTCACTCGAGCAATTCTTGAGTGGAAGAGCTGCACAATGTCACGGAGTTGTTTAGTCACTGTGTGGGTGACACGTAAGTGTTGTCAAAGATGTCGACGGGTTTTCCCTTCGCGGAACGTCCGTAAATGAAGTAGGAAATTGGGGCTTTCATGATACTGGTGGAATATCTACCCTCCGCTACATCCCATACGTCATCGCACGGAGCGCACCTATAGATGTAGGTTCTGATTTATTTCTTGATGCTGGAATCTGTCTCAGTTCAGTTAATCTCCTCTTTCTTCTATTTTGGACGAAAATACCACGTGATCACGTGACCTCCAATGGGTGTCGTATGAAAAGTTGGGACCAAGTTTTCTGTTTATAACTTGTAACAGTCGCCTGTTTACAACTGAAATCAGTATTTATTCAGTTGCTGCTCACAGTGGGGGGGTGGTCAGATAGTATCAGACAAATATCAGACAGTTTTTCCTGGGTGGTATATTTGGACATTCTTCACTGATACGGTACTTACATTTTAGTCATATAAGAACACTGTGTGATAGAAACAGGGTCTGTTTTAATCAGTCTCTAAAAGTGGAGTGTTATTATTGGCAACACCGAAAGTCAGTAATATGTTTGAGGTAGGTACGCCATTCGCTGGGATGTGCTGTGGCTGTAAAGGCCTTCTACGAAAATAGTGAATGTGTTGCTTCTGCTCATCGTCATTTCAATTTTAAACGGAATGATCCTGTACTATCGGCACATGGAATCATCTTATGGGTGAGAAGCCTTTAGGCAACAGGAAGTGAGGTCGCCAGGAAGGCCCAGAATTTGTCGCTCACACGAACGAACAGAAGAGATGCAACATATTGTATCCAACAGTCCGAAGCATTCTGTGAGCAAAATTGTGACAGTAGTGGGAATTGTGGGTCGTAGTGTTCACAGAATTCTACGGAATGGTTTACCATTGCAACTGCACAGATAAAGGTTATGCAACAGTTAAATGAAACCGATTATGAAAAGCGAATGAGTGTTTGTTGAAGTGACGAGGCACATTTCCATCTCAGTGGGCCGGCCGGAGTGACCGTGCGGTTTTAGGCGCTACAGTCTGGAACCGTGCGACCGCTACGGTCGCAGGTTCGAATCCTGCCTCGGGCATGGATGTGTGTGATGCCCTTATGTTAGTTAGGTTTAATTGGTTCTAAGTTCTAGGCGACTGATGACCTCAGAAGTTAAGTCGCATAGTCGCATAGTTAAGTCGCATTTTGAACCAGCTCAGTGGTAATGTCAAGAAACAAATGGCCGTTACTGATGCGAGGACAGTAGCCATCGGCGCCATCAACGCCCCTTACACACAGTGTGGTGCGCTGTTTCCTCAGTGGGCATAGTCGGTCCTTTCTTTTTTTGAGGATGAACGTGGACGAGCAACCACAATCACAACGCAGTGGTACGCTACCATGGCTGAACTTTTGTCGCAATTGCAAACTTTCCTCCAAATGAGTATTGGTTTCAACAAGATGATGCTACGTCTCATTCTGCTCCAGTTTCTATGGCAGCAGTGCGCAAAGTGTTCGGTAACCACATCATTCCAAGGAATGAGGACATATCGTGGCCTCCCAGATACCCCGACTTATCGATCTGTGATTACTTCCTATGGGGGTTCCTGAAACACAGGGAGTATGCTGGACGTCTACACGTAATTGCCGAACTGAAAGACACTATTTCTGCAGAAATCAAAAACATTTCGATACAAATAGTAACAATAGTAACAACATACAAGACATCGTTTTCGAAACGAAAGGGTATCGTTGTCGTGATTGAGAGTTTTGCGATGTATTACTCGGCCTATTTCGCTACATCCAAATCACCCGTTTTTCTGTCGCACCTTGCATTTAAATTTTCGGAGACTTGTATCGGATATGAAATTGTAACACGTTTCAGTATAGTTTTAATTGCACTGTGAATCATCATAAATAATAATCTAAAGTTAGTACAAGTTATAAATTTCAGTACGAAGTTTCCACCAAGGAAGAAAGTTGACACAAATAATCACAAATCCATAATGAGACTGAAATGCTTTGAAAAGAACGGGCCTGAATTAAAATATTACACCAAATAGGCAAAGAAACTGGTACACGTGTCTAATATCGTGTAGGGGCCCCGTGAGCACGCAGAAGTGCCTCAACACGACATGGCATGGACTCAACTAGTGTCTGAAGTAGTGCTGGAGGGAACTGAAACCATGAATCTTGTAGGGATGTCCATAAATCCCTAAGAGTACAAGGAGTGGAGATTTCTTCTGAATATCACGTTGTAAGGCATCCCAGACACGCTCAATAATGCTCATATCTGGGGAGTTTGGTGGAACAGCGGAAGTATTTAAACACAGAAGAGTGTTCCTGGAGCCACCCTGTAGCAGTTCTGGACGTATGGAGTGTCGCATTGTCCTACTGGAATTTCCCAAGTCCGTCGGAATGCACAATGGACATGAAAGGATGCAGGGAAACAGACAGGATGCTTACGTATGTGTCATCTGTCATAGTCGTATCTAGACGTATCAGGGGTCCCATGTCGTTACAACTTCATCTGCCACACCATTACGACCTCCACCAGCTTGAACAGTCCCCTGCTGACATGCATGGTCCATGGATTCATGATGTTATCTCCATACGTGTAGAAGTCCATCCGCTCGATACAATTTGAAACGAGACTCGTCCAGCCAGCCAAACCAGGCAACATGTTTCCAGTAATCGATCTAACAACTGTTCCAGACATTTAATGTCTTATATAGGCGTTTCCGTCCGCAGCGCCATGTGCTGCCTGTTTATATACCTCTGTGTTGGAATACGGATGCCTACACCAGTTTCTTTGGAGCTTCAGTGTAGTTTAACCTTTAATGAAACATTTATGACACGGAGAGTGAATACCATCCATTACCCCATGAGTACAAATTTCAAGGGCCCAAACCTCCGAAAGTTTCGTAGACTTTACGATATTGTTGCTGCTCATAACTGAATATTGTCGGAAAACAACTTTTTATTTACTAAAACAAGTTCCATGGCCACATCTTTGCATTCCTATAATGATGCAAATTGTTCACCTGTTGTACTCTTTGGAAATGAATATTTCTGACTTTCTTACCTGATGTAACATTTATCACTCTCTCTCGTTATTGCCATTTTAAATAGTCTGACATTTTCTAAGGGTTCATTCATGTTATTTTCATTCCATTCCTCTTGTGACTTAAGAAAAAAGGGGCGTAAATACTCAAGTTTTAATAGTATTTGTTTTGTCAGTAAACTCAAAATTACTTTGTCTGAAACAGACTGTTGGTTTAACATTCCATTGTTATTACTCTCACAGCCTACAGTGTAGAAAATAATATCAATTGCTTTTAAAGACGCAATTAAGAGTAATATTTCTTACTTGGAAAAAAAGCACGACAGTCCTCTCTAAATACAGGTAACTTATTGCTAGTAAAAACGCACTGTTGTTTTGATTCAGAACAGCATGAGCGGTCTTGCTCCTTCGTAGTTCACATTAAAGTTGTGCTTTAGGTTCTTTCAATGGTGGCAGAGATTATAAACAGCTCTTTACCTAGAGAATTTGCTGTCCGATACTACCTGAGCATCCCTTAACAGAGACACCTGTACACAGTCGAAGAAATCACACAAACTGTAGTTTCCCGCGGACAGCCACCAAGGTGTACTTGTGTACTTCAGTACAATTTCACACGTACTGTAAGTTTTTCATGATGTTTGACTTCATAGTGCAATACAACAACCATTCATAAAATTTCAATAAAACACTATTCAGATCAATATAATTTTTAATTTTTAATTCTGGTTCCAAATTTTAATAAAAAAACTGTCCACATCGCGATAATATTTTTTAAATTCTGGTTACTGGTTTCGGCTCTAAAACATATAACATTTGTAATGGCCACCCACCTTAAAAGCTGACATAAAGGCAACACTAGTTAACAATATAAAATGGTGTGTCACCCATATGGCTCCTGACGTCATTGACTTTTATACGTCCTCTCGAACAAGAGACCCTCAAACTAACTCAAGGTGGTACTGAGGAAGCTACGAGAGAAGAGAATCGCCTGCTCTTAAGAGCACGTTCGGCAAAGAGTACAGTTACAGCGGAAAAGAGATCAGCTTTGCGTTCTCTCTTGATTGACCCTGATAAAATTATCCTACCTACGGACAAACTGGTGCTACGGGTGTGCTGAAAAAGCGGTATCACGTTCAGACGACGCACTGTTTGTTATCTGTTTCAGCCATTCGCGGATTGACCGTTGACCCGACAAATACTGTGGAGGGGAAGACCATTACCCTTTTGCTGCAACGTTCCTTGCTACAAGATGCTGTCAGGAGCTTAGTCTCAATGATTGAGCAGTCTTCCGAAGAACCATAAAGAAGGGGTCCATCCTTTCTCCTGTGCTGTAAGTGTTACAACAACACCTTGACTGAAGAGCCACCAGTAGGTCGGGCTGTACCTCGTTCTGGAACTGAACACATTTACACTTCTTTGCGGTAGACTCTGAATCTCAAATATTTTAGTAAGGTATCATATGATATCTCTCGTATTCCTCTGGAGATTCATTGAAGTATGTGTATCTCACCATCTGGCTTAGCATAAAGGCGTACTTTGTACTTTGGATCACAGAGCCTATGTCAGTTCAGAGCAGAAAATCTGTCGGTTGATATAGCCCATCATGAAGCTAGCTTTCATCACAATGGGTATAGTGAGAGACACGTAAGACGTGCATTGCACTATCGGCCAACTATAAATGGGGTAAATGACAATGATAATGAGATGACCCGTGGATAACAGCTCTCTTCGCGTGTAGGATTTGCAGCAGAAGTGGTAATATTCCAAAGAAACGTAGTGTAAAGTGTGTTTCTCGACCACCATCTCGACCACCATCTACGATCAAGGACTAGCTAGTGTCTGGAAAGGATAATCTTAGTTCACTTAAGGCGAATTTCTACCGTATCCCCAACAGATGTGTCTCGTCGCACAACGGTCAGACTATCAGGACTGTTGAAGACTACTGTGTATAGCATAAGCGTCACACAAGCCAATAACAAACTGGAAAATCTGCAGTTGTAGAATATTGCCTTCTTACCGGTCACTCCATGGAATGTAACAATACAGAGATTCTGGAGCACACTTCCAGTTACTAGGATAGTGTTATTCGGGAAATGCTATTGTTATTATTCTGAAGAAACATAGTGTGCAGTTTGTTTCTTAGCCACCGTCTATAATTAGGAACCAGTTAGTGTCTGGAATTTACCGTATCCGCTGCAGTTAGTCGGCAAGACCAAATGGAGGATCAACGCCTCTGAAGATGTTCATCGCTGTTTTCGACGAAACATTAGGATCAGAAGAGTTTCGTGGATCACGACCTTATACCCCGAAAGCTTTACCAGCAGCAATGTCATCCGGTCGTGTAAACCTTCATTCTGTAATTCAAAAATGGTTCAAATGGCTCTGAGCACTATGGGACTTAACAACTGAGGTCATCAGTCCCCTACAACTTAGAACTACTTACACCTAACTAACATAAGGACACTACACACATTCATGCCCGAGGCAGGATTCGAGCCTGCGACCGTAGCAATCGCGCGGTTCCAGACTCGAGTGCGTAGAACCGCTCGGCCACACCGGCCGGCATTCTGGAATTGGTAAAACTATTGAAATAAGACTACAAAATAGTCTTTTTGCCTGAATTCGGCTTCGAATCCGTCTCACTCCTCAGTAACACAGCACAGGCACACAGTGGGAGCTACTTACTTACTAGTCGCTGGTCAACGTTACACTGTCGATAGCTTCTGCCTTGGTCATCTCTGGTTATGTCATGTCGTAAGTTGATTATTGTGTGCATATTATCTTTCTACATAAGACATTGTTTGGTTTTTGCGTCTGCTGAGAGCCACCATTGAAGGTCTATATTTTTACGATCTTATGATATGTTAAGGAAATACGCTCTCAAAATTTTTAAAATATTAAGAAAACGTAGTGTCCTGAAGGAATTATCCGAAAAGGACGGAAATCGATAGATGTGATGTGCATGTACAGACAAAGAAATGATTACAATTTCAGGAAAAAATGATGACTTATTAAAGAGGAACAGCTTCACAAACTGCGCAAGTCAATAATGTGTTGGCCATTATGCAAGCAGTTATAAGGATTGGCATTGGTTGATAGAGTTGTTGGAAGTCCTCCTGAGGGATATCGTACTCAATTCTGTCCAAATGCGCGTTCAAGAGTCAACTTGAGATGGTTGGCCAAGATAGGTTTTGACAAGCACGAAAACAGGTTCGCCGTTTGCGGACGGGCATTATATTGCTGAAAAGCAAGCCCAGAATAGCTCGTCGATAAAGGCAACAAAACAGTGCGTAGAATATTGCGGACGTATCGCTGTGATGAAACGGCGCCGCGGATGTCAACCGAACGAGTCCTGTTATGAAAGGAAATTGCACCCAAGAGCATCACTCCTGGTTGTCGGGACGTATGGCGGACGAGGGTAGAATTGGTACCCCACAGCGGTCCTAGGCGACTTCTGACATGTCTTCGCTCTTTATCGGGACTCCGTTCGTCGGAGTGGGACTCATACCAGAAGACAATTATATCCCCAGCCAATGAGATTTCAGGCCGAAGACGAGTCTGGAAAGGCTCCAGAGAACGATGGGATACCAACCTGACAGTCGCCCGCCATAGTCGTGGATGGGTCATAGCAGGAGGACCCATTTGGTTGTTATCAGCGGCAAACTCTCAGTACAGCGATTCGTCAAAGCTATTCTACGCTCTGTTTTTTTCCGCTTCAGGGCAAGCTATCCTGAGCTTATATTTCAACAAGATAATGCTCACCCACACAAGGCCAGAGGTGCTGCTGCTCGTCTTCGTGCTTGCCAGACCTCGCCGGATGTCTCCTCAATTGAGAACGTTTGGGCGTTATGGACAGAGCCCTCCAACCAGTAAATTGACGATCTAACTCATCAGTTGGACACAAGTTCGCACGATATCTCAAGAGAAAATCCAACGTGTCTACTAGTCAATGCAAATCCGAATACCGCTTGCATAAGGGCCAAAGGTGGGCCAACGAGTTATTGGCTTGCTCCGTTTGTGAATTTCTCTTGTATGAATGATCCAGTTTTTTTTCAGATTGTAATCATTTGTTTGTCTGTACACGTTCATCACATCTACCCAGCTCATTCCGATAACCCCTTCTTACAGTGTATATAGAAGGTGAACCAGAACTCCACCGAAAAAAATTTCGGAGGTGGTTCAGGGATATTTCATGAGTATTTTGGTTTAAGGCGCTGTGCTCTCCAGTTGCTCGTTACGGTGTAATGGTGTAGTTATTATTTATTCAGTTTTTTACGCGAATAACATTTATTTATAGCAAAATACCTTTACAACGACAACACATGTAAGCGTATTTTCATATCGCTGGCTTAGTTGCCGAGTATTTTTGCGGGCAGCCCGTTTTCAGAGTCGAGCACGGGACACGGAAGTGTTATGTTGTGTTGCGGGTAGCTCTGCATGTGAGAGGCAATGTTATTATGGAAGTTCGAGTGTTGCTACAAGAGCTATTATAGTAATGAAAGTGATTCAGAGGAAAGCGCGTAATGATGTAATTCAAAATGAGCAGTGGCGCCGATAACGTATTTGTGTATCCTCTCGTTGCGTGTCACACCGTACAGTATCAATCATCCGCGCCGTGCTCGGCCTCTCAGAATGAACTAATGCCGATCAGCAAGATAGTTTACCATGAAAGAGAGCATTCAAGTGCCAGTGTCTTGTAGTGAGCGTGAGAACGTGCGTTCGGTCGGTGCGTTCCGCATCATCAACAATCAGCCACGTCGCGACGGTTACGCGCACTCTCGTACAAGTGAGAACTGAGAAAAATTAACTTTATGAACAGTGTTATATCATTACTGTTGTCAAGAAGGTCTGGTACCAAATATCTGTGTATGTGTGACGAGCGTAAGAACTTTCGTTCGATCATTCGGTCTCCGCATCTTCAATAATCACCCACGTCGTGTCGGTTACGCTACGCTCGTCCAAGTGATATTGTGGACAGATAATCATCAATAATGCTAATTGAGATAAACACTTATGACCTAGAATGTAAACAGTGCAACGTACGACTTTCTTTTCGTCTCAGAATATAGTTGTTCATACCAGACGTAGGACAGTGTTGTGTTTAATGTTGAGTGGCTCCCCTAAATCCGCTTGCATATTTAGATACATAATTTCAGGAAAGCCGGCAGCAGTGTGGAGCAGAATAGTACGACCGCCGTGGGATTTATCAGGTACGTGGTATGAACAGGGCGCACGGTCAAGAAACGCAAAGCGAGAACCAGTTTAAGAGGGCCCCCCGCCATTTGTACCCCAGGCGTGTTACGCACAAAATACTTAGTACTGCCACAATCTTGAAACACGTTCATAAGTAGTGTAATGGAAGAAATGTTTCCAAATAAAACACACAGTGCATACCGTCGACATTCTCAGTGTTAGGCAGATATTTTCAGTGCAAAACAGATACAAAATTGAATGAGGACAAGAAATCAAATGAAATTCAATTACCCTATAGTGAGACACCGGAGACCACGTAGCCATTGTTTCATTAAAAAAATAACATACTCACAAAATATCCCTGAACAAACTCCGAAATTTTGTCGGGGGGAGTTATGGACCAACCCGTAAATAAAGCTATAGAGATGATAAAAAATAAATAAAAAACAAAATAAAACACTTGTACAGACTTTTACAGCCTTTTACACATTGACTATACAACAAGGATCAGTAATCACATGTGAACTGGGGTCGGAAAGGCCATTTCGGGCTACTAAATGGCGTTACAGTCATTTAGTCACGTGCTATAAACAGACGCCCACTACAGGTGATGCTCCAAGTTTTGTCCAAACGCATCGAGACATGCCTCGCATCCACGCTGCATTGAACGGCGCACTCTCTCAAAGATACTTGCTGTACCTCGAAGACATCCTGCTGCAGCAACAATCTTGCCCACTAGATGCTCCAGTGATGTTACACGTGTTTCATACACAAGCCCCTTCAGATATCCCCACAGGAAAAAAAAAATCGCGTGGGGACAGATTGGGTGATCGTGGTGGCAACGCTACTGGCCCACCGCGACCAATCCAGCGGTCGGAAAGCGTTGCCTGAAGATGTGTCCTCACTTGTCTGTTGAAATGCGCGGAGCCTTCGTTCAGCTGAAATCGAATGCGGCGACGAACATGCATAACAACATCATTCAGCATGCCAGGCAGAACCTTTGACAGTAATGCGAGACAAAAAAATGGTTCAAATGGCTCTGAGCACTATGGGACTCAACTGCTGAGGTCATTAGTCCCCTAGAACTTAGAACTAGTTAAACCTAACTAGCCTAAGGACATCACAAACATCCATGCCCGAGGCAGGATTCGAACCTGCGACCGTAGCGGTCTTGCGGTTCCAGACTGCAGCGCCTTTAACCGCACGGCCACTTAGGTCGGCCCACGACATTAGGCTGTTGTAATACAATGCAGTGACTAGATGAAAAATCACACCAAAGTCATTTAGTTAACGTTTGTTACAGTGTCGCAACTTTGGGGACGCTGGGAGTGGCAGCAATACGAAGCAGACAACAGTCAACACGAAGTGTTCCGAGTGATACCGACTTTTAAGGATTAGTAGTTAAGACCCGTCGGCCAATTTTTCGCGCCCGTCCTATAGCTAGTCTCTCGGGGGCTCAAAACGTACTAGTTTTTATAGGTTACTAATTAATAATAAGATCGGTACGTATGGAATCCGAGGGACTGCCCCAAAACGTCAGTTCCGGCTGCTGACCCAAAACATTTTGACGACACTGCTCTGAAATAACTGTAATCTTAATTCCAAATCTGATGATGGTAATAGCCGAAATATTGTGTAATATCAACAGTGTAAATAACGTCAACAGTATTATCCTCAATGAAAGGTATGAAGGTGATCAGTAGAGTTAAAAGACTTGATCATTTGCCACAGTGAATTTATTGATTGCTTGGGAAGTAAGATAAGTGATTTAACGTGATTCAGATCATTCTTCAACATGGTTTCCACTTTTCTGTATTATTGTGGTGAAAGAGCGGCTCTCGCCCTGTGAGTGCGTGCGTCCATAAGTGTGATCCTCCAAGGTTGGTGTGCCGTTTGTGGTCGTGGTTTCTGGTGCCGCGTCACTCCTTGAGGTAGTGCTCGTAGTTCTTGTAGTAGCTGCCGTCTGGGTCGTACTTGGCCCTCAGCCTCTCCCAGATGTCTTTCTTCTCCTTCACCAGGAACTTGATCACCTTCTCGACGCCTTCCTTCTGCTTCTCGTTGCATTTGGCGCACTCGTTCTGAAGGGCGTCGGGAATTAGCACTGCAGGAAACACACATAAGAAAGTTTCTTCAGTATCTCTAGTATTACAAGTACTACTACTGCTCGGTTAAAGGAGATACAAGTTTAAATATCAGAATATAACACTGATGAAAGAATTAAGGGTATTAACCATGCTACCTGTTTATGTGTCCCTCTGTGCACCATCGCTTGCCGGAAACTTCGTTTCGATTTCTTGAAAAAGTAAATAAAAGAAACGTAACGTCCTAAGTGGCACATCATGTACAGGGTAAGTCAGCCACCCCTACCGATGTCATTTTATGCTACCCGCAACGTTATATGTTCAAAATGGCTCTGAGCACTATGCGACTCAACTTCTGAGGTCATCAGTCGCCTAGAACTTAGAACTAATTAAACCTAACTAACCTAAGGACATCACACACATCCATGCCCGAGGCAGGATTCGAACCTGCGACCGTCGCGGTCACGCGGTTCCAGACTGAAGCGCCTTTAACCGCACCGCCACACCGGCCGGCCCCCGTTATATGTGGCCTTCAAAAACGACGTGCGAGATTTTCACATTCTCTCACTCGCTACACACAAACAATTAGTCCTACAGAAAAAAAAACGAATGAGAGATTTTTATAGGAAATTTGATGTAATTCAGATAGAGGAAATAGTTTTCGAACTATTCATGAAAAACCTACGAAAGTGACATTAAAACGCACACCAAAGCCCACACACAGCCTCCACTGGTCAGGATTTCTAGTGTGTTGTTCAAAGCACGCCTTCTTACCACTGTATAAAAATTAGCGGCTGCACGAATTATTGTCCATTGACTGGTCTTATTACGCCTTATTACGCCACAGGCTTAGTCGAGGGCTTAAAAATTGTAAAACTGACGTTTGTGTAAATGTTACCTAACAATTTTGAGAATTTTAGCAGCATAAAATATACATTTAGGTCGTTGTATTCGTCAGGACTTATGACTGCGAAACTACAGTGCTTGTAAGGGTTACGTTTGGATCGAATTGCCAACGTAATTAGTTTTAGGGTAACGTTTACAAAAATCGTTTTCGTTTCATTACCTCACGGGCACGTTCAAATTAATAATGTTATCGAAATAGTCGACTTTGCTGGTAGGATAATAACACTCTCAACAGAGACCAAAAAAGAACCAGTATATGGAATAGTTAGTGTAGCTGGAAATTCCTGTACCAGCGGTAGGAGGTAGTGTCACAAACAACATAATAGAAGTTTTGACTGGTAAGGGATGAGTGTCGGGGTGACGTTGCGTTTGAAGGTCACTTTCGTACGTTTTTCTTACATAACTCAGAAACCGTGGCCTCCAGTGAAACGTATCCCAATGCAAAATTTAATACACTTAATTTCCTGCCGGCCGCGATGGTCTCGTGGTTCTAGGCGCTCAGTCCGGAACCGCGGGACTGCTACGGTCGCAGGTTCGAATCCTGCCTCGGGCATGGATGTGTGTGATGTCCTTAGGTTAGTTAGGTTTAAGTAGTTCTAAGTTCTAGGGGACTGATGACCACAGATTTTAAGTCTCATAGTGCTCAGAGCCATTTTTGAAATTAAATTCCTCAACAAAGTTTCTGTTCAGTTTCGCTGTAGGATTAGTAGTCTGCGCATAGTGAGCGAGAGAATATGAAAATCTCGCGCTTCATTTTTGAAGGCCAGTCATGAAACTGCAGCTTGCATAAAACTACATAGGTATATCCCATGGCCTTTCCTAAGACTTTTCTTATAATGTTACTTTTGTGTTTGGACAAATATTTGCAGTTCCGTTTCTGTCGGTGTTGATGGTGTTATGTGATGGAGTTACGTCAAACAAATACTGCTCTCCATGTTTTTCATGTGACGGTTGCTTCCAACTAAAAGTAACGCTTTGTGTCTCGTTACAGCAGAATATTTTTCAGTAGAATATTTGTTTGAGTGAAGTTTTGTACGCCGTTTTGATTGAGCGGTCGCAAATTAGATTAATGAGATGCTCTGTACGACTATATTTATTAAGAGCGATAGGAAAAGTCGCAAGTAGCAGTCGAGCAGCTGCCGTGTAGCGGTAGCGGACAGATAGCGTGGCGCGGGTCCGCACTCGAGACGAGGAGGGGCAAGCGGCTTTGTGGAAACGGAACACAAATCTGTTCTGTGAATCCAGGAGAGAGTGGAGGTTTACTTTCAAGGAAACGAGAGGAGAATAACTGAGTGACCGTAAAATTATAATTATATAAATACATGTAATATAAGATCGAGCCGAAGTGGTGTCAAGCCTTTGAGTGGTGCAGTGATAAACAAACAACAAACACCGTTGGAAAAGCCCTTGAATGCTCAACGGTACCGGCTGACCGCCGTGTCATCCTCAGCCCTGAGGCGTCATCAATTGCGGATAAGGAGGCGGCACGTGGTTGGCAAACCGGTCTCCCGAACTTCGCCAGTTTTCGTGACCGGTGGCGCTAATTCTCAATCAAGTAGCTCCTCAGTTGGCCTTACAAGGGCTGAACGCATCCCTCTTACCAACAGCACTCGGTAGACCCGGACGGTGACCCATCCTCGTGGTACGCAAACCCGACAGCGCTTAACTTAGGTGATCTGACGAGAACCGGTGTTACCATTGAGGGAAGGCCGTTGGGAACTGATGCGGTGATAGGCGTTCGGAATTGCGAGAATTTACCACTTGTGTAAGTCATGACGTTGTACACGCACCAAAAATAGGAGACGACGCCCATCTTTTAAGTACAGACCATTTATAGCTTTCCATTTCGTTACGCAGAAAGCAATAGTAATTACTGTTACTACTGTTTGAGCCGTGGCGCCATTTAATTAATTGACTGTTCTGTTTGGCGCCACTGGCTCTGGTGTAGTATCGGCTATCGCTCTTGCGGCCCCATTGCCAATATCTATGAGGAAAAATTGATATCTGTGGGTTGTGTCCTTAGAAGATCTTTGATTGCCGATATACAGTGTGTTCCATTGATCGTGACCAGGCCAAATATCTCATGAAATAAGCGTCAAACGAAAAACTACGAAGAACGAAACTTGTCTAGCTTGAAGGGGGAAATCAGTGGCGCTATGGTTGCCCCGCTAGATGGCGCTGTCATGGGTGAAACGGATATCAACGGAGTTTTTTTAAATAGGAACCCCCATTTTTATTACATATTCGTGTAGTACGTAAATAAATATGAATGTTTTAGTTGGATCACTTTTTTCGCTTTGTGATAGATGGCGCTGTAATAGTCACAAACATATGGCTCACAATTTTAGACAAACAGTTGGTAACAGGTAGGTTTTTTAAATTAAAATACAGAACGTAGGTACGTTTGAACATTTTATTTCGGTTGTTCCAATGTGATACATGTACGTTTGTGAATTTATCATTTCTGAGAACGCATGCTGTTATAGCGTGATTGCCTGTAAATACCACATTAATGCAGTAAATTCTCAGAATGATGTCCGTCAACCTCAATGCATTTGGCAATACGTGTAACGACATTCCTCTCAACAGCGAGTAGTTCGCCTTCCGTAATGTTCGCACATGCATTGACAATGAGCTGACGCATGTTGTCAGGCATTGTCAGTGGATCACGATAGCAAATATCCTTTAACTTTCCCCACAGAAAGAAATCCGGGGACTTAACATCCTGTGAATGTGCGGGCCATGGTATGGTGCCTCGACGACCAATCCACTTGTCATGAAATATGCTATTCAATACTGCTTCAACCGCACGCGAGCTATGTGCCGGACATCCATCATGTTCGAAGTACTTTGCCATTCTGTCATGCAGTGAAACATCTTGTAGTAACATCGGTAGAACATTACGTAGGAAATCAGCATACATTGCACCACTTAGATTGTCATCGATAGAATGGAGGCCAATTATTCTTCCTCCCATAATGCCGCACCATACATCAACCCGGCAAGGTCGCTGATGTTCCACTTGTCGCAGCCATCGTGGATTTTCCGTTGCCCAATAGTGCATATTATGCCGGTTTACGTTACTGTTATTGGTGAATGACGCTTCGTCGCTAAATAGAACGCGTGCAAAGAATCCGTCATAGTCCAGTAATTTCTCTTGTGCCCAGCGGCAGAACTGTACACGACTTTCAAAGTCGTCGTCTGGTGCACAGAAATATGGTACGGGTGCAATAGATGTTGATGTAGCATTGTCAACACCGACATTTTTGAGATTCCCGATTCTCGCACAATATGTCTGCTACTGATGTGTGGATTAGCCGCGACAGCAGCTAAAACACCTACTTGGGCATCATCATTTGTTGCAGGTCGTGGTTGACGTTTCACATGTGGCTGAAACTCTTCCTGTTTCCGTAAATAACGTAACTATTTTCCGAAAGGTCCTGACACTTGGATGATGTCGTCCAGGATACCGAGCAGCATATCATCATTTCATCCCCATACGGCGCGCAGGTCGCCCAATGTGGCGTCGACTGTAATAAGGCCTGCACCAAGGCGGCCGGACCTGCGAAATATGGGGAGAGTATCGCAGAAATGATACAGGATTTGGGAGGGACATCATTAAAAGAAAGGCGTTTTTCGTTGCTTCGGAATCTTCTCACGAAATTCCGATCACCAACTTTCTCCTCCGAATGCGAAAATACACTCCTGGAAATGGAAAAAAAACACATTGACACCGGTGTGTCAGACCCACCATACTTGCTCCGGACACTGCGAGAGGGCTGTACAAGCAATGATCACACGCACGGCACAGCGGACACACCAGGAACCGCGGTGTTGGCCGTCGAATGGCGCTAGCTGCGCAGCATTTGTGCACCGCCGCCGTCAGTGTCAGCCAGTTTGCCGTGGCATACGGAGCTCCATCGCAGTCTTTAACACTGGTAGCATGCCGCGACAGCGTGGACGTGAACAGTATGTGCAGTTAACGGACTTTGAGCGAGGGCGTATAGTGGGCATGCGGGAGGCCGGGTGGACGTACTGCCGAATTGCTCAACACGTGGGGCGTGAGGTCTCCACAGTACATCGATGTTGTCGCCAGTGGTCGGCGGAAGGTGCACGTGCCCGTCGACCTGGGACCGGACCGCAGCGACGCGCGGATGCACGCCAAGACCGTAGGATCCTACGCAGTGCCGTAGGGGACCGCACCGCCACTTCCCAGCAAATTAGGGACACTGTTGCTCCTGGGGTATCGGCGAGGACCATTCGCAACCGTCTCCATGAAGCTGGGCTACGGTCCCGCACACCGTTAGGCCATCTTCCGCTCACGCCCCAACATCGTGCAGCCCGCCTCCAGTGGTGTCGCGACAGGCGTGAATGGAGGGACGAATGGAGACGTGTCGTCTTCAGCGATGAGAGTCGCTTCTGCCTTGGTGCCAATGATGGTCGTATGCGTGTTTGGCGCCGTGCAGGTGAGCGCCACAATCAGGACTGCATACGACCGAGGCACACAGGGCCAACACCCGGCATCATGGTGTGGGGAGCGATCTCCTACACCGGCCGTACACCACTGGTGATCGTCGAGGGGACACTGAATAGTGCACGGTACATCCAAACCGTCATCGAACCCATCGTTCTACCATTCCTAGACCGGCAAGGGAACTTGCTGTTCCAACAGGACAATGCACGTCCGCATGTATCCCGTGCCACCCAACGTGCTCTAGAAGGTGTAAGTCAACTACCCTGGCCAGCAAGATCTCCGGATCTGTCCCCCATTGAGCATGTTTGGGACTGGATGAAGCGTCGTCTCACGCGGTCTGCACGTCCAGCACGAACGCTGGTCCAACTGAGGCGCCAGGTGGAAATGGCATGGCAAGCCGTTCCACAGGACTACATCCAGCATCTCTACGATCGTCTCCATGGGAGAATAGCAGCCTGCATTGCTGCGAAAGGTGGATATACACTGTACTAGTGCCGACATTGTGCATGCTCTGTTGCCTGTGTCTACGTGGCTGTGGTTCTGTCAGTGTGATCACGTGATGTATCTGACCCCAGGAATGTGTCAATAAAGTTTCCCCTTCCTGGGCCAATGAATTCACGGTGTTCTTATTTCAATTTCCAGGAGTGTATTTTGTTGACACCGACCTACATAGGGACGAACGATCACCACCATAAAATAAGGGAAATCAGAGCTTTTACGGAAAGATACAGGTGTTCATTCTTTCCGCGAGCTATACGAGATTGGAATAATATAGAGTTGTGAAGGTGGTTCGATGATCCCTCTGCCAGGCACTTGAATGTGATTTGCAGAGTATCCATGTAGATGTAGATGTAGAAGGGAAGTATGTTTTGTAGCAAGTGTATAGCCTCATTGTGGATAGTTAGCTTTCTTATCTGAGAAGTGAGTTATGGGTAGCATTTATGGAGCTCCGTAAATTGCTTTAGCATTCATTCTAACACACACACACACACACACGCACACACACAATATCGTCCATATTTCATCACTTTAAAAGTTAAAGTGTTCGAAGAATAGTCTTTCATACTATTGTTTAGTTACGCGTAAAAGTTAGTGATAATGTAGGGTGGGGATCAACAGATAGCAGGGGGGGGGGGGGGAGGAGGGGGGATACTAGGTAATGTGTAATTGCACTCAGCGGTAGTGGTCTAAGAAAGGTTGGAAAGCACTGTTCTATTCACCACATGAACCGCGTCAAAGTATCGTCCTTAAAGATCGGGGTCAAGCAGTAGTTTTTGGTCTGTTTTTGAGAGAAACAAGCTAAACGGCTTGTCTATATAATCGATATCTGAGTGTCGTAGAGGGGGAGCAAATGGAGCAGAGTTGGAAATCGGAGCTCCGGACAGAGCGGCGAGCACGAGTGTGGCGTGGCTGTCTGCAGGCAACTGTGGTCACCAAGATAGGGCGCACCGAGACGAGCACACGGCAGCGGCGGGCACTGACGCACGGCAGCAAGGAGAGCGACCGGCTCTGCAGCTGGTGGCGGGGCGGAAAGCGAGGGCACGGAAGTTGTATCCGGTTACTGCCCGACAGTCGTATTTCATCGTGAGTGGCTGCCAAGGCTTCCGCGAGGACAGAGGAGCGTGCAGCTGATGTTCGACTTAGTGCTAAGGCAGATGGTAAGTGGGTCTGGGGAATCGGCGGATTTAGTAACCAGTGAAGCGACGTTTCTGCCATGTAACTGTGCTGCCCAGAAGTTTTATTCAGTACGGGTAGAATCTGTCAAGGAAGTAGGACTCTTGCTCTACTGTAGCTGGCGATTGGTAATTTGATAAAATATGTTCAATTTTGTTGTCATATTCATGTAAAGTCAGAGAGAAAGGACGTCTGAAGTTTTGAGAAAGAGACCGGTCAAAGGGGTGGGTAGTGCTTAAGAAGTAAATTGCTTTCAGTTATGATGTTTAAGTTAAATGCTGAGTATATATTTTTGAACCGACGTATACACAAGAAAAGATTTATAATTCTTATGCCTTATTCTAAAACTGTTAAGTGCGTAGGTGCTCAAAGCTCAGTGTGATACGTAAAAGCCTAGTAAGACAGCTAGCATCATATGAAGTTTTCCTTTCCGGAACTTTTAATTTTTATTAACTGGTTTTCTACATCAAATTGTAAAGAGATTTTAGTTGTGTAGTCAATACTTTTGAGAAGTAAACTTTTTGCTAAGAATTAACTAACACTATAGAACACGGTACTACTGTGCAGCAATGTTTATTTCTTATTTGCGCCACTGATGTCAAATACATGTTTTTAAAAACTTATCTCGAACGTTCCACTTCCCCAAACCCGTATCCTCTCATTGGTCAATGAACCTAAACATTTCGATTAGATTCCCATCTAATTTCACTAATATTGGGCTCAAATTGAGGAATGCCGTACATACATACGGGGGCAACGGCACATTTTGCTGCTGACGTAAAACGCAGTCAGATGCGCAAATACGGTTCGAGGCGCATAACACATCTTGATTTCGATGAGCACCCGACCTCTGGATATTTCAGTCTTGGACACCACCTAAGCAAAATGCGCCGCGCTCGTGTTGATTCTGTTGAAGAACTGAAGAAGTGAATTTTACGGTTCTGTCAAGATTTGCGAGATGATCCAGGGATGTTTGAAAGAATTCGTATCTCACCGCAGAGACGAGTGGAGTATTGTAAAACGTAAACTATCAAGGCTGGAAATGTCACAATTTTGCTGCAATCAGAAGCGAGGCAGGGTGGGAATTGGCCATTCAACAAAGATCCATTCGACCACAGCATAATAGCCCGAAACATTTTATTAAATGTGAGTGGAGCACTGCATTCAGATCCGAAGACGACAGTTCCTTTAACAGGCACGAGTGTGCAGTAAACGATTAACCTACAGCATGTTGAAGTAGCATTGTATTTGTTATTGAGGTCCGCCATGGTCAGATTTGAGCCCAAGTACACGAGGAATTAATCGAAGTGTTGATATTTCAAACTCATTTGTGCTATCCGGGATAATATTTCACGTTGAAGTCAGTGGCGATCTGTTACCACACATTTGCAGTTATGTTCACTGGAACGTTTTTGCTTCTGTTATCATCCGCGTTAGTTTGCACTATTAAGTTTGATACATCCAGTATATTCATTTTTATGTGTGTGTGTGTCTGTATAGAAAAAAATGGCTCTGAGCACTATGGGACTTAACGTCTGAGGTCATCAGTCCCCTACAACTTAGAACTACTTAAACCTAACTAACCTAAGGACATCACACACATCCATGCCCGAGGCAGGATTCGAACCTGCAAGCGTTGCGGTCGCGCAGTTCCAGACTGCAGCGCCTAGAAACGCTTGGCCACCCCGGCCGGCTCTCTGTATAGAGACAGCTGTGTGTTCTATGCATGATTTCGTGCTGCAATTTAAAAACCTAGAAAGACATACGTAGGTATTCCTCAGTACTGTGCAAGTGCTGGGGAACTTGGTACTGCACCAACCGTACAGCTTTGCTCGTAATATAAAAACGAACTTTAAACACTGCAGGATCCTCGTTTTCTAGCTTTTTACGTAGTTACTTTAATGGAGAATTAAGAACAAAATGTGTCCATTTATGTAGCCCTTCAGACTGAAATAATGGACAACTTTGTTTGCCGTATGAGTAAGCTGCAGATTATTTGACATTTTATAGGATATGTGACTGTTTTATCAAAGTGTGGGTAGTGAAATCCTTTCGAATATCAAACTGACATAAACATTACGACTGCTGACAATCGAATCCATTGTGAGTAGGCTGTTTAGGTTTTTATGTTGGTAACGCCACGTAGCGCTCTATATGAAATTCATTGACTGTGCTGTGTGAAGTCTGTGGCTGGTCTGCATTGTTGTAATATTGCTATTGTAGTGTTGGGCAGTTGACTGTTACCAGCGCATAGCGTTGCGCATTTGGAGGTGAGCCGCCAGCGGTGGTGGATGTGGGGAAAGAAATGGCAGAATTATGAGAGCGGATGATCTGGACAGAGACAGTAAATTTGTAAGACTGGATGTCATGAACTGATATATATATATATATATATATATATATATATATATATATATATATATATATATATATATAAAAAATGACTTTTGAACACTATTAAGCTGGCAGTAGTGGCACTCGCTGTATTGCAGTTGTTCGAGTAACGAAGATTTTTGTGAGGTAAGTGATTTGTGAAAGGTATAGTTTAATGTTAGTCAGTGCCATTCTTTTGTAGGGATCACTAAAAGTCAGACTGAGTTGCGCTAAAAATATTGTGTGTCAGTTTAGTGTTGATCAGAATAGGTAAAGAGCGAAATGCGAAATGTCTGAGTGCATTCAGTTCTGCTCAGCTGTTTGAAAATCAAATAATGTAAGAGTTTTATCAGCACAGTAATTCATTAATTTTTCTAAGGGGACGTTTCACCATTACTCGTCGAAGTTACGCAACTGTCATGTGTAAATATAGGAAGTATAATGGAAGCAGTTCTACAATCAATTGACTAACAACGAGAGCGCTGCCATTTACCTGTCCCTGCTTTGATGTAGAAATGGACAAGTGAAAACTCGTGCACAGGGAAGCAGTAAAATATTTATAGTCCCACCGACCGAATCGCAAAGCGGAAATCCCTGACAAACGCAGCACTGAAGCGTGGTCCTGTTGAGATACGGGAACCGTGTTCCGCTACAACAGCAACGCCGGAATACGTGAGACTGTTTCACATCGAAACAAACTGCAAGATCACTAGTTAGTTATCAATAAATGGGATCTCCCTGCACAAATACAGAATACGCGTATTCAGCGAACCAACAATTTTTATTTGTGAAGTTTCAAAATCCAATTGGTTAGAAAGAGATATTTTTAATATGAAAATGAAGAAATTCTACCACTATTCCGTCCTCGTACCACTGCAAAAATGAATGCTAGAAAATTATATGCAAATTGAGGGTGGAGAGAGGCAGCAAGGAAAGGAAAGGGAGCGGAGTACTTATGTCAGCTGCATCGGGACATTACACGGACTGAACCTCTCTTACTCTATATATACATAACGGATCTGACAGGGTGAGCAACAACTTACGGTTGTTTCTGACTGCTGTGGTGAACGGAAAGGTGTCGTCGTTGAGTGACCTTAGGAGGATTCAAGACGACTTAGACAAACTTTCAAGTTGTGATGAATGGCAGATTGCTTTAAACGCAGAAAAAAAAGTTAGTTAATGCGGATGAGTAGCAGTCCTGTAGCGTTAGAATACAGCATTAGCAGTGTAATGCTTGTCACAGTCACAGTCACGTCAAGGCGTAACATTGCAAAGCGGTATGAAATAGAATGGGCACGTCAGGCAGGCAGTAGGAAAGGCGAATGCTCGACTTCGTTTTATTAGGAACTTTTCTGTAAAGCAGACGGCTTACAGAAAGCTGGTGTGACCCATTCTTAACTACTGCTCGACTGTTTGGGCTTCCCATCGGGTCGGATTAAAGGAGGATATCGAAGCAATTCAGAGCCGTGCAGTTACATTTGCTACCGGTAGGTTCGATCAGCACGCAACTATCACGGAGATGCTTCCTGAACTCAAATGGTCAAATTGGAATCCCTACAGGTAAGACGATGCTCTTCGCACGAGGAATTATCGCAGAAATTTAGAGCAGTGACATTTCAGGCAGACTGCTGTATGATTCTACTGCCACCAATATGTATTTCGCTTAAGGATCATGAACGTATTGTGAGAGAAATTAGGGCTCGTACGAAGGTTTGTGGAAAGTTGTTTTTCCTCGCTTCTTTTGTGAGTGGAACAGGAAAGGAATAGCTGTGGTATATGGTGTCCTCCATCATCCACCATACGGTGACTTCCGGAATACGTATGTAGTTTCAAAAGTAGCCCGCGTTTCTGATCTCCACAGCATAGAAAAATAAAATTTGGTTACCCTGAATCGAAACCGGGACCTTCGCGATTGCCGGCCGCAGCGGTCTAGCGGTTCTAGGCGCTCAGTCCGGAACCGCGCCACTGCTACGGTCGCAGATTCGAATCTTGCCTCGGGCATGGATTTGTGTGATGTCCTTAGGTTAGTTAGGTTTAAGTAGTTCTAAGTTCTAGGGGACTGATGACCACAGATGTTAAGTCCCATAGTGCTCAGAGGCATTTGAACCATTAGAACCAACCTTCGCGATTGCAGTCACCAACACTGACTAGAAGGCTTCTTTTGTATACCAGCCTGAAACCTTCGCCCTGTGACCACAGTATCGGTCGTCAAATCGGCCTTCGTGACATCTTGTTTCCTGACCTAACCTCGCGGGAACAAGGTAGATCTGATTATTCGATGTTGACTTTACATGTTACAGCTCCTCTTGATAACCAAATAAATTGTCCAGGTGCGAGGAGGACTGAGGGTTCTGTACAAACTTAACTGCGTATACAGGCAGTCCGTCCATTCGGTAAATCGATAATACCGACGATTTTTGCCCGTTACCGACACCGATACTTGCACGATAGCGGTCCCATCGATTCCAAGACTTCTGCGAATGTTTTAACTTCTGCAGAAACAGAAGTACAATTTCAGACAGCCAAGATCGCTATTGTACAGCCTTTGTTGTGATACCGGTAGTAGTGCTAGTAGTGCATAAGACCTGAGGATGGCAACGTAGTTTGCTGAAACCGGCCATCACAATAAAGGCTGTACAGTAGCTGTTTGAAGTTGTACCTCTGTTCCTGCTTAATCTATGTCGCCCCTAGCTTGACAATGTCGGGCATGGATGATTTTAATTTCTACTTTTAAGCAGGAAAAAAATGACAAAAGAAATATTTTTACATGTGCTGTAATAATAAATTAACAGTTTTCTGATTTTTTCCTTTAATTGTACTGAGAAACCTGTCATATTGTGAAATTTCATGATCACCCCTGAGTGAGCTTACGAGTATCAAAATATGTTACATAAATGGCAGCATCTTTTGCTTGCATTGACTTAGAAGCGTCACTTTTCTACATCGGCAAAGTTACGTAGACCTTAATACGTGACATAAATTTCAACTTGATACGACTACCCGTACCTGAGAAAAAAGGTCTGTAACATGTTGTTTTGTAGGGCGGGCAACCACAGCGAAACTTCTTCTTCTCAAAGAAAATTCCGCACTGGGTGTATGAATGATTTTTATTAAATCTATGGCCGGTTTCGCACCACTTATCGGTGCATCCTCAGGCAGTATATGCTTTTGGCAATGTTCAGCGTTGCTATGTTATAATTATCGTATGGGGCAATGTTCAACGTTACTATGTTATAAGTATCGTATATTGCCTGACGATGCACCGATGTTGTTGTTGTGGTCTTCAGTCCTGAGACTGGTTTGATGCAGATCTCCATGCTAATCTATCCTGTGCAAGCTTCTTCATCTCCCAGTATCTATTGCAGCCTACATCCTTCTTAGTGTATTCATCTCTTGGACTCCCTCTACGATTTTTACCCTCCGCGCTGCCCTCCAATACTACATTGGTGATCCCTTGATGCCTCAGAACATGTCCTACCAAGCGATCCCTTCTTCTAGTCAAGTTGTGCCACAAACTTCTCTTCTCCCCAGTTCTATTCAATACCTCCTCATTAGTTATGTGATCTACCCATCTAATCTTCAGCATTCTTCTGTAGTACCACATTTGGCAAGCTTCTATTCTCTTCATGTCCAAACTATTTATCGCCCATGTTTCACTTCCATACACGGCTACACTCCATACAAATACTTTCAGAAATAACTTCCTGACACTTAAATCTATACTCGATGTTAACAAATTTCTCTTCTTCAGAAACGCTTTCCTTGCCATTGCCAGTCTACATTTTATATCCTCTCTACTTCGACCATCATCAGTTATTTTGCTCCCCAAATAGCAAGACTCCTTTACTACTTTGTCTCATTCCCTAATATAATTTCCTCAGCATCACCCGAGTTAACTCGACTACATTCCATTATCCTCGTTTTGCTTTTGTTGATGTTCATCTTATATCCTCCATTCAAGACACTGTCCATTCCGTTCAACAGCTCTTCCAAGTCCTTTGCTGTCTCTGACAGAATTTCAATGTCACTGGCAAACCTCAAAGTTTTTATTTATTCTCCATGGATTTTAATACCTACTCCGAATTTTTCTTTTGTTTCCTTTACTGCTTGCTCAATATACAGATTGAATAGGATCGGGGAGAGGCTACAACCCCGTCTCACTCCCTTCCCAACCACTGCTTCCCTTTCATGTCCCTCGACTCTTATAACTGCCATCTGGTTTCTGTACAAATTGTAAATAGCCTTTCGCTCCCTGTACTTTACCCCTGCCACCTTCAGAATTTGAAAGAGAGTATTCCAATCAACATTTTCAAAAGCTTTCTCTAAGTCTACAAATGCTAGAAACGTAGGTTTGCCTTTCCTTGATCTAGCTTCTAAGATAAACTGTAGGGTCAGTATTGGCTCACGCGTTCCAACATTTCTATGGAATCCAAAGTGATCTTCCCCGAGGTGGGCTTCTACTAGTTTTTCCATTCGTCTGTAAAGAATTCGCGTTAGTATTTTGCAGCCGTGACTTATTAAACTGATAGTTCGGTAATTTTCACATCTGTCAACACCTGCTTTCTTTGGGATTGGAATTATTATATTCTTCTTGAAGTCTGAGAGTATTTCGCCTGTCTCATACATCTTGCTCACCAGATGGTAGAGTTTTGTCAGTACTGGCTCTCCCAAGGCTGTCAGTAGTTCTAATGGAATGTTGTCTACTCCCAGGGCCTTGTTTCGACTCAGGTCTTTCAGTGGTCTGTCAAACTCTTCACGCAGTATCGTATCTCCCATTTCATCTTCATCTACATCCTCTTCCATTTCCATAATATTGTCCTCAAGTACATCGCCCTTGTATAGACCCTCTATATACTCCTTCCACCTTTCTGCTTTCCCCTCTTTGCTTAGAACTGGGTTTCCATCTGAACTCTTGATATTCAAACAAGTGGCCCTCTTTTCTCCAAAGATCTCTTTAATTTTCCTGTAGGCTGTATCTATCTTACCCCTAGTGAGATAGGCCTCTACATCCTTACATTTGTCCTCTAGCCATCCCTGCTTAGCCATTTTGCACTTCCTGTCGATATCATTTTTGAGACGTTTGTATTCCTTTTTACCTGCTTCATTTGCTGCATTTTTATATTTTCTCCTTTCATCAATTAAATTCAATGTTTCTTCTGTTACCCAAGGATTTCTACTAGCCCTCGTGTTTTTACCTACTTGATCCTCTGCTGCCTTCACCTACTATGTTTCCTTCTCTCCCTTTTCCTACTATCGAATTCCAGTCACCTATGACTATTAAATTTTCGTCCCCCTTCACTACTTGAATAATTTCTTTTATAGCATATAAACGTGTACTACTGTAGTAGGCGTGGGCTTCGTGTCTATCTTGGCCACAATAATGCGTTCACTATGCTGTTTGTAGTATCTTACCCGCACTCCTATTTTTCTTTCATTATTAAACCTACTCCTGCATTACCCCTATTTGATTTTGTATTTATAGCCCTGTATTCACCTGACCGAAAGTCTTGTTCCTCCTGCCACCGAACTTCACTAATTCCCACTATATCTAACTTTAACTTATACATTTATCTTTTTAAATTTTCTAACCCACCTGCCCGATTAAGGGCTCTGACATTCCACGCTCCGATCCGTAGAATGCCAGTTTTCTTTCTCCTGATAACGACGGGCTACCACAGCCAAACCTCGACCTTCTTTCAAAGAAAATTCCGCACTGGCTGTATGAATGATTTTTATTAAATCTGCGACCGGTTTCGCACCACTTATCGGTGCATCCTCAGGCAGTATACGCTATGGGCAATGTTCAGAGTTGCTATGTTACAAATAGCGTATGGGCTATGTTAAATGTCACTATGTTATAAATAGCGTCTATTGCCTGAGGATGCACCGACAAGTGTCGTGAAACCGGTCGCAGATTTAATAAAAATCATTCATTCAGCCAGTGCGGAATTTTCTTTGAAAAAATGAGAAAAACGGGTTTTGAAAGGCGTTTTAAACGTCTGACACAAACAGGTGAACAAACAACATGTGGTCCTATAAAGATTCCGTTTTTATCAATGGAGGTACGGAACTCTGAAAAACACTATTCATCGAAAAACAGAGGAAGAACTCTCGGCACAAATAGATTCCTCTTGGAGGTACTAATAACTGTTCCTCGGGAAACTAGCAAGCTCCTCTTCTATAATAGCACAGAGGTGGCCGCCTAAGAAACGTGCTGTTGCACTCTGATAGAACTGTAGGAGGGTCTTCCCGAGGTGAGGCACTACCGAGGCTTTGGTGGACTCACCTTTGAGCTCCTTGCCGTCGGCGGTGCAGCGTTCGTTGCCCTCGTCCAGCAGACAGTCGGCGTACTTGCTGAAGAGGCGCTCGTTGTGCAGGATCTCGTCCACGTCCACGTTGTCGTACTTGGTGGTGTACTTGTCGCCGTCCGGCGCCGCCGCGACGGCGGCCACCAGGAGCGCGAGAGCGGCTGCGATCTTCCACATGGCGTGCTGGAGCTGGAGCTGGAGCTGGAGCTGGCTGGTCTCAGGTGCGAGTGCCGTCCTGGGCAGAGGCGCGCGCTTTTAAGGCCCGGCCGGGCGCGCTTGAGTAAGCGCAGCCTCCAGACGCGTCCGCGTTTCCAGGCGTTTCCGTAATCCCCGTCCATCACGCCACGCCAGGGAAGCCCGGCCTCGCACCGCAGCCTTCCCACTTAACGAACGGACGCCGCAGCCTCAAATCTCTGGCAGTTTTCCTGTCTCCTGCAGATAATTGGCCCTTCGGTTGTAAGCTTCTACCCTCCAAAGACTATTTCTCTCTGGGAGATGCGTAACACTAATGCTCAACGCCATATATGGAGTGAGCGTAGTCTACTGCGCATGTTCTCAACATCAAGTGAATTTGTAACGACGCTGCTTGTCTACAATTTGCAGTAATAGCAAAATTTCGTTACTACATATATTCGCCTTATTTTATATGCGTTTATGCATGTTTGAGTTTTAGTAACAGTTACGTCGCACTGTCGTTCCTTCGGACTTAAAGAGAAGTTGAAACGCCTCTGTCGAGTCTTTTCATACATGTCTGCCTCATATGATTCAGTTACGTCTCATTTGATCCACTGTGTAATTGCAATTTTGCTTATTAACTCACCCAGAAAGATTGAGCAGTGGAACTGATAGTAATTTACTATATATCCAACGTAAAAGGTAAGAAAATGGTGCCTTGGACCAATATTTCAATGTATTGTATTCTAATTTTATGTTCTACGTGAAATCATGAGCCATATTTATCATGCCCCTCCGTTATGTTACCTTATGTGTGGTTGAATGTGAGTGAATGGGTGTTTTACGTATCTTTTCGGGCTTATTTTGTGGTGGAAGCTAGTTGGTTGTCGTCTTCTGGGAGCAGAAGATGAGCGCTTGTCGTTTGGCAGGGTTCACAGGTTCACCCACTTAGAATTGCTTACCTGAGGTTCATCCGAGGTTCATCCCTTTTGTCCCGAGATTTGTGTGTTTGTCACGTTGGTGGCGGAGACGATCCCTCTGGTTGCTTCCGTCTCAGCCAGGGGGTTGCTAGGAGCTTTGTGCAGAGCAGGCACTCTTCTCCAGGCTGTTGGTGAGTACGGTTCGCAGCTCCTAAGTAAGGCTTCTAGTACTAATGACAAAGTAGGAGGTAGTGTTACTCGCGATTTTCCTATGTTAAATTCGTTGGAATATTTAAGTCGTTCAGCCTAACTGAAACCTTACGAATTTCTGCTCGGACTGTGGTACAATTGGTTAATAATAGGTCATGATCGTGTATAAAAATAGTTGTGGAGGAAATTGGCTTTGTTCCTTTGGGACATCGTCGTGTGGAGCATCCACTATTGAACATGATTAGGAACAGTTAGTGAACTTATATCTCGTGCCGATGTGAGACTAATTGCGTGTTTTGCGTGAGTGGTCTTTCTTTTAATTTTTGTGGTTTCTTGGTGACAGTATATGCTTGTGTTCGTATTGTACTGCGGGTTTGGTAAACCATATACGTTTCCGCTTCCTACTGCATACCGATAGGTTTTTCCAGTGCTAATTTAATCTGTTTTGTGCGGGATAAATTCGTTCAAACATCGGATTTTCGTGAAATAACGCGAACTTTTGTAATGGTTTAATTCTTAACGGACCACGTGTGCCTTGAAACATCGGAAGGTTTTCTGCCATGGTGATTTTGTTTTCCGTTGTAGTGACAAATTCATTTTATAGTCGTTCCCTAAGAAAAGAAACGCTTCTTGTATTTGTGCTTTCCACTTAAATTCTACTTTGAAACCATAAATGTGTGACCCAATTCACAACGTGGTGAAGTGCGTTCTTTGCACGTGGGCTCACGGCTTCTCATCTCATGTACTTACGCTGCCCAAATCTTGCAACGGAAATAAACCTCTTTGCAAATTAGTGCATGTTTGTAAAGGTGGTCGGTTATTCCTGTGATTTTTCTCTGTCGTGTGAATCTAGATTAAATGATTGAGAGGATGTTTCCAGTTTCCCTTTCCTCACCTTTTCCATTAATCACAACAGTTAAATTGTGCAATATAATTTCACTTATCGAAAATAGATTAATGTAGTTCATGTTCAGGCACCAGCTAAGTGTACCAATAGGATGTGCACGCTATTTCAAAAATCTTTATTAACGAATAAATATGTCGTAAAGAATAATACGGTGTGCCCTGCTACTTCATTGTTTCCATTGAATTCCAAATCTGAATTAATTCCAGTTCAGTCATTCTTGTATGTTAGGAAGGGCTTGGGCTGGTGGCGACCCTGTAAATTTTATTGTAAAAAAATTGTCTTTTGATGGTAGCTTAACCGCAGATATTTGCCAAGTGTCGATGCAATTCGGTACTTGATATGGTTCGATTCAGTCCATTATCATCGATAAGGTTACGACGTGTAGCTTACACCTACAAATAGAAATAGTTTCCACTGTAGACCAGCGAGCTAGCGGTTTACATAAGTAGCTTACAAAGGATGTGAGAGAAGGACCAGTTACTTTTCATAGGTATATACAACAGTTGTATAATTGCGAGTTTCGTATTGATATGGGCACTATATACGTTGAAAAATATCGAGACTCAATATTACAAAGTTTCGTGTTGTAGAGATAATTCCTGCAATTTTATGGCCACTTGTTTACGAGACAAATGCTAGATAAATTTGTAACTGTGTTTGAGTAAACTGCCAGTAAGTATATACATATCAGTTTGAGTTCAAAAGAAGATAGAATTTGTAAATGACAACTTCATTAATTCCCTCAAGTTTAAGCAGGTTCCCAAACACTTGTGTCTAATCGAACAGATTCGGCAATATGAATCAGTGTAACAGAAATCGTAGAAAAATATTTTTCGCTGTCACTTTTATTACTCCAAAACTCGAACATTGATCCTGTATTTTGTATTTTTTGTGCTTTGTTTATGGTTTTAACTTTGTGGTGAAAGCACTCCGACTACAGGCCACGAGTGGCCCACCGGTACCATCCGACCGCCGTGTCATCCTCCGAGGAGGATGCGGATAGGAGGAGCGTGTTGTCAGCACACCGCTCTCCCGGTCGTTATGATGGTATTCTTGACCGAAGCCGCTACTATTCGGTCGAGTAGCTCCTCAATTGGCATCACGAGGCTGAGTGCACCCCGAAAAATGGCAACAGCGCATGGTGGCCTGGATGGTCACCCATCCAAGTGCCGGCCACGCCCGACAGCGCTTAACTTCGGTGATCTCACGGGAACCGGTGTATCCACTGCAGCAAGGCCGTTGCCAACTTTGTGGTGAGATGGCGAAAAAATTTTATACATACTTTATGTGTCTATAAATTCAGAAGAGTAAATAAAGAAAAACTGAAAATAGTAATGGACAAGCAGGAGGTACAAATCGCTTACCATGTTTATTGGAAAAATTTCAGAATTACAAATGCATTGTTTCTTCGCCATTCCTCGGCACCGTGTACATTGTCACTGTAACGTAATTGATGGGAACAAAGGTTCGACAATATCAATAAGTCCAACAGAAAACGTTGAAAAAAAAAATTGTTGGCTGTCACTTCTTATCCTGTTACAGAAAAAACGTGAGTAAATGGAATCTGAACTATGATATTGTGGCGAAAAAGCATAATACCGTTGCTCTTCATATCTTTAAATCAACTTCGGTTCCTGATATCAGACTTTTAAGATGTCAGTAAGAATCATATAAGAAGTTTCACTGTACTTCTGAAGGTGATCTGTCTGTGGCAGAAGTAATTACACTCCAAATATGCAAAGTGCTGTACAGGCTAAAATACGATGTCGCAAAATCACGTGACTTGAACTTCAGAGGATGTTGCAGACAGAATTCTCGTTCTGTGCATCCGAATGCTCAGTCCACAGATATTGATGTTCTGTGGTCAACGCCTACGACGTCACTTCCAAGGAGCCTTCAAACGGGGAGGAGATTTAAGTCTCGCTAGGATTATGTAAAGCGGGGATGCCACATGCTTCTGCTCCAGATCCATTACTTTTCTTGAAATGTATCTTTCAAGATGGCGAACGTTGTAATAGACGTGGACCTTATTGTAAATGAGCTCGCTAACACAATAGTTAGTAGCACGTGGCTTCCAGAGTTCAGGCTAACGCTTAACTTCAACAAAACAAAATCTGACCCGGAATCCTTGAAAAAGCGAAAATTAACTCTCCTAATCTGCACAAACAGTTGATGAAGCCAACTATTTGAAATTATTTGGACTGAAGGTTGATAAAAAGCTTTTCTGGAAGGTTAGCGAGATGCGACATTGTCACAATAAAAAATAAAAACAACAGGAGATATTGATTTTAATGCTCTATCGTCTCGGTGCTTGATCGCAATTGTATATGTACTGATTATCGACTTCGGCCTGTGATGCTCTTCTTCTGATCGAAAGTCAGTAGATTAAAAACTCTAAGAAATTACAGCGAGATACATCCAGCATGTCCTGGCATGTAAAATCAACAACATGGCACTCATAATTACCATATGGTGCGACTGTTAACGTTCTACTGCTGTTCTGTACGTGGTGGAAGTATTGCGGTCTCGTGAAGAGACTGAATACTCTTATCTTCACTATAAGAATAGCCTCCACCGTCTCGCCAATGAAAGGCGAATGTTCCTTTAATTTGCTTAGTTTCATTTTAGAAGAGCAACATACTTTTTTTTCTGAAACCGGTTGGGTTTATTGAGGACCCCAATATACCATATTATTCCTCACTTTTTCGGCTATAAAACTCTATTTTTTAACATAATCTCTGTTGAATGCGACGGATTTACGCCAACATGGTGGGAGCGCCTTTATGTCCGCATGATAGAACTATACTGGTCGACGTCGGAGCCAACATCTTCTTACATCAACGATTTTCCGATCGTCCACTACTGCTTCATTGAACCAGACATATGGAAGTCAGAAGCTGCGACATCCGGGCTGTAAGATGGATGAGGAAGAAAAGCCCAATGCATTATTATGAGCTCCTCTCGGGTGCGCAGACACGTCTGGGGCCTTGAGTTGTAATGGAGAAGGGAATGTTCGTTTGCATTCTCGTGGTGTCGAACTCGCTGAAGTCGTTCCTTCAATTATGTGAGGGTGGCACAATACACTACAGAGTTCATCGTTGCACCATGAGGGAGGATATCAAACAGAATAACCCCTTCAGAAACCCAGAAGACTGCCGCAAAGACTTTACCAACTAAGGGTGCGGCTTTGAACTTTTGCTTCGGAGGAACTGTGATGCCACTCCATAGATCGACGATTTATTCCCAGTTTGAAGTGATGAACCCGTCTTTCATCACCTGTGTCGATGTTCCATGAAAAATAGTCGCGATCAGCCTCGTCAGCCTCGTAAAGCGCAAGCAATTCCGCATAAATGGTCCTTCCCTGATCTTTGTGGATGCTCTTTCGTTGCTCTTTATGGTCTTCTGTTAGGCGGCGGGGGACCCAGCGGGCACACACCTTTGTGTGAACGGGTGTGTCAGCACTGCCAACAGAGGCGTCCAGTTGTGCAGCAAAGTGTTTGATTGTTATCCATCGCTCATCTCGAATGAAAATGTTCGCACGTTTCGACATTGCAGGAGTCACAGCTGTGAGCAGCTGACCGGCAAGCGGGAGTTCAGACACGTTTGTTCGAGCTTGTTGCGATTATGACCAGGCGCCAGGTGCGAAGACTCGCCGTACTTTTGATCACTGAGGTCTTCGTAGACATTCTGCAAGCGTCTATGAATATCTGCTATGCCCTGGTTTTCCGCTAAAAGAAACTCAGTGAGAGGTCCCTGCTTGGAACGCACCTCTGTTGCAGACGCCGGTTTGAAGACTATGTATAGCCCCGCCACCTATTGTAACTTACTGAAACTAGAAAGGCTGGAGCGAGAAATTCAAAAAGGTCTGACAACAGATTAGGCGTTTTTTCAACCGAAGTTGGTCAATGAAAAAAATTTCCATTACTTATTGAGCGGGCAACGGCCTTGCCGCAGTGGAGACTTCCGTTCCCATTAGATCACCGAAGCTAGGCGCTGTCGGGCGTGGCCGGCACCTGGATGGGTGACCATCCAGGCCATTTTTCGGGGTGCACTCAACCTCGTGATACCAATTGAGGAGCTACTCGACCGAATAGAAGCGGCTCTGGTCAAAGAAAACCATCATAACGACCGGGAGAGCGGTGTGCTGACCACACGCCCCTCCTCTCCCCATCCTCAGTGAGGATGACACAGCGGTCGGATGGACCCGATGGGCCACTTGTGGCCTGAAGACGGAGTGCTACTTATTGAACGCCCCTAGTATTATCGCCCATTGTTTCACATTTTGGGGCAACTCTGTCCACACACCGAGAACCTTCTTGGAACACAAAAGATCAGTTAGACTGATATGCAGTGTCAGTTCGCGAACTTCGTGTCGGCCGTTTTACAGAATATAACCCCCATACCTCTCCAGTGAATTAGGCTTTTTTACATGGCCCCGTACCTTAAGTCCCTAATCTGTGAGGAAAAGGCATCTACTCCAAAGAATAATGCAAAACCGAGAGAAATAGATGAAGTTATAACCGAATCGCCTCTGCTGAGCACTTCAGCAATGACGATTAGAAACAAACCTCGGTTACCTTTATATATTTTTATTGCGTAAAGTAATTTTTAATCGACAGTAGTTAGTGGAAAATTTGGAAAAAAGGTTTTCAGAGTATGTCATTAATGAAAAGGACCAAAGGTCGCCAGTTCCTCACCGGAACAAGAATAATGAAATTGAAACTGAGCTTTATACTCGTAAGAAATATTATGTAAGAATAGTTATTGGCGTCGTGACGGAGGAATAGTACCTAACGCACACTTTCAAGTACATCACACCACACATGTCACAGTAGTCATAATAATCAAATAGCAAACAGATAAAACTTATTATATTAATTTTCAAAGATTAGCTGAAATAAGATTGTTTACTGACTGTGTACAGAAAATTTTTGGTTACGGAACACTGACTGTCGTAGCTGTAGCAAGCTGAAAGATTGTATGAATTTACTCATTGGTAACCTAGCACTTACTCTGATGTTTTTTTGTAATAAAAGTTATAAATTATGCCTCAAGCTATAAATTAGGAACTGTGCTTTGATAGTGAAAGTCAGAGTCCATTTTACGTAAAGTTTTACTACCAATTTTTTGCTATGAAAGTTACTCAATTTTCAGCAAATGAATTAATAGTTGCTTTTGCATCATTGTATTTCACACATTATTCATACCACAGGCAAAGATTTCATTATTACGTAATTGTCCAAAATTTGGAAAAAATTATGTTTTGATAATCTAATAAATTAATATTCACTTCATTTTCTGATGATCTCGGTTCGTACAAAGGGATAGGATGGATACTACCTGGATAACGACTTAGGAAAATTATTTACGTGACAATATGCACGAAAACAATATTATTTTACCAACTACGCTGGTCAATCTATTATACTTCTAGTTATAAGAAGTCTATACTTACTGCACTTTATGATCCCATTGGTTCGTCGAGCTGCTTCATTTAGCGGTAAAATAGGGCACAGGTTGATCTTCTTGCCATACCACAGCCATTAACAAGGGCCCACAGTACTCTTGATGTTATGTGAATTACTCTTGCGGCATTTGTACTGTGCCCAATAAATGCCATACACATAGCTTACCCATATTAAACAAACGCCAAAACAACCATTTCAGTTTTCACTGCTCTGCACTTCGGAAACAGACTTTTCATCTCCACTCTTTTGCATAGCCACACTGGCGAATACACACAACCAACGACAACAACAGTCTCCTCGCGATTCCCAACTGATACTTATTTGCTTGCTTATTTGGTGCGCTCGGCTGCCCAGCGATAATGCATTTACAATTTATTACACTCTTTGACAATAGCTTTTTCCTGACTAGGCCAACGTGTATACTTACAAAATGTTAACATTCCTTGCGTATTCTCTTTCTTAAAAAACAAATACAACATATTAACAAGAATAATATTCAGCACAACTAATGGGACAAATTTCGTAAAACACGTAGAAAATATATGATCATCCACAGAGTTGCGGTGTTATAAGATGTCGCAAATTTCTACCTCTCGCATCCCTGTAGGAACACCTTTTCGTGTGATGTTGCATTTGGGATAATGACTCATTCAAGGGAAACCGCAACAATCATTCCATGAACATTATGCGGATAACGGATCTCCATTTGGATAACACTTCCTTAAGCATGTACAGAAATTGGTGCAGTATTCAGCAGGTTCCATCTCAGTTGCAATTACCTTGTGGTACAGCCCTTCTGTACAGGAGTTCTTTACCGTAATTAGAAATTTTTGTCGTAGTTTGTTACTTATTTGTATTATTTTACAATTTCGTATGTGTTTTACTAATTATTTAGTAAATATGTTTTCCAATCAGTATGTATTAACTTCACTCATGACCAAGTATCATTGGTTCACATGAAGCAACAGAACCTGGTAAATAAATAAATAGGGAAAAATGATATAAAAGAAAATGCTGTTAATACTACAAACAAGAAGTGTGGTAAAACACACTGTAGTCTATAAGGTTATTATTTGTTTGAGGAGTGACGGACTATGAATGCAAAATTTTTCAGAAGAATGGTATAAAGACCACATTTCTCAGTAAACAACAAAATAGAAGCCCTCTCACAACAGTCGACGGACAAGAAAATCGCTTCCACTTTTCGGGAGTCAATGAAGTGATGTGTGGCTGTGGCAAAATATACAGGATGTCGCAGGATAAATGGTCAGTATTTAGGGATATAACGGGAACGGTCCTCCGAAGCAAAATTGTCTGTTAAATATTGGCTGCATAATGCATACCATAAGAGTTATGAGCACTTTTTCATATTGGATACTGTGAAACAAATCTCTTCTGCTACAAGCACGATGCTTCCCATATTTTGGAAGGTGGTAGTATGAATTGCAGCAAGATAAAGTTGTGTAGTAAACTTGAGATCTAAAATGCACAGCTTAAGAGCTATGAGCAGGTTTTCAGTAGAAGAGAGGTGCCACTTCAGCAAAGATGAACAAGTTCTCATCGCAGTTAAGATCTGCTTTTTAGAGCTCATATGTATTGGCCACATTTTTCTCGTTTCGGTTCACACTACCCCTTCTCAACAGACGATAAGCAAAGAGCTTTTAGAAGACACTTGATTCACAATATCGAAGTCCTAATAGCTGTAAAGGTATGCATTTTATACCCAATGTTTACTAGAGTTTGTGCCTCGAAACATCGTTCCTATGATATCCCTGAATATTGACCATTCCTCCTGGGACACTCTAATATATAGAATCTGGGATTACAACAACGGAACGCATGAAAGAGAAGAAATCCCACACGCATGTGGCACAAAATGTAAAATCTGATCTAGTGGACGACTGTGGGTTAAGACATACGAGGGTTGGAACTTTAATAGTGGCAACTATTTATTTACAGCTCGTACAATATAGATACGTGTATCAAAGTTTTACTGACCTTCAAAGTAATCACCAGCATTGTGTATAAACAGTTGCCAGCGCTGTGGAAGTCGTAGGACACTTTTAACAGTGCCAGTTGTGTTGACAGTTCGAGCGGCGCGGTCTATTGCCGACGAATTTATAGCAGTTCTGAAGCGAATGCCGTGAAGTGTTTCCTTCAGTTTAGAAATCGAGTTGAACTCACGAGGGTTTAAGTCAGTGGAGTGCAGTAGGTGGTATAGCACATAGCACCCCCATCAGTCAAACAAATCAGTAACAGCTTGCACTGTACGTGCCTGAGCATTGCCCTGCAAAATGATGATGGTTAGGTCCTGCAGAAAGTGTCATCACTTCTGTCTCTATGCTGTTCATTTTTGGAACGCAACCTACGACCAGCTTAGAGACAGAAGTGATGACACTTTCTGCAGGACTTGACCATCATTTTGCAGGACGGCAAGCAATTAAAATCTCTATGAACGAATGAAATTTCAACGGAGATGTCGGTTATAGGCCTCCGGCTTCGTGGGTTCCCGTCATCAAGGAAGTCAGTACCAAACACTGGTACATGAATAACATAGCGACAATAAGGAAGCCACCTCCGCGGAACGGAAACATTAATACTTTGATAACATCCCCACCTCTTTTTCAATACCGAGGCAATGACGAAGGCGTACCGATGATATATTGTTAGTATATTTTGTGTGCTAAGTTTTAATGATGTATCAAAAATTAATTTGTGAAACTTTGAAAGAGAAGTTATGAACTTCGAGGTTATGTAAGCAATGGGAAATCGGTGCGTGTCAGTGGCAGGCAGTCTCATAGACGCATAACTAATGCGCGGTAGGGGGTTGCACAGTTTCAAGTGGTAGAAAATCCCACGTGCGTTTCGGGTTCTCTTACGAATACAAGCTGTTTGCAATGCAATGAACAGTGCAACACTACAGACATCACGTGAGTTTCACCCGTAACATTGGCGTCCTCGTTTGTTGTCGATAATGCAAGAACTTTTATCTGGTGGTCGCTGATTGGACGAATGCAATAGAACTCTTACCTATAGACCCATTTATTCACATGTAAACAACTATTCAATCGCAATGTATATGAAACCTTAAACATGGATAGTGAACTTACATGTGCTTCAGTCTAGTCTGACACTTCATAACAGAGGTGGAGGCCTTCTATATCTCAGCCACACTCTACTCCAAATTTTCATGTTTAGACTTTGCACTAGTCGTGAACAGTTTAATTTATTGTGCACAGTTAATCTCGAACTTGTACCTCTTACTAGTTATAGGATTGACAGCAAGTCATTTGTTGTTACTCGAAATATTTCTACACAGAAATTACTGTTAATATGTCTTTAAAAACTAGTGGAAGAGTCGGAGTGTTTGGCACGTACATGGGACCCCCGGAATTGGTTCATAGTGCTAAGAAGCATTTATCCTCCTTGGGAGGGTTATATCTGTGTGGGCTTCATTTCTTGAAGACAAGTGAGGAGCGACTTGGGTTAGAATTAGTGCCTCTATGGTAGGAAGCCAATACGAAAAAGTTTAAGAATAAGTGGCAACGTAGTCCGTTTGAAAAAAAAAACAAATAATTAAAAGATAGATTCAGGAATAAACCAGATGTTCGGCTACGATATCCAAGAGCTGGAATGCAATTCATTTCTCCATCATATTGCTTCTGCAAAATCAAATCAAATGTGTGTGAAATCTTATGGGACTTAACTGCTAAGGTCATCAGTCCGTTTGCTTCTGCACCTCTGGAAATGTTTGCTAATGTGAAATTGCGTCAACATGCATCTCAGATTAGAGACTACGATAAACTGTATGTCTCCCTACAGTTTTGTGTAAGTCAATGAAAAGGTTGCTGGAAAGAAAGATGATGCCCAGTAATGCACTTGGTTGATCAGACTAACCTTGGTATCGAGGAAGGCTTTGCTTGCTACATTTGTGGACATTTGTATTACTATAAAAGCCAAATGCGTTGCTGACGACAAATTTAATGGGTAAATAATTATGCTGTGTGGTTGTAGTTAATACGTACGAGTGTTTAAGTAAAAATTACGAGTTTGTTTGTGTGGCCATCCTCCACAGCAAGCACAGAAATATTTGTTTCGTAAATAAAAAAGTCTTCTCTTGCTGCACTGTATTTTATTTTCCCTGATGCGTTTCGCCTTTTTTTCACTTAAAGACATCGCAGTGGGATCTCTAATGATACAATTACGATACGCTTTTGTTTTGGTATGTACTATTCGAAAATTATAAAACAATTTATTTATATTTGAGTGATTGATTATTTTGTAAAAATTTTTTGTTTATTTATAGACGCAATAACATTCTTATGACACAGTCATAACCGGCGCAGTGACCATGTTCAGAGTGTATAACAATACAAAAGAAAGTTTATATTAAAACACAAAAATAAGTGCAATATTTAACCAGGCTTATTAGTCATCTAACTGAATTTATGCAAAATACATATAGTTCATACCTAAAGGTGACATACACTGAACACAGGTTCATGCGTTAATAACCTGGCTATAAAATGTAAAACACCGGTGTTATATAGATATAAAAATTTGTTAGATTTTGTTCCCACTCTTTGCGCTAGATGCGAGCGTCCTCTGTAAGATAGTCTTTATTTTTCAAAAGCCTAAAATATGACACATGTACTTTTAATATTTAGGTCAAATGTACATAAAATTTAAAATTACGGAACAGATCGTTAAATCAGTGAAATAACATTTCAGAACAAGGAGAAAACATTGCTACAGGTGAAAATAGCAGTAGCACTTGTAGTAGAGTGTATTTCTTACCCCCGACGGCGCTGTATTTCCGACTATTGCCTGTCTGTGCCGTTGTCGATTAGCACGGCAGGGACGACACGGGCAGGACGACGAGTGTAGTGCTCTGCTGCAGGTGGATGGCACGCTCCTCCGCCTTTTTATGAAAATAAGTGATTACTTACGGTTCTTCCTGTTTTTAGTTGCCATCTTTGTTTCCTCTCATCTGATCACCTGGAGGCCGCACTACCGCACTATTTACGAAACATATGCATGTTTTTGTGTTTCGAATATGTTTCTTTCATATTTTCGTTTGTTTTCACTTGTAGTTGTGATGCACCATGAGTCTTCTATCACTAATATAGACATAAAACTAATATACGCATAAAAACTTTGAGTTCACTGTGTATCCCATCCTCTTTGGCTTGTTCACATACACGTACATGTCGCCAACCTAACGAAGTACGTATTGAAAACGTCTATTTCTGTCATCTTTGTGTGTGTGTGTGTGTGTGTGTGTGTGTGTATATGAGCAAGAGAGAGAGAGAGAGAGAGAGAGAGACGGGGGGGGGGGGGGAGGGAGAGAGAAAAAGAGAGCATACCTGTATGGAATTTTTTGTATTCCATTTCATTTGAGTTTGGATTTAAATGTTTTGTCTGGAGGTTCATGGAGAAGTGGGCGGAAAGGGGTTGGGAGAAATTATTATTATTATTATTAATGTTACTATCATTATAGTCCTCTTTTGTAGTGTTACTCTATCTGTTTCACATATTTGTGTATACAATGAGTTGTTTGGTATATCATTCAACTGGGTTCCCTTTTCTGCTTTGGTTTTCTGTATGTCGAAATTTACTTGTAGGGTTAGGAAGCGTTTTTTATTGTTGATTCTAATTATTTTCACGTCTTCTTCTCTAGTGGTTGGTTTATGATTGTGTGCTGTTAGGTGGCTTGCAAATGTGGAGTGGTTTGTCCCATACTTCCAGGCTCTCATGTATTCCCTGTATCTGACATAAAATGTTTGCCTGTTTGTCCTATGTATCTGCCATCACGTGTGTTACACTGTAATTGATTTTTGTGTGTGAGTTTGTGTTTGTATGTGATTGTGTGTCATCTCGTGTTTTCTCCTATGTTGTCCTGATTATTTTTAGTTGTTATGGTATGACTGATTTTGATCGTGTTCGGTTCTGTCGTGATATTGTCAGAGGTTTTGTGCTCTCTGCTTTTATTTTACTTTTAATTCTGTTGTTTAGTTGCGTGACTGTCATTATTGTACCCATCATTTTGCGCTATCTGCATTATTATGTCCAACTCGTTTTGGTAGTTCTCTCTGTCGTGTAGGACTGTGTTGACTGTATGGAGATGTGTTGAAGTCTGCTCGTTTTTCTGACTGTGGTTGGTTTGAGGATTGGGGGATGATAATTTCAGGTGCTGTAGGTTTATAGTAAATCTGAAACATATACTGATTGTTTTGATTTTTGAGTGTTATATCCAGAAAGTTTAATTGGTTACTCTGGTCTCTTTCCATTGTGAATTTTATATTTTTGTGTACCTGGTTTATGTCAGTACGTAATTTTTCAATTTTTGTTTGTGGCTTATCTATTAAGCGTAAGATGTCATCCAGATACCTGAATTAGTATAGCTTGTTGTATTCTTTTGCTACTATTTTCATGAAAATGATCTGTTAAGTGTGATTTATAAAACTATTTGTTAAGGATCCTGACACTGAGGACCTCACTGGTAATCCTTCTTCCAGTAAATAAAATTCATTGTTGAATCGGAATGAATTATGTTCTGTTATCTGCTTTATTGATGTAAGTATTTCTTTAACCTGTTCATCAGGGAGTTGACTATGTGTTTTCTGGTTATTGTCGATTATTTCTATTGCTTCTGGTACTGGTATGTTGGTATGCATGCTGTCTGTATCAAAAGAGAGGGGGTCTTACTGTGTCTGCGATTTTTATATCTTTCACTTGTTGTATAGTTGTGTAGTGTTTTTAATGTTTCTGTCTTTTTGTACTTTGAAATTTTCTGACAGTAATTTTAACATGTATCCTGCAAGCTACCACGCGGCGGTTTTTCTGAAATCCAGTATTGGTCTCATAGGAAGATTTGGTTTATGGATCTTTGGTTGGTTTCGGAGGACAGGTGCAGTGCGATTAATCTGTGTCAGCTTTCTTTTATCTATGTTATCCCGTGTGGTCTAAATTTTTCAGAATGTTTTTACTTTTGTCTGGAATCTGTTTGTTGGATCTGATTTTAATTTTCAAATGTTTTGTGAGATGAATTCTTTTGTGTATTTTTAAATGTATTGTTCTTTCTGTATAAGTACTATTGTGTTCCCCTTGTATGTTTTTGAAATGATATCTTGATTTTGAAGTTTTTTCCTAAGTTTTTTGAGTGTTATAGCTTCTGAGATTATGTTGTTTTTGAGTTGTTGTGTTTTCATATTAGTTATTATATTATGGATATCTTGTTTTACTCGTTCTCTAGTTAACTCAGTGTTGACACTGCTGTTCTCTCTCCTCTCTTGCCTTGTTGTTACACTTTCTGCTTCTATAATTAGATTTTCTATGTAATCTTCTTCTATTTTTGAGTCTGCATTGTATTTTAACCCTTTCTTCAACAGTTGCCTTTCGTTACTGTTCGTTTGGGTGTATTTAAGGTAGAATAATCTTGGGTAGAATTTGTGTGTTTGTTTTTGTTGATTGTGTAGAACTACAGTGATGTGACTAAAGTTTTTTGAGTTGACTAAGCTTTCATCTACGAACTGTTTCCATTCTTTGTACAGCAGGTTTTGTGTGCCTAAGTAAATACGTGAAAGACGTTAGTGTGGTTGGTAGATATATTTGCTAACTTCAATAATGGCTGATAATTTTCATTTTGACTGGAGCCACAGTCTTGGTAAAGTTTCCGAATGATGCTGCCGCCATTTGACTGTAATAATTTTATTTTATCGTTATACTATTCAAATTTTAGTCTCAGGCCATTTTCAGTACAACTATGCTATGAGGTCCAGAAATGAGTCTGCGTAATGTTTTAGAGACGTTCTCGCTTTTGTTGATGACGGATTTGGCGTATACGACCAGATATTCTTTTTCGACAAGGACTTGTATTTCATAGCAGTCTGATGAATTTTGACATATAAATAAGTTTTTGTACTTGAAAACAGCCTGTGGCTGAAATCTGGATCGTATAACAATGAAATAATAATTAATGCGGTCACATGGCGTCAGAATCATTCAAAAAAATCAATAATGTTTGTTCTGCAACAATATTAAAAGCTATGAACAACTACCCAGGAAAAAACTACTATTGTTAACGTGAAAATTGTCAGCTCATGTGATAACAGCAATGAAAAATGAACTCTCATTTCGTTCAACTACCCAAAGGGTTTGTCAAAATTAGGTGACATTCCCACTGTTCATTGGGAATGATCATGGTAGTGCTATGTTTCCTATCATTCCTTGTATGTTCAGGGTGGGAATTAAAATGTGTAAATTAATGCCTGTCTACATATCTTTCCAGGGACGGATCATATAACAGAGCCTGTAGTTCGTCATACGAGAAATTACGTGATGTAATCGTCACGACGCTTCCGACACGACGAAGAACAAGATTACAACGAATAAATAATGAAATATGAATCCTTCGGCCTTGAGCGATTGTAATAAATTTTGAATAAGTATTCTTCGAGAAGCAGATCTCCCTTCACCGCATTTCTTAGTTCAAATGATTTACTGTTTAGCTGTTAGATATTTTAAACGCTTTGCAGAAGAGGAATCATCTAATTACATTGGTGAAATGTTTAATGAACAACGAAGGAAGGCGCCTTATTTCTCATTATAACGACCGATAGCAAGTAAAGGGACGGAGTTAATGGACCTTTAGAGTATCCATAAGATGGGACGTTAACTTCATTTTAGGTTGATGAATGGAGTGTTGCCAACTAGGGAACACTATTTTATTCGTTTTGAATTTTCAGTATGACAGACAGTTTAGAAGGCGGATGATTTTGAGAATAGTAGTAAAAAGAAACTAGAAACGCTATTTCATTTTTGACAAAATACAGAAAAAGAAGAAAAGCCACATTTTATTTATCTGAAATCTACCAGTAGAGCCGTTATTACTGTTTGGTTCTCAAATCAAACAAACCATACCACATTAATTAGCGCGGGAGACTGGAGCTGGTTGGCGCAGTCAATAAGTTGTCACACAACTTCTTTATTCCAGTGCCCTAAACACTGAGCACAAATATCACCAGTCAAACAAAAAATGTTCCATTTTCTATTATAGCCAGAGAGCAGGCTGTAGTGTTCCTGATGTTATATATATATATATATATATATATATATATATATATATATATATATATATATATATATATATATATATTCAGAATCAGGGCCACGAAACCAGAACAAGTGTGACATTTGACTATTTTGACAGACACTCTTAAAAATGCTCTGGCTATGGAAAGAACTGAAAGAATGAAAGTACCATTTAATAGTTCTATACTAGGCAAGAATGAGTTAAGCAGAAAAAAAACTGTTCACAGAGAAATAATTGTGAAACAACAGTATCTGAATACTATATACTAAGACTGAGGTGGCAAAAGTCGTGCGATAAAGATATGCACATATACAAATGGCAGCAGTATCGCGTACACAAGGAATAAAAGGGGAGTGCATTGGGGGAGCTGTCATTATTTTGCACTCAGCTGATTCATGTGAAAAGGTTTCCGGTATGATTTTGGCCGCAAGATGAGAATTAACAGACGTTGAACACGGAACGGATCATTCGATTTCAGAAATAGTTAGGGGATTCAACATTCCGATATCCATAGTGTCAAGAGTGTGCCAAGAATACCAAATTTCGCCGGCAGGGGTAGCCGAGCGGTTCTAGGCGCTACAGCTGGTGAAATCTGGCTTTACTGGGCTATGGCAGCAGACGCCCAACACCAGTGTCTTTTCTAAGAGCACGACATCGCCTGCAGCGCTTTTCCTGGGACCGTAACCATATCGGCTGGGCCCTAGAGGACTGGAAGACTGTCCTGATCGGATGAGTCCAAATTTCAATTGGTAAGAGCCGTTGCAGGATCTGAGTGTGGCGTAGACCCCACGAAGTCATGGGCCCAAGTGTCGACAAGGCATTGTGGATGTTGATGGTGGCTCCACAATGGTGTGTGTTGTGTTTACATGGAATGGACTGTGTCCTCTGTCCAACTGAACCGATAATTGACGAAAAATGATTAAGTTCGGCTACTTGGAGACCATCTGCAGCCATTCATGGAATTTATGTTCGCGAACAACGATGGAATTTTTATGAATGGAAGTGTCGCCATGTCATCAGGCCACAATTGTTCATGACTGCTTTGAAGAACATACTGGAAAATTCGGATGAATGATTTGGCCACCCAGGTCGCCTGACATGAATCCCAACAATTTTATTTTTTATTTATGTTTTACTTTTCTGAGTTGCCAGTCTTATGAGAGGCCTGATGGGGCCACCACCAATCCCTCATCCGTACCAACGTCTTCATCTGAGAGCAGCAACCTACGTCCTCAACAATCTGTTGGACGTTCTCCAATCTCTGTCAAATGCTTCAAATGGCTCGGAGCACTATGGGACTTAACATCTTAGGTCATCAGTCCTCTAGAACTTAGAACTACTTAAACCTAACTAACCTAAGGACATCACACATATCCATGCCCGAGGCAGGATTCGAACCTGCGACCTTAGCGGTTGCGCGGTTCCAGACTGAAGCGCCTGGAACCGCTCGGACACACAGGCCGGCCAATCTCTGTCCTCCTTCACAAGTTTTACCCTCTACAGCTCCCTCTAGTACCGTGGACGTTATTTCGTGATGTCGTAATAGATTTTCTTCCAACGTGTCCCTTCTTCTTCTTCCTTTCCTCGAACATTTGTGGCACTTAATCGTGCACAAAATCCTACACCGGCAATATTTTCGCAATTATGTATGGCTCATTATTTCTGTAGGGAACTTCCAACGACTTGTTGAGTCCATGCCACGTCGAATTGTTGCACAACACCAGAAAAAAAAGGAGGTCCGACACGAATTAGGAACTATCCAAAGACTTTCGTCACATCAGTGTAATACTGTACGCAGATTCCGAGGATAGTTCCTTATTAGGTACTGGTATTGAAGAAGAATGCGAGCCCAAAACATCAATATCCTGGCAGCTGCTATCTACACCAACACCAAATAATAACACTATGATTGCAATATGGAGAGGTAATTCGTTGCAGTTTCCTGGTAGTGAAATATAGTGCTCGGTTATATTCTGGGAAAATAACGGAAATTGATATTGCTCAATTATTGGTTTCCACCACGATGAAAGAAATGAAACCTTGAAGATGGCCAGAAATTCGCGAAATGATTTGGTATAACTACAACAAATAAAACCACCACTTCACCTGAGAATACTTACATTGTTGGTCGATATGAAGCTATGATTGATAATCCGCACTTTGTTATTTTCATGCAACTTTTGTTTCTTCATTAATAACTTTCTGTATTTAATTCTAATAATGACACTTAACACAAAACTTTTTCAATACTTTGTATGGACATAAGTTACGTTGTTATTAAGTTACATTTATTTTTCAGATCGTATTAACCTCATATCCTTCTCTGTGACAACTTTCTTCAAGGGGTTTGGGGGAAGATGACGATATAAGTTTTTCAGGAGTTCACAATAGAATTTAAGCAATGTTTTCATCGTCAGTTATAAATTAAATAGTAACACTGTCTGTAGAGTTGATCAAATAAGCAGAAAGTGTTACACAGAAATACAGAGTTCCAAAACTAAACCCTGTGACGTCTGTGCCTTCTGCCCTATTCCCATCATTCGTAATGGAGGACAGCTAAAACTCATAATATTTGTAACACGACTGTTGCAAATCATTTCACGAACCTGTAGCGGTCCAGCTGCGTTTATTTCTCAAATTAAAGTGAGTGCTGTAGACTGTTGGGTCGTGGCTGAAATGTTCTCACGCAATGGAGCAGATTCCGTGATATCCTGTCTTTGTTGTAGTGCTTCAGCAGTAAAACTGTGCTCAAGAATTGGGTGGTAGACTGGGAGGTGAATTCTGAAGCAGCGGTTTCCCCGGCGGTAACACCAGACGAACAGCCACGAACGTGCCTTTAGCCCGCATGTGCTCACTTGAGACCTGTCAACTATCTATTCAGCATGGATGTGAAGAAGAGTCCTACCTTTCCATTCCCATGAAAAACGAGACATTTCTGCTGTTTATCCAATCACGTGTATTACCATCCCCTATAGATTTTGTGCATGCTTCGTCAACCAATAATAGAAATACGTTCGTTACGAATCTGGTAAATTGTTTATGCGTATTCTATTCTGATGTTTCGAGGAACTTAATCGTTCGTCACATTGCCTAAAAGCATTCCGCTGCTCCTCCAACAGAGTTTGGATTGATAACAGGGAGCTTAGTACTCTAATCATTGATTTCCTAGGGTTGCCCCATGCCGACAATCATTTAATTGGATTCCTGGATGTTAATAACTGATGACTGAGCACACCAAAGACAAAAGTGTCGCAGTTTGCTACAGCATGAAGTGTTAACTTCACATCACAGAGTCCGTACTCTGAGTATTCGCATTTATCTGGTTGTTTGTGTGTCTTCAGTGTGGAGTTCACTGAGCTATTTATGTTGTTTATTTGAAAACGCGAGTTGCTTCTTTAAGTCTTCCTAATGATGTCAAAATCTAAATTATTAGTTCCAATTTTTATCGTTGAACATCCGTGTTCCTGTTTTCCAAGAGTAACATAGGAGTAAGATTTCATTTGGTTTTTAAATTTGATTATGAAATTAGTAATTATGAAATCCACTTTCACATATGAACCCTACTTCTTACAACGTCTCCCATGATTTGGCGACGCTTCAGTAACAAATATGATAAGTAATCAATGTGATAGTGTTACCACTATGTGCAGTGGCCAAATTATTAATGGAATGTTGAATAATATTCAAAGCTGTGCTGACGAGTGCTGACGAGTGGGTAGCGCTCCCAGATTTTTATTTCGGAACTCATATCAGTTACTGATGCTGATTAGTTTCATATTGATGGAGTCATGTGAACCGTGCAGCTCGTATATTTTGCCTGGGCGTAAGATAACCGAGCAAGCAAGTCTGTGAATCATATTTAGCAGCCGTTCTTAATTTATGTAATTTTTCGCTGCATTAGGTTAACAATTTTGAATCGTTTTCACAAAAAAGAATAAAATCAATCGTTGAAACGCTAGGAATAATATCTGAGGGTATTTTGATGATAAAAGAAAGTGGGAATTAGCCAGAAATAAAGTGCAGAGAAGTTCTAATCCTTATAATGAGGAGCAAAATAATTATATATAGTAGCTATCTCCACAGTTGTGTATATTCTTTTGAACATGGGTACAGTTAAACCGAATTTTTTGACAATGTTTTCGAGAAGCAGTACTCGTCACCTGTAACTTATTTTAAGAAGTCGCTTTAGAAAACACATCTTCACCTGCTAGCTAAATCGCTTTACTGCAATACCAGTTTCCATCAACAAAATAGTCACAAGACCGCAAAACAATAACTTAGCATGATACATGCATAACCCATAACGATGTCAACAGTTACCATTGTCTCTCTATTTTTAAAGCTGTAAGATCATAACTATTTCCAAAATTCTATCTTCGAGAATTCAGTTAGGTACAAAATTGTACTGCAAGTTGTGACGGATATAATTTGACATGTTAACCATAAGCTCGCGATACGTCTATTGGCTGCTGAAATTCGTTCTTATTTTTCTATTCGAGTGAGACGGTAACACAGACATTTACAGATACTATATTATGAATAGAGATCCTTGAAAATACTCTGATGAAACGTCATTGTATTGAAAGGTAGATTTTAGTAGCTTCTACTTAAAGAATCAGTCCCAAAGAGCGCTTCTTAACGAGAAATTTTCCTTTAAATTCAAACCTACGAGTGATCATAATGTAATTTCTTTAAAGGAATATGCACCCCTTTTGTTTAATTAACACTTCCAACTTCATAAGGTTTATCGTAAATGTGATATACAGTTTATAACAAGGAAATAAGTAACTAAGCAAGTAACATTTATTTAATACTTGCCTGATACAACCAGCAGAAACACCTCTAGAACAGTGGCATACACTTCTGGTAATATTTGTTTCAGATATAGTTCTTATTATGGTTAGCTGCTATGGCGTAAATAGAGAAATGTAATACATTTCTAATGATATCTATTTTTAATTTTTGATCTTACTGCTATTACAGTAATTACATTTGGTATAAACACAATGGCTTGCGAACTTTATTAGATAGGTAATACATCTGACGATTAAAATAAATATGTAACCTCTGCAGAGCTCATAACTGTTGATAACTGATCACTGTAAGACAGACTCATGGCGAGCTGTCGGTAAATGCAGTCGCTTCAGATTACTGAGAAAAAAAATAAATCTAGACTAATTAGGCCTGGGCTCAGTAGACTGTCGGCTTCATACAAAATCTTCTCTAATTATTTTTCACTTTCTCTGAGGATAGTAATTTCATTTGTTAACCTTATCACTGAAGGCGTATCATCGTCAAAGTTAATACAGCTTCTGAACATTGCTTTTATTTATTTCATTGCTTCATTGAACAACAGAAGAGAAAGCTGCTTTCCTGCCTAACGTACTTTTTAATCGAAACACGTTTCTCTTGGTTCTCCAATCACGTTGTTGCCTTTTGGTTCTTGCCCAAGACCAGAGAAAAGACAAAACACTCACTTAAGACAGTACATTGGTCGCTCTGGAGTGCCGTTGATGGTACAGAACTTGTACCAGACGCTCGTGTGGTCCCCTGCACTTGTAAGTAACCTGTTTTATGTTGGCAGACGGCCATTGTGGCCGAGCGGTTCTAGGCGCTTCAGTCAGGAATCGCGCGACCGCTACTGTCGCAGTTTCGAATCCTGCCTCGGGCATGGATGTGTGCGATGTCCTTAGTTAGGTTTAAGTAGTTCTAAGTTCTAGGGGACTGATGACCTCAGACATTAAGTCCCATAGTGCTCAGAGCCATTTGAACCGTATGTTGGCACATCTATAGACTGTGTTAACATCGCTGTTGGCGCTCTGCGCCCTCGCAAAAGATTCTGTGGTTGGACGGACTAGCAGTTAGCTAGTGGATAGGGAAGTGTATGGACATGATGTTCTTAGTGGAGACTCTGTGTTGGTAGGACATTAATTGTAAAGTGAGACGGAAGGAAATGTATGATAACGGATATATGGTTGATAATGTTTGGGAAGTGGAATTATTGACGACTATATAATTTTTGGAACTGGATGTCACATGAATAAGGTAAAATTTTCTAAATACATTGCTAACCATATGCCTCCTAGTAGTTAGAGCCTATAGTAGCTAGAATCTTTTTATTTAGATGGCCGTTGTTGCTATTTGCTGTAATTGCTGTAGTTCGTATTATCAAGATTTGCTGTGAGGTAAGTGACTTATGGAGTTTCCACTAACGGGATTCGTAATTGAAATGAGTTTAGGCAATTAACAGACTTGTAGGCAGTTTCATAATTCTTTAATTTCATATTTTTTGGATTTGTATTATTCTTAGGATTTCTTGCAATTCAGGGCCATTCTTTTGTGTTAATTATTAGAAGTCATTTTGTCAATGTATCGCAGTCAGGGTGCGTTGGGCTTTTATATTGTGGGTAATTGAGTTGTCTTTGTCAGGGAAAATTCTGTTGGTCGTTGTTTAAGAAAAAAAATTAGTTTCACACTGACTTAAGTAACGGCACAGAAGTGATGAGTTTGTGCCAGGCCAGTCGGCTGTATGGAATCAGTACAGTAAGATTGGTCGCCATGCAGACGCGACGAACGACACAATGGAGCAGTCGAGTTTCGACTTGGCCAAGACCACGCAATGAATGAATTCAAAAGATCTATTGGTGTACCAGCGCGGACTGTCCAACAAGTGTACAAGGGATGGTGTACGACTTGTGGGTGTGTAAAACAGCTTAAGAACAGCGTTCATAGAAATAATCTAACTGACAAGAGACCAAAGAAGGGTATCGGCCTTTGTCGACGATAAATGGCTTCAAAACTGACAGATTTACTCCTGTCAGCGAATACAGTATAATATCAATCAGTTTCTCAGCGAACATTACGAAGGAAACCGCTACCAAAGGGAATTGAGGTGCGGGTGGGGGGTGGTGTGGGTTGGGGGGAACTCCGCAAGAGCCATCGCTTACTGCGGCGCATAAAGATGCAAGTCCCCAGTGGACCAAAGAACACAGAAACTGGCTAGAAGGTGGCTGGCGCCGAGTCGTGTGGACGACAAGTCACAGGTTTTACGCTTTCAAAATTATGCAATGTGTCGAGTGTACCGACGGCATAAAGAGCTGTTTAATGCGTAGTGTGCGGAGGGTGTAGTTAAGGTCGGAGGTGATGTGTGATATGAGGGAGTTTTTCGTACCATGTACTAAGCAACAATGTGAAAATTTTTTTATTGGCTCTTCATTTATTACACGGAACTGAAATTTCAGTTCCTGGTTACTACGTTCCAATAACATTTGTAAGTGTGACTAAAATAATAACTGGTAAAAGCTTGCACAGGGCCTCGCCCCTCTCTTATTCTGCATTTCTCCATATTATTCATATCTGCGGCGTTTTCTACCAGTTTTACGCAATCACCGTGCACGGAATATTTGCGCAGTACACCAAGAAGGCTTTAGAAAAGCATCACTGCACTGATTCTGTATTCTTTGGTTAATGGTGTTTGTCTACAAGTGGTTGCACAGGAGTAAAGTTTAGGAAAGCTGCGTGTAGATCCACTATTACAACCTGAAGCATGCTTCTTTGGACTAAGAACTCTCCGGAAGCTAGGATCTGATCCTGAAGCTTTCACATTGCCGATATTGAAGGAAATCGGTAACAGGAGAATTACTGCAGTTGACATTATTAGGACTCAGTTTGAAAATCAGATTAACAAATGAAGAAAAGCAACGAAAAGACTCCTTCAGGATGGAAAGGAGTAAGCATATGGTTTGCGCTAGTTCACCCACAAAAGGTAACGCCTTCTACAAACACTGTCAAATCTTTGATTCGGGTTTCCGCTAACTTACTATCTGGAATATTTATGTGCCTTTTCCTTACAAACCACTGACGTTAGAGTACTTAAATTTGACATGCAATTTTTATTTCATATTACAGTGAGGCATTAATAAAACAGAAAAGACATAATATTTAGTTCATCTTTTTCACAGATTATTGGATTGGATTGTTTGGGGGAAGAGACCAAACAGCGAGGTCATCGGTCTCATCGGATTAGGGAAGGAAGTCGACCGTGCCCTTTCAAAGCAACCATCCCGGCATTTGCCTGGAGAGATTTAGGGAAATCAGGATGACCGGACGCGGGACTGAACCGTCGTCCTCCCGAATGCGAGTCCAGGATTGTTGGAGAGCTGCAAAAATCCACCAAAAGGTGATATCAAAATATTTTTAATAATGATGTGTCAAAGCTTTCAAAAATGCATTGTTTTTCGCTACATACATTTTTCAAAAGAGGAACATCTGCAGCCAGCCGCGGTGGCCGAGCGGTTCTAGGCGCTTCAGTCCGGAACCGCGCTGCTGCTGCGGTCGCAGGTTCGAATCCTGCCTCGGGCATGGGTGTGTATGATATCCTTAGGTTAAGTTAGGTTTAAGTAGTGCTAAGTCTAGGAGACTGATGACCTCAGATGTTACGTCCCATAGTGCTTAGAGCCGTTTTTTATTTATTTTTTAACATCTGCACTCAACTTGTTAAAAACATTTCGACTGTCCTTAATTAAAAACTTACAACGCCAATAAGCATGAAATTTGATGTGTGTATACATATAACATTTCTTAACATTTGTGATAAATGTAGTTTCATTGACTTGAGAACTTTGAACTTTTCGAGATTTTTTTTGCTTTTAAAGTATTGCAATTTTCCACACGTCTCCTCCTAAACCCATTGATTGTGAACATAAACCAGGATGTTTAATTTTCCTAGATGACCAAGTATTGCCTTAATATCTCAGGCCGTAACCATGATGAGGCACAACATCGCAAGAAGTGGCGACAACGAGGCTAAACAGCGGACCCCGCCAGTACGCTGGACGAACGCTAAGGGAGAAGAAGAATAAGAAGAAGATATACATCCTCCACTCCCGTCCTCCCAGGAGACAACACTTACCTTCACAGGCCTACACGCGTATATTCCCGATTTGCCAATTACTCGGGCACCCTATCGCTAAGCACTTGCTCCTATAAATCGCCCTGTCCTAATCCCATAGATAATGTCTGGGACCGTTTGGAACAACACCTGAAACTTAGCAATCATTACCCCCCCCCCCTCCTAATTTAGTAGCTCTAAGGGATTTAGTTATCAGTGACTGGCTTCAACTGGGTATGGCGCACATGAGGAAACTTGTGAACTCTCTTCCTTGCTGAAATGAAACCACAATCAAGGCTAGAGGCGATGGCACATGGTATTACTGTAATGTCTGCTAATATGTCGTCGTGTGTGCTTGCTGTGTAGATCCTGTGTTGCCCTACAGCGTCCAGCCATTTTTATGAGGCCTTGAGACATCTTTTACTTCCTTTAGTTTTAAAACAGCTTGTGTACATCAACGTCTCATGGTTCAACTATCAAGCGTGACCTTTTAAGTTTGTAACGACGCCTCTGCGTGGGTTCAATTAAAACGTTAAGCTACTGGGTCCGCGGATAGCGCAAGCCGGAAAACTGTTGAAATTTCCCAGGTGGAAGCGAATCACGAGAGTGGAAAAGCCCTGCAGTCTCATCCGTGACGGACACGTCGGCTGTATTTCTCCTCTTCCGTTCCTGGCGTCCCTCACAGCGCTCGGAATAAAAGTAACGTTCAACATTTGGCCTCGCCACGCTTACAGCTGTTGCTCTCCATTTGCTTTACGCAATAAGTCAGCGTGTGTTGCCAACGTTTCTCGTTAAAGTAACACAAAAAATTATTCACTTACATTTTACGGCTGTTGCTGTGTGTAACTTTTTAAATTTGTCATGCTTACGCTCTTCAGTCCGAAGACTAGGTTGATGAACCTTTCCCCGCTGTTATATCCCGTGCAAGCCTCTTAATATCTGCATAACTATTGCAACCTTCACCCAGTTCACCGCTTACTATAGACAAGACTTGTTCTACTTCTGCAATTTTCACTCCCCACACTTTTCTACAACACCTAAGTGACGGTTCCGATCAACCGACCCCCTTCTTTTAGTCAAATTATGCCATAAATCTCGTTTCTCCAGAAGCACTATATTTTAGAAACTCAGTTCTTTTCTTAGTTCAAGTATTTTTTCTTGTATACGTTTTATTTCAGGTTAAGACTACACTTCAGATACTTCCAGAGAAAACGTCATAATATTTGTATTACCTCCTTCGCTAGTACTTTTCTTACTATTGCTAGTCCCTTGTACTGTGGAAAAGTCATTGAATAATTCAAACTTCACTATCGGCTCTTCCATTTCTAACACCTGTTGTCGTTTAAATGGACTGGAACCAATTCCGTTGCTGTTATATCATTTACTGTTGCAAGTAAGAATGTTTTTCACACCCTAGCTATGTGTGTATAGCTTCTCGCTTACATTCGTCATTCTTATGTAGTCACTACTTCCATTTCATCACGAATATCGAAGATGTGGCGCAATCCGTCGTTGACGTCAGATCAAGAACCAGATTTCTGGAAAGACCTCGGTGTGATGTATGGCTACCCACTTTTCTTACTAGCAGCATTGCCCAGATGATAAATCTGAAAGACAACAGAGGAATCGAAGTATAAAAAACTACGAAGTCTAAGAACGAAACTTTCTTCTAACACGGAAACGAGAAAAATATGCAGTCAAATATTTGACCACCTCGCTTATGAACTCTTGAATTTTAGTCTAACATAACAGACAACAGTGTTTTAGCAGAGTTGATATATTAAATTAGTCCACTAACTGATGTGTTCCTCTTCGTTGCAGTTTGACGCAAACGTGATCCGTGTAAAATGTTAGTAACTAATCTAAATTACGAACTTCAGAGCATATAAATAAATTCGAATAGATCCGAGGGACATATAATGAAAATGTCACATATTGTGTGATTTTAAAATCGCATGAAATATGCGCAATAGAAATCATCATACGCGGTTTCCGGCGTTTTCTGCCGTTTACGAGAACTACACATTTAAGTGCTGTATAATATATCTATGAGTATGGCACTATACCAACTGACTTTCCGAAAAACATCATCCACACAATTCCGAAGATTTCAGAATTGACAAGTGCGAAAGTTATTGCGCAGTTGCCTTAGCAGCTCATACATCCAAATTGATGACAAGAATAACATACAGAAGAATGGAAAAGAACTTTGAGGATCTGTTAGATGATGATGACTTTGGCTTTAAGAAAAGTAAAGGTGCCAGGAGGCAGTTCTGACATTGAGGTTGATAATGGAAGCAAGATTAAAGAAAAATCAAGGGAAGTTCATAAGATTTGTCGACCTAGAAAAAGCGTTCGGCAACGTGAAACGGTCCTGACAAAAGCAGGGGTAAGTTGTAGGGAAAGATGGGTAATATACTGTATATGCAAGAGCCAAGAGGGAACAATAAAAGTGGAAGATGTAGGACGATGTGCTCGGACAAAAAAGGGTGTAAGACAGGAATATAAGCTTTCGCCCCTACTGTTTAATCTGCACATCGAGGAACCAATGACGGAAGTAAAGGAAAGGTTCAAGAGTGGTATTAAAATTCATGGTGAAAGGATATCAGTGAGAAGATTCGCTGATGACTTGCCATCTTCAGTGAAAGTGAAGAAGAATTACATGGTCTGCTGACGAAAGTGAGAGCCTAATGAGTACAGAATACTGATTGAGAATAAATCGAAGAAAGACCAAAGTAATGAGAAGTAGGAGAAATGAAAACAGCGAGAAATTTGACATCAGGATTGATGATCACAAAGCAGATGAAGTTAAGAAGTTCTGCTACCTAGGCAGCAAAATAAACCATGACTGTCGAAGCAAGGATGGCATAAAAAAACAGACTAGCACTAGCAAAATGAGCTTTCCTGGTCAAGAGACCACTACTATCAAACATACGTCTTAATTTGAGGAAGAAATCTCTGAGGACGTGCGTTTGTAGAACAGCATTGTATAGTACTGAGGCGTGGACTGTCGCAAAACCGGAACTGGAGGGAATAGAAGCATCTTAGATGTGGTGCTACAGAAGCATGTTGAAAACTGTATGAATTCATACAGTAAATAGTTAGGAGGTTCTCCGTACAATCGACTAGGAAAGGAATGTATGGAAAACTCTGGGAAAATAGTGACACGAAGAAGGGACAGGAGTTCTCCCTGTCTAGGAAATGGAACTTTATGTAATTACCTATAGCTTCTATTACAAAACGTTTCTAACTTGTGACTGATTTTTGATAATATTTCTTCTTAATTTGACTTCACTTACTGATAATTTCTGTATAGTACAATAATAATATCCTATATAGAGTACTAAATTCAGTGCTGACAAGATTTTCTCGAGCGTAACAAATGAACAAATTTCGTCGTTTCAGAGAATGACTGCAGCACACATGAAGTGAATGCTATTATATCAGACCGAAATAAGAGAAAAATTTAACTTCTGTTACAGAGCTTGGTAAAAGGGAGAGTTAGAAGCGTGTTCCAAGATTCAACATTCTCCCCCACATGTTAAAAGGCAATTCCCATTGTCCCCCTACCTATGTTCCTTCCATTTACGAATGATGGACCCCAAGATGAACGCGCGTTGTAATTAGTGTAATGCCCTCCTCGTGGTCTTTAGGACAGCAATATGGGGTTGTGGTACCATTCCTAGGTTTCTCGCTTATAACGGTTACTAAAACTGACCCGTCTCTTACATGGTCATCTTACATATTTTCTTCCAGTGATTTATAATTCTGAGCCTTTATCGGGAATTTTTCCGCAGCCATACAGTCGACATGTTCCTTACATTTTCTCCTATTTTCCTTTATTTTCTTGTTTATGTTATACACTGATAAGCAAAAACTTTATGACAACTGCCCACCGCGACCATCCAACGTCGTCTGGTGGATTTGCGGCCAAATGACGCGGAGCACACTCGTATGGGAGAGCCCCTAGTGAAGTTATGGGCTTCAAATGGGGAAATCCACTGAGATAAGCAGCTATGATAACGGGCAGATTATTATTAATCAGAGCCGGCCGGTGTGGCTGAGCGGTTCTGGGCGCTACAGTCTGGAACCGCTCGACCGCTACGGTCGCAAGTTCGAATCCTACCTCGGGCATGGATGTGTGTGATGTCCTTAGGTTAGTTAGGTTTAAGTAGTTCTAAGTTCTAGGGGACTGATGACCTCAGAAGTCCCATAGTGCTCAGAACCATTTGAACCAATTATTAATCAGAGCCTGTGAACGATATCTCGAATACTGGACGAATGTTCAGGTACTGCATTTGTGAGCATCTACGGAAGGAGGTAGGACAGGTAAACTAACACTAGCCACTAAATGGTGGGATGTCCAAGACTCTTCACACAGAACATGGGATTCTTGCCTACTGTGTGAAGTAGGATAAATGGTGATCCGAGGCATCTCTGCCAAAAGAGCTCAATGCTAGTGCACGCGCAAGTGTTTCATAGCTCATCGTTCATCGTATATTGTTGATCTTGGAGATTCGCTGCAGACCACCCCTACGTGATCAACTGTTGACTCAAAGACATCTTCAGTTACGATTGCAGTGAGCGCGGGAACACCGGGATTCGACCGTCGATCAATGAGAAACGTGTCAGTTCCTCGGGTGAATCATATTTTTGCAACAATAGGCCGATGGTCGTCCCCGAAAACGCTGTCATCGAGTCGAACGGCGGCTCGGAACGTGCAGCGCGCCCCGAACGCAGGCGGGTGGTAGCAGTTTTATGCTACGGGAGAGATACTCCTGCGCTTGCATTGGACCTGAGGCAATAATTGAAGACAGTCTGACCGCTGCGAACAACCCCATCGCTTCGTGCTTGATGTCTTCCCTGACGGCGATGTTGTCTTTCAACAGAATAATTGTCCGCTCCTCGGATCCAGAACCGTACTAAAGTGGCTAGAGGAGCATTATAGAGAACTCACGTTGATGTCTCGGCGATCAAATTCGCGTGAGCCATCACCGAATACGCAAATAGGCTTCCCGTCATTTACACGAATTCCTGACCTGTCACATATGGCCACAAAGCTACAAACAAACTGTCCGGTCCCTGATAAGCAGAATCAGTCATGTATTACGTTCCAAAGACGGGGAAACAAGCTATTAAGCAGTTGGTTCGAAATACACACAACAAAAAAGGTTTTGCATCACCTCGGTTCAGAAAGATCCGAAACCTGTACAGAAAATTGAAATATAGATCAACATAAACATAATTTATGCCTTTTCTATTGCTCATGAAAACCAAACATTGCCCGTTGTTCCACAATACAGAGAGACCTTCAGAGGTGGCGGTCCAGATTGCTGTACACACCGGTACCTCTAATACCCAGTAGCCTGTCCTCCTGCATTGCTGCATGCCTGTATTCGTCGTGGCATTCATCAAGGCACTGTTGGTCCAGATTGTCCCACTCCTCAACGGCGATTCGGCGTAGATCGAGTGGTTGGTGGGTCACGTCGTCCATAAGTAGCCCTTTCCAATCTATCCCAGGCATTTTCGACAGGTTTCATATCTGGAGAACATGCTGGCCATTGTAGTCGAGCGATGTTATTCTGAAGGAAGTCATTCACAAGATGTGCACGATGGGGGCGCAAATTATTGTCCATGAAGACGAATGCCTCGCCAATATGCTGTCGATATGTTTACGTATCGTACAGCTGTTACGGCGCCTCCCAGGACCACCAGCGGCATGCATCAGCCCCACATAATGCCACCCCAGAACAGAAGGGAACCTCCGCCTTGCTGCAGTCGCTGGACAGTGTGGATAAGGCGTTCAGCCTGACCGGGTTGGCTCCAAACACGTCTCCGACGATTGTCTGGTTGAAGGCATATTCGACATTCATCGGTAAAGATAACGTGGTGCAATTCCTGAGCGGTCCATTGGGCGTGTTGTTGGGTCCATCTGTACCGCGCTGCATGGTGTCGTGGTTGCAAAGATGGATCTCGCTATGGATGCTGGGAGTGAAGTTGCGCATCATACAGTCTATTGCGCACAGTTTGAGTCGTAACACGACGTCCTGTGACTGCACGAAAAGCGTTATTCAGCGTGGTGGCGTTGCTGTCACGTTACCTCCGAGCCATAATCCGTAGGTAGCGGTAATCCACTGCAGTAGTAGCCCTTTGCCGGCCTGAGCGTGGCATCCATCGAACGTTCCTGTCTCTCTGTATCTCCTCGATCTCGAACAACATCGCTTTAGTTCAGTCCGAGATTGCTGGATAATTCCTTTGCTGAGAGCCCTTCCTAGCACAAGGTAACAATGTGGACGCAGTCGAACCGCGGTATTTACCGTCTAGGCATGATTGAACTACAGATCCTCTCCGTCTAACTGTCATGTCACAAATGAGTGATCATAATATATAATCTTTGGTGGATAAGCCTATTTCCTAAGCTTTGCAGGGCTTTTCTCTTTAACAGCTGCCAAATGGATGAGCTTGAAGGTTAGATGGAACCAGTCACTGGCCGCACTAACGGCTCATCCGGAAACTAAGGTTACAAGGAATGTAGCTTTAGCATGGAATGTCCGGAGGGGAAGTTAGTACCGCTGCCGTGTTGCGGGAAGCCAGCGGAAGGAACGAGTATTCTCAACAATCAGTTGCTTGTGATTAGTGTTGTGGTGACTATTAGATACGTGTGTTCTCATTCCTGATGTGCGTAGTGCGTGCTATAATTCGCTACCGAAATTCTAAGGTCATTAACGCCGCTGTCATTAACCGGAAATTGTTCCAGTTTATGGAGAGGACGAAATGTCAAGGCAGCGTGTGACGAAATGTATACGGAATTTCAATATTGCCTGGACGATGAAGACAGAAGCGGAAGGCCGTCTGTTGTGACATGATGTGGTGCAGAAAATTGAATAACATCTTCTCTCGATGGCCGTTCGATAATAGACGCCCTGCATGCAGTTTGTGGAAACCCTTCACGAACTGTTGTTCATTAAATCGTAACTAATCGACTAAATTATATCTAGCTGTGTGCGCGGTGGTTGCCCAAGATGCTTACCGAAGCACACAGAATGAACAGAGTCAGTGCCGCTCGAGAATTTCTTGACCATTTTGAGACTGAAGGCGAGGTTTTTCTCAACTCTGTAGTGACAGGAGAAGAAAATTTAGCTTATCACCATACTCCAGAGAGGAAGCGACAATCAATGCTGTGGTGTCATACTCATTCTCCGTCAGCCAAAAAATTCAAAACTCAGATAACAGCTAGGAAAATCATGGTGCCAATGTTTTGGGACAAAAAAGGGGTTCTACTCTCTAATTTTTTGGAAAGAGGTGGAACAATAAATGCTGCAAGATATTATGAGACAATGAAGAAATTTCACAGAGCCATGCAAAACAAACGTTGCGGGATAGTCTCCTTCATGACAACGCGCGTCCGCCCACCGTTCATGGAACACAACAGTTGTTGACTTCGTTTGGTTGGGATGTTTTAAGCCATCCCTCTCATAGCACCGATCTCACACCTAGTGACTATAATTTGTTCACTAAATTGAAGCAACACGATGTGGCATGGGCGCGACTAATGTGTGAAGTGGTGCTGGAGGGAACTGATACAATGAATCCTGTGCATAAATCTGTAAGAGCACGAGCGAGTGGAGATTTCTGAACAGCATGTTGCAAGGCATCCCAGATATGCTCAATGACGTTCTTGTCTGGGGAGTGTGGTGGCCAGCAGAAGTGTTTAAACTCAGAAGAGTGTTCCGGGAACCACTCAGTAGCAGTTCTGGACGCTTGGAGTGCCGCTTTGTCCTGCTGGAATTGCCCATGTCAGTCGGAAACCACAATGGTATGAATGGATGCAGGTGATCAAATAGAATACTTACGTACGTGTTACGTATCAGGGGACCCATATCTCCAAATGCACACACCCCGCACCATTACAGACTCTCCACCAGCTTGAACACTCCCCTGCCGGGTCCTTGAGGTTCTCTCCATATCCTTACACGTCCATCCGATCGATACAATTTGAAACGGGAATCGTCCGACCAGGCAACATGTTTCCAGTTAATAACAGTCCAATGTCGGGGTTGACGTGCCCAGGCAAGGAGTAAAGCTTTGTGCCATGTAGTCATCCAGGGTACACGAGTCGATCTTCGGCTCCGAAAGTCCATATCGATGATGCTTCGTCGAATAGTTCGTACGTGATGCTTGTTGCTGGACCACCAATGAAATCTGGATCAATTTGCGGAAGGCTTGCTTCTGCCACGTTGAACGATTCTCGTCAGTCGTCGTTGGTCCCGTCCTTGCAGGATCTTTTTCCGGGCGCAGCGAAATCGGATATTTGAAGTTTTATCTGATTCCTGATATTCACGGTACACTCGTGATAAGGTCGTACGGGAAAATCCCCTCTTCATCGCTACCCCGGAAATGCTGAGTCCTATCGCTCGAGCGGCGACTATAATGGCATGTTCAAACTCACTCACATCTTGATAACCTGCTATTGTAGCTGCAGTAAGTGATGTAACAACTGCGCCTGACATTTGTTGTCTTATATATGCGTTGCCAACTGCAACTCCGAATTCTGCCTGTTTACATATCTCTGTATTTAAATACGCATGTATATACCACTTTCTTTGGCTCTACAGTGTAGGATTGAAATAAGATATATTCCATTAACAACTCTTTAAAGGATGCTCCAGGAGCAATAATAACTTCACAAATGTGCGTAATGTAGAACAGTCTTGCTGCCCACGAATAGACTGATATAGAGACTTTTGGGTGATAGCGAATTTCTATTGTCCCAAAAAACTTTGCTCCCACGGGGGCTATTGTGGTATATGATGAGACTACGTGTGAAAGGGAGTTTGCGTCCCAGGGCAGAGGAGAAGACAGATAACTGTGTGAAAGCGTTCTTTTCTCATAAAATTGTGTAAAAGGACAGTCATCATATCCTACTGCGAGGAAACTCTAATAATTGTTGTCGCGCCCATGGGTATTCCGTGTTACTATGAGTCGTGGAATGAACAAAGATAATAAACTACTCATGTTTGATGTGTCAGTGGAGATGAACGTATTGTAGATATTCGAAAAAAGGAATCTTACATTGTTAACGTAGGACATATTATAATTATCAATTAATGAAATTTTGTTGTTAAAATATATACAGGGTGAACATTATTAAAACTGACAAACCCCAGTGATGGATTTCCGACTGAAAATGGAGGGAAAAATGTCCTATGAACATGTGTCCGTAAATGCATAGTTGTCACGGCAGATGGTGCTGACGAGTGGAAATTCTTCCGACCACGTGCTGTGTGTTCCTCGTGTATTATAATAAGCGCCATAATGGTACGGTATTCACACCGGGATCAAGTCGAGATGGTGTTTGTATACGGCGAAGCCTATGGAAACAGTCAATAGGCAGCACGGCTGTACAAAAACAAGTACCCTCAAAGACACCAACGACTTCACAGAAGATTTCAAGCCCTTTTTGGGCATTTGTGTGATCATGGGTCCTTTCACATTGACAAACGTGCAAGAAGGTGGTGGACTGTGCATGCACAAGATATGGAGGACCAGGTTCTGCAGGTTATTGAGACGAACCAATCATACAGACAAGGAACACATTAGGAGCACACGGCACGTGGTTAGAGGAACTTTGATTCGGCAGCGCCATCTACCGTGGCGACAATAAATTTCCGGACACATGTTCATAGGACCTTTTTTCCTCCATTTCTAGTCAGGATTTCGTCCCTGCAGTTTGTCGGCTTTATTAATGTTGACCCTGTGTAGAAAGAGGAGTAACTTGCAATTGTAAAGGGAGATTTACAGTGTAAAAATGGTTCAAATGGCTCTAAGCACTATGGGACTTAACTTCTGAGGTCATCAGTCCCCTAGAACTTAGAACTACTTAAACCTAACTAACCTAAGGACATTACACACATCCATGCCAGAGGCAGGATTCGAACCTGCGACCGTAGCGGTCGCGCGGTTCCAGACTGTAGCGCCTAGAGCCGCTCGGTCACCCCGGCCGTCTTTAAAGACATACCTAACCATTTCCTACCCAAGGCACATCTCATCCTATCGATTTGTTTCTTGCTACGGCTCACAGTAACATCGAAACTGCCATACCGATGTATTTTAACTGTCGCACGTAATCGCTCAGTGTACAGTTCATGTGTTGATACAAACCATAAAATTATCACCTGTTAACAGCGTAAAATTCACAGTTATTGCCTAGCTCGTTTCATTTTATCGTTTTACACTATGAAAACATTAGGCTAGATGTCGAATTTAGGCCCACCACCTCATTGCGAGGAATTGAAATAACAATAAAGAAATTCGAATCATGAACCATTTGAGATTCGGTAGGGCACATCTTGCATACGCACAACAGAATTGTGATTTACGGTGCTACTGTTGACAGTTATATATTTGAAGTTGGCGCTCACGTATTCTCAACTCATCTTCGTGTTTAACCTTCTACTTAACTAATGGGAGGGAAAGTAGGATTTAACGCCCCGTCGATGACGAAAGAAAGCGACTGAGAAAGGTTGATAAAAGAAATTGTTCGTATCCTTTTCAAAGGACATTCGTCTCAAACCACTTAGAGAAAAAGTGGGAAATCTATACAAGGTGCAGAAGCAATGTGAAAAACTTGTAAGGGCGTTGAAGGGTAGCCTGTGCTGAGAAGTAACTGTCAAGAAAAAATACGACACGTTGCGCCGTTTCTGAGTTACTTCCCATCTGCAATTTTTGTATTCCTCTCCTGTTCGCTTTTAGGAAATCAAACGAAGATTACGTCTGTGACACCATCTCTTGCGGGCCACTTCAGTCTGCACCCAACGGCCTGATTGATTAACTTGAATGGTAATTAACTTGGAAACGGTGAAACGTATCTAATTTCTTTCTTAACAGTCATTTCTCGGCACAACCTGTCCCGCAAAACTATCAGAAACTATTCAGACTCTTTCTGACCACCCTGTATATCTACAACCACACGGGGATTTCAACTTACGTTCGGTGTCTTGTCACTGCAACGCACCACTACACTCGACCAACACCAACATTGGACATTAAAATAAACTTTTTGTGCAGCTTTCTACCTCAGAAATTCGATAAACTTTCTCTATAAAGCAAAAATCGTGATTAAAAATTAGAGGGCATACGAAAGCAAAAGGCGACGAGCTTTCCCATCCGACGATTGTAGAGACACGTGCCAAGCAAATCTAAATCATCAGAAGAATATTCATCTACTGTTTGTTATGAAAACTGCACAGCGGCACAACAAATTGTCTTCTCTGCATTTCCGCAGAGCGAGTCCAAAAATACCAGCTTATTTTCATGAACATAGTAAAGCCTACTAGCAAACGTTATCAAATATGGCTAATCGCATCAGATAATTGCATATATTTGTTGACTTTCTCGGCCAGCGGAAAATTAAATACCTGCTGGTTCAGTAGTCCTAAATTTTCATTTATTTTGCAAATGCACAGCGAGCCATAACTACCTCTGTTACTGCACTGCAAATTACATAATCCACTTACGGACTGCTTGCAAAGAGAGACTGTGGAAAAATACATTTTTTCCCGAAATATGTGTACTGTATAATTCAACAGGAACTGTGTACAGACCTCATCAATATCGAATGAAGGACTTTAAAAATTTAACCTCTGCTGGCCAAATATTTCATTGAAAAAAGTTCGCTACACATATTCGCTTTTAGAACGTATCAGTACTCATTGTCAAGCTTTAAACGTTCGGGGATATAAATGAAGTCATCCATTTTTCCACTCTATGAGCAACGTATTGCTGAGAACATGTTGTATTTTAAGAAATGTATTAACTCCCAAGATACGTACACACCTTCATAATCACCATTTCACGGGCACACTTGCACACTTATGCAGTGGCCGTTACCCCTAGTTGGTCAGTTCAAAACCCGGTGGCGTAAGGATTTTACACCTCCAGCATGTGGCAGGAAAGAAGAGGTACAGTTCTCTGTCACCAGAGTTTCCGCCAATATCCTCGGCTGAATTCCAGACATCTCCATGGTGGGTCACGGATTGTGGGCATGCTACCCTGTTGATGATGGTTGCCGAGTCGGATGGAGACGCTAAGTTCGGATAATTATCAATGAAATTAGCCAACAGCCGTCTAATTGAGTTGTTATTTTATTTTATTTTGACTACCAGTTTCAACATTACACGATACCATCTTCAGGCACCTCATGCGTCTCTAAAAAATAAATGATATTGTCGCACAATGCCATATATTCCTTTGTGTCGTGAATTCAAAACCGTATCCCAAGTGTTTCATTCGAAGACTTGACTTCAATCGTTCAATAATGGCGTTCAACAAGTAATGCAACACATTGTTCTGAAAGCATGTTAGTTTCAGTCAGGATTCCAATACACCACATCACCACATTATTCCCCTCTCTTTTGGCTAGTAAGCTCTTTTCTTTTTTTACATAATCTTCTTTCAATACGATGGTCTTATGGTCTTATACTCTGCAGGGAGGGTCTCTATGCGCCCATGATATCACTCTACTGGTCGAGACCGGTGACAACGACTTGCTGCACTAGTTACCTCTCCGCCATCCGCTAACTGCTTCCCGCCGAGTGCATCGTTCATTGGGCCGAAAGGGTGGAAGTCAGAAGGTACTGCATCCTGGCTGCAGGGTGGGAGGACAAAGAAGGGTTCTTTAAAGTTTTATGGGCTCCTATCGGGTACGCAGTCCTGTGCGAGGCACTGCATTGTTATGGAGAAGAAGTTAATTTACATTTTTGTGGCGAAGAGCACACTGCAGGAATCACAAACGTGTGCGATCGGCCGGTTCGCGGGAGATCTGACAGCTTTACGCGATCTTGTTGGGAATATGAGACACACTTTTGTTCTCTGCCAGGTGTTCGTAGAGAAGCGCCTATGAATACCTACGACGAACTCGTTTTCCGCCAAAAGAAACTCAGTGCCAACCTTCTGCTTGGAATGCACCGCCGCTACCGGCGTCATTTTAAACGCAACTTATAGCGCTGCCACCTATCAGAACTTCGTCAAACTATAGGGACTGAAGCGGGAATGTTCTACGATGTCCCACAAGTTCCTCATCTTTCCAACCGAAATTGGCTCAGAAAAAGAATGTGCTTCATTACTTATTTAGCGCCTTTCGTATTATCCGAGAAAAAGAGGCCATATGCCAGCAACGGTTTTCACTCTTTCACTGACCCTTCGTCCTAAGTATCACATAGCAACACTATAACTCGCAGGAACTCTTCATAGTTATCTATTCACCTGATGCACACAGGCGCAGCTATCACGTTAAGCAAAGGAAAGATGCCTTTCGGGTCTAAGAGATAAAACCATTGTAAAAAGGCAGCAGAGCCTAGCCGTACAGGTATGTCAGCCAGAAAAGTCTTAGAGCTTCACTTTCTTCCTAAGATACGGTTTGCATACAGTAGAACAGTTTAAATTTCGATTAAGTTTAAGAAAGACTGTCACAGATTGAACACTATTTTAGTATTAATAAAGTAGTAAATCACTAGAACTCCTGCAATGGCTACTCACGCAATCGTCGAGGAATCACATGGGTCAGTCACAACTACTCAATATACAGTGAAGGAGTGCTCTAAGAAGGAATGGCAACTCCAGTACTAGAGAAGGCCAATTGCGAGGCTCCTCCTGTTTTGAACAGGACTTTATTTTCAAATTTTACATTTTATTGGGACGTTGCACTGAGCAGATTGCGAGGCATCTCCTATTTTGAACAGCATGTTAATTTCCAAATTTTATATCTTATTGGGACGCTGCACTTAATAGTAGAAATTTGCTGCCTTAAGAAGAACTGCAGAATGTAGCAGTAGTGAGGGAGACGCTGCTTCCCGCTGAAGCGTGGTTATCGGACGGAACATACCAAGCGGTAGTGAATCCTTGGAGCGGGGAGTAGTGCACGAACCTTGAGAAAGAATCTTGCTTGCAATCGATACTTAACGAACCACAGGCGTTACAAAAGTACACTTCTGTCATAGCAAACAGTAGGAAGCGCTGATGGATTGTCAGACTTTCAATACAACGATAACGCTATGCAGTAAAGCAATTAATTCAAACACTCAGGTACCATATCATATGTCGACTGTTCCTCTAAATCACTCAAACTTCATCCTACAGACAATATCTGGGACTACATGAAACAGCAAATGAATCGTAGCAGTCAACTCCCTTGCAATCCGGAAGCTTTAGTGGAAATAATTCTCAATGTGCGGTTTGAGATGAAATTTAAGCTGATTATATGTAGAACAAATGTTTAAATTCAGAGAAATAGTATCGAGGGCAGGTGAGTGATATAGCATATAAATTAATACAAGATGGTACTGTTCTCCCATTGTATACAAAAAAGGTCAGAACACTCGTAAAAGCAACGAAAATAGCATGCCGAATCTAAACGAACGCAAAACCCATGAGATCGCTAAGTTTTACGGAAGCTCGAAATTTAGCGTGATCTTCAGTGCGAGATACTATTAACAGTTTCCATAAAGGAACTCTGTGTAGAAATCTGGCAGAAAATCAAACGAAATTCTGACCGTATGTAAGTAAAGTACACCAGCGGCAAGATGCAAACAATATTACGTATACGCGCTATCATTGGTAAGGTTAATTATGACAGTTCCTTTACAGCAGATTAATTAAAGACAGGTTTATCGAAATTCTTTCACGAAAGAAGACGAAGTACATAACCCATATTCGAATCAAGAACGACTGCCAAGGTGAAGAACTTCGACGTAGACATCCTCTGTGTAGCGAAGTACCTTAACCCTATCACTCATGGTGTCCTCATATAAGGACGTACTAAATAAATTCTTAGTATATTAACATTCCTTTAATTTTACCATTTGTGATTGTTGTCTTCATATTGTTACAAGCTGTGAGTTTATTTGAGAACAGTGTCGACATCTCCTGTCAATCTGTGCTAGCACAAAAGAAAACTGAATGCGCACAGTCACATGGGCGCTTCCCAATAACCTTTGTCAGTCTCATCAGCAGGTTAATTTCTTCTGAGATTAGGTAAAAAAATGTATTTGTGCGTAGGAAGGTGCATTCTTGAAGGTGAAAATGAAAGGTGCCTTTCAGAACGAAAGGTAAGTGACATACGTATAACTTTGTGCATGTCTCCAAATGAGGACATTGTGATTGAAAGTTTATAATAACATAGAAATTTAGGACATTATTTCACTGTCTTTTTAGTCATCTTACGGTGATTTCACATTGCTCAAGTCCGAGACAGACGAAGACCACTTACAGTATAAGAAGTTATAGAGCTCCTTAATTTATCTAAAATTGACGGTCTATCCGATGATCCTAGGGATAATTTTGAACAAGAGAACAATGATGGAGGTAATGTGACATGTATTGTATCACACGGTATACTGTAAGCTGAGTAGTGTACACGCAAAACCCGCTAACTGCATGGTAAATGACACTGAGATAATCACGAAACACTCGTCCCGTCCAAACGACAATGCATTGGCAGCGAGAATGTTATTGTTGCGTGCGAATTTGTCACAGCGCAGCCAAGCTAAAGATCAGTAAGAAAAATATCTATTCTAATAGTAACAGACTGAAGGATAGCTCTGAATTTCCACACTGGTAAGTCTGATGTTTGTTCACATGCTTTGCCATCCGGACATGGCAGAGCGACAGCCACGCCTATTGGGTATTTAGCGGGCTTTGCACCCGAAGACAACATGCAGTTAGCTGCTGTTGAAACCGAACACGATTTTCGACTGCCATTTTCGACGGTTTATAGCCGATTTTGCAACATGAAACATATTCCATCATGTAGGCGCTGAAAAAATCTATACGGCCGTGTGCCCATTTCAAAATCGACATAAAATGAATTTTTCAATGTCAATAAACTTCACCAACAGCTGTATACTTTAAGACATTTTATTTTATTTGAAAGCAACCAGTTTCGGCAATTCATTTTGCCATATTCATTTGTACTAAAAGAAATCCGATAAATTTTGGGTACACGATAAATCGCACATATCTAAGGTCTGTCAATTCGACTAAACACCTAGTAATTACAGTTACAAGCAACTTAAATTGGAAAGATCTCACAGATAATAGTGTGGGTAAGGTGAAACAAAGACTGCACTTTGTTGGCAGAACACTTAGAAGTGCTATATATGACGGTAGTATCTGTTCCCGAAAGAACAGTTACCGTGAATGACCATTCAGCTTTGCTAGAAATGAAATGATAATTAAATAGATACCCTAGCTGCAAGCAGGCGTTGATACACTTCATTGGGGACATGTTTAAAATGTGTGCCCTGACCGGGACTCGAACCCGGGATCGCCTGCTTACATGGCAGACGCTCTATCCATCTGAGCCACCACAGGCACAGAGGATAGTGCGTCTGCAGGGACTTATCCCTTGCACGCTCCCCGTGAGATCCACATTCTCAACACGTCCACAACACTACATTCGTAGAGCGCCTAATAGATGTTTGCCCATCATACTCATTACTCGTGGCAGATTAATCTACCAGGTCCAGTACGAGTTCGGGCATAGCGTGTGCGTTCGCACAAGAAGGTCAAAGGCCGGGAACCCATATTCTTAACTATATATGACGGTAGTATCTGTTCCCGAAAGAACAGTTACCGTGAATGACCATGCAGCTTTGCTAGAAATGAAATGATAATTAAATAGACACCCTAGCTGCAAGCAGGCGTTGATACACTTCATTGGGGACATGTTGAAAATATGTGCCCCGACCGGGACTCGAACCCGGGATCTCCTGCTTACACACGCTATGCCCGAACTCGTACTGGACTTGTGGACTTGGTAGATTAATCTGCCACGAGTAATGAGTATGATGGGCAAACATCTATTAGGCGCACTACGAATGTAGTGTTGTGGACGTGTTGAGAATGTGGATCTCACGGGGAGCGTGCAAGGGATAAGTCCCTGCAGACGCACTATCCTCTGTGCCTGCGGTGGCTCAGATGGATAGAGCGTCTGCCATGTAAGATGTCACACTATAAATGTCCTATAGGCCAATATATCACCTGACAAAGTTCTCCAAACTTATAGATTGTATTGTATTTTATGTTAACCGGGGGCCTATAAACGACGGAGAGGCTCCATCCCCGCCGCAGCCGCAGTGGTCCACAACCCCACGACGACTACCGCAGTCCACTTCACTTCTCCGCCACCGCACACCGAACCACTCATACAGGGTTATTGAGCGGTTGGGCCCACGGTGGACCCCCTCCCCTCCCCCCCAGACGAGTGTAAACCCTATGTACGCGTGGTAGAGTAATGGTGGTGTATGCGTACGAGTAGAACTTGTTTGCGCAGCAGTCGCCGGCATAGTGTAGCTGAGACGGACAAAGGGGTCCAGCCCGCATTCGCCGAAGCAGATGGAAAACCGCCTAAAAACCATCCTCAGACTGGCCGTCTCATCGGACCTGGACTAAGTCCGCCGGGCGAATTCGTGCCGGGGATCAGGTGCTCCTTCCCAGTCCGAAAAACCGTGGGTTAGAGCGCACGGCTAACCGGGCGGGCAAACTTATAGATACCGAAGTTAAGGCTGAATTCACACGAACTATAGCAATGGTAAGCCATGCCTGACCAGATTTAACTCCGGCATCACTTAAAGCGGAATCAATACGACCGACATGGAACAGAGTATTACAGTGAAGCAGATCAATAATTTTAGGCGTGTGAACATTCATAATATGATCAGAAGCGACATGTTTCATTTATTAGGCGATATGCCATTTTAACAGTGTGCAGTATTAAGAATATTAAATAAAGGTATTACGAAAAAGAATTTCTGCTGTGTCATGGGTCGCGCATTTGCTATGGCAGACAGGGTAAGCTATCTTGGTGACGAAACAGAAGTTGAGAGGAGAGACAGAAGTGGCAGATAAGTAGACGAAGACTGGAAAATGAAAAACGGAGAAGAACATGGATGATAGGCCAAAAGCTAAAACGAAGATGAACTACCCATTGTTATGATTCACCGGCACCCAAATGTAACACTACTGAAGAGTATCTGAAACCGTTTTGTGACTGAATGTCATTCAGAACGCCCTCATGTTACCCATGACAACAGGGAGTTGGAATAAACAAATTGTGCAGACCGCCGCCGTACCATCAACCTGAAGATACAAAAATGTCGTATCGATAATCTTCACGAAATTTGCTCTGTGATTACTCTAACGCCTTTAACACGAAGTAAAATTATCGGACCAGCAACATAAATATGATTGTAACGCAGGCGAATGCGAAGTGAACGTATGTCTAATCAGATAATGCGTTCTCTCTCAACCCGAGTAACTGATCTTAAATAGGCATTAAGCTTTAATATGGCTGCTCGCAGTAATTTATTAGGTACTCTGGTCGTTACACCGAAGCATTCTAGATAATGAAGCCGGGGAATAATGAAATATCCTTTCCCTTTCTGCGAATTCAGCACGACGACCAGGAAATAAAATTTCACGAGAAGCTTGTATGGGGAATTTACTTCTATCACCTAGTATACGGAGGAAACAGCATTCTCCACAGCCGAGATGCCGGCATAAAAGGGTCAAAGAGAAAATACAGCTTTCTACCTAGACTACGCGGCTTTTGTAGCTCGACCACATGTTAATTAAATTATTTTTTTCAAATACCAAGGGAAATTTTATATTCCATTTCTCTATGGAGAAAGCAAAAGACACGCGAAACGAACTATTCAGCTATAAACACGAAATGTATCGTGACACACGTTGTCCACCAACACTGACAATTCAGACATGTTGAAAATATTGTTAATGGAAGGTTGCTGTCGAACAGGAATGACAGTGTCATGCAAGAAATTGTTATTAGAAGGGCACTGAAATTTAATGCAAAGGGGAAAGGGCAAACCTCTAACGAAATAGACCGTATTATTGGAGACTACTTGATTAGAGCTTATTTCATTGACAAAACCTTAATGGGTAAATAATACCAACAATTTCTTACCGCAGTGCTACCGGCCGGACAAGGTAAACTATTACCTGCAATACGTAGATGTCTGTGGTTTGTTAGTCGCTTGTGGCTAGGAAAGCATTCACCCAGCGTTTCCTGCTCTCTGGACGCGACTTGAAGGTGGCGTTCTCAATTCGCTTCAATGTTCTGATTGGCTATGGACAAGTTCTGACAATTCAAAATTATTTAACTGTTACAGCGTGTGCAAGTATATAGAAGAAGTGTCTCTAGAAGCCCTTGCATAAGCGACTGCAAACGACTGTTGCAGCAGACAATGGGAATTTCGTATTATTTACGACAAAAATTGAAATTATGGTAGCGTTTATACCATCTTCTCTTATGTTATAATTTTTGATGGCTGCTGCTGCTGTTTAAATATCACAGTGTAAGTACGAGTATGTATCTCTAAATTACGCACATTTTAATACTTTTGTTTAAACGATATTGTTATTCGACAATTTGAGGTCTCAATTTCCCGTTTTATAAATCCATTTAGTTTATAGCATACAGCAATTGAAAGTGTGTGGTTCCAGAGGCCAATCCATGTCTCAGGCATGCATGGTGTATACATGCAGACTGAAGCCACGAATGAAAATTTTTACAGTGGCTGGGTTTCGAACTCAGGTGTTCTGCTCACTACGGAGATACGCCGACCACTACGTCACCCTGGCACAGTGGCTATATACAACTGCACGTAGCACCCTAGCGCCCCTACCTCCTCAATGCAAATTCCCATTCACACCTCAGACCACTTGGTGTACCACATAAACTCGAACAGCATTTCAGGGGTTCTCCAACTGTAGTGGAATAGCACCTCAGCATCGAATGATATGGGCGATGCTGCCGGAAACCGAAGCCTATCTACTTTAATCAAATGAAACTACACTCCTGGAAATGGAAAAAAGAACACATTGACACCGGTGTGTCAGACCCACCATACTTGCTCCAGACACTGCGAGAGGGCTGTACAAGCAATGATCACACGCACGGCACAGCGGACACACCAGGAACCGCGGTGTTGGCCGTCGAATGGCGCTAGCTGCGCAGCATTTGTGCACCGCCGCCGTCAGTGTCAGCCAGTTTGCCGTGGCATACGGAGCTCCATCGCAGTCTTTAACACTGGTAGCATGCCGCGACAGCGTGGACGTGAACCGTATGTGCAGTTGACGGACTTTGAGCGAGGGCGTATAGTGGGCATGCGGGAGGCCGGGTGGACGTACCGCCGAATTGCTCAACACGTGGGGCGTGAGGTGTCCACAGTACATCGATGTTGTCGCCAGTGGTCGGCGGAAGGTGCACGTGCCCGTCGACCTGGGACCGGACCGCAGCGACGCACGGATGCACGCCAAGACCGTAGGATCCTACGCAGTGCCGTAGGGGACCGCACCGCCACTTCCCAGCAAATTAGGGACACTGTTGCTCCTGGGGTATCGGCGAGGACCATTCGCAACCGTCTCCATGAAGCTGGGCTACGGTCCCGCACACCGTTAGGCCGTCTTCCGCTCACGCCCCAACATCGTGCAGCCCGCCTCCAGTGGTGTCGCGACAGGCGTGAATGGAGGGACGAATGGAGACGTGTCGTCTTCAGCGATGAGAGTCGCTTCTGCCTTGGTGCCAATGATGGTCGTATGCGTGTTTGGCGCCGTGCAGGTGAGCGCCACAATCAGGACTGCATACGACCGAGGCACACAGGGCCAACACCCGGCATCATGGTGTGGGGAGCGATCTCCTACACTGGCCGTACACCACTGGTGATCGTCGAGGGGACACTGAATAGTGCACGGTACATGCAAACCGTCATCGAACCCATCGTTCTACCATTCCTAGACCGGCAAGGGAACTTGCTGTTCCAACAGGACAATGCACGTCCGCATGTATCCCGTGCCACCCAACGTGCTCTAGAAGGTGTAAGTCAACTACCCAGGCCAGCAAGATCTCCGGATCTGTCCCCCATTGAGCATGTTTGGGACTGGATGATGCGTCGTCTCACGCGGTCTGCACGTCCAGCACGAACGCTGGTCCAACTGAGGCGCCAGGTGGAAATGGCATGGCAAGCCGTTCCACAGGACTACATCCAGCATCTTTACGATCGTCTCCATGGGAGAATAGCAGCCTGCATTGCTGCGAAAGGTGGATATACACTGTACTAGTGCCGACATTGTGCATGCTCTGTTGCCTGTGTCTATGTGCCTGTGGTTCTGTCAGTGTGATCATGTGATGTATCTGACCCCAGGAATGTGTCAATAAAGTTTCCCCTTCCTGGGACAATGAATTCACGGTGTTCTTATTTCAATTTCCAGGAGTGTATATGATTCCAAGATCTTTTTAAGTTTCAGACATCTGCGATGTGTATATTGTGTATGAAGATCTATTGCAGTGCTGTTAGGGATCGACTGGAGCAATGTTCGATTTTAGGGGAAATACCAAGTGGGCTGAGGCGTGATTATGAATTTCGACTGAAGAGAGAGGCGTGCGAGGGTAGTCCGTCCAGTTGCACAAAACCGTCCGCCCCCGGTAGCTGAGTGGTCAGCGCGACAGAATGTCCATCCTAAGGGCCGGCACGGTAGGTCAGCGCGTTCGGTCAGAGGGTTAGCTGCCCTCTGTAATAAAAAACTGAGTCAACGGCTCAGCACTGAACTTGAACGGGCGTCATGAGACATCCGCACCGAACAAATGCAACAAAGAAAATCGAACAAAATGGGAACACAAAAAAAGAAAAGGCCCGACTTCGACTCCCGCCTGGATCGGAGATTTTCTCCGATCAGGGACTGGGTTTTGTGTTGTCCTAATCATCATCATTTCATCCTCATCGACGCGCAAGTCGCCGAAGTAGCGTCAAATCGAAAGACTTGCACCCAGCAAACGGTCTACCCGACGGGAGGCGCTAGTCACACGACATTTTACCATGCCAGGATGTCGTAACGGTTAGCGCACACATATTTCATTCAAGAATCTTTCAGAAACAAAGTGAGGCATAGCGCCTTTCTATCGCTCTTGTAGCAATGAATGTTAGCATGCAGCTTCATACCGACGATGAGTCACAGCTCTCTTGTAACATATGTACGTTACGAACCAGCAGTAGTTGCTAATAGTTGCAGCTGTGGCCGGAAGGTGTCAGCATCTCACAGAGTATGAAACGTAAGTGAAAATGAAACTTTATCTTTTGTTATTAACATATCTTTTATTAATTATTGCTAGTTTAATACGTTTAGTAACTAGTGTAAATGTAGTTGTGAATGTGAATAAATAAATAAATAAATACTGTCATGTCTATTAACCCTCGTAAGGTATTCGGGTCTATTTTGACCCAGAAGGATTTTTGATGGTCTACAACTTCAGAAATATTTGGTTTTAGTAAATTGCCTTCATTAACTTTTCTTAGTGAAGTGTATTCTGACCGAAAAAAATATTTAGAAGACTTAGTTTGGCATCCACAGAAATAGTACTTCTGAAGCTGATTGGGTCACTTTATACACTGTCTATTACAATGTTCACTATTACAGAAAATTCTGACCATATTCAGTTTTCCAACAATGGAACGTACATGGGCGCGGTAAATTGGATATAAGAAAGTAAAGTCATTGTTGTTTTGAACAATGGGATGTCTACTTTATGGAAAGTAGGGAATTGCGTGTGTGAGTCATTATTTTTTCCTGTAATTAAATCAGTTTCTAAAGTGATTCATTTCGTTTCAAGTCACTAGGTTTCTAATTTTACAATTCATATATTTTGTAAGTTTCTTATCAAGATAATGGCCTCTTTGCAAGATAAAAAAATAGCAGACGTACTGATGAGCGTACCAAGTAGTTTCTGAGGATGAAGATCATTTGTCGAAACGCAGCTCTTCATCTTCAGTAGAAGACACAAATGATACAGCAGGACAGCAAATAATAGGCAGTGCAGTTACGATAGCAAAGGATAAATCAATTGAATGGAGGACAGAGTCCCTGCCTCAACTACAACGGCATGCAGAATGTCATATAGTTCACCTGACTCCAGGATCAACAAGCTACGGCACTTCTCGTATTACAAATGAATATTCAGGTTTCAAACTACCCCTTTCTCCATCAACTGAAGACGTTATATTCACTCGTTAATGTTGAGGCAGTATGTTAGTATGGAGATAATGCAAAAATCTAGATTTTGTTGACTTAAACGCTTGCACAGGTTTTTTGATGTTATCTGGAGTTTACAAGTCATATAATGAGCATACTGAAAGTTTATGGGATGAGTACAAAGGCTGTCCAGTTTTCAGAGCTGCAATGTTACTAGAAACGTTCAAAAAGATATCAACGTTTATTCGATTTGATAACCATGAGACAAGATTATAAAGACGTGAAGAAGACAAGTTTGCCCCCATAAGGGATTTGAGGGAGAAATAGGTAGATATTACCTAAATTATATAACCCCAGTATATTTGTTACGGAAGACGAACAACTTGTTGCATGCAGTGGAAGATGCCATCTGTGCCAGTATAGGCTTAGTGAATCGGCAAAGTACGGCGTCAAATCTTGAGTACTTTGTGACAATGGAACAAGTTATGTATGGAATAATCAGCCATACACTGGGAAACGACTTGGTAGAGCACCTGTAAACAACCAAGGTCTAAGGGTAGTAGCTGACTTGTTTTATGGCTTCAAAGGGCATAAAACGTTACTTGCGATATCTTCTTCCTCTCCTACGCGCGAGCCAAATGCTGGAAAAACGAAATGTCACAATAAAAAACTAAATCTTCCATCCCGCCAAAACTTTCGCAGAACCGGGGGATTCTTAATTTTTATTACACATTAACATTTGCTTTCACAAAGGACACAACGCTTGTATCACACATCCTAAAGAAAAACAGATGTGCAGCCCACTCTACACCACGATGCAAAAGTCAGTGATGGTACCTCGAGAAATTCTCATATAATTTTAGACTTCAATGCTACGAAAGGAGCTGTGGATACACAAGACAAGTTAGTGGTGAATTATACAGCAAAAAGGAATACAAACAGATGGCCAATTGTTCTCAAATATGATCGACATATCTGCATATATCTGTTATGTGCTATGTAACGCAACTTACCGCAATGGAAAGCAAACTCCCTTCAGCAAAGAAGACTATTCGTAAAAACTCATGGCGAGCAGCTAATTTGTGGGGATTTGATGAGACGAAGACATCTTCCAAGAGGAAATGCTGCAAGTGAAGGTGTAGAGAGAATAACTTCTTTTGAATCTGCACCCTCCATATCGGAAGAAAAGTGGTCCTAGGAGTAAGAAGTGAGGAAGAAGCCATATACGTGGAAAAATTGATTACTAAAGTTCGGTGAAACGTGTTAGGCGTAAAAAATTCACTTGCATGAAACATCTTACGAACACATGTAAAAAAAATTCATACTAAAAGTTAGGCATACTGCAGTAAAATCAACACACACATAATTGCAATATTCGATTGTTATACTGTTGTACTATTCCATTAAACAGCTCAAAAGATCAATACATTAAACTATCTAAATTGTAACTTTATTTCTTATTTCAGTACACAAATGTGTAAAAGTATACCTACAGGAAAAGAGGTCCTTTTTGACCTGAACATCTTAAGTGTATGTGCAAAATAAACATCGTTGTAGTGTTAACTGTGTATGTGTTAGCATGAGGGGAATGTATGTTGTTAGCATGCGTGAGTCATATGCTCAAGCGAAATTTGTAAAGTGCATCTCGCCAGTTTATGGTACTGAAAAAAAAATGAAACGTTTTACGGTAATTAAGTAATTTGGAGAGGCCAGTTATTTCGATATTTGTGCGTTTTCTACATTTGTTGATTTAATAAATTATTGCTCATGCAAGTTATTTAGTCGTGATTGTTTTTTTATAAAATAAACGCGGGATAGCGCAGTTTTATACTGACCGATTATTGGTCGTACTGTTTCTCAGCCACTGAGAAGAGAGGACGTTCGCACGTATTTGGTGGGCTGAAGTGTAAAGTGCAATTTGTAACTCAGCCTTCATCATGTTCAGATGCATGTGTCAGAAGCTCTGAACAGATGTTATAATTATGTGGAACTATGAGTTAAAACGGACAGGGGAGAGCCACAAAGTGAACGCGAACAAGTGCTATAGAAGAACAGACGACATTCCGGCTTTTACGTGTAAATTGTGATTTTTTTTACTAACTAATATCCAAGTGACATGCCTACAAGCCGTGATCGAGAACTGAACTTTCGAAGAGATTGATTTGGTTAACAACTGAGCGAGCATTCTACCTCAGACAATCCGTTTCATAACCTTTCCGGTAACAGGTCCGGTTCACAACCATAAGCCGGCGATTACGAATGACTGTGACTGTGTGAGTGTCGAAACTGTAATTAAGACTTTCATGGGGTTGGCGGTGTTTGTGTATCAAACAACTAACAACGTGTTAACGAAAATTACTCAGTTTATAACAAGTTAGGTGCGTGGACTGGACTGCAGAGGAAGTAAACACCGAAAGTTGAGTGGATATACTCTGTGGGAAGAGCTTTTAACCGATCCGCTGCGTACGGTGCGTTATCATTCGGGATATAAAAAGCTGTAGTCTATCCAAACTGCGATCGGGGATGGTTTCGAAAGAGGACATTGTAGCACAGTGATCTAGTGACAGAATGATATAGGGCACGAGAAAGTGAAAAAGAAGAGAATTGTAACGAGAAGTGGATATTTACGACGCGAAATGGATGGTAAACGTCACCGAGTCGACGTGGGAAGCAGCGCAGAATTGGAGCAAAGTGCGACACATGCGGTTGGCAGACGGCACAACACAGCAGCGCTGTCTGTTACGAGTGCATCGAACGGGGTCCTTGAAACTGAAGGCGCTGTAGAGCGAGATGGGATCCGCAGATATGACACGCCGCAACCACAGCAAACATCTGGAGATAAGTTAAGTGTAGTTCTATAACTGTGAGAGGTTCAGCACTCATGAAGAAAGACAGGTAAATGATTTATGAAATAAGTTGGTGATGTACCTCAGCTGTCCCCATATTTAGGAGCAGGACTGAAACTAAATGTTTCAACAAATGCCACTTTTTGAGATAATTTAAATTTTTTTAGGAGCAGGACTGAAACTAAATGTTTCAACAAATGCAACTTTTTGAGATAATTTAAATTTCAACAGTAATCAGTTGTACGATTTGAGTAATACTCATTTATTTTATGTCCACTTAGATAAATGAATAGAAAAATGTGGAAGCAGATGCCAGACTAAGTCTGACTCCTGTTGAGAATACAAAACAGAAAGTAGCATGTGAAGAAATTACGATGGGAGGTGTGGAGGAAACGTTTTCAGTCCTTATGGACACTGTGAAAGCCAATTTTACGGAAGTGAATAAAGATTTATGAAGAAATTACGATGGGAGGTGTGGAGGAAACGTTTTCAGTCCTTATGGACACTGTGAAAGCCAATTTTACGGAGTGAATAAAGATTTTATGGAAGCTAACAAAAGTTTCAATAGTGAACTCAAACAGCAGACTGATAATCTAGATCAGAAAGTTGAAGAATTTTGTTCTAGACTTGATAAGAATCGTGAACAGCAGTCTAGTAGTATTAATTATTTGTGAGGTGAGTTTAAGAAATTTAAATCGGAAATTAATCTGAATATAGTAAACCAGGCTTCTGAGTTAAACAAAACGTGGAAAATATCTGCATTTGTTTGAAAGGTGGTTGTTAGAAGGAAACAAAGAATAGATCAAACTGAAGATGACGTACATAAGATCGAGATGAAAGTTGCTGCTGTAGAATATGTTTGCGAAAATGACCATAAAGCAGAGATCAGTTGACTAATCAAGAAGTAAACTCTAAACTGGATGAGCATGACAACAGATTGTCTAAAGTAAAGCATGACATTAGAATAGACACTAACAGTCTGTGTTGAAATTTGAAGTTGTTTACATTACTAAGGGACTTTCTTTTTTCTTCTGATACATCCAAAAGAATTTTGGAATGATTTGTTTTATTACGTCGAAATTTTTAGATGAAGCTAAGACGGGGACTGTAACTGCAGTTGAGCTCGCTCTATGACACGCTACAGAAACTGAAGGAAGCCTTTTTCGAAGAGTACTGGGGTAAACGTAAGCAGATTTGCTTGCAAAATAGTTTCTGAGATGGTGAAAGCTTAATCCTAGAAAAGAGAGTGTGAAAAGGTTTACTTTAAGGTGGGTTTCTAACCTGTTACATCTCACGAATAAATTAGGGCCAGAGCAGATAATTGTGGGACTGAATGGAAAGTTATTAATGAATTGGCGTAATAAAATTACTGCTGCTCCTAGGGATGATGTTAATAAGTTTCTGTTTGGAGAGGATGACAAATTATTGAAGAAGAAGGAAGAACCTTTTAGAACTATACTACGGAAAACCACCAGAATATAAATAGAATGGGCGTGTTCCGTCATGCTACGGAAAACAGGCTAGTCAACAGAGAGCAAGGATATTACGTAGAGATCGTGTTCTCCAAATATGACAATAATGATTTTCATAAGAGACAAGAAATGGGATTACGAGTTGGAATGAGTTAGAATCACAAAGCACATGAAATTAGATTCCGCCTGTGAAGCAGCTAGCATTTGCAGAAAGGGCAACAGTAATATGAACCCGCTAGCCATTCCGTTGTACATCATAATTTCAAAGCATCAGAAGTTCAAAGTAATGACAAGAGTGATACAGCTAATGAGACTAATGAAGTTAGAATATGGATATTTAACAGTGGCTTTGAAGAGATTTTTTAAAAGGAAAGAACGAAGTTTACACTATAGTAGAGAGAATATGGGAGATAATTTAAAGGTACAAGATGAAACATCTCGTATACAGGAAAGTGTATGCAGTGCAACTGAAGACGGATCTTGTCATGAAAAAGAGGAGAACACGGATAATTAATGATTGCAGGAGCTACATGAAGAAAGAGTGGCGGAAGTATTGGAGGCAATTAATGAAGATTTATGTGCGGGAATGAGAGATGTGCAGACAAGTGCTGACCATAATGGGGCTGAATTAATGAGTGAGAGTTTGGATGAGAATGGTACTGAAATGGAATCCGAGGAGAATCACAGAGAAGAGGTTGATTTATTGATTTTGATCTGTCGTTGGTGGACAGATTGACGCTGTAAAGTCGAATAGTGACAGGAATACTGCAAACATGTGTGTAATCTCCAAACATGGGGAAGGCTTTGATAGAAGAAAAATTGTACACACAATTTACTGGAAGAATACAAAGTTAATAATAGTGGGGAAAACACAGGAAAACAAGTAGTTATTTTATTGCTTTATAGTAAAGAAGTGCTGTGTTTACCTGACTGTGACAGTAGTCTTTACGCTGTTAGTCATAAATGATTAGATGCATTACCTAATAACGAAGAATTAGTAATAATGCCTGTTATAGGTATACAATAACTGAAGGCACTGGAAAGGTACAGAAGTCCGTTAAATACGAAGTATTTACTATGCTGTACAGTAGCATTACAACTTTCTTATAATTTCTGGCTTGACCACTGACATGTAGAATGGTGAAGACTTTTTTCATACACGCAAAGAGAAATTGGACTTTGATGAGAATTCTGTGATTCTAGAAAAAAATGAGAGAAAAAGTTACTGTACCATTTTCTAGAAAAACAGGAACTGAAGGAAATTAACAAATGAGGAGAAGGGCACTATTCCTCTAAGGAATTGTACGAAAAAGGAAGAGTTGGATGAGTATAATGAATATAGCGAAGAAGTGGGGGTGAATCCGGAGGAATCAGTACTGCTCGAAAATAAAATACAGCCAAAGATAGAGAACTTGCATGAATTAGATAGGAACTGAGGATAAAGACCTCAGACGGCATTACACTCTTTGTAATTCAAGGTGACTGACGATCACCCCTCATTCGAGTTAATGGCAATATTACATAATTTTCCTTTCATATTGTCATAGGTCCTCTTCTGTCATTCTGACTATATGTATCATCTTCTGTATCAAGAAAAAAGTAGCAATATAAGAGGATGTTGGCCTGTCGAAGTTAGCTGGTTGAGAGTTTAAAGAGTATTCAGATGAAAGAAAAACAGGAAATGGATTCTGGAAAGTACACACACAAATTTTAATTGATGAGGACAGTAATTAATGGTGGAATGATGTGTGGTATAAGGATGTTTTATTGTGTTGGAAAAATAGACAAAGTTATGGAACAATGAATCTGTAAAGTAACTAATACGTGGGAGCTAGTAAAGGAATAAGGTGACTTGGTTTAGAAAGCTATTGTTCAGCTGAAAAGTGGGTAATGGGGTTTGAAGTAATATAGATTACCAGATCTGACATTCAAAACTAAGTAGATAAGGTCTAGAAAAACTAATGTCAAACATACTAAATGACATATTGTCGTGATGAAAAATAAATAACGCCTTCTGATGTAATAATACGAAAAATTACTGGATATGATTATTTAAACAAACTGAGTAGTGTGTTATTGGGAATATGGAATGGATCCACTAATCTTGGGTATTAATAATTGCTTCACCTGTATTTAGTCCTTTATACTGGATCACAAAACGTTTCATGTCACTAAAAGCCACATCTTCAGCTGAACATATGATCAAAACATGAGTTGTTTTGGACCAATCCATTAAATGGGAATCCAGCAGTTTTTAATCTATTTATGTCTTTTAGCGGTGTTTTGTTTTGACGGACAATGAATGTTGGGTGTAAAAAGATTCCGAACTTTTCCGCTCTAATGACTTAATATTTGCCTGAAGATGCGGCTTTTAGTGCAACAAAGCCAGTTGTGATCCAGTATAAAGGACTAAATACATCTGATGCGGTTATTAATATCCAAGGTAACTGTGGTTGTCCCCCTACAAGACTGTTTGCAGGATCTGTTAATGCTGACGTGATTAAATACAAGTGTGAATGGATAATAGTGAAAGTGAGTTATTAGAGAAGTTTATGTAAATCATTTCATGATATTTTAATGTGATATGTTCTGTATTAGGTCGAAGTCTTTACTGTGAAGGTTTCGAGAGGCCATCTGGTCTACCTGCAATAATGTGACAGTATATAAACTGTGGAAAGAGACACGTAAAGACAATGGTAACTACGTTGTAAACTCTGTAAAACAATAATTTGTGCTTGTTTTAAGTTTTTTGAAAAATTTTGCAAAAACAGTATAAAGTAAATATGCTGAATTAGTTAAGTAAATCTGTGAATCACTGAAGTAAATCTACAAAATGCGTTCATAAGCAACCTATCCTTCTAAAGTCATTGATTTATTTACACTTTGAGAAGTAATAGTTACCAAGTAACTCCAATTTGTGCCACTTGAGAGTACCAGTTGGAGAAAATAGTGATTTTCGTCAAGGAGAATAAATAAAATAATTCAAGCTGTAATTAATCAGAAAAAATAACAATGCCAAGAAAAATATCTGTACCAATATTTATCTGTCAGGAATTTACTATGTAAAATATAGTGGGAATTAGTGAAGTTCGGTGGTAGGAGGAACAAGACTCCTGGTCAGGTGACAACAGGGTTATAAACACAAAATCAAATAGGGGTAATGCAGGAGTAGATTTAATAATGAATAGGAAAATAGGAATGCGAGTAAGCTACTACAAACAGCATAGTGAACGCATTATTGTGGCCAAGATAGATACGAAGCCCACACCTACTACAGCAGTACAAGTTTATATGCCAACTAGCTCTGCAGATGACGAAGAAATTGAAGAAATGTATGATGAGATAAAAGAAATTATTCAGATAGTGAAGGGTGATGAAAATTTAATAGTCATGGGTGACTGGAATTCGAGAGTAGGAAAAGGGAGAGAAGGAAACGTAGTGGGTGAATATGGATTGGGGGAGAGAAATGAAAGAGGAAGACGTCTGGTACAATTTTGCACAGAGCATAAGTTAATCATAGCTAACACTTGGTTTAAGAATCATGAAAGAAGGCTGTATACATGGAAGAACCCTGGAGATACTAAAAGGTATCAGATAGATTATATAATGGTAAGACAGAGATTTAGGAACCAGGTTTTAAATTGTAAGACATTTCCAGGGGCAGATGTGGACTCTGACCACAATCTATTGGTTATGACCTGTAGATTAAAACTGAAGAAACTGCAAAAAGGTGGGAACTTAAGGAGATGGGACCTGGATAAACTGAAAGAATCAGAGGTTGTACAGAGTTTCAGGGAGAGCATAAGGGAACAATTGACAGGAATGGGGGAAAGAAATACAGTAGAAGAAGAATGGGTAGCTTTGAGGGATGAAGTAGTGAAGGCAGCAGAGGATCAAGTAGGTAAAAAGACGAGGGCTAGTAGAAATCCTTGGGTAACAGAAGAAATACTGAATTTAATTGATGAAAGGAGAAAATATAAAAATGCAGTAAATGAAGCAGGCAAAAAGGAATACAAACGTCTCAAAAATGAGATCGACAGGAAGTGCAAAATGGCTAAGCAGGGATGGCTAGAGGACAGATGTAAGGATGTAGAGGCTTATCTCACTAGGGGTAAGATAGATACTGCTTACAGGGAAATTAAAGAGACCTTTGGAGATAAGAGAACCACTTGTATGAACATCAAGAGCTCAGATGGAAACCCAGTTCTAAGCAAAGAAAGGAAAGCAGAAAGGTGGAAGGAGTATATAGAGGGTCTACACAAGGGCGGTGTACTTGAGGACAATATTATGCAAATGGAAGAGGATGTAGATGAAGATGAAATGGGAGATACGATACTGCGTGAAGAGTTTGACAGAGCACTGAAAGACCTGAGTCGAAACAAGGCCCCCAGAGTAGACAACATTCCATTGGAACTACTGACGGCCTTGGGAGAGCCAGTTCTGACAAAACTCTACCATCTGGTGAGCAAGATGTATGAGACAGGCGTAATACCCTCAGACTTCAACAAGAATATAATAATTCTAATCCCAAAGAAAGCAGGTGTGGACAGATGCGAAAATTACCGAACAGTCAGTTTAATAAGCCACAGCTGCAAAATACTAACACGAATGCTTTACAGACGAATGGAAAAACTAGTAGAAGCCCACCTCGGGGAAGATCAGTTTGGATTCCGTAGAAATGTTGGAAGACGTGAGGCAATACTGACCCTACGACTTATCTTAGAAGAAAGATTAAGGAAAGGCAAACCTACGTTTCTAGCATTTGTAGACTTAGAGAAAGCTTTTGACAATGTTGACTGGAATACTCTCTTTCAGATTCTGAAGGTGGCAGGGTTAAAATACAGGGAGCAAAAGGCTATTTACAATTTGTACAGAAACCAGATGGCAATTATAAGAGTCGAGGGACATGAAAGGGAAGCAGTTGTTGGGAAGGGAGTAAGACAGGGTTGTAGCCTCTCCCCGATGTTGTTCAATCTGTATATTGAGCAAGAAGTAAAGGAAACAAAAGAAAAATTTGGAGTAGGTATTAAAATCCATGGAGAAGAAATAAAAACTTTGAGGTTCGCCGATGATATTGTAATTCTGTCAGAGACAGCAAAGGACTTGGAAGAGCAGTTGAACGGAATGGATAGCGTCTTGAAAGGAGGATATAAGATGAACATCAACAAAAGCAAAACTAGGATAATGGAATGTAGTCGAATTAAGTCGGGTGATGCTGAGGGAATTAGATTAGGAAATGAGACACTTAAAGTAGTAAAGGAGTTTTGCTATTTGGGGAGCAAAATAACTGATGATGGTCGAAGTAGAGAGGATATAAAATGTAGACTGGCAATGGCAAGGAAAGCGTTTCTGAAGAAGAGAAATTTGTTAACATCGAGTATAGATTTAAGTGTCAGGAAGTCTTTTCTGAAAGTATTTGTATGGAGTGTAGCCATGTATGGAAGTGAAACATGGACGATAAATAGTTTGGACAAGAAGAGAATAGAAGCTTTAGGAATGTGGTGCTACAGAAGAATGCTGAAGATTAGATGGGTAGATCACTTAACTAATGAGGAGGTATTGAATAGAATTGGGGAGAAGAGGAGTTTGTGGCACAACTTGACTAGAAGAAGGGATCGGTCGGTGGGACGTGTTCTGAGGCATCAAGGGATCACCAATTTAGTACTGGAGGACAGCGTGGAGGGTAAAAATCGTAGAGGGAGACCAAGAGAAGAATACACTAAGCAGATTCAGAAGGATGTAGGCTGCAGTAGGTACTGGGAGATGAAGAAGCTTGCACAAGGTAGAGTAGCATGGAGAGCTGCATCAGGACTGAAGACCACAACAACAACAACAACAACATTACTTCACTTACAATGGATACGAAAAAATGTACATTACATCTGTAGCTTTTACATTACAGGTAGTGGTGACAGATACAAGTTAGAATTAAACAGATGGTGACGAAAAATGAGACGATGAAACAAAACAGCTACAGCTGGTGATAATTTTGTCCTTAACAGTAGCGATGTTGCTAAGATCATGAATAGCTAGTAGGTGGTGAGGGAAGAGTTACCAATGCAGACGTGGAACAAAGCTAATGACAGACGCCTACACTAAATGTATTTTTGGTATATTTTTGCATAGTTGTGTACTAATAATAAATGTGACTTAAGACAGGACATCAGTTCCGGAATTCTCTGGTAATGTCTGAGTTTAACCAACACATGGCGCTCAACTGCGTTTCACTTCAGTAGTCAAGAAGCATTTCTCTAAAATGATTGGGCTTGGCAGCCCCCATAAGAAGTATTTTATAATACAGCGGTTGGAGAAAAGTATGGAATACAAGTAAGATTAAGGACCGATGACCTCAGCAGTTTGGTCTCCTTGGATTTTACCAGAAATTTCCATTCCAAATACTGTCATGTCTACTTTCTATGTATATGTTAGCTTGAGAACTGTGTGTAGACAGAAGGAGTGAGTCATAAGCTCAACGGAAATTTATAAAGTGGAGTTGGATAGTCTGTGGTACTGGGAAAACGATAAATATTTCCCTGTAATTCAGTTACTTAAGATGCAGTTATTTTGATATTTATGGGTTTTCTACATTTGTTCATTAATTGAATTCCTCATAGAAACTATTTAGTCGTGATTGGTATAAAGAAAAAAAAACCACCCAGGATAGCGCGAGTTTATACTGACAGATTACTGGTTACGATATTTCTCAGCCAATGAAGAAAACGTTCACGCTAATTTGATGGGCTACAGAACAGCCCTGTGGAATCTAAACGGCAATTATGAACTCAGCATTCATCATGTAAGGACATGTTTTTTTGTGAATAGATGAAATAATTTCGCAGAAATATGAGTTAAACTTGACTGTGTGGTGCAGCAAAGTGAACGTGAACAAGTGGTAAAGACGAACACGCAAAATTCGGGTTTTGATGTGTATACTGTGATTCTGAGTAACTAATATCCACAAGGCATGTAATACAAGTGTTGCTCCAGAACAGAAAGTTCAAAGAGATGGGTTTGTATAATAGCCGAGCGAGCATTCTGTCACAGACAATCCGTTTTACAATACAATCATTCCTGTTATAGGTTCGGTTTATTACCATAAGCTGGCTATTACGAGAAAGTGATTTCGAGTGTGCGTGTGTGTGTCTTTGAGAGAGATTGTGTGTGCGTGTCGAAACTGTAACTGAAGATCACCATGGGCTTGGCTGAGTTTGTGTATCAAACACATAACAACACATTGAAATTTTCACTCAAAATCATGTGACTTTCAATAGTTCAGTTACCATGGTAACAGAAAAACATTTTATGCTACCTGTAGAGACTGTTTCGTTGCGGTTAGATTCCACTACATCTTTCTGTAGCCGACGAACAGTACTCACTTTCTAACAGGTCAGGTGTGTGGAATGGACTGCAGAAGAAGAAAATATAGAGAGGACGTGTTCCGTTGGAAGAACATTTAACCGCGCCACTGCAGAGGGATGAAATATCATCTTCCAAAACTTGTGAAGCCACATCTTTTACCTTCAAAAGCACATGTCAATCAAGTCATGTGTAGCTACAAGTGATCAAAGTTTTCTCAGAAATTTCGAATTTTGCACTAACTCTTGGGCCACTGGGAGGCGACATGTTGATTACACCTCCGCACTTAAACCTCGTCCACACATGCTGTTCGTCTCCTCTCCGTAGGCACTGATTAATGATGTAAACATTTGCATAAGGCAGCACTCATCCTGGAAGTTGTTCAAAACTACATATTGGGTTTCGGAGAGACAAAAAAGTGTGATTTTACCCTTTGTTGGCGAGACAGGTGGCCCGTTCGCTGTAACGACGTTACCGCGTGCCGCATAAGCGTGTGTTCGATTCCTTGTGACTAACTGGTCCGCCCACTATACACCCCTGACTAAATAAATTATTGAGTGGCACATGAAGATGGAGATATAGGCCTCCAAAACTAGTTGTGCAATTACAGGTACATTATTACATTATACAGGGTGAGTCACCCAACATTACCGCTGGATATATTTCGTAAACCACATCAAATACTGACGAATCGATTCCACAGACCGAACGTGAGGAGAGGGGCTAGTGTAACTGGTTAATACAAACCATAAAAAAATGCACGGAAGTATGTTTTTTAACACAAACCTACGTTTTTTTAAATGGAACCCCGTTAGTTTTGTTAGCACATCTGAACATATAAACAAATACGTAATCAGTGCCGTTTGTTGCATTGTAAAATGTTAATTACATCCGGAGATATTGTAACCTAAATTTGAGGCTTGAGTACCACTCCTCCGCTGTTCGATCGTGTGTATCGGAGAGCACCGAATTACGTAGGGATCCAAAGGGAACGGTGATGGACCTTAGGTACAGAAGAGACTGGAACAGCACATTATGTCCACGTGCTAACACCTTTTTATTGGTCTTTTACACTGACGCACATGTACATTACCATGAGGGGTGAGGTACACGTACACACGTGGTTTCCGTTTTCAATTACGGAGTGGAATAGAGTGTGTCCCGACATGTCAAGCCAATAGATGTTTAATGTCGTGGCCATCATTTGCTGCACACAATTGCAATCTCTGGCGTAATGAATGTCGTATACGCCGCAGTACATCTGGTGTAATGTCGCCGCAGGCTGCCACAATACGTTGTTTCATATCCTCTGGGGTTGTGGGCACATCACGGTACACATTCTCCTTTAACGTACCCCACAGAAAGAAGTCCAGAGGTGTAAGATCAGGAGAACAGGCTGGCCAATTTATGCGTCCTCCACGTCCTATGAAACGCCCGTCGAACATCCTGTGAAGGGTCACCCTAGTGTTAATTGCGGAATGTGCAGGTGCACCGTCATGCTGATACCACATACGTCGACGCGTTTCCAGTGGGACATTTTCGGGCAACGTTGGCAGATCATTCTGTAGGGACGCGATATATGTTGCAGCTGTTTGGGCCCCTGCAATGAAGCGAGGACCAATGAGGTGGTCGCCAATGATTCCGCACCATACATTTACAGTCCACGGTCGCTGTCGCTCTACCTGTCTGAGCCAGCGAGGATTGACCACGGACCAGTAATGCATGTCCCGTAGATTCACTGCCCCGTGGTTTGTGAAACCCGCTTCATCGGAAAACAGGTAGAACTGCAACGCATTCTCTGTTAATGCCCATTGACAGAATTGCACTCGATGATTAAAGTCATCACCATGTAATTGCTGATGTAGCGACAATGAAACGGGTGAAAGCGGTGACGATGCAGTATGCGCATGACACTACTTTGACTCAGTCCACCGGCTCTCGAAATGTCCCGTTTACTCATGTGTGGGTTCATGGCAACAGCAGCTAACACACCAACTGCACCCGTTTCTCCTGTGACGGGCCTGTTACGGACCTGTTTGCTTGCTACGACCATACTTGTTGCATACAGTTGGCGGTAGATGTTTTGCAATGTGCGGCACGTTGGATGCTCTCTGTCCGGGTATCGTTCTGCATACACCCTGCAGGCTTCAGCTACATTTCGTCGACACTCGCCATAGATGAATATCATCTCCGCCTTTTCAGAGTTCGAATACACCATGGTCACAGTTCCTACAACACTACACTATCATAGACGTCTGGTAACGCGGTGTACTACAGTTGGTCTGCGTGCGGAGACGAATGCAGAATAACAATAGCAGCAAGCACTACATGCGGACACTGCGACAGCTAGACCAAACCACAACAGTGCACTACAGCCACACTCGTAAACACGGTCGTCATCGTAAACATGTCGTTGCAGATGCTGCTCGCCGACTGTGGCCCGTCTTTGTTACAACACGCAACTGAACGACGGAGGTTTCAAGCGTCAACTTTAGGTTACAATATCTCCGGATGTAATTAACATTTTACAATGCAACAAACGGCTCTGATTACGTATTTGTTTATATGTTCAGATGTGCTAACAAAACTAACGTGGTTCCATTTTAAAAAACGTAGGTTTGTGTTAAAAAACATACTTCCGTGCATTTTTGTATGGTTTGTATTAAACAATTACACTAGCCCCTCTCCTCACGTTCAGTCTGTGGAATCGGTTCGTCAGTATTTGATGTGGTTTACGAAATATATCCAGCGGTAACGTTAGGTGACTCACCCTGTATATTACTGTAGAGAGTTTTTAGTTACTAAATGTGATCCCCAGTTGCAAATATTCTCAAAATTAAATTTTGTGTGCTCTTTGAATAATGTCGTACTTCCATCAAAGATAGCTGTTACCGCATTTTGTGTGTGTGTGTGTTTTGTCTTTATGGGCGCTCAACGGCAAGGTTATCTTTAAAAAGTTAATGTGGTGTGCGATCTAAGTGCACAGGATATTTAGATCTATGCATCGATTATACTTTGTATACACAAAAGCCGGCCGGAGTGGACGAGCGGCTCTAGGCGCTACAGTCTGGAACCGCGCGACCGCTACGGTCGCAGGTTCGAATCCTGCCTCGGGCATGGATGTGTGAGATGTCCTTAGGTTAGTTCGGATGAAGTAATTCTAAGTTCCAGGGGACTGATGACCTCAGAAGTAAAGTCTCATAGTGCTCAGAGCCATTTGAATCATATACACATAAACAAATACAGTTTCACACACGCTAGGTTGACATATTTTTTTCGTTGACACATATCATTCTAGAATTAAATTAAGTCTCCATCCCCATATATTGCGTTATAGGAGATTTCTCGTGGCTGTACGGCAAAAGCACCAATGATCCAGGGGTAGGGTGTTTGATCAGTAATCAGAACGTGCAGTCGTGTCTTAGCTGCGGCACATGACAAATTTGTTGCGGCAGCGCTGCGCAGAGGAGGTGCTCGGGCCAGTGTTTACATGCCTAATGCGTGAACGAGGTTTGCGCGCAGAAGTGTAATCAACTGTAAGTAAAATATCGGCGTTTAATCGCGTGAACGCTATTTAATGTGTGTTTGACCGGAGTACTTTCCGCCCCACGGCATTCGAAGCTCATGAATGATTATCTGAAGAGTTAAAACTTCCACAAGAGATTGTCCTCATCATTATTTAGATTTTGTTCAGCATTCGCTGTTTGTGAACCCACTAACAGTGACTTCTGTGAAAAAATTGTAGAGAAAAATCGCGATCTGCGAAAATTTAAACACAACGACAGGAGTGGTAGTAACGTACGGACCATGCACTCATCCTATGGCGTTAGGAGTATGAGGGTGTCTAACGTTCCACCTGAATGCCTCAACGAACTATTTGCTTGTAACCTGTCACGATACAGGGTGACCAGTGAGAAGTGGTCGACTTCTTATTGGTACATGGTCAATAGCGGAGAGCGAAATGTTTGGATCGATTTAACGCCACATATTATTCGTTGCGCTGCAGGATCGTAATTAGGAATAAAATTTTGTTAGAACTGGCTGGGATTACGCTAAGTGGAACACGCCCGTCGGGGTACGCAGCGCAGGCGTTACCATAGTCAGCACTGGGAGGAACTGAAGTACAAAGACGCAGGCAGCTTATTTTCTCTTAGTGTGAAAAGAGAGAACACCAGGAACATCTGAGTCGTCGCATAGGTAACAGCACAGAGCAGACACAACGCCCTTCTATGACGGGGCTATGTGTAGTAACTTCACCTAGGGATGAAACCAAAGGCATTTCAGGCTGCATTAGAGAAGGAACGCTCTGAAGCTCTGCAAATACACATTAAGCCAGCCAAGAACGCTGCCAGACTCAGAAAACAGGAGCACATTCGGTTATCTGTACGGGGGGAATCATATCATCGACTGCCGAAAAACATCAAAGTTAAGCTACGCCATCTGCATCAGTGATACCGATGGATGTACTAGTTGCAAGATGCCCTCGTGATTACAACGAAGTTTCTACAGCCGCTGCCACCTTAGAGCCCACTGCTACGAGTCCGCAGCTGCCTGGCTGTGCAAAGAACTGTCAGCCACAACGGCGACTGAAGATGAGGGCTGGACCGATCTTCCGTGAATAGCGAAGAGTACATAATGACCGACTAGGCGAAAGTATTGTAATTCATCATGGCACAAATTACAGTGTACTAAGGTAATGCCACAAACGTGTGAAACTTGAATGTTCACAGTGGACGTCAATTTTACGATTTTATTTGTGACACGCCAACCAGCTGCGCCCCCACTTAGACAAACACCACCTTACTGGAGCCGGTTTCGTGCAGCCTAAAATGCCTGGCAGACCCGCTTCCCTTCTTCCTCAGGTGCAGCGAATTCGGAGTTTATGGAATGGGATACTTTTCCACCTCCAGACCCCACCTCTAGCTGACACCGCCATCAGCACCATGCCAATCCCTAGCCCCGCCACAAGCAGATGACACAGTGGCACCTGACGTCAAATTGGATAGCGCACCTTTGCACGTATAACTAGACCACATACGCCTGCCCCGTTCCAATATGGTGGTCACGATACCAGCAGGAAATTTCCAATCCTATTAGCCCGTTATAAGGAGAGGCAAGTTATATCTGTGTCATCCGACAACAAGGTATATATCTGCTATCAACGACTCCTGCGGCGTATGGTCTGGAATTGCCAGATGCGGCCGTTAAGCTGGCGGTCCCCTTAGCGCGATTTGCGAGGAGTACTCTATGTGCTGGCACAGGACTTCGCCCTCTCCCTTCCTTTCATCCGATACAAAACAGACCAAACGCTACAGGCACCCTCGTCAAAGTACAGAGATTTCACATTTCATGACAAGTCGGAGGAAGGCAATCCACGCTTCCACTAAGGGCTTGCCATGAGCGGCAGTGCAGGATTCCTGCATTTGCTTCTCTAGGTCCATATACTGAGGATGAGGTCCATATATACGAGTACATACTACTGGCCATTAAAATTGCTACACCAGGAATAAATGCAGATGATAAACCGGTATTCATTGGACAAATATATTATACTAGAACTGACATGTGATTAGATTTTCACGCAATTTGGGTGCATAAATCCTGAGAAATCAGTACCCAGAACAATTACCTCTGGCCATAATAACGGGGTTGATACGCCTGGGCATTGAGTCAAACAGAGCTTGGATGGCGTGTACAGGTACAGCTGCCCATTCAGCTTCAACACGATACCTCAGTTCATCAACAGTAGTGACTGGCATATTGTGACGAGCCAGTTGCTCCGCCACCATTGACCAGAAGTTTTCGATTGGTGAGAGATCTGTAGAATGTGCTGGCCAGGGCAGCAGTCGAACATTTTTTGTATCCAGAAAGCCCCGTACAGGTCCTGCAACATGCGGTCGTGCATTATCCTGCTGAAATGTAGGGTTTCGTAGGGATCGAATGAAGGGTAGAGCCACGGGTCGTAACACATCTGAAATGTAACGTCCACTGTTCAAAGTGACGTCAATGCGAACAAGAGGTGACCGAGGCGTGAAACAAATGGCACCCCATACCATCACGCCAGTATGGCGATGACGAATACACGCTTCCAATGTGCGTTCACCGCGATGTCACCAAACACGGATACGACCATCATGATGCTGTAAACAGAACCTGGATTCGTCCAAAAAAATGACGTTTTGCCAATCGTGCACCCAGGTTCGTCGTTGAGTACACCATCGCAGGCGCTCCTGTTTGTGATGTAGCGTCAAGGGTAAACGCAGCCATGGTCTCCGAGCTGATAGTCCATGCTGCTGGAAACGTCGTCGAACTGTTCGTGCAGATCGTTGTTGTCTTGCAAACGTCCCCATCTGTTGACTCAGGGATCGAGACGTGGCTGCACGATCCGTTACAGTCATGCTGATAAGATGCCTGTCACCTCGACTGTTAGTCATACGAGGCCGTTGGGATCCAGCACGGCGTTCCGTATTACCCTCCTGAACCCACCGATTCCATATTCTGCTAACAATCATTGGATCTCGACCAACGTGAGCGGCAATGTCGCGATACGATAAACCGCAATCGCGATAGGCTACAATCCGACCATTATCAATGTCGGAAACGTGATGGTGCGCATTTCTCCTCCTTACACGAGGCATCACAAAACGTTTCACCAGGCAACGCCGGTCAACCGCTGTTTGTGTATGACTAATCGATTGCAAACTTTCCTCATGTCAGCACGTTGTAGGTGTCGCCACCGGCGCCAACCTTGTGTGAATGCTCTGAAAAGCTAATCATTTGCATATCACAGCATCTTCTTCCTGTCGGTTAAATTTCGCGTCTGTATCACGTCATCTTCGTGGTGTAGCAATTTTAATGGCCAGTAGTGTATATAGCTTATATCCTTATGAATGTTTATTAGAGCATCATGTAAAAATGTGTAATAAATAGGTCAAGAAATTATCGATATATTTGGTAACAACGCTCAGCAACCACTTTTCAGTACATAGTGGTACAGGTGACAGATTTGTGCTATTTTCGTACGAGTTGCTAATATCGAAAGACTGTCTTGAGGAAATCGCTGAGTGTACTGTGTTTTTTCTAAGAGATTTGCAAAACAGATTTTCGATACAACGTCGAAACTTATCACTACTTTAAAGTCAATAGTTAGAACCAGTGTAGCTACCTAACTGCTTTAAGAAAGTTTCCGACATGCGATTACTGGATTGGAATATGTACTTACAGCGCCTTCCACTGGCTACCAATAATTTCCACCGACAATCTTGGCAACAAGAAAAATGGAATACCGTTTTAAGCCTATAGATTGAAAGACATCCGAAAGTATCACACTCCAATTTCCACGGTAACAAATGGAATTTATTTGCTTCAGTGAAGTCTCACCAGGTCCCTCTAGCTCACTGAAAACCATTTCCAAGTAGTTAATGGCTGCATGCTCTCGTTTAACTTGCCTCTTCCTATAGATCACTTGTACCCTCATTAAAAGGCAACAGTCGGTTAGGAAACCGGAAAAGGACTAAACGGCTTAATACGCCTGAACAGAAATACATTTCTCATTCTTGTACTCACTCCGTATTTCAAAAGTAACTTCGTTTAATCACGAATGAATTTGAATCACCGAACTTAGTTAAGCACTTTAAAACATCAATATTGCGCTAAAGAACTGCCGAGTGCAGCCTGCCCGATTTCGCGAGCTCCAAACTGTGTCGCTTTCTATTGAGTCATTTTGTTTTTTGAAACACTGACAGGATGGTTGATATGATATGATATTTTCTATAAACCGATTGAAAATGTTCCTGCTGTTATGCTTTCTGAAATTTTAATCTTTGTTTATCGTTGTTGGATATCTGTCTTCGAATCATCTTTTTTTGTTTTTGAATCTTGAGAAATTTATACAACCTCCATGAAATCTTACTAAAAAATTTTCAGGCTTTCATTCTTTCCTCTGTTGCTTCGTCATATTTGTTCTTCCAGCACCAGTACTTTCTGCTGCTTAGAGGTTGACGTACTCGATGGAGGATTCGGGGATATTTCCGAACTCTGTCAAATGCACGGTAGTTGTTTTGTTGACTTTTTTATGATTTTTTTCCTTATTGAACTCGGGTATTATGGGTTTGGTCTAAGGATTTTTTTAATGTGGGATATTCCGGTATAATTTTAATCGAGTTTCATTTGTAGGAGATGGTGCACTGATTCAAATAAACCACCTCTTACTTTTACATTGAGAATATCTGATGCGTTTGAGGACACATGGTCTACCTGCTATTCGTCGTACGTAGTGTTGGTTGACTTCATGCTATGTAATGTGCTCTTGTACTTCTCGATTTGTGTTGACATTATTCTGAGACTACAATTTCACAGGATTATTCATTCATTCACTGTCTCTTGCCCAATAGAATTTTCACAGCTTAGGACATGTTATATCTGGCCCCCTTTAGTTGAGCGCAAAAGTCGTCCACTTTCTGACGATGTTCCTTCCACTTACCTGAAGGTGCATTTGTGTTCATCGGTATACAAGTCTTTTTTGCCCGATATAATTGAGAATGTCGAAGTACACAGTTCTCAGGTAGAGTGAAAGCCGATCACAGTGGCTCTGATGGTCGTATGGGTTACGAAGCCTCTGCAAACTGTTTAGCTATTTCTCGTTGATCTCCCCGGCAGGTATTCCCTTGTAGACTTTACAGTTTCCTATTCCAAAACTTTTTTCATCTACGAAAGAATTTCAGTTTCGAATTTTTCTACAATGCCTGTAAACTGCTTGAATGTTTCCATTCAGCGACCGATGGACTTTGTAATCTGGTCCCTTCAACACCCACAAACCAACCAACCGTTCCCATTCTGAGTACAGTGTTTGTGTTACGTATTCTGATGTAGTGTCTGTTGTTAGAGAATTTGAGAACGCCTAACTCATTTTCGCACAATGAAGCTGGTCTCAGAGTACCCGATGGGCAGGCAAATTAAGTCACTTGAGTTATGCAATTGGTGTTTTACTAATTTTTATTATACTGTTCTTATTATTTTTGTTATATTAAAATGAAAAAGTTTATACATATCTGAATATGACATCTAAACAGAAAAAATGTGTTTATACTTTCTCTAGCAGACAACTGGCAAAAACATCGATTGACTGCATCAATGAAAGTAAAAAAAAAGCGTTCAATACCAACATCCTCTGGGAAACATCAGCATCTATAGTTCCCTTGTGTTATATTACTAATCCTAGATACGTGAATTTGTTAATATTTGGAAATGTGATACATTCCTCTTGGACATTGTCAATCTGTAACCTGGCTGTAGAAGTGTAACATGGAATGATTTCTGATTTAGTCCTACTGATGCGTGCCACGACTTACTAATGCCTTAATCCAGTCCTCCAGTCTCTCTTTCTTTTCTTCCCTCGAGACTGTGCGTACTTGCAGCAGGTGGCCGAACATTCCATAGGGGTGTCTACCGGCCAATATGCCAGGCACACGTTTCATTTTTTCCAGAATAATACTGCCTGTGAAAACCCTTTTGAATCCTCACGGAATCAAGGTTGGATATCCCGCAGGAAAATGTTTTCCTTTAAGAAGTGTCGTATGGCATTGAATCAACAGCTTTCGGAAAGCTTAGCAAGAGTTGCGAGGTGCACTTTCTCTCGTGATTCGGTGGATGGTGACAGTTTCATTTTGTAGTGTCTAACAGCTTGCAACGTCTCTAGCCATTTTTGAAATACAATGATTAACGTATGTTTTGTAACGGTAAATGATCGTGTAGCGTTTTGCCGAACAAGATAGATAAGACTGTGTTAGTGGTGTTACATACGCAAGGATGGAGAATTTTTGTATCAGACGTGTTAAAGACGACAGCCATTACATAAGGGCACAGGCTCTTTGGAACTAACAATGTACGTGTAAATTCTGTTCACTTACAAAAAAATGACAGTGATTTGCAACACGATAAGCACAGTTAGAACTAATTTGCAAAATTCCATATTTGAACACTGCAGTAATATGCTTTAGAATCACGAAAATTTTAGAACTATTCTTACCTTGCTCTACAAATAGGTCAATAGTAAGTAGAAATTAATTCGTGGAAAATTTAAGTAGGATATCTTAGGTTTTGTTGCCTCATATTAAAGTACACTTCACTGCACATGTGAATTAATATTACTCAAACCAACACGAGGTATTGTCATTGGCTTCATCTGTCATGAGTTAAGTACTGCTACAGCAGCAATTGCAAACTTGTAAGTGACATGTAGTAGGCCAGTTAATTTAATGATGAAGCATCAGTGCGTTACAGACCTGGTGCAGGTTAAGAATGAAGGTACAGTAGCTCGACGTATATGAAATGTCACTGAATTACCTTTGGAACATATACACTATATGATCAAAAGTATCGGGACACGCCCAAAACCATATGTTTTTCATATTAGGTACATTGTGATGCCAGCTACTGCCAGGTACTCCGTATCAGCGGCCTCAGTAGTCATTAGATATTGCAAGAGAGCAGAATGGAGAGGTCCGCGGGACTCACGGACTTTGAAAGTGGTCGGGTGATTGGGGGTCACTTGTGTCGTACGTCTGTAAGCGAGATTTCCACACTCCTAAACATCCGTAGGTCCTCTGTTTCCGATGCGATAGTGAAGTGGAAACGTGAAGGGACACGAACAGCACAAAAGTGTAAAGGCCGACCTCGTCCGTTAACTGACAGAAATCGCCGACAGTTGAAGAGGATGGTAATGAGTAATAGGCAGATTCCAAAGTGCATCGGGATCCACTGCAAGTACTATGACAACTAGGCGGGTAGTGAGAAAACTTGGATTTCCTGGTCGAGCGGCTGCTCATAAACCACACATCACGCCGGCAAATGCCAAACGACGTCTCGCTTGGCGTAAGGAGCGTAAACATTGGACGATTGAACACTGGAAAAACGTTGTGTGGAGAGACGCATCATAGTACACAATGTGGCGATGGCAGGGTGTGGATATGGTGAATGCCCGGTGAAGGCCATCTGCCGGCGTGTGTAGCGTCAACAGTAAAATTCGGAGACGGTGGTGTTATGGTGTGGTCGTGTTTTTCATGGAGGGGGCTTGCACCCGGTGTTGTTATGCGTGGCACTATCACAGTACAGGCCTACATTGATGTTTTTAGCACCTTCTTGCTTCCCACTGTTGAAGAACAATTCGGGGATGGCGATTGCATCTTTCAAAACGATCCAGCACCTGTTCATATCGCACGGCCTGTGGCGGAGTGGTTATACGACAATAACATCCCTGTAATGGACTGGCCTGCACAGAGTCCTGATTTGAATCCTATAGAACGCCTTTGGGATGTTTTGGAACGCCGACTTCGTGCCAGGCCTTACCGACCAACATCGATACCTCTCCTCAGTGCAGCACTCCGTGAAGAATGGGCTGCCATTCCCCAAGAAACCTTCCAGCACCCGATTCACTGTGGCCGAATTGTTTTAGGCGCTACAGTCCGCAACCACGCTGCTGCTACGGTCACAGGTTCGAATCCTGTCTCGGGCATGGATGTGTGTGATGCCCTTAGGTTAGTTAGGTTTAAGTAGTTCTAAGTCTAGGGGACTGATGACCTCAGATGTTAAGTCCCATAGTGCTTAGAGCCATTTGAACCATTTGAATCCGAATGAACGTATGCCTGCGAGAGTGTAAGCTGTCATGAAGGCTAAGGGTGAGCCAACATCATACTGAATTCCAGCATTACCGATGGAGGACACCACGAACTGCAAATCAGTCAGTAGTCCTTACTGCAAGTCACATAACGATGTGTCATCCGAAGCTCTGCTTTTTAAGTCTCCTCGCCGAGACAACTCGTTTCAGACTGCTATCAGTTTCGTACAGTTATCTCACTTGTCGTATTCTGGCAGCTTCCCCGAAACAAGATTTCTTCCTTAGCAAAGGTTTTCAATCTCTAGAATCACTACTGTACGCAAGCAAATACGTATGCACATAATTCTTGGTAAAACGATCAGTTCAAATCGAATGGTATGCGTATACAACAAATATAAATAGAAATAGCAGTTTACAGTGTCAGTTAAGAAAGAATCAGTGATACACGTTAAAGATAAATCAAAATAATACGATTTGTAAGTGTAATGTTGTGTTGTATGTGTTACAAGATCAAATAAATTAAGTTCATCAAGTCTTTCATGCAAGACCTAGTGTCAACAGAGAACATCAGTTTGTTTGGCCAGCATGGTTTGTCCAAAATCGTCTCCATCTTATGATACTCAGTATAACGATAGGTGTTTGCCGGGACTGTAAAATATAAGGAGTACGGAGTACTCCAGCAACGACTTCTAACTGAGCTGCTATTTCCCAGAGAGGGAAACGTGAGGTTCGTACACAACAGTGTTGAAACTTGGGGAACCCCGGCAGGTTCCCATGGTAAGGAATACGACGATGCTGTGATTTCGCCAACGCCAGTTTCGCACAATTCCTCAGAAACGCGAGAATTTCCGACAGTGCCCTGTATTTCCCTGTTATGCGGATGTCCTAACGGGAAATTCGCAGCCATTCTGAAAATGAGATTTTCTTTCATAAACGACCTGTTCGTGTTTCTTAATGTAGTAGAATGATGGACATACCACGCCCCTATTGATGTAGGCACCCCTCAGCCGAACACGTTTTATCTCCTGAAGACTTGTCACCAATTGCCACGACCTATGAATTCACATTGTATCTTGCAGGAAAATACTAGTAGCTCAAGTGGATGTACAAGATATCCTATAGCAGAAGTTTACAAAATATTATCAAAGTTGCGATGTCAAGCACAGGGCGTACCCACTCGTCATGGCGCATTTTAAATCGAGTGTACCAACAAACGTGACTTGTGTATAAGATACTCAAGCGAGACTATCCTCAGCCTGAAGGTTGGTTTCAACACCACAGATCTTTGCTGATCTTGTCGTATGAACTGAGCTATAGAGCCACACACTAAAATTGTATCAGAAGGAAGGTAGCAAATAACAAAATTGAACTTATTCTGTTATATAAATGGAAGAATATATAATTAACAAGTGTGCTTACCTCGACTTACTTTTTATTTAACGAATAATATTTTTAGCAAACTGACAGTACTGCTATGGGTATCCCTTTGTTTCCCATTGTAGCTAACCTTCTTATGGAAGACTTCCAGGAAAAAACACTTCAGTCAGCGGTTTAGAAAGCAAAATTTTCTGGAGATGTATGGACTACAGCTTTGCAGTTTGGCCACATGGGACAGCAACGCTTCCTGTATTTCTGTAACACCTTAACTGCCACTATCCGAGCATTTTATTATACAGATCCGTCTTGATCACATAATTTTTTTAAAATTTCACTATGACTGGTTTCGGTCACTGCCATCTTCAGATCTGTCACAAAAACGATAACAGTGTGTAACCAACTAAGCTAGTATTCTGACACTAAATCTATAAGTCCTGGTGCTACATAAGAAAGATATAATGTGTACATCATTAACAAAAAAAATGGCTCTGAGCACTATGGGATTTAACTTCTTAGGTCATCAGTCCCCTAGAACTTAGAACTACTTAAACCTAACTAACTTAAGAACAACACACACATCCATGCCCGAGGCAGGATTCGAACCTGCGACCGTAGCGGTCCATGACTAACAGCCATGAATACCAGCCATACATACCATAAAATATTCTGATGTAGTATCAACGTCAAAATAAACATGCAGCTACATAGTAAATGCTGGTGATGATCAGAATGTGTCTGGTATTTATGCAAGGAAACTGAGGCCAGCAGAGGGCACTATAGCTAGGACACATGGTTAACCAGTGTTGCAACTGTAATAGTTAAAATGTTGTATGCGTAGTCATTAAGGGGGGTAGGACGTCAAACGGGGTGACTTGGAGCAGGAAAGGCGCCACAAGACATTTTAATTTCCATTGTCTTTACTTTTACAAATACATTGATAAAACTTTGTCAGCATGACCAGGAAGGATTCAGGATTCACACTCATAGTAGTGCAAGTTCAAAAACATAACAAAATACATTTTTTTACATGTGAAATTTCACCATTTTTTTCACTTGCTATTGGCTGCATTTGTTGTTATAGGTACACTTTTCGTCATAAGTAAGAGAGATTCTTCGATGAATTTTGCACAGAATACAAACCATACTGATAGGTGTATGAAACTCTATAATTTACTTAATTTACGAAAAAATTAACGAGCTGTTACATTTTAAACTTCATATTTAGAAAAAACTCAAATTTTATAGTTATTTATCTCAATTTTTACCACAGCCTTTAATGGATTTGGAAAATTCTAGTTTCATACACCTGTAAGTGTGGTTTGCATGCTGTGCAAAATTCATCGAAGAATCTCTCTTACGTATGAAGAAAAGTGAACCTATAGCAACAAATGCAGCCAATAGTAAGTGAAAAAATGATGAAATGTCACATGTAAAAAAATGTATTTTGTTGTGTTTTTGAACTTCCACTGCTGTGAGTGTGACCCCTGAATCCTTCCTGGTCATACTGACAAAGTTTTATGAATTTGTTTGTAAAAGTGTAGACAGTGGAAATGAAAATGTCCTGTGGTGCCTCTCCTGCTCCAGGTCGGCTCATTTGACGTCCTACCCTCCGTAATTAAAATTACTCACGTAGCAAAACGAGGGTCTGATAATAAAACATGTACTGACGTACTCCACGTGCAATTGGATCCATAGTTAAAATCCAGGTAAAAAGTGCAAATATTAATAATGTGAAGCAAGGTAAAACATACAGTTGTATAAACGCCTGTATAAAAAGTACTTTTATACAACTGTGTATGCGGGCGCGGCAGTGTTCCTACACAAGATACTTGTCCATAATCATGAGGCTCTGCAACCACTAGAACATATAAGACTATGGCGGTCACTGTTTCTAACCACCTTGGTGCCATTACTTTTGTTGCATCGTATTTGAGCCCAGACCTACCACTTCTTGAAGCGCACCCCCGTACCTTGACATAATGTGGCAAACTCATTGTTTGAACGCGATATCATGGCGGCCGATGCTGCTTTCAGACAAAGACCACCTCTGACTGCCCTTAATCTTATGTCCAACAGATGCTCCAACGGAAGCATGGGCAGTCGGCTCCAGGTTTGAATGGCATCTTAACCGACCATCTCCGCCAGCTCCCACGCAAGCCATTGGTCTTATTTACCAGCGTCCTGAACCACTGTCTGAGAGCTGGCCTTTTTCCCCTGCAGTGGAAGCACACAAAAGCCCTCGAACGATCCTACTGTCCTTACTAACAACAGGCCCTTAGCCTTCTGAATATCATGGCAAAGGTCCTAGAATCTTTGATCTTCCCTCACATTTTCCAGTCTGAGGCGGCGGCTGGGCCAATCTGTCTGGAAGAGTTCCGATTCGCTTCCTACCTGTCGGCCCAACTACAAGTTCTTAGAGTCACAGAACTTGTCAGAAAGGGCTTTAACTCCGCCATGTCGACGCCAGCGGTTTTCCTAGACCCGCAAAATGAGTACAAGGTTTGGTAGGTTAATCTTGTGTACAAAATTCTGAGACAGGTGACCATCCCCAACATCTATGTCAAGATCGTGGATAATTTCCTCCATGATAGAACATTCTTGGTTACTCAGCAAGGAAAACGCTCAAGCTTACATCGCATGTCGATGGGCATCCCTCAAGACTGAGTTATGCGCCATCCTCTTTAACATTTATGTTAATGATATGCCAATCATCCCACACTACCGCTGGTGCAATACACTGATGATACAGCGCTGTATACGACCGGCCGGAACACAAATCAGCTCATTGCTCGTCTCCAGTGCCAGGTGGACGCGACAGTCACCTGGGGTCGTTCAAACAAGATTGCCCTCAATGCCGCCAAAACTACGACAGTCTACTTCACCAAATAGCGCCGAATCCTCAGCCACAACATCACTACTGCAGGCGTCAAAGTCCCATGGTCTCCTGATATCAAACATGTAGGTGCCCTGATGGATAAAAGACTGCTCTTCCATCGACTTGCAGAGTACGTTACCCAAAAAGGACAGAAGCTGATAAAAGCATTGTACCCAATGTTCAACAGCAGGGAACTGAAACTAGAAACCAAGCTCCGATTGTACCGAATGGTCGTCCACCCTTCGCTCACCCATTGCTCCACTGCGTGGCCACGATTAGTGCCTCCCAGATGCAGACCCTCCAGAGCCTGCAGAATAAGGTGCTTCGGTGGAACCTGCATGTCCCTCCCCTCACGAGGGTAGCTACCTTCCACAAGGAAACAGACATGGTTACTCTGACGACGTCCATTCCAGAGAAGGCCACGTGTTTCTATGACAAAGTGGATGCTCTGCGCGACATGGTCACTTGCTTACAAAACATTGGCACCACTACTCCCCAGCACTGGCACCGCCACACTGCTCCTCCCACGATCCTTCTGGAATCAGATTCAGACCATGGCTAACGACAGCCCTGTTACGACCATTAATAAAGTATCAGTCTTGATATTACCATTCGATATGTGGCGACCATCATACGATCACCAACATCAGTGACAATGTAGTTGTGTTACCTATTGTCTGCTACCTTGAACTTTCACCGTCGGAGGGTGGTATGGCAAAGTCCCATCGCCATATCTTCAACGTGCACTCGAATGATGTCACTAGGATGACTTCATTATAGAAGAATTTAACCCTCACACCAAGACAGTAAACCGAGATCCACTGGTGACGCTATACCTCAACCTACAACAAACACACACACACACACTCACACACACACACACACACACACACTGACACCCAAAAAGAAAGGCAACATGCCAGTACCACATGTAGATATCGAACAGCTGTCTCTTTGAAGTATTTTGCAAATTTCACACTATTATGTGACGTGACGCCCTTGAACCATTGAAGCATATCTCATTAATTTTGTGCGTGTGTTGGCGGTATACAGGGTGTAAAATATAGCACATACGGCAAAAAGAGTACCAGTACTCTCATACCAGATTGCCTCAGCTCTATTCCAGATTTCTTTGACAGTAATGGCTGGCTACTGCTGACGTGTCAGTCTCCCCTACAACCCATGATCGGATATTGCCAATGGTTGCGAATTTTGCAGATTGTGCTGTCCAGGGTGACAGTCGAATGCCTTCAGTATCGATATAGGCTAGGACAGGAAAGGAAATATTCGCTCATGTGTTATCTTGTTGAAAGATAATGTCGACTTCGAAGAGAAGGTACAAACACTGACTTTAACACACCAAAAGAATCGTTCTGTGCACCCGATGACAGTCAAGTGCTGGACCTATATGACAAGACAAATGCAATCGGGACACCTTCGTCTGCATCCACAGCCATTGCACTGCTGTGTGCAGAATCGTGATTCGTCTAAAATTAGGACGAGACGCAATTCTTCTACGCAGTATTTGATGCACCGCTGTCGCACCAACAATCTAGACTGCTTCCTCAACGAAAACTGCAATAAAACCGTCATGAAACTTCCTGGCAGATTAGAACTGTGTGCTGGACAGACACTCGAACTCAGGACCTCTACCTTTCGCGAGTAAGTGCGCTACTGACTGAGCTACCCAAGCACGACTCACGACCCGTCCTCACGGCTTCAATTGTGCCAGTACCTCATCTCCCACCTTCCAAACTTCACAGAAGCTCTTCTGCGAATCTTGCAGAACCAGCATTGCTGGAAGAAAGGATATTGCGGAGACATGGCTTAGCCATAGCTTGGCTAGCTCAGTCGGTAGAGCACTTGCCCGCGAAAGGCAAAGGTCCCGAGTTCGAGTCTCGGTCCAGCACACAGTTTTAATCTGCCAGGGAGTTTCATATCAGCGCACACTCCGCTGCAGAGTGAAAATTTCATTCTGGAATCATCGCCATGCTTACAATCTGTGGAGATCCAGACTTCGTAGCAGAGTGCGTGTGGATACCCCTGTTACTGAAAGCAAGCTCGTTTTCTGATCGTAAGCACGTGACATATCTGTACCATCATGCGACCAATAAGTCTGTGCTAGCGGATGCTAGGCGCGGAGTCATAGCGATCCTATATGGCGATGAGTATGATCGATACCGTATTCGTCAACCAAGCATCACGCTCATCAGAGGAAGCAGTTAATTGTCTCAGTGCTGCTACTATTGAATTCGACACATGCTGGTGGATATTTCTCCGTCTTGCAAGAGGCATATATCATATGATCATGAAATGTAATACGGTGAGAGAATTATCGTACTGCAAACGCCACACTCAATTTATTAAGATTTCGTCGACTATTACTGCTGTCAACGCTGGAAAACGCCGGAGAATGAGCATTTCACAGAAAATGAGTGCGAGCTCTACAAACAAAAAAAAGACCGTATTGGGCTTCGAGAATCCAGGTCACCTATAAATACTGGTGCAAGAACAACAGTAGTTCCAATCTGGTTGGAGTCGAGGCAGTAACAGCACGACTTTCAACGTATTAAGAAGACGACTGTGTTGATCGTCGAAATATTATGCGTAAATTGGAAGCAATAACTGGGCTCAATAACCAAAAGCCATCATAAATCAGTCAAACCGAGAAAACATGAGATTATTCTGTTTTGGAGCCATAAAATTACGAAAGACAATTATAAGGTTTCAGCAATTGAACTAAAGATCTTCGCCTATTTAGCGCTGCCACGATAGAGGTTGATTTGGCACCTTGCATGGGTATTTCAGTCGTCTCTGTCTCTTCATAGTTCACCAAGATGTGTCTGTGTGCCTGAGGGCCAGAATGGCCGAGCGGTTCTAGGCGCTACAGTCTGGAACCGCGCGACCGCTACGGTCGCAGGTTCGAATTCTGCCTCGGGCATGGATGTGTGTGATGTCCTTAGGTTTGTTAGGTTTAAGTAGTTCTAAGTTCTAGGGAACTGATGACCTCAGAAGTTAAGTCCCATACTGCTCAAAGCCACTTTTTGTCTGTGTGCCAGGTTTCCTCTGTGACCTACCGCTGCCCATATCGTCGTCTACGTCAGATCAAAGCCACCATTAACAAAGAAGCCGCACAAGTTTAAGAAATAATAATTTTTAGTTGAGAAATGTTTCAATACCTAGACCGCAACTTTCTTTCCTTATACAATTAAAGCAAGATGACTAGATTCTATTGCAGTCTGCAACCATTTTCCGATCATCCAAACCGTAAAATGCAGTGAATAAACAATAAAAAATCTCGTCATTAGCTGTGGTCATGCAGTTACATGGATTCATATTGTGGGCCAATTATGTAATTATAAACGTCATCGTGAGCGAACTACGTTGTAAACTACAATCTCGCAAGATGATGGTGATAAAGAAGACGAATGGTCACTTACATTGGTAAAAATTGCATCAAAAGCCCATTATCTGCAATTGTACGGCAGGTATTATAGAGAGAATAGTGTATCCGAAGGTTACGAGAACTGCTGCTGTTCCATAGCCTGGCTTACAGTAATTCCCCAACTACAACTAATGGTAATACTTTTTACTGAATATTCACCCATTTTTACAGTTTGGAAGAGCTGAAACTTGCTGTAGAAAGCAACCTAATTAGTCATCGTGCTTTAATTGTTATAAGGAAAAAAGAAATTGCCGTCTAGGCATTAATTTTGTTTAGTTAAACACTTTGCAGTTTATAAATTACGTTTAAGACCGCAATCGCCTCCCTGACAATGTCAGCCTTCACGAAGCTACCTAAAAATATTTTACGTCACCTGTATATCAACCGACGTATCTCGTTTTGGATTAACGGAGAACGGGGAATGAAAGACTCAACTTTATGAAGGAAAAAAAAATAACGACACTGTGAGATGCAAATAAAATTAATAACCAAAACAAAATGAGTCTGTTCGAAAGTGTTCATCTTTGTACATTTGCTGAAACAATATTTGTTGCTGGGTAGCATTCGGTATCGCTTTTCTTCACCCAGAGCAATATGACATCAATCGAACCTGCTCGTCATGCTGCCCAAAAGGTATTAGAGATGCTGCTGTTCGAATGTGACGCACTCCTCGTCGGTGACCTCAACCACTCTGTGTGTAAAGTCGCTAAAACGACGCACTGCAGGTTCTACCTGGTCCTAAGCGAGCGCCGTCGGATCCATGCCACCTCACACCGCAGGTCATTACGTTCTGTCTTGCGCTGAAGGTAAGTGCCCACGTGGTGGTCACTGTGTTCTCCTGCGCTTCCGTCTTCAAATACGAACCCATTGCTTAAACGTTGATTGTAGAGCTGATAGTGGGCCAGGGGATTCTGTCTCGACATACTCAAATTATCCGGGATGGGTTATTGGCCGTCCAACACCGCCCAAAACATGACTGAGCCAACTCTCTGCTCAACCTCTTGGGGGCACCAGGGGGGCAGGGAGGGGGGGGGGGGGGGTTTGGATGCGCAATTTTACCTAACCGCCTCAACGCTAGGCTACTACACTCTTCTATTGTACTCGTACGACGGTGATCGGAGACACACAAATACTGCTCCCGTCAGTGAAGAGAAGTCCGACGACGCTGTTGATGCAGTTTACAAACCTCTTTGCCGTAAATTAACAGCGAACGGAAGGTTTTAGCTTGAAATGTCTCTTCTAGATTGTTGCAAAAATGACTAAAGCAAACAAGTAGCGACATCCTGTGATCAAAAGAGCGTAGAGGATTTAGATAGCGTTCAGAAAACACTAACTCCCAAGTCATGAGGGAGAAGAAATATTTTAGAGTAATTTACTACAGGCTAATTATTTTACTGAAATATAATTCCGTAGGCTTCCAAGACCTGAGTCAGTTTACACAAAAGTTTTCTGAGTTTGGTTGGTTCAAATGGTTCTGAGCATTATGGGACTTATCTTCTGAGGTCATCAATCCCATAGAACTTAAAACTACTAAAACCTAACTAACCTAAGGACATCACACACATCTATGCCCGAGGCAGGATTCGAACCTGTGACCGTAGCGGTCGCGTGGTTCCAGACTGTAGCGCCTAGAACCGCTCGGTCACTTCGCCGGCTCTGAGTTTGGTACCGCCTCATAATGTGTTTTATTGAAAGTTTCTCTACATATTTAATATCTTGCTCCCTCCAATAAATTCAAGCAGCAGCTGTCATCATCTCTTTATTCATGTTAAATTTTTGTAATCCTTGCCCTTCGTCATCCAAATACGGATTTATTGCTCGAATTTGTGTACTCGCTATAACCAACTACAAAGCTCATACCAGTTTACTACGGTATGTTGATGATTTTCACTTATGGACCGTCTGACAGCAACTGAATAAAACACAATTTTAGTGCCATACGCGTTTCGCCTTTATTTTCTGCAAGGCATCATCAGTGGCCTGTAATATGTACATATGTTAGCTATTTTATTTACATTTTTTGTCACTGTGCCTATAGGTTATAAACAGTTCTGGTGGTTGGTATTTCCTATTAAGTAGTAATGTTTTGAACTGTACTTACAGGTTGCGTAGACAGTTTCTTACATATTATGCTCCTGTTGCATTTTTGGTCTTGTTCTTCTTCCTATGAGCGCCAATTTGCTGTTTTTTCTGCATTCCACAGCACTATGCACTGAACGCTTTTTTTAATGCAATGTTTTGGTTTCTGTTGCCGACTGTCAAATGTTTTTGCCAAAGATCGAATATTACTGCCAAACTTATGAGTGTAACTATCGAAGTATCAGTGGTCTGTTCGTGTATGCATTTGTGTGTGCGCTTGTGTGTGTGTGTGTGTGTTTTTTGGTGTCATATTATTTTATTTTATTGTATTTAATTATTTATTTTTGTTTATGTCCTGTGTATGTGTGTGTGTGTTTTGGTGTGATTATATATATATATATATATATATATATATATATATATATATATATATATTTGTGCTGTGTATGTGTGTCTGTCTGTATTTTGGTGTTATGCAATTTTTTTTTTTTTTTTTTTTTGGGAGGGTGTGTGTGTGTGTGTGTGTGTGTGTGTGTGTGTGTGTTTTGGTGTTATATACTTTTTTTTATGTTATCATTTCCTTTATTAAGTGTAGTAAGGAGCCTGTGCTGATGTGTGTTTGTTCATTTATCACATGTTTGTTTTCTGCTATGGCTTTCTGGATGTGGAAGTTCTCTTGCATTTGTATAAGATGTTTGTCATGGTTGCTTATTCTCATTATTTTCATTTCTTGTTCCATGTTTGTAGGATGATGGTTGTAGTGTTTTAAATGCTCTGCAAATGTGGAATGGTTTGTTTCATACTTCCAACATCTGATATGTTCTTTGTATCTTGTTTCAAAATTCCTGCATGTCATGCCTATGTATACTGCATCACAACTTTGACATTCAAGTTTATATATTCCTGATTGTTGGAATTTGTCCCTCTTGGTAGCTGGCTGGCTTAGGTGTGATTGAAGGGTTTGCCCAGGCTTATATGCTATTTTGAAGCCCTGTCTCTTTAGGATGTTTGCAACTCTGTGTGTTAGTTTATGTGTGTAGGTCATGGTGTACCATCTGGTTCTTTTCTGTGTGGTGTTGTCATTGTGTGTGTTTGTTGAGTGTGTTTGTAAGTTTTCAGCTTGTGAGTTCCTTTGTATTGTGGAAATGTTGTGTTTGTTTTTTATTTGTGTTTTTATTTTTTGATTGAGCCTGTGTACCACATGTGTGTCATACCTGTTGTTCCTAGCTATTTGTATGATCGTGTTCATTTCTTGTTCATAGTTTCTCTTACTGAGTGGGATTCTGTTTAATCTATGTAACATGTGCCTTAGTGCTGCAAATTTCTGGCTTTGGGGGTGGTTGGATGTGGAATGTATTATTGTGTCCGTGGCTGTTGGTTTTCTAAAGATGTTAAATGTATGTTTTCCATTTCCTTTTTTAATTGTAATGTCAAGAAAATTTATTTGATTTTCTTTTTCTTTTTCAAGTGTGAATTTTATGTTCTTATGAGCTTTGTTTATTTCTGAATGGACGCAACGCCGCAGTTTTCATGGCACTAGTAGAAAAAACTGAGCACAACACATACATAGCAATGAAACATTTATATAACAAACATAAACACAAGATAATGAAACTAACAGTAAAAAAGACGCAAAAATACATTTACAGTTTAAATGTGAAACCACATGAACACCAACACTCATTCCATCCACGCTTAGTTAACCTAACAGAGACAGAACTACACGAAAACGAAAAAATGCTCTTGGAAAAAGGTTTGAAACACTGCACCAATAGCAAGGTGAACAATCAGTACATAGAAAATCTCATAGTAGAAACCGAACACATCCTTACACGTGAAGAACAACAAAATAATTGCGAAATAAACATAGGACTGACAAGAGAACTAGTAAAAGAAGAAATAAAAGGCATAATAAAACAAACACAGCAGACACACAATAAGAGCAACCAAACAGAAGCAGCTACTATGAAAAGGTTAAAACAAAAGTTAACAAACAACAACGTATTAATAACAAGAGCAGACAAGGGCAATGTAACAGTACTCATGGATAAAGAGCAATACATCACAAAAACCAAGGAATACATAAACACCAACGCAATACAAAAACTGAAGTCAGATCCAACTACACGATTCCAGGCAAATGTGAAACGAACACTGAAAAACATTGAACACACACTCACAGACAAACAATAATACTACTTAACACAGAAAAACCAACAAGCACCAACACTCCGCAGTGAACCGAAAGTACATAAAGACGGAATGCCAATGAGACCTGTTATCAACTTCAAGAAAGCCCCAACATACCGCATAGCCAAACACCTCCAAAAGTTAGTTACAAAACACTATAAAGTAGAAAACAACAGAACAGTGATAAACACAGGAAACCTAATAGAAAATATACAGAACATACAGGTACCACACACAGCATCACTGATTTCATTCGATATAGAAAATATGTATACCTCCATCCCTATCACAGAAACAATAGAAATCACAGAACAAAATCTCTCATCCCACAGCAACCTCACCACAGACGCAATAAAAGAAATAACAGATATGCTCAGACTGACAACTGAACAAAACTACTTTCAGTTTGAGGAAGAATATTATCTACAAACTGATGGACTGCCCATGGGATCCCCAATATCAGGAACACTAGCAAACATTTTCATCAGTCACCTTGAAAATCTGATATTTGATAAGATAACCACAAATGAAAGTTTCAAAATCATATATTGGTACAGATACGTGGATGACATTATTTGTTTGGTAGACGAGCCAAGTGGAAAAAATAGATGAACTCCATTCAGAAATAAACAAAGCTCATAAGAACATAAAATTCACACTTGAAAAAGAAAAAGAAAATCAAATAAATTTTCTTGACATTACAATTAAAAAAGGAAATGGAAAACATACATTTAACATCTTTAGAAAACCAACAGCCACGGACACAATAATACATTCCACATCCAACCACCCCCAAAGCCAGAAATTTGCAGCACTAAGGCACATGTTACATAGATTAAACAGAATCCCACTCAGTAAGAGAAACTATGAACAAGAAATGAACACGATCATACAAATAGCTAGGAACAACAGGTATGACACACATGTGGTACACAGGCTCAATCAAAAAATAAAAACACAAATAAAAAACAAACACAACATTTCCACAATACAAAGGAACTCACAAGCTGAAAACTTACAAACACACTCAACAAACACACACAATGACAACACCACACAGAAAAGAACCAGATGGTACACCATGACCTACACACATAAACTAACACACAGAGTTGCAAACATCCTAAAGAGACAGGGCTTCAAAATAGCATATAAGCCTGGGCAAACCCTTCAATCACACCTAAGCCAGCCAGCTACCAAGAGGGACAAATTCCAACAATCAGGAATATATAAACTTGAATGTCAAAGTTGTGATGCAGTATACATAGGCATGACATGCAGGAATTTTGAAACAAGATACAAAGAACATATCAGATGTTGGAAGTATGAAACAAACCATTCCACATTTGCAGAGCATTTAAAACACTACAACCATCATCCTACAAACATGGAACAAGAAATGAAAATAATGAGAATAAGCAACCATGACAAACATCTTATACAAATGCAAGAGAACTTCCACATCCAGAAAGCCATAGCAGAAAACAAACATGTGATAAATGAACAAACACACATCAGCACAGGCTCCTTACTACACTTAATAAAGGAAATGATAACATAAAAAAAGTATATAACACCAAAACACACACACACACACACACACACACACACACACACACACCCTCCCAAAAAAAAAAAAAAAATTGCATAACACCAAAATACAGACAGACACACATACACAGCACAATATATATATATATATATATATATATATATATATATAATCACACCAAAACACACACACACATACACAGGACATAAACAAAAATAAATAATTAAATACAATAAAATAAAATAATATGACACCAAAAAACACACACACACACACACAAGCGCACACACAAATGCATACACGAACAGACCACTGATACTTCGATAGTTACACTCATAAGTTTGGCAGTAATATTCGATCTTTGGCAAAAACATTTGACAGTCGGCAACAGAAACCAAAACATTGCATTAAAAAAAGCGTTCAGTGCATAGTGCTGTGGAATGCAGAAAAAACAGCAAATTGGCGCTCATAGGAAGAAGAACAAGACCAAAAATGCAACAGGAGCATAATATGTAAGAAACTGTCTACGCAACCTGTAAGTACAGTTCAAAACATTACTACTTAATAGGAAATACCAACCACCAGAACTGTTTATAACCTATAGGCACAGTGACAAAAAATGTAAATAAAATAGCTAACATATGTACATATTACAGGCCACTGATGATGCCTTGCAGAAAATAAAGGCGAAACGCGTATGGCACTAAAATTGTGTTTTATTCAGTTGCTGTCAGACGGTCCATAAGTGAAAATCATCAACATACCGTAGTATTACGCGCAACTGAGGAGGACAGGACCAAAAAATTGAAAATGTCATACCAGTTTGTCCAATATAAAGGTTGGTGCATGCTCCAAAATTCGTCTTACAAGCACAAAAATGTGTATATGTCGTATCTTTGTTGCTTACTCTGTCATAAAATTAGTTAGGATGGATTTTCATTCGAAATGAGATTGATGTAGCAGTTGAACAGCAGCCCGCGATGGTTTGTGGAATGATGTATGATAATATAATAATTTTCTCTAATTTAAAATATCTGAACAGTCTGCTAAATAAAAAAGAAAATCTGGGTTCACACAATATTCTGAAGACATACAAATGTCAAACATTTTCAAAAACATGAGGAAGCAATAAAACAATATTTTACATATCATTCTATGAGTCGGGAAACTGTTTGGTACCGCAAATAACACGGTTATAAAGCACGCAGACGGAAAACGTGCGTTTAAATTGTGATGGACTTGAGCACTGTATCATGGAAATATTGCGTAAGACAGGCATGACATGACAGCTGCAGCGTCAGGGGATCATGTCACGAAAGGTGCTCTCCGGGAGATTGCAGCAGGCCGGTTTCACCCATATTGGATTTATCCCGTAGAACGTGCAGTGGAAGCCAAGCAGACATCACAAGTGAAATAGCACGACAGGAGCTGTAGAAGAGGTACGTTCGTCTTGAAATTCTTATCAACATTCTGTGCTTAACAAGTGCACATGTTCGGCGACGAGGGTACTGGATGACAGATTAATAGGTCATGAGAGAAGATCTGACATTGTTTGAAAACTGAGACCACTCGGTCATTAACAAATAATTATAGCTTTCAAGTTGGTGTTCTCTTTCACTGCGTAAACAGTGAAAGAAAACACCGACTTGATAGCTCTACTTATTTTTTAATGACCACTTGATGATTGCATAATTTTCGTATCTAAAGAAAGGAAACAAGAAGGAAAGGGTGCAATTCTGCAATCTTAATATAGTAGTGTAAAATCAAAAAGGGCGCAGTCAGTGTCGCTGCTAAACGTTCTTTCTACGTAACAGTGACAAGTGTCGGGATGTATCATTAAACTAAGTAAAATGTTACGTGAGGAAATTTAGGTTGCCAACAACATGGCAACTTGTTCACTTGTGTAATGTATCAAACGACAAATACTTCCACAAAACGTGAAAAATTTTCAAACATCATGACAACATAAAATTAACACTAAAAGTGCAGAGATTTGCAACATTACACTATTACATATGAAGTACTACAAAGGAAGAGGATGAACATACGTAGGCATTTCGGAAAGTGAGTTACACCTGTAGTTCGAGGCTAAGATTACTGCGCCAACAAGAGAGCTCATTTCTAGAAGTGGGTTCATGTTCCCGGCTTAGTGCAGACGCAGTTCTACTGTGGTAGGGATAACAGGTGCATCACAGACTGCGATTCAAGTGGCGCAGCAATTGCAAACGTACTCCACAGCCGAAATACGCGGAACAGTACTCTTCTTCTGGGCAAAACGTCTAAGTTTCACTGGGACTCACCCTGAAATTCTGGTGGCATGTGGATCAAATGCATAATGAAATGGTGCCAGCGAGATTGCGCAAAAGTGGATGATTTTGATCGAGTAGTTCAGGTCTTTTGCCATGCGATTTCGGTCTATTTCGGCAACCTGAAGAAACATCTGGAAGTTGAAAGAGAAATTCGCTTCTTGGTCACGAAGGCATCCGATAACAGCTGTACGAGCGAGTGATAGAACATTCCGATAGTCGTTACAGGTACATGGTGACTATGCTGAAAATTATAGTGTCATGTCTTATATCAGGGACTTCAACGTGTAGTGCAGCATTCAATAAAAGTCATTTGCCCTGAAATAATAACGTGTGACTTAGTTTTTCAAGTCCTGTGTCACTAACGTTAACGAAATGCTTACCATCACTACCATACATTGTTTTTTACTTGTGGTTTACATGGAACGGAATGTTCTATATTAAGAAATCCATGGTAGTCTATCTGTCTCACATGTTTAATAAGATGATTTGCATTATTTTGCTATATTAACAAATCCATTGCAGTCTCTCTGCCTGACGTATTTAACAAGGGGATTTGCATTGTGAAATTTAAAATTTTTTGGCGAATTAAATGTTCGAAGAGATTTCGGGGTTTCCGCCGGTCGTCGTAAACTTCACTCCACTATATTTCGACTGCACACATGCCAGTCATTCCAGGAGAGTCATCGAAGTATTCGATGGCTCACTAGACGATGTCTGGCAAGTATCCAGTCAAAATATCGTGGAGCCAAGCTTACGACGACCGGCTGCAATCCAGAAATCTCTTCGAACAAAGTGATTTGCATTATTTGACTCCCCTATCTACCAAAACATCTTTCAAAAAAGTTTAATTACTTTGAAAACTGTAGAGGGCTGGTCATATACGCTCGGATTAAGCGGCTAACAAGGGGAGGCCGCCAATTGTGAAATTCAGATTCGATTCATACTGCGCATAATAAAAGCTCATGGCCAGAGGTTTAATGTAGAAAAGCACCAATATGCACTTCTCAGCCGTTGTCGAGAAAATCGACAGTTAAAAGAAACCGTTGCGGTGAAATACTCTCTACGATTAATAATTTTCTACAGCGTCGTGGTGCAGCGGTAAGCGCTCGGGTTCGTAATCCGAAAGTCACCGGATCGAATCTCGCGCTCTGCAACCTTTTTTTTTTTTTTAGTATTTGTTTTTTGTAATTCAAATATACAATTACATTATATATATATATATATATATATATATATATATATATATATATATATATATATATATATATATAAATTCCCGGCAATCAGTTGCAAAAATTATGCATATAATAAGTTGTTGAAAGTCGTTTGTCGTGGATAAACTGGCGACTTCGAACATCATTATGTTTTCCGCAAACAAAGTTGTATTTCACAAATGTTATTAATTGTCTTCACAATGTTAACCACGTATAGTTAACGGAAGACGTAGAGACGATATTCCGAAACGAATACGTATAGCGTAAGTCAAACGTTCGAATTAGAATAGAGACCCCACGAACACAAATTTGCTGTGGCAGGTATGAAATATAAACTACGTTACTCGCTCGTTACACTTGAAGGACAGATGTTGAACGGGCCGAAACGAGCCGCCGCATAACAGCGTAGTTGCCTGCTAATTTCGAAAGAAGGTAGATGCGGTCCCTAGCGCAACTTATAACATCCTCGAAAATCAGTGCGGGCGGGAGAGCTTTGGTACACCCTGTTAAACAAACGGAAAAATGGAGGCGGTACGATTGGAGAGCGATCCGCCTTCACCAACATGCATAAGCAATTCATATATATATATATATATATATATATATATATATATATATATATATATATATTCATTAATAGTTATAATTCATTAATAGTTATATATATATATATATATATATATATATATATTTGAATGACAAAAAACTAATAATAAAAAAAATTGCATGGCGCGAGATTCGATCCGGCGACCTTCGGATTACGAACCCGAGCGCTTATCGCTGCGCCACGACGCTGTAGAAACTTATTAATCGTAGAGAGTATTTCGCCGCAACTGTTTCTTTTAACTGTCGATTTTCTCGACAACGGCTGAGAAGTGCATCTTGGTGCTTTGCCACATTACACCTCTGGCCATGAGCTTTTATTATGCGCAGTATGAATGGAATCTGAATTTCACAATTGGCGGCCTCCCCTTGTAAGATAAACGAGTAAAGTGTATAATTGTTTCTATGGATGTACATGGGACAAATAGTAGAGGCAACATTATTTGAAATATTTTCTTGAATATTTAGAGCCAAATTTTCCCAAGAAAATGGAAAGTGTTAGAGACCAAGTGCTGTAGTTTTAATAATACGTCCACGACAGGATTATTTTCTTTCGTAACACTCATGTAAACATCAAGTACACTACATTGCTCATATATACACCATGCATCCTACACTGCAATGAAAAAAGAAAAAGATCCTCCATTTTAAAGATTTAAATGTGGCTACGTTATCAGCTACCGTTACAAGGTAAAATTAAAATAATTGCATTGTACTGATTTAAAAATTTCGAAAGTCAACGGTGATCACCTTTAGGAAACAGACGTGCACAGATATTACAATCCAAAACTAAGAAATAAGGTTCCAGTGTGAAACGTTTATACATTCCAGCGTATGACGGAGGGTACTTTATCTACATCTTCAATTTACCCCAATTTCCTGTTCCATTCGCACGAGTAATGCAATAATAAAACAAATAGTCAACACGTATGTAAAAGGTGGTGTGCGACGGAAGCCTCTTTTCGAGTTAAGTCAGCCGACTTTGCAATTCTAAAAACGCCTGCCAAGTGGGGTGTCATTGTCACACTGCAAATCTGCGATAGCACATGCAGGTCCAGTACGAGAATATTTTTCCACACAAGCAACGTATTTGGCTTCCTATACCCCTCCTGAGGGATTAGTTGCCTTTCATTACTCTCCTGGTAAGATATTTAAAAATATTGTGGAAATGCTTCTTTTCATTAAAAACAAGTACTGCACAAACATTGCTTTGAATAAACAAATTTTATTTCTCATTTAAATGTTAAAAGAAGAAACTGATTATTTCCAGTAGGATGACTCCTGAGACCTTCAAAAGCTTTCAGTGAAGAAAGACTTATTGCATCGTTTTAGCTTCAATAAAAATGTGCTGTGTTTTAAACTGAGTAGAAAGAATGAAAATCTAAACATTATGTTCTTTATTTAGCATAATAATTGAACTGTTTAATTCTGTAATGTACAAGTTATTTCACTTTCAATCGCAGTTAGAGGGACTGCTACATAAAAAGTGTAATCCTGTATTATATTGAAACGTTAAACATAACAAGCAGTGCAACAGCGTAAATTGTATGTTACATTTGAAGAACACTCGTACTAAGTAGTTACGTTTTAGGAAATTTTACATAAAAGTAGTTGAAAATTGATAAACATGGTCATAAATGTATGTGTGTAACTGATAATGAAAATATCAGTATGTATGTGATACGAAAGAGAGAGATTCTTCTAATAAACTCACTAATAATTCATACAGTTGATCTGTATACGTAACTGAAAACTTTTTCATTGGATAGATACATTGCATTAAATTTTTTCTCGCCCATAATTTAGCAAACTCCTTGAAAATAGAATCTGTATCTATTGGCTTCAAAGCATAGCCTTCGGCGTCTAAAGATGACAGTTCACACTATAGTTCCTGAGAAAGTGTTGATGTAACATATGTCTGTTTGCAGATGTAACATCTTGACAAGATTTTTGCTCTTTGTAGAAGACGACGTAAAAAGTACTTTCATAACGTCAGTTTTTTTTTCATTTACTTTCCTTTCTTGTGCATTTCTGTTTTTTATAATATGCGCCAGACTCTTTTTTTCTTTCTTTCCCTGCACGTACTTTTGTCAGTTGGTTCATCGTTACGAAGACTGTAGAGATATAAAGTGACTACACAAAACTGGTGAACAAGAAGACACAGAACAATGTACTAGCGTGGAAGACGAGCACTTTAGGATAATAACTGAATGTCGCGGTCTCGAATCAGGTGTTGCTATCTCATTATTCGGATGTCATTGTCACCAAAGCAATGGGAAAACAGTGGAGCAAGGCGTCATAACTGGCTACGGCTCGTCATTTTCTGTCCGTAAACAATTTATTTCTCAGTCCTCGGTATTCACGAAGCGCTCGGTATTTTGTTGTATGAGCAGTTACAATCTACAAATTACTGAAATTCCCTATTGTTGAGGACAGGGGAACAATGTTGATGTAATTCGTGACGTGAACTCACGTTTTGCTTTTTTCAGTGAAAAGTTCGTGCATTATCCAGAGTTTTTATGAACCAAGGAGTGGCTTCATTTAGAATGCAAATGTAATTACTGTCCTCGAAACAATACTGAATTCATGTATTATAGGAACACTGCATCGACGAGGTTGCATTTCACGCATTCAGCTACGCGATTCTCGCAGCACACCTCCGGGAACTCATATAACTGTCTGAGTCCCTCAGGCTCGGCCTCATTCTCAGACCAGTGAGAAACTCGATGTCTCGACGTTGCCACGGAACAGCCACGTTACAATGGCCTCTCTCATCACAAGCATAGCGAACCGTAGTATTCTAGGACCGAAATCTCACGCGTTAATCTCATTAATGATGACCTCTTCTCTGAGTGTTTTAGTTATATAACTTTGTTGATGATTATTTATAAGAACGACACAAATAGTCAACCTTCTGCAATAAACCACTTAATTACAAACTGGAAACTAGTTCAGTAAGTAAATAAAATAAATAAAATGAGAAATATAATTCACAGATTCCTAATAAGAAATACATAACATTACTTCGTAACAGTACTTGACTTACAATGGATACGAAAAAATGTACATTACATCTGTAGCTTTTATGTTACAGGTGGTGGTGACAGATGGTGACGAAAAATGAGACGATGAAACAAAACAGCTACGGCTGGTGATAATTTTGTCCTTAACAACAGCGATGTTGCTAAGATAATGAATAGCTAGTAGGTGATGAGGGAAGAGTTACCAATGCAGACGTGGAACAAAGCTAATGCCAGAAGCCTACACTAAATGTACACTCCTGGAAATTGAAATAAGAACACCGTGAATTCATTGTCCCAGGAAGGGGAAACTTTATTGACACATTCCTGGGGTCAGATACATCACATGATCACACTGACAGAACCACAGGCACATAGACACAGGCAACAGAGCATGCACAACGTCTTCATCAGAAGCATAATGATGTCTCACATCAACATAATCACCATAAACTGCGTTCATTCTCTGATGAATGGGGTGACACCTTCTGCTGTCAAGAATTCAATGACTGCACGTTTCTTAAATCGCGTTGACTGACTGTCTGCGCAGGGTTCCATACTTTACACTGTAACAACACAACCGTTCAATGCTAAGGCTTCCCGCCAACTGGAGCTGTAGAGAAGAGGCTAGGGAACGAACCAGTAATTGCCACACACCAATGCTGCCAACTGTTGAAGAGTTACGAAGGTGGAGGCGTTACTTTTCAGTCAACCCTCGTAGTTGCACAAACCGTCACAGAACCGCCGCCATGTTTCGTTCTTGGGACGCAAATTATGCCATAAGTGGAAAAACAATTTGAAACAAGACTCATGCAATCTAATGACTTTTTTTAACTGCCCCATAGTCCAGGTGTCATGATTTCGGTACCTAGTATTCCAATTAAGGGGATTTGCGTCACTGATGAGTGATTTTCGAATCCCATGTCGCCCTGCAATCCGCAGTTCTTGGAGCTCCCTTCTCTTTGTTTTCGTGCTGACGTAATTCGCGAGTGCGACATTCAGTTCTGCAGTGACTTTTACAGCTGTCGTTTTCTTATTTTTTGTCACAATTCTCTTCTAAGACCGTCTGTTAGGATCACTCATTTCGCACTTTCATCCGCGTTGTGACTTGCCGGATGATATTCGAAGAGATTTAGGGATTGCAGCCGGTCGTGGTAAACTTCACTCCACGATATTTCAACTGGACATCTGGCAGTCATCTTCAGGTGAGCCGTCGAAGACAATGACGATGTTTTTCCGCTTTCCCTGTATGCGGTCTAAATCTTCGATACGTTTTCTATTGAAATACCAAACAGTTCGGCTACCTTGGTGGCAGAAACAACCACCATACGAGTACCAACAGTTTTCCCCGTTCGAATTCACTTCGCTCCGACATAAGGCACTCACACCTACAAAGAACGCTCTTCTGAACACGACGCCCACTTGTAGTGTATTGAGGGTATTGCCCAGGTGCCGTTAGTGGTCAAATACAACAACGCAACCTTCAGGTAAGGCTAGAATTTTCTTTTATGTTGAAGCATGCATTTCCTGCAGTGTTTCGAACCCCTCTATAGATTTTGAAACAAATGGATATTTTTGTGTAGGTTTTTATGGAACACTGAATGAATTACATAGCTGTAAACATCCATTGAGAGTTGTGGGTAGGTTTTTCTGGCCGCGTCGTCTTTTTCTTTTTTGATCTGTCGTACTGGAAGTGACGCTGCACGTAATATCTGTTAGTTAGTTAGCAACATGTTCTAGATGTCATTTGGACGATTATTCTGCCGAAATGTGGAACGAATCAGTTTACAGTCTATGTGTTTTATCTTATGTTGTGTTCGACATCCAGACTACAGAAAATAAGTTTTAAACTAAACAAAAAACAACGAGGCACACAAATACACGTTGTTACAATATGTATACCAGTTCTTAAATATATTATGTTGTAACTCCTTTCTGAGCAGCTGACATCTTTAGTAACGGATAATGAAAGTAATTTATTTTCCATTAGTGTTGTAGGAGTAGACATCGCTACTGTATTAAAATTGTGATGGGTAATTTATTACCAATTTCATTAATATTCCGAGTATCTCCATGATGTCCGCAGGTGAATACCACATATTAATCGTACTGTTCGCTTCTTCGAAATCTATACTTTTAAAGTGAGGGTTACCCCAGAAAATGAGTCTGTAAGACATTATTGATGGGAAATAAGTAAAATATGTCATGGAGTTGATTAGTTTATTTCCAAGACTACAGCAGCTTAATTGTTTGAGAAGCTCAGTAGTAAGGTTCCTCCATTTCAAGGTTTCATCAGTGTGTACACCCAAAAATTGGGAGCATTTAATCATTCTTATTGACATCAGTTCATATGTTACAACAGTTGATGGTATGATGCTGTTTGTTGTACAAAGTTGAATATAGTGTGTTCCCCCAAAATTAAAAGAGGTTCCATTTTCAGAAAACAACTTAATAAATTTTTGAAACTGTGATTTAAGAAGACAGTAGTGTTTCCTTTTTCAGTAATTCCATAGAACAAAGTTGATAAGATGTAAGTTCATTACAACTGTTATCCATACATTAGTAAAAGTTGAGTCTCATGACTTCTACGTGTTATTTGATATCGATGTCTCACATCAAAAACATACACTGCTATGATACTGTTTGTTGTACAAAGTTGAATATAGTGTTTTCCCCCAAAATTAAAAGATGTTTCATTTTCAGAAAACCACTTCATAAATTTTTGAAAGTGTGATTTAAGAAGACAGTAGTGTTTTCTTTTTCAGTAATGCCACAGAACAAAGTTGATAAGATGTAAGTTCATTACAGCTGTTATCCATACATTAGTAAAAGTTGAGTCTCATAACTTCTACGTGTTATTTGATACCGACGTCTCACATAAAAAAATGCACTACTCCTTTAAACTCTTTTACTGTTTTGTAGTTGCTGTAGTGCATCGCGCTACTGTAAGAAGTTAATAACATTACTTCTCTCTTAGTGAAGTTGATTTAATAGTCTGACTTTACTCAACAGACATAGCAGAAATAAATCATCTTTTATAGAATCAAAAGTTTGCCCAATATTGAATGTTCAGCTGCAGCAATTAACTTCACTTAGGTTTATGGGGAGCGAGTTTCAACAAACACTTAGACTTGTGTTCACTCGTCAGTAGTGAGTAGCTACAGTTTTACTGTCTCACCTGCGCAACGGAGCTTTCCTGAGCAGTTGTTATGTAATATCTTCTGCTCAATTAAACATATTTGTACCTGAATCAGAAAGCTCGGATACGAATAGGTAATGGGGCCTCTGAAGACAGCAAGACAGGGAGAGGTGTTAGACAGGGCTGTTGTCTCTCGCCTGTCCTATCTAACATCTGTTTGGAGGAAGTAATGGAAAGTTGTTTGGATGAGATAACAGGCGTCAGGATAGGTCGGCGGAAAATTGAATGTATAAGATTTGCTGATGGCATGGCGACCCTCGCAGAAGATCAAGAGACGCTAACACAAATGCTAAATGACCTGAATGTAGACTGTGCAGCATATGTATGAAAATTAATAAAAAGAAAACCAAAAGCATGGTCATAGGGCTAAAGAAACGAAAAGCGAAAATTAAGTTGGTTTCAGAAATCGTAGAACAGGTAAGATCATTCAAGTATTTGGGAAGCTGGATTGAAGAAGACATGGATTGCCAGCAACATATCAAAGTAACAATGGCTCTGGCGAAAGAGGCATTTCAAAATCAGACTCATAACTAGTTGTTTAAACAAGGAATTAAGGAAGCGAGTGGTTAAGTGCTTAATATGGAGCGCTGCCTTGTATGGAGCACAAACGTTGACTCTGAGAAAGCAGGATGAGAAGTGAATTGAAGCTTGTGTAATGTGGATATGGCGTAGAATGGAGATGAGCTGGACTGATAAAGCCAGGAATGAAGAAGTACTGAAGAGAGCTGGAGAGGAACGGAGGATGCTGATGACAGTGAAGAAGAGGAAACTAAACTGGATAGGGCACAATCTAAAAAGATATTGCCTTCTGATAGAGGCAATTGAAGGTTTGATTCCGGGAAAGAGAGGGAAGGGGAGAAGAAAGTTCCAGATGCTGGATGATGTCAGAATGCCACAAGGAGGGTAATAACGAATGGAGAGGATAGCAGGAGAGAGAGAAGCAAGGCAGACAGCCCAATGATAAGACCTCTATCTGATTTCCAAATAAATGTTTCTCACCTCACCGTGTATATAATGATGAACCAGAACTCCACCGATAAGCTTTTAGAGGTGCTAGTATGGACCAAACAAAGAAAAAAGTTTCAATACACATCGACTCTAAAGTGCATAACTTACGAACTATGAATATTTGCTCATGTTCGCTACTGTGAAACACGTCTCTTCTAATGAACACGTGCTCGTAGCTCTTAAGGTATGCGCTTTGAAGCCCCTGTTTACCGGAATTTCTTATTGTTTTGGTCCTTGCTACCACCTCTTAAAGTATGGAAAACTAAGAGTCTTTAGTAAAATAGATGTGTCTCACAGTAGCGAAGACGAAAAAGTGCCCATAGCCCCTAAGATATACATTTTACAGCCTATTTTTACAGGACATTTTTATTGTTTCTGTTTCCATACTACCAACTCTGGAAGTTTGGCTGTGAAGTTCTGTTTCGCCCTGTATTTCGTTAAGTAGTTAGTACTTTACTATTCCAGGGTATCTCTCGATTATATCAGGAAAGTATATTTATGTAGGATGTACATTTAAACTGAAGACACTGAAATATCTCGAAAGCTACACAGAGGATGAAAAAAAACTTGAAATTACAATTTGTTTGTCTCGTAGGGATACATCCAACCATACCACATTCGACCCATCACCTCACTCCTAGCGTGGCTGGCGGGGGGCAACTTTGAAACCTTCAATGGGAACCCTTTATATTTTCCCTGAAGCATTTTCTTCGTTTCGCCACAGATGGCTCTGTAATCGGAGGAATAGAAATGGGTACGAATCGTAATTAACGATTTGCTGCTCAATGCCCCTTGAATACCCAGTGGCATGTGGGACACCTCCGACGGTATGACAGGCCAGTAATTCATAACGTCTAAATGGAAACATTCGCTACGTTGTATTCCTCCTACATATCGAACAGGGGTCTACTCGACGCACCACCGTGGCTGAATTACGACGCATCATAACGGGAAGTACACTGCGACCGGAACACACGTATTGTGCCAGAATTAGAACAGGTAGCGACTCTAAATATTACAGTACTCGCGCAGTGTTTATTGCCTGTACACCTACTTGTCATTTGGAGAACAGACGCGCAAGCGGACGATGAATGTTGCTGTCTCAGAAGAAAAAAACAGAAATGGTCCTGATTTACGGAAAATGTAGGAGAAACGTTGAGGCTGCTGTTATCTTGTATAGCGAGCGTTTTTTAGAGAAAGCTCGCTCTCGTCCGTTCTCTGACGAGGTTGCGAACGCCTTTATGTCTGATGCAGCGTACAGACCGGCAAAAGGAAGCGAAGCAAACGTGTTACAGAAGAAGCTACTGAAGTACTAGAGGCAGCGTTCCACAGCCCGCGGATAAGCGCCCGCAAATTACACAGCGATTCCAGTATGCCTGTAGGTAACAGTGTCACAATACTGCAACGTCAAAGTCCGCAGCTCGTGGTCGTGCGGTAGCGTTCTCGCTTCTCCCCGCCCGGGTTCCCGGGTTCGATTCCCGGCGGGGTGAGGGATTTTCTCTGCCTCGTGATTACTGGGTGTTGTGTGATGTCCTTAGGTTAGTTAGGTTTAAGTGGTTCTAAGTTCTGAGGGACAGATGACAATAGATGTTAAGTCCCATAGTGCTCAGAGCCATTTGAACCATTTTATTGCAACGTCAAAACTGTCATCCGTACTACGTATCACAGCATCAAGAATTTCATGTCGCCGACTTCCATAACCGGATAGTGTTCTGTGAATCGGCACATCGACAAATGCAAACGACCCCACGTTCATTGTTGAGGTACTATTTTCCGATGTGTTCAAAATGGTTCAAATGGCTCTGAGCACTAAGGGACTTAACATCTGAGGTCATCAGTCCCCTAGAACTTAGAACTACTTAAACCTAACTAACCTAAGGACATCACGCACATCCATGCCCGATGCAGGATTCGAACCTGCGACCGTAGCAGTTTCGCGATTGCAGACGAAGCGCTTAGAACCGCTCGGCCTTCCGATGTGTCTACATTCACAAACTATGGTAGCGTTAACCGGCATAACAGGCACTGCTGGAGTGTAGACAAACCCCAGTGGTTACGGCAAGCTGACCATCAACGTTCTTGGTCGGTTAACGTAGGGTGTGGCTGAATGGGGAACAAACTCATTGGTCTGCATTTTATCGGCTGCACTTTGAATCGACGCAAATATCGAACATTTCTGGAACAGGAACTACCGGTACTACTGCATGATGTTGCCTCGGACATTCGACAACTGATGTGGTTTCAGCATGATGGCTGCCCAGCGCATTACGCAATTGAAGCACGCGAGGTATTAGACCATGTTTACAATGGTTGATTGATCGGTAGAGTTGGGCCTATCAACTGGCCCGATAGGTTTCCAGATTTGACGTCGCTGTGTTTCTTTCTGTGGGGTCCTTTAAAAGATAAGGTGTACCAGCAAGTGCCAACAGGCCGTGAAGACACGGTCGACCGCATGAAAACCGTCTGTGCTGACATTCCCACATCTACATCTTTTAATGAAATTAAAATTAAATTAAAAAAATAAATAGTTACTTTTTAAAAAAAATTTTTTTCTTATTAGTTATTTTTCTTTCAGTACGAACTTTGTTGTAGAACCTCTTATTTACGTGTGGTAATAAAAATTCATTTAGACAGAATTAAGTACATTTAAAATTACGTGAATTTAGTCAACCCTCTCATGCTGATAAATTCATATTAACTGATTAAGAATATTTAGTTGAGAATTATATCCTTTACATAATTCGGCCTTGGTACACATTTTCTAAATGCAGTGGTTTTTTAAAAAATATTTACTGAATTCTTTCCCGGCGTTAGCTATATAGTACAATTAAATTTTAGTTTATTAATAGTGTGTGTTTTGCCAGGGAACGTTAAAATCTACATCTGCATGGATACTCTGGAAATGACATGTAAGTGCCTGGCAGAGGGTCCATCAAACCACCCTGTCACAATTATCTATTATTACAATGTCGTACGGTATAGTGCGAGTAAAGAACGAACACCTATATCTTTCCGTACGACCTGTGATTTGCCTTATTTTATCATGGTGCTCGCTTCTCCATATGTAGGTCGGTCAAAACAAAATATTTTCACTCTAAGAGGAGAAAATGGTGATTGGAGTTTTGCAAGAAGATTCCGTCGCAAAGAAAAACGCCTTCCCTTTAATTATGTCCAGCGCAAATCCTGTATCATTTCACTGACACTCTCTTTCATTATTCGAGATAATACAAAACGTGCTGCCCTTCTTTGAACTTTTTCGATGTACTCCGTCATTCCTGTCGGGTAAGGATCCTACACTGTGCAGCAGTATCCTTAAAGAGGACGGACAAGCGTAGTGTAGGCAGTCTCCTTAGTAGGTCTGTTACATTTTCTAAATGTCCTGCCAATAAAACGCAGTCGTTGGTTAGTCCTCCTCACAACATTTTCTATGTGTTCCTTCCAATTTGGCCGGCCAGTGTGGCCGAGCGGTTTTAGGCGCTACAGTCTGGAACCGCGCGACCGCTACTGTCGCAGGTTCGAATCCTGCCTCGGGCATGGATGTGTGTGATGTCCTTAGGTTAGTTAGGTTTAAGTAGATCTAAGTTCTAGGGGACTGATGACCTCCGCAGTTAAGTCCCATAGTGCTCAGAGCCATTTGAACCTTCCAATTTGAGTTGTTCGTAACTGTAATTCCTAGGTATTTAGTTGAATTTACTGCCTTTAGATTTGACTGATTTATCGTGTAACCGAAGTTTAACGAATTCCTTTTACCATTCACGTGGATGACTCACACTTCTCGATGTTTAGGGTCGACTGCCACTTTTCGCACTATTCAGATATCTTTTCTAAATCGTTTTGTAATTTGCCAGCTGCAAATAACCTAAGACGGCTATTCAGATTGTCTCTCATATCGTTTATATAGATAAGGCAGCAAAGAGCCTACAACACTATCTTGGGGAGTACCAGAAATCAATTCTGTTTTACTCGATGACTTTCCGTCAATTACTACGAACTGTGACCTCTCTGACAGGAAATCACAAATCCAATCACATAACGGAGACGATATTCCACAAGCACGCAATTTCACTCCAAGCCGCTTGTTTGGTACAGTGTCAAAAGCATTTCGGAAACCCAGAAATACGGAATCGATCTGGAATGCGTTGTCAATAGCATTCAACACTTCATGCGAATAAATAGCTAGTTGTGTTTCACAATAACGATGTTTTTTAAACCCACGTTGACTGTCTGTCAACAGACCGTTTTCTTCGAGTTAATTCATAATGTTCGAACACTATATATGTTCCAATATCCTGCTGCATATCGACGTTAATTATGTGGGCCTGTAATGAAGTGGATTACTCGTACTACCTTTCTTGAATATTGGTGTGACCTGTGCAACTTTCCAGTCTTTGGGTACGTATCTTTCGTCGAGCGAACGATTCTATATGATTGTTAAGTATGGAGCAAATGTCTCAGAACACTCTGAAAGGAACCTAATTGGTATACAGTCTGGACCAGAAGACTTGATTTTGTTAAATGATTTAAGTTGCTTCACTTCTCAGAGTATATTTACTCCTACGCTACTCATGTTGGAAGATGTTCTTGATTCGAATTCTGGAATATGTACTTCGTCTTCTTTTGTGAAGGCATTTCGGAAGGTTATGTTTAGTAACTCTTCGATAGTATCTCCACTGCTATCGCACAGAGAAGGCGTTGATTGTTTCCTGCCGCTAACATACTTCACATACGACCAGAATCTCTTTGGATTGTCTGCCAGGTTTCGAGACAAAGTTTCGTTGTGGAAACTGTTATAAGCATCTCGCATTGAGGGATATGCTTCCGTCCATTGTACGGTCATTTGAGAAGCGGATCACTAAGCGGACTGAAGCTGACGGTAATACTTACTCTAATTGTAAAAGTAGAGACACGGCCTCGAGACACGGCCGCAGTGTCGTGTCGAGTACTCCCGTGTTCGATATGGCGCAGGATACAACGTTGCGAATGCGGTTTACATTTATAAGCTTGGAGACGGGGTCACACGTGCCACTGAATATTCAAGGGGCACTGAGTACCGTGTCGTAAATTACGACTCTACACCCATTCATAATCGTCCGATTACAGCGCCATCTGTGGCGAAAAGAAAAGAAATGCTTCTGACAAAACAGACGTAAATTTTTCCGTAGAATCGTAATAGAATAGCACTAGACATGTTTATTGCAAAGTGAAAAATTATTATTCTCTGACGCATCTCAGAAATGGCTCATTATGCCATTATTTCGCATTATTCATATTACAGGCTTCTAGGGTTGGTAGAGGGGATGTACATCATTATGACATCACATACCATTTTCGTCCGAGTTCAATGACTGCGAGAAAAGGGTCATTCGCAACTAGAAGGGTTCACTTTAGTGCTCCAGGAACGTGTCACATTCACTGCTTTGAAGAGGACGTCCTTTGTCATGTAGACGACAACAGGAGGAAGAGTACGGGAAACATTGCCCATGCCATGAGCTCACGTACAGCCCACAGGTCAGATCTCATTGTCTCTGCTGCAGGCGGAACGTGAAGCGAAAGATTTGAAAGTGATCCGATCTCCAAACTTATTTTACACGCAAACGGTACATTTCCGAATATGCGTTCTTTAACAAAGTTTATCTAGTAAGACGCATGTACAACCGCTAGAAGCGTGAAACACCCTGTATATGTTTAGGTCATGAATAAGAGAACAAAAGAGACGCATGCGACTGCTACGGTCGCAGGTTCGAATCCTGCCTCGGGCATGGATGTGCGTGATGTCCTTAGGTTAGTTAGGTTTAAGTAGTTCTAAGTTCTAGGGGACTGATGACCACAGCAGTTGAGTCCCATAGTGCTCAGAGCCATTTGAACCAAAAGAGACGCAATGGATAGAAATAATCGTTAGATGTCTCTCAAAGATCAGTACTGGGGTAACCGTCTCGTGCCGGCCGAAGTGGCCGTGCGGTTCTAGGCGCTGCAGTCTGGAACCGTGAGACCGCTACGGTCGCAGGTTCGAATCCTGCCTCGGGCATGGATGTGTGTGATGTCCTTAGGTTAGTTAGGTTTAACTAGTTCTAAGTTATAGGGGACTAATGACCTCAGAAGTTGAGTCCCATAGTGCTCAGAGCCATTCGAGCCATTCGTAACCGTCTCGTTTCCTTTGTCATTACCAGAAACAGCAGAAGCAGCAGCTCATCTTCTTCTTCTGAGCAATTGTCTTCATACCGTTCTTTTTCGGGGAGAAGGGGGAGAAGGTGAGGGGGGCGGCGGAGTATCTAAAAGCAGCAGGCTGTATTCCTTATGCGACGGTTACTTACGCTTCCCAGTGGTGAAATTCTGGCGTTGTAAATCAAGTTGCTCCAGTTTGGCGATGGACACTGAGCGACGGAGGATATGAGGAGAGCATCGCATATCGCTGATAACGAGGTCGTTCGTGGTGGATCTCGAGTCGTCGCTCGCTTTCGGAAAGAACGGCGAGGAAATCCAGCAGCAGCATCTATATAAAGTGGGTAAGTCTTCCTCACTATTCTGGCGAATTTTACACTATAAATAAATGTAGATTTGTCTTACTGTCCTCTTATCAGAGTATTTTATCGCGTCCGCTCTTCGTAAGCCTAGTTTTTTTTCCTTTTTTTTACCCATTCTACCAAAAGGAAAGTCAAAAATGTTTATCATTCTGTTTTTGGACATTGGTATTAGATGGTGCGATACCACACTAAGTTCAGTCATTTGTTGTCATCCGGCATTTCCTCACACGACCTCTTTATTATATACATTTATTGCGATTAGGTATGCTCTCTCGGTATCTAAAATAGGCCGCAAATAAGTGCTGTAGACAATGAATAACAATTGGTGTATTTCTGTTTACTATGGGGATTGCCTTACATATGGAGAAAATCTAAATGAGAGAGAGAGAAAGAAAAAATTAGGTAACAGGATCATCACTACTTTGACAATCTGGCTCTGTGTAGCCTTGAAATGTACGTTAAGTACCAGCAGCTACAGCCCACCCCCCTCACATTTACATAAATTAGCTGCTATAATGGAACCTTTATCCTCACTAAGGTATTAAAGAAACATTCCACATGGTAAAAGTACAGATGACTGGCGCATCTATAGCGTAGGCAACTTTGATTCAGTGGGAGTTTGTTTTGGGAGTGACTGAACCAATTCTCCTTTCACGGTCTGCTTCACTAAGTGGACTGCATCAATTGGCAGTCTCTAGAGGCGCAGTACGAACCACTCTCGAAGTCTGTCGACGCCAAGTAATTGGTTATCTACTCCAAAGTTGCTTCATTAGTTGGGTTGTTTCTTGGCTTCTTTGCTCCCACGGTCGGTACGGAATTTACTCCTTTACGCTACGGTGAGACACCTATTATTTTAAACGTTTCACAAAAATTTCTTGGTTCGGTTTTTATATGTGATTGATCGTCATTACTTTACTTGCACTTGTAACTTTGTTACAAGTGTGTCGCATTCCAGACGAATATATTAATGAACTATACTAACCGCTACAAAAAATAGTTCTCTCCAATATGTCTCGTGGTTCAAGAACCCTTGTTTCTTCTTAGTGAGTCCATGTTTCGTTTTCTCCTTGCATAAACCGTCTTGAGAGAACATGCATTTTAAACACGGTGCAAAGGGGAAAAAAAAACTGGTAAAGTTAGAGCAAGGCAGTGGACGTCTATTCGGGCAGGACTTTCCACTGTGGAACTACGGCGATGAAACAACAACCAATCCAGGACGAGCGCCAGAAAGTTTGTTCATTTAATCAGTTTTCCTCAGATAATATTTTTTAAGCTAAAGAGCGCAGTTCTTGGATAAATTAGATCAACATTGTGTAAAACGGGCAGTCAAATGGTACCGCGATTTTTCTGTGATGTTTGTTGCAGAAACATTGACTGTTAAATTAACTGCATTACCACCGTAATTCCACTAATAGCATAACAAAGCAGCGGTCTAGCCCGACTTAATTGCTCTGCTACACACGTGCGATGCCTTTCGCTTACCGTCCCCGCTTCCGTGCGTTCCTTCCTGAGTGGCTGTTGTTTCATGGCCGTAGCTCGACAACGCTGCTTACCTGACAAATGTTACCGGATTCAACGTCTCCTAGAAAGCTTTGACCTTTTTGTCTACTGTAAATTTCACAAGGTTTATTTTCACCAAGTTGTTGTTGACATTTCCACTGTAGTAAATTGCTGTTCTCTTTAAATTTTTCCAATAAAAGTAGACTGTATATAAAATAAAACAAAATAAAATAAAAGATAAAACACAAGAATAAATGAAACACTTAGACTCAACGTGAGAGATATTCTGAATGTTGTCTATGGATTCATTAGATCTTAATATTAGTACAGAATGTTCCGGAGGAAGTCTTGAAGAAAGTGAATCTACTGGAGGAAGTGAAACCAGATTAGTGGTTCCTGACGACACCCCAGTACATAAGAGCATTTCTTCAAAAATGAATTTTAATCTCTCTCTGGAACGACTTAAAATTGGAATTTAACGTTCCTAGAGTGTCGATATCGTTAGAGAGAGAGCACCGTGAACACCCAAATTCAGTTTAAAATGTAAACAGAGATGCGACAATCGGCGTCTTTTGCTGACGCCAATTTGTCTCCTTGACAGAACACTTCCGTTCCTTCTCATCTGGAGTCGGCTCTGTTGGATGCTGAACTACCTCTCACGCCTTCACCTAAAACTTCTGGGCTGATAGGCCGTGGTCGAAGTATAAAACTCTCCCCTGACGTTTCGTCTCTGACTGCGGGAGATATCCTCGGAGGTACAGCGGCGAACTGGGAAGAAAACACGAGGAAGCGCTGATTATATAGGCAGTACAGAGGGCGCCACTGTCGATCACCTGGCTATGACATTTAACAGGAAAGACGAAGGTGTTAAACTGGATAAAATGTGGATGTCAGCGTTGCACTGCAAGCGTGACGATCGATTACTTTCAATGGAGAATGTTAGCATTACCAGAGACAATCACATAGCTGACGCCACGTGATCGACAGAGCTAGTTGGCATATAAACTTGTACTACCGTAGTAGGCGTGAGCTTCGTCTCTCTCTTGGCCACAATAATGCTTTCACTATACTGTTTGTAGTAGGAAAAGGAAGAGAAGGAAACGTAGTAGGTGAACATGGATTGGGGCTAAGAAATGAAAGAGGAAGCCGCCTAATAGAATTTTGCACAGAGCATAACTTAATCGTAGCTAACACTTGGTTCAAGAATCATGAAAGAAGGTTGTATACATGGAAGAACCGTGTGGATACTAAAAGGTTTCAGATAGATTATATAATGGTAAGACAGATTTAGGAACCAGAATTTAATTTGTAAGACATTTCCATGAGCAGATGTGGACTCTGACCACAATCTGTTGGTTATGAACTGTAGATTAAAACTGAAGAAACTGCAAAAAGGTGGGAATTTAAGGAGATGGGACCTGGACAAACTGATTAAACCAGAGGTTGTACAGAGTTTCAGGGAGAGCATAAGGGAACAATTGACAGGAATGGGGGAAAGAAATACAGTAGAAGAAGAATGGGTAGCTTCGAGGAATGAAATAGTGAAGGCAGCAGAGGATCAAATAGGTAAAAAGACGAGGGCTAGTAGAAATCCTTGGGTAACAGAAGAGATACTGAATTTAATTGACGAAAAGAGAAAATACAAAAATGCAGCAAGTGAAGCAGGCAAAAAGGAATACAAACGTCTCAGAAATGAGATCGACAGGAAGTGCAAAGTGACTAAGCAGGGATGGATAGAGGGATGTAGAGGCTAATCTCATGAGGGGTAAGATAGATACTGCCTACAGGAAAATTAAAGAGACATTTGGAGAAAAGAGAACCACTTGCATGAATATCAAGACCTCAGATGGAAACCCAGTTCTAAGCAAAGAAGGGAAAGCAGAAAGGTGGAAGGAGTATATAGAGGGTCTATACAGGGGCGATGTTCTTGAGGACAATATTATGGAAATGGATGAGGAGGTAGATGAAGATAAAATGGGAGATATGATACTGCGTGAAGAGTTTGACAGAGCACTGAAAGACCTAAGTCGAAACAAGGCCCCGGGAGTAGACAACATTCCATTAGTACTACTGACAGCCTTTGGAGAGTCAGGCCTAACAAAACTCTACCATCTAGTGGGCAAGATGTATGAGACAGGCGAAATACCCTCAGACTTCAAGAAGAATATAATAATTCCAGTCCCAAAGAAAGCAGGTGTTGACAGATGTGAAAATTACCGAACTATCAGTTTAATAACTTACAGCTGCAAAACACTAACGCAAATTCTTTACAGACGAGTGGAAAAACTGGTAGAAGCCGACCCCGGGGAAGATCAGTTTCGATTCCGTAGAAATGTTGGAACACGTGAGGCATTACTGACCTTACGACTTATCTTAGAAGAAAGGCAAACCTACGTTTCTAGATTTTGTAGACTTAGAGAAAGCTTTTGACAATGTTGACTGGACTACTCTCTTTCAAATTCTGAAGGTGGCAGGGGTAAAATACAGGAAGCGAAAGGCTATTTACAATTTGTACAGAAACCAGATGGCAGTTATAAGAGTCGAGGGGCATGAAGGGGAATCAGTGGTTGGGAATGGAGTGAGACCAAGCAGTAACGGAAACGAAAGAAAAATTCGGAGTAAGTATTAAAATCCATGGAGAAGAAATAAAAACTTTGAGGTTCGCCGATGTCATTGTAATTCTGTCAGAGACAGCAAAAGGACCTGGAAGAGCAGTTGAACGGAATGGACAGTGTCTTGAAAGGAGTGTATAAGATGAACATCAACAAAAGCAAAACGAGGATAGCGAAATGTAGTCGAATTAAGTCGGGTGATGCTGAGGGAATTAGATTAGTAAATGAGACACTTGAAGTAGTAAAGGAGTTTTGCTATTTGGGGAGCAAAATAACTGATGATGGTCGAAGTAGAAGCGTTTCTGAAGAAGAGAAATTTGTTAACATCGAGTATAGATATAAGTGTCAGGAAGTCGTTTCTGAAAGTATTTGTATGGAGTGTAGCCATGTATGGATGTGAAACATGGAAGATAAATAGTTTAGACAAATGTGGTGCTACAGACGAATGCTGAAGATTAGATGGGTAGATCACATAACTAATGAGGAGGTATTGAACAGAATTGGAAAGAAGAGGAATTTGTGGCACAACTTGACTAGAAAAAGGGATCGGTTGGTAGGACATGCTCTGAGGCATCAAGGGATCCCCAATTTAGTACTGGAGGGCAGCGTGGAGGGTAAAAATCGTAGAGGGAGACCAAGAGATGAATACACTAAGCAGATTCAGAAGGATGTAGGCTGCAGTACATACTGGGAGATGAAGAAGCTTGCACAGAACAGAGTAGCATGGAGGCCTGCATCAAACCAGTCTCAGGACTGAAGACCACAACAACAACAACACCTAATTCCTCTAAGATATTGTTAAAACTAAGATATCGGAAATGGTAGTGAGCCTGCATCTGTGAATGATGAGGTGCTGGAAACACAAAGGAAATATTCCATAGCTTTATTAATATTTTTTAATTTCAGTTTTCTAAATGTAGCAAATACTTAAGAAATTTCCCTACTTGCATTAATAGAATTGTCTTTAATAAAAGCTCTTGCATTTAATAACCACAGGTTGGAAAATTCATAAATATTTAACAAGTTGTGAATTCAGAGGGATCCACTAAAGTCAAATTCAGGAGCATTTCGATACGGTTTTTAAAAATCAATTAGAAGAAACCTTTATTGCAGTTGCAGAATAGCCATTATCGAAATTAAAATGATTTTAGTTACAAAAATTAAACCAGATAATTGCTTAAATTGACTAATAGAAGAAAGGTTATCCATTTGCAAAAGGTTTAAAATGATTAAGTCACAAAAAAAGCAAAAAGACAACAAATGCTTTGATTAAGATACAAAGCTCAGCTAGAAGGGGGCTTAAATTTAGTTACTACTGCATAGTTGGTGACTTGCAGTCAGGTGACACATCCAAAAATAACCTGGTTCATCGCATATTTTAAAATATATGCAACACACACGTTAGATTCGTCTAAGAGATGCAAGTTACAGATCGCAGGAGGGTGCTTGCTCTGAGAACCATTGAACATAGAACCTGCCGATATAATTCAAAAGAATCAAGACACGAATTCTTTAAACACCAAAGATATTACAAGACGTGAGTCCCTCAATGTTTAGAATTAAGGCACAAGTGCCGCGTGGAGTGGCCGCGCTGTTTGAGACGCCATGTCACGGATTGTGTGGACCCTCCCTCCGGAGGTTCGAGTCCTCCCTGTGGTATGTGTGTGTGTGTGTGTGTGTGTGTGTGTGTGTGTGTGTGTGTGCGTGTGTGTGTTGCTCTTAGCATAAGTTAGTTTAAGTAATGTGTAAGTCGAGGGACCGATGACCTCAACAGTTTCGTCCCTTATGAATACATATACATTAGAACATTTTTAAAGCACAGGTATAGATTTTTAACAAACAATGCCTGCACTTAGACAAATAATAATGGGACTAGTGCTGGCCAAGGTATGCCCCGTTTCAAATTGTGTTTAGTCATAACCCGGTAATATTCTGATTAGCATGGATGATGATTCACTTTAAAAACCAGACCTAATAAAGGCCACTAACGAGAGCTTCACAACGCTATAGGCGTGAGCTCCGAATCAAGTCTCCGTTGGCGGGCAATAGCAAAACAGGGGTTTCTGCAAATCGGATCCAACTTTTGATCACATGCAAACGAGTTTCTCATCAGAGTCGTGCACATAGGCCCGGCCCGTGAGCTACACCGTATAATACCTCCAGTAACAGTTAATTAGTTCAAAAATTATTACGTCGCGCACTCAAATTATGATCTTTTTATTGCGCAACTAACAGGTATTTAATGTGGCAGGTATTGCTACATCAATTATTACAGTCACTGAAGAAAATTAACAATAATATCACCTATCTTGTATTTGCAGTCCAACGACGATCTCGCTCTGGCTTTGGCTCGTAATTAAAAACGTTGTCTAGGTATCATGACTATCGCTGTTGGTGCGAAAGGCAGTCGGATGTTAATTACGCCGACGTGAAGAACTTACGAAGACAATTTTTCACAAAAATTCACATTTATTAAACTTCTTATACTTTCGCATGTTCAAAACATGACTTCATCATACAATTTCGCAGCCGTTACTGCACTTAATAGAACTCACAACATTTTTCATTGTCCACTACTCAGACAAATCTTTTCATTTCCAACACGAAGTCAAGACTGTTCATATTCAACACAAAAACTTGACTACTCTGTACGCTTCCGCGCCAAAAGTCACAAGCCAGCCTCAAAGATAACAATAAGTACAAAGATATTCACTCTAGATATTATATCGATTTCAACATCTCAAAATATCGACGTACCTACGTATAAAAATGAAACCAAATTTGAATAGAGTGAAAAATATGAGACATTACGTAGAAATATATTCATTAATCTATGGTATCGAAAAATTGAGTTGGCGGGTTTCACAAATAAAGAACCATTACAACCCGCACTGGATTACGGAAGTTCCGTACGAAGCGAGCCCTTGACGTCACAGCACGGGCCGAGCAGCGCGGCACGCTAGCTAGAACCGTTGTGCTGCGGTCACAGCAGCAGGGTCGCCCATTGAGAGGCAGCCCAAGGGCCACGGCCGCACTGCACCGCACTGAGAGGGCCAGTGACGTCACCACACGGGCCGACTAGTGCCGTGCGCAAGCACTTGTGTGCTGTGGCGTACGGGCTGGAGGTAACACTGACCGCTGTTGAGAGCTACAGACTACGAGTGGCGAGTAGAGTGGTGCTAGGAGTCGTGTGACTGTTCCATTTTACTTCTTAACACAGAAAATGACCTTGGAAGCTAAACGTGAAGGAGAACATGTCAAAAAAATGGGGAAAAAACTAATTAGTGGCGAGTATACAACCACACCGTCTGAAAAGAATCTTAAAAGTTCAAGTTGGACGATGTTTGAACCTATAGAAGATGGCGACAGGGAAAAATATTAATTTTGTTTGTGTTTGCAGCAGAGTGAAATTTACTAATATCAGTGTCCAATGAAAAGTTCAAGCAGGCAGGTGCTAAAGAGGTCAAAAACTCGCAAGATTCTCACAACAGGAAAATATTGGTGGATTAAAGAAAAAAGTAGATTCTCACAAATGTAAAGTAAAAAATAATGTTACCGTTTTTCACCAGAATATTCCGGGATTGAAGAATAAAGTAGATGAGCTCCTGGTTTGTTTAGATGACATTGAATCTGATAATGTAATAGATATACTATGCCCATCTGAGCATCACATTGTATCTCATAAGGAAAAGGTAAATATCAGTGGTTATAAACTAACTGCACATATGAGTAGAGAGAATGAGGTGAGAGGAGTAGTTGCCATATATTTCAAAAGTTATCACCGTGTAAAAAGCTTAGATACAAAAAAGTTTTGTCTAGAGCAACATGTAGAAGCATGTGTCTGTCAACTTAAACTGGAGGAGGGCTCTTTTACAATTGTAACAGTATGCAGGTCCCCTTCAGGTAACTTTCACTTATTCTTGGAAAACTTGGATGCCTTGTTGTGCTATCTGTCAGATAGGGGAAAACAAATTATTATCTGTGAGGACTTCAGTGTTGATTCACTGAAAGAGTGTAATAGGAAGAATGACCTGGAAGTCTTTCTTGGTTCTTTCAGTTTGACATCTGTCATTAATTTTCCTAACCGGTTAGTAAAGGACAGCAGCAAATTGATAGATAACACTTTCATAGACCAAGATAAGTTTAAAAACATAAATTCTTGTCCTGTTGAGAATGGCCTTTCTGATCAAGGTGCTCAGCTAGTTACAGTATGTGACGTAGCTCCATTCAGTAAATCAAAACCACCCTCCAAATTTGTGCATTCAATTAATGACTCAACAATTAGAAATTTCAGAGAAAATCTTCAGCAGTTAGACTGGGTTGAGGTGTACAAGGAACCTTATGCTAATTTAGAATATAACTTATTTCATGATACACTTGTAAGAGAATTTTAAAACTGTTTCCCCAAGAAAGTAATTAAATCTAATTATAAGAAACCATGCAAAAAACCTTGGCTTACTAAAGGAATAAAAATATATTGCAACCACAAAATGGAACTGTATCTAACAACAAGAAAGGGTAATGACCCAGAAAAAGCCAAATATTATAAAAACTACTGTGCTACATTAAGAAAGGTTATTAAAAAGTCCAGAAGCATGTGCATGCATCATGTCTGAGATTAATACCTCTGATAACAAAAGGAAAACAATTTGTAATATTATAACAAGGGAGACAGGGCAACCAAGAGTACAGGAAGACGGCATTACCATAAAAGCGAATGGAAACTTGACAAACAACAGGTCAGAAGTCGAAAACATTTTGAATAATTAGTTTTTAATTGTTGTAGAGAAAATAGGATCTAAATGTTCATTAGAAGTAGCACGGCAGTTAATGGAAGAGTTCTTACCGACACCATTTGATACAACTGAAATTTCACCCACCTCTCCTTCTGAAATTAGGAAGATAATAAACTCTCTTAAGAACAAAAGCTCACGTGTAATTGATTGCATTTCCAGCAGGATAATAAAAGCTTGTTCCCAAGAGATAAGTGGGATTCTTAGCCACATATATAATAGCTCTCTGAAGCACGGTACTTTCTCAGATAGACTGAAGTATGCCATTGTTAAGCCATTGCATAAAAAAGGTGATATGTCTGATGTCAACAACTTCTGCCCAATCTCTCTTCTGACTGCCTTACCCAAAATTCTTGAAAAAGTAATGTATTGTAGAATAGCTTCACACCTTTGTAAAAATAAAGTTTTAACAAAATGTCAGTTTGGTTTCCAGAAAGGTTTTTCAACGGAAAATGCTATATATACTTCCACTAATGAAATATTAAATGCTCTGAGTAACTGGTAGTCACCCATTGGGATATTTTGTGATCTCTCAAAGGGTTTTGACTGTGTAAATCATGGAATACATCTAGATAAGCTCAAGAACTGTGGTATGAAGGGGACAGCGCTAAAATGGTTTAAATCATACCTAAGTGGAAAAGTGCAGAAAGTTGAAATAAACAGTTCACATGATACGCAAAAAACTGGTGATTTCTCAAACTGGGGAACAATCAAGAATGGGGTGCTGCAAGGTTCGGTCTTGAGTCGTCTTCTGTTCTTAATATATATTATTTACTTGTCATTCTATATTCACACCCAACAGACAAGAATTAACTGAAATTGTAAATGATGTTTTTCAGAAAGTCATTAAGTGGTTTTCTGCAAATGAGCTCTCATTAAACTTTGACAAAACAAAGTACATACAGTTCCACACAGTAGATGGAATGACACCATTAATAAATATAGACTTCGATCAGAAATCGGTAGCTAAGGTAGAATATTCAAAATTTCGAGGTGTATGCATTGATGAGGGGTTGAACTGGAAAAAACACACTCAAGATCTCCTGAAACGTTTGAGTTCAGCTACTTCTGCTATTAGGGTCATTGCAAATTTTGGCAATATATATCTCAGTAAATTAGCTTACCCACGCCTATTTTCATTCTCTGCTTTCGTATGGCATCATATTCTGGGGTAACTCATCATTGAGTAAAAGAGTGTTCATTGCACAAAAGCGTGTAATCAGAATAATTGCTGGATCTCATCGAAGATCATCCTGCAAACACTTATTTAAAGAGCTAGAGATCTTCACTGTAGCCTCACAATATATATATTCACTTATGAAATTTGTTATTAACAATCCGAACGAATTTAAAAGTAACAGCAGTGTACATGGCCACAACATGAGGAGTTAGGATGATCTACACTACTCAAGATTAAATCTAACTTTGGCTCAGAAGGGGGTAAATTATGCTGCCACAAAAGCCTTTGGTCACTTACCTAATAGCATCAAAAGTCTGACAGATAGCCATATAGCATTTAAAAGGAAATTAAAAAAATTTCTTAATGGCAACTCCTACTCATTAGATGGATTTTTGGATATAGTAAGTGGGTAATTTCCCCAAACTCCACAAAAAAATTAAAAATATTAAGTGTCATGTAATATTTTGTGTAATGTAATATCTTGTATAGACACCTTTTATTAACCTGACACGTTCCACATCATTACAAAGTGTCATATTCATGATCTATGGAACAAGTACTAATCTAATCTAATCTAATCTCATGCTCAAGCATCAAGTGTCTTGCCATTCATGCCTCTCTAATAAACAAGGGACTTGTAGCAGAGTAAAAATGTAACATATTAACTACACTATACATCAAAAAGAATTTCAGGTACAGCAGTAAAATATGGTGGACCTAACGAATTTGGACTTGCTAAATCTGAAAATGCAGTTAGATTTTCGCCATCACCCTACAAATTTTTTGTTACGAAGGTTTCTAAATGCCTTTATCTGAAAACAGAGACTAGGGTGGTCTACACTAAATTTAGACAATATATAACATACTTAATGCCATAAAACTATCTTACTCTAGTGTCCTGCGCCTAATGTGCATTTTACCAGAAAAATTGCAACATTCGTTTGATCGGTGATGATGCAGGGTTGAGTCTTTTTGATGACAACTTCCTTCTGTGGGATATATATCCTTCACGCTTCAAAAACCAACCGTAGTCGCTTGACACTGAAGGGTTCCATCTACCTTTCTAGCGGCTTTACATTCGCAAAATGTCCTGATGCAACCTTTCTCCGTGTTCTTCACCAACGGCTGCCAAACTGGTAGGGAAGAATTCTAAATGAAAATGAAGGAAATGCATTTTTAGAGGCATTCTGAATCCAAGATTTTTATAGTCCTCTAAAGGAGTTCTCACTAATATGTCACTGTTTTCTGCTCTTGTATTCCCTAGGAAACCCTCAACGACATCCTTAAAAGAACGCCAGGTGCAAGTTCTTCGAAGTTCTTATCATGCATTAACTTCCTAATTTGTGGCCCAATAAAAATCCCCTCTTTCAATTTGGCGTCACTTAATTCAGAGAACACTTCGCATTGATACATGACACCATTAGCGTTCCTGGCTATTCATCTGACAAAATTCTTCATAAGGCCGAGCTTAATATGCAGTGGGGGAAGGAAAACATTTTGAGGATCCACCAAAGGTACACATTTCACATTTTCACTCCCTAGAGCCAATTTCTCCCGTTGTGGCCGATGTTTAACTGTATAATGCTTATCTGTTGCACGGCTGTCCCAAAGACAAAGGAAACAGCAGTACTTTGTGAAACCACTTTGAAGACCACGTAATAAACCCATCACCACATATTCTTTCTTATACTTAATAGCTTCAAGTATCTCTGACAAATTTACGTAGTTCTCTTTCGTAACCACAGAGTACCCTACAGGCGCAGGTGGAAACTTATTACCATTATGCAATAGTACAGCCTTCAGACTTGTCTTGGAAGCGTCAATAAACAAGCGCCACTCAGCAGCATCGTATGGTTTGTTTGACTGTTTCAGTAGTCCTACTACGTCACTACAAGCACAAACGTTACCCGCCATATGGTAATATGTCGTCAGATATTTATTACAGTGCCTAAAGTGAGAATTGTTGTTTCTTCGTGAAGATAAAATTTCTGCAAGCTCCTTGAATACGTATAAATCACGAACTGGAAAGTGCTCCTCTTCACTTGACTGACATTGTGCTTTCTCAGTGTTTGTAGATTTATGATCAAAATTAGGAACTTCTTCCAACACTAGTGGAGGAGCTGTAACTGGCAGGTCTTCACCGTGAGGAACAAGTCTAATTGCTGAGGGCAGGTCAGGGTACTTAATGATCTTCTTATTATTTGATGAAAAGCCATTTACATTAGCCAAACAGAAGTAGCAATCATCAACATAATTTTGAGGCGCTTGCCAGATCATTGTTATGCCAAATGGTAAATGCTCTTTTTTTCCTTTCAGCCACTGTTTTAGTTAAGAATTGCGTACAAGTTATGCGAGGTGCCAAATCTTTATCCCGATATCCCAGTTGGCATTTTGTAAGTAGGCTGTTCAGTTTTTTTATGTTGGTAACGCCACACAGCGCTCTGTATGAAAATCACTAACTGTGCTGTGTGCAGTCTGTGGCTGGTTGGACTAATTGTTGGAATATTCGCTGGTGTAGTGTTGGGCAGTTGGATGTGAACAGCGTGCAGCGTTGGACAGTTGGAGGTGAGACGCCAGCATTGGTGGATGTGGAGAGAGAGGTGCCAGAATTTGGAGAGGTCACAATACGTGGACGATCTGGACGTGTGTCCGCCAGAAAAAGGAAATTTATAAAGATAGATGACATGAACTGATATATATATATATATATATATATATGTATGATGACTTTTGAACATTATTAAGGTAAATACATTGTTTGTTCTGTATTAAAATCTTTCATTTGCTAACTATACCTATAGTAGATAGTGCCTTCAGTAGTTAGAATCTTTTATTTAGCTGGCAGTATTGGCGCTCGCTGTATTGCAGTAGTTCGAGTAACGAAGGTTTTTGTGAGGTGGGTGATTCATGAAAGGTATAGGTTATTGTTAGTCAGGGCCATTCTTTTGTTGGGATTATTGAGATTCAGATTGCGTTGCGCTAAAAATATTGTGTGTCAGTTAAGTGATGATCGGAATAAGTAAAGAGAAAACTGTTTGAGTACGTTGAGTTTTGCTCAGCTGTTTGTAAATCAAATAACGTAAGATGTTTACCAGCACAGTAATTCATAATTATTCTAAGGGGACGTTCCATATGTCGACCCTTAGCCGAGGATACCTCACTGGAATCTTCTGATTTTTTCTTCTAGTTTGTGTAATTAGTGTAGTTATTGTTTATTGCTAGCGTGTAATAGTAAAGAGAATTTCTTTTGTAGTTGTAGATTTTCATTGCTGTATTGTAAAACAGTTGTGACATGCATGTAGATTTGCACAAAATATTTCGCAGCAATGCTTGCAATTAATTAGATATTATTTTCAGTGCTCTGTTAATGTGTTTTCTCATTTTACTCTTCAAATTGTGTGTTTCTGTATTGCTATGCCAAATATTGTGACAAACATTTCGTGTCAAAAACGTAATACTATGCTCCAACGTAAACTGAGAAATGACAGTGAAGACGAGAGTAGTGTGTTGGCGCCACCGTGCAATGAATTAACTAATGTTCAACATAGTAATTTGGTAATTGTGCATGGGGAAATGGACCAGGCTCTAAATAATGGTGTAGACAGTGAAACAGCTAGTGAACAGAGTAGTATTGCCGATCGATCGGTCGGCAACAGATCGCCTCAAGAATCCGAAATGACAGGAAAAAATTTTGCAAATGCTGTAGATTCAGGTTTTGCTTTCTGACCCTTTTCTCAATTAATTCAAGACACATTTCCTGCTTTTCAAAATACGAATGTTGCCGATACAAATGCACTGCCGATAGGCACAAAGGAACAAGTTCCAGACACCAGTGCATTGTTATTAGAATTAATGCAATAAATGGGACAACAGCTTCAAAAGCTAGACGCAATGGAACAAAATCAAAAACAGTCACAGCAACAAATGGAAAAAATCAGAAACAAATTAAAGAAGCACTTCAACAAATACGTGAATATTTAACTAGTAAGTTACATAACATCGAATCGAAATGTTAAAAAGTCTGCAATGACGTAAAAACACAAATTTTTCAGCATTTTCAACCTTTTTTTGCGGCATGAAAATGCATTACAGAATCACGAAGCAGCCATAAAAGAACTGTAAACAATTGTTCATGAAAATAACGACACCTTGCGGGCCAAAATTGACTCAGTTGCATCTACCGACTCGGTTACGCATCTTGCAAAAACTCAGGAAAACTTACTCTGAAACTTGGTTCAGAAAGACGCACGGACGAAAGCAGTTCATTATCAGAGAAAGTAGTCTAACTTTCGGATCAGCTAAATAATTTCTCTACGAAGTTATATGATACTCTGAATGACACAAGAGCGGTAGTCTTTACTGACAGATTAGAGTATGAACAAAATTAGAATCAAATTAATACGCAACACAAACAGAAATCTGGGAAGTACAAGATCAGTTGGCATAAGTAATACAACAATTACATATTTCAGAGGACACTCGCTCTTCAGTAAGGAAGAGGGACATAGAAATATGGAAAAGCCACAAAATAATAACACAGGACAGTTGGGAAATCATGAAAGAAATTGGAAGGTGCACCGAATTTTGAGATGGAACCGCTGACACGACGTAACAATGACCGATATGCGATTCGCTGTCATGATGATTTTCACTATAAGCTGTTCATTATTACACATAAATTCAAAAAAATTAAGAATTCCAACAACTACATTCATACACAAGCATGGCTTCATCAATTCTTTCATTGTTTTCCTCCCAACTAGTCATTACAGCATAGATTAGAATTTGTGTGGCTACTTACAGAATGAACCAGCTGTAAGAATGTGATCGGTCATTCACGACTGTCACAGTAAGGAGAATTTTCTCATGCCTTCCTCGCAGTATATTGGTCTCCAGCTACTCAAGATCACGTGAAACAGAGCATCATAATGATGAAACATTTCGAACAGTCTGAATTTTCCAGTCTTGTCAAATATTTTTAAGACATGTTGCACAAGAATCAGTACCTGTCAAACCCATACAGCCCCTCAGAACTCATCCGCATTTCCTTAATCAAATTGCCTGAACATTTACAACATATTATTTTGGCAGGGCGTTGCAAAGACAACATCGAATCTTTTCAGGGACTGTTACAAAATTGGAAATTGACACTGACAATCGCGGGACGCGAAAACAGGAACACAACAATTACACGTCACATCCGTCACAATTCCGTGATGACAGAAATAATAACTGGACACGACAAGGCTATTCTTACAACGTAAATTGTGACCAAAACAGACACCACCAGTATGACAACCGTTGGCTGAGTAACAATAATTGCAGGGAAAGATCACCTCTCTGCAGCAATGACTATGACAGAGACAATCAGAGAAACAGACAATATGGGAACCAAAATAATTATTATCAAGGGAGACAGAAGAATTTCAGACGCAACGGTCCACCGCACAGTCACGACTCTGGGAGAAAGTCTCCACCACATGACCGAAAAGAAAGAAACTATGGAAACTACCAACATGACGACAGACGATATAATCATAACGACAGACCTGAATTTCATCAGAACTGGCGGAATTCAAACCGGGCAGGGGCCTCTCGGCAAGCTGAATTTGTAAAAGTTAGGTCTCCTAATCCCAATAACGATGTGCGGCAACAAAGAGACAGTAGACAATGACTCGCACCTCAGGTGGCCAAGTGCGGCAGCTGGGCTTCAGAAAAATAATATAAGCTAACCTTGAGAAAGATTGCAGTATTCTTTACCAACGTATACCGCATGATAATTGCGTTCAACTTGAAACTCTATGTACTAGGAAGAGCAAAGGTTTACACAACATTTCAGATGTAAAACCATTTATTGAGAGATAATCTGCTTTTTAACTTTGTCTTTGCCATCACATTTTTCTACTTCATGTTAGTAGTACACTTTGTAACACTTAGAAACTGTTAACATATAACAATGTTTTGAATTATCCAGTGAAGAACGTAAGGAACTTATTTAGAGAGTAATTACGAATACATTGTTATAGTGAACAGACGAAGCAGTGTTATTGTGTGTACATTTTTGTTTGTTGGTTGCAGGATTATGTAACGACTATAGTGCTTACATATTTGGAACATATACTGCTAATGAGAATTCAGTGCAGCATTTTAATTTACTTGAAAAGACATTCTGGATTTAAAGTACTTTCTGAAAGATACCAGATGACACTTAGGTTAGTTTATTTGACAGCTACACAATTATATCACGACGCTACTAGTGAGTTACACAATTTATATTATTGCTTTTGCGCGGGATCTGTTTTATATCTGCACAGTTTTCTGAATTCTTCTGGAATGTAAAACATGTTTTAGTAGTAACTTTTGTGGTATAGCTACAATGAGACAGCCTTTTCGGTAGCACAACAGTACAGTACAGTACTTTCTCGGTCACGGTAATGTAAGTAATAACTACGATATCTATACGCAAAGCATTTCACTTTTGTTTATGGCGAGGTAAGTACATTGACTTCTGCAGAACTTTGCTTGTGGATGACAACTAAGACACTTGGCACATTTTTACCGTTAAGTAATGACAGAAATTATATTACAGCAAGACGCACAGTTTAGCGCTACAGGACACGCATTTGAGTGATTAATTTTTGTACCTAAAACTTTTTTTAAAGATTTTTGAATTACAAAGATACAAAGAAGGTTTTCGGTGATACATTTCATTCCATTGCTGTGACCTGTAACACCTGAGAGTATAATTACATTAATCCTCAGGGAGTACACGTTTACTTTGTGTACTAAGCCTGTGGCAAGCACTAGGTACCCTATCTAATATGGTATTTGCTTATACAACGTTACACATCGGTACCATATTTCTCTAACACAGAATTACACAGCTATCTGATTATTTAACAGAGAAACAAACAGTTTTTTTTACATCAGTGACACATGTTCATGGAATTACACAGTTGGATAACTTCACCCTTATGAAATTGTAGTTTGTCTGTACTTTGTGAACTGTTAATATTTTTTTGCAACCATTGTGATACTATAAGAGCTGTGAATGAGGTGTTTGGTATGGGTCCATGGTTTTTGAAGTACGTTGGAGGTAGATGACTTTATTGAAGGTTTTGAAATTATTGAAGGAAGCTGTGACGATTTTGAGATGTGATTGATCTGTTATGATGATGTTATTACGACAACAATATGTATTATGCTGGTGAGATATGTTTACGAGGAATGTGATTACGTGTTTATATGTGTATGAATAATAAGTAGTGGTTAGGGACTCTGATTTGTGAAAAAGGATGTTGGAAACCAAGAATAGTACTTTAAGAGTTATGAAATGTGTGTACATGTGTGAATTTATGACAACAATGCTATTCATGGGATTTCGTTTCTACACATGCCTACTATAATTTTTCAACCTGTGAATATTTTAATTTTATATGAGACTGTCACTGTAGTGGAAATTGTTATCATAAATATTTCAGTAAGGAAGGTAAGGGACCTTGACGTAATGCGCTGTAGGGCCCCAGTTAGATGACAGTCGCCTGGCAAAGTAGCAATTAGTGGAGAAATAAGAAGGCATTAACCTTGCTATTGACATTTCTTTGTAGAAAACACCATAAGTACGACACGCTCATACTTCAAGACATATAATTACACATTGGAGTTCGTAATTGCTGATATTTAATGAAATGTCATATGGCTAGTGAATGACGTTTCATGCCTTGCTTTATGTATACATTTGCTTATTTTGTTTAATATCTAGTTTGTAGCTGCACTGCAGCATTGGTTAAAATAAAATTAAATAATAATTATATGATCTACTTTCTTAAAAATGGAGCACAAATAGACATTTCCCTTCACAGAAATTGCATACAAAAATTTTTCAACGATTTGGTAACTTGTTCGGTTGAGTAAGTTATTGCGATGCAGCACTCTAGTGTTAAGATGTGACATAGGTATTAGACATTTCCTATCTTTACTGTAATATTTTTTCTGCTTGAGCTGTGTCATGTTTAGGTATAAGTTATTGCATTTGCTGCTGCTGTTTGCCAGGCATAGTTCTACTGAATTTTAAATTGTATTAAGCCCATTTTACTACTGATTTATTTTTCTTGTTGCTGCACAGTGACTCATATTAGTTGTAATGTTGCATTTTCTTTGCTAATTTAGATATACTGCTGCTTGCTTTGCCAAATTGCGTTGTTTTGTCATTGCTGTTTGTGTGAATTGTTTTATGCTGCTGCATTGTCTCGTTCTCTACTACATATATTTGAGCTCAGTAGATTTAAGTTAGCTTAAGAGGGGGTAGGCTATATAAGAGAATGAGTTGTGATGAATTGGAAGAAATACATTGAGATTATATAAAAAAAGTTGGCCAAGAAAGTGGTGTACAAGGAAGAATAATTATTTTGAAAGAGAATATGTATAGAATTCAGAAAGCAGGCATAGACTTTTTGGAATAATGATGAACTAAGAGAGATCTCTGAGAAGTAAAGAAAATTTTGTTTGAAAATCAAATACTATAAATACTGCACTACCAAATGTCACACTGAAAACGAACCCTGTCCTTTCCTTTTGTGTTATCTCGCTATGTGTTTGTGTACCTTGCGTATTCGTGTTCCTCCTGCCTTGATGTGTTTATCTGATAAGAGTTATGTTGTAGAATTTTTCTGATACTAAGTAACATTCACTATGATGAGGAATACGGTTATCCTCAAAAATAATTTGCATTAATAATATGTTATTTACTTTGTAAAGATGTTTAGACAATATTTATTCTGTTCTGTTTTAATGCTCATGTGTGAAGTTAATGTTTCGAAAACTATTCTCATTATTTTATTTATTTACTTATGTCAGAATTCCTGTAACACTGGTGTATATGTTTATTTCTATTCTTTTGTAAAGCTTGTATTACTACAAATGTTATCTGTATTATTATGTTCTTTAATGATGTATTCTGTATTTTTATAATTGTATTCTCATGTCGTAAATTTGTAAATCTATAGACACCAGTTCTTCAAATTAAGTTTCATTTCACTGCAAATATGTAAGTTGGTCATAGTATATGCACAATATGTGAGAAGTTAAAAAAATGGACTGTTAATGCTCACACATGTGTTGATAATTCGCAAGGGACTGGTTAGCGGCACTGCTGGTTCTAAGGACATTCCAAAAAGTTTGTGAGTGCACAAGTGGTAGTTTATGGACTTGCTATATTGTCCGCAAGACTCTTCGATGGTGATTGTGCACCTGCACAGTCGCAACAGATGGCTGCTGGCCATCTCTACAAGGACTACAGTTGGTCTACACCTCTGATGGCCCACCAATACCATTATCTCTACAAGGACTACAGTGTGTCTGCACCTTTGATGGCCCACCAGTACCATTATTTCTACAAGGACTGCAGTGGATATGCACCTCTGGTGGCCCACCAATACCATAATCTCTGCGAGAAATACTGTGGGTCTGCTCTGTGATGACCCATCTACCAATATTCTCTGCTGTGGGTTCGCTCTGTTCTGGCCCATTACCTGTCTGCATGTCAAGAGTCAGCACTGCCTTTCCGCTGGAAGGACAACACTACTTCTTCAAGACTGCATGGAAATGCACTACTTCCGCCTGCATTTTCTTTTACTACTCAGACTTTGAAAAAAAAAAAGCTACAATTACTACTACTGTGACGAATGATCAGGACTGTGATTATAACAATTTTTGCTTTTGACCAACATTGTATCAAAATTTGTGTGCCTTTGATATATTTGCTATCGTTAATATAAAAAATTGTCAAATGTGCATTGACCTTTGCTCAAAACAATTAATAAATTTTTTTGTGGGTAGCATGGGGCTGTAAGTGGGCTGTTTAGGTTTTTATGTTGGTAACGCCACGTAGACCTCTATATGAAAATCATTGGCTGTGCTGTGTGCAGTCTGTGGCTGGTTGGACTCATTGTCGGAATATTTGCTGGTGTAGTGTTGGGCAGTTGGATGTGAACAGCACATAGCGTTGGGGAGTTGGAGGTGAGCCGCAAGCAGTGGTGGATGTGGAGAGAGAGATGCCAGAGTTTTGAGAGGTCACTATACGCCGACGATCTGGACGTTTGTCCGCCAGAAAAAGGAAATTTGTAAAGATGGATGTCATGAATTGATATATATATATATATATATATATATATATATATATAGGGTATCCCAGCTATCTTTTCCACCCAAAATATCTCTGGAACAATAACAGCTATTGGAAAACGACTTTCACCGGTATCAATGTAGGGCTGGGGCCCATGAATGTACATATTTGGAAACATTCTAAAACGAAAGCATATGTGTTTCTTAACACAAACTTATGTTTTTTTAATGGACCTCCTATATTTTTTCTTCAGCAATCCATAGCATGAAAAAGCACATACACAATGGCGTTGATTGCATCGCAATATTCCCATTACATCCCGAGATATTGAGACGCGAAGTTGACGCTAGAAACACCCGAAATGCGCTGCTAGCGCAAGTCCTGAGGCTCAGGCGTGAACCCCATGCTGCCCGTAATCGCGATGTGATTGACATGTGTAATCACACCTCCATACTTATCAAGAGGTTCGAAACGAATAATACGGTCTGCTGCCATCAACTCTCATAAGCACATAATGGTTTCCCTCTTGCACGTTTTACGCATCTACGTACACAATATGAACCAGAACCGATCGGTGTACACCCGCCAGGTTGTCTAATTTATCCTGCACACCCAAAATAAGGTTTATCTAATGCGTTATATGACCCACTGTGGCTGTCGCGCAGGGCCTGGCTCTACCTAGTCAAGTGTCCAAAGTAGTTCCCACTACTGCCACAGTTACCACTTCGCCTTGTTTATGATTTGCGACCCATGCAAACTTCTGTACTCCACCACCCTCCGAGCATCCCATTTGTTGTTGCTTTGGCTTGCAGTACACCGCTTGCCAGTGTAGTCGTGCATCAGAGTAATCTAGTGACGGCGCGGAGGTAGTACACATTGTGAATAAACGTTGTGTTGTGGAACTTATACTGTACAGTATAATGTACACACATGAAGATATGGTAGAAATGCTGCTGATCTATGGAGAATGTACGTTGACGGGAAATACGTTATGAGATTTCTTGTTTGTTGATAGTACTGTTAGCGAACATTATGATTATTACGTTGATATGTCTGTTTTCTACCCTACTCTACATACCTGTACTGTACCCTGTTGTAGGTGAACGAAATGCTGTTCAGGCAGAACGACTGTACAGAAGGCGATTCACTGACAAGCCATCGCCTTCGCGCCGGATGTTTGGTTCGTCTCATATCTTGTCTACGTGAAACGGGAAGCTTAAATCCAAGACCTCGACATCGTCCTAGAACACGCACAGATAAACGTGCTGAAGTTGCTGTGCTCGCTACCATAGCTGTGAATCCTCAAATCAGCACACGTCAAATTGAACGTGAAGTTGGTGTGTCGAAATCAAGTGCACAGCGTATTCTTAAACGTCATAAATTTCATCCTTGCCATGTTCATTTACACCAGGATCTTCATGGAAATGACATCCGCAATAGGGTAACATTTTGTCGGTGGGCTCAGCAAAAACTTCTGGCTAATCCAATTTTTTTGCAGATGTTCTCTTTACCGACGAGGCATCATTCTCCAACAAAGGAATTGTCAATATGAGGAGTATGCATTATTGGTCCGCAGACAATCCAAAATGGCTCCGTCAGGTAGAGCATAAACGTCCGTGGAAAGTTAATGTTTGGTGTGGGATTATTGGAGATACCATTATCGGACCTTTCTTTATAAATGGCATCCAAAATGGCAGACAATACTCCAGATTTATACGAGAAAATCTTCCTGTTCTCTTGGACACTGTACCTCTCAACCGGAGAATGGTCATGTGGTATCAGCATGACGGATGCCCAGTACATAACGCCTTACGAGCACGACGACTTCTGACCCGTAAGTTCCGTGGTAGAGGGGTTGGACGAGGTGGCCCAGTTAGGTGGCCTGCCCGATCTCCGGACCTTACACCGCTGGATTATTTTCTTTGGGGAGCAGTGAAGGATGCTGTTTACCAACATGAACCAACAACACCAGAGGACATGAAGCAACGCATTATTGATGCTTGTACAGCCATCAAAGAGGAAACAGTAGCACGAAGTAGGGCTTCCTTCATCCGCAGAGTGACCCTATGTATGCAAGCCAATGGGCATCACTTTGAGCATGAGATGTGAACGCTATGTTTAGTATGTAGTGCTGGTATCACAGTGGAAGTTTCTACAAAGGGCCATTTTACCTAGTGATGTTAAGAAACATTTGTTTGCAACAATTTGTCATTTAACACATTAGATAAACATAACATTGATAATTATATGATAATAAAACTAATTGGTTAAACATGTTTACATTCATCTTCTATGTCCGACCTGAACTTTCCAAATCAAAACATTTTTACCTAAACAACGATAAAACTTTTAGTCCACTTGCTCGTTTCACTAAAACCATCAACATGAATTTTACTATTACGAGTGAATGATTAACTGTCACTTGCGCTAGATCTACAGTAAAGTAAAGTTTTAACGTTGAACGGCATTACCTTTTTAGTAACGGATTAACGATAAGCGAAGTTAACTTTGTGACTAACGTTGCGGTACACAGATATGTTACAGAACCGCATCACCCCTAGCCTATGGGATAAATACCTGCTGGAATGTACGACGTTAATGCAGGATGGCAGCAGACCGTATTATTCGTTTCGGCCCTCTTGATAAGTATTGAAGTGTGATTATGCATGTCAATCACATCGCGATTACGGGCAGCATGGGGTTCACGCCTGAGCCTCAGGACTTGCGCTAGCAGCGCATGCCGGGTGTTTCAAGCGTCAATTTCGCGTCTCAATATCCCGGGATGTAATGGGAATATTGCGATGCAATCAACGCCATTGTGTATGTGCTTTGTCATGCTATGGATTGCTGAAGAAAAAATATAGGAGGTCCATTTAAAAAAACATAAGTTTGTGTTAAAAACACACATGCTTTCGTTTTAGAATGTTTCCAAATATGTACATTCATGGGCCCCAGCCCTACATTGATACCGGTGAAAGTCGTTTTCCAATAGCTGTTATTGTTCCAGAGATATTTTGGGTGGACAAGATAGCTGGGACTCCCTATATATATATATATATATATATATATATATATATATATATATATATATATATATATATATATACTTACTTATCGCGAATGGACCCAGAAGGATCACGCAAAGCTTTCTGACGTCGTTTCTTCCATACTTCTTTCATTCGTTCTCCATGTTTTCTTTTTCTTTCTTCTGTCCATTTTGTTCCTGGTCTCTTTAGTGCTTCCTTCTCCGACAATACAATCCACTTTTCCACCTTATTTCTAAAAGTTTTTCTATCTTTGACATCTTTAAGTTCAATATTTGCTTTTTGTAAATCTAATTTTACTTGGCTAATCTATGGTGTTGTTGATTTGACTTTTTCTATGTAAGTGAGAATTCTGTTGGTGAGTCGTGTGGGGGGAAGTCTAGTGACATGTCCATAAAATTTTAATCTTCGCCTTCTTATGTCTGCTGCCAGGTTTGATATAGTTTCTGTGGTTCTTCTTGATTGTATCCGGTATCCTTCTTCTGTTAATTTTGGACCTAAAATCTTTCTCATAATTTTGCGTTCTTCTTTTAGTATTTTTTCTAAATCACATTTTGTGTGGAGTGTGAGCGTTTCACTAGCATATAGTGCTGCTGGCTTAATTACTGCGCAGTAGTGTCTGATTTTTGTGTTCGAGAAGATGCATTTTTTATTGTATATTTCATGTGTCATACCATATGCTCTCTTCATTTTCTGTTGTCTGATCTTCTGTGCAACTTTCTCTCCTCCGGTTGGCTCCAAAATTTCACCTAGGTATTTAAAATGTTTTACTCTATTTATTTTTCCATATTTTGTGTTCAAACTGTGTATATGGAATTTCGTACAGAAAAATTCTGTCTTTTGAAACGAAATTTGTAAACCTACTTTATCCGCGCATTCCTTAAGGATCTCTATTTGTTTGGTGGCGATTTCTTCATCATCTGCAAGTATGGCCAAGTCGTCCGCGAATGCTAAACAAGATATCTCCACGTTGTCTTTGGTTCTACCAAGATGGATTGGTTTCCAGTAGGATTGATTTTTTAATTCTTTTTCCCATTCCTTAATGACTTTATCCAGGACTATATTAAACAGAAGTGGAGATAGCCCGTCACCTTGACGTACTCCAGTTTTTATGAGAAAAGGTTCAGAGATTTCTCCCCTGAATTTAACTTTAGATACAGTGTCTGTCAGTGATTCTTTGATAAGTCTTAGTGTTTTGGAGTCAAGTCCAAGTTCCTCTAAAATGTTAAACAAAGATTGCCGGTCAATTGAGTCATAGGCTTTCTTAAAATCTACAAATGTACAAATTATGGGGGCATTTCTAATTGCTTTGTGTTTTAATATTGTCTTTAAATTAAATATTTGTTCTATGCATGAGCGACCGGGGCGAAAGCCTGCTTGATAATCACCAATTTGGCGTTCCAGCTGCTCTTGTGTTCTTTTCAGCAGGCATGTTGAGAGAATTTTGTAGGTGACTTGTAAAAGTGAGATTCCCCTGTAGTTATTGACATTTGTTCTGTCTCCTTTTTTATGTAACGGGTGAATAAGGGCACATTTCCAATCCTCTGGTAATTTTTCTGTTTCCCATATTTTTGTTATTATTTTTGTGAGCTCTTGCAACGTCTTTGGTCCTAGGTTTTTTAATAGCTCTGCAACAATGCCATCTTCGCCAGATGTTCTATTATTTTTTAAGTTTTTAATGTGACATTTGATTTCTTCCTGTGTTGGTGGTAATGAATCCGGTTGAGCGTTGGCACTGATTTCTTTGGGAAACCTTAAACTAGGTTCTGGGCAATTTAGTAGGTTAGAAAAATATTGAGCCAATACTTGACAGTTTTCCTGGTTTGTTAGGGCTAATTTACCATCAGGTTTTCTGAAACATAAATTTTGAGGGATATATCCTCGTATTTTATCTGCGAAAGTTCTGTAGAAGTCTCTTGTATTATAGTTTTGGAAATTTTCTTCTATGGCATCCAGTTGTGCCTTTGTGTACTTCCTTTTTGCTTGCCTAATGGATTTTGAAACCTGTTTTCTAACCTCGTTAAATAAATGTAGACTTTCTTGTGATTTTTTACTGTTATATTCTTGAAATGCCTTTTTTCTCCTTTCCAATGCATTTTCACAGTCTGAATCCCACCAAGGGTGTTTGAATATCTTTTTCAAGGGAATAGTTTCCTTAGCTATTCGCGTGATTTTAGAATGAAATTCTTCCCATGTGTTTGCCTTTTCCTTCTCCCATTCTTCTTTTACTTTAGATTCTTTAATCTTCTTGGTGTCATATTTCTGTATTTCTGTTTTCTTCTGATGACTTCTTCGTGCTGTAAACTTGATTTTAATTCTAGTTAGGTAATGGTCTGAATCAATGTTTGCTCCTCTGCGTACTTGGACGTCGTAAATTTCTTTTTGTACTGGCTATGAAATCGCCACATGATCTATTTGAAACTCGCCAATTTGTTGTATAGGAGATCTCCATGTCTTTTGTTTTCTTGGACATTTTCTTAGAGATGTTGATATTATCTTCAGGTTATTCTGCTTACATAGTTCGACGAGCCTTGTACCATTTTTATTGGTAAATTTATGTGCAGGATATTTGCCTACGGTTTTTTGGTGGATTTTCTCTCTACCAATTTGGGCATTAAAATCGCCGAGTAGAACTTTTGTATCATCTTTTGGAATCTTGGCCATTATATTCTCCAAATTTTCCCAGAACTTTTCTGTTTCTATGGGGTTTTTCTTGTTGTCTCCGTTTGTGGGAGCACGAACATTAACCATTGTGTATGTTTTGTTGGCACATTGTAAGCGCATCGTCATTATCCTATTATTTACGGGAGTAACTTCCTTGATGGAGCTGAGCACGCTCTTGTGTATGATAAACGCCATCCCGAGATGGGGGGCTCCTCTTCCGATTCGTTTATCCGTCTTGCTCTTAAAGATGCGATAGTTGCCATAATCTGATGTTTCTTCATCTGTAAAACGTGTCTCCTGTAAAGCTAGTATTACTATCTTTTGCTTTTCAAGTTCTGTTGTAAGGTTTAGAAGTTTTCCTGGTTGGATTAATGTATTTATGTTAAAGGTTCCAATGTATGTAGGTGTTTTAAGTGGAAGTTTGCCAGAGAGCTCCGACTTTCTCTGGTGTAATCGTGTAAGTCCAGGTTCCCCAGAATCCGAATTCCTGGTTGCCATCTGTTGATGGGTGGATTGGTTACCACCTGGGGTAATGTTGTTATTACTTGCACGAGTCATACTTGCTTGTAATCAAGTTGGTCCAGTGTTTCCACTGGGTGTTTAGAACCAGGGATTGTGAGTTCCTGGTGCATTATGACCAGCCACACATTGTGTGAACAGACGCTGACCAGGATGCCGATGGTTCCCACTTCAGACGCGTCCTGGATTTGGGTGTATATATATATATATATATATATATATATATATATATATATATATATATATATATATATATATATATATGTGTGTGTGTGTGTGTGTGTGTGTGTGTGTGTGTGTGTGTGTGTGATGACTTTTGAACATTATTAAGGTAAATACATTGTTTGTTCTGCATTAAAATCTTTCATTTGCCAATTATGCCTATCAGTAGTTAGTGCCTTTAGTTGTTAGAATCTTTTATTTATCTGGCAGTATTGGTGCTCGCTGTATTGTAGTAGTTCGGGTAACGAAGATTTTTGTGAGATAAGTGATTCATGAAAGGTATAGGTTATTGTTAGTCAGTGCCATTTTTTGTAGGGATTATTGAAAGTCAGATTGCGTTGTGCCAAAAAATTGTCAGTTTAGTGATGATAAGAATAAGTAAAGAGAAAACTGCTTGAGTACGTTGGGTTTCACTCAGCTCTTTGTAAATCAAATAACGTAAGAGGTTTACCAGCACAGTAATTCATAATTTATCTAAGGGGCACGTTTGAGTTAAAGTATAATGTTTCGCCGTCTTCAGTCAGTTAGAAATTGTTCGTCTTTTTTCCTTGTCGTTAATTCACCACATATATAACAAAATGAATCGGGATGGTTTGTAGATCTGCGTTTTGATTTCTTCGTGTTGTATTTTAAATGCCTAAAAAACACTTTTCTGATGAGTGAACTTAGCCAGATCAATTCCTGAAAATGAAATGAAAAATTCAGAGACTTGAGGTAATATAGAAGGAAGAGTAAGCAATTGTATGTGAATGAGGGATACAAATACACATGTAAAATACGCTAATGTTACATATTACATTTAAAAAGTAGTTAACATTAAAGTTAGGAACAGAAAAGATAATATAGAAGGAAGAGTAAGCAACTGTATGTGAATGAAGGATGCAAATACACATGTAAAATACGCTAATGTTACATATTACATTTAAAAAGCAGTTAACATTAAAGTTAGGAACAGAAAAGGTCACTGCACTCACTTTTATCACACTCCTTTCAAACACAAAGCACTTAAAAATTATACAGTAAATTCAGCTACGTTATATAACTTGAAAGCCATAACTTTTAATTCTGACGTGATGGACACACTCTGATTTCACATTTTATGTCACGTTACAATATGGAATTAAGTTTTATATGTACTTTGTCTGTACCAAAACCACTGTTGACTAGTGTAATATACAGAAGAATGGAAAAGAAAATTTAGGATGTGTTAATGACGATCAGTTTGGCTTTAGGAAAGGTAAAGGCATCAGAGAGGCATCTCTGACGTTGCGATTGATAATGGAAACATGACTAAAAGATAATCAAGACACTTTCATATGAGCTGTCGACCTGAGAAAAGCGTTCGACAATGTAAAATGGCGCAAGGTGTTCGAAATCCAGAGAAAAATAGACGTAAGCTATAGGGAGAGACAGGTAACGTAAAATATGTGCAAGAGGCAAGAGGGAATAGAGTAGTGGACGACCAAGAAGAGCTACTATTAAAATGAATGTAAGACAGGGATGTAGTTTTTCGCCCCTGTTGTTCAATTTGAACACCGGAGAATCAACGATGAAAATAAAAGAATGTTTCTATTGTGGAATTCAAATTCAAGGCAAAAACATGTCAATGATACGATTTGCAGGCGTTATTGCTATCCTGAGTGAAAGTGAAGAAGAATTACATGATCTACTTAGTAGAATAGACAATTAATGAGTACAGAATATGGATTGAGGGTAAATCGAAGAAAGACGAAGTTAATGAGAAATTATGGTGCTAGAGGGAGCTGTAGAGGAAGAAAGAGATTGGAATACATCCAGCAGATAATTGAGGAGGTAGGTTGTACTACTCTGAGATGAATTGGCGGCAGGCCGCGTGAAAGAAGTCAGAAGATAGATAACTTAAAAAAAGGTAGTACCCTACTAATGTGAATATCGTCGCTATGCACTTTTAAATACAGGACGTCAGCAGCAATCTCTTACATTTGTTTTGGAATCGAAGTGTTACAGAACACTTGAAAAAAGGAGAATGTACAAACTATGAGGTAAACGTGTTAACGGAAAGATTGAAGAATGTAGAAACAATAGGACGGACTTGTGTTAACGGAAACTTTAGGGAATGTACACTACTGGCCATTAAAATTGCTACACCAACAAGAAATACAGATGATAAACGGGTATTCATTGGACAAATATATTATACTAGAACTGACATGTGATTACATTTTCACGCAATTTGGGTGCATAGATCCTGAGAAATCAGTACCCAGTACAACCAAAGAACCACCTCTGGCCGTAATAATGGCCTTGATACGCCTGGGCGGTGCGTCAAACAGAGCTTGGATGGCGTGTACAGGTATAGCTGCCCATGCAGCTTTAACACGATACTACAGTTCATCAAGAGTAGTGACTGGCGTATTGTGACGGGCCAGTTGCTCGGCCATCATTGACGTTTTCAATTGGTGAGATCTGGAGAATGAGATGGCCAGGGCAGCAGTCGAACATTTTCTGTATCCAGAAAGGCCTGTACAGGACCTGCAACATGCGGTCGTGCATTATCCTGCTGGACTGTAGGGTTTGCAGGGATCGAATGAAGGGTAGAGCCACTGGTGGTAACACATCTGAAATTAGTATGAACGGCCTAGTAAACTGATCGTTAAAAATTGTTCCATTCCAATGTGTTAATGGAAGGATCAGTGAACCAAATAAGCAATACAAGATAAAAGTAATGACATAATGCGCCATAGACTGGCATTTGAAGAAATATCAATAAGAAAATACTATGGGCATATACATAAAAATAACAATGTATTATAAAAAGCGCCAAATAGAATACATAAAAACCTGATTATTATTGTCATCCAAATAGTCCCTCTGTTGACCTAGCGAGGTAGATAGTGTGGCTTGCTAGACTTTCATTGCAATTAATGAATATCAGACCTGAGACTTCTCCATTTCTAACCACTGACACTAACTGTTAGCTCATTTTGACGTTGAATGTTTATTTATTCTACATCAGTAATTTTTATAGTATGTGTTCAGAAAAACTTGTGGTGATATGGCAGTTGATAACTCTCAACAACAATGATCGTATAGTTCTTATATATTAGGTTCTACAAGATGATTTTAAGATCAACGTAAGATCCAGACAATGATAATAAAACCACTGCTCTCCGCACCTTGTATGAGTTTGGGAATGACATCGTATTTTCTAGGAGCACACCTGACCCGCGTTACAAACTTTATTGCTCAAATGATTTCTGACTTAGCTCATCATCACAGGAAGAACGTGGTTCCTATTCTGTATGAATTTTCGTTGTATAATTATTATCTGTTGGGATTCGTATAAGAAGTTGCGATCGGGGTTTCAGATAGACCAGCGCAGCGAGAAATGAAAATAATTCTGCACCTGGGTGCTAAAATAGTTCTGGCACAGCATCCATTCCGCCATCAGTGGCTGACTATGTTGCACATTTCCATAGCCGAATATTGACGGAGCATTACACACGTCGTTACACAACCAGACCGAGTGAATCGTCACCGTCGTGCACTCAACCGGTGCAATCCTTGCATCAGTCTCTGAGGAAATGTTTGCATAAGTTACTGGTCTACGGGGAAGCATCTTTGACCACTTACTAAAGTGGTGGCTGAAGACTTTCAGGATAAGGAGTCGAATTCTTTTTGCCAATTTCATGGCACTTTCTTGCACTTTGAACCTGAAAGTGGACCTAGGAATAGGAAAAATAAAAGGTGACTTAAGGCATAACGATTCAGAAGGCAATCGAAAACACTGCATTAGAGACACATAATGTACACTGATGGGATAAACGGCAACACCAAAAAACAGTTAATGAAGGGTACTGAAATTTCGTGAATACATTTATCTAGATAAAATAGTCCGGTGATTATCACTGTAAGATCACAGGTTAACGGAAACGCGAGATAAACCATTGCAAATGTGAAATGCTTATACGTTAATAACACAGGCAGCGACATAGTCGCGAATACCAGCAGTGATCCAGGTACTGTTAAATATTTTTTATTCCAGTCTTTGATCACAATCTAAAGTCCTTTGACGATGACCGATTTCCGTCAGTAATGACCATCTTCAGATCTGTCATACATCATTTCCTGATGTTGACGATACCATTACGGCTTTATCATATTAGGACATGGTGTAGAACAGATTTGAAGATAGTAATTACTGACTGAAACCGGTCATCGTCGAAGGACTTTATATTGTGATCAAATAATGGAATAAAAAACATTCACAGTAAATGATGACAGCCAAAACAGTTGCAGGATAAAGATTTATTAAAATTCTTGACCAAGGTTTCGGTATATATAAATATACCTTCATCAGAAGTAAAAAATCTAAAATTACATCCTGCAATGGAGATTAATAAAACAATTATGCCAAAAGGCGTCGGCAGTTTTATTAATCTCCATTGCTTAATGTAATTTTAGATTTTTTACTTCTGATGAAGGTATATTTATATATACCGAAACCTCGGTGAAGAATTTTAATAAATCTTTATCCTGCAACTGTTTTGGCTGTCATCATTTACCGTGAAGAATTTCAACAGCTGCTGTTTCAGCCGTGTTTAAAATCTTGGAATAAAAAAAAATTGACATTAATGACAGGTGTACCTCCAAAATCTTGAATTCAAGCATGCAAACGTGCGTACATTGTATTGTACAGTTCCCGGATGCTGGCTGTGGGATGGAGTTCCATACTTGTTGCACTTGGTCGGTCAACACAGGGACGGTGGATGCTGTTTCTGGATGACGCTGGAGTTGTCTTCGAATGATGTCCTATGAATACCCGATTGGAGACGAGTCTGGTGATCTAACAGGGCAAGGCAGTATGTCGACACTCCTTAGAGCAAATATTCCTCTTGGGAAACAACCCAGGAATGGTGTTCATTAACGGCAGCGCAGCAATTCGAATCACCATATTGACGAATAAGTTTGCAATGAATGTGCAGGGATAACCACGAGAATGCTCTTGCTGTCAAACTAAATGACACCCTAGACCATAACTCCAGATGTAGGTCCAGCGTGTCTAACACACAGACAAGTTGGTGGCTGTCCATCAATTGGCCTCTTTCTATCTAACACACGGGCATCACTGGCACCGAGGCAGCACCAGTATTTATCAGGGAACACAACACATCACCAGCCAGCCCAAAAGGAGCTCTCCCTTGACACCACTGATGCCACAAGTGGCGATTGTGTGAGGTCAGTGGAATGCTACAGGACGTTTGGCTCAGAATTGTCCCCGAAGTAACCAAAAAATGTGTGTGAAATCTTGTGGGACTTAAGTGCTAAGGTCATCAGTCCCTAAACTTACACACTACTTAACCTAAATTATCATATGGACAAACACACACACCCATGCCCGTGGGAGGACTCGAACCTCCGCCGGGACCAGCCACACAGTCCATGACTGCAGCGCCGAAGACCGCTCGGCTAATCCCGCGGGGCCCCGAAGTAATCGGTTTGTAAAAGTTTGCTTTGTCACTATGGTGCCAGCTGCTGCTCAAACTGCTACTGCAGACGCAGTATGAGGCGCCAGAGTCATACGCCGAATACAATGGTTCGCGCTCTCCTCTTGGTTGTGCCACGTGGCCGTCCGAAGCCCGGTCTTCTTGCGACCGTACATTCCCCAAATCACTGCTGCCAGCAGTCATGTACAGTGGCGACGTTTCTGCCAAATCTTTCTGCAGTAACACAGAATAAACACCGAGCTTCTCATAGCCGTCGTTCAAGCTCAGTGACATGTTGATAATGGCGTTCTTGACTAACATCAGCTCACGACATCCAGTCTCAGAGGCAGCTGAAGTTCACGACGGTTTCGTCGTGTATTTAAAGCAAACCTGATTTGCATCCTCATAGTGGCTCTATTAGCTCCACTCTTACGCGACTGGCGCAGAATTTGAACAGAAATCATCTTTTATGCACTACTGGCCATTAAAATTGCTACACCAACAAGAAATGCTGATGATAAACGGGTATTCATTGGAAAAGTATATTATATTAGAACTGACATGTGATTACATTTCCACGCCGTTTGGGTGCATAGATCCTGAGAATACAGTACCCAGAACAACAACCTCTGGCCGTAATAACGGCCTTGATACGCCTGGGAATTGAGTCAAACAGAGCTTGGATGGCGTGTACAGGTAAAGCTGCCCATGCAGCTTCAACACGATACCACAGTTCATCAAGAGTAGTGACTGGCATATTGTGACAAGCCAGTTGCTCGGCCACCATTGACCAGACATCTTCAGTAGGTGAGAGATCTGGAAAATGTGCTGTCCAGGGCAGCAGTCGAACATTTTCTGTATCCAGAAAGGACCGTACAGGACCTGCAAATTGCGGTCGTGCATTATCCTGCTGAAATGTAGGGTTTCGCAGGGATCGAATGAAGGGTAGAGCCACGGGTCGTAACACATCTGAAATGTAACGTCCACTCTTCGAAGTGCCGTCAATGCGAACAAGAGGTGACCGAGACGTTTAACCAATGGCACTCCATACCATCACGCCGGGTGATACGCCAGTACGGCGATGACGAATACACGCTTCCAATGTGCGTTCACCACGATGTCGCCAAACACGGAAGCGACCATCATGATGCTGTAAACAGAACCTGGATTCATCCGAAAAAATGACGTTTTGCCATTCGTGCACCCAGGTTCGTCGTTGAGTACACCATCGCAGGCGCTGCTGTCTGTGATGTAGCGTCAAGGGTATCCGCAGCCATGGTCTCCGAGCTGATAGTCCATGCTGCTGCAAACGTCGTCGAACTGTTCGTGCAGATGGTGGTTGCCTCTCAAACGTCCCCATCTGTTGACTCAGGGATCGAGACGTGGCTGCACGATCCGTTACAGCCATGCGGATAAGATGCCTGTCATCTCAACGAGGCCATTTGGATCCAGCATGGCATTCCGTATTACCCTCCTGAACCCACAGATCCCATATCCTGCTAACAGTCATTGGATCTCGACCAATGGGCAGCAGTGTCACGATACGATAAACCGTAATCGCGATAGGCTACAATCCATCTTTATCAAAGTCGGAGACGTGATGCTTACACGAGGCATCACAACAACGTTTCACCAGGCAACGCCGGTCAACTGCTGTTTGTGTATGAGAAATCGGTTGGTAACTTTCCTCATGTCAGCACGTTTTAGGTGTCGCCACCAGCGCCAACATTGTGTGAATGCTCTGAAAAGCTAATCGTTTGCATATCACAGCATCTTCTTGCTGTCGGTTAAATTTCGCGTCTGCAGCACCTCATCTTCGTGGTGTAGCAATTTTAATGGCCAGTAGTGTATGTAGAAACACGCCATCAGCTTTCGTTTATGCTTCCTGGTGTTGCGATATTTTCCATCAGTGTATATGGACAGATCTTATGGCCTAAAGATCAAAGTGTTGTTGCGATATCTCCACTTGCAAAAGATTTCGGATTATTTCCTTCTCTGAATCCTAGGAACTGGAGCACAGAATGTCGGCACCAATTCAGTTGTGGTTGGGAAGCTACAAAATCTGAAAAAAAAACGTTCGGCTTGGAAACACTGGGTATCAGTGAAGTAAAATGAAAAAAAAAAGTAAGGAGTTCTATTCGGATGAAAGCGGCTGATACCAAGTGCAGCAGAAAATTGCGTAACGAGAGAAGTAACCATTATCTATAGGAAGTTGGGTCAGACTGAGTTGCTTTGAACAATATGGTGGTTTACTATCTGAGTCTGTAGAAAGCAACACTAAAAACTATAATTCAGGTATACATACCGACGTTACAAGCAGTAGATGCAAATACAGAATGAGTGTATTAAGTCACTGATTGAGTAACTCAGTACGAAAAGGCAGTAATAACATCATAATAATAATGGGCGATTGGAACGCTGCGGCGGGGGAATTAACTGAAGACGGTAATAGGGAAGAATGGACTTCATTATTAGGAGTAAGAGAGGAGAAAGAACTTCAGTGTTCTACAGTAAATTTCAATTAGTAACAGTAAATACACTGTTCAAATGCCACGAAAGTAACAGATTTACTTGTAAAAGGCATCGAAACAAGGGAGGATACCGGTTGAATAAAAAATCTTAATCGCAAATTCAAAATTCAGATATAAGGTTGTCAGACATGTCTAGGAGGACATTTGGACTCATACCACAATTTAGTAATGATGAAGAGTAGACGGAAGTTTAGTAGAATTTCCAGGAAGAATAAAAGTGTAAGGAAATGGAATATAGAAGTAATGAAGAATGATTATGTGTGTTTGACGTACTCTGAGCCGCGCGGAATTAGCCGAGCAGTCTAGGGCGCTGCAGTCACGGTCTGTGCGGCTGGTCCCGGCGGAGGTTCGAGGCCTCCCTCGGGCATGGGTGTGTGTGTTTGTCCTTAGAATAATTTAGGTTAACTAGTGTGTAAGCTTAGGGACTGATGACCTTAGCAGTTAAATCCCATAAGATTTCACACACATTTGAACATTTTGACGTACTCTGAGATAATGAGTACGAATATAGGTAGTTCAACTGAAGAGCAATTAATATCTCTAAAAAGAATAGTCACAGAAGTGAGATACCCAAAAACAAACGAAGATAAACGCCAAGAAACCTTGAGTTGCAGAAGAAATATTTATATCGATGGACGAAAGAAGGAGGTATAAAACTGCTTACGAAAATAAGGAAATACACCAGTTAACATAAGAATTAAATTAATAGGAATTGCAGAGAAGTTAAGGTGAAATGGTTGAAGGAAAAAAGTGTGAAGGAATCGAAAAAGAAATGCTCGTCGGAAGGCCAGATTTAGTAGATAGAGAAGACTCAACAATATTGAGTAAGAGGTACTGTTTGAGGCTTTACCGACGTAGTAAGGGTTTGAAAGTTTCATTGGCATTGCGTAGGATGGTATTGTGGTAACTACACAACATTTCCATGAGACAACTGCTACTGACGCATTACTGTAGTGGTTCACTAATTTATGCACTGCTTCGCAAGAGAAGTGGAGGTGCCAAACGGGGGGTGATAACGTGATGGCAGAGGACAGTGATATCCAGAGAGCCCCGCCGGAGAAACGGGCCTTGACTCTGCACGCATGGTCCTGGGAAGTCCGTCCAGCATACGCACGCGGGCAAAGTTTTGGTGGCCGGCTCAACTGTCCTGGTTTCGATCCCCCTTCTGTCTCAACTCGTTGCATTCGTTTACCTGCGATCGACCATACTTTAGTGTCACCAATACCTGTTTCCATGATATGATGGCCGGCCGGTGTGGCCGTGCGGTTTAGGCGTTTCAGTCTGGAACCGCGTGACCGCTACGGTCGCAGGTTCGAATCCTGCCTCGGGTATGGATGTGTGTGCTGTCCTTAGGTTAGTTAGTTTTAAGTAGTTCTAAGTTCTAGGGGACTGATGACCACGGCAGTTAAGTCCCATAGTGCTCAGAGCCATTTGAACCATTTGAACCATGATATGATGAGTTCACGTGTCTCTGTTAGTTAGCTGTATTGTTCAGCTTCTTCTTTAGCAAAGGAGTCCCAGTACGTAGAGGTGGACGATAGGGTCTAGGTCTCTCCGTTGTTCGTGCTGTATTCCGTATCAAGACAGTTTTCAGCAACAGCATATTTTTTCCGGCTGATCCAGTCTGGTAGGTCGTCTATGTTCATCACATCTGTGTTTAAAAGTGCGACTGGTCTGTGCAATGTAAAATTTCCTAAGCTGTCATGTCGTCTACAACAGAACACAGAATCGATTGCGAAAGACAAATTTCATTTGATGCTTCTTGATAGTGAGCCAGTCGTCAAGGGCACATCACCAACTAAACGTTTTTCTGCAACGAGATAACACAGACGGTGAAATGACGTCTAGACATTTAAGTTGGGCACTAACAGGGAGCCCATGTACATACACTGGAGCAGGGTACCTGGCCGGGCTCTCCCATGCAGCGAATGAAGAGTCCGGGCCCTATTTGCCACGGCAGAGGTCTCTGGAAGGATAATGCTATAGCCCTGACCTTGGTGTCTACGCTTTTCCTGCGAACCCTCAAATTTTTCGAGCCGCAACAGTAATAGACAGTTCCACTTGAACATGGCGCGCAGCCGCCTTGTGGAAATATTACGCAGTTCAAACAATTCCGTGATTCCTCTGACGGAGACAGTATGTACGAGTCCTTTAAGATCCCCTGAGAACTTGACATACGTTGAACATAATTTTTCGTGCAGTTGACGCACCAACCAAGTATTGATAACGTAAAGATATGAAGGAATTCCTTGTTAGCAAGTACCTATATAAAAAAAAGAAGAAGAACAAATAGGTATGGACGTATAGCTTGTGTTACAGAAGAGATCGAGTTCCCTCCGTGACTGCTTGAGACGAGAACTAGCTCTGCAGAAAAAAAGCACGTTCGGAAAGCTCTGCAAAGAAAAGGCGAAAGTACATCTATTTCTACCAGCTACTGTTCATAACGCTTCATTTACATACATCACCAAGATAATAGACATTATCAGAAAGTGACCTGGATGTAGTGGAATACCAGATATCAGCACCATAGTATCAAAGTAGCATTTCTTCAAATCAAAGAAAGGGGAAAAGAAACTACGATGAAGAAATTTTGCAACTTCTTAAAGAAGGAAATAAGAGTCATACTCGAATTGGTTGATTTGAGGGACGGGACTAAACAGCGAGGTCATCGGTCCCATCGGATGAGCGAAGGATGAAGAAGGCAATTGGCCGTACCCTTTCAAAGAAACCATCCCGGCATTTGCCTGAAGCGATTTAGGGAAATCATTCAAAACCTAAATCAGAATGGTCGGACGCGGGTTTGAACCATCGTCCTCCCGAACAGGAGTCCAGTGTGCTTGAATTATGCCAAAAGCTGTTGATGAAGATGAATCTTTTCTGCTCTCACTGATACCCTCTTTCAAAAAGGACAATCACGAACAAAAATTATGGTTGAGAATAGAAGTTATGATCACCATTGTGAGATTTGGGCAGTCTCTACGGTTTTCAGTCCACGAGTTAGGAATATTTCAGCAGACGCCATTAAGCACACAACAGATACATTCATCCACTAGTATATGGGCCCAATAACAAGGTATAACTGCAACAACTATATTTAACAGAACTGAACAATCAATCCGTTCCTGAGATCAACGCCATGACCATAGGCAATCGCCTATAGTGGCAACACTCACACCTTCAACAAGTCCTTTTGTGACTTCACCGCAGCTAATAAATTCGTGAAATCTTCTTATAAGAATCAGCTAATAGTTACGAATTGTTGGAATTGGGATACATAGATGAAATTGTTCATTAAGCAATGTATGCTTTAATAAAAAAAAACAGTTTTATTATAGCTTCTGTTCCACGGCTACACATTTCTCATTACAGTATCTTAATGTGATATTTTTGTGCCCGGTATACACAGCAGCTCGTTGAATGAGCTTTTACTCATACAATAATAGTCGAAGAACTTTTAGGGATGCTCTCATAAAATCCTCATGTAATGTATGAAATTGTTCCTAACGTAATCGTTTGCAGAAAATTGGATGGACCCATAAATTCGATTTTGTCTTCTTCGTCAGTTTCTCAGATACATAGCTGGGCATCGCAGTTATTGCGCATTCCTCTTCGTTCTAATTATCCGCGAACTTTAAGTCGTGGTGCGCGTCCCCGAAAGCTATTTGACGTGTGCGTTTATTCGCCGACATTTCTGTTGGCCATTTACTGTCGATCGTGTGCGCCCTCCGTTATATTGGGTGTACTACAAATAATAGCGAGAACTGGCAGGGGTGGAGTATATGATCGTAGAAGGAAAAAAGTAAACATGTGTTCGCAAACGAGAGATTTGCGAGGTAATTGCAAATACCTGAATGTCGTTACGAGCAACCATCGGTTTTAGTATGAAATATTTTCCTAATTCGTTCAAATATGTTCGAAGTGTAAACTTTTCGATGTAGCACGTGTAGTTACGGCCTCTTGTCCACTAAATACGGATTGTGGGTTAATCGTGACATACAATAAATATAAATAAAGTATCAGAAACATCTTGCGTCAACGACCAATATCCAGTTACTAACCTACAGTCTGTGAAGATATAGGCTGGATGTGGGATCAAGCGCTGGAATTGATGCTGCTCTATTGCTTTTCGTGAGCCGATTCCGTTACCTGCGGAATCTAGCACACTTAGATCTCATTGGTACTGCGAAAGTACAACTGACCTTAACCTATACCTTCACCTCTGGGCCCTGTCGCACAACGGATATACTCAAAACTCCGCATGTTGGATGTGGAGCATCAGCAGGAACCAATAAAAATTCCAAAATCTCCAGTGTTCCAACACGGAATAAACAAAGACCTGATAAGACTTGACGCCCCACCTGCAATACATTACTGATTTGCTTTTAGGAAACAATATTTATATTTTACGCTAGTTAAAACGGCTACACCATGAATTTTACCTGGATAGGGAAAATCAACGCCAATGTTGTGCATCACTGTATACTAACCTATCTGCCAGCTGACGTGTGTCGATAGAGGAGCCTTGCGCGTCCGTGGAGCCAGGCCCAGAAAGAAAAGTCTTTCAGCAGGGCTCTGATTCGTAGATTCCGTTTCTTTTTTATGGACTAATGGCTGGATGGATAGTTCCAGGATAGTCAGCGTTCTAGCCTGTGCCTGTGCCAGCATATCCAGACACACTGGGATGATGATGGCATTGAAACGGAGGATGACACGCGTAAAGCTGAAATACTAAACACCTTTTTTCAAAGCTCTTTCACACAGGAAGACCGCACTGCAGTTCCTTCTCTAAATCCTCGCACGAACGAAAATATGGCTGACATCGAAATAAGTGTCCAAGGAATAGAAAAGCAACTGAAATCACTCAACAGAGGAAAGTCCACTGGACCTGACGGGATACCAATTCGATTCTACACAGAGTACGCGAAAGAACTTGCCCCCCTTCTAACAGCCGTGTACCGCAAGTCTCTGGAGGAACGGAAGGTTCCAAATGATTGGAAAAGAGCACAGGTAGTCCCAGTCTTCAAGAAGGGTCGTCGATCTGTTGTAGAATTTTAGAACATGTTTTTTGCTCGAGTACCATGTCGTTTTTGGAAACCCAGAATCTACTATGTAGGAATCAACATGGATTCCGGAAACAGCGATCGTGTGAGACCCAACTCGCTTTATTTGTTCATGAGACCCAGAAAATATTAGATACAGGCTCCCAAGTAGATGCCATTTTCCTTGACTTCCGGAAGCCGTTCGATACAGTTCCGCACTGTCGCCTGATAAACAAAGTAAGAGCCTACGGAATATCAGACCAGCTGTGTGGCTGGATTGAAGAGTTTTTAGCAAACAGAACACAGCATGTTGTTCTCAATGGGGAGACGTCTACAGACGTTAAAGTAACCTCTGGTGTACAACAGGGGAGTGTTATGGGACCATTGATTTTCACAATAAATATAAATGACCTAGTAGATAGTGTCGGAAGTTCCATGCGGCTTTTCGTGGATGATACTGTAGTACACAGAGAAGTTGCAGCATTAGAAAATTGCAGCGAAATGCAGTAAGATCTGCAGCGGATAGGCACTTGGTGCAGGGAGTGGCAACTGACACTTAACATAGACAAATGTAATGTATTCCGAATACATAGAACCTTTATTGTATGATTATATGATAGCGGAACAAACACTGGTAGCAGTTACTTCTGTAAAATATCTGGGAGTACGCGTGCGGAACGATTTGAAGTGGAATGATCATATAAAATTAATTGTTGATAAGGCAGGTGCCTGGTTGAGATTCATTGGGAGAGTCCTTGGAAAATGTAGTCCATCAACAAAGGAGGTGGCTTTCAAAACACTAGTTCGGCCTATACTTGAGTATTGCTCATCAGTGTAGAATCTGTACCAGGTCGAGTTGACAGAGGAGATAGAGAAGATCCAAAGAAGAGCGGCGCGTTTAGTCATAGGGTTATTTGGTAAGCGTGATAGTGTTACGGAGATATTTAGCAAACTCAAGTGGCAGACTCTTCAAGAGAGGCGCTCTGCATCGCGGTGTAGCTTGCTGTCCAGGTTTCGAGAGGGTGCGTTTCTGAATGAGGTATCGAATATATTGCTTCCCCCTACTTATACCCCCCCTCCCCCCTCGAGGAGATCACGAATGTAAAATAAGAGAGATTCAAGCGCGCACTGAGGCTTTCCGGCAGTCGTTCTTCCCGCGAACCATACGCGAGTGGAACCGGAAAGGAAGGTAATGACAGTAGCACGTAAAGTGCCCTCCGCCACACACCGTTGGGTGGCTTGCGGAGTATAAATGTAGATGTAGATGTAGCACATCTTCAAACTCCTGCCACCCCTGGCTGCCGCTTTCCAGTCCGGCATTTACCCTCAGGCCAATTAATCTGTAAGACTATATGTATATATGGAACGAAGGTATAATCCAAATGGGACGGAAAGAGGTAGATGTGACGAACATGTACAGGCAAACAAAAGATTACAGTTTCAAAAACATTGGGTCATTTATTCAAGAGAAAGAGCTTCATAAATAAGCAAGTCATTAACGCTTTGATCCACTTCTGGCCCTTATGCAAGCTGTCATTCGACTTGGTATTGATTGATAGAGTGTTGTATGTCCTACTGAGGGTTATCGTGCCAAATTATGTTCAATCGGCGCTTTTAATGTCGAAATACCGAGGTGGTTGGAGGGCTCTGTCCATAATGCTCCAAACTTTTTAAGTTGCTGAGAGACTGATGACCTCATCGATTTGACAAGCGCGAAGGCAAGCAGTTGAAACTCTCGTCGTGTGCGGGCAGGCATTATCGCGCTGAAACGTAAGCTCAGGACTGCCTGCCATGAAGGGAAAGGAAACGGGGCATTGAATAACGTCGACGTAACGCTGTGCTGTAAGGGTGTTGTGGATGTCAACGAAAGAGGTCCTGCTATGACAAGAAATGGCACCCCAGTCCATAACTCCTGGTTGTCGGGGCACATTGTGGGGAAAAGTCAGGTTGGTATCCTATTGCTTCCAGAGCGTCCCCAGGCACGTACTCGCTGGTCATTGGGGCTCAGTTCGAAGTGAGACTTATTACTGAAGGCTATATTACTCCAGTCAATGGTCCTACGCCGAAGATGTGTTTGGAGACGCCCCTTACAGCTGTGGGATACAAGGTTGACTGTCGCCGCCATACGGCTCGACAACCAGAAGTGTTAGTCTCAGGTGGCATTTAATTTCATAGTACGACCCCTTTGTGTGTCATCCGCGTTACACTTACGACACAGCGGTTCGTCGATGGTATTCTTCGCACCATTTTGATGCCCTTCATGGAAAGCCATCCTCGTCCTATACTGCAGCAAGATAATGTCAGTCTGCATGTGGTGAGAGTTTCTACTTCTGTTCGTGCTACCTTGGTCTCCAAGTTCGCCGGATCTCTCCCCAATCGAGAACGATTGGAGCATTATGGGCAGAACCATACAACTAGCTCGGGTTTTTGACGAGCTAACTCGGCAGTTGGACAGAATTTGGCACGATAGACATCAGGTGGACATCCAACAACTCCATCAGTCAGTCCAAAGATGAATAACTGCTTGCATAAGGGCCAGAGTTGGACCTACGTGTTACTGAATTGCTCATTTTGTGAAGCTCTTTCTCCTGAATAAATTTTTCTGAAATTTCAATAATTTGTTTGCCTGTACATGTAAATCACATTTACCGATTTCTGTCCAATTCGGATAATTCCTTCGTAGTGCGCCGTTTTTCTGTCATAGGGTATACTCTGGTCAGAACCACAGCATCTGATACTAAACTGGTTGTCTCTTAATTTAGTTGCTCCGTTCCATAACAGCTCCAAAAGAAGTAAGATTTTGACATAACTGCAGAGAGTTGCAGTCGAAGCATCAGGGACGCAATACGGCAGTGTGTAATATGGACGGTGAACCAGTCTGACCACACACTGCGGTATAATCCGTCGAGGAGTGAACAAGAATTGATAGACTTAACAGTGTTTAGCACATAACATGGCACAAGGGTAAACAGGGAAAAGACGAAATTGGTAATGAACAGTGGATTGGAGAACGATTTACTTAGCATGAAAATTGGGAAAATACGTTAGTGAAAGAAGTTAAAGAATTCTGCCACCTACAAAAAAGGTTACACACCGTGACCGAAGTACGGAATGGTTTCAAAAGATTAGATCAGGTGAATAAAAATTTAGTCAGTAGAAGGCTTCGATTGGTATCATATATTGATACAGAAATGCGAAAAAAGTTGCTAAAACTTTAAATCTGGAGAACCTCATTATACTGGTGTGGAACGTGAACCATAGTTTAGTAACTGTACAGGCATGACAACATAGCTATACTTCACTGTCGACGTTGATGCTTCACCATGCCAACAGTGGCTCGATAATAAATGGGGAGGAGAACCCCGTGAGAGGCATCGAAACTCACCGTTTGAGACAACCTACGAAAATACTAGGAACGTGCACGGGAATAAACGCAGCACACGGCTGGCGCGGGCGCGCAACGACTGAGCTCTCGGCGACAGCACTCGGGACGAAGAGCAACGTAATGTAATGCTGGTTGCACTGAATGCAAGCACTGACCTACTAAGGTTACCGCCACCCACAGGTAAACACTTCCGTCAGCAGGTCTGCCCATACTACATGTCATGTGCGCCCTAAATGTCAGCTTTTCGCACTTCCGCTGATGGCGATACTAAGCCCCTTCCCCCTGAAAAGGCCACGTCGGGCTGAAAATGGTAACGCTTGGGCCTGCGTCACTGTAAGGTTGGGGCCCCTCCCAGTAACAGCATTGGCCGGCCGAAGTGGCCGTGCGGATCTAGGCGCTACAGTCTCGAACCGCGCGACCGCTACGGTCGCAGTTTCGAGTCCTGCCTCGGGCATGGGTGTGTGTGATGCCTTAGGTTGGTTAGGTTTAAGTAGTTCTAAGTTCTAGGGGACTGTTGACCTCAGAAGTTACGTCTCATAGTGCTTAGACCCATTTGAGCCATTTTTGTAACAGCATTATGACCAACGTCGCTGCTCGGCTGACTAAAAGGCCTTGGCGGTGGTGCTCCAACAGGGCGTGGGCGCGACTGATTTGCATGACTGGTCAGTTGCTCCCTTCTCACATCCACCACAGACAACTGTAGACGCAACGTGACACCTGGAAACCACCTCTGCTACTGGCCAGAAGACTGGACCCACAAAACGGCACATGCTGCAGGCCACTGTGGTCCATGGCGTACCACCCTGGGTGCAATAAAGCCAAGAGACGCTGCACATATCGTCCAACTCTTCCTCCAGGATGCATCCATTGACTGACAAGGGGATACATCGGTGCCTCACAAAAACCCCCATCAAGGACTAAGAGGAAGGACTGGACCTTGTGGGAGGAAGAATTTCATTCACCTCTTGTCGCACACAAAGCTTTATTCATATATATAGTTAATTCAAATAACAATTACAGTGAAAGATTTTTGCCAAATAAGTGGTTACCAGATATCTAAAGAGGCACAGGTTTGCCCTTGAGATAATAATTCTGATACAGACACAATCTGTCAAAGCAACAAACAAGGATGGAATAACAATTCTCTGAACAGCTTGCTGTGACAGTGATTACTATTTACATCTGCGACGGCAGCAGCCGATTTATGCTAAAGTGACTTTCATGGCGTTATTGTACCATAATCAGCAGTAGAATGATAAGGATCAGACGTTACAGATCAAATAACAGAAGCCAATTTACGTTAATGAAAATTTTGTGGTGTGATAGGATTGCGATTACAATTAAATGTGAGCTGTGGTGCCATTGAGTTAGTAGACTGTTCTGTCTGGCGCCACTGGCTCAGGGGTAGTATCGACTGTCCCTCTTGCGGCACCATTGCCGATATCTGTGAGGAAGAGTTGGTATCTGTGGGTTGTGTCTTTAGAAGGTCTTTCCTTGCCGATGTATATACGATGTTCGCTGGCCCGAGAGAGAGGTACGAAGTTTTGGGATTGGCGGTAACGTCGCGACAAGAGGTGGTCACGAGGGCCGAGCGACCGAAGCCACGAGCTGCGCAAGGAGGACCAGCGCAGAGCGGAGATACCAGAGTACTTCACCGGGGTCAGCGTCCTACAAGCAGCAGGCCAACATCTCGTCGGTTGGTTGGCAACATTCGTGTCGGACGACTGCTCGTGGCCTGGCTGCCCTCTTCTACCTGTCTTTCATCGGCACCACTCAGTAACCGCTGCGACGCACCGTGGATCCATGGAACTGCTTCCTGATAATGGAGAGTAACAATCAGTAATCCTCGTGGTGATTTGTTTCTTTGTCTACCTGCCCTCCTTAGTATTTTCTGGTTTGCAACCGACCCTCAGAGTTTTACTCGGTCGGCTCTTTGGTCGTAAAAATAGGCAGTAGTATTGTACTAAGACACCAGTTGTCGTTTGAAAATTGTATTGCTTTTCCTTCCTGGTTTATATCCGATCATTAACGTTCTAATCAATCAGCTCCTGGTACTAAATACAGCCGCAGCAATTGTACTAATGCAGAGGGTGCCGTTAAACAAAAGAGGGACCTTGTGGTTAGCTTTAGCTGTTAACCGGTTCAGTTCTTTGATTGTAGTTGCATTTATCAGTCATTAGTTATAAACTGAACAACCTGTTCAAGTAGGCTGTTTGTTTCCGTGTTTGAAAGACCGGGTCATTATTGTATTTTAGCTGGATCTTGTGGTTCCGCCGAGTGAGTTCTCTTGTAATAAGTGTTCACAAGTAATATTTTAAGACTTTTCTTCAGAGCGGTCTTCATAACCGACAATCAGTTTAACTTTGAAAATATTAACAGCCAACTGTCTCCAGGGCTTTACTCAAAATAAAATTGTCAAAAGGAACGGGCTGGGATACGGTCCCATCTCGGCGGCCGATTGAAATTAAGAGGTTGATTCTTTTTAAATAAGCAGTATCACTGTCATATTATTTGCTATCTGTTTAACCTGTAAGCACAGGTGCGCATCTTAACATTCTTAACCCCGAACCTTTCGACATACAGTTTTAAAATTAAAAGTTAAGTCATCTGTTTTCAGTAATTGAATCACTCTTGTTGTCAATGGTTCTTATGTAGTTTCATGTGTTGCAGAAGGGTATTTAATAAGACAGACTGTGTCCAGCGTGCTAGTAAACACTGCTGTTTCACCCGATAACTGGCGAACTGCAGGTCCTGCCGTCTTGTAAGCATTGTGATATTGTTTGCTGCAATACAGCACTTCAGATTTTTTTGCAAAGATTAAAAGCTTATTCAAGTTAGGGAATAAGGTCAAAAGAATTTCGCAGATTTATTCATTTTGTTAAGGAAAATTTTTATGGTTAAATGCTTCAATTATCTGTAAAACACTGTTTATATATTGCTAAATAAACAGGTTGTGTGAAAAGAAAGTTAAATTGGTGGGTCCTCCCTTCCACGTTTTCCTTAATTCCAGCGAGTACCACGTATCAAAATGCTTCTGATGTGAAGTAACTGGAGGACTAGAGTGAAGAAAACTGAACGGTGACAAAATTGGCATACAGACTGGCTTGGTAAATGCATTCATAACTGAAAAAATAAAATAAGCAACTTTAAATATGCAAACCATTCATCTGGAACACAACTAACGCCTGAAAAGGACAGAGAAATTTCTTTTAAATTTGTGACCCTTGGACCACTGCACGACACATAAATGTATCTGAGCTCCAGCTGCCAATCAGGTATAGAAACGAACACCGTACACAACAGGTGGCGTGGACAACTACAGTTGTCCCATTCGATCACCAATTGCTCCGACCATTAGTGTTAGGTGAAATACAGGTATTTGGAAAAATCAGCGGTGGCTGAGCATAGCCTGCTTAACAAACATAAGATTTTATTTGAAGAAACGAGAGTGATAGCCCACACATCAAATTACTGGGACTCGGTGATCTGGGAAGCAGTCGAAATTAGACTTAGCGATAATAACTTTAACAGAGACAACGGTTATGCATTTAGTAACACCTGGAAGAGTGCACTGGATAAAGAAAAATCGCAGAGGAAAACTTTCCGCACTTTACCTCCTGATCCAACGGATGGCGCTGCAAGCAATGCGGGATAGAAATGAGATCTATGGAATTAGAGGGCACCACTTCACTACGCGCCATATCGCTGTTGCTGTGACGTATTCCAGCCAATCAGAAGCCGTCCTTTGCATATAAATGTGGGAGCCTCGCCAGTTCACCGCCTCCCATAAACTCGATCCTCCTCACCCGCTCGTCTCCCCGATCCTCTCCCACGCCCGCCCGCTGCCGCACCTGTATTCCCATGTCCCACCCGGTCTCCATCTCTCAACCCTCCTTACCCTCTCCCAAGGTGGCTTCCGCCAGCTCCCCCTCCCTGATGATGTCCTCCTCCCCTCCATCTACCCCTCCTATCAACTTTGACCCTGCCCCACCCCCCACTTCTGGTGTCCTTTCCTTTAGGCACCCTCCCTCCATTCTCTTCCCTTCCCTTCTCTTTCCTTTTCCCCCATCCCCTCCCTCCACCCCTCTTCCCCCGGGCTTCCCCTCCCCCTTCCTCCCTCCCCCCTATCTCCCCTGCCCATGGCATCTCTGCTCTCCCCTCTCGCTCTCCCACTCCCCTTCCTCCTCCTCCTCTCTTGGCAGGTCCCTGGATTCCCACACGCATAGTGAACATTCGCGCGCCGGAGATCATCGCCATCAGTGTCTCGTGTGTGTGCTTCGTTTTGTGTTTCGCGTTCTTTCACAGTTACCACTCCACTGTTCACATGTGCCGTCGCCGTCCTCCGTGTTCTGTGCGCCGTGTCAACAAGTGTTAGTGTTTTTATCGTCCAGCATGAATGGCTTCTTGTTTATTGTTTTTTGTCTCTACTTTTTTTGCCCGCCTTTTTCATTGTAATGTCTATGTCACCTCTTTGTCATATGATTGTACCACTTAAGGCTGAAGAGCGGCGTACTATGCTGCTGACAGCCCGCCTGTATGAGGTGCTAAAATTACAATAAAGAAAAAAAAAAAAGCCAGTTCACGACCCACCAAAGCCATCCATCCTCGCCGCCCTGCCCTGCCTCCACGGGCCGTCCTTCTCCTTCGAGAGTCCCACCGCCTCTACCGCTCTTTTCTCCGCACTCGTGGCCGGGACACACTTACCCGCCACTGGCAATTACAACGACACATCCGCAACCTGCTTACTGCGAAGAAACGCTGTGCCTGCGCCAGACATGTACCAACTCAACACCATGCTCCCAATAAACCAAGTATTGGTCTGCTTCCCACTGCCTTACTGGGAACCGCCCCCCCCCCACCCAGTACCCTCTCCTCCTTGATGATCGTCCCTTTCCTGACAACCTCAGTAAGGCCAACCACTTTTCCTCTCACCTCTCTGATGTTTTTTCCATCCCAGATGATCCCTACTTTGATTATTCCCTCTTCCCTGACGTCATGGACTGTACGAATACCTCTGTTCCTCCCCTTGCTCCTAGCTTCCAGTACTTGGGCCACACACCACCATCTGAACTTAACACTCCCATTACTACACAGGACATCAGCCTCGCACTCCGCACTAAACGCAACACTGGTCCCGGCCACGACCGCATTACCTACCGCCAACTCAAACAATCCCCTCCCTCCTTCCTTTGAGTCCTTGCCACCCTCCACAATGTCATCCTTGCCACTGGCTTCTACCCTGACCTGTGGAAAACCTCCCATATCCTGATGTTCTCCAAACCCAACAAGCCTCCATCTGATGCCTCTTCCTATCGTCCTATCTTTCTCACATCGCTGCTCTGCAAGCTCTTGGAATCCATCCTTATCCAGCGCATCCATCAGCACCTACACCAAAATCCACCTCCTCCCCGACACCCAGTGTGGCTCTACCTTCCTCCTCTGCCGATGACCGACTTCTCCACCTCACTCATCTCCTCTCCCTCCAGCTTAAATCCCATGGCTCTGCCATTTTTGTCTCCTTCGACCTCGAAAATGCCTACGACCGTGTCTGGCATCCCGGTCTCCTGTTTAAACTCCAAACCTACGCACTACCTGTCAGCTACATCCGTCTGAGGGCCTCCTTCCTCTCCTGCCATCCCTCCTACGTTACCATCCAGAATGACAATTCCCACACCTTCTACCCCTCTGCAGGTGTGCCCCAAGGCTCTGTCCTCTCCCCTCTCCTCTACCTCCTGTACACAGCAGATATGCCCGAAGCCCCCCCCCCTCCAGTACACCTCTTACAATATGCTGATGACACCACATTCCTCGCCCTTGCTCCTACCCTCCAACGGTCCCAACGCCTTCTCCAGAATCACCTTGACCTCCTCCAAGACCCAGGCAATCATCGTAGGTTGTACCACTCTCTCCTTCCGGCTCCTGGATTTCTCCCTTACTGTCTGCGCCCGTCCTGTCGGCCTCAGCCCCACCCTCTCCTACCTTGGCCTCACCATTGACCTTCACCTCACCTGGATCCCTCATTTCCCACACCGCCTCCGACTCCACAAACTCCTCTCTGGCCGGATATGGGGGTTGCACCCTTCTACCATCCTCCACACCTACAAATCTTTAATTTGTCCCATCCTCCGTTATGCCAGTCCCGCCTGGATATCTGCCCCCCTCCCCATAAATTCTATAAGTCCCTCCAGATCCTTGAGCATCATGCACTCCGCCTCACCTTCCGTATATGCCTCCCGTTCCCCACACAGATCCTCTATGACCGCATTCCTTTCCCCCCATCTGCTCCTATTCCTCGAACATATCCGCATACTCTACACCTCCCGCCGCCTTGATCCCCCTCACCTCCTGGTTGCTCCTCTCCTATCCCATCCCTGCCCCCTGCCACGTCTTCATTGTTGTGTCCCCCCTACCCTCCGTCTCTACACCCTTCACCTCCTTTCCCACAGTGGCTTCCATAAACTCCCCCTCCCAGATGATGCCCTCTCTCCCTCCATTTATCCCTCATATCAACTCTGATCCTCACCCCCCCTCCTTACGTCTGTCCTTTCCTGGGCTTCCTCTCCTCCCCTTCCATCCTCTTTTTTCCCTGCCTACCCCCTCTCTGCCCCACTTCTCTCCCACGAGTCCTTTTGCATTTCCCTCCTCTGCCTTTTCCCATTCCCTCTGCCCTGCCTCTCCCCCCTCCCTTATGAATCCTCTGCCTCCTTCGGTCCCCCCCCCCACTTTGGTTTCTCCTCCCTCCTTGTTTTCCCCCTCATCTGTCCAGGTCGCCCCCCCTCCCCCCATCTGCCCTTGGCTACAGTGTGACATCTTTGTGCCGACATTTTAGTGCAGTGTTTACAGTGAGTGTTCAGTGTTGTGTGTCTTTTCCGAAGTGTTGCGAACGGACATGATACTGTCGCTGGGTGTGATTTTATATCTCTTGCGAACAGAAACCAGACTGTCGCCATGTTTTTTAATTGTCTGTATACTATTTTACCTGTCTGCTTCCTGTGTATTTTATTAGCATTGCCAATACTTTGTTTATGTTTTAACTTTCCACAATCTTCCGACGTTTTACAATTTAAGTCACCATTTTATCGCCTGCTTTTATTGTTTCTTATTTCTTCTTACGTTTGAAAAAGTCTGTAGGCGAAGAGCAGCGTACTAAGCTGCTGTCAGCCCGCCCCCTTAGGGGGGAATCGAAATTCAATAAAGGAAAAAAAAGGCAGTTCACGACAGCCATGACGACGACCATGGAGGTAGTGGTCGAAAGCTTGGATTTTTATCCTGAATTGACGCAGCATGTACACCGAGAGACTTTTATTCAAGAAATATGTCGCGAAAGACTTCGTAGCCATATTAGTGATACGTATACAAGTCTCAGGCCCACTTTGTCTCACGTCTACTACCTCAAACAGTATTAGGTTCAGATAGGAAACTGTTACAGAGTGCACCTGGAGCCTAAATGGAACATTACACTCTACTAAATAAGAAAGACGCGAAGGGGCCCCAAGGAGTGGTTCAAATCCACAACCCAGGCTCAGAGACACAACAAGTCGCAAGGAATTATAATCCGATAAATCGCGCGTCTCAATACGGTAACGAACATGCTGCAACTTAAACTCCTTAAATAAATAATCTACCCTAAAAACCCAAAGTAGTGTACTCAGAACAATATTAGATAAAACAACAGCAAATTAGCATCAAAAGACGTTAAACAAATTGTCATTTCCTCCAAGCAGTAACCGAATCACACTCAAACCTCATACATTTAAAACAAATAATTCAAGTCACGCTAACGTAGGATTATCTCAAGGAAAGGTATAGAATAATAAGTTAGACTTACAATAATTAGATGTCCTTAATGGACCCCAACATTCCTGACTGCACAGAAAGATCTGGCGGAATGACCATACACTGGCGCATCAGTCTGTTCAAAGATAAATGGTGCTTTCAGAAACGAACTAAACACTAAAATTATACACACTAAGCTTCCAGGCTTAAATGGCAAACCAGAATATCGACGCCATCGGACGCCAACAAGAACTACTATAGCCAGAATGGCACAATAAGTTTCGTATCGGCAAACCACAAGATAAACTGCATACGGAGTTTCGTGATTGATAATCAATTGTGACGTCTCCTTGCAAGACATTTGTAAAATCTATATAATATATGAAAAAAACCATTTTATCTGTGGCCTTATATTTCATTTCTGTATGAACAGTTATCAATTATGTGGATTGTGTATAAAAGAAATAATCATTTTGCATTTTTATGTTTGTGATGTGTATGTCAATTCTGCAAATACCGTGTGTGGTCGGCGAGTGTGGAAACCGACGCAGACAATGATAATTCAAATTGTAAGATATATATATATATATATATATATATATATATATATATATATATATATATATATATATATTAAATTGCTTATGAATAGCGGAGGTTTATACATTACTCTCTGTCTTCTCGTAGCCGTGAATGTTGTAAGAGCCTGTGACGCTCTCTCGAACGCATGGTTCGCTTTCATTTGTTTTTTGATCGAAAAAGACGCCATTGGGCACTGACGTATAAAAAATTTTATGTTAATTTTGAATATAGAAATTGTTAAAAATACTTGTAATAATTAGTAGCTCGCTTGCCCAGTATTTCATCCCACATTTTTAGCCCTTTTCAGTGAATTTAGCACTTTTTTGTGACGCCGTTTAGCGCCACGATCGCGGGAGCCGCTGCCGCGGCAAGTTTAAACTATAATTGAATGAAAGCAGTTTTCCCACAACTAAGCGGGCAGGTAACTGTACATTAAAATTATTTCTTTCAGCTTACCGGAGACCACAGAGGAGGACTGCAGATTTCATTATGTCATTTTCAGATGGACATGGGCTACTGCTAATGCAATATTAGTGCTGGAAATAATTTACGTAAATCAGAGAGTTAAAACTTTACTTGTGTCAGATCAAAGACTGCTGTGTTGAAATCTGGTCTGGTTAATAAAATTAAAATTATTTTCAGTTTCATGCTCTCGTGTTAGCAGTGGCAATTAATAGTGTTCAAATGTTAAAAAATCCACTGCAGCTTTTATGTCTAGCAAGCATTGCATATTGCAACTTCTGTGCGTGTAATAAGAGTAATTTTCAGTGCATTTGAGAGACTAAAGTAGCCAAAGACATGTTTAATTTCGTAATCAGTTACAGTAATGATACAGTATTACATTTCTAACAAGCCAGGTCAGAGTTATCACAACATAGTTTTGCAAATTAAAGATCATACATTCACTGCAGGAAATCTTTTAGTGTTGTGTGTATCCCCACATAATAGATGAGAGTGCACAAAGTTAAATTTTCAACACAGAAACCAGTAGTGAGAACTGCATTTTATCTTTCGTGTTTGCAACGATAATCAACATTTGGTTTACTTGAAGTGCTATGCAATATAAACTGTATTATAGCCAAAGATCATAAAAGTTCAATCCATGACTTTATTACTGCCAAGCAAATGAATAAAGTTCGTTTACATTCAACCAAACTGTATATAAAATCAAAGTGCACGGGGGTACGTAACACAAGCCGTAATCTGTTTCAGGTTCATCACATTTGCAACACGAAGCGCAGAAAATGTGTCTCCAGGGAATGACGTAAATACAGTGATACCACCTTATTACGTCAGTTGAAGTCCTCGTCCAACAGCATCAGAAAGATGGGTCATCGTGAGTCACGACCCCCAACAACATGTATCGGCTAACGACCGCCAAACTTCTTCGCTACAGAGGCCATCTCAAAACGCGTCCAGGACAGTCTGCGCTGACCCGAAAAAGAGTTTTCATTGCGACAGTATTCGCCGCCAAGGCTGCTTCTCGTAACCACTACCAACCACTCACTGCTACTAACTGCCCCTCACTTCGCAAGTTCACTCGGTCGATAACCTCTCCCCTTACACACCACCTCGCGACCGCATCACGTGCGCTGAGAGCGTGGAGGGGAGTCGATAGGATTAAAGCCGAAACGACTCGTTGCCCAGTGTCACCCAGCAGGAAGCCAGAAAACTTGACAACGCATTGTCATGTGGAGAGGTAAGTATGGAATTCTTCTGTCCAATGCTAAATTAGCATATGAAATACTCCACCTACGATAGTCATATGCTGGTTACTACTGCGAACACGAAAGTCTTCAAGCTCCTACAACACAGCTGCTTACCGTTATCGCACAGGAGGGACCTAGGGGGCCATCATTGGCAAAAATAACAGACAATTCTTGAACGATGACGACGTGGAGGACAGGGCGATGTGTGGGAAACTGGACACTGCACCGACCACCATCAACCATATACTGCCCAAAACTAAACACGTGAAATCGATGTGCACCCTGTCCCAAGGTGCTCCAGGACTGGCTAAGGCGAGAACAGGTGTGGTGGTGCAGCTTGGTTCTGCGCACAGATATCGCTAGCCTGTACCAGACGGTCAATATCACGCTCGATCGCCGCCACTAAACGTGATGTCGCGCCAACATCTTCAAAAGAGCCATATCCCGTGCAATGCATGTAGCAACTGGAGTGTGTGATTTGCCTAAGGGATGCAGCGTTCTCGGAATGATATACGACAATTCAAACAAATAACATTACTGGTTTTATTTCTATAAAGCAATTCACAATACTTAACATTGATTAAAGTGAACGTGGCTAGTGAGAGGCGACATGAAAACAGTAAAGTTCTTGCTGTACACAAAGTCCTAGTAAGCACTTGATGCAGATCACGACAGTGTGATAGCGTAACACTAATGTTCGTTGCAGACTGAGGCAATCTGAGCAGCCGAGGCTGGCAGGAGCGGCGTTTATATTCACTTCTTCCAGGTGTCGCTCTTGGTACGGCGCGGTCCAATTCCGCGCACCATTGGCCGACGTTTCCTCGCCGTCTTGTCTGCTCTTGCGTTCCGCATCTTCGTCCCGGCGCTTGTGGTTACGCCGACGAGCACAAAGGAGGAAAATGTACACCACTCCGGATCTGCAACCCAATGGGATAGCCTAAACGATTTTCCGGAAAAGAGGTCACTGTAGATGGCGGTCGTAACTTCTCGTGCTATCAACGGAGAATCTGACAGGATATGCTGCAAGGCAACATTCGATGCGAACGCAAGATCCTCCTGCCCCTTCGAACTCTGGACTGAGTCCCACCGGTAACAGCGATAATGCGTCCGTACTGGCATGCTGGATGTGGAGCAGTAATGAATGTCATAGCAATAGTTACTGAGAAAGAGGGAACACCTCCGCAACCGATAGGCAGTGTCAGGGCCAAGTAAGGAAACCAGTGGCTTGTAATGAGGAGGAACGTGGAACCATACAGGAGAACGTGAACCTTTTTAACTCAGGAAAAAAATTTCTACTGCCACCTTTTCCACCTGTGAATAACTAAGCCGTGGAGTGGAACGTATATCGGAAAGACATATTAGAGGCCACAGAAGGCGAAGAGTTCATTGCAGTAGACAAAAACATTCTTTCTATTGAGGTCGAAGTTCGAAGTTGAATGGGGCAGTGAAGTTACGTGGTTGCGTAAAGCAGGTCCAGGTGAAACCAAGTTAATTGTGGGATGTTTTTACCAGCTACCCGAATCTGCTGTCACACTGCACAGAATGTCTATCATCAGATATCTTGCATTACTAGTTTGAGGCGACATTAACCTACTGTGCATGGACTGGGATCTCTATGGGTTCATTGCAGGGAGTACGGGTAGATAGTCACGCGAAGTATTTTTGAAAACATTGTCTGAAACCTATCTTGAGCTGTTAATACGGCAGCTCACAGGCAGTGGAACTATCTTAGGCCTTGTAGCTACAAATAAGCCGGACCTCGTCGACCACATCAGCATAGAATCGTGGATTAGCGATCATGATTTATTGAGCTATGGTTAGCAAAGTTAATAAATCAGTTAAGAAAGGTAGTAGAGTGCTTATGCTAGAAGGAGCAGATAAGCAGCTGTCAGCATTTCACTTAGACAGTGAAGTGACATGGATGAAGTTTAAGCAGATTTGTAAATCGTGGTGTGGAGAATTACGAGCCTAGCAAGTAGGTTAGGGAATCATGGTTCAATAACGAGATTCGGAAACTGTTAAGGAAACAGAAGCTGTCGCATCCCCTGCTGAAAGAAGAACGCGAAAATGACTACAAGAAATGTTTAGACAACTCCTACCACTGTCATACCTTAAAAAAATATCTGCCACAGAAAATTCTGTACCTATGTAAAATTACCAACTAGGTCTAAGGCTTACATCCAATCACTTGTTGCCCAAGCTGGTGTAGCAGTTGCAGATAGTAAAACGAAACCTGAATTTTTAAATTTTACGTTCAAGAAATCATTCAAGGAAGAGAACAGTACAAGCATACCTTTGTTTGACCAGATTACAGTTGGGCGACATAGTAATAAGCACCCCTGTCCTAGAGAAACAACTGAAGGAGTTGAGACCAAATAAATCACCAAGCTCTGAAGGAATGTCAACTCGGTTTTTCAACGGCATTGGCCCTTTAGCTTGCGTTTATCGCAAATGGCTCAGCGCCAAATCCCAAGCGACTGTAAAAAAGTAAAGGTAACTTCTGTGCACCAAAGTGGAAGAAGAAACGACTCGTAAAATTATTGACCAACATAAATTACAGACCAACATACCTAACATCGGTTTGTGGCAGAATCCTTGAACGTATTCTCAGTTCGAATGTAAAAAATTATCTTGGGGCCGAGAAGCTTACGTTCACGAATCAGCAACGTTTTAGAAAGCATCGCTCGTTCGAATCTCAGCTTGTCATTTTCTCACATAATATACTGCAAATTACGGATGAAGACAACAGGCAGGTACCACATTTCTAGATTTCCGAAAAGTGTTTGACACGGCGCCCCACTACAGAATGTTAAAGAAGGTATGAGCATATGGAACAGATTCACAGATATTTGAGTAGCTCGAAGACTTCTTAAATAATAGAACCTGATTTGTTGTTCTCGACGGCGAGTGTTCATCGGAGACAAGAGTATTGTCAGGAGTGCCCCAGGGAAGTGTGACAGAACCGCTATTATTCTCCATAGGAGAAAGAAGGGTGTTGTGGCGAGATACCGAAAAGTGGACATCGCTTATTTCATGTCTTCAACAGTGCTCCTTCCTACCGACAAGAGACCAAACTACACTCCTGGAAATGGAAAAAAGAACACATTGACACCGGTGTGTCAGACCCACCATACTTGCTCCGGACACTGCGAGAGGGCTGTACAAGCAATGATCACACGCACGGCACAGCGGACACACCAGGAACCGCGGTGTTGGCCGTCGAATGGCGCTAGCTGCGCAGCATTTGTGCACCGCCGCCGTCAGTGTCAGCCAGTTTGCCGTGGCATACGGAGCTCCATCGCAGTCTTTAACACTGGTAGCATGCCGCGACAGCGTGGACGTGAACCGTATGTGCAGTTGACGGACTTTGAGCGAGGGCGTATAGTGGGCATGCGGGAGGCCGGGTGGACGTACCGCCGAATTGCTCAACACGTGGGGCGTGAGGTCTCCACAGTACATCGATGTTGTGGCCAGTGGTCGGCGGAAGGTGCACGTGCCCGTCGACCTGGGACCGGACCGCAGCGACGCACGGATGCACGCCAAGACCGTAGGATCCTACGCAGTGCCGTAGGGGACCGCACCGCCACTTCCCAGCAAATTAGGGACACTGTTGCTCCTGGGGTATCGGCGAGGACCATTCGCAACCGTCTCCATGAAGCTGGGCTACGGTCCCGCACACCGTTAGGCCGTCTTCCGCTCACGCCCCAACATCGTGCAGCCCGCCTCCAGTGGTGTCGCGACAGGCGTGAATAGAGGGACGAATGGAGACGTGTCGTCTTCAGCGATGAGAGTCGCTTCTGCCTTGGTGCCAATGATGGTCGTATGCGTGTTTGGCGCCGTGCAGGTGAGCGCCACAATCAGGACTGCATACGACCGAGGCTCACAGGGCCAACACCCGGCATCATGGTGTGGGGAGCGATCTCCTACACTGGCCGTACACCACTGGTGATCGTCGAGGGGACACTGAATAGTGCACGATACATCCAAACCGTCATCGAACCCATCGTTCTACCATTCCTAGACCGGCAAGGGAATTTGCTGTTCCAACAGGACAATGCACGTCCGCATGTATCCCGTGCCACCCAACGTGCTCTAGAAGGTGTAAGTCAACTACCCTGGCCAGCAAGATCTCCGGATCTGTCCCCCATTGAGCATGTTTGGGTTTGGATGAAGCGTCGTCTCACGCGGTCTGCACGTCCAGCACGAACGCTGGTCCAACTGAGGCGCCAGGTGGAAATGGCATGGCAAGCCGTTCCACAGGACTACATCCAGCATCTCTACGATCGTCTCCATGGGAGAATAGCAGCCTGCATTGCTGCGAAAGGTGGATATACACTGTACTAGTGCCGACATTGTGCATGCTCTGTTGCCTGTGTCTATGTGCCTGTGGTTCTGTCAGTGTGATCATGTGATGTATCTGACCCCAGGAATGTGTCAATAAAGTTTCCCCTTCCTGGGACAATGAATTCACGGTGTTCTTATTTCAATTTCCAGGAGTGTAGCTGTAACCGGCGTTGTCAGCTACGTTGACAAAGGAAGTTTTATCAGTTATCTTTCTGTGAAAACATTAGGTTTTTCGATCGTTTCATGTAAGGTAAGCCACTCATATTACTTTAGCTGCTTCACTTTGATGTAGAGCAATATTTTGCAGTATCACGGTTCACACAATACTTCTTGGTATACAAATATTTCACTGTCGTTTCCTTCGGTTGTATCCCTTTGCGTGTGAGCCTCCGATTTAGACAAATCGTTCGATCAGGAAAATTGACGACTCTACACGTCGGGAAAAGTGACCAAAATGGCGAGGCCCATAACACAGACGTCCGTGGACCGAAACGACGCTCTGTTGCTTTGCCACCAGTTGAAACCTACAATCATGGGTAAAGGGATGTAACGTTAAAGGTTAGGACCCATGTACATCATATGTCATTTCAGATATAAATTGCCTCTGACTTTGGCAATCACAAATTCTGTTACTTGCAACACAAATTGAGTAAGATATCAGATCTCAATAGTACGGCAATAAAAACAGGTAGGTTTTGATTATTAAGAGCTTCAGCTAACCCAAATTATGCAGTACCTCTTAATTAAATTAAAGGCGAACACGCAGGCCTTCCGTAACAGCACCAGTTAAGTAAAATTACCAAGTAGAAAACAGGCAGGCCTTCTTTAATAACAGCTTCAGTTAAGTAAAATTACCAAACAAGAAACAGGAAACCTTCAACGATAACAGCTTCAGTTCAGTAAAGTTACCAAATGCCAACAAGCACGACTTCAATAATAACAGCTTCAGTTAAGTAAAATTGCCAAGCAGAAATCAGTTACCCTTCTTTTATAACAGAAAATAGTCAGGCCTTCAACAATAACAGCTTCAGTTAAGCAAAAGTACCAAATGCAGAACAGGCAGGCCTTCAATAATAACAGCTTCAGTTAGGTAATATTACCAAATAGAAAACAAGCAAGACGTCTTTAATAAGAAAGACTACCAGACAGAAAACAGGTAAGCCTTCATGAACAGCTGCTACAGTCACGTAACCATGAGTTTGAATTGCTTCCTTACAAGGGGTGAACCAGAAGGCTTATAGCAAGGAGCACAAGACTGCACCAAATAGGAAGGTCAAGAAAGGTTACAACGAGAGGACCGGCCTACCAAGGCCCTTTTCGTTAGGTGTGGATCGGCAAAAGAAATATTAACAAAGCAAGGTTAACTACGAGAAAACAACAATAACTATCCAAACGGTGTACCCGCGTCACTGCATGATACCGCCTCTGCAACAACGGCGAAACTCCCGAAAGAAAACTAGGTTGACAAACCCAATTAGATACCCTCAGTAATTGCAAATTTTGAGACCCAGGCACCTCCAAAGCCAATATAATTAACAGAGCTATGACGTCTGCAATGCCTGAAGGTATCTTGAGGCCGGCGACCGGCCATATTACAAGAGAAAGGTACTTACCTGGTGCTCGAAAACGTTTGGCAAGGAGGTCGGCTAGAACCCAACATCGGTGCTGCATGACGCGAGGGCGGGGATGGAGGGGGGTTTGGCCACAAAATAGAAGAAATGCGTTATCCCTCTGGCTCAGGGAACACAATCGGCTCACAAAGTTTAGATATACTTTTAACAACCAAAGACAGCATCGACTCAGTAAAAGTAAACAACAGCAACAATTCAAGGAACAAACGAGTGGTGAAATATATCAGCTAAGAAATCACAATGATCGCAACTGACCTATAGGTATCAATAAGAATATAACAGTTAAGGCCTCAAAATCCAAAACTTATCTGAAATTCACGAATCGAGCTGAAGCTGGCCATTCCAAAGGCAGTCCAGAATTCAGCTTGACGAAATTGACTTCAACTCTCTCATCGATTTGCCACGTCCCATAGCTGGTTGGTCAGGCTACACATGAAGACGGCACTCGAAGTCAGCCACGGATTCATTCGGCTCCAAAATTTGCCCAGAAACCACTCTCCGGACTTCGTGTCCAAGACTCTTGTGCTTGTGCTCGTCTTACTCGCTGGGCGAACCTCTCACCATCCTCTTCACTCTGACAGAAGAAGAAGGTATAACACTCTCGTCTGCTACTGTTATACCTTAACCTCAAAACTGGAGGCAGTTTGCAAAACAGAATTATTTTGTTATAGCAATTATGGTATAAAGCAACCGAGCAGTGTTACCCCCTGAGAGGAATTTTGTTATGTTGACCGTGTTGTTCCTAACGGAAGTGGCTTATCGGAAATGAAAGTCAAAATTACGTAAATATTGGAATAGTAACATACAAAATTTTGCCTAGCTATATTGTTTACAGAATAAGGGAAACGGTCGCCAGCCTAATTAGGCAAGAGAAAGATTAACGTTCTCGTTTATGAAAGTAGGTATAAGTAACTATAATGGACAAACACAACCTAGACTTAGCCACACGCGAGTGCAATGAACTCTGACACACATATGTTTTAAGATTGAAACTAACAACTGGAGCAGCACAAACTATTTACAAAAATTCTAAGAGATACCGAAACACCCTATTACTTTCAGGCTTACATAAAGTGAATGGTCTTTATAACATTACTATTAACATGCACTTCCAATACACAAGATACACAAACACTTAGCAAACTTGAATATATAATGTTCCACAACTGCAGCTTTCTCACTTTTACTACAGCGAAACACAATACTGACCAAATTGCAAGAACTGACTCACCTTTAAGAATTTACTGCAGACAATAATGTGATCGTTTGCCTTATAAGCCTCAGTCTTAAGAACTTTTAATATTGAAGTTAGCAACAGCACTTTAAATAGCAGTTTTAATAGGAAGATTATTTTGAGCAAATAACATTTACTTTAACTCACTCTATTGCCACATTAACTTTAACTTTCCCTTTACTAAGTTCAAGAGGCATTAATTAGCAAAACTCTAGGCTTTAATTTCTTTTAGTAAGGACACTCGGATATCACTTTAGCTCAAACGGAGAGGAACCTGAGAGGTGATATGATGAGGAGAAAAATCAAGGTAGGTACATAAACTCAGATACAAATTACCTTATATTTCAGCACATTAGCACGTCCATTAAGCTGATCCTTCACTATACATCATTATAGTATTACGTTGCAATGATTGCGCAATGTGGTGGCAACTGCCTGTTGGGTGGTGGAATTGTAGGCAGAATTGCTGGACTTTGTCATTTCTTGGTGGCGATGATAGATACAAACTCCAGAATAGTTCCAGCTATTTATCCATCCACCCGAGGCCTTGGAAAGAAGCAGGAAAAGTCTCTCTCGGAATCAGTACAATATGCACACTTTGCATAGCAGTGCACAGTTTGGTAGCTCATCTCCGACCGGTGGCTCGTCCCCGACTGACTATCAGTTCCACCTTTTCCACCTAGGCCAACCACAATTTGCGCGCGCTACACAGTTCCGTTCCCGAGGGGAACCACTACACCTTTTACATACAGAATAACTAAGAGCCCTAAGTGAGGATCAGCAATTTACATAACAGCGAACAAATATATTAAATAAGACAGAACATTTTCACATATTGACACTTCTACAAAAAATTATTCACACAAAATTACAATCATATACAGTAAGTTCTGTTCCCTCCAAATGGGACAAAGAATTTAAATTACAGATACACTACTTTGCATAGAATCAAATCACGACATCAAAGGTTTGACAAAGAAAAGAGTACACAATTTTATGTTATCGATTCAAACACATTTACAAACGATCAACAATGTAACATTAAATAAAGCAAAAAAAAAAAAAAAAATCCATACAGCATAAGAGCTGTGGTGTTACAAAGGGACAGGTTAATAAATGGGCTTAAGTTGATGAAGGTGTACTCTGAAGATCTTACCAGTGACCAGATGCCTGACAAACAGGTTAACCTGACCAATAGTTTTGAAGATAGAGCATAGGCCCAAGAAACGGGGAGTCAACTTTCCGATACCACCTTGACTTGGCGAAATTTTGCATTTAACACTGTGCAGTACGAAGCATCCAAGGCACTTCCTGCTGATCTCTTGTTTGCGCATCCCATCAGTTCCCCTTGTGGCATATCAATGATCTGTCTTCGTTTGTTACTCCTGAAGATCTTAGGGAAAATTGGAAATGGCCCAGCAATAACATTAGGTTAGCCCACGCTGTCAGGTACGACAATATAATAGGAACAGACGCCCCTTTCACGGTAAGGTAGGAGATAAGGTTTTCGTATTGAACTGTGTCGGTCGGGTGAGGGCTGGTGCCATACTTGTGAAGTTCACTCCTCGTTTCACAGGCCCATGCATCGTCCAAATTCTGTGTGCGGTTAAGTTGCTTGCCAGGTATCTCGCCACTGGTAAAGTCCACAGGGTGCACCTTAATCAACTTCAGCCCATTAACTAACCTTCCATTCTTCTTCTGTAGGCTAGAGCAGGTCCATCGGTTTAAGGAGGGGGATTGGGGGGGGGGGGGGGAGTTGTGCTGTGGCGGGTTGGTTGGCGTCGCCTGTCGAATTTCTGGCGCCACTAGCATGATCTGTCGTGTGAAGTCCCTCTGGTTTGAAGCCACTGAGATCTTTGCTCGACGTTGTTGATGGGGATGGGGCGTGTTATGGCGTGGTGAATTGCAGAATGGTAACAAAGCAAGAAAGACGGTGTGAGAGGTCCACCTGGCAAGTAAGGCGAGATCCTGCGCAAGTCTCTTGAGCATGGAGTTCGCCGAGTGGTTGCTAGGCCTATTTGTGGGCCGCTTTGAATCCGTGGTTGACTTCGACTACCATCTTCATGCGCAGCCTGCCCAGCCAGTTATGGGACGTGGAAAATCTATGTGAGAGTTGAAATGAATTTCCGTGTGCAATTCTTGGCCCCCTGTCATACTACAAAGCTTCAGCTTCGATTCGTGATCATCAATTAAGTTTTGGATTTTGAAGTTTTAACTGTTATTTTCGTATTGAGACCTACGGGTCTGTTGCGGTCATTGCGATTTCTTAGCTGATCTACTTCACCACCAGTTGGTTCCTAGGATTGTGGCCGCTGTCTGCTTCACCTCTGTCGATGTTAGCCTTGGTTGTTTGTTAACAGGATATCTTAAGCTGTGCGAGACGATGGAATTTCCTGAGCCAGAACGATAAAGTGTTTCTTCTACGCTGTGGTCAGACCCCTTGTGTTCACAGGTCTGAAAATTTGCAATTGCTGAGGATATGAAATTGGGTTTGGCAGCCTAGGTTCCTTTGGGGCCTTTCTCTGTCGTTGTAGAAGTGGTATCTCGCAGTGACGCGGGTATACCGTTAGGATAGTTATTGTTGTTTTTACGTAATTAACCTTGCTGTGTTAATATTTCTTTTGTGGGTCTATACCTAACGAAAAGGGCCTTGGAAGGCAGGTCTTCTCATTCTAACCTTTTTTGGCGTTCCTATTTGGAGAAGCCTTGTGCTCTTTGCATGTAAACTTTCTGCTGCACTCCGTGTGAGTAGGAAATTCAAACTCATGATTATTTAACTATAGCAGCTGTTCATGAAGGCCTACCTGTTTTCTATTTCGTAATTTTTCTTAACTGAAGCTGTTTTTAAGTAAGACCTCGCTGATTTCTATTTGATAATTTTACGTAACTGAAGCTGTTATTAAATAATGCCTACCTTCTGTCGGTCTAGTAATTTTGCTTAGCTGCAGCTATTTTAAACATGGCCTGCCTGTTTCCTAATTGGTGTTTTCATTTTGCTGACGCTATTATTAAAGAAGGCCTGCCTGTTCTCTTTACGGTAATTTTACTTAACTGAACCTTTTATTATTGAAGTGGTGCCTGTGCCCTTTTAATTAAACCAAGAAATATTTCATAATTTGGGTTACCTAAAACTATTATTAATCAAGGCCCACCTGTTTTATTGCCTTATTGTTGTGATCTGATCTTTTATCAATCTGTGTTGTAAGTAACTTACATTGTGATTGCCAAAGTTCTACCTGCTCCAGAGGTTTTTATGTCAATAACGTAGTAACAGGAAATGACACATGATAGTACTGGGGCCCTAATCTATCGCCTTATAGCCCTTTATCCATAATTGTAGACTTTAACACGCTCGGGATAACTAGCCTCGGTGCTAACTCCCGAATTCTTTTTTTTCCAGGAAGATATTTTATACTCTTACTTTAAAATGGTTCAAATGGTTCTGAGCACTATGGGACAACATCTGTGGTCATCAGTCCCCTAGAACTTAGAACTACTTAAACCTAACTAACCTAAAGACATCACACACATCCATGCCCGAGGCAGGATTCGAACCTGCGACCGTAGCAGTCGCGCGATTCCGGACTGCGCGCCTAGAACCGCTAGACCACCGCGGCCGGCACTCTTACTTTAGCTATAAATATTTGGTGCGATATCTTACAGCAAGGGGGTCTGAAAGGGATACTTGGACATGCTGCAGACCAGGTTTCAAGATCTACCCACGTAACAGAAATCAGACAGGGAGCAGAGCACAAACACTGCTTCAGAGATTGAAAAGTTGCTGCCAGCAGGTTGATGATGATTTTGATGTGGTCGTCCGTAGGAACGAAACCATCTTTACTGTCAGAGACAGCCCTAGAGTCCAGTGGAAACGTTCGTCCGACGACTGACTCGCGTCCCGCCGACTGTAACAAACAGTTGCCAAATGAACATCCAACGGCATACCACACACATGGCCTCCACGTGCGGGCAGTCCCACTGAACACGCAACAATTGACCAACGAGGTTGAGTCGCTTGCTCGCTTGGCGAGGAGAACGACGCCAAGGACCCCAGAATCGCCATGCAAGGGAATTACGATACTGTGACCGATGCGAACCCTTTGAACTCGGCGCAGGCGAAGACAGGCAGCGCCGCAACGTCACTGCAGCAGAATCGTCTATGGCGGCAGAACATGGCGACTTGGCGGGGATTGGGGCCACCTGTGCGGGGCAGCGGGGGCTGTTTACCACGCATACCTAACGGAGCTACCTGCCAGTTATCAGACAGGATGTACCTCGTTGTTTACCCTGCCAATTGGTAATCCAGGCCGCATATGGTTGCTTATAGCGCTTGTGGTTCAGGTTAAACGCAACCATACTGCCACCACATGGGTTCGGTGTTCCAAATACTACGTCAGAAACCGACAAAGCTCATTTCTCATGAGCTTTTACAAGTACTAAGTCTCCGATTGCAAACTTAGCAAAACGCACTTTAGCATCATGACGACGTATGCGAGCATCGGCTTTCAGCTTCATTATTTCTCGCAAACGATCTTTTTTCACACCAATACTAATTTCAATCCGTGGAGGCAATTTGATTATCTCTTCCACTAAACTTTTACTTCTGTCATCCAACAGAATTTCCTCACGTTACAGTAGTTCAAATTCATGCCTACGTCAGTGCCATCCAGCCAGTTAACAATGTGTATAGGCTGGTAATGCCTATGCACACCGTCTCCTGCCTCGTCAAAACTAACTACTATTGTTTTATCTTGTGACGTACATGACAAAGTTTTGCTTTCACAATTAATCACTGCACGGTGCTTTAATAGCCAATCTAACACCATAATTACTTCCGTAGTTAAGTCTGGCACGACGACAAACTCTTGTTCAAATCGTGCCCCACATATCTCGAAGTTGATAAAAATCTGTTTTGTGACCGGTTTACTGGCCTTCCCAGTAGCACCGATAATTTTCACCCCTGTTACTGGAATAACTACGATATCAGGACTGTCTTTCAATAACTGAAATATTTTCCCAGATACAGCACTCAATTCTGCACCGGTGTCAATCAACACGTTTAGTTGTAGGCCATGCATATTAACAGACACTACTATCTGTCTACACTTATCCTCGACTGTTTCTTTACTTTCCCACAGTAAATCCTCGTCTATATCCAGGTCATTCCAGAAAAAAAACCATCCGGCTTTGATCCTAAATCTGGCTTATCTGGCGGCTTTTGCAGCCTCTGTTCACATACAGTTTTAATTTCAACACGTTTGTCCTGAGGCTTAGTCTGTAGCTTCGCCTCCAATACCGAAACCTTTTACTGTAACTCGTTCTATGTTCTAGGGGACTGACGACCTCAGAAGTTAAGTTCCATAGTGCTCAGAGCCATTTTCTCGAGCTCAGTAGAGAACCTCAAATTTTGGAAATCTGCTGGACAGCAAGAAGGCTGCCATATCAAGAGGATAAAAATACACCCTACCTGCCAATGCGGTAAGAATCGGCTCAAGTAATTCTAGCATCTTATCGTAGACTCATTGAAGCCTCCAAACGGCTTCAGGGGCGGCGCTGACCAGAAAGAAAACTGCATAGAGGGCGTCTGGCACTGTAACAGGTGGTTCAATGGCTTATGGTGACTCGATAACAACAGGGAAGAGAACCCCGCGATAAGAAACGAAACCAACTATGTGAATCAATCTACAAGTAGCAGAGAATTTGAAACCAAGCAGAGAATTCCACGGGAATAAACTCAGCTTGCGCATGACGTGGGTAGCTAGTGACTGAGCAGCAGCTCTCGGTAACAAGTGTAAGGCGAGGTCCACGATGGTTGAAATCAGTCACTGGCCTACTCCACTTAATGCTGCCCGCAGTTAAACACTTTTGCACTTTTGTCTGCCCACAATAGTTGCCGCGTGACCCCTCCATGGCAGGTTCGCACTGTTCCGCTGTGCTATCCCAGGCTAGCTCATCTGCCTCCATCAGAATGTCCATGGCACGGATACTACACACAGGAATTCTGTAGACGAAAGTGGAAGCATTTTAAACGTGACGCTATAGAAGAAAGCACAGAGAAAGTATCAAATGAAGAAATAGTAAGCTAAATAAATGTCGTGTGACTAGGGTCTGTCATCGGCTAGACCGTTCGCCGGGTGCAAGTCTACCGATTTTACGCTACTTCGGCTATTTGGGCGTCGATGGCGATGAGATGATGATAAATAGGACAACACTACACCCAGTCCCTGAGCGGAAAATATCTCCGACCCAGCCGGGAATCGAACTCGGGCTCTCTATCCGTCGCGCTGACCACTCAGCTACCCGGGGGCGGACAATAGTAAGCTGAAAGGGCCCGGAAAAGAGTCGAGTGTACACCCTTCCCACAGGAGGGACGGGTTAGTGGGACATCTATTATCGAACCTACACGCAGATAACGTTAGGGAGGAAGCTGCTGTTGAAGAGAAAAATAATAGCAGTAAGCAAAAAGTAAAAGAAAGAAGAGAGATTACAGCGGACATTAGGTGTTGTAGTTAAGGAGAAAGAAAGATTAGCTGGAGATAGAAAATGGAGGTCATCAAAAATACAGGAGAAGGACGATAACGCTTTTTTCTTTTTTTGTAAAAAAAATGAAGAAGAAAGATAAATTGGGAGCAAATGCGAAAAGGGCTCGCGATCTGAGGGTTGCGTGCAACCTTAGTTACGTAGATGGGTGGTAAGAATAATTTCGTACGACTTAGTCGCCTGGTGCAAGTCTTTCTATAAAACACAAACACCAAGCTGGGTAAAGGGACCTACAGTTTAACGTGGAATGTGAACCAAATGTTGCTTTTGGCGACTCCTCACCACGGTAAGAGGTGAACACTAAGTTAAAACGTAGAATCAAAAATCTGTGGTCCGACCGAGATTCGATCCCGCTGCCTCTCGCTTTCCAGGCACACTCTTTACTGTTGCTTTTTTATACTTTTCTTCGTTTCCCAAATTTCATCGAGTAGAGTTTTAGTAATTTTGTTATTACGGAGGGTGGTCATTCCACTGACCGGACATGCCGTGCTACCATGTCATTGGGAGTCAAGCGGTGCTGACATGGTAGATAGTTCATCAACAGGTTTTGATAGGTGAGTTAGGTTGTGTCAGAATATGTGATATATGTGGTTGTATATTTTGATTTCACGCCAAAGCACAGTAGACCCTAGTATTTGACAAACCTTTTCAATTCGATGCCTTCACCCGTTCCGTTTTTTTTTCCGGTTGTGGTACGGAACCCTAAAAATAACTGCCAAATTAATTTCTGCTGTGTAAGGCAGAGTTCTTTGGTGCTAATGGTATAAAACTCAAGTTCTATAGTAATATACACTCCTGGAAATTGAAATAAGAACACCGTGAATTCATTGTCCCAGGAAGGGGAAACTTTATTGACACATTCCTGGGGTCAGATACATCACATGATCACACTGACAGAACCACAGGCACATAGACACAGGCAACAGAGCATGCACAATGTCGGCACTAGTACAGTGTATATCCACCTTTCGCAGCAATGCAGGCTGCTATTCTCCCATGGAGACGATCGTAGAGATGCTGGATGTAGTCCTGTGGAATGGCTTGCCATGCCATTTCCACATGGCGCCTCAGTTGGACCAGCGTTCGTGCTGGACGTGCAGACCGCGTGAGACGACGCTTCATCCAGTCCCAAACATGCTCAATGGGGGACAGATCCGGAGATCTTGCTGGCCAGGGTAGTTGACTTACACCTTCTAGAGCACGTTGGGTGGCACGGGGTACATGCGGACGTGCATTGTCCTGTTGGAACAGCAAGTTCCCTTGCCGGTCTAGGAATGGTAGAACGATGGGTTCGATGACCGTTTGGATGTACCGTGCACTATTCAGTGTCCCCTCGACGATCACCAGTGGTGTACGGCCAGTGTAGGAGATCGCTCCCCACACCATGATGCCGGGTGTTGGCCCTGTGTGCCTCGGTCGTATGCAGTCCTGATTGTGGCGCTCACCTGCACGGCGCCAAACACGCATACGACCATCATTGGCACCAAGGCAGAAGCGACTCTCATCGCTGAAGACGACACGTCTCCATTCGTCCCTCTATTCACGCCTGTCGCGACACCACTGGAAGCGGGCTGCACGATGTTGGGGCGTGAGCGGAAGACGGCCTAACGGTGTGCGGGACCATAGCCCAGCTTCATGGAGACGGTTGCGAATGGTCCTCGCCGATACCCCAGGAGCAACAGTGTCCCTAATTTGCTGGGAAGTGGCGGTGCGGTCCCCTACGGCACTGCGTAGGATCCTACGGTCTTGGCGTGCATCCGTGCGTCGCTGCGGTCCGGTCCCAGGTCGATGGGCACGTGCACCTTCCGCCGACCACTGGCGACAACATCGATGTACTGTGGACACCTCACGCCCCACGTGTTGAGCAATTCGGCGGTACGTCCACCCGGCCTCCCGCATGCCCACTATACGCCCTCGCTCAAAGTCCGTCAACTGCACATACGGTTCACGTCCACGCTGTCGCGGCATGCTACCAGTGTTAAAGACTGCGATGGAGCTCCGTATGCCACGGCAAACTGGCTGACACTGACGGCGGCGGTGCACAAATGCTGAGCAGCTAGCGCCATTCGACGGCCAACACCGCGGTTCCTGGTGTGTCCGCTGTGCCGTGCGTGTGATCATTGCTTGTACAGCCCTCTCGCAGTGTCCGGAGCAAGTTGGTGGGTCTGACACACCGGTGTCAATGTGTTCTTTTTTCCATTTCCAGGAGTGTATGATGAACAAAAAGATATTCATGTCAGTCACTCACCTGGTTCATTTTCATTGTGCATTACTTCTGCAAAGACTTTGCTCGGATGAAGGACATTTTCTCCAGCGCCTGTTATACTGATATCTCCTCACGAAAAGTACTATATAACCAAAAACTAAAAAATACACTAAGGTTGCAGAAGATCCAAAATCGAGTGGGACCTCGTTTTGCAAGACGTAGTGCAGCAACTCGACGTCAGATGGACTCAACAAGTGACTGTAAGTCCCCTGCAGAAATATTGAGACATGCTGTTTCTTTATCCGTTCACAACTGCGAATGTGTCGCTGGTGCAGGATTTTGTACACGAACTGACCTCTGCATTTTGTCTCATGAGTGTTCGATGGGAATCATGGCAGGCGGTCTGAATGCTAAAATCATTCGCTGGAGTTGTTCAGATGACCTTCAAACAAATCGTGAAAAATTGTGACCCGGTGACACGGTGCTTTGTCATCCATAAACATTCAATGGTTGTTTGAGAACACAGTGCAACACTTCTGGCTTTACAGCCATCATATTCACCTACAAGAAGCTCTTCTTAGAGCAGTTGAGAAGGCAGCAGTGTGAAGATGACGTAATGTGGCGTGAGCTATGTTTTTCCTTTATTGTTATTTTGATACCTCATACAGGTAGGCCGGCAGCAGCAAACTTCGCCGCTCTTCGGCCACAGAAAATACAGGTAGTACATATGAAGACACAGAAAAACAAAACAAAACAGTGGATAAAAGACAGTAGACACACAAAGTAAAAAACATGTTCACAGGCATAGTGAATTAAAAAACGTTCAGCACTCGTGTACCAACATAGACGACAGAAGTGACATACATGAACGATGGGGCACAAAAGACGGAAATACTGAATCAATATCACGAAGGCACACATAAACACTGGCGACGATCTCCGGCGCACGTATGTTTACTGGTTGTGTACGATTCCGGGGACCTGCCAGAGGGGAAAGGGAGGGGGAGGAGGGAGAGTGGGAGGGTGTAGATGCCAGTCGGAGAGGAGTGGGGAGTGTGGGGGGAAAGAAGGCAGTGGGGTAGCGGAAGCCAAGGGGTAGAGGGGGGAGGGAGGAAGGGTGGAGGGAGAGAAAGGAGAGAGGGAGCTCTTGGGAAAAACACAGGGGGGTTGAGGGGTGATCAAAGTTAGTAGGAGGGGATGAAGGCATCATCAGGGCGGGGAGTTGGCAGAAGCCACCTTGGGCGAGGGTATGGATAGTGGAAAGATGGAGAGCAGATAAGACGTGGGAATACAGGCGCAGCAGCAGATGGGGGTGGGAAAGGGTGGGAGAGGGAAGCGAGTGAGGGGGATCAAGTTTGCAGGAGGTGTAGAGGATCCGTATCCTTTCGAGGAAAAGGAAGAGGTGCGGGAAAGGAATCAGGTCATACAGGATCCGCGTGGGGGAGGGGAGGGTGGTGTGAGCTACGAGTGAAAGATTGTTTATTCGGTACGTGTATCCTAAGAAATACCGAGTAAATTGTGGTCGTTCTCGGCGATTGGCTGTTGCGTTCGGAAGTAGCGCGCCAAAATGATAACCTTTTGTTATTAATATTAGAAAAAGTGAACAGTGAATTGGTTCTGGCGTAACTGCAAGCGCCGGAACGAAGACGAAGAACGGAAAAGCAGAGAAGGCGGTGAGGAAACGTCAGCCAATAGCCCGCTGACAAGGAGCGAGCCGCCCCAGGAGCGACCTCTGCAAGAAGTGAACATAGCGCCGCTCCTGCCAGCCTGGCCGCTCATATCGGCTCCGTATACGGACAACAGGGGACAGGATTCGCCGAGCAGTGTGTCAACCACCAGGAAAATTACACATAGCCAGGGACTATAATTTTTTTTGGATGTCACCTCTCAAATTGCTCAAATGTCTCTAAGCACTATGGGACTTAACAACTGAGGTCATCAGTCCCCTATACTTCGAGCTACTTAAATCTAACTAACCTAAGGACATCACACACATCCATTCCCGAGGCAGGATTCGAACCTGCGACCGTAGCAGCAGCGCGGTTCCGGATTGAAGCGCCTAGAACCGCTCGGCCACAGCGCCCAGCCATGTCACCTCTCGCTAGTGACATTTGCTGTAACTAAAGTTATGTATTTTCTGTTCTGCTTTATACAAATAAAACTACTAATGTTATTTGTTTGAATTGTTGTATAGCATTACGAGAACGCAACATCCTTTAGGCACCCTATAAGCAAAGACTGGGCAAGATACAACAGACTTTGCTTACATTTCATATAAAAGCATCTCTCAATAGCAGGCTATCATTCCATTATTTCAAAAGTGTTAGTTACCGACAGAATAATAAACAATTGCTAAATGAAATGGCAGACGAAACACTTTGAGATCTTCGGGTCGCGCCTTGCTTGAATGGCGGGCGAAGTGGTTCGGCTGTTAGATCATAGCTCGATAGGTAGTTTCAGAGGACAGACGAGTTGTCTGCCGCAGGCGGTACTAGTTAAGAACTTAAATAGCAATCCCTATATTTTATTTATTTATTTATTTGGACATGTGACTGAGAACAAGTTTGATAGTAATTACACAGACATGCTGTTCACTGTTTTGTTTATTCCCTCTAAAAGTGTGAAGAATGGTACTTGTGATTCATAAAGTGGAATATAACCGTGCAGTTACTCATGTCCTGTCAATACAAAGCGAGTGGCGTCCCGTTTAAACAAACCAATTCAAAATTTAGTTATTTATACGAGTTCCTCGGCCGCGCGGGGTAGCCGCGCGGTCAAGGGCGCCTTGATACGGTTCGCACGGCTACTCCCCCCCCCTCCCCCCCACAGTTCGTCGGTTCGAGTCCTCTCTCGGGCATGGGTGTGTGTGTTGTCCTTAGCGTAAGTTAGATTCATTAATGTGTAAGTCTAGGGAGCGATGACCTCAGCAGTTTGGTCCCATAGGAACTTACCCCAAATATCCAAATTTCCAGTTCCTCGCCAGCAGGTTATTACACACTGAAGATAACGGAGTCACGACCTATGTGCTGATTTCTGCGCACGGACAACAACTATAGAAGACTACCAGTTGGTGAACATTACTCAGACCGAGCGAGGTGGCGCAGTGGTTAGTCACTGGACTCGCATTCGGGGGGACGACGGTTCAATACCGCGTCCGGCCATCCTGATTTAGGTTTTCCGTGATTTCCCTAAATCACTCCAGGCAAATGCCGGGATGGTTCCTCTGAAAGGGCATGGCCGACTTCCTTCCCCTTGCTTCCCTAACCCGATTAGACCGATGACCTCGCTGTCTGGTCTCCTTCCCCAAAAACAACCCAACAACCCAACATTACTCAGAACTTACGCCTTACACTCAGGGCGGTGGAAGCAACTAGGCGCCTCGCGTGTACTGCAATCGAGGGAAAGGATTTATCGTACACACGTAAATCCGTCTCGCTGTCTCTCTCTTTCTTTCACTTTCTGTAACATGAAGTCCATGAATTGCTCCAAATGGTCTGCAAGGAGCCGACCATAACCACTTCCAGCACAGGAAGCAGTCCATTCCGTGTAAGCACAGTTCAAATTATTACAGAGCTACCAATAGCTTGCACAGTGCCTTGTTGACAACTTGAGTCCATAGCTTCGTGGGGCCTACACTCGAACCCTACCATCAGTTCTTATCAATTGAAACTTGGACTCATCTGACCAGGGCATGGTTTTCCATTCGTCTAGGGTCCAAACTATATGGTCACGAGTCCAGGAGAGGCGCTGCAGGCGATGACGTGCTGTTAGCAAAGGCACTCGCGTAGGTCGTCTGCTGCCATAGTCCACTAACTCCTAATTTCGCAGCACTGTTCTAACGGACACGTTTGTCGTACGTCACACATTGATTTTTCCTGGTTGTTTCACGTAGTGTTGCTTGTGTGTCAGCACTGACAACTCTGCGGAAACACCACTGCTCTCGATCGTTAAGTGAAGACCGTCAGTCTCTGTGATGTCCATAGTGCGAGGTATTGACCTAAATTTGATATTTCCGGCACACACTTGATACTCTATGTCTCGAAATATTGAATTCCCTAATTACACTCCTGGAAATTGAAATAAGAACACCGTGAATTCATTGTCCCAGGAAGGGGAAACTTTATTGACACATTCCTGGGGTCAGATACATCACATGACACACTGACAGAACAACAGGCACATAGACACAGGCAACAGAGCATGCACAATGTCGGCACTAGTACAGTGTATATCCACCTTTCGCAGCAATGCAGGCTGCTATTCTCCCATGGAGACGATCGTAGAGATGCTGGATGTAGTCCTGTGGAACGGCTTGCCATGCCATTTCCACCTGGCGCCTCAGTTGGACCAGCGTTCGTGCTGGACGTGCAGACCGCGTGAGACGACGCTTCACCCAGTCCCAAACATGCTCAATGGGGGACAGATCCGGAGATCTTGCTGGCCAGGGTAGTTGACTTACACATTCTAGAGCACGTTGGGTGGCACGGGATACATGCGGACTTGCATTGTCCTGTTGGAACAGCAAGTTCCCTTGCCGGTCTAGGAATGGTAGAACGATGGGTTCGATGACGGTTTGGATGTACCGTGCACTATTCAGTGTCCCCTCGACGATCACCAGTGGTGTACGGCCAGTGTAGGAGATCGCTCCCCACACCATGATGCCGGGTGTTGGCCCTGTGTGCCTCGGTCGTATGCAGTCCTGATTGTGGCGCTCACCTGCACGGCGCCAAACACGCATACGACCATCATTGGCACCAAGGCAGAAGCGACTCTCATCGCTGAAGACGACACGTCTCCATTCGTCCCTCCATTCACGCCTGTCGCGACACCACTGGAGGCGGGCTGCACGATGTTGGGGCGTGAGCGGAAGACGGCCTAACAGTGTGCGGGACCGTAGCCCAGCTTCATGGAGACGGTTGCGAATGGTCCTCGCCGATACCCCAGGAGCAACAGTGTCCCTAATTTGCTGGGAAGTGGCGGTGCGGTCCCCTACGGCACTGCGTAGGATCCTATGGTCTTGGCGTGCATCCGTGCGTCGCTGCGGTCCGGTCCCAGGTCGACGGGCACGTGCACCTTCCGCCGACCACTGGTGACAACATCGATGTACTGTGGAGACCTCACGCCCCACGTGTTGAGCAATTCGGCGGTACGTCCACCCGGCCTCCCGCATGCCCACTATGCGCCCTCGCTCAAAGTCCGTCAACTGCACATACGGTTCACGTCCACGCTGTCGCGGCATGCTACCAGTGTTAAAGACTGCGATGGAGCTCCGTATGCCACGGCAAACTGGCTGACACTGACGGCGGCGGTGCACAAATGCTGCGCAGCTAGCGCCATTCGACGGCCAACACCGCGGTTCCTGGTGTGTCCGCTGTGCCGTGCGTGTGATCATTGCTTGTACAGCCCTCTCGCAGTGTCCGGAGCAAGTACGGTGGGTCTGACACACCGGTGTCAATGTGTTCTTTTTTCCATTTCCAGGAGTGTATTTCTGATATGGAGTGTTCCATGCGTCTAGGTCCAAATATGTCGCGTTCAGAGTCTGTTAAGTCCCGTAGTACAGCTATAAACACGCCGGAATCCTTTTCACATGAATCACTTCAGTAAAAATGACAGTTTCGCCAATTCACTGCGCTTGTACACCATTCGTAAATATACATATCCTATCTCATGAGTTTTGTCACCTCAGTGTTTTACGATATGTTCAGACTAATGGAACCTTTAGACACATTTTATCTCATACGGAATGCGAATCTTGGCATCGCTGATTCATAAATTCTGTTGCGAACGTTGATAAGCTCCCAGCTTAAAACCATACCGAGATTAGCCCTGTTTTATGGCTGCTATTAAATGCTGCAGCACGACGAAGGTGCATGCGAAACCGAGATACAATTACGATTTATACGAGCCGTATTTCAGTTACCACAATTAAGAGAAGGTAGTGCCGATTTGGAGGCTTTTTGTCCTTATTTTTCTTTTTCCAGAGAGGATTAACATTGAATTTGCTTCTGATATTGCGGAAGATTCGTTGGGGGGCGTATGTGGCGCAGTAACGATACCACCCGATGATCTATTTGAAACTGTCAGCATTTAGCAGTGGTGAGAATATCTGCAAGAGAAACGCGCACAAGTGACAGTGAAGAGCAAATCTTTGTAGTTACTCATCTGTGGGAATGTATTCGTGCATGAGACGGTGTAAGGGATACGAAACACAGCCAAGGTTTAGAATTCATTGATGGCATAAATAAAGAAGTATTGTTTAGCACGTGACAGGTAACGGCATAGGAAGAGTTTTTAGCGGAATAAGACAGTGAAGTACATACAGAGGTGTGTGACATTACCGGTGGGGTAAGAATGTCAGACGGCCGGTGTGGCCGAGAGGTTCTAGGCGTTTCAGTCTGGAACCGTGCGACCGCTACGGTCGCAGGTTCGAATCCTGCCTCTGGCATGGATGTGTGTGGTGTCCTTAGGTTAGTTACGTTTACGTAGTTCTAAGTTCTAGGGGACTGATGACCTCAGATGTTGAGTCCCATAGCGCTCAGAGCCATTTGAACCATTTTTTGAAGTTTTCATGTACGCAGTCGAGTGCTGTCTGCGTGTAGGGTGCTGATGTCGGTTGTTACCCTAGAGGAAGTCGTAGGCATGAGAGAAATCATGAAGACCTGTTCAATCTACAAGTGAACACTAGAGACTCCTATTCTCATAGATCTATTAAAAAGTCATGGACTCCGGCCGCTGTGACCGAGTGGTTCTAGGCGCATCAGTCCGGAACCGCGCTGCTGCTACGGTCGCAGGTTCGAATCCTGCCTAGGGCGTGGATGTGTGTGATGTCCTTAGGTTCGTTAGGTTTAAGTGGTTCTAAGTCTAGGGGACTGATATATTAAGTCCCATAGTGCATAGAGACATTTGAACCATTTGAAGTCATGGAAAAGTCAAATAATGATCAGCTATCTCTAACAAAGTTCTATTTCATCCGATGGCATGAGGTTCACAAATGTCTGACAAAATACAATTATTCCTTGCGAAACGCCATTTCGACTTTGTGGACCTATTCTTGAATAAGGTGGCTATTTCGTCGCAATTAGCTAATTTGGACGTGTGGCTTTCTTCATGTGTTCATTTGTCACATCGAATGCTTCATATTCGTAATACAAGAGATACTTGATTTATGAATCATAAAATAAAGTAGTATACGTGGAAGAGTCTTGGGTACGGTGGAGAATTTCAAATTGATTTTGTAATGGTAAGCTAGATAGAGATTTTGAAACCAAACTTTACACTGTAAAGCATTTTCAGGAGCAGATGTGGACTCCGATCCCAATTTATTTAGTATGAACTGCAGATTGAAACTGAATAAATTGCAAAAAAAAAAAAAAAAAAAAAAAAAAAAAAGGAAATTAAGGAGATGGGACCGTGATATGAACTGAAGGAACCAGACGATAATGCGAATTTCTGAGGAAGCTGCACGCTCCGTGGGACAGAAACGGGAGAAAGAAATACAAGTGAGTAAAAATGGGTTATTTTGAGAGTCAAAGTAAGAAAAGTAGGAGACGATTACATAAACATGGCCGAGTAGAAGTCACTGGATAATATAAAAGTCACATTGTAAAGGACTCAATGAATGTAAGTGACAAAAGGTGAAAATATAAAAATGTAGCAAATTAAACAAGCGAAAGGAAATACAGACGTTTAAAACTGAGATATACGAAAAGTGCTAACTGGCTAAGCAGGACAAATGCAAAGCAGTAGAAGCATACATTACCGCGGAAAACGGAGGTAGATTAAAACAGCATTTTCAAATGTTAGTTTCGGTCAATAATTACATGAAACACTCAGAATCGCAATTTTGTTCGTCTTGGAAGCCGTAAGAAATGAAAGTTGCAACTGAGCCGCGCACTATTTAAGCCGTCCGCCCACGGTAGCTGAGTGGTCAGCGCTACAGACTATCATTCCTAAGAGCCCGGGTTCGATTCCCGGCTGGGTCGGAGATTTTCTCTGCTTAGGGACTGGGTGTTGTGTTGTCCAAATCATCATCATTTCATCCCCATCGACGCGCAAGTCGCCGAAGTGGCGTCAAATCGAAAGACTTGCACCCGGCGAACGGTCTTCCCGACGGGAGGCCTTAGTCACACATTTTTTACCCTATAAGCCATTTAGTATGGGTTCCCCCAGAATAACTGAGATCCTTGGGAGAACTAGCAATGACAAAGCTATTGCATCTGGAGTGCTAGATATATATGGCATGTGAAATGGCCCCGAGACATCGGAAAGAATGTAATAATTCCTATTTTAAAAAAGGCAGGTGTTGACAGGTGTGAGTACTACCGGACCATCAGAGTCATGTTATGGTTGCCAAATACTGACACGACTTGTTTAAAGGCGAATAAAGTAACTCACAGAAAACGACGTGAAATAAGTTCATTTTGTGTTTCGGATAATTGCAGATACATGGGAGACAATACTGACGCCATGACGTATCCTAGAAAGACTGAAGAAAGGCAAACCTATGCTCGCGGCAGTTGTAAAATTAGAGAAAGTTTTGACAGCAATACACTCTTCGAAATTCTGAAGGTAGCAGGAATAAAATACAGGGAGTGAAAGTTTATTTACAACTCTTACAGAAACCAGGGTGCAGTTACGAGTCGAAGGACCTGAAAGGCAGCCGTAGTTGAGAACAGAGTGAGACAGGGTTGTAACCTACCTACAATGTTATTCACAACGTACACTGAGAAGTAGTAAAATGAATTAAGGAGAAATAAAGAAAGAGGAATTAAGTTCGTGGTAAAGGTAAGAAAAATCTATGATTTGCTGGTGATACTGTAACGCTGTCAGATATTGCAAAGTATTAAGAAGAACTATTGGACAGAATGGATAATGTCATGAAAAGAGATTATAAGATGAGCGCCAACGAAAGTAAAGCGAGGGTAATACACTCCTGGAAATGGAAAAAAGAACACATTGACACCGGTGTGTCACACCCACCATACTTGCTCCGGACACTGCGAGAGGGCTGTACAAGCAATGATCACACGCACGGCACAGCGGACACACCAGGAACCGCGGTGTTGGCCGTCGAATGGCGCTAGCTGCGCAGCATTTGTGCACCGCCGCCGTCAGTGTCAGCCAGTTTGCCGTGGCATACGGAGCTCCATCGCAGTCTTTAACACTGGTAGCATGCCGCGACAGCGTGGACGTGAACCGTATGTGCAGTTGACGGACTTTGAGCGAGGGCGTATACTCGGCATGCGGGAGGCCGGGTGGACGTACCGCCGAATTGCTCAACACGTGGGGCGTGAGGTCTCCACAGTACATCGATGTTGTCGCCAGTGGTCGGCGGAAGGTGCACGTGCCCGTCGACATGGAACCGGACCGCAGCGACGCACGGATGCACGCCAAGACCGTAGGATCCTACGCAGTGCCGTAGGGGACCGCACCGCCACTTCCCAGCAAATTAGGGACACTGTTGCTCCTGGGGTATCGGCGAGGACCATTCGCAACCGTCTCCATGAAGCTGGGCTACGGTCCCGCACACCGTTAGGCCGTCTTCCGCTCACGCCCCAACATCGTGCAGCCCGCCTCCAGTGGTGTCGCGACAGGCGTGAATGGAGGGACGAATGGAGGCGTGTCGTCTTCAGCGATGAGAGTCGCTTCTGACTTGGTGCCAATGATGGTCGTATGCGTGTTTGGCGCCGTGCAGGTGAGCGCCACAATCAGGACTGCATACGACCGAGGCATACAGGGCCAACACCCGGCATCATGGTGTGGGGAGCGATCTCCTACACTGGCCGTACACCACTGGTGATCGTCGAGGGGACACTGAATAGTGCACGGTACATCCAAACCGTCATCGAACCCATCGTTCTACCATTCCTAGACCGGCAAGGGAACTTGCTGTTCCAACAGGACAATGCACGTCCGCATGTATCCCGTGCCACCCAACGTGCTCTAGAAGGTGTAACTCAACCACCCTGGCCAGTAAGATCTCCGGATCTGTCCCCCATTGAGCATGTTTGGGACTGGATGAAGCGTCGTCTCATGCGGTCTGCACGTCCAGCACGAACGTTGGTCCAACTGAGGCGCCAGGTGGAAATGGCATGGCAAGCCGTTCCACAGGACTACATCCAGCATCTCTACGATCGTCTCCATGGGAGAATAGCAGCCTGCATTGCTGCGAAAGGTGGATATACACTGTACTAGTGCCGACATTGTGCATGCTCTGTTGCCTGTGTCTATGTGCCTGTGGTTCTGTCAGTGTGATAATGTGATGTATCTGACCCCAGGAATGTGTCAATAAAGTTTCCCCTTCCTGGGACAATGAATTCACGGTGTTCTTATTTCAATTTCCAGGAGTGTAGATTGTAATCGAATTAAATCAGGCGCAGCCGAGGGAATTAAAATGGGAACTGAGAAATTAAAAGAAGTGGATGAGTTTTGCTGTTTGACCAGTAAAATTACTGATGATAGCTGAAGTAAAGAGACAGTAACAAGAAAATCATTTCCGAACTAGAGGAATTTGTAAACATCTAATATCAACTGAAGTGCTAGGAAGTATTTTCTGAAGGTACATCTGTGCAGTGTTACGGTAGTGAAATTCCTTACAAACGTTGTGTTATACAACAATGCTGAAAATTAGATGGCTATCAATAACAAATAACAAGGGGTCACTGAACAGGACACATCCTGAGGCATCAAGGAATTATCAGTTTGGTAATGTAAGGAAGTGTCAGTAAGCAGGTTCAAATAGCTGTAGGTTGAGGTTGCAATGCAGACATGAAGAGGCTTCCACAGTATAGTCTAGCATGGAGAGCTGTATTAAACCAATCTTTGTTCAGAAGACTATAACAATATCAACGTGAGTGGGACGACTAGGCTTTTTCGGGATATATCATGATAACAGGCACGGCATATTTGGTATACGCTGCTACAAGGATATCTAAAACTTGAGCATCAGTCTTAGACTATGTTCTTAACGATATCGACAGGGAAAATTGTCAGGTATTTATAAAATGATATTGACCTCTATGATCATTACTATCAGATAGTAAAACTGAAGACAGGCTTGGTTAAATCCTCTTCTCGGAATGTGTATTACTTACTTCTTCTAGGGGATTGGCAAATCATTCCGAGGATGGAGCGTATATGGGAAACAATGTAGGTGCTTAGTTTTCTGAGTTGTACAGGTTGTTTAAGCTTTTCAGTAGAAATTTCCGAAAGCAGCCACTTCAACAGAAACAGCTGAGGAAAATATATAACTGAGGGTATTAAAAAGTCCTCTCGGACACTAATCCACAGTTCCTATATTAATATCACAGATACGAAAATATATACAAAAGGGTGCTTCTTGCTGCAAAAAAAAAAAAAAAAAAAAAAAAAAAAAAAAAAAAAAAAAAAAAAAATCATCTAATGGCAAAGTAGTATATCAATTTCCTTCAAGGAGTAGGTATATAGCCCGTTCCGTCTTCACAAACGCCATTTTTTCCTTAGTCTTCTTGTATCTGTCTTTCCTACAGGTCTATAGTCTATTTCGAGTCTGAGAATTTCTTCTGCCCCCATTCTTTCAATGTGCTTCTTCCCGTGTTCTGTTCTTTTAGTCATGCAAAATATACTTAGTTCCTTCCTTCTTTCAGAATTCTTTACTTTGTCACTCGAAGTACATCCTTTTACTTTCCTAAAAATTTTGTTTCGACTGATTGTATCCTGCTTTGGTTTTTCTTAATTATTGTCTAGGTATAACTTCCTATCAGAACATAGTTATTGCCATCACTTTGTAGAATTTCGAATTTTTGTCTTTCCTGGTTTTATTGACTAATGTTCTATGAATAGTGCCACATTTCATTTGAAATTTATTTTACTTTAGGTGAAAATGAGATACGTTTTCAACTGATTTTCCATTTAGCATTATTTTAGAGCTTAGTAGGTCCTTTACTTTAAAAGCCAAAACTTTGGTTTTATTTTCTGACATTTTCAAGATACATAGTTTATGTACAGATTCAACGAGATACAGAGCAAATTTAAATCATCCTCTGTCTTTTTAAAAATAATTTGGTCATCAGCAAACAGTACAATATTTGAATGTGAATGGGTTTCTAGGAATTAATTTTATTCCTGGTTCAAGTTCTTGTCTCCATTTTAGAAAATATGTATTAAGCAACGCGGGTGAGAGACTGCACCCTCATCGTACTCTTCTGTTAATAGCTATTGGTCTTGATCTCTCTACATTAATTATAATTTCGTTATTTAAATATGAACTTTTTATCACTTACGTTAAGTGTTTAGGATAACCTCGGCCCTCCAATATATTCGACAGCATATACCTATTCACTCTGTCGAAGGCTTTTTCATAATCTATAGACGCAATGAAAGTTTCCAGGTTATGTTTTCGTCTCTCTTCAGTTATCTGCCATTTTTGTAGTAATACTGTCACGGTACGATAGACCTTTCCTAAAACCATTTTGTTCCTCCAGTAAGAGGGCGTCAGCTATTTTTTCACACTGTTATTAATTATCCGTGTATATAATTTATAGCATGTGTTCAACAGACGTGTTCCTTTGTAGCTTTCACAAGCATCTCTAATTCCATTTTTATAGAGCGATATTACTTCTGACACTCTCCAAGAGTCAAGTATCATTTGTCAATCCCAGCAATCACTTAACAAAGTGCAACAGCCTCATTTCTGACATTAAACCTCCACGTTTAATAATCTATGCATTAATGTTATCAAGTCCTTCTACTATTCCATTTTTAATCTGCTTTAATACTTCTTACCTCTCCTCTAATGCGTTACTTCAATTTAATCATTGTTTTCTCCGTATAATACCTCATAGCTTTTTATCCAAGCTTCTTTGTCTATAAGGTGTAATCGTGTAGAATCTTTTTCCTGTTCATTGAGTTGTTTCAGGAATTATTTAGTCATCTCTTGTCTACCAGGTAGATCATTCTCAATGTTTGATATAATTCAATTCCAGGATTCTTGATGAGCTTGTCTTACTACTTTCTTAGCGTAGCTACGTTTCGCTTTATACTGGGCTTGATTTTCTACTTTATTTTTCAGCAGATGTGTAATGTAGACTTTCAGCTTCTCTTTAATTGAATTAGCTAGTTCTTCGTTTCATATTTTGACACACTTTCTCGTCGTAAATTTCTTTTTCTTCCCTAATGGTCTCCGCCTCTTGGATCACACATGTTTTTATGTTTTCCCATTCTGTTTTTGCATTGTCTTCTGCAGATTTAGTCTGTTAGTAATGCGTGAGTCGTTGAAACGTACCTCTTGCACTGTCTTGTTGCAGAAAGGAGACTTAGAAAACTCCGCCTGCGAGTTAACACCACGTAATAGTTTATTTCTTCCATCAAGTAGTCAGGTTTAGCGTGGTAATCACCAGGAAAAGATCTGACTCTATGTCGCTGTCTCTGTGTATTCTTACATCTTGTACTAGTCCTCCAAGTTTTCTATTCAGTACAACATACTGAATAACCGAATATAGTCCCATGAACTCCTTGTGAATTTATGAATATTCTTTTATCTAAAAAAACTATTTCAAATTTTCATTTCCTTTTACGTTACAGAGTGATTAATTCGTGTCCTTTGGTATTTATGTCAAATTAAAGAAGATTCACGGCTATACCTTCATAAATGGAATAATCGTGTCAGTAATTCCAAAATATGGAGAGATAATAGGTGTACAATAAAGACATTGTAGTGTCTCATGTCGTGAAACAAGAAACTAGAATAGGTAGACACAAGTATAGTAACATACAAATCAAAGTTTGGATCTGACTAACAGAAGATCATCAGGAATTGACAATTTTTTAAACGATTGTTCCTCTGTTACTGTGGAAAATTTGAAGCAAAATCTTCCCAAAACGCGTAGCGTCTGCAGTGAATCACAGCGCAAGTGCTACAATGTCGTTTCACACAACAGAGCTTACAGTCAGTAAGACAGAACAGAAATGAAAAAGTAAGACGGTAGCAGGCGTAGGTGAGGTTCCAGTCTCTGTTCTAAAGATTTGAATAGAGAGTATACGAGCCCCATTAGCAAACATAACAAACACCCGAACTTTAGTTCAGGTACTTTTCCAAGGTACCTAAAGAACGAATAGCGCTGTCACTAAAGAAAGATAATGCAGAGAGGATGGAAAATTGCAGATTAGTCTCACTACTGTGAAAGTTCTCAAAAATAATTGAGTCAATAATGAAGGTAGACTAACGAGTTATAGAAATAAATACAATCTTCTTAATGAATGACGGTTTTATCCACGACGTGGGACTCTTACACGCTGGTTTTAACTACTCTTCTGCTACTTGAGAGGGCTCCCATGATAAACGAGTGATCTTCGCACAATGAAACTTCCTGCAAACATTTGTACGGACAGGTGGAAGAGAAATAACGAATAAACCACTGAAAGAAACACATATTAATTTACGTATCAGAAGATAAGATTCGTTAATGGCATCAGACGTTGCTCAGTGCGATACCACCTGCATCCATGACAGCCTGGAGCCTTACTAGAGATATCGTTTAACAGTGGTACGCAGCACTTTATGGAATCTTCAGTTGTCGTGACACAGCTCGTACGCTGCTTGAAGATAGCACATTTCGTCCAGCATTCTCAGTCATGCCAACACTAACTTCTTCAACAGGGTGTGCTTCAATTGTCAGTTGGCCTCTCCCAGGAGTAATTAGCAAATCGCCAGTTAATTCGAACTTCCGAATCGTGTTATTCAAACCCGATGTGGTAGGAGGACCTCTTTGTAATCCTTTTAATTCTTTGACCCCTAGAAGAGCAGCAGAACAATTTTAACATCCATACAATACTGACCATTACAGAGTTCACAAAATTGGTACTAGAGGCTCTTGACAAGGATGATTGTACTGCAGAAATATTGTTATACTTGGCCTATGCTTTTGACTCTGACGACCACAAAAGACTAACAAACGAACTAGAAGGACCAGGTGTAAGAGGAATAGTAAATGACTGATGCACGTTTTACCTGGAAAATGGTGACCAAAAGGTAGGGACAGTTCTTAGGTTCTGTGAAGATACAATTTCAGCAAAGTTATCGCCAGACAAGAAAACTTTCTATAAAGGTGGGCCTCTGGGTTGTGTTAAGTAAATCAGAGGCGGAGAGAGAGAGAGAGAGAGAGAGAGAGAGAGAGAGAGAGAGAGAGAGCGAGAGGAAAAAATTCTCTCTGCTGAACACAGAAACATAGTCTCTGATAAAACGTCAAAACATGTAATACGGAAGACAAATGAAACCGTCAAGTATTACATTTTTCCAGTATGTAGTAAATTAACAGTGAAGACAAAAAGATAGTGTTAACTTCAGTATAAAGAGGGAAAACGCCTCTGCCGATTAACCATAGGTCATAAACCATACATCGTAAACATCAAGTTTATTTGATAAGAATATTATTTGTCAATAATCATGGAAAGGACACACGTACTAGCAAAAACATTATCATCAGTACGTTATGGTCTTAGAGTTCTATCATCAGTTTGTAACAGTGGATGTCTTATAATGATGAGCTAGTTATAAGTTAATTCAGTTCTTAGCTATGGGAGGATGTGACAGACGACGATCGGTTTGGCTTTAGGAATGGTAAATATACCAGAGAGACAATTCTGAAGTTGCCATTGATGATGAAAGTAAGACTAAAAGAAAATCAAAACAGGTTCATAGGATTTGTCGACATGGACAGACCGTTCGACAATGTCAAATTGTGAAAGATGTTCGAAATTCTGGGAAAAACAGCAGTAAGCTACAGGGAAAGACGGGTAACACAATCTGTACAAGAGCCAATAAGAAACAATAAGACAAGACCAACAATGATGTGATTGGATTAAAAGGTCTGCAAAACAGGGATTCAGTATTTAGTTGCTTCTATGCGATCTATACATCAAATAAACCATGACGGAAATAAAAAAAAATAGGTTAAAAATACCGCTTCAGTTGTAAATTACTTTATTTTCACACGACCGTTTTCGGACTGTTATAAGCGCATCCTCAGGTGTCGTACTGGAAGTAGCAAAAGACGAGAGATAATTTTCACACGCCACAACACACAAAAAACAAAAAACAAATTTCTTTCAAAAAGATTTAAAAACTTTTAAAAAACATTTCGAAACCACCGGTCGGGCCAGGTGCTGTGAAACCTATGTCAGTGCGCAAGTGGCACCAGACAGTACTACGGACGACTCCTGGGTTGGGAACACATACAAATGACATCACGACACTTAAGCTGTGCTGTGGTCCCCGAGCTCCGCGTGTACCAGGCGCGGTGTGCAGCCTATGAGCGCAGAACAGGGGGTAGCGGATGCGAACGGGGAGGCAAAGTGGTAAGCCAGAGTGGCAAAAGTTTTGCTATCTACTGACGGAGGGAAGAACACAGGGCCACTATCCCGGCCGTTCACAATTTGAATTTAGTGATTTGTATTCAAAATGAAGAAGAAACAAAAAGTTATATAAAAATACATGATATAAGTTGAAAGTGCATTATGTGTAGTATTGAATAGGTCGGTCCAGGACTGTGGTAAAACTGAGTGGAAGGTGCGATATAAAATTATTACATAAACCGCTAAGCGCAATGAAACTTTCCTTTTACATGAATGGCAAACAAGTTTTAAATTTAATGGGGATTATAAGTGACAACGTGGAACAACGCGCCACAGTCTTCAGTAAAAAGAACATGCACATGTGCCACTCCTATTTACGAACTCTCGTTGCTGATCAACAAGGGAAGTAGCAAAACCTTAGAGTCTACAATGTCAGAAAGTAATATGACAATTAATAGCTAGCAGCAGTGTTAGTAGGCTGTTTAGGTTTTCTTATTGGTAACGCCACGTAGCGCTCTGTGTGAGAATCACTGGCTGTGCTGTGTTTGTATCTGATTCTGTTCCATTGTGTCTAACTTCTGAAGATTTTGTCCCATTTGTTTCTGATTTTGTTCAAGCGTTGTGTCTAACTTTTGTAGCCTTTGTCCCATTTGTTGCATTAACTGTAATAACAATGCACTGGTGTCTGAAACATGTTCCTCAGTGCTTTTCGGCAGTGAAGTTGCACCGGCAACATTTACATTTTGACAAGCAGAAAATGTGTCTTGACTTATTTGCGAAAACGGTGAGGACCCAAAACCTGAATCTACAGTGCTTGCAAAATTGTGTCCTGTCATTTCGGATTCCTGAGGCGAGCTGTTGCCGAGCGATAGATCGATAATGCTTCCCTGTTCACTAACTGTTTCACTGCCTACGCCATTGTTTGCTGCCCGCTCCATTTCCCTATACACAGTTACCAAATTACTACTTTGAACATTAGTTAATTCATTACACGGTGGCGCTAACACACTGCTTTCGTCTTCGCTGTCATTTCTCAGTTTACTTTGGAGCCTAGTGTTACGTTTTTCACACGCCATTATTGTCACAATATTTAACACGATAACACAGAAAAGCACAATTTGAAGAGCAAAAATAAGAGAACACATTAACATAGCACTGAAAATAATATGTAGTTAATTGCTCGCGCAGCTGCGAAATACTTGGTGCAAATCTACATGCATGCCACAACTGTTTTACCGTACAACAGTGAAAGACTGCAACTACAGAGGAGATTTTCTCTACAATTACGAACTAGCAATAAACAAAAGCTACACTAATTACACAAACTACAAGAAAAAATCAGAAGATTCCAGTGAGGTATCCTCGGCTAAGGGTCGACATATATGAAACGTCCCCTTAGAAGAATTATACAAGACTGTCCTTATACTGACACACAATATTTTTGGGCAACGCAATCTGACTTTCAAAATTCCCTACAAAAGAATGGCCCTGACTAACATTAAACTATACGTTTCACAAATCACTTACCTCACCAAAAATCTTCGTTACTCGAACTACTGCAATACAGCGAGCGCCACTACTGCCAGCTAAATAAAAGATTCAAACTACTGAAGGCACTAACTACTGATAGGCATACTTAGCAAATGAAAGATTTTAATAGAGAACAAACAATGTATTTACCTTAATAGTCATAATATATATCGCAGTTCATGACAAATTACAAAACTCCGCCATCTCTCTCCCCACATCCACCACTGCTGGCGGCACACCTCCAACTGAGACTGCACACAGCACAGCCAGTGATTCTCACACAGAGCGCTACATTGTTTGTTCTCTATTAAAATCTTTCATTTGCTAAGTATGCCTATCAGTAGTTAGTGCCTTCAGTAGTTTGAATCTTTTATTTAGCTGGCAGTAATGGCGCTCGCTGTATTGCAGTAGTTCGAGTAACGAAGATTTTTGGTGAGGTAAGTGATTTGTGAAACGCATAGTTTAATGTTAGTCAGGGCCATTCTTTTGTAGGAAATTTTGAAAGTCAGATTGCGTTGCGCCAAAAATATTGTGTGTCAGTATAAGGACAGTCATGTATAATTCTTCTAAGGGGACGTTTCATAGCAGTAGCATTAAAAGAAGACATTAAAAGTGGGGTCAATTTAAAACTGCTAAGCAACCGTCGACAACTAACCGAGGTTTATATTAGATAAGACCTGAGACGAACTTCACAGCTTGAAAGACGGGTTAATTTGTTTTTTGTTAGTGAGGGCATAGATAATACCACAGTACTATAATGCGCCATGTTGTTGCTGTTGCCTTCAGTTCTGAGACTGGTTTGATGCAGCTCTCCATGCTACTCTATCCTCTGCAAGCTTCTTCATCTCCCAGTACTTACTGCAACCTACATCCTTCTGAATCTGCGTAGTGTATTCATCTCTTGGTCTCCCTCTACGATTTTTACCCTCCACGCAGCCCTCTAATGCTAAATTTGAGATCCCTTGATGCCTCAGAACATGTTCTACCAACCGGTCCCTTCTTCTTGTCAAGTTGTGACACAAACTTCTCTTCTCCCCAATTCTATTCAATACATCGTCATTAGTTATGTGATCTACCCTTCTAATCTTCAGCATTCTTCTGTAGCACCATATTTCGAAAGCTTCTATTCTCTTCTTGTCCAAACTATTTATCGTCCATGTTTCACTTCCATACATGGCTACACTCCATGACAAATAATTCCAGAAACGACTTCCTGACACTTAAATCTATACTCGATGTTAACAAATTTCTCTTCTTGAGAAATGCTTTCCTTGCCATTGCCAGTCTACATTTTAAATCCTCTCTACTTCGACCATCATCAGTTATTTTGCTCCCCAAATAGCAAAACTCCTGTACTACTGTAAGTGTCTCATTTCCTAATCTTATTCCCTCAGCATCACACGACTTAATTCGACTACATTCCATTATCCTTGTTTTGCTTTTGTTGATGCTCATCTTATATCCTCCTTTCAAGACACTGTCCATTCCGTTTCACTGCTCTTCCAAGTCCTTTACCGTCTCTGACAGAATTACAATGTCATCTGCGAACCTCAACGTTTTTATTTTTTCTCCATGGACTTTAATACCTACTCCGAATTTTTCTTTTGTTTCCTTTACTGCTTGCTCAATATACAGATTGAATAACATCGGGGACAGGCTACAATCCTGTCTCACTCCCTTTCCAACCGCTGCTTCTTTTTCATGCCCCTCGACTCTTATAACTGCCATCTAGTTTCTGTACAAATTGTAAATAGCCTTTCGCTCCCTGTATTTTACCCCTGCCACCTTCAGAATTTGAAAGAGAGTATTCCAGTCAACATTGTCAAAAGCTTTCTCTAAGTCTACAAATGCTGGAAATGTAGGTTTGCCTAACCTTAATCTATTTTCTAAGATATAATGCGCCATAGTCGTAGGATAAAATGAAAACATGCAACTTTTATTAAGAAGGGACTACTTTACAGATATGTAAAATGAACTAGGTGAACCTTGCGGACCTCACTATAGGAAATAGGCATATGCCGTACGTTCGTTAAGTCTACTAAAGGCCACAAAAAACACTCACCCGATAAAAAATAGTATACATGTAAGTCGTACGCTAATCAGGGACCAAAAAGAGAAGGAAATAAGGCTGCATGCTGCTTCAGAAAAGGCTCCTCTAAGGCCAATCATCAACGCTATTAATGCCCCAGATTACTTATTGGCTAAGGAATTGTAAAGTTTCCTCAGTATGCATTATTTTTTCTATGATTATCATGCCATCAAGAACAGTGTGGAGTTAATTACACACCTCAAACATGTAACTGTAACCAGTGATACGAATCCAGCAAGTCTCGACATCGTAAGCATGTACACGAATATTCCCATTAAAGAGGTGATTCCTATTATTGAATCCAACTTACGGATGTTCAATCGTCTAGATTCACAAAAAAAATAACGAATTCCTTCATTTACTCAGAATTGTCCTGGACTATAACTACTTTGTCTTCAAAGACACCATATATATGGACAAACTGATGGGTTAGCCATGGGATCTCCCATTGCCAGTATAATAGCCAATATTTACGTCAATCACATTGAACATCAGTTTTTTTCAACCCACCCGCAATATCTTCAAAGAGTAGTATGCTACAAAAGATACGTCGATGACATCATACTTTTATGTAATGGACCGATGCCCAGCTACAACTATTTCAACACGACTTTAACAATATGCACCACAAGATTCAGTGTACCATAGAATAGCACTCTGGCTTTATACTCCTATTTTTAGATCTGGAAATTTAGTTACAGAGCAATAATGTTCAACATATTTAGAAAAACAACTACGACTAGTTCTGTTATTCATTGCTCTTCAGTTCACCCAAAGCGGCAAAAAATGGCAGCTCTTTGTGCTATGCTTTACCGAGTGGCCAGAGTCCTTATCTCAAAAGAAAATTACCAGCGCGAGTTGGATACCATTAAATTCATAGCACATACTAATGGCTACAAGCCAAATGTTGTTGAAGTTCTTCATCAGCAAATACAATCGAAAGGGGCTTCCAACGATCTGTACTGGATTACCTAGTCATCTACTAATAATGATAACTCTAAAACATTTTTTTGCTGGTTCCCATATGTAGGTGTTATATATAACAGGATTGGCAATTGGCTTAGGAGCTTATATCCGCCTTCTGCAACTCGCATAAGGTCGGGCACCAATTGAAGCACCACGAAACCAGAGAAGACAGTCATTAGGCTCAATCGGGCGTCTATCGCTTCAGTGTAATGAGAGCCTTTCCTCATACATAGGCCAAACTGGCAGTTCCTTTACAATACGGTTCAGAGAGCATCAGGATCTTAGCAATTCTAAATCCGCTCTCACAAACTACCTGAAGGATCATAACCATTCAATTTCATACATGAACACAAATTGCAGGATTCTACACGTTCAACGTAAGGGCTCGGTTTTAAACATTTTAGAACAAATAGAAATTATCCGCAGCATTTGCCGTGATCCGTCTGCAATTTTAAACGGGCAAACTGCGCGTAAGCATGCAATCCCGCTGAATAACTTTTCTTTTCTGAAGCAGCGTCCAGCCTCATTTCCTTCTCTTTCTGGTCTCTGATAAGTGTAAACCATACATATATACTATTTTTTATCGGGCCGGTGTTTTTTGTGGCCTTCAGTAGACTTAACGAATGTACGGCATATGCCTGTTTCCTATAGTGAGGTCCGCAAGGTCGACCCACTTCATTTTACGTATCTGTAAAGTAGTCCCTTCTTAGTAAAATTTGCATGTTTTCATTTTATCCTACGACTATGGCGCATTGTAATACTATGGCATTATCCATGCCCTCACTAATAAAAAAAATTAACCAGTCTTTTGCGCTGTAAAGTGCGTCTTCGGTCTTATCTAATGTAAACCTCGATAAGTTGTCGACGGTTAGTTAGCAGTTTTAAATTGAACCCACATTTAATGTCTTCTTTTAATGCTACTGCTGCTAGCTATTAATTATCATATTACTTTCTGACGTTATAGACTCTAAGGTTTCGCTACTTTCCTTGTTGATCAGTAACGAGAGCTTGTAAACAGGAGTGGCACATGTGCATGTTCCTTTAACTGATGACTGTGGCGCGTTGTTCGACGTTGCCACTTATATATCCCCACTAAATTTAAAACTTGTTTGCCATTCATGTAAAAGGAAAGTTTCATTGCGCTTAGCGGTTTATATAATAATTTTATATCGCACCTTCCACTCAGTCTTACCACAGTTCTGGACCGACCTCTTCAATACGCTCCTTCATTACACGTAATGCACTTTCAACTTATATCGTGTATTTTTTATATAATTTTTTTGTTTCTTCTTCATTTTCAATATAAACCACTAAATTCAAATTGTGAACGGCCGGGATAGTGGCCCTGTGTTCTTCCCTCCGTCAGTAAATGGCAACACTTTTGCCACTCTGGCTTACCACTTTGCCTCCTCGTTCGCATCCGCTACCCCGTGTTCTGCGCTCATATGCTGTACACCGCGCCTGGTACACGCGGAGCTCGGGGACCACAGCACAGCGTAAGTGTCGTGATGTCATTTGTATGTATTCCCTACCCAGGAGTCGTCCGTAGTACTGTCTGGGGCCACTTACGCGTTGGCATAGGTTTCATAGCACCTAGCCCGACCGGCGGTTTCGAAATGTTTTTTAAAAGTTTTTAAATCTTTTTGAAAGAAATTTGTTTTTTTCTGTTTTATGTGTGTTGCAGCATGTGAAAATTATCTCTCGACTTTTGCTATTTCCAGTACGACACCTGAGGATGGGCTTATAGCAGTCCGAAACCGGTCGTGTGAAAAAGTAATTTACAACGGAAGCTGTGTTTTCGACCTCTGCTATAATGCTCAGTTGCGGATGTTCTTCCAACATGATTGTTTGTAATAAAAAAAAGGTCCAAGGGTGGAATTAAAATTCATGGTGCAAGGATATCAATGACAATATTCACTGATGACATTGCTACCCTTAGTGAAAGTGTAGAAGAGTTACAGCACCCGCTGAATGGAAAGAACAGCGTAATAAGTACAGAATGTGGCCTGAGAGTAAATCGAAGAAAGACGAAAGCAATGAGAAGCAGCAGAAATGAGAACAGAGAGAAATTTATTATCAGGATTGGTGATCACGAAGTAGATGAAGTTACGGAATTCTGCTACCTAGGCAGCAGAGTAATCGATGACGGGAGGTGCGAGGAGGACGTAAAAAGCAGACTGACATTGGAAGAAAGGGCATTCCTGGCTAAGAGAAGTCTACTGGTATCATAGGCTTTAATTTGATGTAGAAATTTATGAGAATATACGTCTGGAACACAGCACTGTTGAAAGGTATGTGCTGAGATTCGATTAGGATAGAGCCAGTGAAAAATGTCGATAGTTCCCAACCGCAAGGTAGGACGTGTAGTACATTTCGAGTAGTAAGAGTTTGACAGCTAACAGAGCTAGGTGCATGCGGTTAAAGTTTGAGTAGTGGTGAGGAGATGCGCAGAGACAGCAGACGTGTTTCGAGTCGGAGCTAGATGCCTGCAGCAGGCAGCCGGGTCGTGACACCATCAAAGTAAGAATTGGCGCTACGCACATAATAAGCTACATATTGAGAGAAACTCGGCACATACCTGGGGAAACTAGAAAGAATAATTAATAAAATAGGTTTTCTTTGGTTAAATAATCTCTAAAAGCTAGACAAAAATCCCATTATTGATGCAATAAGCGTTTTGTGAAACTTTCTCGTAAATCCATTCTATAGAAGTTTTTTTAGTTTTTCACGGGTGCCTTAAAAGTTTGAACAATAAATATTTTTTTTAATAAAATTAGAGTTTCATCTCACACCTTATGTCGTTCTCCGCATCCTGTGCTTGCATTGAACCAAAAGGTACATTAAAGTTTCCATGAGTAAAGCTAATAATTTCATTTATCAGAGTAAAATAATCTATATGCCATTGCACAGTTGGCAAATTATTCAGATCAGGGCAGAATTTTTATTAAGTAACAAACAGGGCCAAAATGAGTAAAGTTATCTAGAATGACAATTTTATGCCATTGCACTACGGCTGAGTTGAATATATGTTTTATTATCGGCTAAACGGGAAGGAGTGCACGAGCTAAGTCCACAGACGCAGCCAGATGCAGGTTGGTGACTTTCATTTATTTTTACCACTAAACTTTCATGCAGTCAGATGTGTATTTTGAGTATTAATTTCCAACAATATTTTGATGCAGTCAGATAAAATTCAGTTCAGTTAAATACGTAGTCAGATGCAAGTTTTGTTAAACACTAAAGCAGTAAAATGCAGTTCAGTCTAGGTTAAATAGAGAATTTTTATTAACAACACTTTCACTGTATGACAGTGAAACACGGAGTGTGGGGAAACCGGGAGAGAATCGAACCATTTCATGTGAAAGTTGAAAATAAGGTGGACTGATAAGGTAAGAAATGAGGTTCTCCGAAGAACCGGTGAGGAAAGGAATATATGGAAAGCGTAGACAAGAGGAAGCGACAGAATGTGAGGACATCTGTCAAGATATCTGGTAATAATTCCCACGTTACTAGAGGAAGCTGTAGAATGTAAAAACTGTAAAAAGTTGGAATATATTCAGCTAATAATTGACGACATAGGATGCAAGCAATTTTCAGATGAAAAGATTGCTATAGGAAAGGAATTCGTGGCCAGATGTATCGAAAGTATCGGAAGTCTGGTGACTAAAAAGAACAAAAAGAGAGCAATGAGACATTCGGGAGATCAAAGTACAAAAATTGAAACGGCAGAAAAGGGCCGTAAGAATAATAACTAACAGTAGAAGTCAAGCTCATTATAAAGAACTTTCCAAAAACTGGGTATCCCCACTCTACCAAGTGAGTGCATTTACCAGGCTTTCGTTTATTTCAGTTAAATATTGGTATTTCACTAATAGTTCTATAAATAGAGGCAGTTTGTACTTATCTTTAGCAACGAAAAACAACCAAAAACCCAAATCATTATCTTCTGTCACGGAACAAAATTCTATAATCAATTGCTGAAGCAGCTGAAAAAGACAACTAAAATCACATTCAAGTTGGCAGGTCAAACGTTCGTTATAAGTAACACATGCTAGACAACAAAATCTTACTTGGAGCGCTAAGAGCAAAGGTTCGGAACAAAAAGGACAAATACAAGCACACCCTCACATTAAAATACCTGATCACCTTATAACGCTTTTATAAGCAAATGTACTTGTACCAAGATCTATAGTACATTGAAAGTAATATCTTTTAATTCTCCTGAACGCAAGTGGAATTATTCTTGTACATGGTAATAGTGCGGATCCAAAGCTACACTCAGGCTCTTCACCGTTTTATGATAAGATATCGACTTATTTACTTTAAAATTTTCCGAGTTTTTTCTGTATTTGGAATTTTTGTCTTACGTAATATGTATGTGTACATTCCTTCAAACCGCGCAGTGAGTTCCTCTTTTCTTTAAAAGTCTGTGTCATTATGTGTGACTCTGGCTGTTGGTAAAGCTTTCTTTTTTATGAAGCGAGTGTTTTACTTTATACGAAAGTGCCACACCTCCGTGTGACAGAGAGAGAGGACTGGGTGGCTTTCAAGTGCAGTGCTACAAAATTGCAAACAGACGAAGTGTCAGCATATTTTTAGAAGGCACCATCCAATGCAGATTCGCCTTTGACGCCTCCTATATGCAAAACTCGTGCACCTCTGACCAAGTATACGCTGGCCTGAGCAAATATAGCATCAGAGCGCTTTAGCACCAGATCATTTGCGATATGAAAGCAAGCTTCAGAATGCATTAAATCGGATATCGCGTTTCTGCCACGTATGATCGTAGGATTTCTTGTCCATCGTGCCTCACGTCGAAATACAAGGCAAATAAATTTCACAAACATAATAAATATACACACATTGATAGCACTCATGTAACGTGAAATACGTTGTCATGTTTTTATGGAACGCTGTGTACTGTGAAATTGACTTTTAACCCTCATGACGCTTTAGACACGCGTTGGAATAGCTTATATCGGTATGAACAGAAAAGTGTTTAATACAATGAAGAACTTAGGGAATTTTTAATTCTTAGGGATTAATGCGCTATTTGTAAAATGGAGCGTGCAGCTTTGTGTAAAACGGGAGCAAGGTACACAATTCTTAAGTCCATCTTTTTGGTTATTTACTAATCTAAACGTAGGAAGATTAGCGTTTAATGACAAGATAAACAGAGATCTCACGTATTTTCTCATACATATATTATCATCCGTCAGTGGCATCACGGAAGAATACACATTAGCAGGCAGACGCAGGCAGACGCAGCCACCGCAGTTTCCTTAATGTATACTGGCCTCAAATAACACTGGTCTACAAAACTGAACTTATAAAATTTTAGAGTACCAAAACAGTTTATCCCCAATGTATTCTGACCTGCCGAACACGAATGTGGCACTGGTTTCTCCACAGCACCCACACTTTTCGTGTAAATGTTATTAGTCACTATCTGATTGTATTAGGTTTTTGTGTTGCTCAAACAATACTATTTCGTCTGTAAATGCTAATTTATCAATACTAAGAGCATGAAATGCTGATGAAATATGTTTTCTTACATACCCAAATTATGCTTGGACGTTTGATGCGCCTCTTGTATATACAATTATTATCCTGCAGTAGTGTCCAAGAGTAGACAGCCCTCGTACATGTTCTACATTGCCCCTGCAGCGCCTCTCCTATGTACACACGGTCTGATGAAATCTTTCCCATGTTCATAGGAGACTTGTCCAAGAGTACCAGAAGATTACGATAAGATTGTAGTAGTTCACTGACTAACACGTCACTATCGTGGTGCTCTCTCATCTTCAAAGAAATCAGAATACAGTTTCTTAAAAGAATACCAGTAGTCCAATTCAAGAGGACTCAAAGCTATGGCAAAATCAGGATCGTGAATAAGCTGTCTCATTTGAGGGCCAAAGCACACTTGCTTTCACTTTGGATTCACTAAGCGCAGGGAATTTCTGACGTAAGTACATAAAACCAGGTCAACCCTTGTCCATTGCAACAACGAAAGACTTCATAAGTCCACGTTTTATGTGAATTGGTGGTAACAAAATGTCTTTAAAATTCACCAATGGAACATTTGCCACGTTCTTCCAACCAGGATCCATTTGTGTACTGGCAGGGCAAATCCGATCACGGTTTTCCCAGTTCCAAAGAAACAGCAATTCTTTTCGCACCATGACTGTAATCCTGTAAGTATCCTAATTACTTTGAAGTCAGCATAGATTTGTCACTTGTGGCTGTTATATTGAATTTTATTCAACAAATGTTCCATACTGCTGTATGTTTCCTTCAAATAAGTGGCATAAGCTACGGGAACAGGAGGATATGCTGCGAAGGAGAACGCTTTGATGGTAGTTTTGGAGCCATCAACGAATAGTCGCCATTCTGCTTTAAAATAAAAAAAAAAAAAATATAGTGGGTATGATGAAATATCAACAACGTTAATTAAAGTATGTGGCTCTGAGTTAAGTAACATATTAAGCTATGTGTATAACCAGTCGTTTATCAGTGGATTATTTCCTGAATGGCTGAAGTATGCTGAAGTTAAGCCACTGTTTAAGAAGTTAGATAAAGAAATAACGTCATGTGGGGTCGCACAAGGTTCCATCTTAGGGACGTTACTTTTTCTTGTGTATATTAATGACCTTTCATCAGTAACATTACCAGATGACAAGTTTGTTTTGTTTTCTGATGACACAAACATTGCAATAAATAGCAAATCAAGTGTAGTCTTAGAAAGATCGACTAAGAGGATATTAGTGGACATTAATCACTGGTTCCTAGGCAGTTCTTTGTCACTAACCTTTGAAAAAACACACTACATGTAGTTCAGAACTTGTAAGGGGTGTCTCACGAGTATACGCCTAACATATGATGACAAGCAGAAGAAGTCGACAGTGTTAGATTCTTGGGATTATACCTTGATAATAAATTCAACTGGGAGGAGCACACCACATAACTGCTGAAGCGTCTAAACAAATCTCTATTTGCAATGCGAATTCTGTCAGTCATAGAGGATATAAAAATGAAAAAGCTGTCATGCTATGCTTACTGTCACTCCATAGCGTCATATGGGATTTTTGTTTGGGGTAGTTCATCAAGCCAAGCTGAAGTTTTCCGGGCACAAAAACGTGCAATAAGAGTTATATGTGGTGTGAACTGAAGAACATCCTGCAGAGGCCTGTTTATACTTATTCCTTAATGAAATTTGTCATTAAAATATATCACTTTTTCAAACCAACAGCTCAGTTCATGGAATCAATTCTAGAAATAAGAATAATTCTCACAGTGATTTAAAGTCACTTACTCTTGCACAAAAAGGTGTGCATTATTCAGGAACACACATTTACAATAACTTGCCAGCAGGCATAAAAAGCTTAAAGATCAATGAAATTCAGTTCAAGAGAAGCCTAAAGGATTTATTGGTGGCCAACTCCTACTCCATTGATGAATTTCTCAGTAGAACCAACAGATTTGTGTGTGTGTGTGTTTCTATATAAAATACAATCTAACTTCTGGACCATTTCAGAACAGTAATTTGTTCGTTGTAAATAAGTATTATAGTGGTTCTGTTATATGTTTATTACCTTATAAATAAATAAAAACATTTTTAAAAAACTTAAATGCGGTGCATTAATGCGATCGTAGTAAACGAGTGTTGTAAATTGATCCTTTCACATAGTGTTCATTAAAAAAATTCAATCATTCCACTTGGGAACTGTGGAAGTTAAATTAGCTTATTTGTTTTAGTTTTAAATACTTGTCATGTATTATTCTTTTTCTGACATGTTCTACATCCTGGAGGACATTCTCACTACGGATAAATTGGAATGAAAGTAAATCTAATCTAATCTAATCTGATATACGTTTCAGTCTCGTAGCATTAAACAGACCATTCATATCAGTGCAGTAACAGAGCGCGTCTTCCATACCAAACAATGGTGCGAAGCCAACCTAACGATGTCGAAAGAAACAGACAGTAGCATCTATATCTAGTAGTTTCCACTGTTTGAGAAGCGAACTCAAAAGTTCAGCTTGTGCCTTAGAAAGATTCAGGTCCCTCACAAGATCATTCAAATCATTTTGCGTTAGGAGATGTGGCATCATTTCTTCAAAATCGAAATCAGAGCTTGCATTCTTCGCGTCTGTACTAGATTCGACCTGGATTTCAACTTCCAGTGACCACGTCTCTGGAGGAACGGGGACAGGTAAGTAAGAATTGTGTGGTGTAAGTCGAATAGCTGACTTGATGGAGGGATAGTTGATCGTCTTTCTGTTCCTGCCCTTCATCCCTGCTATTTTAGCCATGCAGAAATAGCAATCATCTACGTGGATTGGTCGGTTACCCCCTTAACATCGGAACAGGATTGGGTTATTTTGGGGGAGGAGACCAGACAGCGAGGTGATCGGTCTCATCGGATTAGGAAAGGAAGTCGGCCGTGCCCTTTCGAAGGAACCATCCCGGCATTTGCCTGGAGCGATTTAGGGGAACCACGGAAAACCTAAATCAGGATGGCCGCACACGGGCTTGAACCGTCGTCCGCCCGAATGCGAGTCCGGAGTGCTACGCACTGCGCCACCTCGCTCGTAATAACATCGGAATATCAAAAGGCTTTGCCACTTAACCTTTATTCTTCACCCAGCCGTTAATAAGAGACGAACAGCTCACACAGACAATATGTAATGGACATTTTCGATCCTCATCACCTAACTTGCACCCGAAATAAAGATCATACAATTTCTTCATTACGAGTGTCACATGTCGTCCGCGCGATTTAATAGTGTTCTCCCCAGAGATGTAGCAAAAGATAATTAGGTGTTTCCAGAATGAGATTTTCACTCTGCAGCGGAGTGTGCGCTGATATGAAACTTCCTCGCAGATTAAAACTGTGTGCCCGACCGAGACTCGAACTCGGGACCTTTGCCTTTCGCGGGCAAGTGCTCTACCAACTGAGCTACCGAAGCACGACTCACGGCCGGTACTCACAGCTTTACTTCTGCCAGTACCTCGTCTCCTACCTTCCAAACTTTACAGAAGCTCTCCTGCGAACCTTGCAGAACTAGCACTCCTGAAAGAAAGGATATTGCGGAGACATGGCTTAGCCACAGCCTGGGGGATGTTTCCAGAATGAGATTTTCACTCTGCAGCGGAGTGTGCGCTGATATGAAACTTCCTGGCAGATTAAAACTGTGTGCCCGACCGAGACTCGAACTCGGGACCTTTGCCTTTCGCGGGCAAGTGCTCTACCAACTGAGCTACCGAAGCACGACTCACGGCCGGTACTCACAGCTTTACTTCTGCCAGTACCTCGTCTCCTACCTTCCAAACTTTACAGAAGCTCTCCTGCGAACCTTGCAGAACTAGCACTCCTGAAAGAAAGGATATTGCGGAGACATGGCTTAGCCACAGCCTGGGGGATGTTTCCAGAATGAGATTTTCACTCTGCAGCGGAGTGTGCGCTGATATGAAACTTCCTGGCAGATTAAAACTGTGTGCCCGACCGAGACTCGAACTCGGGACCTTTGCCTTTCGCGGGCAAGTGCTCTACCAACTGAGCTACCGAAGCACGACTCACGGCCGGTACTCACAGCTTTACTTCTGCCAGTACCTCGTCTCCTACCTTCCAAACTTTACAGAAGCTCTCCTGCGAACCTTGCAGAACTAGCACTCCTGAAAGAAAGGATATTGCGGAGACATGGCTTAGCCACAGCCTGGGGGATGTTTCCAGAATGAGATTTTCACTCTGCAGCGGAGTGTGCGCTGATATGAAACTTCCTGGCAGATTAAAACTGTGTTCTGCAAGGTTCGCAGGAGAGCTTCTGTAAAGTTTGGAAGGTAGGAGACGAGGTACTGGCAGAAGTAAAGCTGTGAGTACCGGCCGTGAGTCGTGCTTCGGTAGCTCAGTTGGTAGAGCACTTGCCCGCGAAAGGCAAAGGTCCCGAGTTCGAGTCTCGGTCGGGCACACAGTTTTAATCTGCCAGGAAGTTTGATAATTAGGTGATTTGAACATACCCGTGATATTATACAAACAGTAATACAAATGCACCACAAAATCAAAACGAAACACTGGGCACAAGGTATATTTGGATCGCACTATTGACACTCGTGAATGCACAGTCAATCAGAGGAAGCATTTCTTCACGACTGATAGGAACATGTGGTTCAGCAGCCAACAGAAACAGACAATGAGTCACACACGCTGTTGCTGTGTTGTAAAAGATTAATAATATGGAATCTTTACGGTAGTGGCGTCATGAGGGCGGCCTTAATAGATTGCATTTCTTGAGAAAGCCAGCTCCTTGCTTTTTATAACCATTCTTGCGTAATGAACTACTTTTAAAACTGAGGGTGCTAAGACAAAAATTCGTGGATAGGGGATGAAAATATGTAAGAAACACCCATTTCCAATCTTGAAAATCTTTTGTTGTTGACCTGTGTAATGATTTTTGCTGATATGCTCACACTGACAATGAGATGAATTTGTATGACATTACTTAACCCTCAAACACACACACACACACACACACACACACACACACACACACACACACACACACACACGATCTGTCCTGGGATGAAAGGTGGCCTGGCTCTGGCCTCACGCACCGCCTGCTCCTATTGCTGCGGTGAGGAAATGCCGTATTTCACAACAGTCATGACAATAGCTTGGTCACGGGCGCGTGCCTTAGACTTTACCTTCATAAATATATACAGGGTGTTTCAGGACTTAGCCGAAAAATTATGAGGGATGATGGATCACACAAAGACGATCGTTATTTGTCAAGCAAAGTATACGTTTTGAAATAGTTTATTATCCTGTCTCAGTTGCACATTTTTGTTTATAGTCAGTGTTTCGATCCTTCAGGATCGTTTTGAGATCTAGGTAGTTGCGTCAGGAACCCATTTTCTCTTCTCGGAAACATATATATGCTCTGATATGTGGTTCTGAGTAGAGAAGACGGGTCACTGACGCAACTACTTAGATCTGAAGATGATCCTGAGTGATCAAGCACGTAATATAAATAAAAAGTGCAGCTTTGACTGAAATGCCTGGGCTAGCAGGACAGAACGGATTAGGCTGTGGAAAGGGGCCAAATAAGTTGCTGTCAGTTGCACTCAACATCCAAACTTTATTTATCAACACGTAATATTACAACAAGAATGCAAAACACTCAAAACTTTAATCGACCTCCTTTGATTAACTTTGGATCTGCTAAAGGCCACACTCAAAATGCAAGACAAAAGGCCTAAGCAAAAAATAGAAATACAAGGTTCTTCTGGAGGTTTCACCCAAAATATTTTCTAAATCTTCTAAACAGGCTGAAGGCCTTAGTAGTTTACTTTTAACGGAACTTGGCTGGAGGCCGCATATTAAGCAATAAGAAGAGTTACAATCAAAAGGCAGAAGGTCTTATCTTAAAACATTTCATGCAAAATTCGGCTGACGGCCCAATACAAAAGCATAACAATCTTATGCCTTCAGAGCAAGACAAGAACATTAATTTAAGAGATATTAAAACTCGGCTAAAGACCGCACATTAGCAATTAATTTAACGGCTTAAGCCCTAGAAAGAAGAGTTCAAATTTTAAAAGACAGAAGGCCTCATCTTAAAACATCTCATGTAAGATTCGGCTGAAGGCCCCATATAGAAGAATAACAATCTCAGGTCTTAAGGGCAAGACAAGAACATTAATTTAAGAGACATCGATATACGGCTGAAGGCCACACATCAACCAAATAACTAAAACCCAAACAGGGAAATTACTATGTAACACACAAGAAACGGCGCTCAGAAGTTTCCAAGGGTCGGCTTGAGATTATAACACTAACGCCTGTTTAGGTGAGACATGCAGCCTGTCCGACGACTTTTTACTCTGAAGGCAACAATCAAAAAATCAGTTCCGCTCCACGCAATCAGTATAAAGACATAAGATTTCAATACAATGACACACAGAATATTGGCGCCCACGACGACCACCAACACCTCAGCTGTTGAACTGCAGGGTATATGCCGCTCTGGACAGCAACAACACGACGAGGAAAATACACTGTCGAAAATTACGTCAACGACCAGGACAGGTAAACGGAACGTCAACGGCCACAAGGCAGAAAATGCCGCTGGTCAACTCCAATAACTGGGAACGAATTAAATTAAACTCCACAGGAAGACGGCTGGAATCTTAGCCGACTTGAATACAAACACGTTGTTGCTCGCGGGACTGTCCCAAAAGCGACAACCAGGATCAAACGAAGAAAACCAGGATCAAACGAAGAAATGTAAACAGTTGAGGCTCGATAGTAGGTTAAATGAGGACTCAGCTTTCATGTCCAAGATCGGTGGGCGGCGAACTTCGTAGCACCCGCAAGCAGCACCTCACGCTCCAACCGTGCGTGTGCACCGCCAGCGGCCCCGGCCGGAGTGCGCGTGATAGAGGTTTCCTTGCTGCTCCATGCCAACTGACCGACTGGTCACACACCGCCCAGCCAGAAACTATATCCGCCACTCCAAAGATAGTACAGCAGTACTAGTATCTATACACGCTGGTGTTGCCACTCACAGAGAGGACAGCAACATTAGCACGATAAATGCCGGAGAAATAAAACCACAGGACTGCAACGAAGGTTTGACCCAAGATAAGCATGACTCGAGCCAGCCACCGCTCAGTGACGGAACAATAAATAAGAATTATTGTAAACATCAATACAGTTGCTGATTCTCTCAAGATAAATATGTCGGCTATAGTGACATAAATTTTGGTTCGCTTTGGTTATGCTGTGGAGTCGTACCAGTTCTGTCACATAACTTGTGTTGTAATATTGTGTCTTCAGTGGCATGTATCTTACAGTGCTGCATTCAGCTTGTTTTTTTGTAATATAGTATCTTAAGTTTCGTGCATCTTACCTGTCCTCAATTGAGGTTTTATTGCCTGGAAACAAGGGGTGCGGATTTGATGAGCTCACTGACATGATTGTGTGTTACGGTGAGGCGAGGGTAAACGTAATAGCAGCTCTCCATATCTACGAAAATCGGTTTCCTGGCAGAAGAAACGCGCATGAAAGTACCTTCACTGCATATCATGGACGCTTGCGAGAAACAAGGAGTTAAGGAATTTTCGTCCTTAGTATGTTGGTGGTTGTATGCTTGGCGTGAGCTCAGCCGATTTTAAGGGTAAAGTGAACTGTATATTTAATAACGGATCTTCAAGTAACACGCGCATGCATGGCAACATGTCACTTATCTGTTTGCAGTGTGTTTCAGGAGAACAAAATACACGCGTATCATCCTCAAATAGAGCAGGTTCTAGGACCAGCTGATTATGCAAGTCGTACACAGTTTGAACCGTGGTTCGTAGACAGAACAGGCGATAATTTCCCTTCCATACACATGTTTTTACTACTATTTACAGATGAGGCCTTCTCTACGCGGGACATGTAAGTTAACAGTACGAACTGTCATATCTGTGGACTATGAGAACCATTATGCGGTTGATGTTAGATTTTTGGGGAACTCTGAATAGGATGGAGACCTGTTGCGTGGCAAACGTGACGCCGCTTGATTACTTCCTTTGGGGACAGGTCAGGAGTATGGTTTACGTTATTCTAATTGCCATTAGAGCTCAGCAGATAGTCCGAACACTGATGCATTCTACCAGATCCCACACAATCTAGATGTCCTCCGCAGAGACGAGCGGGCACTGATAGTAAGTCACAGGGTGGTTGGTTCAACCATTTTGTAAACTACTGTCAGAACATGCATAACAATAATAATCGGTAATTTCGTGGAGTTGTAATTGTTCATTATTGTCTTAACGCGTTTAAGATTATATGTTGGCTAATAAACAAAAACTACCCTATTTGTGTGACCTATCGTTCCTCAGATCTTGTCGTTGAAGTCCTTAAAAATCACTCTGTGACAATAAGACAAAAAATACGCACCACAGAGGAGTTAAACAAGTTCGTCACAAATTGTGATTCACACAGATATGGATGGAAAATGCGAAACTGTAAACTTTGGCGGCCTATGGATGAATGTGTGATCCTGCGGCGGAATTTCACCTTGCAAGTAGCAAGGATAGTAACCAGGGGACTTGTAGATTCCTGGCCATAACGTCTGACAGTAGCTATGCCCTGCTGACAGCCGTATGATCGACATACGCAGATTCAGCATTTGAGAGAGATCGTGCAGTTGGCCTCAAAGAAGCCGGTTAGAGTAATCGGCGAATCGCCCGACATTTGAATAAGAGCGACGCCACCATTTGACGGTGGTGACAGGAGTGTGCGAGTCATGGTCGAACAAAGCGTCATGGCGGAAGCAGTTGACCTAGAGAAACAATAGAGCGAGACGGCCGAGCAACCGGCAGAGAGGCACTCAGAGCCCCGGATTCATCATTATCATCAATTCGACGTGCTTGTGATGCTTCAGTGACAAGGGCCATTAATAGGCGGCTCAGAGAAAGCGGGCTGAACTCACGGTGCCCCCTGCGCTAACTACCATTGATCTCTGTACACCAACAAGCCCGTTTGCAATGATATTGCCCCATTTTGCCTGAAGTTCCATTGACTGCGTAGAATTGTCCTCAGTGATGAGTCCCCTTTCGAACCGATCCTCGATGAACAACCCGCCTGCAGACACCCCTGACATCGGTGAGATACAAACTTCACTGTCGCCTCTCGTACGGCCCGACAACCTGGACTGACGGTGTGGCATACCATTTCATTCCATAGCTGGTTGTCATCATCGGCACCCTGAGAGCACAGCGGTAATTCGAATATGTACTACGCCTCATCCTTCATGACAACCCATCTTGGGCTTACATTTCAGCAAGATTATTTATTTATTTATTTATTTACATATCAAGTTCCGTAGGACCCGTGTGGAGTTGCTAGTCTCCCATCGGGCGCCTCCCCAGGTGGCGGATAGGGGAATGCCCACCAGATATGGAGGGTACCGGGGAAATAAAATACCCGGGGTGGACCAAAACTAGCAACTACTGCCTTGTAGTTTAGGTATTGGATTACCAAAGGCTAAAGGAAGAAAACCTTGAGCAAAAATTACCTGGTCCTCCAGGTTGGGGGTTAATGCGATGGGCCAACTCCCCATTCATTGGAAAAACCTCACTGGTTAAAAAGCCTATAAGATTACAGCAGGACGGATGTAATAGGAGACGAAAAAGGCTAAGAAAACGGACTGTCTTCATTGGTGTATGGAATATACAATACAAAATAAAGTAGGAGAAGTGATTAAAGAAATGGAGGCTAGAAATCAAGATATTATTATACTCCCAGAAACTAAGAAAAAAGGACGAGGTATTGAACGAATAGGATCATATACAAATTTCTATAGTGGTGTCCCAAAAAATCAAAGAGCAAATCGGGGGATATCGATATTGATGAAAAACAAATTCAAAAGAATGGTCACAAACTGGGAACCTATTGATGAAAATCTGATTAAAATTAATATTGATATTCATGGATGCAAAATTACTATTATAGGAGTATATGGAATAAGCGAAGATGAACCAATTTGTAAAAAGGATGATTTCTATGATAATTTAAATGGAATCATAGAGGATATCAGGAAAACCAGGGAGATTATTATTGCAGGGAGTTTAACAGTAGAACTGGAAGTAAAATTGGAAATAAAATTATAGGACCATTTGGAGAAAATGTTATAAATGATAATGGTAATAGACTTATTGATATCTGTGAACAAAATTCATTGAAAATATTAAATGGTTTTTATCAACATTAAGAATTACATAAATACACATGGCATAAAGATACATTGAATCAAAAATCAATAATAGACTATATTATAATTAAACAGCAAACGAGGATAAAAATACATGACATAAGAGTATATAGAGGGGTAACTCTTAGCGATCATTATTTGGTAAATTCCAAATTTTTATTCCCCTTCAGAGGAAAAAGCACTGAAGAAAATCGAAATTGTCCTATAGAAAATATACAAACAGAAATCAAAATTCCTAAATATAATTTGAATAGTTTTGAGAATGAAAGCACAATATTTTTATATCAAAAGAGATTAGATGAAAAACTGGTAGAAACAGAGTTTGATAATACATAAGACCAATATCATTATATTGTAAATAAACTACATGAAGCCACCAAGGTAGCTTTAGGAGAAACAGAAGAAACACGTACAAACCATCCATTATACTACCGGAATGAAGAAATTAAAAAGGAAGTGAAATTAAAGAAAGAAAAATATTTAAAATAGTTAAATACCAGAAATCTTCAAGATAAAATAGAGCTTAATGCACAACAAGCGAAAATCCGGAAAAAGGTTGCAGAAGCAAAAAATAAAGTTTGGGAACAGTCATGTCAAAAAATTGAATCCTATATTGGTGGTAAAAGAAACACAGAAGCATGGAAGCATGGAAAACTATAAAAAATTTAAGGAGGAGTTCCAAAGAAACAACACATATTAAGTATATTACTCATGACTCTTGGGAAAAATGTTTTAAAAGTTTATTAACAGAAAACAGGGAAGAATACTTGGGAAACCATGAATATAATGAAATGATAGATCTACAAGCAGAGAATTACATCCGTTTGGAAATAGAGACAGTAAAAACTGCAATAAAATCTTTAAAGAATGGAAGGGCTACAGGCATTGGAGGTATTCCTGCAGAATTATTAAAATTAGGAACAAAGAAATTAATGGAATTGTTAAGAAACCTTTTCGAAAGATGTTTAAATGGGGAAGACGTCCCAAATGATTTGAAAGTAGGATATATTTCAGTGATACATAAAAAAGGAGCGAAAGATGAGTGTAAAATTATAGGGGAATAACAGTGATCAATACCTTCAGTAGATTATATGGAAGAATTATTAAATATTTGTTAGAACAAGAATACAAAGAAAAGGAGGCTGAAGAACAAGCAGGTTTTAGAGCTGGAAGATCAACAATTGATCATATCTTTTGCCTACAACAAATTATTGAAAAAAAAATGGTTTGGGCGCAACCTATACATTTTGTATTCAAAGATATAGAAAAAGCCTATGATAGTGTGCCTTTATCCAGTTTATGGAAAGCTTTAATATCAATAGGAATAAATCCAAGAATAATTAAAGCAATTCAAAATTTACATAAAAATTCTATTTCAAAAATAAAAATTGGTAAATATCTATCACATGGATTCCAAGTCACCAAAGGATTATGTCAAGGATGTAGCATCTCACCTACATTGTATAAAATATATACAGAAGTAACTTTACAGAATTGGAAGAAAACATGTCACACTATGGGAATACCAATAAATGATACAACAATATACTCGTTACAATTTGTAGATGACCAACTGATTATAGCCCAAGACTATGAGGACATAGAGTATATGACCAGAAAATTGATTCAAGAATATAAAAAATCAGGTCTAAATGTAAACATGAATAAAACAAAGTACATGGTAATTGGTGGAGTGAATGGAGACTTAATATTAGAAGAAGGGATGGGAACAATAACAGCTACTGAGGAATACAAATATTTAGGTGTGAAAATTACAAATGATGGGAAACAGGACAAAGAAATTAGATCAAGAATAAATTCTGGAAAGACGACAATTTCTTTATTGAATGGAATTCTCTGGGACAAACACATAACAACTGATAACAAAATAAGGATTTTTAAAACAATAGTTAGGAGCATTATTACATATGGTTCAGAAGTGTAGACAACAAAATGGCAACTGAAATCAAAATTATTAGCCACAGAAATGGATTTCTGGAGACGTTCAGCAAGAATATCAAGACGAGAAAGAATAAGAAATGAAGTAATCAGAGACAAGATGAAATGTAAAAATTCAATTATTGATTTCATCGAGCACAAACAACTTAAATGGTATGGACACATCAGACGAATGGAACAGGAAAGGCTACCAAAATGCATAATCGACTGGGTACCAATTGGAAGAAGAAAAAGGGGACGACCACCTGATACATGGATACAGGGAGTTCAGTCAGTAATGAGGAAGAACAACATTCCTGAAGATTTATGGACAAATAGAGAAGAGTGGAGAACAATAATTAGTAACTTACTGTAATCTAGAATAGGTGCTGGAAAAATGTACTCACATTGTAAATCCAGAATAATAAATAATAAAAGTTCCGTAGGACCAAATTGAGCAGCAAATCTCCAAGGTCATGGAACGTGTCAGTACATGAAATTACAACATAAAAGTAATAACAGATAAAAATAAACGTTCGTGAACCTGAAAAAAGTCAGTCCATAAGTTTAAGTAAACACTATCAGCTATACAATAAGAATCAGCTTAATTTTTCAAGGAACTCCTCGACATAACAGAAGGAGTGACCCGTGAGGAAACTCTTCAGTTTCGATTTGAAAGCGCGCGGATTACGGCTAAGATTTTTGAATTCGAGTGGCAGCTATTGAAAATGGATGCAGCAGTGTACTGCACATCTTTTCGCACAAGAGTTAAGGAAGTCCGATCCAAATGCAGGTTTGATTTCTGCCGAGTATTAACCGAGTGAAAGGTGCTAATTCTTGGGAATAAACTAATATTGGTAACAAGTAGCGACAATAAGGAATATACATATTGAGAGGCCAATATGAAAATACACAGACTCGTGAACAGAGGTGAACTCACACCACTTATTGCCCGAATTGCTCGTTTCTGAACCAAAAATATCCTTGTATAATGGGAAGAATTACCGCAAAATATAATACCATACGACATAAGCGAATAAAATAAGCAAAGCAGACTAATTTTCGTGTCGAAATATCACTCACTTCTGATACCGTTCGAATAGTAAAAATAGCAGTATTAAGTCTTTGCACAAGATACTGAACGTGGGCTTTCCACGACAGCGTACTATCTATCTGAACACCTAGAAATTTGAACTGTTCAGTTTCACTAATCGTATGCCCATTCTGTGAAATTAAAACGTCAGGTTTTGTTGAATTGTGTGTCAGAAACTATAAAAACTGAGTCTTACTGTGATTTAACGCTAGTTTATTTTCTACAACTCAGGTCATGTACTGCACTGTTTGAAACCGAGCCAATGTTGCACACAACATCCTTTACTACCAATCAGCAAACAGACTTATTTTAGAGTTACCCATAATACTAGAGGGTGTATCATTTATATAAACAAGGAACAGGAGTAGCCCCAACACTGGTCCCTGGGGCACCCCCCACTTGACAGTACCCCACTCAGATCCCACATCAAAGCCGTTATCAACATTGTGAATAATGACCTTTTGCTGCATGTTGCTGAAGTAAGAGATGAACCAATTGTGAGTTATTTCCCGTATTCCGTAATGGTCCAACTTCTGGAGCAATATTTTGTGATCTACACAATCAAATGCCTTAGTTAAATCAAAAAATACGCCAAGCGTTCGAAACTTCTTTTTTAGCCCATCCAGTACCTCACAGAGAAAAGAAAATATACATTTTCAGTTATTAAACGACTTCTAAAGCCGAACTGTACATCTGATAGCAAATCATATGTAATAAAATAATCAATTATCCTTACACAGACTTTTCAATAACTCCCCCCTCCCCACCACAAACACTAGGAGAGTTTGTATTGTTTGTCTTCATATCGGAAACCCTACCTACACCAGCAACGTCGCTAGATGTCTCCCTATTTGAGAACGTTTGGAGTATTATATGCAGGACACTCCAACCATCTAGGGGATTCGATGATCTGAAGCACTAATTGGACATAGTTTGGCACGATATCCCTCAGGAGGACATCCAAGAACTGTATAAATTAATGCCAAGTCGAATAACAGCTTCAGAAGGATCGGAGGTACGCCAAAGAGTTATTGACTTGTTCAGTTCGTAAAATTCATTTTCTTGAATAAATCATTGAGTTTTACTAAAACTGTAATCATTTGTCCGTACATGCACATCATATCTACCGATTTCCGTCTCATGCGGGTACTTCCTTCGTGGTGCATCTCTTTTTTATTAAATTTATTTGTGGAAGCACTGCCTGACAAGGTTCTTGCAAGGTTCTACTTTCTGCTTTACATTTGCTGGTAACTTTTTGAACCTATAAAAGGAGACACCTAGTACATGGACAATATTTTTAAAGCCAACTCAGTCTTGAATAGTCTTTATTCATCCCGATATTCGAAAAAAGGGTTGTTTTTGTGTAGTATGTAGCTCTTCGTTCAGCCGGAGAAACAAACAACTGCGCATTTCTTGTCTAAGAAATGTAAAATAATAGTATATAAATATACGTGAAAGAAACACTCAGAAATCAGTTTGTGCTAGAGTAAATTAGTTTTCTCGCTTGTGTTGACGGTTTTGTAGGTGGGAACAACTCTCTTTGTCACGAATTAAATAATAACATCGGTCACACACGTTACAATTTTTCGCCTAGTAAACACAGAATTTTCTCGAAAGCACAGTGGTAGAAGAGAAGATACGCCTTTATCTCACTACACAACTGCATCAGTTTTTAAAGGCCCAGGTAATTCACATGTACGTTTCCTTTTGAAGCTCAGATTATGTCAAACTGGTTCAGTAGAGTTTATCAAAGAGTGGAAAATGTTTTTGATATCTGCGAAGGCTATTGCAATACTTTGTTCTGTATCTTGTTACCAAATATCTACTTCATGTTGAATATTTTCTCCGAATAAACAAACTTCTGAACCACCATCGTACCACCGCAGCTGACGGTCTAATATCACTTTAACCCTGTTCAAGGGAATTATCGACCATACCTACTGAACAATAGTTAAAAGGGATGTTTTTCTAGCGGCTGAAGTGTTGTTTCTTACCTTGGTCATTCAGTGAGTGCATCAGGGCTGATTTTCCGTCCGCCTTGCTATAGTAAATTTTCTCAGATATTACTTGCAAATCTTAGATTATACTATCTGTGGTTACGTCCATTTCAAGACCTCTTCTATTCACTCAGCACTAACTATATTTTTCTTCAGTGTCTCTATTGGTACATCAATTTCCTCAGCCCTAAGAGGGGCTTTCCCTGAAATTCCAATATCTGTCTTGGAACTGAACAGATTAGCTGTTATCTGAAGTCATCTGAGAATACTAACCGGTTCTGATTGTTAAGCTGATTCTTACACTTCACTGTTTGAAATCCGTATTTGGTGCTTGATAGATTTTTAACCTATTTTTATACATTTAGTACACGTTACAAAAGTTATTGTTGGGAAGGTTGACCAATATTTCAACAAGTTTTGTTTCCTAAATGTATTTCCAAGCAACGCTAATTAATTGTCTTGTATAAACTGTTCGTCATCCTCACTCTCTGCAGAGAACTTCACTTTTTCCTATAATTTCGTTCTTTACTTTTAGTGACATGTCAAATACCACTATGCATAAATGCAGGCCTCAGTTCCACCTTCACAAAATTAAATAGAATGGAACAACTACAGCCGTCCTTACGACGTTGTTTATTATATGGCTAACAGTTTCGGTGCTTCATTGCACCATCTTCAGGCCTTAACTGACGCTGAGGGAGTTAACATCAATCGTATATGTGATTCATCAGTGGCCACCATCTATGAACTGGTCATAGGTGTTTGATGAATCATGTATACGATTGGAGTTAACTTCCTCAGCGTCAGTTAAGGCCTGTAGATGGTGCTATAAAGCACCGAAACTGGTAGGCATAATAAATAACAGCGTAAGGAAGGCTAAATATGTTCCAATTTATTACATAAGTAAACGGCTGAAGTCCCTCAAAGTTCCAATCATGAGGATATTCATACAAAAACAAAGATAAGTGGTGTTCTGTCAAGTATGTCAGTGTGCTAGTGTAGGGGAAACAGCAGCTATTTAATGGAAATGAGGACGCAACCTACATTTAATATTTTTGAGAGGAGTAACATTATTGTTAATTTCACTACATCAAATTTTGCTTAAGTTAATGTGAATTGTTTACAACGATTGTTAGTTATTTGAGCAGCAGATTCTGCCTGTTAATATGTATTTGAATTGTCCCAAATCCCTGAATGTACTGTTTCAAGACGTTTTGCGTTTAGTTAATGCTTCTGACACACAGTGTGAATCAGAGCTAGAACTCTAAGGACATAATTTTAATGTCTTGCGATGAGCAGGAAAGAACTAACAATTGATTTTGAACACACCTTATTATAACCAAAACACCTTCTTTGCGTGCAATAATTTCCAAACGCAAGAACAACAATAAGTACTTTAATTTTTGTGCTAGCGGAAACCAGATAAGAGCACAAGACGATAGAAAGAAAATAACCAAAATACTGCTCTACCACAATTACAAAGACACAACTTTCTACTGAAGGCTACGACAAGTGTCTGCAAGGCTAGGACCAGCGTAGATATCCCAAATGAAGAAACCTTTGATAGGAAATAATTATTACATGGAAGTACTCTGATGATGTGGATGCCGTCGTTGCAAGAACAGCATGGAATTGTGTCATTGTTCTGCTTGCATTCACTGAACCCTTTCACGAAGTGATCGGATATCTCTTTATGACTATACCTGTCAATACTGTTGTGTGTTACTGTTAATGTACAATCAGAACTTCTGGGTAAACACACTCTGGAATGAACGCAAGCTTGTAGGCGGTGAGTAAAGGGGGCACTACTGCAGTGAGTCATAATATTCTTCTTAGATCTGCAGCTTGATCAAACAATCATCTGGACACAATATTTCTGCGGTCCCCATGGCCGCCATCTTCAGGTGGGAACGCTGATGCTAATCCCACTGGAACTGATTCAAATCGTGAATAGAAATACACCTAAATGCAGTGTAAAGCTAACAGCGCATTAACCACAAATTATCACTCCTAGCCTTAGCGTAAGTAAACCTACATCACCCCATTGTGATCTCCGCGACGGGAGTTGAGTGATCAGCATTACGGATTGCCGCCCTACGGGCCCGGGTTCGATTCCCGGCAGGGTCGGAGATTTTCTCCGCTCAGGGACTGAGTGTTGTGTTGTCTTCATCATTATTTCATCCCCATCCAGGCGCAGGTCACCCAATGTGGCGTCGAGTGAAATAAGACCTGGACCGAAGTGGCTGGACCTGCCCCGCAAGGATCTCCCGGCCAATGACGCCAAACGCTTATTTCCATTTACCCCACTGTTATCCAGATGATTTGATGAAATCGCTGCAGACTCGAGAGGTTTTTTCCCTTTTTTGTAGCCACTCTTCTGCCTGCTTGTTCAAAAACATAGCAGTAGTATTAATAAACATAGAAAGGTGGACAAAATGTAACAGACTTGAAAAATAACGGAGTGATGCTAGCGAGGTAGAGATGAAATTGTATTGTGAGCTGCTCGGAGCTGGCGAGTTTGGGAAGATGATGCTGATGTCGTTCCAGCTTAATGGCCAGTTCCAGGTAATATGTAGAAGGACGAGATTAGATAGGACATTGAATGGAGGATGAAGATAGAGAGCTTTCGTCGGAGTTGTGAAGAAAAAATCGTTGATTGTGGGTGGGAGAGGGGTGTGGTGACGGGAACGAGCTAGCTATGCCGTCGCATGGGATTGGGTGCTAAGTTTTGATGGGCTTCTCTAGAGTGAGTAGAAAAATATGAGGCGACGCACCTATTCAGGAGAAAAGGAAATGGAGTGGTTTTGGGAGTATGTGACATTTACGTGAGACGCAGTACAGACTACCAGAGTGACATGATGGATGGACATTTGAAGAAAAACAGTGATGAAGCGGATGTCTTCGGCTATTGGAGTATGAAATCCATCGATTGGGTGGATTGGGACACCCAGTACAGGATTAATGGGACATTTTTTGGCTATACCCTCATAGCAGTTAGTGAAATATGGGGAGTAAGTGTTGTGGGATCGGTTGTAAGTGTTACAGATGGTTGGGAATGAATTTTGGCATAGCATTGCTATAGGCTGTTGGCTTTGCACTGGGAGAAGATAAGACGGATTTTGTAATCTTTAGTTAAGTGATGATTGTGGATGAAGTATTTATGTCAGGCTTGGGCTTTGGATTGGGAAGATTCTACATTGTGCAAACGGTGATAGATGAAAGCTACTTTCTGACTGAGGTTGTCTCTAGTTAAGCGATATTCAGAAAAGAAGCAGATTTGGAATGTAGGACTAGATGGTGGTGAATACGAAGGGCATTTCAGACATCCGAGCTGGGACTGGAATTTAGTTCCTGATCAAGGTGCTCTACTGTGAGCTTGAGGTCGATCCCCTGGTGGTTGTGTCCTATGGTGGGCGCACTTAGCTGTCAGAGGTAGACTGGTTATCTGTGCTAAGTGATCTGCATCTGGATCATTTAAGAATGAGTTTAGAAGGATATTGACTGTGGAATGGCGTGAGATTTTGCATGCTTTTGTTATTTTTCTTACCTGGACGTGGTGGGGTTGAAAATAATGCAGATATGGCTGATGCAGTTCTAGTTGCGGCATATGAGATTGGTGTGGGTTTGGTTGTTGCTGGGGTAGGTGTGGCTGGTGCTTCTGCTTCTGGACCCAGACGCAGTGGTGACGGTGATGACACTGGATCTGCGCTAAGGGCTGATGATCCTGCTGGCTGTCGCGGCTCTAGATGTGATGGTGGTGGCGCTTGTATTGGCAGCGGCGGCGATGGCAATGGAGCTGAGTCTCTTGAAGTGATGTCACATGCACTTGAGGAGTCATTTAAGCCTCGGGATGCAGTGAGTGGGAAACAGATGGAGTTGTCGGAGTAGCGGGGGAGGTGGGAAAGATGAGATCACGAGTGGGCAATAAGTGGGGGCTAAAAGAGTGGGTGGAGGTGAGAGTGGAATACCGGTGTGGGCAGATGGTAGTGGACATCATAGTTTTGCATAGATACGTAATCGGATAAGGGCAACTTTGTTGGTGATGAACAGACGATGGAATGCTGAAATCTACCCGATGGAGAGACCCATGGTCTAGTGGTAGCGCCTCTGACTAGTAATAATGATAATAAAAACACGTTCTCAGTGTAACCCCTCGGTTCAGTTTACAGTGATAAAAGCTATAGAAAGAATAATTTAAAATTAAGAATAGAATTTTTAGAGGGGAAAATAGTGTAGAATCATATTCGGTAATTGCAGATAAAAATTATAGTATATCAGCAAGTAATTTAACGTCTAAGTACAGCAAAGCCACGGAAGCTCCATCATGGAGAAGGCAGTGACGTTAAACTTCTGTGATGAAAAACCTATAAAAAGACCTGATCGTCATTATTGCCGCCTTTTTTCCTTGATTGTTTCGTTAAAGGGCGGGGAACCCGTGTCAGTCAGTGAGACAATAATTAGATTGGACTTTATCGTGTTAAGATTCACAATAAACTGTTAGAATAGTACGGAGATTAAAAGTGATGTAGTGTACGATCTCTGACTGTTGGTAGCAACAGAATATTAAGGGAATTTTAGGACTTTAGTGCTAGATTGGAACTTTACGGACATGTGGACGACAGAAACTCAAGTTATCTGCTGATACAAGTGAATTCAAAGGTACCGGTATTCAGATATTAACATGTGGACTTTTGAAAGTGTTGTGTGCCGTTAGTTGCTAATCTGGACGTAGAGCGGGTGCATATCGGCATTTGCGGACTGTTTAGATTCCTCCAGGCTAGGAACGTTTTAAATAGACTATCATCCATCACCATCTTAATCCTTGAATATAGAGTGAAAGTGAAATACAAGAGTGTTGTACTTATTTCATTTACGTAAAACTAATCAGTGAAGGTTTTAAGGAACCAAAACTATTCAGCAGTAAGTCAGCACCATCTAGCGGAAAGCGTACGCTTTAACTAACACGCTAACTGAAGTGAACTTTTACGTGTTTTACGGAGTGCTTAATATGAACTTTTGTGACTCTTTGACGTCCCCACTCCCTCCGAAAGGTGGCGCAGGCTGTCTTAATCATAAAAGGGGAGAGTTTTAGCCGGGAAAATTACTAAAAAAAAGCGATATTTATATGACTCGCAGTAATAGAAAAACACAAGGCCCACACCTCATCGGGGAGTCGACGCTGTCACGCCGGGAAGTGAAGCCGGAAAACCTACCGACGATACGTATCTATGTCGACGTGGAGTACCTATAAAGGAAACCACAAGAGAGTTGGGGATGCTTCTCCTTCCACCATCCTTCACACCTACAAATCCTTGATCCGGCCCATCCTTTGTTATGCCAGCATCACTTGGATTTCCGCCCCTCCCCGGTTCTATAAAGCCCTCCAAATCCTCGAACGCCATGCGCTCCGCTTCGCCTTCCACATCCGCCATCCATCCCCCATGCGCATCCTCTACAACCTCATCCCCTTCCCCCACCTTCTCCTTTCCCTTGAACACATCCGCACACTATATATTGTCCGCCGCCTTGATCCCCCTCATCCCCTGGTGTCTCCCTTCCTCTCCACCCCCAACCAGTTGCTGCGCCTTTCCCATTGTGTCCCACCCTCTCTCCATCTCCACACCCTCCATCTCCTTTCCCAACACAACTTCCACCGTCCACCTCCACCCCCCCCCCCCCCCCGCGGATGATGAGCTTTGCCCTGACATCTACCCTCTTCCTACCAACTCTAACCCCATCTTCCTGCCTCCTCCTCAGGGCTCCGTCTCCTCCCCCTCCCTCATACTGAGCGGCTTCCCCCTCCTACTCGCCCTCCATCTCTTGTGCCTCCTTTCAGTGTCTCTGCACTCCCTCCTGCCCTGTCTTCCCTCTTCCTCTCCCGCCCCACGTGTCTCCTGCCTCTCCGTGAACCCACTGATGCCCCTCCTCCCTTCATCCCACCGTCTGCCCAGCTGCCCCATGCTCTCACCTCCTTTTCCATCCTCTCTGACCTTTCCCTCCGCGGGTCCCACCTGGCAGTTTTATTCTTCGTCATGTATGCTCCAAGTGGGTTTTAAGTGTGTTGTTCCAAAGTATTTTTAATACTGTGGCCGACCTTTAACCTGTGCATGCGCATTCAGTGTCTTCTCTGTGTTTTAAGACTCGCCAACTGTGTTTAACTTTCTGGTGACTAACTGTTCCCCATGAACGTCTCCATTTCCGTGTATTTTTACCTCCATTTTCTCCCCTTACTCTGTTTTATGTTCCCCTTTTTATCTCCTAACGTATGTATCATTTTATTCTTGTTTTAGTTGTCGTGTTACTCAGCTGAAGAGCTGTGGATTGTGTCGCTGACAGCCCTCTCCTGCCCATATGGGGCAGGGGAATGAAATCACAATAAAGAAAAAAATAAAAGGGGGATGCTTCATAAGACCGTGTTCGAAACCAGGCACCACTTAATTCTGATTAATAATCAGCATTGGTGGCCGAAATCTTCTGGCATAAGAAGTCACCCTCTTTCCACCAACAGCCTTGTCAAAAGAGGGCGGTGGAGCTGACAGAGGAAAACTGCCCCTAATGGCGGAAGAATCAGCAATCATCAACAACTTGAGAGTACAGAAGGCAGTGAAAACCACTGTGTGAAATGCACCTAATGTGTATTCTCAGGAAATGTGGCCTGTAATTGAAAAAGTGGCATTATTTTCTCTCCATTGGCAAAAGATTCTGGAATACTCCCCCATTCGGATCCCCGTGAGGGGACTCAAGAGGGAGGTGGCCATGAGAAAAAGATTGAATAACCAACGGAAGGATAACGTTCTGAGTCAGGGCGTGGAATGTCAGAAGCCTGAGCCTGGTACGGAAATGCAAAGGCTCCCTCTAGATATAATGGGAGTCTGTGAGGTGGAATTGAAAGAAGGAAGTGATTTCTGGTCAGATGTGTATAAGCTAATATCAACAGCAGCAGAAAGTGGTATAACAGGAGTAGGATTCGTTATGAATAGAAAGGTAGGGCACAGCGGGTGTAATGCTGAATAGCTCCGTAATAGGGTTGTTATTACCAGAATCGACAGCGAACCAACACTGACAGCGAAAGTTCAGGTATACATGCCGACGTCGCAAACTGAAGATGAAGAAAGTATATGAGGACACTCCCTCTGACCGCTTCACAGCGCGATGTGTGCCAAGTATACGATCGCTAGCCGCAATTGGTACGCAAAACATCACTCCTTGGAGAACCATGTGTTTAGTGTGCTGAAGGATTCTGTGCCTTGTAAAACTAGACATCTATTAATTTATCTTAACGGTGCTCGACATGGTATTGTTTATTTCAGAGTTTTCGTAGAGGAATGATCAGATCTGATTCAGAGTGTACAAAACTCATGTTGATCGCACGTTGGTTATTCTTGTTTCTGTGAGTTTAGAGAATACCAGTATTTCAATTGAAGATTACCTTAATGTATTACAGAAGTCAGCTCCAGCGTGTGATTTACTTTATTTTCTAGAAGCTACGAAGACTTACGGAATATTTTAGCAGTACAGGTTGCATAGTTCCGTGAAAAGAATTACATTAGTACGAATTTGGGAAACTTTACGTACACACATAATTTGTTGTCCGAGTGACTTTAGTGACGGCAGTGCGAGTGGAAACATTTGATCCCTGTCGTCATGGCTACTTTTACTCCTGGCGATTACTTTCTCCTGTGATGATAAACGAACGTAAATCACATTTTTAAAAATTAATTTAGGGGAGGGTTTGGAATGAAGTAGAGAGATTATGTGGAATGGACTTATTTTGCTCTCGCGACGCTGAAGAGGATTGTTTTATGCGGTTTACCGTAACAAGGTCGAATAAATAATTTAATAAAGGTAATACTGCACTCTCTGCACAACAAAATAAATGCAACTTATGTTTTGCTGCACGTGTTTGACATTAATTTAGTCTGGTATGTTCGGGAGCTTTAAATATATGCGCTAATTTTTATTTCCGATTTTTACTTTTAATTACCATTTTCTGCCACTGTGCTGGACATTCTGTCCGCGGCTCTTTATTGATTAATATACGTTTTATTACTCACAGTATGCGTCTGCGTTGCACAGATTATGTCTCTTTTCTGCGTTTCTTTTGTCTCCATCACTATAAACATGAGCCCGCCCCCGGTACCTGAATGCTCAGCGATACACAATGTCAAGCCCAAGTGCCCGGGTACGATTACTGGCTGGGTCGGCGATATTCTCCACTCAGGGACTGGGTTTTGTATTATCCTAATCATCATCATTTCATCCCCATCGACGCGCAAGTCGCCGAAGTGGCGTCAAATCGAAAGACTTGCACCAGGTGAACAGTCAACCCGACGTAAGGCGCTAGTTACACGACGACTATAAACAATGTTGATCCACTACTCTACAGCAAAGGGTGATACATTCCAGAATCAATTAGATGCTGTTGAGCTGGACGAAACGATACTTGGCGGCACAGTAGAAAGATCTTCGATTTGCTTCTGGAGGAGGCCGAATGATACTACAACACACAGAAAAATATTTTAGACCGGACCTGTAGTCGTTATAGAGGTGTGCGTCCATAATAACAGTAGATGTGAAAGTGACCAGCATTTTTAAATTCACTTTCATAGTTACATACAAAGAATCAGATCAATTTATTATAAATTGAACAAGTTTAAATACACTGCCGGAAAAAGAAACTACACCCTTTTAAAGATTTCCAAATCATTCAAGATTAATTCTTGCAACAGTGTATGTGGAGTACATGAAATGATTGCATTTGCAGATCAACAGCAGAAGCGGCTCCGTGGTACCAGGCAACACCCATATTAGTACACTACTCGCCATTAAAACTGCTACACCACGAAGATGACGTGCTACAGACGTGAAAGTTAACCGATAGGAAGAAGACGCTGTCATATGCAAATGATTAACTTCCCAGAGCATTCACACAAGGTTGGCGCCGGCAGCGACACCTACAACGCGCTAACATTAGCAAAGTTTCCAACCGATTTCTCATACACAAACGGCAGTTGACCGGCGTTGCCTGGTGAAACGTTGTTGTAATGCCTCGTGTAAGGAGGAGAAATGCGTACCATCACGTTTCCGACTTTGATAAAGGTCAGATTGTAGCCTATCGCGATTGCGGTTTATCGTATCGCGACATTGCATCTCGCGTTGGTCGAGATCCAATGACTGTTAGCAGAATATGGAATCGGTGGGTTCAGGAGGGTAATACGGAACGCCGTGCTGGATCCCAACGGCTTCGTATCACTAGCAGTCGAGATGACAGGCATCTTATCCGCTTGGCTGTAACGGATCGTGCAGCCACGGCTCGATCCCTGAGTCAACAGATGGAGACTTTCGCAAGACAACAACCATCTGCACGAACAGTTCGACGACGATTGCAGCAGCATTGACTATCAGCTCGGAGACCATGGCTGCGGTTACCCTTGACGCTGCATCACAGACAGGAGCGCCTGCGATGGTGTACTCAACGACGAACCTGGTTGCACGAATGGCAAAACGTCATTTTTTCGGTTGACTCCAGGTTCTGTTTACAGCATCATGATGGTCACATCCGTGTTTGGCGACATCGCAGTGAATGCACATTGGAAGCGTGTATTCGTCATCGCCATACTGGCGTATCACCCGGCGTGATGGTATGAGGTGCCATTGGTTACACGTCTCGGTCACCTCTTGTTCGCATTGACGGCACTTTGAACAGTGGAAGTTACATTTCAGATGTGTTACGACCAGTGGCTCAACCCTTCATTCGATCGCTGCGAAACCCTACATTTCAGCAAGATAATGCACGACCGCATGTTGCAGGTCCTGTACGGGCCTTTCTGGAAACAGAAAATGTTCGACTGCTGCCCTGGCCAGTACATTCTCCAGATGTCTCACCAATTGAAAACATCTGGTCAATGGTGGCCGAGCAACTGGCTCGTTACAATATGCCAGTCACTACTCTTGATGATCTAAGGAATCTTGTTGAAGCTGCATGTGCAGCTGTACCTGTACACGCCATCCAAGCTCTGTTTGACTCAATGCCCAGGCGTACGAAGGCCGTTATTACAGCCAGAGGTGGTTGTTCTGGGTACTGATTTCTCAGGATCTATGCACCCAAACAGCGTGAAAATGTAATCAAATGTCAGTTCTAGTATAATATATCTGTCCAATGAATACCCGTTTATCATCTGCATTTCTTCTTGGTGTAGCAATTTTAATGGCCAGTAGTGTATGCGGTGTGTCTTCCACGGGTGCCAATCCAGGCGCTGACTCTGGCAACCAGTAGATCGTATAGATGGCGAATACTCTCATGGGATACGCTATGTCACGCCTGATGGATGTGTTCACGTAGTTCTGGCCTGGAGTGGTATCGGCGTCTGTTGGACGAATACTCTCTACGAGCCAGTGCTCACGTCTTAGGCGCAAACGACCATCACTTGCATTCAGACAAACTGCTTTCATCGCCGAAGACCAAAGTGCGCCATTCCAAGTGATCCTCTGACGGCACCAGTCGAGCCGTTCACGCCGATACTGTGGCGTGAGTGGAAGACGAGTGAAACGCCCGCTAAACCCGCAGGGCAGAACAGGTGATTAGGATTGTGGAAAGGGCCATAGTAACACGTCTCAGCCAAAACGGCACATAGCCGAACCGTTACGAGTTTCAAAATCCAATTCTTTCACGGCTGAAGGCCTCCAAACAAGAAATCCTAAAAATGAGCGAGATAAATTTCAAGTGACTGAAGACACGCAGTTAAAATCGCAAATAAAATAATTAAACAGCTAGGCTTGAAAGCCTCGGGGCGAAAGTGGATAGATCAAACATAAAGAAGGTGCAATACAAACGGCTAAAGGCCACAGTTAAATTTTAAAATATATTACCATAATATTGTAAGGCAGAAGGCCACAATATTTTCGCTTAAGGGGAAATTTTAAGAACAAGGCTTTAAGCGGCTGAAGGCCCACACTTGATTTTTCGAAAATTCAAAAATACCTTAAACCTTTAAGTTTTAAATGGCTGACAGCGCACTAAATGAAAAGATAGCACAACAACAGTAACTCTCAGCAAAATATTCACTTTACAGAATTGAAACTTACTTATACGGGTTGAAGGCCCTTGACGAAATAAATCTAGGGTGAACAGCCTGGTATGAGTATGCATAGGACACAATATTTCGGCAATCGACCACATTGCCATCATCAGGTGCGCTGACGTACTGAGCGGCGGTGGGCCATGTATATGTAGGACAATCCTCCTCCCGCTCCTCCCTCAGGCGCTTCCTATGAGTCGGTGCGGTCCAGGTGCAGCGTCCGTTCTCCCGCCGACTGGGCGCTGCGTCCTAGGTCTTCTGGTTCAGGAAGGTGTGCCGGCACCGCACTCATCTCCCGAAATCGGTACACGCTGGGAAATATCCTTTTTCCTCTTAAACCGGGTGTTCGCGGTTTCCCAATCCTTGCTAAGGATGTAACCGCTGTCACGTTATCCAAATGGACGCATATTACCTAAACACCAAGAGAAAACCATCTTCCGTCCTCCAAGCAAAACCAAGAGCCTTCTTGATAGTGTCAAGGACAACCTTGGTCTACGTAAATCAGGGGTTTATCAGATACCTTGCCCATGCGGTAGTGTATACATAGGGCAGACCCTTCGCACCATTGAGGACCGATGCCGAGAACATCAACGGCACACTAGACTGCAACAGCTCAGTAAGTCGGCAATCGCTGAGCATTGCCTGTTGGAACTCCACAGCATGGATTATGACCAAACCAAATTCCTGATACAGACTTCCAAATACTGGGACTGTGTCATCAAAGAAGCCATAGAGATTAGAGCAAGGGAGCCACAACTAAATCGTGACAGCGGTTACATCCTTAGCAAGGCGTGGGAACCCGCGATCGCCCGGTTTAAGAAGAAAAAGGATATTTCCCAGACTGTACCGACTTCGGGGGAGGAGGGAAGAATAACGAGAGCGGTGCCGGCAGACCCTCCTGAACGGGAAGACCTAGGACGCAGCGCCCAGTCGGCGGGAGAACGGACGCTGTACCTGGACCGCACCGACTCATAGGAAGCGCCTGAGGGAGGAGCGGGAGGAGGATTCTCCTATATATACAGGGCGCCGGCCCAGCGCCGGTCAGTACATCAATGCAACTGATGATGGCAACGTTGTCGATTGCCGAAATATTGTGTCCTATGCACGCTCATACCAGGCTGTCCACATGAGCTTTATTTCGCCATAAAATACTCCTGGAGAAATTGAAGAATCACATGAAGGCCCTTGGTTTACGTGAAACACAATAAAAAAATTTCTTTTAAAGCATTGGCTATAATAGATTACCAACAGACCATTAAGCACCCATGAAAAGGACAGTATAGACAATGGCACTCAGTCGCCTCTGGGCGGGTGCGCCTGCCCTCGAAACATTAACGTTCACTTAGACGAGACAGGTGGGAGGCCCCACTACACTTGATCCATCGGTAACCCAACCAAGAGACGGTCACAGACCGACGGACCAAACGACTTGCTAACCACCAATCGGTACATGAATTCAAAGACCAATCCGTTACGGACGTACAATGAAATACGTATTAAGCTGTCAAAACTACACACCGTGTTGGACACTGACAACAGGTGAGGAAAGGACACTGCCTGAAATTACTTTAGTGGCCAGGGCAGATAACCAGAACACTAACAGCCACAAGGCTGCAAATTCCGCTGCTACCCTTGGATTTGAAATAAGGTAATATATTTAACTCCACCAAAAAAGAATACTGCCCGAATTTACGTCAGTGGCCAGCGCAGATAACCGGAACACTAACGGCCACAAGGCAGAAAATTCCGCTGGTGCACTTGAATTGTAGTGAACCAATATAGTTAATTCCACCGCACGGCTGCTCGATTTCACCACTACAAATACTAGGTGTTGCTCACAGGAAAAACTCCCCAACAGCGTACCACCGAAACGACGAACGACACAACATGAACGGATGTGGCTTGGGTACTTAAGACACCACTCAACTTTGACGTCCTGGGTCGATGAGCCACGAAGCTCATAGCGATCGGACAGCTCCACACACGCTTAGACACTGCGCAGGACCGCCAGCGGACCCAGCCGACAGCGCCACCCGGAGATATCCTCCCTGGTCCGCACCATCCGACTGACTACCCACAGAATGCCGAAAACATCTAAGATAGTCGTCAGTGGAAATAACGCCAACTAAACACACAACCTGACAAACACTTGCACGAAGACCTGAACGATACCCAACAGTAACTAAGCATGCACGAGGACAAATCGGTAGTCGATGCGCACACACCCACACACACACACACACACACACACACACACACACACACACAGCCGACTCATGAACGATCAGCGAACCAAAACGAGTCGTTCCGTAGGCCGACCGGCCGACGATCCACCACGACCGTGGCCCGGCTCAAGTGATGCCTGGCGACAATGGGCGGGCGAGCCATGTCGACGCAGACTTCACAGCTCCAACCCGACTGCAGTAGTGACACACTGCAACTCCTTGACTGGCAGGTCCGGACTGCGCTCCAAACGCGTGCCAACTGACTGGCAGCCCGAACTCGCGACCCGAACTGGCTTACAACAGACAACGACCGGGAAGTCCTAGCAGTCGAGCAAAGATACAACAAGAGGGGATATATTGATACGGCCTGCTAGCGCCGCTCACGGTCAGGCGAACCAGCAGCTCAGTGACACCAGTAATTTAAATTAACGTAGTTAGGTGGAAGTACGTTAAAAACAGGGTGTAAAATACATGATGGCGGGAACATGAGCCACGCACGGCTCAACGAGCTAGAGGTGTGCACGCCCATAGTCCCTCTGCTAGTAACTGCTTGACACGTCTGTGCTCACAAGGCCGGCCGCGGTGGTCTAGCGGTTCTAGGCGCGCAGTCCGGAACCGCGCGACTGCTACGGTCGCAGGTTCGAATCCTGCCTCGGGCATGGATGTGTGTGATGTCCTTATGTTAGTTAGGTTTAAGTAGTTCTAAGTTCTAGGGGACTGATGACCACAGATGTTAAGTCCCATAGTGCTCAGAGCCATTTGTGCTCACAAGCCCGCTTTTCTATATTGTGGTAACTGTACGATCTGTCACTGCAGCCCTCACAGTACGTCGATTTCGGCGGGCGTCTGTGCTACGTGAGCGTCCAGAAACTTCTACGGGGAACGGTCACGTGACCACTGCTACCAGCGGGGTTGCGGTACATACTGTCTTTTCCGCTCCTTCAGCTGCCTCGTGTTGCAGTCCAATTTGGCGGTATAGTCACACTGACCTGACGCAATGCGAAGTCCAGTTGTGTGTGGACAACTGAGAAACTGGTAGGGTGCCACTGTGGTGGTACACAAAATAATAATATTTTTATATTGGGAGTGATAATATTGTGTAAAATTCTACTTTCCTATATCTGTTGCGGTACATGTTTTAAAGAGAAATGGTCATCATTAACATTGGGTTCGGATTTTGGCTACCATGAGACTCTTAAGCAAATTCAATACTACCACAAGCATTTACGTAGACCTTGGATTTTCCGTGGTGCGAACGTAACAATTTTTGAAACACAGCGCGCGACTCACCGTCTTCTACGGTTAAATTTGCGTGAGTGGCTGGTATTATTAATAAAAATCTGCGTATATTACGCGGAAATTGTAATAAAAATGTAAGCAGGCTGTTAAGGTTTTTATGTTGGTAACGCCACGTAACGCTCTGTGCTGTGTGCAGTCTGTGGCTGGTTGGCATTGTTGGAATATTCGCTATTGTAGTGTTGGGCAGTTGGATGCGAACAGAACGTAGCGTTGTGCAGTTAGAGGTGAGCCGCCAGCAGTGGTGGATGTGGGGAGAGAGATGGCAGAGATTTGAGAGTGGTCGATCTGGACGTGTGTCCGTCAGAAAAAGGAAATTTGTAAGACTGGATGTCATGAACTGATGTATATATTATGACATTTGAACAATGTTAAGGCTAATACATTGTTTTTTCTCCATAAAAATCTTTCGTTTGCTAACCATGCCTATCAGTAGTTAGCTGTCAGTATTGGCGCTCGCTGTATTGCAGTAGTCTGAGTAACGAAGATTTTTGTGAGGTAAGTGATTTGTGAAAGGTATAGGTAATTGTTAGTCAGGGCCATTCTTTTGTAGGGATTATTGAAAGTCAGATTGCGTTGCACTAAAAAAAATACTGTGTGTCAGTTTACTGTTGATCAGAATAAGTAAAGATAGAAATGTCTGAGTACGCTCACTTTTGCTCAGCTGTTTGAAAATCAAATAACGTAAGAGGTTTATCAGCACTGTCATTCTTAATTTTTCTAAGGGGATGTTTCGAAAACTATTTCTCAGAGGGCCTGATGGAAACTGGTTTAATTATGTACCAATTTTAAAACGACAATTAATACCTGAGAGTCCGCAGCTCATGGTCGTGCGGTAGCGTTCTCGCTTCCCGCGCCCGGGTTCCCGGGTTCGATTCCCGGCGAGGTCCGGGATTTTCTCTGCCTCGTGATGACTGTGTGTTGTGTGACGTCCTTAGGTTACTTAGGTTTAAGTTGTTCTAAGTTCTAGGGGACTGATGACCACTGATGTTAAGTCCCATAGTGCTCAGAGCCAATACCTGAGATGTTTCTGTGTTCATGGAAAGAAGTAAACTGCTTTGATTGTTTTTCATTATCAACGGAAAGCTAAGGAGATTCTCGTCATCTGCCTTTAAGCGGCCAACCGAAAATTTACTGAACTCAATGCAACGAAAATATTAATCACTGAAGCATTAATTTAATTTTACTGGCTTTAGAATATTAAATGACAAAAACAGAGAACTCCTGCATTTACATTTAACAAGAATAATTGTTTGTCGGCATAATGGCCGACCTTTCCTGCAAGAGAAATGGTATTCCCCTCTGAAGCACACAGCTAAAACAACAAATTTATACAAATAGTCATTCACTAATATGAGAGGAGCGAGCTGAACAAAAAGTAAATGTTATTACAGGGAAATATTATTTATATTCTGAATAGTTTCACAGAACTTACACACAATTTTATCCAGCATACAATGGCGCCTATCAGCCATACAAGAATCGTAGACAAGAGAGTGAGTAACTTGATACAATGTCTCTGGTCCTTTTCATTGAGCAACACAGATAAATAAAGAAGGTTTGATATCATTATCTTTAGTTCTCTTGAAATAATTTCTTTTTCTTTCAAATGTTAATGTTCGTTACACAAAACACATCGCACTTTATTCATCAGAATACAAAAACCCCATTTTTTAAAGAAATCTATGTGGCGTTCCGCCACACCACTCGCGTGTTGATTCATTTGCATCTAACTGTTAGCATGTTATATTACTTTATCTATCTCGTCCTTACGTTTCGCGCAGCAGTGTACAAATCTGTAACTAGAGTGGCACTTCATTGATGGAACATACAGTTGCGGGATAACAGCACTCTCTGAACATGGAGATATTAATAAACGAAGAGTGTTAAACTCCGGGTTTAAAAACTATCATTCACACAGGAATATCACAAGAGTTATTGTAACGTCGTTCGATTGTCGCACAAACTCGCAGAGAGCTGACATTAAAAAGCTTTTGTTCACAAAAACACTGCTCCGTGTGAAATGCTGCTGACCCTTTCCACGTAAAATATCCAGCGAACTATAAATGCAGACAGACAGTCGGGTTCTATAACCCTAAGTACATAGAAAGTGTTAGAAATTATGCTACGCAGTAGACTGGTAACAAAGGCAGGAGCATACGGAATACTTCTCAAATATAAGACTTGATAGAAGGCTTTTTCAGGTGTAGAACGCAGTAAGATGTCCTGGACGACGAATGTTGACCATAGACAACGGTAATGTGTGGAGTTCACCAAGGAAGTGTGATTGAGTCGACACCATTCTCCACGTACATTCATGACCTGTGGGACAGGCTAGGCAGTAATCTGAAACTGTTCGCTGGCAACTTAATTTTGCATCCGAAAATGTCGTCGTTAACTGACTGAAGGGTCATTTAGGGAGCGTGGACATTATGTATGCTTCAGGGAATGCTAGCTGGCCTTAAATTTGCATGAATCCAAGTTAATACAGGCGTGTAGAAATATCAGTCTACTTTCACTTGCATACGTGTTGCAATGGTGTTTTGCTACGTTATTTGAGTCAGTCATATCTGTTAAATATCTCGGTGTAATGTTGCGAAACGCTCTAAAATGTGAGTCAGTTTCTGATATAATTCAACTCGCCGCACTTTTCATAAATCAGAGATTGATTGCTACCAATCAATATATTCCACATCGACTGCCTTAGATAAAACTGCGAGGAGGTTGTTAATGACGCAAGACTTTGGCTTCGTCCTCGGCCAAAAGAGTGGTACCATGTGGTGTTCTACCCTAGAGAGTGGGGAATAATGTGGTGTGTTGGAACCGTAAATAAAACCAATCTGCTTTCAGAAAAAAATGTGTTGCATTAATTATTGAACGCCCCTCATTGTTTTAAATAAAAGTCGATATTTTGTTACTAACAATTAGTACGTAGATAAAGACATATCGACAACTTTCACAGTACAACAACTAGACGAAATCCAGTTTTGTAATCCTTTGATCGAACGGAATCATGACGACATTGCGCTAGATTTTTACTGTGTAATTTTTCAAGTGATATTTGATTTTGTCTGCTTTTAACCCGTTTCAGTCAAAACATTACGAACTCAACTTGCATTCGGCCAGAATGAGGAATTTATGAGCTGTTCCCCATGTCATTTGGTTGCATGGAACTGTCCATCAACATAAAATTCCACGTTTAATACGAATTTCATGTTTATTATGAACAAAAACATCAATAAATAAAGATTATTCGAAGTGTTTCATTAATCATTTACAATTATGCAAGATCAACCTGGACAACAAATGACTGAAAGCTTTATATGGGTTTCGAAAATTACTTTATTAGCGAGGACTCCAGTTAATGCTAGCTAAACCATGATTACAAAATGGCTCTGAGCACTATGGGACTTAACATCTATGGTCATCAGTCCCCTAGAACTTAGAACTACTTAAACCTAACTAACCTAAGGACATCACACAACACCCAGCCATCACGAGGCAGAGAAAATCCCTGACCCCGCCGGGAATCGAACCCGGGAACCCGGGCGTGGGAAGCGAGAACGCTACCGCACGACCACGAGCTGCGGGCAAACCATGATTACACCCAATCTGTAAGAAGGTGGTGGCGAATTACCGTTTATTGTACAGCGATACCTACAAAAGAAACCGCATGACCGGTTATTGAGTACTGTCATGGTGTTTGGGATCCAAACCAGCTCTGATTAAGATAAAGGAAGCAACTCAGAGGCGTCTTATTAGATTTTATACCGGTAGGTTCGATCACTACTATAGTGTAACGGAGAAGCTCCCATGACCTTAAATGGCTATCCTTGGGAGGAAGAAGCCAATCTTTTCGTAAAAAGATGTGGAAAAAGTTTATAGAACCAGCATTTCTGACACACTGTAGAACAGCTGTACTGCCTCCACCGTCCACTCGCTTAAGGACTGTAAGGGGAAAATGAATTAGGACACATACGAGGCATACAGATATATATTTCTCCCTCGCTTCATTGCTGGGTGGGACATTAAAGGGAATGATTAATTCTACGAAGTAGCCTCCAGCATGCACTTGCACAAATGTTTTCGGAGTATGTGTGTAGAATACAAATTTTTGGGAGTACACCCTTCATTACCAACGCAAAGCTGGAACTGGAAATCGCCGTCCAATTATTACTGATTGGGAACTCCGCTGCAGCACTCCCATCATGCTTGGTTTCGGCATGAAGAAACTCAGCTCGCATTAGTCTGGAATGAAGTTGTGAAATACGTAAATAAATAAATTACAGCAACTTTTATGCTAAGAACAGAGTACAAATACGACAATAAAGAGTGAATCTCTGAATACCATGTCTCCATGTCTCTGAATACGGAAACAGGACGTGATAAACTGAAAAAAAATCATATTATGACAAATTGATTCCTACGTTATAAAATATCTTGAAATTCCCAATTCTATAATTATATTTAGGTGTAACCGAAATGATGACGTTCAGTAAAACAATTTCTCACTCTCTCTGTCTCCCTGTATCTCACACACACACACACACACACACACACACATACACACACACACACGGACATGACAGTCCGGAATAACAAGACAAAAATGTAATTAAGAGTCGTACACACCATTAGCATCCTCACATCGATAAGCGATTAGACACCCATTAGTGGATAAAGGACACCTCTAAATCATTTCACTCATAACGGTACGCAACTATACGTATTCATGTTGCCCGTCCGGTTTTTCTAGTGTTCTCCCCTCATCGACTCAGTCTTCAATTGATTCTTTATAAAAGTAAGGCGTATGGATAAGGCATAAATAGTAGGGAATTGTTGTATTTAGTGTCAAGTAGTTATTAAGCGACTACATGCAGATAGTTAAAAAAGTGCTAAAAACAGAGAAATCGAGTGAATAATTAAGAAACATCGACAATAGCATTTTAAATGCTTTGTCACGAGTAAAATAAAATGTTGGAGTCGAAAGTGAACAGGGGGAGTATGTGTCTTTCTGTGGAAAAACAGGCCATAGTAAGTGTTTGTTACATGTTTCATAGACCATTTGAACAACTACTTATCGAAATGACGTGGAACGAGTCAGTTTACAGGGTATGTATAAGCGTTTAACGTCAACATTAAAGGACACTCTTTTGTCCTATTCATGCAACTACACATACAAAGTATTAACACTTTTACAAGCTACCAGTTTTTAAATAAAAATTCGTGCATGAGTCCATGGAATAGAAAGAATTGTCCAAGAGAAATTAGCTTTCGTTAATGATCTTTCCTTCATGCGAGACCACAGTCCCCTATAATTTTTTTGATAGGAATTTCCGCCATTTGACTATTAACTGTTCATTTATTTTACACAATCATGATTTCGGCTTTATAGTCATTCTCGAGTGCACGTTGAAATGTGCAAAGACACCTGACCGGTTCTAGCACTACAGGATATGGTCTATTAGCCCAGAAATATATTTTTTCGACGATAATTTAACGTTTAACATGCGTCTGAGAATGGCTATAAATCCGAAATCATAACTAGTAAAATAAATTAACTCTCAAATGGTGGTAACGTTTTTCAAAAGGTAGTTTGGATTAGATTTGAAACTTGCTTTGCTACCATAATCATACATTTTATGTTATTGTGCAAAGGATCAAAGATTTTTGTTGCATGTAACTCATCTCTAAGACACTGCCAGCAGTAAAAATGTAAAAGGTCATTTCTTCCTCCGGTGTTGTAGATATGAACTCTTCTCATATTGTGACGGATTATTTATGACGAATTTGATGAGCGAATACATGCTACAACATCTTGCCCAACTGCCTCATACGCTGATGACCACTGATGTTAAGTCCCATAGTGCTCAGAGCCATTTGAATTTGAAAGCAACAACTTGAAACTGAAAGTCCCCATGAAATGGAACAGCTTGTGCTAGCATCATGTAAGTACATCTCCAAATTCTGTGGGGTAGATTACGTGTTCAGAAAACAGCTTGTGACGCATTCAGATCCTAGTAAGTGTTTATATAACTCTAGATCTCGCTGTTACAGCGTTAGAGCAGCAGCTGATTGACATTGAGCTACTCCTGCTGGAGTCTGAAATGCAGCAAGAAAGTAAGTACAGCTGAAATACACTGCCATTAGGCTTTTGTTATCATATACAGTTGTGTGAGGTATATATAAATTCATTGTTGTAGATGTCTCTACTATTCAAGATGAAAATAATATTTCTGTAAGGGTATACATCGAGAATGATAACCTGAAGTCATCACATCCATCTGGTATGAACTTTTTACTTATACATATATTTAATTTTTCGTAGTTATAATCAATATCCCTATGCAGTCAAATTCAGTACACAGTTTTTTGTTCTCGTTTCTAATAATCAATGTTTTGTTGTAGGCGACTTCCGCGAGATGGATCGATGGCTAGACAACAACAACAGTTCCGACGAGGGTGAGATGCTTGAATGGGAACTTGAGATGGTGGCTGCTGAAAGACAGAGCGATCCCTCCCTTCTGAAGCAGGGGATGGAGATATTGGACTGGGTGGGAGAACTGGCAGAAAGATCGACTGAACTTCTCAGTCCTGGGACCCAGAATGAAAAAGGTGATTATAATGTGACTGTCATCCTTTAAACATATAACTACTATTCAGGAAAGGTGATTTACTTAATTGTAAACAAAAAAGTCTTGAGCATTGTGCTAATTTTTTCCCACTACTCGTATGTTATAGAAGTGACACCAACACGTCCGTACAAGATACAGCTGTGGCATGTGCACCTAGAGTGGTGGTTGTCGGGTCGGGTGTGCACTGCTGTGGAAGGCGCAGCTCATTGGGGCGCAGGAGGCGGCAGCGGCTGATGCAGTGCCTGTCCCAGAACCACCGCACACCATCTGGCGTCCTTGGGTGGTTCAGTCAGAGCAACGATCTCCCACCCTCCAGGCTGGGGCTGGTGAATGATCCACTATGCACGATCATCATGGAGTGCCCTCGCCACAGCCTGGGTGCTCTCTCAGGAGGTCACAGCTACCATCTCCTACTACTCACACTCCGACTTCTCGCCCTCACCAGCAACGCAAGGTATGTGTACCTAGGTGCATACCCCTCCCCCCTGAAGGCACCTCATTCCCAGCACCCTCATTCACCGGCTGTATGCAGTCATCACCTAGCTCTGTAGTGTTATTAATGATAATGAACCTATGGCTAGCGGTAGTGCTCTGTCCCTTCCTGATAGCGAAGGACATCAGATTAGCGACGTCATGACCCCTCTAGAATACTCGGCGGTTGGTAGGGCCTTTGAGGGGCGTATCTCAGTTAATAGAATAGAGAATCCGGTTGTGGAGTATCGTGACCCAGCCAGGTTTCTAGAAGCGTGCCTCCCGGTTTTAGAGGCAGAGCTCCTGAAAGCCCTAGACGATCCGAGACATATTGCTATTAAATGCAGTGCAGTGCTCTGCTGCGAGTTGACCCGTCCGCCTAAACAACAGGGTGCTGCTGAGGAGAAAACCTTACATTACATCTGGGGTGATAATGGCGTTACTCAGAATACATCAATCGCCGAGTGCTATCGTGAATCCACTTTGGGTGCTGTACTAGCCCGGTTTTCCGAGATGGAAGTAAGAGATTCAGCTAAAGCACTCAGCCAAATACCACATCTCGACATCCATATCCATGTCTATGATCCATTAAATGGAGGGTCCAGTTATATCAAACTCCCTGAGGATATTAAGAGTAAGTGGGCTTGCATTAATGTTCAAAATTAAAAAGATAACACTTGTTTTCGATGGTCGATCCTGGCTTGTGAAAGAAAAATTAAAGAAAATCCAGAGTGCATATCTCGATATGGAATGGGTCTTAACATTCGTGGAGGTCATAGCTTTGACGGTATCGAGTTCCCAGTAAAGATTCAGGACATAAAAAATTTTGAGGCGCAAAATCCCAGAATATCGGTTCACGTTTATGGCATGAAGAAGAAACAGAAAATCAAGCCATATGAGCAGGACAAGCATACTACAGTTGGACCACTCCATTTTTCGAAATATGCAGGTGAGCATGATGTTCATGTAAACATGCTGCTCTTCTTTGAAGTTGATAATCAGTATTACGTATGAATCAAAGACATGCCCCACCTGCTTCGCAGCCAATTGCCGAACTGTAAAGATAAGAAGCACATTTGCTTCTGATGTCTGAATAACTTTTCAGAAGAAAAGCATTTAAAAAGGCATCTGGAGGACTGTGAATCCAAGGAACCGGTACTTGTTGTTTTGCCTACAGAAGAAAACTAGTTCATTGAATTCAAGAATGCTCACCACCAGGAATGATGTCTGTTTGTTGTATATGCAGACTTCGAATGTCTTCATGCCCCTATTACCCGCTGTGAAGGTAACCCCTTAGCTTCACATACCACCTTCACGCAGAAACACATGCCATATGCGGAAGCATACCAAATTGCATGTTCATATGATTCAAGTCCTAACCGCTATGAATCTTATGTCAAGGACAATCCTTAGGGTTGACTGCCCACTCAGCTTGAAAAACTCTCATGGGATGTTTATAGGCTTTACAGCACCAACATCCCCATGACTGAATCGTAGGGGGATAAAAAATTGTACAATGTTGCAGTTAACTGTCATATTTGTGGGCTGCCGTTACGTAGAAAATCTGAAACTCCGTGTAGAGATCATTTTCATCTTATGGGGAAGTTCCAAGGTGCAGCTCACAATGAAAGCAATTTGAAGTATCAGTTTCCACGACACATAAACCATTTCATTCAATAACTTAAGTGGATATGACGCTCACTTTCTAGTTGAGCCACAGGTTAGTTTCGGTTGGGAGAAAAATCAGGTCAGTGTCCTGCCAGAGAGTGTTGAGAAGTATATTTCATTCTCCAAACGAATGACGCCAAAAACTACAGTCCGCTTCATTGACATGCCACATTTCATGCAGGCGACACTCCAGAAACTCGTTGAAACTCTACTTCGAAAGAATATGCATATCACCCGATCTGCTTACCCCGACGAGGAAAAGTTTCAACTTGTGACTAGGAAAGGAGTTTTCCCTTATGAGTATCTGGATAGCAAGGCAAAACTCGATGAAACCAGGCTACGTGACATTTCTGCATTTACCAGTACTCGCACAAGCGGTGCCACAACTAGTGCAGATTATGAGCATGCCGTGAATGTCTGGAGGAAATTCAACAATCCAAATTTGGGTGTATACGCAAGACTATCCATAGACAATGATATGCGCTTGCTTGCAGACGTTTTTGAAAAGTTCCAGAGTATATGTATGGCCATGTACTCTCTGGAAACCCCCCCCCCCTCTCCCCTTTCATTACACAGCACCTGGGTTGTTCTGGGACGCAATGCTCAAGAAAACGAGGCACAGCATCAAACTTTTGACTGATGCCGATATGCTTCTTTTGTTTGAGTGCGAAATCCGTGGAGGACTTTGCCAATGTGTCCATAGACACGCCAAGACAAATAATCCACGTATGGGTGCGGGGCCTAATGCATCTATCGGTTCGAGTTATGTTCTATATTTGGATGTGAATAACTTATGTGGGCACTCCATGATGCAGCTACTGCCGGTTGGTGGGTTTCAATGGGTGCCAAAAAACGAATTAGAGGAATTAGGTGGAAAAATATTAGGTCTGTCGGCTGATACTGATATAGGGTACGTGGTGAAGGCCAACCTCACGTACCCTGTTAGTTTGCATGAAATGACAAGCGACTTGCCGTTATGGACAGAGCAACAAGTTCCGTGAGGAGGCATTATCCCTAAACTGATGACCACTGTTGGACACGATCTATGTAATTATCTTAATCTCCAGCAGTGTCTCGGCTTAGGGATGGAGCTAGATAGAATCCCCTGGTTGGAGGAATATATTAAATTAAATACCGAAAAGAGAGCCGTCGTGACTAGTGATTTCGAAAAAGACTTTTACAAATTTTTCGGTAAAACCATGCAGAATGTGAGAAATGAACGCAGTACTTTGATTAGGACTGAATGGGAGGGGCGTTGAACTTATGCCTGCGAGAGTGGAAGTTGTCATCAAGGCTAAGGGTGGGCCATCACGATACTGAATTTCTGCATTACCGATGGAGATCGCCACAAACTTGGAAGTCATTTTCAGTCATTTGTCCAGAAACTTTTGATCACAGTGTATATTCAGAGCTCTCAAATTTATGGGGTTTAGGTTTCAATGCTTATAAAGTTTTGTAACTTAATACTTTTTTATTGTTTAACTTTATTTATTGTCACAATATGAGATTGGCCAGTTTGGTGCGGGATATTCTCAAGTTTACCAGACACAGTGTGCATCCAGTCTTGTTGACAGTGTCCACCTGCTAAATCCGTTCTGCCTGCTTTAATTTACATCCTGTTAACTTCCTGGAGTCATTTTGACACAAGTTTCGATAATTGTGTTACTGTTAAGCCTTAAGGCCATAAATATGTGCAATTTTATTATATCTTGCAGTACTGGCTTCTAAAAAATAAAATAAGTTGTTCCTTTGTCACGAATATTTCTTGGTGTAGCCTCTCACACTAAGGTTCAAATAGCACTGAGCATTATGGGACTTAATGTCTGAGGTCATCAGTCCCCTACAACTTAGAACTATTTTAACCTAACTAACCTTAGGACATCACACATATCCATGCCCGAGGCAGGATTCTAATCTGCGACCGCAGCAGTCGCGCGGTTCCGGATTGAAGCGCCTAGAACCACTCTGCCACAGTTGCCGGCTCACACTTAGGTCTTCACCTCACTACCTTTCAGTAAGAGCAGATTAAGGCAACATCGAATAACAGAAAACAGAGCAACATTGAAAGTAGGCCTGACAGGTAATTACAACAAAACTAAAATAATGTGTAATCGACACTTTAAAATGAATATAGTATTGATAATGAATGGAGTAGTCGGACAAGTTAATAGGGTTTTTTAAATCAAGAGCAGTTCAGGATGAAGACTGGATGAACAGAAATAGAACAGTAAAATTTGTTTGAAATATATCTTGTACCATACAGTGTTTTCAAATCTAAGCGACCAATTTCACGAAAAAAAGTTTACAACCTATGACATATGCTTGAAAAACTATGAAATCCTAAGGGAGTGATGAACAGACGCATGTTGGGATCATTTCTAGAACAAACGAGAAAATAAATAATTTACTTAGGGAAAACCTGCAGTAAAAGACACATCGGAGGTCAGCAGGATTTGCAGCCTAGCGAGTGGATTGCCGATGAACCAAGGAAGTATTTTCTTGGACACCAAGTGACAAGAAAAGATCAAGACGACAACCAAATCGAAAGTTATACAAGATATCAGACAACATTCTGTAGCAATACGGGTACTAAAATATACATAGACGTCAGGAGAAAGCCTTCTACCACCAATGTTTGTGAAGCGGCTGTAAAGAGTGAGAATAATTTGATAGTGATACGATTTCTCCTGTGAAACAGAACTATATTCAATGTCTACAGTTCTGTGTACAGTGCAAGACTGACCATGCTAAAGGCGCTTAAATATGTCCGTATAGAATGGAGCCATATTGATTAACTGCATAAATGTTTAGTGTTTGAACCCAGCAACCTACCGGATGAATTAAGTTCATATAGTGGTAAATACTGTAAAACCAATGTAGACCCTACGTTCTCCTGATGTTTGGAAGCGATATGTAAGCTCTTAAGGGATGAGTCTTCTCAAACCATTACCCAGTGTTTGTTAGTCATGTTTCCCAAAGCCAATGACGTCGAAAAGGGCATGATCATTGACTTTCGCGCCCAGGGTGGCATTACCGAAACGGCTAAGTTTGTGAACTGTTCGTGTGCTGGAGTGGTTAAAGTATACTGTGCACGACAAAATGGCGCTATCTGAAACCCGATCCGAAGAAACTGTGATGTACTATGGGCCATAGATGACAGGGATGAACGACAACTGCAGAGATGTGTACGGACGAACAGGCATGCAACTGTTGAGGAATTGATCGCCCAGATGAACCAAGGGGCTACTACCAATTTTTCCTCAACGACCGCTCAGCGAATATTGCTGTGTATGGTGCTCCAATATAGGCGCCTGGTTCATGTACCCAAGCTAACTGATGTTCATTGGCGACGAAGTCTGAAACTGGCATGCCAATACCGCAACTGGAGGTCCACAGAGTCACGACAGGTGTCCTTTTCAAATGAATCACGTTTTATGTCCCACCAGACAAATGGTCGTTGGTGTGCATGGGCGTGATATGGCTGAAAGCACACACACTGCAAAAATCGTCAGAATAGTCCAGGCAGGAGGAGGGAGTGAATATGATCTGAAGAATGTTCTCTTGGCGTTTCCTGGGTGAGGAATTCTGGAGAGGACAATGGAACAATCAAGTGTGCATCTACTCTTGGAGGACCATGCGTGCAGTTTGTTTTTCCTCGGCACGATGTCATCTACCAGCAGTACAATGCAACATGTCACACAGCTCGCAACTTATGTGCATGGTTCAACGAGAACCAGGGTAAGTTTACCGTCCTTCCCTGGCCACCAAACTTCCCGGATTTAAATTCAATCGAGAATCAGTGGGACTACGTCGATTGGGCTGTTCGCACCTTGGATCCTGATTTTATAAACTGTTGCATCAAGTTCATTTAAGGTACGTGGTGTTGTGAGGCATATTTTGTTGTTTACTATCCCACTGACGATTTGTTTATCTGACTTACTGGTTAGTAGCACATTTATCTGAATGGTTAGGTTACTCTGCTGTAGTGTGAACAGATATAAGGAAAGAGTTTAGTGTGTACGTGTCAAGGAAGGTTAGGTTAGCCTTAACACTGCCTTCTGCTTTCTTATATTGCTTGACACGAGAGTGCCTAATTAGGCTGGCCACCGAGTTTAATATGTAATGTTACAACTTACTTTTGTGCTGGGATAAAGTCCGTCTGTGACCCACTGATTACTGTTGGTAACACTTTGCTGGAGTGTTGCGGAAACGAACCCTAGTTTGATTGTTCTGTTTCCATTAGGGTATCTCACGGCCACATTTCAAAAATTCCTCACAGAGATGTAACGTTAGCATAGATTGCCGTTTAAGCTGGTCTGTGGTACCGTTACACAATTCTCGGAATTGTTTGGATGATGTTTTTCCGAAAGTCATAAATTATAATACCAAACTCAAATTCTAGACACCAACGAGCTCAGTCTTTATGTCGGTACTTCCCCCACTGATTTTAGAAATTCTGAGGGAATGTTATTTAGCCCATCTGCCATATTTGACTTCAAGTCTTCCAAAGCTCTTTTTAAATTCCGATTCTAATACTTGATCCCCTGTCTCTTCTATATGGATTCCTGTTTCTTCTTCTATCACATTACTATACAAGTGTTCTGCCTCATTGAGTCATTCAATGTACTCTTTCAATCTAGCTGTTCTCTTCTCTGCATTTAACAATGAAATTTCCATTGCACTCCTTGCTTTCAATTTCACCGAAACTTGTTTTGAAATTTCTGTATTTTCAGTTAGCCCTTCCGACAATATATTTTCGAGTTCTTTACATTTTACGTCTAACATTTCGCCTTAACTTCCCTGTACTGTCAATTTATTTACGTCAAAAGTGACTTTTATTCTTATACTTCTGAATTTCCCTGAACATTTATTTACTTCCTTCTTTCATCGATCAACTAAACTATTTCTTTTATTATCCATTGTTTATTTGCGCATGCCTTCTTTGTATCTAGGTTTTGCTTTCCTACTTCTGTGACCGCTCGCTTTAGATGTCCATTCCTCTTCAACTGTACTACTTACAGAGATCTAATCGCTGTGTCTCTAGCCTTGCAGAACTTCAAGCGTACGTCTTCATTTATTAGTACTTACGTAACCCGATTCTTTGCGCATCTATTCTTCCTGACTTGTCTCTTAAAAGTCAGCCTCTTTTCATCACTATTAAATTGTGATCTGATTCTGTATCAGCTACTGGTTACGCCTTACAGTCCAGTATCTGATTTCGGAATCTCTGTCTGACTATGATGCATTTTAATCGAAACCTTCCGGTATCTCTGTGCCATTTTCAAGTACACCTGCTCCTCTTGTGTTTCTTGAAAGGAGTATTACTAGCTAAAATACCTGGCCCTGGACCACCCTATGGACGAACTAAGCTCATTTTGTTCTGACGGTTGGGGTACACACAGAATTTCCGACTATGGGAATCATCACCTCCAGTCACTGTACATGAAGTTTCTTTGTATACACATTTGGAAACGACTGAGTTATCAGCCGACCGTTTCCAAATGCTTGGTCGGCACGATCACTTAATCTCACTCCCTGAGACTTCTGGTTGTGGGGCTACCTAAACGACAGGGTTTACCAGGGGAACATTCACACATGTTCTGATCTGGAGCGCAGTATATCAAGAGAGTAAGTCAGCATAGCTACGGAAATGCTTCGTTCTGCTGTGCAGACTGCAATCATGTGCTTACAGACTCTTTTGTACATTGATGAGCACCATGTTGAGGCCCTTTTGTATGTAATAGTACGATGTACCGTAGCAGCACATTAAAGCGTTTCAATTGAATTGATTCTGCATTATTTCTCTTCCCCATGTCCTTGACATTAATGCTACCAAGTTTGGTACTCGTACAGTAATTAGTTTCTGTGTTATAACGTGTTAAATATGGAACGTTTAATTATCCCCACATTGTGTACTGCAGAACTCAATTAGTGTTTCTTCTCTCTCATTTCTAGAAGCAGGTTCATATTATCTATTAACCCTTTATTGTACTGTTTCCAGTACAACTGCATTTCAGTTCCACATGACTATTAGATTTTCATTTCCCTTTACGCACTAAATTATCCTTTCAATACGTACTGTATTACCCAATATCCTCTTACATGATGTGTCGGCAGCTGGGCCAACACCTTGTAGATCGAGATGGCTGAAAATACACGCTAGACTAACGCAGACGGGCGTGATTTCCGGCGACGTCGACGCACAGTTTTTGTGGGACGAACACAGTCACTGTTAGAGAAAGTGGCACTGGACGAAGTGGAATTAACGACATGAATGTCCATGGGCGAAGGTCCACGAGCCTGAGTGTCCTTGGTTCGATTGCGGCGCGAAGCAAAGGGCCTGGAATGATTGTGATTGTCTGATCGGAGCTTTTTCTGGCAAACACTTTGAACATGTCCTTTCCTATTACAGAAAAAGCAAATAGCTTGGCGTGACGGGCAATGTTCACGCGAATGTCTAGTAGCACACCGCGGGCATGATTTCACTGCATTTGTGGGCTGGCGCGGCACACGTGGCTTAGCGCGCGGCGGCAGCTGCGTTTGTTTGCGCGAGGGCAGTTGACCGGGCCGCGCAGCTCGCCCGGCGGGCCGGTTAATGTTACACACTGCTGGCGAAGTTTCAAAAGATTCCTGAGCACAGTCAAGTGTGTCTTGCCTATCCAATATGTCTATCACTTGTTGAAGGGAGGGATTAACTAGTTTCAATATGTGCTCCCGTATGCGAACATCAGAAACGTTCTGTGCAATTGCATCACGCACCATTGTATCGGAATAAGAAAGACCACAGTCACAGTCAAAGGCACAGTCCCTAGTAAGTCCTTGCAATGTTGCTACCCACTCCCTATTAGTTTGACCGGCCGTACGTTTTGTACGAAAAAACGTATACCGTTTTGCAACCACATTAACTGTTTCTTTGAAATAGGCATCTAAAGCAGACAAAATTTCCTCGTAGGACAGAGTTGCTACGTCGCATCAGGGAAACAATTTCACTATCACACGGTAGGTGGACACACCGACACAAGAAAGCAAAAACGGCTGCCGCTCATTACCTTGAATTCTGTAGGCGGCGAGATGGAAGGCAAACTGGTGGGACCATTCCTGCCAAGTCTCGTGGTTCGGGTCATAGTGCCTAAAAGGCGGTGCAACTGCGAGTTGTGGCTGCGGTAGCGGTGAAGCGGCGGCGGCCGCATCGGTTTGAATGGCACGTTGACCCTGGACGAGCTGTCCAAGGGCATCCAATAACGCCTGCGTCTGCTGATTCTGCTAGCGATAAAATTCGGACAGTACATCTGGCGAAGCCATGACACAAATAAATTAGGGCAAAGTAAAACACAAGATCCTTTGTAGACTCATCGCCAATCTGTTGTGACGTAACAAGACTGTTACACCACTTGAAGTAGCTGGTAGGATAGGCACGCGTATACACACGCCGACGGGCGTGAAGTACTGGAACAGGCTACGTAATTAATGCTATGAAGAACAGTACGTAGCTGGATTAATACTTATCTTTAATCAATCATTGTGGTACATCGCTCTTGACTATACACAGGAGACTTTAATTACAATCACTGTAAGGCTAATGGCGCCTTGCTAGTTCGTAGCCATTAACTTAGCTGAAGGCTATTCTGTCTCTCGGCTAATGAGAGAGAAAGGCTTCGTACATCTAGTCGCTAGCTAGGTCGTCCGTACAACTGGGGCGAGTGCAATATCGTATCACGAGACCTGCCTTGTGGTGGCGCTAGGTCTGCGGTCACACAGTGGCGACACGCGGGTCCGACATGTACTAAATGGACCGCGGCCGATTTAAACTACCACCTAGCAAGTGTGGTGTCTGGCGGTGACACCACATTACACTTTTACTATCTCTTCATCTTCAACTTGCGACGTCGGCATGTATACCTGAATTGTCGTTGGCGGTGTTGACTTGCTGTCAATTCTGGTGAGAACAACCCTACCATTGAACCTTTTACGGTAACTCACTCTACCCTATCTTCCTATTCATAACGAATCCTACTCCAGTTATATCATTTTCCGCTGCTGTTGATATTACCCTATACTCGTATGACCAGATATCCTTATGTTCTTTCTATTTAAGTTCACCCACAATATCTAGTTTGAGTCTTAGCTACTGATTTTTTGCTTCATTCCCACTTTAAAACTTTTGACGCTCCATGCCCTGATTCTTAGAATTTTGCTCTTCCGTTGGTTATTCAGTCGTTTCCTCGTGTCACCTCCCACTTGGCAGTCCCTTCCCAGAAATCCGAGTAGTGGTCGAGTCCGGAATCTTTTTCGAATGGAGAAATCATCATGACACTTTTTCAATTACACTCCACATGTCTTGTGGATACGTGTTGTGTGTCTTCAATGCAGTGCCTTCTGCATCCTCATTCCGTTGATCACTGTTGATTCTTCGGTCCTTAAGTACAGTTCCCTACACCAAGGGTAAGAGAGGGCCTTAACCTCTATCCGGTCCTTCACCGCCTTTGGCAGAATGATGGTGACCGCTCATGCCATTGATGGTGATTTTTATTCAAAATATAAGCGAATTCGTGGTTCGGACCAGGGACCTGTGAAGTTTCGATTGTTAATCAGAAATGCTTCCCCTAGACCACGGGTATTCCCCGCCCTGGTGGGTTATGGGTAGCATAAGAGAAGCTATCTTCAGGCTGCCACTCCGGATATGGGACCTGAAAAACCCTCAACAAGTTGAGAACAGAGGAGACAAGGTGCGAGACTAATGTGTATCAGTGAAGAGCTATGTTGTGAATGGGAGCCAGGTGGGACTCTCAACACTCGTCTGCAGCAACGTGAGCGAATCATGGAAAACTTGTTTGCAGCAAATAAACGTGCCACTCTGCCTGACGAACACTGGGCTAATAGCGCGTGAAATTATCTATAATTAATATTAAATTGTACTTTTATTATATTGTATTTTAATTTTACTTGGAGTATTATGATGAAATATGTTATGAGCCACCTTTAGTTCTAAACGACATACTCATACATGGATTCATTCTGCAATCACGGGTAATTAACTATTGGGCCATCGTATCTTCCAAAAAATTGGAATTGTGGAATCTTCATGCTGCTGGCCTGAGTAGTGAATGACATATCACTATCAACTGTAAAGTTGGTCTGACGTTTCCTTAAAACATCTGTAGTCAGTGCCATGATAATCTTTCGCAAAATGGAAGCAAAAAATAAAAATAAGCTCGAGGGAGTTTAGACAAGCTGTCATTGTAGAACTTATGGAGGCGTCAGTGGGTACACCAAAAGCAAGAGCAAATAAAGCACTCTGTGTCAGCAGTTATGAACTAAACTTTCCACAAGCTAAACGGGAAGGTATGAACTGCGTAGCACGATGAGACAACCCTATTGTACCTAATGCATGGGCCAGACGTGAAGTTTTGGACTCTGCATGAGTAAAAATAATAAATGGTTTGTGGTGTTCAACAAAAATGAACAAGCCATGGTTTGCCAGTAGTTTCACTGTGAAACTACATACAACAAAAGCACTGTAATTATGAAACTAAATGGTTTCAGAGAGCTTTCGTAGTTTCTGTGCAGAGGCTCTCCAACTCTATTGGAATAGCACCTCAACATCGAGCAAAATGGGGGATCCTGCCTCAAAACCAGGTACAGGCGCATTAAGGAAATGAAACTATATTTTCATGTAGAAGAAGGTGTAATTAGATAGATGACAAACACCAACTTCACTTAACGAAGGTTTTTTTCAGCACTTACACACACAAGAGCGCGGAGTGAACTGCCTCCGGCCAGAACACATACGGTATATATACAGCTACAGAACATTCCAGTACAATAATTCTTGACATTTGTGGATACTTCTAGAATGTACTCGAACCGAATAGAGAAATTAAAATTTTACAGTTCGGGTGAGCTTTGAACTTACGACCCTTCATCCAACAGTCTAGTATCATAACCACTACACCACAGTGACATTGCTCCTTCCTGAAGAGAACAGAGTCTCGGTGCTGCGTCCTCCTAGTCCGGGAACGAGTCATCGGTCCTGCATACTCTGACTCCTGATGACTCATGTTCGCCCTGGTGGTGATCTTCTTAGAACTTACTTTGCCGCTACGCTCTTCGTCACCTTTCCGCTTGTTGCCTTCGCTGGAGCTTCGAATTTACCCTCGGTTGCAGGATCCTTATAGGGCTTCATTCGAAGGACGTGGACTGTATATGTCTTCGTCTTGTGTAGGGATCGAAATCTTCAACATCATAAGTAACATCAGATAACTGTTTTACAACCTTATAAGGTCCAAAGTAGCGCCTGAGGAGCTTCTCAGAGAGAACAACCTTCCGAACAGGTGTGAAGATCCAGACGAGGTCACCAGGCTGGTAGACAACAGGGCGGTGACTCGCGTCATACCTTCGGCGATCGTTTTCCTGAGCCTGCAGAGTGCTGAGTCGAGATAACTGCCGAGCTTCCTCAGCCCTGGTAAACATCTGGCCGATGTAGTCGCCGTCCACTTCATCAGGATGTAACGGAAACACAGTGTCCATCGTCGTAGTTGCCTCACGCCCATGCACCCGGAAAAAAGGCGTAAATCCTGTGGTGTCCCGTTTGGCGGTGTTGTCACGAAAGGTAGCACCACATCCCAGTCACTCTGCTCAACATTGACGAACATTTATCGTATGTCGGCCAAGGTCTTATTATGGCGTTTAGGAAGCCCCTTAGTTTGCGGATGGTAGGCAGTCGTCATGTGATGAGTTATGTTGCACCGACGATTTATCTCTGTCACAAGGTTCGACTGAAAAACTTTCCCTCGATCCGTAATTAACGACCTTTGGGCACCGTGTTTTAATGCCATTTCTACGATGATTTTGGCTACCTCGAATTCTTCGGCTGTTTTCACGGCTTTTGTAATGGCATAGCGTGTCAGATAATCAGTGCAAACAATAATCCATCTATTGCCACTAGAAGACGATGGAAATCGTTCGAGGAGGTCCATCTCAACACACTGGAAAGGCGTTTCGGCTGGTGGAATTGATATGAGTCGGCCAGGTGGTTTCTGAGGAACTGCCTTTCTCCTCTCGCACTCAGTGCGACACATAGTGACGGAAACTCCTAAATAAACCTGACCAGAAAAATCTCTTGCGTATCCTATCGTATGTATTAATACATCCTAAATATCCGGCCTCATGTGTGTCATGGAATTTCTGTAGAACATCTAAGCGCATGTGTTTGGGAATCACTGGTAGCCACCTCTTTCCAAACGGATCAAAGTGTTTGTTGCAAAGTAATCCATTAACTACAGTAAATTGACCTTTCACATCCTCTGACCGACATAAGGCAAAGATAATCTGAGATATCTTGGCGTTCTTCTGCTCAGCTGAGAGATCGTGGAGTGCAGCGAGACAGTCAGTATCTCCATCAAAGTCTTTATGGTCTTGCACAGGGTTTCTTGAGAGATGGTTGGCATCTTGGTGTTTTCTTCCACTTTTGTACACTTTGGCAATGTCATAATGTTGAAGACGTAGTGCCCACCTGGCGAGTCATCCTGTTCGATCTTTAAGATCTGTCAACCAACAAAGTGAATGATGATCTGTAACAACTGTGAATGGCCCTCCATAGAGAAATTGTCGAAATTTGCACTTGGCCCAGATCACAGCAAGACATTGTCTTTCTGTAGTTGAGTAGTTTCTCTCGGCTTTTGTAAGTGTCCTAGAAGCATAGGCTATCTCTTTTCCATCCGAAAATTGCACCAGAACAGCACCGATCCCATACCCACTGGCATCTGTGTGTAGCTCTGTAGGTGCCCTCTCGTCATACAGACCAAGTATAGGGTCAGTCGTCAGAGCTTTTCGCAGCACATTCAAAGACTTTTGTTGAGCACCACCCCAGATAAATTTTGCATCGACTTTCAACAACTCTTGGAGTGGTCTGGCTTTGATACAAAAGTCTTTGATAAAACAACCTTAAAAAGAACATAATCCTTCTCACATCTCAAATACTTTTAGGAATAGGAAATTCCGTAATAGATCCCACTTTTTCTGGGTCTGGCCGCACACCTTCGTCTGATACAAGGTGTCCAAGTATTTTGATTTCCTTTGTTCCAAAGAGACACTTTCTTGGATTAAATTTCAGTCCACATTGTTGGAGACACTTAAGAACGGCCCTCAGTCTTTTTACGTGTTCATCAAATGTCTCTGGGAACACTATAATGTCATCCAAATAACAAAGGCACATCGTCCACTTCAGGTAACTCAGAATATTTCCATCATCCGTTCAAAAGTTGCTGGGGCATTACCTAAAACTCATGCAGGCCATCAGGGGCGATGAATGCAGTTTTCTAATGATCAGCCTCATCTACTTCCATTTGCCACTATCCCGAGTACACCTCTTTGGCTGAGAAAAACTTAGCCCCCTTCAGACAATCTAGTGTATTGTAAAGGATGAGCCTGACAGTAAGAGATTTTTTTTTATTATATGAGCCTCCAAACGGTAACTTCATTTTTCCATTACGGTCAAGCCACGGTCGGCAGTGTTAGCTGGCTCTAAATTCTTTCGTCCCACGGTCTAGTAACAGGAAGTCAGCACCGATGAAGGGCACCTTGTTCACGCGCCTCTCTCATGTGCTGACGAGGTAACGCCGCCCCAGACGTCGCTTAGCAGGCAACGCTCTGGAAAGTTTCATGCCGCCCGCACGGTTTGCTCGGTCCTGACCAATCAGGGCGGAGGAAGCCGCGTGGTGCGTCGAACATACCCGGCCTCCCGTCGCCGGGCTCGCTCTCTTGTATTCTTGCTCACCCGCGAGTCGGAGGCGCGCCCTGTAGCATTGAACATCTCCCGCTTCTCCCGGTGCTGCGGCACTGTGGACTTAGTTCTGGCAGACAACAACTTTCAGTAGCTTCGCGAACAATGTTTGCCAAATTATAAGCTCTGGCTCACCCTCACCTCCGTATGCCTACGTATCCCCTTTCAACATGCTTTAGCTAATAAATGGCCTTTCTCTAAAAATTACCCTATTATTCCACAACGCCCACCGCCTACCCATACGCCCATCTTGTACGGTATCGTCAATTCGTGGAAGATGGTAAACGTCCTTTTTAGTCAACACAAAAGCGCCAACTGCAATCCTTCTTCCTGAGGAGAACCACGGGTACGTCCGTGGGCTCTGCGAAGGCTGAATGATGTCATTCTTCATCATTTTCTCTACCTCGTCGCTAATTATTCGACGTTCCGTTGCTGACACACGGTATGCTCTCTGGCTTATTGTTTGATTGTCTCCAGTGCTAGTCCAGTGCTTCACTATCGATTTTTCTGCTCTTCATCTGTGGATTTAAGCATTCAGAGAACTCTTGAAGAATGGCAAGTAGCTTCTTCTGTTGTTCCTTAGTGAGATCTGGTGATAGTCGAGCTAGAAGATGTCTCGTAGTAGTAGCGCCAATTTCGCCCACAGACTCGGCATGGGAGGTTTCTACGACGCCCAGCTGTTCGGCAATTAACTTCGGCAATTAACGGCTCAGTGTTTGTTACGCACATGCGTCTCGGAAGGATCTGCGGTTCTCGGCGACAGTTAACTATTCACAATTCACCGAATCGTTCTTAAACAAGACGACAGACGCTGGGATGACCAAGTTATTCTTCAGGTATGCTTCTCTTGCATTCCACTACAAGATCCACGGGTTGATGCATGGCATGACACATGACAGTTATCCTTCTAGCGCTGACTGCAGGAGTGATCAATTCATCCAGCACACACAGTCTCCACACACTCGGACGCACGTCTGCCTGTCCACTGTATCTCATCTCGTCTGCTTCAAATGGTTCAAATGGCTCTGAGCACTATGGGACTCAACATCTGAGGTCATCAGTCCCGTAGAACTTAGAACTACTTAAACCTAACTAACCTAAGGACATCAAACATCCATTCCCGAGGTAGGATTCGTCTGCTTCATTCGTAGCTTCAGTCTGAAAATATACATCATAGTGTATATTGTGTGGTGTGGAGTCTTTTCATTCGTACATCTCCGAAAGGACAACAGGAGACCCGTATTCGCTTCCCGGTCTGGCACAATTTTTCAACTTTTCCTATTGATTCCAATCAAGGCCAGCTGGCTGCTAATGTCTGTTAACTGCTTTGTGTCTAATTCATAATGACTGCTAGATCAGAATGATGTCTATACTTTCGGACATATCCAAAAGAACGGACAGTGCCTGTATATAGAATGAAGTGTAGTTTGGGGGAATATCAAGTAACTGGTAGATAAGTGGCGGATAGGGAGCGTCCTCCAGATATGGAGGGCACCAGGGTAATAAAAGACCTGGGTCGGACCAAAACCAGCAGGTATGAGGGCCAATGGCTTGAGAGAAAGGCAGAGGAGCCCCCAACCATCAACTGCTGCCTTGCAGTCAGTAGAGGGATCTCCAAAGTCTAAGGATGTTCCCCTGAAAATGGAACTAGCTACCCAGCGAGATGTAAAAGGCAACCTCTTCAATGGTTCGGCGGAAGATTAACAATCTTTCCCTGTAAAAATAACTTGTAATTGCTGTGAAAGGAATAAGCCGGACAGCAGCTGCTAAGGCAAATAAACAATATCAAACGACAATGGAGTTGGGGTTGTACATTTTGCTATAAGTAAAAAACATGACTGTCAGCAGTTCATGGTTTCCACACGATAATATACACAAAGAATCATGGATGTCACCAAATGGGCAAACTAGAAATCAGATAGACCATATATTGATTGAAAGGAAGCACGGATCACACATAAAGGATGTTAGGAGCCAACTTGGAACTGACTGTAGTTCAGACCATCATCTAGTGAGAATTAAGTACAGGAAAAGGATATCGCTACTGAGTAAACAAAAAGGCCACAAATAGAAAAGTCTTGGCATTACGAAACTAAAGTCAGAAGAAATACGGAGAGCATATCAGGCGAAAATAGAAGAGGGGATTAAGAATGATATCGAGACTCATTAAGGCAGATTGGTTTGATGAAGAGTGTATGAGAAGAACTGAGGAGCGTAACGTAGCACGAATGAAATTATTTCAGAGAAGAACTAGAGCAAATCTGAATTAATATAATGAGAAGCGCCATGTCGATAAGAGGGTTTGCAGGAAGAAGGAAAGAGCAGCAGAGAAAAAAAAAATTAGAATACACTGAACAGCTAGGAGATGAGAAGCAAGTACGTGACATGTACCAAAAGATTAAAGAAGGAAAGGCTGGCTTTCAATCCAGAACAAATATATGGGAGAGTAATAAAATACTCGAAGATGGGCAGAATACGTCCAAGAGTTACTGAATCCAGAAGTAGAAGGATTAGAACAAGAAGAACTGGTGGAAATAACTTATTATGGACCAGGGGTCTTAACACCAGAACCCAGACTGGAGGGATACAAGCAATTGAGACCTTAAAAAATAATAGGGCACCGGGAGAGGATCAGATCTAGGCGAAACTACTCAAATTTGGTGGGGAAGCATTGAGGAAAGCAATACATTAAGTAATTCTGAACATCTGGCAGGAGGAGAGCATGCCAATGGAGTGGAAAATGGCTATTATGTTCCCCATACATAAAAAAGGAGATAAATTAAACTGCCAGAATTACCGAGGAATATCCCTGCTAAATACTACATATAAAGTGTTTCCAAGATCCTAACTAGGAGGTTTATTCCCCATGTGGAAGAGGGAATTGGAAACTATCAAAGTGGCTTTAGAAGAAATAGGTCAACAACTGACCAAATACTCACATTACGCATACTACTTAAAAATGTTATGAACATCAAATAAATATACTTCAGCTTTATATCGATTTTAAATAAGCCTATGATAGCATATCAAGAGTGGCATTGGGGAATGTGATGGAAGACGCAGGAATACCAAAGAAGCTCGTTAAACTTACTATGATGACTCTCAGCGAAACTAGCTGTAAAGTAAAAATACAGGACGAAATCTCCAGAGAAGTGAAAGTGAAGAAGAGACTGAGAGAAGGTGACAATAACTTCTCACTGCTATTCAACCTCTGCCTAGACGAAGTCGTAAGTCAGATAGAGACAAATAGAGGAGGAACCATTTTTATTCGTTGACTGCAGTACCTGGCCTACGCAGATGATGTGGCGTTACTCGCACAGAACACCGCCGTGCTGGCTGATGCCTATCAACAACTGGAGAGAGGTGGAAGGGAACTTGGACTGGTGGTCAATGCCGAAAAGGCCAAATATATGGCAATGACCAACCAGCCAAACCTACCAAATCTCAGGACAGCTGACAAGGAGTTTGATTGGGTGATAGACTTCAAGTACCTCGGATCGACTATCACGGAAACAAATGACATCAGCAGCGAGGTGAAAGCTAGAATAGCATCAGAAAACAGATGCTACTTTGGCACACTACCCATGCTTAGGAGCTCACTTGTATCACGAAAATCTAAAATCCTCATTTACAGAACAATTATAAGACCAGTCGTAATGTACGGTGCCGAGACATGGACCAAGACTGCAAATGAGGAAAGGATCCTTAGCATTTGGGAGAGAAAGGTTCTGCGTAAAATATACGGCCCAATACACGATCGAGAAGGTTGGCGCATCCGTACGAATGCAGAATTAGACCTTTTTGATGAACCTGACATTGTCACTACCATTAAAATAAGAAGACTGCGATGGGCAGGACACGTGATCAGAATGGAGGAAGACTGAACATGAAAGAAGATTTTCGATGGCAAGGCTGGAGGCAGACGACGGCAGGGACGTCCCAGAAAGAGATGGGTGGGCAGAATAGAAGATGACATAAAAAAGCTGGGTATCAGAGGTTGGAGACGGAAAGCCACGGACCAGATAGAATGGCAGGATATTGCGATGCAAGCCAAGGCCCTCCAAGGGCTGTAGAGCCTATAGAGCCTAGTAGTAGTAGTAGTAGTAGTAGTAGTAGAAATGTGAATAGGAATTTGGATTGATGAGGGAGTCGTTCTAGTGTAGTCTGTGCAGTTGTGCAAAGCCACTGTGCCATGGTGGTGTTGTGGTTAACACAAATGCCTAGCGAGCACGAGACGTGGGTTCATAACCTGGCACTGGTACAAATTTTACTCGTTGCTTCAGTCTGCATACACATATTGTATACTTTTTTTCTGAAAATACTTGCACTGGTGTTAATTTGTCTTGTGTTATATTACACCTATGTCGAGAAAATGATTAATTTTATCAGACGTTGGATTAGTAATAAACGTAGGGCTACAGAACGTACCCAGCAAATGCTGCAGATCGTCTTCCGTACCTCGGACACCAAAATGCAGCTCACTGCCACTGGGTTACAACCACAGCTGACAACAGACTGCATCGCGAGTCACAGACGGAGCGCTCGCTGCCAGTGACGTCACCGGAGACTGGGTGTCGGGGACCGGCGACCTGATTCGCGCAGGGCGACTCCCCTGCGCACATAAATAAGGCTCGTTAAGCAGCCGGTAAGGACACCCCGGCACTCGGACTTGCAGATGCCCGGACGCTCCGACTTGCAGATGACGTTCTTGGCTGTCGGCCAGATGCACTCTGCACCAGGGCTTCAGAGTGCTCTGGACTTTCGGCGTGTTTCGGCCCGAGCGATGCAGTGAGGGATTCCGTAGAGTGCACACACTCTTACTGACGAGACGGACACTGGATGGCGCCTTCACTGGGGTTATTGTGCTCGATTCATTTTGTCCGTGTCGTATTCCGAATGAGCTCGAATATCTGCCACGCCCTTAAATTTGAAGGAGAAGACGAGAGCGAGAAACTGAGTAGAGAAAAATTACTCGTTTTTTAAAACTGTTGTATGATCACCTCTTAACACTTGGATGCATAACAGAAACATCAAATAGAACAGAAGTAATATCTGGCGTTCCGCAAGGTAGTGTCATAGGCCTTCTTCTGTTCCTGATTTATATAAACGCTCTAGGTGATAATCTGAGCAGCCCCCTTCGATTGTTTGCAGATGACGCTGTACTTTACCGTCTAGTAAAATCATCAGACGATCAATTCCAACTACAAAATGGTCTAGAGAGAATCTCTGTATGGTGCGAAAAGTGGCAATTGGCACTAAACAAAGAAAAGTGCGAGGTCATCCACATGGGTACTAAGAGAAATCCGATAAATTCTGTGTATACTATAAATCGCACAAATCTAAGGGCTCCCAATTCGACTAAAGACCTAGGAATTTCAATTGCGAGAAACTTAAATTGGAAAGACCACACAGATAATATTGTGGGGCAGAACAATTTGAAAATGCGACAACCCCACTAAAGAGACAGCCTACATTACACTTGTCCGTCCTCTGCTGGAATATTGCTGCGCGGTGTGGGATCCTTACCAGGTACGATTGACGGAGGACATCGAAAAAGTGCAAAGAAGTGCAGCTCGCTACGTGTTATCGCGCAATAGGGGCGAGAGAATTTTCTGGAGACTAGAAATCTACTCTGTAGGAATCAGCATGGGTTTCGAAAAAGACGATCGTGTGAAACCCAGCTCGCGCTATTCGTCCACGAGAGACAGAGGGCCACAGACACAGTTTTCCAGGTAGATGCCGTGTTTCTTGACTTCCGCAAGGCGTTTGATACAGTTCCTCACAGTCGTTTAATTAACAAGGTAAGAGCATATGGGCTATAAGACCAATTGTGTGATTGGATTGAAGAGTTCCCAGACAACAGAATGCAGCATGTCATTCTCAATGGAGAGAAGTCTTCCGAAGTAAGAGTGATTTGTCCCGGTGGAGGTTCGAGTCCTCCCTCGGGCATGGGTGTGTGTGTGTTTGTCCTTAGGATAATTTAGGTTAAGTAGTGTGTAAGCTTAGGGACTGATGACGTTAGAAATTAAGTCCCATAAGATTTCACACATATTTAATGTTTAACTTTTAAGAGTGATTTCAGGTGTGCCGCAGGGGAGTGTCGTAGGACCATTGCTATTCACAATATATATAAATGACCTTGTGGATAACATCGGAAGTTCACTGAGGCTTTTTTTGCGGATGATGCTGTTGTATATCGAGAGGTTGTAACAATTGATATTGTACTGAAATGCAGGGTGATCTGTAACGAATTGACGCATGGTGCAGGGAATGGCAATTGAATATCAATGTAGACAAGTGCAATGTGCTGTGAATACATAGAAAGAAAGATCCTTTATCGTTTAGCTACAATATAGCAGGTCAGCAAGTGGAAGCAGTTAATTCTATAAATTTTCTGGGAGAGAGCGCTTCGTTACAGGATCATTTAGTAATCGCGAAAGAGTTACGGAGATGATATATAAACTCCAGTGGAAGTCTCTGTAAGAGAGACGCTCAGTAGCTCGGTACGGGCTTTTGTTGAAGTTTCGAGAACATACCTTCACCGAGGAGTCAAACAGTATATTGCTCCCTCCTACGTATATCTCGCGAAGAGACCATGAGGATAAAATCAGAGAGGTTAGAGCCCACACAGAGGCTTACCGACAATCTTTCTTTCCACGAACAATACGAGACTCGAAAAGAAGGGAGAGCCGATAGAGGTATTCAAGTTACTACTGACGTAGATGTGGATGTAGAGTGCCACTGATGTGATACGCGGGTTGGGGTAGCAGTCACTGAAACGAAGGTGGTTTTCTTTACGGCGAGATCTATTTACGAAATTTCAATCACCAACTTTCTCTTCCGAATGAGGAAATATTTCGTTCACACCCAACTACATAGGGAGAAATGATCATCATAATAAAATAAGAGAAATCAGAGCTCGAACGAAACGATTTAGGTGTTCCTTTTTCCCACGCGCCATTCGAGAGTGGAATGTTAGAGAATTAGTATGAAAATGGTTCGATGAACCCTCTTACAGGCACTTAAGTGTGAATTGCAGAGTAACAATGTAGATGTAGAACAGAAAGATTGCCAACGTGTCACTTGCTCGTTATAGTTGGGAACTTTTCATAAAAGAAGTGAGGACGAAGAATAGATTTCATTGAAACTTTAACTAGTGAAGAATTTCTGCCCTTCGAAGAACGTTGCAAAACTATTCACTATATTCGCAGCAGACGATGAAAATACGGAACCAGAATATCTGGACTTCGTTTCAACATAGGAATCAAACAGTCAACCGGTTGCAAAATAGCAGTTTGGTACATTGATTTAAGTTTCGACATCTCTAAGGATGTCTTCATCAGAATGAAATTTTGAGAAATCCTATAAAATAATACATAGAAAATTGTGACAAAAAAGATTAACCAAGACGACAACTATCGTGGCGTACAAAGGTTACTTTGAAGCAAACCAAACGCTGTGTCATGTGTGAGATACAGAGGCGAGCGAGTGCGCCGGGACTTACCCCAGTTCACTGCCGGTAGCGCGACGTCACCACAACACGTCTGTGGGTAGCACACAAGTATTGCACCACAATTTAGTTTTGTGTTCGCAGAAGAGCCAACACCGTTTTACGAGTGGAGGCCGAAGTGCACGCGTTTTAGCCGAAATGCACGCGTTTTAGCTCACGCAGGTTGGCGTGAGGAGGGAAGAACTGTACTGACGTGAGGTCTGGAACATGTCCAGGAATGAGAATTCAGAGAGCGAACGTAATTAGTTTGATACTTAACTTTAATCCATTAATGATGAACGTCGCTCTTGACGGTACATGATTCACAATATTATCTGTTCAGAATACGTTCTTGAAGTAATTATAGTAATTGAATATGGCGCCTTGCTAGGTCGTAGCAAATTACGTAGCTGAAGGCTAAACTGTTGTCTCTGCAAACGAGAGCGCATGTAAACAGTGAACCATCGCTAGCAAAGTCGGCTGTACAGCTGGGGCGAGTGCTAGGGAGTCTCTATAGACTAGACCTGCCGTGTGGCGGCGCTCGGTCTGCAATCACAGTGGCGACACGCAGGTTGTAACGCCGGAAATGCATATCCTCCTATTTCCATCTATTGTACTATAAATTCTTTTCCTTTATTTGTTACCTGAAGATATGACATTTCTGTGTCTTTATATATTGTAACTGTTTTACTTTATGTCGATGTATAATTGGTTTGTTTTGTAAATATTATTTGTACTTTTACGCTGGGTCTGGCCTAGGGAAAACTATGCTATCGAACGATTACATCGATAGGTCGTGTGGAGAACCAAAGTGTTTAGGATCTTCGAAAGTGTTAACTCTGCCGCATGGAGCGCGGGCAGAGGGAGTCTGGCGGGAGTAGGGCGGTGGAGCAGGTGTGTTGGTGACGCTCCCGCGAGTTGCCGCGCTTTCGGGGTTTGGCAGCATGTAATTGCGCTCGACTTGCTATGATGGTTTCTGATACGGAGTCGCGGACGGGTAGCATTAGCTGGCGCACATGAAGAGCCCGTTTCGCCTGGTGACCGTGTCAAGAAGAAGGCGCGCTAACATCCAGCTTCTGCAACAGCGACGGACGACAATGAGTAACTGTCGCCACCGTCCCGATCGACGCCTAAAAACCTTCAATTAACCAACAAGGAAGACTAAAAGCACGTAAAGTTTCAGAACTGTATGGCAGACCTCAGCTTTTAAAACTGTTGCATCACCAAAGTACCACAACTTAGCATGAACCTTTGTTGCTCATTGTCCCAATTGCATTACCAAGCAGGGTCCCTTCCTTTTCCGGAATGAACCCGGGTGTCATTGAAATTCAAACGCCAGCATTAAAGTAATATCATTCGATTTCACTGCTTTAAATTAAAAGTTCAGTTAAGGTGTTCATAGATGGCTACAATATTTAAATTACACAAGTACAAATTAAGAGTGCGAGTTTTGTTACCATATTTCAGCCTACCTGTGACTGCAACTCAGCTTGGTACGTCCTACATTTTACTATTGTTAATTGTTCAGAATCATTTAATTCAAGTTCAAGGCTAAATGCCTTATTTCTAAATTGCGTAGATTCAAGTAGCTTTTGAAATGATTGTTGAGGTAGCCCAAGACTAACATTTTATTGAATTTCATAGTGCTTCAGAATCAAAGTTCACTATTAATTTCAGTCACTAAATTAACTTTCAATTTTCCTGTTTTATTAATTCTTTTGCTACATTAAGTCAGAGTGTAGCGAAATTTATTACTTCTGACAAACATTCAGGTTTCACACAACACGTGTCAACCTTCAGTTGCCACGCTTTTAGTGCTAATTATATGTGCATTAATCTTTCATTTTCAGTTATTATAGTAGTTGTCCATGGGACTGGCGCCCGTAAACTTCCCCAAATCTCAAATATCTAATTAACGCCAATTAATTGTTAACGTAAGACCGCACATTTACTTTCTTTATTAACTTTACCCCTTTTCAAAATTAATTTCCACCACTTTCATTTGCATTTTTCCTTTAATTTAGATGTAACCCTTTCTTCCCTCTTTACTGACAAATTAACTTCGGTGACGATTGCTTTTCCCAAATTTCCATTAGGTGCACGCGGTTTAATTTTTCACTGTTATTAAGGTCGATAAGAGAGGGGAGGTTACAAGATCCGACGTATCTTAACGGACCGCGGCCAATTTAAAGGCTACCACCCAGTAAGTGCGGTGTTTGGCGGTGACACCACATTTAGTATGAAATTAAAAATCAAAATTTGTGTTTAAAACTTTGGTAAATTATAGTGTAGTGTAATAATGTTCCAAATACCAAGTCTTGATGTTCTAAACTTAACAGTTTAGGGAAAAATGCCGCTTGAAGAAAAAAATTAGAGGCGCTAAATAATGACGTTAGGAAGCCCGATTTCGATCAGAATGTGCAGTTAGAAGTTATAAATAAGTGATGCTGGTTTCCAAAACCAGCAAACAAAAATTAACGCCGGAATCCACCTTTTTTTCGGAAAAACCAGAGGCGCTAAATAATGGACTTAGAAACTTGAAAATTTGTTTTATGCTGCAGTACACCCCAAAAATAATAACAGAGTCCACGTTGATCTACCTCTTATAGTTTTTGAGTAATTAAATAAAAACTAATTTTGTAACTAAAAAGTACCTAAGTGTTGTAGATTAAGTACTTGAAATTTTAATGATAGAGGAATTTGGTTAAACCAGATGATCAAATATATCAAATAATAGAGCTACACCATGTTTAAGACTTGTAACATAAATAGCAATTGATATAAGTCTTAGCAAAGGTATGGTTCAAAGGCAAAAATCTACCATTAGTTCCACTAAATAAATTCTGTTACGCAAAGTTTTCATTCTAGCGAGCTGAAACTTTCTACTTGCTTTCAAACTGCTTATCTGCATACCAGCAAAAATTAAGAAGTTTCTGAAGTAATTGGTAACTACATTATTGAAGATTATGTGCCCGAGGTAGCGGTCGTTTGTAGACTGCCGCCGTGTGCAAATAGAGACAACAGATGTTTTCTGGGCAGTCCGCACCGGTACCTTATAAATACAGCCCCTGAAGCAGTAGAAAAGTTCACTTCGGTCTCAGACATTGTGAGGTCCACGCCAGTTAAACGTGGATGACGTCAGAGCCGAGCTGTGACAAGCGCGTATTTGGCAGTGAAAACGGTTAGTGAACTCGCGAGGACTGTACACCGTCCTGGATCGTTTAGAATTCGGCAAAGTAGCTGTTAGTGTGCCGTCCGTGTGAAATTCAATTCCGCGTGACAAGTGGTGAACTTATTTCCACTTTTATGGCGAGCATTAATTTTTGAACATTTATTGAGAAATTTCAATTGAGTGATGTAAGTGAGGGCGAAAAACAATCTGGTAGGAAGTTACCGTAGAGGTCGCCTCTGAACTGCTAAAGGTGCCGTTAGATTAGAAAGACTTGTTTTCAATTGAACATAACGCAATTTTAAGTGTTGTTTGTGAAAAACTTTAATTAAAGTAAATCTTGATTGGATCTTTAAACTTTTACTGAAGTCACAGTCCTGATCACGCAAAGAAATGGGAAATAGACACTCTTCTTTCAGTGGGCTTGACCGGAATGTGGCCGTGAAGACTGGAAACTGAGGTCAGTATGTTTCCCTTCGCTTTCTGGCTGACCACCAAATTAGTTGCCAGGCGCACGTGATTAAAGACGGCATCAAAACGTTAAACCAGTGAAGTAACTTAATCGACACCCCACAACTTACGTAAAATTACATTCCAAGAAGCAATGGTCAGAGTTAAGAACAGATATGCTTAATTCAAAAATAAAATAAAATACGCTCCAGCCTGTGGCACGTATGCCTAGTTAGGAACAACATCTGACAGGTCGGCCCACGAAAACAATACAAGGTGCGCCGCCTATCGGGCGCAAATAGTGACATGTGCCCATGTGAAACATTATAACAGAAATAATTGAAAAAAGCAACAGTTAAGTATAAAAAAATTAGAAAGGAAGAGAGCTAAATGTATTTTTGAAAACTTACAGTAGCCAAGCAGATGAAGAACAACTAAGAGCCATTTATTAGGCTTTACAGAAATTACTGGTACGTAAATGACAGAATAATAAAGAAAATTTGTACAAACAGCTGTACAATCTAAATATTTGTACGCTGGAGATGAATAGTTTATACTGGAAACTTCATCCGACAAAACAAATCAGTGTTGCTTCTACCACAGTAAAAACGCAACCAAGACATTGAGAGGAATCCTAACAAATATTAAAATGGTAATGTTTAACAAGTGCTCCGTTGTTTGATGGACTATTGCTGCGAAAGATTACAGCAGCGGGAACTTTGAGAGAAAAAAAATTACATCAGTATTCGTGGCTTCTAACTCCAGAGAAGTTTTACCATCATTATTTGTTTCTGACGTAAATTTGATAATTGCAAGTTTTATGCTCAAAAAGAACAAAAATGCAACTTGCTAAGTCATCTGCATCGCAGTGTCACAGTTGATGAAGCCTGTTAGCGAACTGTATTTGTTTTTCGTTATTTATCGCCTTTTGGGCATTTTTTTTTCTTTTCAATTCAAGTAGGATTGCTATCCTGCACAACAAGAGAGTGAGCTGCCGATCGCCTCAATTAAATTTGAATTTAATTCTCATAGAGAGAACGGGAAGTTTACTTTTGTAATTACTGTATGACACATGGAAATTTAACTACTAATTCGCAAACAAGATTGAATTCGGAACTGTTTCATGAGGATCTTCGTCACATTGCACTCTCTTGGCCAATAGAGTTGTATTCAGATTGTGGCAAAAATCCTGTGGTTCTTGTAAGCTGATTTATCAGACTAGGAGTTGATTAATTTTTTATACTTCTTGTGAAAACAGAGTACTATTTTGGATCTTCCGAGATCTGCAGAGCTTTCGTGCGCTTTTCCGATATGTTATGAATATCATGTTTCTTACGTAGTGCTGATTGCGAGCGGGAGTCGTTCGATGCACAAGTAACCGAGAGCGAATTAATTGAAAGAGAATTAACGTACAGAATAAACAATATTTCACAATCTTCCGCAGAAAAAGAATCACTTGTCGGTAATGACAGTCATCATCGTAATTGCCACAACTAACACCAGCCATTTTAGTGTCTGTTACAAGGACTAGTACTAAAAATTTACTTGTTATGGCATTATATAGTTTTCTAGATGTTAAATTCAATATATAATGCACTGATGTCCATCAGATTGTCTTTAGATCTTCGTCATTTTGGAGTTTCACAGATTCACAACTGACGAAGTTCCGATTACGCAAGTGCGACATCGCACAAGGGCTCGTATTAATGAGCACTACACATGTGCGATTCCAATTACTAGTTATCTCGCCCATCATTACTAATGTTGTCATCCAGCGTTTATATCGGTGACGGATCAATAAACCTTTGAGGAAGCTATGCCTGGACAAATTTTTATAGGTCAGAATAATGCAAGGAGACAAGGTAACTTTCCTCCCTTAGAGTAAATGCTGAAAGTACAGTGATCATTAGTTTCCGTTTCCAGTTGTTCCTCATGAGATACTTTTTTCCCCTGTTCGGTCCACCGTCGTAATGCTGGACATGTTCCAAGAGACGGGCATCCCGTCAGCGTAGCCGATCTGGTGTAAGATGTAAAAGTATTCAAATGGTTCAAATGGCTCTGAGAACTATGGGACTTAAAATCTTACGTCATCAATCCCCTAGAACTTAGAACTACTTAAACCTAACTAACCTAGGGACATCACACACATCCATGCCCGAGGCAGGATTCGAACCTGCGACCGTAGCAGTCCCGCGGTTCCGGACTGCAGCGCCTAGAACCGCTCGGCCACCGCGGCCGGCTGTAAAAGTATCCCTGGCGCATCTGGATTATACTGCGTGAACATGAATAAAACCGCCAAACTGCAGAAACGGATTCCTGCCAGAAAATTGAGGAAAAGAGGTCCTATTAACATGCGTGCGGGAATCCATCGTAGCCACAACAGGTGGCGCTGACGAATAAAATTTCCTCCGACCGTGCCGTGTGTTCCTTGTGTGTTGCGGGCTGTGTGATTGACGCAGCGTACTGTAAGCAGCAGAACGATCTGGTATTCATGTCGGGAACAAGCCGAGATAGTGTTTGCGTACGGCCCGGCATATGGAAACGGTCGAGAGGCAGCACGGCTATACCAGAACAAATACCCTCACAGAGACCAACCACATCAAACACCAATTCAAGACCTTTTTGGGCGTTTGTGTCACCATGGATCCTTTCAGACTGACGAACGTGCAGGGAGGCGGCGGACTGTGCGTACACCCCATTTTGGAGCACAGGATGTTGAGACGAACCCAGTATAACTCCAGGTCATTAGCCCGCCAAGGTGGTATAACGTAACAAACGCCCAAAAACGGCTTGAAATGTTGTGTGATGTGGTTGGTGTCTGTGAGGGTATTTGTTCTGGTACAGCCGTGCTGATTCTCGACCGTTTCCATTTGCCTGGCCCTACACAAACACCATCTCGGCTTCTTCCCGATATTCTGCTGCTTAGAGTACGATGAATCGGTCGCTCAGACTGCACTGCACAAGGATCACAGAAACTTTCATTCGTCGGTGCCATCTACAGTGGCAATGGTGTATTTTGGACCATTATTTCTACATTTACAGTCAAGAATCCGTCCCTTCAGTTTTTTCGGTTTTCTAATGCTCACCCTGTATATCCAAATATTAGCCAGCAGTGTGTTTAGTTGCTTGCATTCGAAGGATAGGACACAAGCGTCCGCTTTTTGCAACTATATCAGATAGTCTTGCCTAGAGACTTCAAGGCGGTAAAACTACAACACGCATCTGTTCCAATCGGAGAGACGTAAGAAGAACCCACCTTGCCGGTGTGCAAAGCCTACTTTCGCTTGCTCTTCTCAAACAGCTACATACTTGTCACAACGAAGAATGCAAGTGTCACTGCTGCGATGAAAATCGCAGCAATTTAAGCTGCTCTTCTAGAGTTCTGTCTAATCAAACACTCGAATAAAGCAACATATTCCTAAATGATCAGATATTTGCGCCACGCGAGGAATTGTACGAGGGTCACCCCAAAAGAAATGCACACTATTTTTTTTTAAATCCATCTTTTATTCTACACGTTTTAAAGTTTTACAGTGTGTAGATACATCCTTTAGGAACAATATTTTCATTTCTCCACATAATTTACATCCCTCTCAACTGCCTTACACCATCTTGGAACCAGCGCCTGTGTACATGCACGGTAAAATTCTGGACCAACCTGTTGGAGCCACTGTTTGGCAGCGTGCACAAGGGAGTCATCTTCAGACCTTGTTCCACGAAGAGAGTCTTTCAGTTTCCCAAAGAGATGATAGTCACATGGAGCCAGGTCAGGACTGTAAGGCGGGTGTTTCAATGTTTTCCATCCGAGTTTTGTGATCTCTTCCATGATTTTTTGACTGACATGTGGCCGTGCATTATCGTGCAAAAGCAGAACATCCTGCTTTTGCCGCTGTGGTCGAACACGACTCAGTCGAGCTTGAACTTTCTTCAGTGTCGTCACATATGCATCAGAATTTATGGTGGTTCCACTTGGCATGATGTCCACAAGCAAGAGTCCTTCGAAATCGAAAAACACCATAGCCATAACTTTTCCAGCAGAACGTGTGGTTTTGAATTTTTTTCTTCTTGGTTGAATTTGCATGATGCCACTCCATTGATTGCCTCTTCGTCTCTGGTGAAAAATGATGGAGCCATGTTTCATCATCTGCACAACTCCTAAAAGAAATTCATCTCCACCATTCTCGTACTGTTCCAAAAGTTGGCTGCATACCGTTTTTCTTGTTTCTTTGTGAGCCACTGTCAACATCCTGGGAACCCACCTCGCACAAACCTATTTTAACGCCAACACTTTCAGTATTCTGCAAACACTTCCTTCCCGTATCCCAACATAGCGTAACAATTCGTTCACTGTGATGCGTCTGTCAGCAGTCACCAATTCGTTAACTCTATGCACATTGTCTGGAGTGTGTGCAGTACGAGGCCTGCCGCTGCGAGGACAATCCTCAATATTGCCTTGCCCACTTTCATCACGTAACCTGCTTGCCAAACTGTATTGCGATCGACAGCAGCATCTCCATACACTTTTTGGATGTTTCCCAATGTCTCGCTTTCACAGTACAGGAATTCTATGACAGCACGTTGCTTCTGTCGAACGTCAAGTGTAGCAGCCATCTTTAAGACATGCTATGACGGCGCCACTCGCGGGAACAGGTTACACTAAGTTTGAAAACAAGGGGGGAGGATGTATCTACACACTGTAAAACTTTCACACATGCAGAATGAAAACTGTATTTTTACTAAAATAGTGTGCATTCCTTTTGGAGTGAGCCTCGTATACGTCTTGTTGTTTGTCTCACTCACAGCAATTTATGATATAATCTTGGGTTCCTGCCTAACCACACACTATGAAATTATGTATGTTCTGAAAAAAAACATAAAAAACGCCGAATACTTGTGAAAAGGAAAAAATGGATTTTACTGGTGCTCGATTCTCTCACTGCGATTTAGGCTGTTCTTTTAGGTTTCTGTCTAACCACGCTCTCTGAAATCGCCACATATTCGGAAATAGGCAGCCAAATATTTATTTCATTCTTCATTTTCTGATCGGGCGGAAATGTAAATAACATCAATTATTGCAGAACATGTTTGTATTATGTCTATAGGAAAGTTCCACAATGGGTTAAGACAAAATAAAGTTTAGTTATTTGTACGTTCCTGCCCCCTAAAAGGGGAGGGGGGAGGGAGGCAAACTGGGCCACCGGTCGCAATCCGAGTAATCTGAATGGTTCAAATGGCTGAGCACTATGGGACTCAACTGCTGTGGTGATCAGTCCCCTAGAACTTAGAACTACTTAAACCTAACTAACCTAAATACATCACACACATCCATGCCCGAGGCAGGATTCGAACCTGCGACCGTAGCAGTCGCACGGTTCCGGACTGCGCACCTAGAACCGCGAGACCACCGCGGCCGGCGAGAATTCTGAGGCCTGGCCACCATGTCCTGTTCCTCCCCCCAGGAACCGAGAAAAGCATAGGGAACGTGGAGAAGAGATTCAAAGAACATCAATGATTCAAAATCTTAAACATGCCAGCGAAACAGCAGCTGTGTAAATCTGAAGAGGTTGAAAAATTCAGCTAACCATTTGCAAAGCAAAGGTTTATCAGTCCTTGACCTAGGTTTCGATATTTCTAAAAATATCTTATTCAGAAGGAGTGGACATCATGTGAAGATATTTTTAGAAATATCAACGTAAGTCAAGGGCTAATAAACCTCTGTTTTGCAACTGGTTGGCTGATTTTCTCAACATCAATTATATATATATACCACCGATCATAGCAGGAAACCGACATCGCGAGGAGGTGGGAGCGGCGACAAGCCACACTTGGTGGCGACTATCAATGCATAGTTTTTCGGACTAGAACATTCCAATGACCAGAGAAGAACTGGTACTAAGAGCAGAAAGGTCGTCGATCAGTTCCAACTTGGAGTAACACCCCAATACCAGGGTGAGTTAAGTAACATTCTACGAAGAAAATTAAATTATTAGTATTTGGGACTGTGGTCAATTGCACAATGGCGTGCACTGGGTAAGTGCCAGAAATCAAGGACATTTTTCTCGCCGTCAGCAAACATATAGTGAAAATGCGTGTCCACATATCCATTTCACGGAATTCGTCTTAGTTTGTGGGTAGAAGGCCAAGTCCGGGAACAGGAGCAGGTGGGGAGGTATCTGATGGGTAATTAAGAACAGCATCTGTTGCATCAAAACCAGACACCTACCGCCGATTCGCACCAGGCGATGCTCGCACATGTCCAGAACATCACAGCCAACACACAACGGTGCGTCTCCTAGGTGAACTTCGTGGAGACATCGGCAGACTTTGCTTCCCACTGATCGTAAGGTACCACATAGACTGGATATCAGCAGGAAGATAAGGAGCGCACACCAGTCCCAAGACGGTATACCAGTCGACATGGGAATGCTTTTCCTCACAAACATTCAGTCATGCTTTACTGAAGAAGAAAGCCATAAATAGCCTTGGTGGACATGAAGCATGTTGGCAGTACCACAGAACAGACACAGCACAGCGCATGTGAGCCCAGCTACACTTGATCCGTAACCAGGGGCAGCCACGGACTGACCGACACAGCGACTTGCTTCCCAACAATCATTACATGAGAACTCAAAGAGAGAAGACTGCAAACGCGATAATCCACAATGGAGTATGTATTACGTGTCAAAATTACACACGATGTTGGACAGCGACAACACGTGAGGAAAGGACGTAGCCTGAAATTACGTTAGTGCCGAGGGCAGGTAACCACAACACTAACGGCCACAAGGCAGAAATTCCACTGGTGCACTCTAATTGTAGTCAACCAAAATAGACACTTGCACCGCATGGTGGCCAAATTTCAGCAGTAGAAACACTCTGTGTTGCTCACAGTGAAACCTCCCCAACAGCAAACCACCCAGACGAACCACCACAACATGAATGGACGTGGCTTGGGTAGTTGAAACCACTACTCAACTATTATGTCCTGGGTCGGTGAACCACGAAGCTCGTAGTGATCGGACAGCTCTACACACGCTCCGACACTGTGCAGGGGCTGCCAGCAGACCCAGCCCACTGCACCGCGCTGGGGTAACTTCCCTCATCCACAACAACAGACCCACTCATCTTCAGAATGCCGACAACTTAAAATAAAACAGTCGCCAGTGGAAATAACGCCAACTACGCACACACGCACAGGCACGCACAGGCACGAGGCATCAACAACGTTTCACCAGGCAACGCTGGCCAACTGCTGTTTGTGTATGAGAAATCGGTTGGAAACAATCCTCATATCAGCACGTTGTACGTGTCGCCACCGGCGCCAACCTTGTGTGAATGCTCTGAAAAGCTAATCATTTGCAGATCACAGCATCTTCTTCCTGTCGGTTAAATTTCACGTTTGCAGCACGTCATCTTCGTGGTGTAGCAATTTTAATGGCCAGTAGTGTTACTTTGGTTTCGCCCACTGTAGCTTTTGTTCATCCCCTACTACAAGTCGTAGTGGTGACTGTGGTACGACTTGCATCGTTCCTTGGCCGTGTGAGGCTTGAGAAGCATACTGGGGGTGGTAACTATCTTCCTTCCGGCCTATAGCATTCATGTTTCGCTCCTGTCCTCTCAGACTCTGCCCATAACGAGCTGCCCACTAGCAACCATGGCTTCATCACGTGATATGCGAGTATTTGTTAAAAATAGCAATGCTTTCCACTATGGCCTATTTTCTGTTTCGAAAGCGGAAGCATAGTGAATGTTTTTCGTGCTTTTCAAAGGCCTCCCATTGTGATTCTGAAAGATATCCTTTCCTAGAAGCTCTCCCAAGCCTCAAGTGTTGTCTTTCTGTGTGTGTTCTGTCCAATTCCATGTATTGATCCTCTAAGAGCAGCCACGCGGACCCATGCTGTGCTAAACTGATTCTTCTATTTCACGCAGGTGTAAGTGAATCCTACTTAATGGCCTCTTGTTAGCTGTGTTCTGTCATAAACGACCAGCTTCAGGCTGCACTAATGGTGCCTGCCTCCCCACTGCGAAGTGTTAGCTTTTTATGGCCCTTCTCCAAATGCATTCCATGATCTACTCTCGACGGCTGGTAGCTCCATGCATCCACTTCAGTTCAAAGTGATTGCGATACTACAAGTCTATTAACATGCAAAGCAGGCAATGCTTCTTAGTATTGAGTTCATGTCGGCCACGTATGAATGTATACGCTCCATACTGTGAAAACTAGTATCACTTTATTTGAAGTAGGGCATGCATGGTATCAAGCTCCTCAGCATGATGAATGGGTTATGATTCCTTATTGAAAATAGTATGTCAAGGGGGAAAAATTATACAACCACCTTGCAAACTTTGATAAAATTTGAGGGATCTTTTGATTTTGCTTTGCCTCTCTTATTTCAAAGCAAGTTTTTGGAAAGTATTAACCTTGTCTCGAAACTACTGCAGTTCCCTAATGCTGATGTAGACAATGCCTCCCAGCTTCCACAAACTGCAAGAAATAATTTACCCACGTTAAGAAACACTTGAGGTTTTAGTAGAAGAAGCAAAGGTACTAACGATAGTTGGGAGGATTATTCCAGAGTTTACCTCAAAACATACCCATAGATTAAAGAAAAATTTTAATTAGTTTTCTGCAGATCAGAGAATAGTAGATTGGCCAGAATCTTTTGGCATCAAAGTTTCCATTTAATTCAACAACCAAATAAACGTTTCAACAGCCTACAGAAAGTTAATGGTTATTTATCTTTTTTTACATCCTGTTCATCTTTTAAATTAGAAAATGGAAGTATTCACAAAGCAGCAGAACAGCAATTTAGGAATTGGGAATCATATGTAACCATAAAACTCCAACACTAACTTATTGGCCCAAAATTTCTTATTTGGAAGGAAAGGGAACGTGTTGGCAATTAAACATTTCGCAGAAGTTTTGTTTGTTCAGAATATTTTTCTTGCAAGTAGTCTCCCTGATGTTTCCACTGCTTTTCAGCTGTACTTGGCTCTGTCAGTTACTTCCGCTACAGCAGAAAAATCATTTTCTGAACTGAACCTAATCAAAACGTGTGTTCGAAACTCAATGCCTGACTTCGGACTAACTACTGCAGCAGCTCTAACCGCTAAGCATAAAACATGTTCTCATAACCTGGTTTACGCTGTCGACAAATCGTAGAGCATAAAGCATAGGATAAATGGAAATGTGTGTCTACGTTAGCATTAAGCCTCACTTCAAAGAAGTAAATGTGTTGTTTGTTCTACAAGGAGCATTGGTGAGTTGGTTTCACTTTGATTCTGAACTGTGGTGTGTGAATGTCAGTTTTCGTATTTGTTTTGGAAATTTGTGGTAAGGTCTTATGGGACCAAACTGCGGAGGTCATCGGTCCCTAACCTTACCGACTACTTAATCTAAATCAATCTTACGCTAAGGACGACACCCACACACACACACACACACACACACACACACACACACACACACACATCTTTTATCCCTTTTGTTGACAGGGGTGATATGCGAGCGGCTTTTGTTTAGCAGCACAAGAGATTATAGATAGAGTCAAACACCCATATGCGAAACAGCACATTTAAAGTTTATTGAAAGTTGATAAATGCTTTCATTATGAAACATTAGATGAGAATAGTCTGGGCAATTTGAGCTCCGTTTTAAGAGGAAATGGTTCAAATGGCTCTCAGCACTCTGGAACTTAACATCTGGGGTCATCAGTCCCCTAGAACTTAGAACTACTGAAACCTAATTATCCTAAGGACATCACACACATCCATGCCCGAGGCAGGATTCGAACCTGGGAACTTAGCGGACGCGCGGTTTCAAACTGAAGCGCCTAGAACCGCTCGGCCACAGCGGAAGCAGAGTTTTAAGCACCTAAATATTTAGGACCTCATATCCTTAACAGGGTAGTTTAGCGGTAGCGTCTATAATTAATAATGAAGAAGCCTTTGGATCTGGGATCAAAAATTGCCACCGCTTAAATTTTGATTAATAATCAGCATTAGAGGCCGAAGTCGTTCGATATAAGAAGTCACCCTCCTTCTGCCAGCGGCCTTGTCAAAGATGCCGAAGTAGCGGTCAGTGGCTGAGGGCACTCTCTTGTCGAACTGCCCCTACAGGTGGAAGAATCAAGAACAATCAACGGCATGAGGATGCAGAAGGCAATGGAAAATACTGCATTAAAGACACACAAAGTAGCAAACGCACAGTACCCTTACATTTCATCTATCATGCGGTGTATGCAGCGACAAACTGAAGCAAAGACTGAAGTGCAGTCAACAGTGTGCGAGTGGGTGGTGCGGGAGTCGACTGTTAAGAGTCCGTGAGTGGAAGAATACACTTGTAATGGCACACGGTATCTGATTTCTGTTGAGTGTATAAAATATGGTGTGCAAAAGGCTGTTTTTGTTAATAACATCCAGTACTTGAGAAAGGACATCTTGTCATTTAGTTGTCTTCCTTAGATTTCACAATAACGGAAGGGCACGACAATGAGTTTGATGCAAAGGAGCTATTACTGATCATGCTAAATTAATCGAATATAACTTGACCTTCAGTGTATGCAAATAATAAAGCTGGGTGCGAAACTGGGGGGAGCTTATAACGAGTATCCACAGGACATGTAGCCCGTAATTAAAAAGTGTCATGAGGATCTCTCCATTGGCAAATATCTCGGAATTTTCCCCCATTCGGATCTCTGGAGGGGACTCCCAAGGGGGAGGTGATAAAAGATATTGTATAACGAACGAAACGATAATGTTCTACGAGTTGGGGCGTGGAATGTCAGAAGCCTGAAAGTGGTGGGAAAGCAAGAAAATGTGAAAATGGAAATGCAAAGACTCAATCTAGACATAGTAGGGATCAGTGAAGTGAAATGGAAAGAGGACAAGGATTTGTCGTCAGCTGAGTATAGGATAACATTAACAGCAGCAGAAAATGGTGTAACAGGATAGTATTTGTTAGGAATAGGAAGTTAGGGCAGAGTGTATGTCTCTAAACTGTTCAGTAACAGGATAGTTCTTATCAGAATCGACAGCAAAGCAACACCGACAACCCTAGTTCAAGTATACATGCCGATGTCGCAAGCTGAAAATGAAGAGAGACAGAAAGTTTATGAGGATTGGACGGGTAATACAGTACGAAGAGGGAGATGAAAATCAATGATCATGGGGGACTGGAACGTAGACTCAGATCATGATTTATTAGTTATGAGGAGTAGACTGAAGTTTAAGATATTAGTCACTATGAATCAATACGTAAAGAAGTGGGATATAGAAGTACTAAGGAATGACGAGATACGTATGAAGTTCTCTTAAGGCTAAAGATACAGCAAAGGGAATAGCTCAGTAGGCAACACAGTTGAAGAAGAATAGCCATTACTAAAATGGGCAATCAGAAATGCTGGAAAGGAAAACAGGTACAACGAAGGTAACTGAAGGGACCACGGGTAACAGAAGCAATGCCTCAGTTGATCGCGAAGTAGATGAAGTTAAGGAAATCTGCTACCTATGCCGCAAAATAAGCCGCGATGGACGGGGCAAGGGGGTCTTAAGAAGCAAACTAGCACCAGCAAAAAGGGAATTCCTGGCCAAGAGAAGTCTACTAATGTCAAACATAAGCCTTAATTTGGGAGGAAAAGTTCTGCGAATGTATGTATGTATGTATGTATGTATGTATGCATGCATGTATGTATGCATGCATGCATGTATGTATGCATGCATGCATGTATGCATGCATGCATGTATGTATGTATGCAGCACAGCATTGTATGCTAGAGAAACATGGACCGTGGGAAAACCGCTGCAGAAGAGGATGTGGTGCTACATAAGAACGTTTATTATTAGTTGGGCTTAAAGTGAGGAATAAGGCTGCCTTCTGGAGAATCGGCGAGGACAGGAATAAATAGAAAACACTGGCAAGATGGAGGGGCAAGTTGACAGGACATGTGTTAGACATTAGGGAATAACTTCCATGGTACGAGAGAGTTGTAGATAAGACAGCGTTGGTGTACATAAAGCAGATAGAGGACTTACGTTGCAAATGCTGCTCTGGGTGAAAAGGCTGGCACAGGGCCAGAACGCGAGGCGGATCGCATCTACCCAGTCACAGAACTTATGCAAAAAAAGAAGTCTTAACGGTTTACTAACGGTTCAGTAGTAAATGAACGTTATTGGAGTAATATCAACGTTCCTGAGAATGCAAAGGAACATAGAGCACGAAGCATGATATGCCTGGTGTTCCGTAGTGCGATATTCCTCTAAGTAGAAAGTAACATCCGCTGTAGGGGTGGTGGAAAGCCCAAAAGCGCACTACTCAAATCTCATTACCAGCTGTCCGCCTCCAATGATGTAGCGATGGATATCGACAGTTAAGGGTTCAAAGCAGAGTTTAAAGTCACAGTCGGTTTTGTCGCTTTTTGCTACTCAAGATCGATGAATGCATTAGCAAAATGACAACAACGTTCTGCCACTGTTTTCTTCTTAACCTGGCCTTTCACTCCCTCTCCAAGGGAAGTGAGTATACGTGTGTAGAACTTTGCCCTTTTGATCCTTGCGAAAGCTCATACTCGCGCAGAGGATCCCAATTAGGATATAAACTCAAACAAGCCTAAACAATGTATCGCAGAAACAAAGAAATGCCGCCTATCCTCCAAAAGTGCGACAGCTATCTTCCAGAACCAAACAGAGGCTGAAAACAGTTTCTGGCTTCTACAGGCCGTAGCAGTATGTCGCTCAAACGATATGCAGCTTTCCCTCCCAGTTTGTGGATCTCATTACGGACATGGTCTGCGTGGTTCACTTATACTTGTTAAATGCAGATTGTGCATGTTCGCGGATTTTAAGAACCGATGGAGAAAATTGTTTTGAAGAGGAAAATGGAACGAAGTTCTAGTCTCAGTGAAACCAGAAATGGCCATACAAAATAAACTAAACCTGATTGTAACATAGCTGTACCAAATAATTAGTGGAAAAGTAGAACATGTTGCGTAAGTTGTGATAAGTTCGGTATTCTGTTGAAATTCCGTTGTTTGCGTGAGGACGCGGAGAAGGGAAGTTTCGATCTCATTAATGTAGTTTCTAATTATTGCAGCATTAACAAATGATTCGAATTTCATATATTACAGTTTACTTCTATTTCTGACTTCGAAGCCAGATAAAAGTAAATCCGGACCACAATGTTTTCTTTTTTCAACCATAAGAATCCTATTTGATAATCGTTAGATGGACCACAATTTTGTACAAGCCCCGAGTGGATCCTATGAAAATCCGGAGACACTGTAGCAGCAGCTATGAAATTCATCTACACAATATTGGAGGAAAGTATTGCTACAAGAAAGATTTCTCTATCAAGAGAATTATCTAGATATGTAGGATTTGTTTGTTTGATCAAATTATGAAAATTACGGTAGTATTCTTGATAAGGAGGATGCAATGTGTAAAATTACTAGCAATATTTTATTGAAAATAACCTTAGATAATAATTGCGACAGCCGAGTCTAGTAACAGTCACTGAAAAACTAATATGCGTAAAAGTGCAGAAATGGCATTTTATACACTGTCCGCAAACAGGATTTACTGCAAGGGATCTATATATATATATATATATATATATATATATATATAACCATGTGTTGTGGGAATTTTAGGTAATCATAGCTATGTTAAGAGGAAACTCATTTTCTATTAGCGGTGCATCTTTTATGACAGCTGTTCGATCTGTGGTGGCAGCTCTATTTAATAACAGTTACCCTCCTATATTATCTGTGCACTGTGAGGCCCATTGTGTAGTTCTAATAGTCACGCAGTTCAATACTATACGAACTTTAAAGTTTCAAGACATTCCAAACGTTCTTTATAGCTACCTTTAACAGTCTCCGAAGAATTTTAAGGCATTAAAAAATTCACAAGAAATACTTAACGAACCAACGGAAAAAAACGTTGAAACTTCTGCCATTCGGTGGCAGTCATTGGAAGACTCAGTAATTTCACAACATGTAAACTGAAAGTCTTCGGTTTCTGCGTTTGAAGAAGGTACTCGATATGTTAGCTGGTAACAAGGCTGTGGGGAGTGAAAGGACGAAGTCTATAGAGGATTCTCGAGAACAAAGTTTATTTACCACAACAAAACAGTATGGCACAGTGGTATCAACACATATTCAGACAACAAGAACGGGTTCTTAAGCAGTAACCTTAATTTAAATTGAATTTAACTATAAAATGAAAAACTAGAAGAGTATAAATTATAGACTGGATTGAGTGACGATTATCCAGTGAAATGTTAATAAAGCAAGCATTTTTATAATTGAGTTTTGTTACACGTGTTAGTGCCAAATGAGACTGCTATAATTTTGTGTGTGGTATTAAGAAATGAACTGCACAACTTACTGTTCGTAATAAACTGTAACAGGAATTGTTCTGTTACTTCTGTTTGTCATGAATTACTGTGAGAAATTAATGCAGATGTGTATCTGCAGCTTCTGGTGATGTAAATGTGTACATTGACTGCGTGTGTGAAACAGCATCTCCAAAATTCTGTGGATCAGACCGTCACTGAATGCTGTTCTCAAGAGTTAATCACAACTGTTGTGTAATGTTTTTTTGAAAAACACAGTAATTAAATTACTAAGGAAAATTTAGAACGTTTTTCTACGAATGTTTCAGTGCAAAACAAAATCTATGCTAAGCACGACTAGTTCAATTATATCTCAACTGAATTTAAACTTCAGATACAAATATCGCAGTTCCATAAAAAAGTAATCACAAGACCACAACTAATTCCTTAACAAGGGGACTTTAAGCAACACAATTTTACAGCATTTAAGTATGTTTTAGACGAAAGTAGAAAACAATCTTTTAAACATAAATTTTATGTTTGTCTATTCTACAGCCTGTTGGGACCATTACAATCAATACCTTCTACTTCTCAGTTAAAGACAGCATGATTTATAAATAAAAATATTTTTTCAATGAAAGTAATGTTTGATCAACATTGTGTTGTTGGAGTACGGCACCGCCGAGAGAGCTTAGGCCCCACTGACTGCGACCGACGGCGGCCGTATGGACGGCAGCCTCCGGCATGACACAGACAAACAAGCTGCACCCTGCAACATATGGAAAAACCGATACATTTACAGCCCAGCGTTGTGATTCTTGTGAGGCTGAGAGCCTTTTACATAGCACTAAATTAAGGTATCAGTCACTGAAGTAACCTATCAGAGGAATCGATTATTCGGTAAATAACACAGAAGTCGTATTGGGGCTTCAGACGGAAATGAAAATTAATGATGGCTAATCGGAGTCTACATTTCCACTTTAGTTAACCACAGTGAAACCTGACAGCATATTAGTATTTAATTACAAAAAGACAAGTCACAGAAGCACTGACTGATTACGAGGCGTAACTAACCTAATATCAATAACGTTTAGCAGAAAGATTTGAAAATCTCTGTGTTTCTAATATCAAGACACAAATTGTAGTTTAAGAATCACAGAACTACAGGTGCTTCGTGTTTATTCACTGACTTCACATTAAAACATTTTTTCACGTTACGTCCCTGGCACAACCATAGAAACAAATTTCTAAGGGACAACCCTTAACACACGCAACAAACACGCGGAGGCTTTCCGGCAGTCGTTCTCCCGCGAACCATACGCGACTGGAACCGGAAAGGGAGGTAATGACAGTGGCACGTAAGGTGCCCTCCGCCACACGCCGTTAGGTGGTTCGCGGAGTATAAATGTAGATGTAGATAGATGAACACAACAAACTGATTTGAATATGAATAGCTATTTAGAAGATGCCGAACTCGGGCGTTGATGGCCCAGAAAGGAAAGCAATGCAATCACAATGCGGTACGGTCTCCAACAGAAAAATATGCGCCAACAACTTTTGCATTCCGAAACCCAGAACTTGAAGGTGCTCACCCACTAGAAAGGACGCCTTCAATAGAAGCAGCACCAGTGTTGAAGATACTGGGTGAGCCCACAGCACCTGGCACAGCCACACCAACGTACAGCGACGGCTTCCACTGCGCACGCCGACAACCCCAGTTCCGCTACGCCAACGTGGCCTCGTCGCTCCTCCGCTTCACGCCAAACTGCGGCCCTGCACTGCTTCATGGCTGACTGCCCGCTGCGACCGCCGTGGCATAATCGGGACTCCAGGTTACCGCCCTCTCCCGGACGAGCCCGTAACTCCCTGCAACCTCGCTGGAGCGCGTACCTACATAGGCGATCGCGACCAATTGTACGGAGGCAAAGCGCTGGGACGAGAAAGAACCGTCACACTCCTCGTTTCGCAGATAAGCTACTGGCTACCTAAAAAATGTAAAGTGTGTTTAATTTTTATGAAAAATGTCATGTCGTTTGTTAACAAATTGTGTTTAATTTTTCAAAACAAAGATTTAGAACCCAAGTGCCAGCAAACTTTCGTAACCTCATGTATACAAGGGCTCGAAGACCTTACATTGGAACCTGGTCTAAATTACAGTTTTTTCATGACTAAAAATTACTCCAGAATTTTAACAATGTAAGTTCCAGTTTCGTGCAAACGTAATATTCATTGCCGCCTAGAAGTGCTATGAAGTACACAATGTACAAATTCTTATTCAACTTGCTTACAAATTTAAATATTAGAGTAGTGGTCTACATAAGATATCGGAGTATTTAATATATTCTATTCTAAAAATTACAGAAATGCTGATGAGTATGGCACTAAAACATAGAAATATGTGCCCTAGTTAATTCAGCCACATTCATAAATTTGAATGATCTATTACTGTAATGGGCATTGTGTAAGAAGGTGTTAAACAGTAAATACAATGGAATGTATTTCAAGGGGTTGGTACAGTTCATTTATGTTAATAGGATGCGTGAACAATTCCCTGTTGTTAATTGATTTACAGAATATACCGCGGCGAGGTGGGGCAGTGGTTAGCACACTGGACTCGCATTCGGGAGGATGGCGGTTCAAACCCGCGTCCGGCCATCCAGATCTATGTTTTCCGTGATTTCCCTAAATCGCTTCAGGCAAATGCCGGGATGGTCCCTTTGAAAGGGCACGGCCGATTTGCTTCCCCATCGTTCACTAATCCGAGCTGGTGCTCCGTCTCAAATGGCCTCGTTGTCGACGGGACGTTAAACGCTAATCTCCTCCTCCTGTTTACAGAATAAACTACTAGTATTCCTCTGCACATAGTTCAAAAATGGTTCAAATGGCTCTGAGCACTATGGGACTCAACTTCTATGGTCATCAGTCACTTAGAACAAACCTAACTAACCTAAGGATATCACACACATCCATGCCCGAGGTAGGATGCGAACCTGCGACCGTAGTGGTCTCGCGGTTCCAGACTGTACCGCCTAGAACCGCACGGCCACTCCGGCCGGCCCTGCACATAGTTGATTGGGAGTAAGGGTTTAGTTGCATGAACAGAAAACAGAAATCCACTTTCTGTGGAAAGTGCAGTTCGATTTCTTATGATTAATATTGAAGGGTCATCTCTCAATGATTGATTTTGAAAAGGCATTCAGTGTGTGGAGAATGCATAAAAGCCGACGTATTCTAATGCCATGTGATATAATGTAATCTAAAATATGCGAATCATTACCGACACTTTACTGTAGTGTAGAGATGATATAGAATGTGTGAATCTATAAGTGTATAAGTTAATTAAAAAAATAAAATTGCAGCTAGCATTTTACTGTTAACTTCAATTCAATACACACATATTTCACTTTTTAAAACCTTCAAACTTGTGATTGACGAGAAGAGCAGAATGTCTTGCAATCAAAAGTGGTCTTCCAGAATAAGGGCAAGTTAAGCGGCGGGCCTTTGGACCATCTATACATCTATACTCTGTAAAGCACAATGAATGGCATGGCAGAGGGTATTTCCCATTGCACCAGTCATTAGGCGTTTTCTCCTTTCTGTTCACATATGCAGCACGGGAAAAGTGTTTGCTAAATGTCTCCATCCGAGCTATAATTAGTCTAATATTGTATCCGTGATCTCCATGGGACTGATCATAAGACGATCGTAGTATATCCATAGATACATTAATTACAGTTGTTTCTAGAAACTTTATAAGTAAGCTTTCATTGGGTAGTATGCGTCTGTCTTCAAGAGTTTGTCAGTTCAGTTCCTTCTGCATTTCCGAGACTCTGTCCCATGGGTCAGACAAACCTATAAACATTCGTTCTGGAATCCTTTGTATCCAATGAATGTCTTTTGTTAATGCTATTTGGCACAGGTAGCGCACACACTTGAGCAGGTCTCAAAAACTCATATCCGTACAAGTTTTTACGTCCAGATATTTATATGACTTGTCCGATTCCACCTATGATTCACTGATATTTTAGTCATAGCATTCTGTGTTTCTCCGTTTTGCGAAGTGCAAAATTTAGCTTTTTCGAATATTCAAAGGAAGTTTCTAATTTTTGCACCACTCTAATATCTTATCCAGATCAGACTACATATTTGCGCATTTTTTTCAGGCAAATATACGTAACTGCATCTTATGCGAAAATTCTGAGGTTAAATTGATATTGCCTCAAGATCACTAATAAGCAGTGTTCCCAACACACCTCCCTGAGGCACATCCGAATTAACTTCCATATCTGTGGACGACTATCCATCGAAGATAACATGCTGTATAGCCCCCACTAAGAAGAAATCTTGAATCCAGTTTCACGCCATCTTTGTGTGTATGGTCGCACTCAAGCCACGACATTACAGTTTTGGCGATCCCTGAAAGAGGGTTTTAAGGTGGACTACACAGATACAGCATCATCCTTTCGATTCTGTTTCATATGCGCTAATAGTGCGACACCACCAAAAGAAAGCAAACTTTAACAAAATACCGAAAATGTAGGAACAATTAAAGGTTTTTTTTTTAAATTAGGGAATAATTCTCGCGCAACTACATTATTTCTGAAGAGTGATTTTCTGAAATGAAACATTTTGTCGATTATGGAGTTGCGATAAAATTTTCTTTAGAAACAGTGTAGAAGATCATTAACCGTTAATTTAATTTAAGTGTGATATTTTGTTTAGCAATTACGTTAATATTTTGTAAGTGATGAAGTTCAAATAATAATAATTTTTCATGTGTTCCTGGTACGAGAAAAGGAGAAGGAAGTTAGATCATGTAATTTGTTTGCTGAGGAAGCAATTTTGTTAAAGTTCCAGGTTTGATGCAAGTATTTTTAATTTACAATTATTGATTTTTTTCTAAGACAGCGGTGACCATTAGAAAGGTTCTTTGTATGGAGAGTGACACTATAAGCCAGGAGTACGTGTAAAGGGAGTCCTGGTTGATTATAATCACCCAGGTAATGACAGTCTCATGGATTTGTGGAGTCTCATCAGAATTCCCTTGTAATAGGAACATCGTTTGATGGTGGAAGTGGAAAACAGTGTTAGCCACGACAGAAAGTTATTCATTGGTGGGACAATGTCTTTAAATGGGCAATCAAAAGCACACAAGCCCGCATTTGTCTGTTCTCTAGCACTCACTGCTACTATGTAAAGATATTTCGGGTCTCTTTTAATTTCAAGGCTCCATGTGGCTCTATGTGGCAACATGTGGCTCTACGTGGCTCCATGTGGTTCAGAGACTTTCATTTATCAACTCAGAGAAGCAGTAAGAGATTCCAGCATACAGGTCGTTAGAAGACGATACTGACAAACTTCGAGGGACTATAGAGGGCATCTTGAGATGCAAACTGAAGTTAGCAAGTCATGTCTGGGAACGTTACACATCGAAATTGCTGAGGCTTTGGCAGTAATTGTGTGTTCGTATCCTGATAGACAGCAACCAGAACATTTCGAATAGACGTGATACACTACTGGCGATTAAAATTGCTACACCACAAAGATGACGTGCTACAGACGCGAAATTTAATCGACAGGAAGAAGATGCTGTGATATGCAAATGATTAGCTTTTCAGAACAGTCACACAAGGTTGGCGCCGGTGGCGACACCTACAACGTAAGGAAAGTTACCAACCGATTTCTCATACACAAACAGCAGTTGACCGGCCTTGCCTGGTGAAATGTTGTTGTGATGCCTCGTGTAAGAAGGAGAAATGCGTATCATCACGTTTCCGACTTAGATGAAGGTCGGATTGTAGCCTATCGCGATTGCGGTTTATCGTATCGCGACATTGCTGCTCGCGGTGGTCGAGATCCAATGACTGTTAGCAAAATATGGAATCGGTGTGTTCAGGTGGGTAATACCGAACGCCGTGCTGGATTCCAACGGCCTCGTATCACTAGCAGTCGAGATGACAGGCATCTTATCCGCATGGCTGGAACGGATCGTGCAACCACGTCTCGATCCCTGAGTCAACACATGGGGACGTTTGTAAGACAACAACCATCTGCACGAACAGTTCGATGACATTTGCAGCAGCATGGACTATCAACTTGGTGAACATGGCTGCGTTTACCCTTGACGCTGCGTCACAGACAGGAGCGCCTGCGATGATGTACTCAACGACGAACCTGGGTGCACGAATGGAAAATCATTTTTTTCGGATGAATCCAGGTTCTGTTTACAGCATCATGATGGTCGCAGCCGTGTTTGGCGACATCGCAGTGAACGCACATTGGAAGCGTGTATTCGTCATCGCCATACTGGCGTAACACCCGGCGTGGTTGTATGGGGTGCCATTGGTTACACGTCTCGGTCACGTCTTGTTCGCATTGACGGCACTTTGAACAGTGGACGTTACATTTCAGATGTGTTACCATCCGTGGCTCTACCCTTCATTCGAACCCTGCGAAACCCTACATTTCAGCAGGATAATGCACGACCGCATGTTGCAGGTCCTTTACTGGCCTTTATGGACACAGAAAATGTTCGACTGCTGCCCTGTCCAGCACATTCTCCAGATCTCTCACCAATTGAAAACGTCTTTTCAATGGTGGCCGAGCAACTGGCTCATCACAATACGCCAGTCACTACTCTTGATGAACAGTGGTATCGTGTTGAAGCTGCATAGGCAACTGTACCTGTACACGCCATCCAAGCTCTGTTTGACTCTATGCCCAGGCGTATCAAGGCCGTTATTACGGCCAGAGGTGGTTGTTCTGGGTACTGATTTCTCAGGATCTATGCACCCACATTGCGTGAAAATGTAATCACATGTCAGTTCTAGTATAATATATTTGTCCAATGCATACCCGTTTATCATCTACATTTCTTCCCGGTGTAGCAATTTTAACGGCCAGTAGTGTAGCATTCTTGGCGTCAGAAAGCACCAAATCTGTCCGCGCCTGTTGGAATAACATCACAGAACTTGTAAACCATATTAGCTGAGAACCCTGCATTTTCCTGGTACGTATTTATTCCAATCTTCTATTAGTCGGCTCCTCTTTCCAACCCGCTCTCTCTACCTCCTCCAGCCCCACTCTCTGTCTGTCTCCTTCTGACACTCTGTCTAACCATGTGATCCTCCCCCCTCTCTGTCCGTCTACTCCTCCTCTTTCTGTCATTAATTGTGCTCCTTCCTTTCTCTCCATCTATTCCTTTTTCCTCTGGCTCCCATCCTCTCCCTCTAAGTGGATCTCCCCCGCCCCTTATCTCCTTCTTAATCCATCTGTCCATATCCTCCTCTCCTGTCTGTGAAGCTCCTTCTGCCCCATGGGCTTTGTCCATGTCCTCCTCTCCCTCTGTCCATCTCTTCCTGCCCCCTCTTCCTGTCCACGTCCTAATCTTCCCCCTCTCTGTCCTTCCCCTTTCTCTGTCCATCTTCTCTTCCCCTTCCCCTGCCCATAACTTCACCTTCCCTTTCTCTGTCCTTTTTGTCCTCCCCGTCTCTGTGAGCATGTCTTCCTCCCCCCTCTCTCTATCTCCTCCAACCTGTACCTCTGTCCGTCACTTTCCTCTCTCAGTCCTTATACCCCTCCCTCTCCAACGCATGAACATTATTTTTATATATAACATATGAGACGAATGGAATTCCTGAACTTAAAATCTGTGAGATGAATTGCGTCCGATAAAGACAGTGAACAAAATATTTATCACAATACGTCTTGTTCTTCATCTTGAAACACTTTCTTTTGTTTCAATAATCATGTATGCAATACCCATCTTCACGCTAACTCTTGGTGTAATCGGATCAAATTGGATATGTTTTCCTATTTATGAGCAGACGTCAAATTCTAAAAATCGGTATTCCTCCGTTATATTTCTCACTGCGAATTTCATGATGTTAATTTACCACGGATATCGGGTGTACACTAACAGAAACGTTCGTACTTCTCCTTTAAAATGAGATCAAGATGGCTACCTCAATTTAAAAATTAGCTGTGTTGCTGACGTATAAATAATTTCGACGAAACCGTGACTTATTGGGGCGTAAATGATGTATCCCAACTAGCGCCGATTTTAAAGATATTGTAATGGCGAGAAAGTAATAATAAAAGAAAGTATAACATTTTTAGAGTGGTGAATCGATTGAAATAAGGTTTCCCTTAAGCTTAAGCAAACCTTAATTTTTAATCTCCCACATGAATTGCACCCAAGCGTGTTACGACACGCAATGCACCCGGCAGAGGTTTGATATGTAGAAGGATAATGGACTGTATAGGTTTTGCTAACAACAGTTAATGTGTTAAAACAGCAAAATTAAAAATTAAAACTGAATTTCTTTAATTACACTTTCTCAACCTGTATTTTATGAAACATATAACATATATAGTACGCTTGTGATTGTAGTTATCTATTTGAAAGAGAATTAAGTATTGGCACTGAAAACGACTTAACATAACAACCGTTTGAAGAGACCTTATCAATAAACACTCAACAGTTAATATTCAACTTGTATAGCGAGCGAAGAGCTCTTAGCTAGTGCGTGAAGAACGAAGCCTCGTAAGTCAAATGAACAGGACGAGGCGCCAGGGGGATTCCCCTGTACGCGAAACACCTTGCTTGCGGCTCTCCATCTTTCTGCATAGGATCGTGGGGAGTGTGTGTGTGTGTGTGTGTGTGTGTGTGTGTGTGTGTGTGTGTTCGTGTGATTTCCACGTCTCCTCCTAAACCACTGGACCGATTTCAACCAAACGTGATGCACATACGCAGGACTGTCAGGGAACAATCACTATGGATATAAGAACCACCTATCATAGTTCAGAAAATATGTAACGAACGATTAAATGCGTGAAAAATTGCTGCATCATGCATCCTGAAAGTTTTACTTCTATGTTGTTAATCCACATGTGTCGTTAAGCGCACCTACGAAAATATATCATGGTGCTACATGTAGTTCGGGAGATATGACGTCATATAAACAGAGATACGTGAAAAAATGCCGAATCATGCATAGTTTTAATACATTTATTATTTCCTGCTCCGACACACCTACAGCCGAGTAAGCGTAAGGAAAACCCTCACACCTGGCAGTGTTTTTGACAGCTTTTAACTGCTAAGCGCAGGCGGATGTAGGGAAAATCGGCAACCGTCTGTAGAGCTATGAAGAGGCGTTACCATAGAGTCGTTTACAAAATCGCGCTACAGACACACAAAGCAGCTGAGCCTAGTGTACAGAAAGTACTGAACTGTTTCTTCCTTTGGATCCTGTACGTACACGTTTGTACCTTGTGCATATTTATTTGTACGACTCTTTCATTATCTCAAGGATGGTTAGACGAAAACCAGTTAACGAAATTTTTCCAGGGTTTGATTACAAGAGTTCACTTTTTGTTTTCCTTTCTAACAGAAAATTGGCAAAATGAAAACCTGGGCGACGATGAGTTTCTCAGCTAGTTTTTGAATGAAACTCAATGTTGAGTTTATACTCTGTGGCACTCATTTTTAAGTTTTCACTGAGTATGAGAAATAATTGGCAAGCAACTTGCTCCCCATTCCATAAACAATGAAACAACAATCACTAGTCTTCAGAGTAAAATGAGTCTTTGAACCTCAGTTGGACCTCGTATACACTTACACAGCTGAGTAATGACTGAGCGCTTGTTAGCACGTGCATCGTTGTATATAGCAACTCGGTGTTGTTATCATGGATCCACACATATCATATGAACAGACACAGTTAACCTTTCCCAAGATAATCTCAAATGATTCATTAAACAACATCTCGAAAATGTAGCTTTCAATGAGTCATAGATCTGTAAATGATATACTCAGAAATCCTTCTTTACCCTTCAATTCATGATGACCGTCCGTCTTCTTGAAGTCTTCCTGATTTACAAAGATAGGAAATTAACATCTTGCGTGTTGGGTTTGGAGGAAATGACCAATACTTCATGTTCACTTATTGTTTTGGTAGATTATTACCGTAATACGCGTTCCGACACATGTTACCCTACAGTTCAGATTCACTTATGCAGCGTCACCACATCGTACAAATTCATGCATACATCTGGCTACATCAAAGTCCGTTACGGTGCTGACACTCAGGGAAGCTAGCGGCATCCTACAACTTTCTCTATAATCTACTAGTTTTACAATGTGCTTACATCACCTAAATTTTAAGCAGAGCAGTAACAAGTTTTCAAAGCAAATCCCTCTGTGTATATTTATATGAATAATGTAGATTACATAGCATGCTAAAATGAAAATTTTCTGCGTGAAAATCACTTCAGTTTTTACAGTTTAGAGCACAGTTAGCAAACAAAGCATTTTCATGTATACGCTAGATTACATAGCAAAACAAAACGCCAAATTACAACAGTATTTGCTCGTGCCTGATAATGCTCATTTATAAAATTAAAAATAATCTGAGAAAGGATGCAATTTGGTTAGGATGTTTTTGTTCATTATAAGCAAGATTCAGTCTTGTTCTCTAATATGTCTTACAAAAATCAGGTGATATTTGTTTCAGAAGATGTTAGGTATTTTTTCTCGTTTTTTTTAATTTTTATTTAACGACTGTTATACGGTAGAGCTGTGTTCAGATTTTCATTTAACTCCAAACTGTGTCTGTATTACATTCGAAAGGTCAAAATTACTACTTACACATGAGCACTTAATCTTCTGTTATTTACGTATAAAAAGTTCTTGAGCCACAAAATCTTTCACTCTTAATTCCGGCAAGTATTAATGTACAGAGTTGCTCTAACAGAAAACAGAAGCAAAATAAACAAAAAAGAATGACCCTTTGTTATATGTGCAAGAAACGGAAAAGACCAATTACATATCAAAGTAGTTTCATGAAATTTTCCTCTTCTTTTGCAACAAAGCTTGATACTGCATTACATTAACAAATGTCTGTAATCGGTGATCTTATATAACAGCAGTTACCTCTTCATATATCCAGGAAATACCCTCTTTCAGGGTGATAGCGAAGTGATGTCTGTTGACAGCGTGAAAGGAGGAGAGAGGAAGAAGAAAATCGTAATTGTGGCATGACTGAGCTCGGTCATTTGATGAGAAACGATGTGCTGCATTCAGTATAGTTTTCATTTCCTTTATGGAAACCGCTGTCCACACTTCACTTTCCATTACCTCGACTGTAAGCTTTGCTAATTTGCACATCCTATTCAGTCATCGCTTTCCTATTATGTGCGCCATGATGACCACCCCGCAGTAACGACGTCAGCAATATCACACCCGTCTCAGCCAAAATACGGCCAATCTGCTCTGGCTATCAGTCAATTGCCGCAAATGTTAGCCGCCGATTATTCTACTGGACGCATGCCATCAATAATGTCAGCACCTCACGCTGCGTTATACACGATAATTACGGTATTAAAACACAGTAATTGCTTTATAATGCTCGAATACACGAATGAGATGCCCTTGATGGAAGTTTGAAGCTATTTGCTGCTGTCAAATGCATAGCTCGGAAACAACAGTAACAGACGGACAGCACTGTCACTTTCCAATCCCTGTTTGAAACGCAGGTCATAACAAAAGTAATTGTGTCGTGTTGTCGCCTGTCTCATAATGGGCAATTGTCAAACCAGGATTTAAAAATCTCCGAGATCAATCTTCTGTATCTTTTCTGTCACCAGCCACTTCTTTCAACTCTGATAATTTGATATGTAAATTCAGAACCACGTCTAAGGTAAAGAAGATTGTTAATATCCAGTACTGTTTCGCTGATAATTTTTTTGTCCGTCACTAGCTCACATTTTAAGCGTGCTGTAATTATTTTCTTTGATGTGGGGATATTTAATCGATTTTCGTGTGTTACATGTTACAGAAGCTACAAGCTATATTGTTGTTCATGTTCTACTTCAGTTAAAATCACTTGCTCGTCAACAAACAGCATTGTCCTTAGAGACCGTTACTTACTCTAAAGTGTTTCCTTTTATGGCATCTTTATGCGCAGGTCCTTGGATGTTTCAACCTGCATCAACCCACTTAAAATGTTCCTATGTTTTTCGACATACATACATTGTAGCCTTCTTTCTAAAGACTACAGTAAGAATGGAAATAATTTGGTTCTTCTTACCATGCCAAATGCTTTTTCCTTGTAAATATACGTGATTAGAAGGGCTATGTTCCTTCTGATGAACATTGTATACATTTTTGACGTCACTTGCAATTTGTGTTATCACACCCCTTTCCTTTGACGTCGCACTGGTGATAAATGCCGAACATACTGAGGAAATGGGTAATCAGTATGAATCCACCATGTTCAGTGTGGACGACTAATGTTAATTAAAATAATAATTATATATGCCGAACCTTAGTTACATGAAATACCGCCATATTCAATAAACATATTACTAATACTCCCCTATTTGAATAGCCCTGTGCAAAAGCCGATAACTGCGTGATAAGTGAAACTGAGATAATCGCGAAAAACGTGTCCTTTCAAAACTAATAAAGACTTCATTTCTATTCAAAAATAAGTAAAAAGATAGTTAATTACTCGTTATGAAGGGGTGAAATCTGAGGCTAAGTATTATATGCTAAAATCGTAAGTGAAATATTGGCTTAGCAGTTTTTCGATCCGAATTATGCGCTTAGCAGATTTCGCAAACGTAGCGGTCCGATTGAGAAACACACATTCGGTTGCAAAACGCGCTATTTGATGATATGTTAGGCACGACAGAATGATGGAATTTAATTATTTCCAATGTAAACAGGAAACGTTTTATTTCAAATAGAAGTCTGAAGTTGTACTAAATTGCCATATAAAAGTACTAAGGCAACATTATTTTACCAGGAAAAAGTAACTTATTTAATCTCAAGAAGTGAACAGATATGAATGTTCAACATTAAATTCTTCTTTATAAAGATTGGTATCTTTCCCATCGTGATTTCTATGTCATAAAATATCGAAGAAAATAGAATAAATTCCAAATTGCGTTGTAGTACAACATCGATAACATTTTATAAAATTATAGAATTGGCGGAAGTTGTTTCTTAGTTAAGACAGCGACAAAAAGTTCTACGAAATTAAATTGGGTGAAAATTGCTTTTAAGTGACATCTGCCTCAATACTGTCCAAGTCAAAATCGCTTCCTGCTTCTTCCCCTTTCTGAAATTTGGCAGCGGCAGGACAGTCTACATTTTATATCCTCTCTACTTCGATCATCATCAGTTATTTTGCTCCCCAAATGGCAAAAATAATTTACTGCTTTAAGCGTCTCATTTCCTAATCAAATTCCCACAGCATCACCCGATTTAATTCGACTACTTTCCATTATCCTCATTTTGCTTTTGTTGATCTTCATCTTATATCCTCCATTCAAGACACTGTCCATTCCGTTCATCTGCTCTTCCACGTCCTTTTCTGTCTCTGACAGAATTACAATGTCGTCGGCGAACCTCAAAGTTTTTATTTCCTCTCCATGGATTTTAATTCCTACTCCGAATTTTTCTTTTGTTTCCTTTACTGCTTGCTCAATATACAGATTGAATAACATCGGGGAGAGGCTACAACCCTGTCATACTCCCTTCCCAACCACTGCTCCCTTTCGTGTTCCTCGACTCTTATAACTGCCATCTGGTTTCTGTACAAATTGTAAATAGCCTTTCGCTCCCTTTATTTTACCCCTGTCACCTTCAGAATTTGAAAGAGAGTATTCCAGTCAATATTGTCAAAAGTTTTCTCTAAGTCTACAAATACTAGAAACGTAGGTTTGCCTTTCTTTAATCTATTTTCTAAGATAAGTCTTAGGGTCAGTATTGCCTCACGTGTTCCAACATTTCTACGGAATCCAAACTGATCTTTCCCGAGGTCGGCGTCTACCAGTTTTTCCATTCGTCTGTAAAGAATTCGTGTTAGTATTTTGCAGCCGTGGCTTATTAAACTGATAGTTCGGTAATTTTCACATCTGTCAAGACCTTCTTTCTTTGGGATTGGAATTATTATATTCGCCTTGAAGTCTGAGGGTATTTCGCCTGTCTCATTCATCTTGCTAACTAGATGTTAGAGTTTTGTTAGGCCTGGCTCTCTCAAGGCTGTCAGTAGTTCTAATGGAATGTTGTCTACTCCCGGGGCCTTGTTTCGACTAAGGTCTGTCAAACTCTTCACGCATATCTCCTATTTCACCTTCATCTACATTCTCTTCCATTTCCATAATATTGTCCTGAATAACATGGCCCTTGTATAAACCCTCTATATACTCCATCCACCTTTCTGCTTTCCCTTCTTTGCTTAGAACTGGGTTTCCATCTGAGTTCTTGATATTCATGAAAGTGGTTCTCTTTTTTCCAAAGGTCTCTTTAATTGTCCTGTAGGCAGTATCTACCTTACCCCTTGTAATATGCGCCCATACATCCTTACGTTTGTCCTCTAGCCATCCCTGCTTAGCCATTTTGCACTTCCTGTCGATCTTATTTTTTAGACACTGTATTTCTTTTTGCCTGATTCATTTACTGCATTCTTGTATTTTCTACTTTCATCAATTAAATTCAATATCTCTTTTGTTACCCAAGGATTTCTATTGGTCCTCGTTTTTTACCTACTTGATCCTCTGCTGCCTTCCCTATTTCATCTCTCAAAGCTACCCATTCTTCTTCTACTGTAGTTATTTCCCCCATCCTTGTCGATCGTTCCCTCTCTCCCTGAAACTCTCTACAACCACTGCTTCTTACAGTTTATCCAGGTCCCATCTCCTAAAATTCCCACCTTTTCGCAGTTTCTTCAGTTTTAATTTACAGTTCATAACCAATAGATTGTGGTCAGAGTCCATATCTGCCCCTGGAAATGTCTTACAATTTAAAAACCTTGTTCCTAAATCTCTGTCTGACCGTTATATATTCTATCTGAAACCTGTCAGTATCTCCAGGCTTCTTCCATGTATACAACCATCTTTTAAGATTCTCGAACCAAGTGTTAGCTACGATTAAGTTGTGCGGTGTGCAAAATTCTACCAGGTGGCTTTCTCTTTCATTCCTTACTCCCATTACATATTCACCTACTACCTTTCATTCTTTTCCTTTTCCTACTATCGAGTTCCAGCCACTCATGACTATTAAATTTTCGTCTCCCTTCACTATCCGAATAATTTCTTTTAACTCATCACTCATTTCATCAATCTTTTCGCCATCTACGGAGCTAGTTGGCATCGAAGCTTGTATTACTGTGGTAGACGTGGGTTTCGCATCTATCTTGGTCACAATAATGCGTTCACTGTGCTCTTTGTAGTATCTTACCCGCATTCCTATTTTCCTGTTCGTTATAAAACCTACTCCTGCTTTACTCCTATCTGATTTTGTATTTATAACCCTGTACTCACCTGACCTGTCAAACCGTATTCTTTTATATTCCCTTATCTATAATACATCTTTTTTCCGAAAACATTCTTTCCTTTTTTCTCTGTCTGAAGATAAAACGAACTGTGGCATACGTCTAAGTAATGAATACTTTACAAGCTTTTAACTCTTTTTTTTTTTTTTTTTTGCACTTTTGGACTACTATCCATTTCCAGATCCCTCCCTCCTCCCTGCTACCCCACCTTGACATTTGCATCCTCATTTATTTGAATACTCTACTGTTCACAATTAAGTGCTTGGCAGGATGTTCTTTGAACCACTGTCACATTATTTCTCTACCGTTCCACTCTGAAAAAGTGCGTGGAAATAATGAACATGTAAACCTTACTCTGCAAGGACTGATGTTTCCTATCAGTCGTTACGTCTCCTACGCACATAGAGGCACACAAAATATAATGTTATTCAGCGCAGGTTGGCGATTGGAATTTAGTGAAAACACGTCGTCGCAATTTAAAATGCCTAATTCGTTTAGCATATCTATGACATAATCTCTCACATTTCGTGATAATACAAAACCATCTGCCCTTCTTTGAACTTTTTCAGTTTCCCCCTCAGTCCTTCAAGGGATACCATAGCGCGTAGGAAAACTCATGCAGATGACGGACAAGTGTGTTGCAGGTTAAAACACCCCCGTTTAATTCCTTTACTGGATTTTGTGTAATTTATTGAAGCCGCCAAACAGTTAATTATTATGATTATATGACCGTGTGCTTAATGGATGAAAGCCTATCTGTTTTTCTGCTGTGGTTTCGGGAGTATTTCAACCGAATGCGGCTGTTCTGAGACGGAATAGCTAATGATTGAAAGTTTGTCTATTATTAAGGACCACAAAGGTTGCGATGTACAAACTGATATATATTTCCTACTAACACACAAATTCTGAGGCAGTTGCTACCTTCGCCTTAAACATCTAATTACGGTTATATCTCTTACTGGTTGCTGATTTTAGGTATTTCGTCACACGCAATGATGATGGTTAACATCCACAGCAATCCTCACTGCAATCCATGGTTGTTGCTGGCCGACGCGGATGACGCGGAACACGAAATTCGGCACTTGTCACTTTTGGTGCCATATCACTCGTGAATTGGTATCGATGAGGGTCCACCCCACGACGATTAGGGGGACGCGCTCATTCTTCACACTCCGGTGAATTTACTCGACCACCATTCTTGCCCGCCTGTCCAGTACTACTGCTCGACACACTCCATTACTACTCTGCACTCCGCACTCGACACTCGTCTTACTGCCTCATTCAGCGCTTGACAATCGACTCGTGTCTACTATCGACCTGAGCGTCGGATACTAGCATCTATGTTCGTGGGATCACGGATCCCTTACATCCCCGCCCTAAAAACCTTCTTTGTAGCCACAGGCGAAAAAGAATAATAGGAAAAAATTATCACATAGTATATAAATGAAGATGAGGAACGTAAGTTCTGGTTGAAATACTGAAAAGTCACATAATATCACAAATAATACCCTATTGGCCCCGGTAGAAACTGCCCCTTCAGAAACATTATACAATATCAATCTATCTTAATTATTATGGCATGGTAAATATTTTTTCAAACTTATCTTACATTCAGTTACCAAAAATCTTCACTTTTAAAGGTTTGCATGGGCGTTAACTACATATTTGTTACTGGTTAATCTTTTATAACTTACTACAGCAAAGACAAGAAAACAAGCTATTTGAATGCCAGCTACCCCTTTGGTATGCCGTCCTGTCAGTGGGGTTCCTGCCGTCCATACTACTATCACTCTAACTTATAACTCACTTGGCCAACACACATATACTACTATCACTCTAACTTATAACTCACTTGGCCAACACACATCAAACTTAAGGAAGAAATTCACAACTTATTCATTTGAGTCTTGAACACAAGCAAAATTGAACGTCAAAACAAAATATAGCATTTACGCCTTGACTTATGCAGTTATTTTACAATTCCTCATACCTCTACAGATTCAATAATATTAAATTCTCCATTATACCACTAAATATATCTTACATAACTATTTGCATCGCCATAACTAATGTGGTCACCCATTGAAAATTTTAAATTACTGATCATTTCATTTTGCCAAACATTTACTGCCATCGCTAACGCTCAGATGAAAATTATAATATTTTCTATTATACTGACATTAATCCAAATCTGCTATATGGATATTTATTATTCATTACACAGTGCCAGAATTCTGCTTCTAAAGCTTGATGTAAGCACAACCATACTTGACTTTGATAGCTAATTGGATACATGAATTACTCATTACTCACGAGTAACACTTTCTGTTTTATTCAGCATACTTCAGATAAACATGTTTACCTACAAATAACTTGCAAACAGATGTTGCTCATGTGCTAAATGACATACTTCAATACTTCAAACATCTCATACTCCATACATTTCGTTACACATAACTCCCTCAACAGCAACTTCAACTGCAAATAAATATATATCTTCAACCTACATCAATCCTCCATATACTTCAATACTTCAAACATCTCATACTCAGTACACTTCATTACACATAACTCCCTCAACTTAACAGCAACTTCAACTGCAAATAAATATACATCTTCAAACTACATCAACCCTCTATATTCGCTGCAATAGCTACATAAAAATACTACTCCAGGCTCCTTGGCCTCTCCGTTCATCATATTTCACATCATTTATTCGAACAACTATCTCCTCAAGTATTTGTTTCTTTATATGTTCATCTACTTACAAGCTGATACATTACTTCAATCCTCTTACAATTGCTTGACCTTTTTATGCCTCATAAAACAACTCTATAAGACTACACAAACTCTTGTTTGACCAATTAGCTTCCCACCACATTTTATAAACATTTAATTTCTGATCTGATTCTCCTTTTATTACTTCTGGCACTATTAATTTTGTAATTTACTGACACTAAACTGATTTTTAACTTATTGATTCTTTGACATCTCACACTCCACATCAACAGTAACTACTTATCCTTATTTTAAGTCAACTATAAATCACACTCCGGTGAATTTACTCGACCACCATTCTAGCCCGTCTGTCCAGTACTAAAGCTCGCTCGACACACTCCATTACTACTCCGCACTCGACACTCGTCTCACTGCCTCCTGCAGCGCTTGACAATCGACTCCTGTCTACTATCGACCTGAGCGTCGGATACTAGCATCTATGTTCGTGGGATCACGGATCCTTCACAAGGTGGTCGCTTCCATTGATTTGTTGCACCTTCTGTGTATTCTATTAAGAAAACGCGCTCTTTGGGTTTACTTCCTCGCAATAATTGCCATACGACTGTTTCAATTTACGTTCTTCGTGATCGTAGTTTCTAGATATTTAGATGAATCAAAAACCTTTAAATGTGACTGACTTACGGCGGAAGCGGACTTAAACAGAATTGTTTCGGTATTCATGTGGAGAAGCTCACAATTTCTATTATTTTGTGTCAATCGTTACGTTTTGCGCCAGGAAGATATATTTTTGACATTATTTTGCTATTCGATTTGCTCTTCTGGGGAGTTTATTGTACGGAAGCATTACCTGCCACAAATATAATGTTCTTATTGTGTCATGCTCATGGCAGGTATACATCATTTTACTTGTGGAATCACACTCATGACTTTCATTTCACTAGGTAACGTTCCGTCAGTTATTGCAAACTATGAGCTTCCAGACAGGAAACCATGAATCTAGTCCCACAACTGGCATGATGTTCCATAGGAAAGCAATGTGGTTGGAAGCAGTTTATGAGGAATCATATTAAATGTCTTTTTTGGAACTCTATAAATACTTTCCCTGCAAGCAGTTGTCATGCGAATAAAGTGTCAACAGTGTTTCACATGAGTAATGCATGACCCAAGGTAATATATTTCTGGGTGTTGCATAACGTTGGAACAAAGTATTCGCTCACACACCCTGCTATACGTCGAATGTATGATATGGATTTGTAACTCTGTGGATTACATTGATTTTCTTTCGCATGCATTGCTGTGGTCTGTGCAACTTTCGATTCTTTTCTCTCAGCACAAATACTAGAATATTTCTCAAGACGTGGAAGGAAAAGTAACTAAGGAGCTGCACCGCTGATGCACAAGCTGCACTCCTAAATCGTTAGCCACTCGAGAAAGACATTGGCTATGGAAACACAATCGTCCTGCTATTGACTATGATAGGCTAGTGACAACTTAGTGGAACATGTCTAGGGACGGTGTGATAGTTTTGTTATTTCCTGGAATGACAGAGAATTATCTTGCAAGATTCGCCTGATATATTCTAGGTATACCAATCAAAATGAATTCCACCTTTGTATGCCATCGACTTATCAAATGTGTGTTAACAGGCAGGGGAGATTACTTTCAAGCAAAAACTACAACTAATCTCGTTGTTTTCATGGCGAATTATCTGTATCGGCCATCACAAGGGCAGTGAGGAGATGGTGAGCGCAGCAGTTGGTCGCTTGCTCAATGAAAATGTCGATGCGCTGTAAAGAGTAAGAGGTAGGAGCTCTCAATTCAAAAGTGACGCGAGAGTAACATTTTACCTTTTCTGTGACAGAGCAATAAAAGGTGTATAGAGCTCAGAACCAAATGTTTGAAAATTTTGTCATCGGAAGACATCTTGCTACGTCCAGTAACCAATAAATGTGGAGATAAGAAACGTAAAATACTCGTACTGCGTAAATGTTACTGAAAATACATATAGCTGTTAATAAAATCATATCACTGAATGCAGTGTTAACTGTGTGTCAATGAGCAACACGTATCACAGCTACATTATCGTATTTACCATGTAGTATGGTAAAGCTACCTGAGTATGATAAAAGACTTCATGTTTAACTAAGACAGCCATTTGTTGTATGGTATTATGATGAGACACCAGTTTTGTTAGGGAAGTGAATATTAATAGCGTCTCCCGATAAGTCATTGAACAAAATAGACACAAATATCAGAGAAATTGTGAACAATATATTTCACCTTGTTAATCGGAAACCGTCTGATAATGTGCAGGTAGTTTTCTGATCCCAAGCATGCAGCGACTTGCTGATTCAGAGTCAAGCTATGGTTAAAGAGGAATCGCGAAAAAAAAACAAAGAAAACTAAAACTAACTTACTTGGTGGTTGATCGATATGTGTCGAGAAAAGAAAACATATGCGGGTGCCAGATTAGAAGAGGTGGAATAGGCGTGTTCGAGAACCAAATTTCCTGGTGCTGTCTTCCAGATCGCATTTGTTACTCTGCGACTGCAAGGCATCTCATTTGTGGCCACCTAACGTCAGCTGCAAAGGACATTTCCCTGGGTAGTAGTTCGTAACACAAAACACGTTCTCCACCAGATGTACATCAATAACAATACAGTTTGTGGACGTATACAGGCCATCGTTTGAGATTATTTATGACTTACCCACCGTTTCCTCCTTATGAAGTTACCACTTCATATCGCCATCAGGCCGCACTGATTTAGGATTACGGTGACACACTGTCTTTGACCATTATAGTAAACCACAGAAATATCCTCCATCAACTTATGTTTGTCTTCCTGAATGTGGCGATTAATTTATGTCAAAACGATCGTACTTGAAACGATACAAAGTTGATTTTCTCGATAGCACTCGCTCCATACAAGGCACATGTGTTTCGAACTGCCTCCGCTGCTTTCACCCTTTTATTAAACACATACAGAACACAATACGACAAATGTTAGACTGTACTCTGTTTTATACGCCGTTTTGCAGTGGATAAACAACGCTCCTCATAACGTCATAGTTGAGAAATATTCAAACTGTCAACGCAAGAGCTAAACTACAACCTTGAACAATAAGAGGCCATAGTTAAATACACTTATACCAACATACCATACAATGTCGCCCCTGACGGTGATGAAACGTAGTATTATATCATGCCCAACATGACATAATCTTATACTTGCTAATTCGAGAGCAGACTGGCACAGAGTCGGATTATTTTTGCTGCCGGATGTTAATGTAGCTACTTGCACAAACTATCTAGTAAGCTTCCTTTGACTAGTATAGTTATTTTAGTTCACAAGCCAATCGTCATGTAACGTCATACGATCTTCATTTCTTATTTTAAGAGACCTTGTGATTTAGAAAATATTGGCACTGGACTGTGATTCGAAATCCGATTCCATTTCTTCTCTGGAGTTGAACTCTTCGAGATGATACTGTCCCGTCATTTCCTTGTTTCCTCATAATGCCAAACTCCTCCAGGTCTCTACTAACGGCCTGATCCTAACTACTAGTGAAAGAGATTTTGATAGTAGATACCTTTTCGTGTGGGTTCAATAACGACGAAATGTGCGGGAGTGGAAGCCTCGGCAGCTCTTTGCGTGACCTCTAGCCAAACATGTGCGCATCTCGCTACTGGTGAGGAAACAATGAAAATGTATATTCGTAGGTATAAGACAATAGCTAAAGGTGCTTGTTCGAATCCCTTCCAGGCCGTAATTATTTGTATCGTCGGTTCAGGTTCCAGTATCACGCTATTGATGAACATATGTAATATCTGACACCTAATCATGTTTAGTTAACAATTCATGTAGGTACTGGGTTCTACTCCCCATCCATCACACTTGTGCATTGCACTTTATTACATACCTTTCACACTACTTCTCATGGACAATATCAACTTCATGGGGCTCCCGGTGCAATGCTAAATGTATCGTCATTTATTTCCAGGTTTGGATTTCCGGGTTTGTAAACTGATACTGATGAATACTTCAATATTTTTGTCTCTTTGTGCCTAGTAGAGTCTCCATTAGACACGCAAGCTTTGTCTGGTTAACAGTAGATTCACATTCTGATCACGAACAACATCTCGTCATGTCATGTCATTTAATGAATATGATAAAATTTCTGAAATTTCACTTATTGTAATGAAATTTAATTTACAAGCGTTAGGGACTGTCTCATCTCTAATAACGTGTTTTTTAATATTTTTTATATGACGGTATTTCTTTACATCTGGATTGACTGCCATAGACAGCAGTGTTCTCTAATGGTCTCTTGTGGTAACCTTTGTGTATAGTCAAACGACTGTATCCCACAGGGTCTCCCTGCTTAGAGGACCTGCGACACAGCTGCCTTAGATTGGTTGCATTCGTCAGTGGCCCACTTTTCTTGCTGCCAAGTATACATTAATATTTACACAGATGAATAAATATTCTTTACACGTACAAATATCTTTTAAGGTCTACAAGGAAATCGAAATACAATATTTACAGTACGTAAAGCAAGAAAAATTGTGTTCATCTTATCGAAGTGTTAAGACAAAAACTTAACGAGACCATCACACAGATTATGACGTCTATAGCATCTGAGATCTTGGGAGGCTTTGGATTCATTTTTCTTGATTTTTGAATGTCCTATTATATCACACATTTTTAATGCCTAACCGTAAGATAGCAGACAGTTGATGTTTTCCACAGCCTTTGACGCTTCGGATGCCGCTACCAGTTTCTGCAATGTAGCAGATCATAGTTGCTAACGTAGCAAGCCGAGTTTTCAAATAACGTTCGACATAGTCCAGAAGTACACTTGGACACATTTTGACAGCACTTGATTGTGATTAACCAATATCGCCACAATTATAAAGTGATCATCGTTAATTGCATTAAGTGTTCAGCGCACTTTTTTTGATCATCCATTAATGAACACGTGAATTCGAAATAATTTTCGGCCTTGGTCCGAAACAAATCAGAGGCAAATTCCACGTTTGTAGTACACTGATGGAAATGGAAAATATTAGACCGTGGAGCAGAAGTCCACTATTTATCAAACTTTGTGGGGATATTCGTCACGTGAACTATTGTTATTGCGGTGAGGCGCACATTCCAACGTGTGAGGAAGCTATAAACAGGAACTCTTAATTTCGTGCGTATCGAAGCAAAAGTGCTGGAAAATCGTAGTATCTGATGAATATTAGCATATGTATAGCTCCTGTCGACTCCTTGTGTATGATACATTATATTCAAATTACGTTTGTTCGCACAGGGTGTTCTCATAACAGCCGATGGTTGTCAGGAGCGACTAGCAATAAGTGGCTTCCTATTAAGATTTTACGGTTACTATAGCTACTTAGCTTCATTTCTCTCTAAAACAGTGGATTCCCTGATTCCAATTCAACAAATAATAATGAGGTGAAATATGACTTTAGTTCCTGAAATCGTGTTTCCTTAGACTACCAGGTTTGAAACGTTGCGTTTCTGCGACTATATTTCGTACGCTTGCAACTAAATGAAAGTCAGTATTAAATTACTTTGTATAGTTATAGTTCCGCCAGTATTTTACTGTTCTTAAGATGTGTAGGCCAGCTTTAGTAATGTAACTGGTACCTTTAACAGCTGCTATACAGTTAAAATATTGCGGACCTAAATTGGAAAACGAAGCAATATTAGACCTACAGAAATTCTAAATGTTATAGCATGAAATACCAGACCGATACTGGTGAAATTTTTTGTACAAGTTCATCTCTTAAGAGGGATTACAAAATTAAATTTTCATACCGTCCGAACTTATGCCCAGCGTATCGTTAATATAGGGTGTCACTCCCACGGTCATGAATACATACGTGGTGACACGGAAGCAAACAGCCTCCAAACGTCGTCTTGAGAAGTTTCTTGCTATCCCTAGAACACATACTTTCTCATGTCGTGTCTACAGCGGGCTACAGGCTGGCATAACAGTGTACGGTTTCCCACCGCGGCCCAGGCATTTTCTGTGTCATATCCAAAGGCAGGGAGAGATTTATCCCTACATTGTCGAAGGCATTTGTCGAATCCTTTATCCTGTTGGAATGTCCCATACGGTAACCTGCCCATGAAGGGCGCATTGCTCATGGAGGGTACAACAACAGTGTTTACCATTCTTATCACATGCTAGTCAGCAGTCAGCCACCATACAACAATCACCATTTCACTTCCGACGTCACGATTCCAGAGTTGGAGACTTAAACATGTCTAACGGTGACACATTTTTGAATAGTGAGGTATCCACACTTCTGCCACTTTGTGAGAATTAGTTAAGAAGACCGTTGGTGCACCTTCGCTCACTTGTAGATATTTATTTAGAACAAAACCGGTTGTGGAGTAATAAACGTGACTAAAATACAGCTGCGATGATACATTGATGAGCCAAAACATTATAACTACCTGCTTAATAGCTAGTTTGTCCGTTTTTGGAACGAAATACGTCACTGATTTTGCGCATCAGGGATGCGAACGAGGTGATGGCGCCCGTTAGCGACCCATATAGGTTCCATAGAAATTAAATCAGGCGAATATGGTGGCCGAGACATCACCATATAACGCTCCTCAAACCACTGTAGCACAGTAAACACTCAGACACATGGACAATTATGCTTGCTGAAAGATGACTTCGCCGTCGGGGAAGACAAGTATGAAGGGATGAAGGTGGTTAGCAGCTGTCAGCGTGGCTTCGATTACTACCACAGGTCCCATGCAAGCCCAGGAGAAAATCTCACATAGCATAACACTGCTCCCGCAGCTTGCGTCCGTGGCGCGCTGCACCTTTCGATCTTCCGGTCACCTCGATGACGGCGTTTGTGGGGAAACCATCGACCTAGTGTAGGGAAAGTTTGATTTACCCAAAGAGGCGACACATTCCCACTGATAGTAAGGGTTGAAACCCTATAGTCCCGTGCCTACTGAAATCGTAATTGACGATATCGTTGGGAGTTTATGTGAACACGTATCGGTGGTTTGCTACAGAGATCCGTGTTCAGCACCGTACCATAAATGGTGTGCTCTGGAACATGTACTTTACAGAGCAGATAAGTCTCCGAAGCCCACTTTCTGTGAACAATCGCTCCCAGTGGTAGTTCCACTGACCTTCTAACCCTTTCCGTAGATGCTCACGACAGTAGCAGGTGAACATTAGACGAACTTCGCCGTTTCCGAGATATTCGTTCACATACTCTTCGTAAAGAAGGGAAAGCAGAAAGATGGAAGGAGTATATAGAGAGTCTATACAAGGGCGATGTACTTGAAGGCAAAATTATGGAAATGGAAGAGAATGTAGATGAAGATGAAATGGGAGATATGATACTGCGTGAAGAGTTTGACAGAGCACTGAAAGACCTAAGTCGAAACAAAGCTCCGGGAGTAAACAACATTCTATTAGAACTACTGACAGCCTTGGGAGAGCCAGTCCTGACAAAACTCTACATCTGGCGAGCAAAATGTATGAGACAGGCGAAATACACTCCTGGAAATGGAAAAAAGAACACATTGACATCGGTGTGTCAGACCCACCATACTTGCTCCGGACACTGCGAGAGGGCTGTACAAGCAATGATCACACGCACGGCACAGCGGACACACCGGGAACCGCGGTGTTGGCCGTCGAATGGCGCTAGCTGCGCAGCATTTGTGCACCGCCGCCGTCAGTGTCAGCCAGTTTGCCGTGGCATACGGAGCTCCATCGCAGTCTTTAACACTGGTAGCATGCCGCGACAGCGTGGACGTGAACCGTATGTGCAGTTGACGGACTTTGAGCGAGGGCGTATAGTGGGCATGCGGGAGGCCGGGTGGACGTACCGCCGAATTGCTCAACACGTGGGGCGTGAGGTCTCCACAGCAGGTGAGCGCCACAATCAGGACTGCATACGACCGAGGCACACAGGGCCAACACCCGGCATCATGGTGTGGGGAGCGATCTCCTACACTGGCCGTACACCACTGGTGTTCGTCGAGGGGACATTGAATAGTGCACGGTACATCCAAACCGTCATCGAACCCATCGTTCTACCATTCCTAGACCGGCAAGGGAACTTGCTGTTAAAACAGGACAGTGCACGTCTGCATGTATCCCGTGCCACCCAACGTGCTCTAGAAGGTGTAAGTCAACTACCCTGGCCAGCAAGATCTCCGGATCTGTTCCCCATTGAGCATGTTTGGGACTGGATGAAGCGTCGTCTCACGCGTTCTGCACGTCCAGCACGAACGCTGGTCCAACTGAGGCGCCAGGTGGAAATGGCATGGCAAACCGTTCCACAGGACTACATCCAGCATCTCTACGATCGTCTCCATGGGAGAATAGCAGCCTGCATTGCTGCGAAAGGTGGATATACACTGTACTAGTGCCGACATTGTGCATGCTCTGTTGCCTGTGTCTATGTGCCTGTGGTTCTGGCAGTGTGATCATGTGATGTATCTGACCCCAGGAATGTGTCAATAAAGTTTCCCCTTCCTGGGACAATGAATTCACGGTGTTCTTATTTCAATTTCCAGGAGTGTACCTTCAGACTTCAAGGCGAATATAATAATTCCAAAGAAAGCAGGTGTAGACAAATGTGAAAATTACCGAGCTGTCAGTTTAATAAGTCACGGCAGCAAAATAATAACGCGAATTCTTTACAGACGAATTGAAAAACTGGTTGAAGCCGACATCGGGGAAGATCAGTTTGGATTCCGTAGAAATATTGGAACACGTGAGGCAATACTGACCATACGACTTATCTTAGAAGCTAGATTAAGAATAGGCAAACCTTTCTATCATTTGTAGACTCAGAGAAAGCTTTTGACAATGTTGACTGGAATACTCTCTTTCAAATTCTAAAGGTGGCAGGGGTAAGTAAAATAGAGGGACCGAAAGGCTATTTACAATTTGTACAGAAACTAGATGGCAGTTATAAGAGTCGAGGGACATGAAAGGGAAGCAGTGGTTGGGAAGGGAGTGAGGCAGGTGTAGCCTCTCTCCGATGCTATCCTATCTGTATATTCAGCAAGCAGTAAAGGAAACAAAAGAGAAATTCGGAGTAGGTATTCAAATCCATGGAGAATAAATAAAAACTTTAAGGTTTGCCAATGACATTGTAATTCTGTCAGAGACAGCAATGGACAGTTGAACGGATTGGTCAGTGTCTTGAAAGGAGGAAATAAGATGAACATCAACAAAAGCAAAACGAGGATAATGGAATGTAGTCGAGTTAACTCGGGTGATGCTGAGGAAATTAGATTAGGGAATGAGACAAAGTAGTAAAGGAGTCTTGCTATTTGGGGAGCAAAATAACTGATGATGGTCGAAGTATCGAATGTAGACTGTCAATGGCAAGGAAAGGGTTTATGAAGAAGGGAAATTTGTTACCATCGAGTATGGATTTAAGTGTCAGGAAGTCGTTTATGAAAGTATTTGTATGAAGTGTAGCCATGTATGGAAGTGAAACATGGACGATGAATAGTTTGGACAAAAAGAGAATAGAAGCTTTCGAAATGTGGTGCTACAGAAGAATGTTGAAGATTAGATGGGTAGATCACATAACTAATGAGGAGGAATTGAATAGAATTGGAGAGAAAAGAAATTTGTGGCACAACTTGACAAGAAGAAGGGGCCGGTTGGTAGGACATGTTCTCAGGTATCAAGGGATCACCAATTTAGTATTGGAGAGTAGCGTGGAGGGTAAAAATCGTAGAGGGAGACCAAGAGATGAATACACTAAACAGATTCAGAAGGCTGTAGATTTCAGTAGGTACTGGGAGATGAAGAAGCTTGCACAGGATAGAGTAGCATGGAGAGCTGCATCAAACCAGTCTCAGGAATGAAGACCACAACAACAACAACAACTCATCGTAATAATAATCTACTCTTTTGTTAAACTCGCTTATGTTAATGAATTTCGCCATTCGCAGCCTGTGAGTGTCTGTTCCGCTTACATACTGTTGTTACAGCGTCAAGTGCCCGCATAGTCAACAGACGGTGGTCAGTGGATGTAATTTTTTGGCCCGTCAAAAAAGGCAGACGGAAATTCAGGTCACTCACTTGTCCTTGGTGAGGGAAACTGCCTCTAAACGAAGAAGAACCAGCAATGATCAAAGGCATGAGGATGCAGATGGCAATGTAAACCGCTGCATTAAAGACACAGAATGTATATCCACAGGACATGTCGCCTGTAATTGAAAAAGTGTTCTGATGACCACCCCATTGAGAAAAGATTGCGGAATGGTCACCCACTCGGATCTCAAGGAGGGGACTGCCGAGGGGGTGGTGACCATGAGAAAAAAACTGGATAATCAATGAAAGGATAACGTTCTACGACTCTGGGATTGGAATTTCAGAAGCTTGAAAATGATAAGTAAGCTAGATAATCTGAAAAGGGAAATGCAGAGACAAAGAGTGAGTTACTGTGAACAGTTCAGTTATAGGGTTTTTCTCATCGGAATCACCACTGAATGGGTAACTCTGTTTATAAAGGGCGATGAAAATCTAACAGTCATGGGTGATTGGAAGGGGGTTGTAGTTGACGAAGTACAAAAAGTATTACGGGAAAACAGGGTCTTGGTACTAGCAATGAGAGAGGCGAAAGATTAATTTAGTTCTGCAGTAACTTTGAGCCGGTAATAGCGAATACTCTGTTTAAGAATCACAAGGGGCGGAGTGTAAAGCATACCCAGGAGCAAATATAGACTCAGATCACGATTTAGTAATGATGGAGAGCAGACTGTGGTTTAAGAGAATAGTCAGGAATAATCGATGCGCAAAGAAGTGGGACATGGAAGTACTAAGAAATGAAGAGGTATGCTGGAAGTTCCCTGAGACTGTAGCTACTGATGTAAGGAATAGTTCAGTAGGCCCTTCAGTTGAAGAAGAATGCCCATTTCTAAAACGTTACAGAAGTTGGAAGGAAAGCCTAGGTACAAAGAAGGTAAATGAGAAAATCCCTTGGGTAACAGAGAAAATACTCCAGTTGATAGATGAAAGAATAACGTACAAAAATTTTCAGATAAATTCAAGAGTAAAGAAATACAAGTCACTTGGGAGTGAAATACACACATCAAAAAAAGGTTTGCATCACCCCGTTTCCCAGAACTCTTGACGATAGACGTTGACTGTGTATATTGTATCACAGTCCCTTTGACTGTTCAGAGACGTCACTAAATCCGCCACAAGATGTAAACAACCATGCCATGAGCAGCGCTTGGTCGACGGAGGGGTTCCGACAGCCGATCAGTTCAAGCCATTCCACCAGGAAGGAGGTACACGGCTCCCGTTGTTTGTAGTTCAACCATGCCTAGACGATCAATACCGCATTCGATCGCGTCCGTGTTGTTACTTTGTGCCAGGAATGGCTCTCAACAATGGAAGTGTCCAGGCGTCTCGGACTGAATCAAAGCGATGTTGTTCGGAGATGGAGGAGATATAGAGAGACAGGAACTGTCGACGACATGTCTCGCTCAGGCTGCCCAAGGGCTGCAGTGGAACCCTGACAGCAACGCCACCATGTTGAATAACGCTATTCGTGCAGCCACAGGACGTCGTGTTACGACTCAAACTGTGAGCAATAGGCTGCATGATGCGCAACTTCACTCTCGACGTCCATGGCGAGGTCTATCTTTGCAACCACGTGTAACATCCGCAAGATAAATTGTAGCTACAGTGCGACGAGAGGAATTTATGCCTCTAACAGTTATAAACATTATCTATTCGACATATGAAAAAAACAGTGAAAACGATGATAAATATTAATTATTTATATAATATTTTATGATGTAATTGGACATATGGATGTGTATCATACAAAGACAATGATAATTGTAAATTCCTTTTATGATCTGCGTTTGTCTTCCTTTGTTTTTACCTTTTGTTGGTTGGCTTTTGTAGGTTGCGGACGCAAGACGTATATCAAACGGAGGTCTGTTAAGAAATTGTAATTGTTTGTTAATTATTACTTGACAATAGAGTTCATTATTATTCTAAATATGAGTGAATAATTATTTGTAACTTTAATTCCTCTCTCAATAAGCTTTATATGTGTTACTTATTTCTTTCCGCTGCAAGGAGAGCAGCCATTGATGATAGCGATTTATATCGCGTTTTTATCTGTGTTTGCTTGATGAAAATTAGTCTAAGTAGTGCACAATATGAAAATAAAGTTTAATAAGCATTTTAAATACTTATCCTATTAGAAAGAAAATTTACTCTAACAATAGAAAGTCTCTATCAATTGCCTGCTACCATCTTAACAATTATCTCAGTGGCAAATTCAAATTACGCAACTCTGCAGACATAAATGCCGAAGGTAATAAAATTGTGTAAAAATAAATGTGCACCGGTGGTCCCGAACTCATTTTAATGAAAATAATTCGAATCAGATTGGTTCATTAAAAACAGTGCTCATAGCAAGATCCATATAACAAACTTTTCTTGCTGATATATGGAGCCGAAATTAATTACGTTCGAGTTGCGAAGAATATTGTTTCAGGTAACAAATCTCAGTTTTGTGCGCGGACGATATTCAGTGGTTTTAATGACCATTTTGCTGAAGATAACTGTTTCCATCATAATCCACAGTTGTATAGAATCTGTTATAAGAACTGTGATTTAGTGACACTTACACAACTTACAGACAACACTTTAACACAACGTTAACTTGGAGTTGTTTAGCAACTTGACCAAATCTTTAGCCGGGAGAAAAGTTATTTAGTAATTACTCAATGTAATAAAATAAGATTATCATTTTCATTTACAAATTAGTTAAATACCAAACCACTGAATAACACAGCAAACGCCACACACGACACCATGGATCGCGGTACAGATGGTGCCAACAACATGCCGAATGGACCGTTCAGGATTGGCATCACGTTCTCTTCACCGATGAGTGTCGCATATGCCTTCAACCTTCGGAGACGTGTTTGGAGGCTACCCGGTCAAATTGAACGCCTTAGACACACTGTCCAGTGAGTGCAGCAAGGTGGAGCTTCCCTGCGGTTTTGGGGTGGCATTATGTAGGGCTGACGTACGCCGCTAATGGTCATGGAAGGCGCCGTAACGGCTGTACGATTCATGAATGCCATTCTCTTACCGATAGTGCTACCATATCGGCAGCATATTGGCGATGCATTCGTCTTCATGGACAACTCGCGCCCCCATCGTGAATGACTTCCTTCATGATAACGACATCGCTCGACCAGAGTGGCCAGCATGTTGTCCAGACATGAACCCTATCGGGGATGCCTGGAATAGATTGAAAAGTGCCGTTTACAGATGACGTCATCCACCAACGACTCTGAGGGATCTACGCCGAATCGTCATGGAGGAGTGAGACAATCTGGACCAACAGTGCCTTGATGAACTTGTAAATAGCATGCCATGACCAATATAGGCATCCATCAATGCAATAGGACGTGCTACTGGGCTTTGGAGGTACCGGTGTGTAGAGCAGTCTGGACCACTACCCCTTAAGGTCTCATTCTATGGAGCTACAACATGCAATGTGTGCAATGTGTGGTTTTCATGAACAATAAAAAGGGCGGAAATGGTGTTTATATTGATGTCCATTCCAATTTTCTGTACGGGTTCCGGAACTCTCAGAACCGAGGTGATGCAAAACTTTTTCTGATGTGTGTACATTCGAAGTGTAGGAAAGCTAAGGCGAAATGGTTGTATGAAAAATGTGAAAATATCGAAAAGGAAATGATGGTCGGAAGGACAGACACAGCATATAGAAAAGTGAAAACAACCTTCCGTGAAACTAAAAGCAACAGCGATAACATTAGGAGTGCAATGGCAATTGCACTGTTAAATTAATCTGAGCGAGCGGATGGGTGGAAAGAACACATTGAAGGCCTCTGTGAGAGGGAGGATTATCTGACGACGTGGTAGGAGAAGCAGGAGTGCGTACAAAAGAGACAGGGATCCAGTATTAGAATCAGAATTGAAAAGAGCTTTGGAAGATTTAAAAAAACAAATAAGGCAAAAGTGATAAATAACATTCGATTACAATTTCTAAAATCTTTGGGAGAGGTGGCAACAAAACGACTATTCACGTTGGTGAGTAGAATGTATGAATCTACCGATGTACCATTTGCCATTCGGAAAAACATTATCGATACATTTCCTAAGATACTGAAAGCCCACAAATGTGTAAAATGTCGCATTCAACTTAAAGCCTTATGTATCCAAGATGCTAACATGAGTAATATACAGAATAAGGTAAAAGAAAATTGAGAATCTGCTAGATGCCCATCAGTTTGGCTTAAGGGAAGGTGGCTGCTGGCTGATGGCGCTGAAATCAGCCCATTCACAAACATGTTTCCGCAGCATTTTTCTATTAATGGCTCGCAAACAAGTGAACGAAACTGTCTGACCTTCAGATTGATTCCCTTAGTAGACAGAATATGGCTTAAAAAATAAGGGAAAAGAATTGATTTGATATGACTTCTTTGTGTTCGCACTGCATGACGTTGACCACTGAATCAGGACTAGGTTATTCACAACAGCAGCCCAAGTGGAGGTCAGCACTTCTCATATTGCGTGATGTGTGTCCAATTATGACAAAAACATGATACTAACACATGTGAAATTCGGTGGTTGGATGGACTGAAGCTAGTTCGTAATATTTAAAGTATACGTTCGATTCCAGATGGGGGTGCTACGTTTTAACAGCCACAAACATACCCTCTTCGCCTCCAGTAACGACGATTAAAGGACGCAGCACTGTGTCGTGGTTCCAAAGTAACATCAAACATGTCCATTTCCTACTGATTCCAACATAGTTGGATTAGTTTTGTCTGCCAGAGGTGGAAGTCGCTGCTTCCTTACACTAGTGCTGTTATTTTATTTCGCGAACCAGACGTCCTATAAGATCATAGATCGTTCATTTCTTGTTTTTGGAGACCTTGAGATTTTACAAATATTGGCACTGGAGTTGGGCTCGAAATCCGATTACAATTTTTCTCTGGAGTTACGTCCTTCGACATGATACTGTACCATCATGTTCTTGTTTCCTCACGATGCCAAATTCTTCCATGTCTCTACGACCGGTGCGGTTCTAACGACTAGTGAAAGAGAGTTTGATAGTTTATGTCATCTCGTTATCACTGCAGGCTTGTAGCATGGGAAGCAATGAGAGGATGTCGTTTAGTGGCCGCTATCCTCTTTCTACAAAACAACTGCATGCGTTTATTAACAGGGTTCCTTATTAACATAAACAGAGAGCTACTTGATATAGTCCAGGGGTTGTGGTACAAGCTCTCCCGTAATAGTCCACGTTAGCCTCACTGTTGGTGAAGTACAAGTCCTGCTATATTATCCTACGGTTTTTGCTAGGTACTGACTGACTCTGAGCTAGAGGTCAAGCTAACTGCGACTATCTGCCACTGCAAGTGACTGGGCTGCGGCTAATGACTCGACACGGTCTGCGACTCACAGGATGACTGACCGGGAACCTCCCATACGCGGCGGCGATCTAAGTACTGGCGGCCGAGAGGGCATAGCGGCGCGTTGCTTGAGAGTTTGTATTTGGCCTCTCTCCTGATAGGCGCGTTGCTTGCACCTGCTATCGATCTTCTTGGAACCTCTGTGCCGCCCGGTATGCTGACGACAGTTTATGCCAGCACCTTCATCCCCCCCCCCCCTCAGAAATAAATAAATAAATAAAATGCCGCACTTCTGTCGTGTAGTGAGGTTGCGAACGACAACGGGCAACGGTGAGGGAGCCTGGATGCTGGAGGTAGAGAAGAGCCGGGAGCCTTAGCTGTGGAGATTGGTGTACTCCCGACCGTACCCCACCATCTGCCTCGCGAGACAAGAGGTACATCACGCGGAAAACTGCTGCCAGGGCACACGGCCAGGTCTGAGAGCGCGTCATGTGGGTGATGACAGCGACTGCGATGGCGGGTCCAGGTCCAAGGACTCGGCGAGCGGGTATGGCTAGGGTGAGGGCGTATCGTCCACTCGCTCCTCCTGTGTTGCCTGGTCGGACCAACGGGTGGCTGCGAAGGGCATGCGGTCCACTGAGGCAATGAATCTGGGCGAAGAAAACCAGCAGAATCAAGGGGAAAATGATACGAATTGGGTTTTGGTGGCGGCACTGCATAGTACTGGGACCTGCAATCAAATACATAGGTAAGCCAATGCGTTCCTGGATTAGACCTCTTTCCCAGCATCCACTGTTGACATAAATCCTGAAAAGAACAAGATGGTGCGGCGCAAAGCGATACTTGCGGACCATTGGCGGCGCCGGATGCTGCGGTGGGTGTAGCAAGTGTAGCAGCGTCCGATGGAGGCGGTCACCAGAAGTTCCGCCGGTGATGGTCTGTCTCGCAGGCGGGAGCGACAGGAAGCGAGAAAGAGCTGCAGCGCCTGTTCTCGAAGCTTGACCATCTCTTCCTTGATAGTGCGTACGAAGCCTTCTGCTCCTCCGTTGGACTGCAGGAAAAACGGGGCACTTAAATGACAAACGCCATTTTGTTCATGAAACTATTCAGAATAACGTGAAGTGTATTGTGGCCGTTGTCCGACGCAAGTACTTCTGGCAAAACGTGGCGCACAACGCTTGAATGGTTCTAAGTGACGTGGTAGATTTCATAGGCACTGTAGCCGGCCGCCGTGGCCGAGTGGTTCTAGACGCAAATAAGTAAAGAAAAGCAACACGATGTCTGCTCTCAAATAAAAGTTTTAGCAATTAATTTAATTTTAATGTGATTAACGAAGAAATGGAGATATCCGACATTAAAGCGAAAAATATTCCCTATATACAAGGTGTTACAAAAAGGTAAGGCCAAACTTTCAGGAAACATTCCTTACACACAAATAAAGAAAAGATGTTATGTGGACATGTGTCCGGAAACGCATAATTTCCATGTTAGAGCTCATTTTAGTTTCGTCAGTATGTACTGTACTTCCTCGATTCACCGCCAGTTGGCCCAATTGAAGGAAGGTAATGTTGACTTCGGTGCTTGTGTTGACATGCGACTCATTGCTCTACAGTACTAGCATCAAGCACATCAGTACGTAGCATCAACAGCTTAGTGTTCATCACGAACGTGGTTTTGTAGTCAGTGCAATGTTTACAAATACGGAGTGGGCAGATGCCCAATTGATGTATGGATTAGCACGAGGAAATAACCGTGGCGCGGTACGTTTGTATCGAGATAGATTTCCAGAACGAAGGTGTCCCGACAGGAAGACGTTTGAAGCAATTGATCTGCGTCTTAGGGAGCACGGACCATTCCAGCCTTTGACTCGCGACTGGGGAAGACCTAGAACGACGAGGACACCTGCAATGGACGAGGCAATTCTTCGTGCAGTTGACGATAACCATAATGTCAGCGTCAGAGAAGTTGCTGCTGTACAAGGTAACGTTGACCACGTCACAGTATGGAGAGTGCTACGGGAGAACCAGTTGTTTCCGTACCATGTACAGCGTGTGCAGGCACTATCAGCAGCTGATTGGCCTCCACGAGTACACTTCTGCGAATGGTTCATCCAACAATGTGTCAATCCTCATTTCAGTGCAAATGTTCTCTTTACGGATGAGGCTTCATTCCAACGGGATCAAATTGTAGATTTTCGCAATCAACATGTGTGGGCTGACGAGAATCCGCACGCAATTGTGCAATCACGTCATCAACACAGATTTTCTGTGAACGTTTGGGCAGGCATTGTTGGTGATGTCTTGATTGGGCCCCATGTTCTTCCACCTACGCTCAATGGAGCACGTTATCATGATTTCATAATTGATACTCTACCTGTGCTGCTAGAACATGTGCCTTTACAAGTACGAGACAACATGTGATTCAAGCACGATGGAGCTCCTGCACGTTTCAGTCGAACTGTTCCTACGCTTCTGAACAACAGATTCGGTGACCGATGGACTGGTAGAGGCGGACCAATTCCATGCTCTCAACGCTCTCCTGACCTCAACCCTCTTGACTTTCATTTATGGGGGCATTTGAAAGTTCTTGTCTGCGCAACCCCGGTACCAAATGCAGAGACTCTTCGTGCTCATATTGTGGACGGCTGTGATACAATGCGCCATTCTTCAGGGCTGCATCAGCGCATCAGGGATTCCATGCGACGGAGGGTGGATGCATGTAACCCCGCCAACGGAGGACATTTTGAACACTTCCTGTAACAAAGTGCTTGAAGTCACGCTGGTGCGTGCTGTGAAAGTTTGACCGTACCTTTCTGTAACACCCTATATATATATATATATATATATATATATATATATATATATATATATATATATATATTGGCCACGACATCTTGGTAGATGATTGTTGCAGTGTGTGTGTGTATATGGGTTGCATTTTTCATATGATTTGTCAAGCCAATGGTAGCACGGCATCTCTTGCCGCAATTGTCACAAATGTATCTGACTGCTGAGGCAGGGGCAGTGGTATCATTGCGAAGCTTTTTCTGCCTTAATCTGTCTAACAAGCCTTCATCATGCTTCGATATTCCAGATATCATGACGCCACTCTTGTCTCATGCTAGCCTGTGCCTCCCATCTGTTTGTGTCGATTCCAAAGCTCTCCATATCTCGTTTACAGGAGTCCTTGAACCTCAATACAGGACGTCCTACAGGTCTTTTGGCTATAGAGATCTCTCCAGGATCCATACGGTGGACGTGTCCCAGCCAGCGGAGACGTCTCTGCTTCAAGATAGCTGAAATACTGTTGCAGTTAGTTTTAGATAGCACTGCTTCATTGGTCACTTTGTCCTTCCACGTTACTCCGAGGATGGATCTCAGGCACCGCATGTGGAAAGCATAATTAGTATATTTGGGCAGATGGTTCTAAAATGATCAAACAGCATATACCTTTCCTTCAATAACATGTGTAGTAGCAGCATAATGAAGATAATAATAGCAATCATACAGTAATCATCGAATTATCTGGTAACCTCACACGCTGCAGTTGTATTCCTCAAACTAAAACAGTTGTCATTGGAAAAAATTCCATATTGGCGTCAAATCGGAGCTATGAAGACTAGAATGGTCTTTATATCAAGCAGTCATGAGATTAGAATAATAACCGCATTAGAAACTAGCAGGTAATTAACCAGTTAATCGAGATAGCCGGATTTTTTCACAGCTTCTATGAACATCGTCGGCCAAAACAATACAATCAGGACGTTGCCAATTGTGAGTTGCAGTGATCTGCTGGGTTGATCGTAGTTTGATAATTGCGGGGTACAGGGTCGATTTTCACTCATGGCGTCCATTTTCAACATTCACGAAAAGATTTAATTCACCTATGGTAACGTCAAGTCCAGAATGTTATATCGCACAGTGGTTCAGAATCCGCATTAAACACAATACCTCTTCACTACCAACAGCGTCAGAGCCTGCTAAATGGCGCCATAAAAAAGGCGGCAGCCGCCGATGGCACAAACTCTGTTGCCAGTAAACTAGCACTAAAAAGTTTATTTCATTTAATTCAGGAATGGTTATTTAGTTCACAGTGTTCATATTTGATTTGAACTTGAGACGTAGCAGTTTTTGGTCCTCAACTGTAATTCCGATTCTGATCTACAGGAATGGAACGTATCTGGGTTGCAATCCTGGTCCAGCACAAACATATTCATAATTTCATTTTACGCCCTAGCACGTGCAGACTGACCTACCAACGAAAAAAAAAAATTTCATATTTAATGTCTGTTCATGAATAGTCAACAATAACGATAGGTACCGTTATTTCTAGTGAAACATGCGAGCATCTCACTATTGGTGAGCAAGCAGTTGATACCTAACATCTATTTATGGATGGGAAACAGCGACAATACGCGCTGGGTTCTATTCCTGGGCAAGCAAAACAAATTGTACCCTCATCTCATATTGATGCAGCTACCTGCTGGTAAATAAATTCGATTTTTAACAGCTGATTTTACTTAGTTAAATCATAGCATTCCAATTTTCAGCACATGCATACTTTTTTACTTGTGAAGGAGAGTACATTAAACGTCTTTCGTGGTTAGTTAACACGGCGATAATGGTTTTGATGTAGTAGAAATAATTTCGTCATTTCGTTTCAAGTTCAGATGTGTTAACATAGTGGTGAAAACCTTTATATTTCACGTCTCTTTACGGCTAGTCAGCATTAATGATCGTTTCCTTGATCAAGTCACGGCAGGTGCGAAAGTGTATTTTAGTTAGTAGTGGCTACGTCTGCTGGGTTTCTGTCCAGATCCAGAACAAAAAATGTCGTCATGTCATTTATAGTTCAAACATGTGGGCAAATAATTCTTCATGAATAATTAGTACAGTGACGTTACTGACTATACTACAATAATATTGTGGTTTCTATAGAGCGTTTACCGCTGTTTATCGCGTTTTCTTTAACTAGTTCCTTTAACTACCAGTTTATGCAAAAACCAATCGTCACTGGGGCGTTTAGCAGGTGTTGGAAAACCTTAAACAGAGGAAAAAAACTTTTAACTGTCATAGACCTTTATTAGTGTCAGAATATCTTGTTCATGCAGACATTTACTGTGTTGAAGGATTGCTGCATAGTTTATGTGCCATAGTTGTTTCATATTGTAATGAGATGGTAACGCTTTTGAAAATCATTGTAACCCATACAAGCGTTACGCACTAACTCATCTCTAATTACGTGTTTTTCTAGTTTTTGCGATATCATGGTGTGATGTTACATCACAATGACTGCCTTAAAGAACAGTGTTGTCTAGTGGTCTCTCGAGGTATCCATTTCATATAGTCGAACGACTGTACCGTAAAGTGAGTAGAGGACCCACTAGACAGCTACGTTATGTTGGTTGCATGCAAATCAGGCGGATCACAATTCAGGTCGTTCGGATACTTTTGGGAATGATAGTACATTGGAGTCTCACCTGCGCTTTTGTCCTCTCGCAACTAGTCCCCGTCTGGTGGACAGCGCATACAGTATAAACACGCCGTCAGTCCAGCGCCCTGTTTCATCTGACGCGCGTTACCCCTCTGACAGATATTGTTCTGTATGACTCAGCCCGACACCGCTAATTATGAAATGTTCGGTTTCGAATTGCACTGTTTCCCTATCGGTAACAGATGTGATATTTCCACAATCCCAACGATATAATAATAATAATAATAATAATGCATTGAGATACGTACTAAACAGTATGTTTAATCACTAGAGTCAGTGTTGAAAGGCATAATTAGTGGGACCATGCTTATAACACATACAAATAGTAACCGAGTTTGGACATTATTCGCAAAGCCCGTTGCTAGTTCTGCCGGTAATGTAAGGCCGTAATGAAATGTAATGGACCTGAACGAGGCAAGAATAATAGTTAGTACTAATCTCTGAGACCACTGGAGGAGGGTACAAAGATAACAGGTTTCACATCTAGTAGATGTAGAGGTGCGAATAAATTCACGCACACGACGAGAAAAGGGCTTCTTTCAAAGCTGACCAATCTTCCATTTCTACGATTGTAGTACGTAAGTGCTAATGTTTTCTATAGGACCAGTTGCAATCGCCTTTGACTATTGAGATGCAAGATACCGCACCACCTGGACTACCTTTATCGAATAATAAAACATATGCCTCATCCCGGGATCGAACCATCGACCTGCTACATGCTAACCCAAAATGCTACCCACTGCACCAGCTGTGCAGCACGAGTAGTTTGCACCGACAGAGGTAGTTACCATACATTTGGTTTCAGTGTTGTCAGATTGCCACTCTTTAACATCATTTTTCTGCCAGATGTACTCGCCGGACGAAATTTTGTGAAATACATTTTTTTGTTGCTGGCATGAGAGGAGTCACGCTGCGAAGTCCGAGTGCGCGAATTTCGCTTTACCCTGTGTAATGTGTGTATTAAGTTGCACGTGTGTTCCAAGAATAAGAAAGAGCTGAAACACAGCTGCGAAGCTTCAGCATCAATAATTCGCCATAAGTGACTGTCCGCAATTTAGAACCCCCTTTCAATTGTGTCAGCAATTGTTGTTGCCTCTGCATGAAAGTTGAGGAGCTTCCCAGCATACCGTATTTCACCGACTCGACTAGACATGTTCAGGCTTGTTCCAGATGCAAAAGCGCTCTGTCAGCTGGTTCAGGCTTGCCGATGCCGAATCAGTATGAGCGTATGAGTTTCATAGTACGCTGGTTGGATGTCAGTAAAACACGAATTGTTCAAAAAAGCAAAATACAAAGTCAGCAATTTCAATCTTGTAAATACCTGCCCTAAGGAATAGTGTCGTCTTTTGCTGAGCCTCCAATCAGATTCATTTGCGAAAACTACGTGAGCCTTATAAAAATTTGGAATGGCGTCAGGAAATAACGAAAAATAGAAAATACTTCCTGCAGCGTCAAATGACTAACCCTCAACGTATACCTTTAAGAGTGGCTTATAAGGCGTTTGTTCGCCCGATTCTTGAGTACTGTTCATCTATATGGGGTCCCTATCAGGTAGGGCTGATGGAGGAGATAGAGAAGATCCAAAGAAGAGTGGTTCGTTTCTTCACGAGATCGTTTAGCTGACGAGAGAGCGTTACGGAAATGCTAAACAAACTCCACTGGCAGATGTTACAAGAGAGACGTTGTGCATCACGGAGATATTTACTATTGAAATTTCGGGACAGCACTTTTCAGGAGAAGTCAAACAACATATTACTTCCCCCACATAAATCTCGCGTACTGACCACGAGGAGAAAATTCGAGAAGTCAGAGCCAATACAGAGGCTTACCGACAATCATTCTTCCCACACACTATTCGCGAGTGGAACATCGTTGGAGGAATCAGATAGTGGTACCGAAAGTACTCTCCGCCGCACACCATTAGGTGGCTTACGGAGTATCATGTAGATGTAGGTAAATACAAAGACTAGTTGACGTAAGTGGCACATCTCAGATGATGTAATTCATATTATAGGTGTCCTACTAGACTTTATTTTTTTTTGTCGATTCTCCGTGCGAAACTGTGCGGTAGTAACATCGCGAAATGGCGTTGTATTTCGTCAAAGCAAAGTGTTGTCGAAAATGTATTCTAAGTTATGATATGCTATATTTGACATTACATCATACATAGAAATATATTTCATAGATGTAATATAATTTAATGCGCATTTCTTACATCCAACAAATCTTTACAGTACCTCCTCAATTGAACACCATTGCCTCACCCTGTAAACTAATGTTAATTTCTATGTGACAAATAATACGAGTAAAATTTGCATTCATTATCATGCATTCAAAGGCAGTGGGTATCTTGTAAACTAATCATAGCGCAAAACTGAGCAGTAATTTGCATAATGCAAATAGTAGATTTTGCATAGTTTTTGTTGATTTATGCTGAGTTACTGCTATGCGAGAGACTCTCCATTTTTGCCCCGCAGCGCTTGTGCGTTAATAGACCTACGCCTGTTTGCTTGCAGGCTTCCAATCACACATGAAGAAGCTAACAGCTTATTCCTTTGCCAGCAGAAACCTCTCACGGATGTGAACCTGCAGACACGTGCGCTGGGTGCCATGCAGGTCGGCTGGCTTCAAAGGTCAGCTACCAGCAGAAATTTCGAGTAAAGCGCAGTTTGTGAAGCAGACCGCCCTCACAGCTCGGTATGAAAAAAGACGTGCTGCGTGCCGTATCCGCAGTGAAGATGAGAATTTTTCGATCAAATAAGCAGTAGTCACAACATCAAAGGCATGCCCCATATACCATGAGTCCTGCGATGCAGCCAAGAATACTTCGATCTTATAAGCAACACAGGATTACATCTGCACGAGTTAACTTTTTTTTAAAACAGCAAACATTTACTTCACTGTTAATGCGTATTTTATGTGTTGCTGTGTTATATGACAACTTGGGGAGCTCTAAGAACGAATTTACATGCTCTTGTGAAATCTAAGCTAAGGAAGAAACATCTTGTGTAAGTATATCTTACAAGGGTCGAGGGACACGAAAGAGAAGCAGTGGTTGGGAAGGGAGTGAGACAGGGTTGTAGCCTCTTCCCAATGTTATTCAATTTTTATATTCAGCAAGCAGTAAAGGAAACAAAAGAAAAATTCGGAGTAGGTATTAAAATCCATGGAGAAGAAATAAAAACTTTGAGATCCGCCGATGACATTGTAATTCTGTCAGAGACAGCAAAGGACTCGGAAGAGCAGTTGAGCAGAATGGATAGTGTCTTGGAAGGAGGATATAAGATGAACATCAACAATAGCAAAACGAGAATAGTGAAATGTAATAGAATTAATTCGGGTGATGCTGAGGGAATTAGATTAGGAAATGAGACACTTAAAGTAGTAAAGGAGTTTTGCTATTTGGGGAGCAAAATAACTGATGATAGTCGAAGTAGACAGGATATAAAATGTAGACTGACAATGGTAAGGAAAGCGTTTCTGAAGAATAGAAATTTGTTAACATCGAGTATAGATTTAAGTGTCAGGAAGTCGTTTATGAAAGTATTTGTATGGAGTGTAGCCATGTATGGAAGTGAAACATGGACGATAAATAGTTTGGACAAGAAGAGAATAGAAGCTTTCGAAATGCGGTGCTACAGAAGAATGCTGAAGATTAGATGGGTAGATCACGTAACTGATGTGAAGGTATTGAATATAAATAGGGGAGAAGAGGAGTTTGTGGCACAACTTGACTAGAAGAAGGGATCGGTTGGTAGGACATGTTGTGAGGCATCAAGGGATAACCAATTTAGTATTAGAGGGTAAAAATCGTAGAGACAGACCAAGAGATGAATACATTAATCAGATTCAGAAGGATGTAGGTTGCAGTAGGCACTGGGAGATGAAGGAGCTTTGCACAGGATGGAGAAGCATGGAGAGCTGCATCAAACCAGTCTCAGGACTGAAGACCACAAGAACAACAACAAGTACATCTTTATTGAAATTTAAGAGCTCACATCATGAATTTTTGTTCTTTAACAGTTATTGTCCTCATGATGGATGAGGATGATGAATATGACGATGAAGGAAACACTTTGACGACACAGTACGAAAGTGGACGGAACAAACCTTGAAAGTGAGTACATTTTATTTCACAGTTTTGATTCGAACTGGGATCATAATTTACGTCTAGATAACTATTCTGCAATTCGCACTTAAGTTCTTGGCGCAGAAAGTTCACCGAAAGAATTTCGGATAATTTCTGTTTCTCCCGTTCGAATCTCGAATACCACGAGGATAAAACCGAATACTTAAACTTTTCCGTGCAAGCTCTGCTTTCTCTTATTGACTGCGATGAACATTTCTTCCTATGCAGGCTGACGAAAAAAAAAAAAAAAAAAATCGCATTCGTCGGAGAAATATTTATTGTAATGACTACCACACCAACTGGAGTACTATATCCATGACACTAAAATACAGAAGCCCTCTTCGCTGTCCTCCGTCAGTCATACTTGGTAAGGATCCCGTACCACGTAGCATCTACTTAGGAGTGTAGCATTCGCACTGTCTTGAGCAGATCTGTTGCATCTTCCAAATATTCTTGCATCTTCCAAGTATTCTGTCAATGAAAAGCAATCTCTTTAGTAAATCTGTTGATTCATCAAGTGTTCTGTCAAAAATCCGTCTTTTCGTTGAATTGGCAACTAACAGACTTGTGCGGTTTATCTTGTATCTCATAAGGATGAACTAACGCTTTTCATTGTTCTCACTCTGTCGACCAAACATGTATCTGGCCTAAATCATTTTGCAACTGTTTTGCTGACTTTTCTAGGAGGTAAGCAACAGTATCATCTTAAAAGAACCTGAGACAGCTGCTTCGATTAGCATCAGCAGTGGCTCTATAACACTTCCTTTGGAGGAGGGTAAAGTTGGTTATCGCTTCTATTTTACTCAATGACTTTCTGATTATTTATACTAATTGTAAATACATTATCTCTTGCTGTTTCTTTCGTAACCGGTATTGAGCTCACGTTGGATGGAACTGCAGATGAAGAAATGTGAGAAAATATTTAGAATATTTTTACTTCAAATTTCTATAATCCATAAAACGTTATTTACAGCATAATTAAAACTTGCATCTTTAATACTTTTGTATACAAGTTTTCCCTCCAATTTCTTTTGTAATATGGTACTGGCATAAACATTAAGTATGAAAGCAAGGAAAGCATAAAAGCAATGAAATTTACTGATGAGGCTACAGTATTTGACATAAAAGTCCGTGTGTGTATGTGTGTGTGCGTGTGTGTGTGTGTGTGTGTGTGTGTGTGTGTGTGTGTGTGTGTGTGTGTGTGTGCGTGTGTGTGCGTACTGCACATTTTCAATTTACGCAATGAAGGTGAAGAACTTTTTCTGGAAATGTTGTAGTACTGACAGAATTTTTTTAATATGACGTCATTTTAGGTGAAGAAGCTTACCTCATTATGGTGATATACTGTAGTGTAACTGAATATAACGAAAAAATACGTGCTCTCATTGTGTTATTTTAACGGAAAATTTTCCTGCCAGCGCCATCTTGCACTGTGATTGCTTGAAAAATATTTTCAACCAGCCATTTTTTGAACGACGTCATCAAGCTGATAGACGGGAAACTTAAAACTGAAGTAGTAGAACGGCAGTAAATCCATAAAATTTAAGATGGTGGTTGACGGCAACTTAACAAATTGCAAAATGGCGGTGGTGGTAAATTTAAAAGAAAACTAAATTTTTAAATTACCTTCCATTCTTAATTTTTTTGAATTTCCTGCCACTCTACATCTTGGAATATTTAATCTCCGGTATACCATTTTTGTGTCATTGCAAAAGTGACGTGGCTTGTGACGTCGTTATGGTGACTTTAGGATAAGGCAATGACTTGTGAGGTCACAAATTTAAAGAAATTACAAATTTTCGACAAGGTGTGCTGAAGGTCCCGTAGATGTACTACTTTCATGCTCTCTGAAGTTATGTTAGAGATACCTAATTGTGTTTGAGCTTAGATTGTGAGATTCTGCAAAAGATAGATGTCAGGGATACTGGATGCCAGCTTTGTGGATCATTTGTCACCCTTCTACTGGGACACCTTTTCGTTAGTGGGATCTGCGGTGTATTGTTGATAAGAGTGGCTAACTCAACCACAAATTCAGTTTATAATGTGACAGGGATTCCATAGGATCCGAAGGACTTGCTCAGTTTTGTCGATTTCAGCTCTGAAAGACGCTAATACTACGTAGTATCATCTGTCTCGTGGCGCATGAGCAGTATTCGTTGATTGACCTTCGTAAAATACGTTTGGAAAAGATATTCAGCACTTGTGCTTTGGTTTTGTACAGGATTAAAACCCTTTTCATCTCGGCGGCTGAAATACCGCTTCATGTCTCACAGTTACCGAGACGATTGGACTCGTTTCGCCACCATGCGACTGTGAATTAGCTGTCAGGACTGTGCAGACACGAGGCTTGCCTGCAGGATCGATTAACACTGAGGAACTGACTTGGAAGTTCAATTCAAACCAGACGAATGCATGTGGATATATACACTACTGGCCGTTGAAATTGCTACACCGAGAAGACATGCAGATGATAAACGGGTATTCAGTGGACAAATATACTAGAACTGACATACGATTACATTTTCACGCAGTTTGGGTTCATAGATCCTGAGAAATCAGTACCCAGAACAACCACCTCTGGCCGTAATAACGGCCTTGATACGCCTGGGCATTGAGTCAAACAGAGCTTGGATGGAGTGTACAGGTACAGCTGCCCATGCAGCTTCAACACGATACCACAGTTCATCAAGACTAGTGACTGGCATATTGTGACGAGCCAGTTGCTGAGCCACCATTGGCCAGACGTTTTCAATTGGTGAGAGATCTAGAGAATGTGTTCGCCATGGCAGCAGTCGAATATTTTCTGTATCCAGAAAGGCCGGTACAGGACCTGCATCATGCGGTCGTGCATTATCCTGCTGAAATGGAGGGTTTCGCAGCGATCGAATGAAGGGTAGAATCACGGGTAGCAACACATCTAAAATGTAACGTCCACTGTTCAAAGTGCCGTCAACGCGAACAAGAGGTGACCGAGACGTGTAACCAATGGCACTCCATACCATCACGCCGGGTGATAGGACAGTATGGCGATGACGAATACACGATTCCAATGTGCATTCACTGCGATGTCGCCAAACACGGATGCGACCACCATGATGCTGTAAACAGAACCTGGATCCATCCGAAAAAATGACGTTTTGCCATTCGTGCACCCAGGTTCGCCGTTGAGTACACCATCGCAGGCGCTCATGTCTGTGATGCTGCGTCTAGGGTAACCGCAGCCACGGTCTCGCAGCTGATAGTCCATGTCGCTACAAACGTCGTCGAACTGTCCGTGCAGATGGTTGTCGTCTTACAAACGTCCCCATCTGTTGACTCAGGGATCGAGACGTGGCTGCACGATCCGTTACAGCCATGCGGATAAGATGCCTGTCATCTCGACTGCTAGTGATATGAGGCCGTTGGGGTCCAGCACGGCGTTCCGTATTACCCTCCTGAACCCACCGATTCCATATTCTGCTAACAGTCATTGGATCTCGACCAATGCGAGCAGCAACGTCGCGATATGATAAAACGCAATCGCGATAGGCTACAATCCGACCTTTATCAAAGTCGGAATCGTGATGGTACGCATTTCTCCCCCCCATGAACCATGGACCTTGCCGTTGGTGGGGAGGCTTGCGTGCCTCAGCGATACAGATGGCCGTACCGTAGGTGCAACCACAACGGAGGGGTATCTGTTGAGAGGCCAGACAAACATGTGGTTCCTGAAGAGGGGCAGCAGCCTTTTCAGTAGTTGCAGGGGCAACAGTCTGGATGATTGACTGATCTGGCCTTGTAACATTAACCAAAACGGCCTTGCTGTGCTGGTACTGCGAACGGCTGAAAGCAAGGGGAAACTACAGCCGTAATTTTTCCCGAGGACATGCAGCTTTACTGTATGATTAAATTATGATGGCGTCCTCTTGGGTAAAATATTCCGGAGGTAAAATAGTCCCCCATTCGAATCTCTGGGCGGGGACTACTCAAGAGGACGTCGTTATCAGGAGAAAGAAAACTGGTGTTCTACGGATCGGAGCGTGGAATGTCAGATCCCTTAATCGGGCAGGTAGGTTAGAAAATTTAAAAAGGGAAATGGATAGGTTAAAGTTAGATATAGTGGGAATTAGTGAAGTTCGGTGGCAGGAGGAACAAGACTTTTGGTCAGGTGATTACAGGGTTATAAATATAAAATCAAATAGGGGTAATGCAGGAGTAGGTTTAATAATGAATAAAAAAATAGGAGTGCGGGTTAGCTACTACAAACAGCATAGTGAACGCATTATTGTGGCCAAGATAGACACAAAGCCCATGCCTACTACAGTAGTACAAGTTTATATGCCAACTAGCTCTGCAGATGATGAAGAAATTGATTAAATGTATGACGAGATAAAAGAAATTATTCAGGTAGTGAAGGGAGACGAAAATTTAATAGTCATGGGTGACTGGAATTCGTCAGTAGGAAAAGGGAGAGAAGGAAACATAGTAGGTGAATATGGATTGGGGGGAAGAAATGAAAGAGGAAGCCGCCTTGTAGAATTTTGCACAGAGCATAACTTAATCATAGCTAACACCTGGTTCAAGAATCATAAAAGAAGGTTGTATACCTGGAAGAATCCTGGAGATAGTAAAAGGTATCAGATAGATTATATAATGGTAAGACAGAGATTTAGGAACCAGGTTTTAAACTGTAAGACATTTCCAGGGGCAGATGTGGATTCTGACCACAATATATTGGTTATGAACTGCAGTTTGAAACTGAAGAAACTGCAAAAAGGTGGGAATTTAAGGAGATGGGACCTGGATAAACTGAAAGAACCAGAGGTTGTAGAGAGTTTCAGGGAGAGCATAAGGGAACAATTGACAGGAATGGGGGAAAGAAACACAGTAGAAGAAGAATGGGTATGTCTGAGGGATGAAGTAGTGAAGGCAGCAGAGGATCAAGTAGGTAAAAAGACGAGGGCTAATAGAAATCCTTGGGTAACAGAAGAAATATTGAATTTAATTGATGAAAGGAGAAAATATAAAAATGCAGTAAATGAAACAGGCAAAAAGGAATACAAACGTCTCAAAAATGAGATCGACAGGAAGTGCAAAACGGCTAAGCAGGGATGGCTAGAGGACAAATGTAAGGATGTAGAGGCTTGTCTCACTAGAGGTAAGATAGATACTGCCTACAGGAAAATTAAAGAGACCTTTGGAGAGAAGAGAACCACTTTTATGTATATCAAGAGCTCAGATGGCAACCCAGTTCTAAGCAAAGAAGGGAAGGCAGAAAGGTGGAAGGAGTATATAGAGGGTTTATACAGGGGCGATGTACTTGAGGACAATATTATGGAAATGGAAGAGGATGTAGATGAAGATGAAATGGGAGATAAGATAGTGCGTGAAGAGTTTGACAGAGCACTGAAAGACCTGAGTCGAAACAAGGCCCCGGGAGTAGACAACATTCCATTAGAACTACTGATGGCCTTGGGAGAGCCAGTCATGACAAAACTCTACCATCTGGTGAGCAAGATGTATGAGACAGGTGAAATACCCACAGACTTCAAGAAGAATATAATAATTCCAATCCCAAAGAAAGCAGGTGTTGACAGATGTGAAAATTACCGAACTATCAGTTTAATAAGTCACAGCTGCAAAATACTACCGTGAATTCTTTACAGACGAAATGTTGGAACACGTGAGGCAATACTGACCCTACGACTTATCTTAGAAGAAAGATTAAGAAAAGGCAAACGTACGTTTCTAGCATTTGTAGACTTAGAGAAAGCTTTTGACAACGTTAACTGGAATACTCTCTTTCAAATTCTGAAGGTGGCAGGGGGTAAAACACAGGGAGCGAAAGGCTATTTACAATTTGTACAGAAACCAGATGGCAGTTATAAGAGTCGAGGGGCATGAAAGGGAAGCAGTGGTTGGGAAAGGAGTGAGACAGGGTTGTAGCCTCTCCCCGATGTTATTCAATCTGTATATTGAGCAAGCAGTAAAGGAAACAAAAGAAAAATTCGGAGTAGGTATTAAAATTCATGGAGAAGAAGTAAAAACTTTGAGGTTCGCCGATGACATAGTAATTCTGTCAGAGACAGCAAAGGACTTGGAAGAGCAGTTGAATGGAATGGACAGTGTCTTGAAAGGAGGATATAAGATGAACATCAACAAAAGCAAAACGAGGATAATGGAATGTAGTCAAATTAAATCGGGTGATGCTGAGGGGATTAGATTAGGTAATGAGACACTTAAAGTAGTAAAGGAGTTTTGCTATTTAGGGAGTAAAATAACTGATGATGGTCGATGTAGAGAGGATATAAAATGTAGACTAGCAATGGCAAGGAAATCGTTTCTGAAGAAGAGAAATTTGTTAACATCGAGTATAGATGTAATTGTCAGGAAGTCGTTTCTGAAAGTATTTGTATGGAGTGTAGCCATGTATGGAAGTGAAACATGGACGATAACCAGTTTGGACAAGAAGAGAATAGAAGCTTTCGAAATGCGGTGCTACAGAAGAATGCTGAAGATAAGGTGGGTAGATCACGCAACTAATGAGGAGGTATAGAATAGGATTGGGGAGAAGTTTGTGGCACAACTTGACTAGAAGAAGGGATCGGTTGGTAGGACATGTTTTGAGGCATCAAGGGATCACAAATTTAGCATTGGAGGGCAGCGTGGAGGGTAAAAATCGTAGAGGGAGACCAAGAGATCAATACACTAAGCAGATTCAGAAGGATGTAGGTTGCAGTAGGTACTGGGGGATGAAGAAGCTTGCACAGGGTAGAGTAGCATGGAGAGCTGCATCAAACCAGTCTCAGGACTGAAGACCACAACAACAACAACAACAACACGAGCCATCATAACAACGTTTCACCAGGCAACGCTGGTCAACTGCTTTTTGTGTATGAGAAATCGGTTGGAAACTTTCCTCATGTCAGCACGTTGTAGGTGTCGCCACCGGCGCCAACTTTGTATGAATGCTCTGAAAAGCTAATCATTTGTATATCACAGCCTTTTCTTCCTGTCGATTACATTCGCGTCTGTAGCACGTCATCTTCGTGGTGTAGCAATTTTAATGGCCAGTAGTGTACATATGGCATTGTTTGGCGTGTGCGACTCTATTACTTGCACAACAGACCCTGTATTGACATCTTTTAGTACTAACAGACTATGCACTCTCGATGATTGCCTGCATTGGTCCTTATTATATACGCCATCAGCATTGCCCAGCTTCAACTGTGTTTTATAAAAACAGACGAACCTTCCATTATACTTAGTCAACGACCGCCGAACTTGTGGCCATGGTCATTGCGCACAGGGAACCAACATGGAGGGGGCGCCATTTCAGCTGGTCGCACTGTGCCATGCATCGGTGTAACTCAGTTCTGGCATCCACACAGTGAATAGCTCTTTCAGCCGTAGCCCACAGAAGACTGCAGAGCGTGAGTAGCCAGAGCTATGTGCTTTCGAGCCTAGGTTCCATCTGGCTCTCCAGAGTTTATCCAAGTTTTTCCCAAGTTCCCCCAAACTCTTAGAAACGTCCCCACGAACGCATTAACACGCTGTTGGTGTGTAATTTCTCTCGGCACGCTGGACGAGCAACACATTGCCGCATAGCGAGGCCCTAGGTACATACGATCAGGAATAGTGTAGAGCCCGACAGTGCTTGCGCAACGATTGTGCGGTCTGTTAACAGGCAACATGGTGGCCCAAAAGGAAACACTGATTCTAGTGACTGCCTTGCGTGACATGACACCTCTGGCATCTCCCCTAGAAGTTCCTTGCCTTTCAAAGAAAGTACTCGCTTGGGTCATATTCCTCTCCGTATTGGTCAAGTGACTGTTGAGGCAACGTTTTGCTGAACCTCACATTTTAATTCTGCCGGGGGCTCCAGTTATCCTCCATCTCGGATTGGGTTGTTTCAGATGACTTTGGGGATGAACACCGTGCAATATGCCAGTGGACTCTGTCGTGATCAGAAAGGCCCTCGTTTACTAAGACTCCAGCGCCACCACACGAACTCACACGTATAACGTTGATCCCATTGCTTAGCTCTTGTCGTACGAATACTAAAAATGATAAGTGTCCATAAAGGTTTCTCTGCCCTGTGATGAAGTGACGCAGGTTAAGCCGTGGACAGAGTTTAATTGGCGTCCTGTCACAGCGACACGCGATAGAGGGGACGTGAAGCAGACTAGGTAATTAGCTCCGTGTCTTTCCCTGACGCTCATTAGCTGCTCTCCTGCTGGATTTCAGAGGCACACAGCAAATGAGACGGTGCCGGCCTTTCAAACGGCAAGTCGAAGCCTGTGAAAGGAACGGTGCAGAGAGAGTTTCCGCTAGCCGTGGGAAGTGGGCGGTAAGTTTTCTCGTGCATCCGAGTAGAGACCCTGTAGCTAATTGGCTGCCAAGCACCTGCACTGGTCTGCGCTGTAGGTATTTAGTCCGCCGTGTTTTAAATGTCCCTGTTGCGATTGAAGTGGGTCCGTGACGGGAAAGAGGCAAGGTCAAAAAACAAGGCGCAAAAAAGAAACGATAAGATCAAATCACTTTTCGTACGCAGAACTGTGTGAGACTTGTCAGGTAACTGTGGGTTTGAAATGCACCGTTGTGGGGCTAAGGCCACTAAACGGAAAGACATCAGCGACGCGTGTGTGAGTGCTGACACCCGTCAAGAGCTGGCAAAAGAATTTTTGACGGCCTGACAACCCCTCCAGGAATCTTAGAGAAGATACTTTAAATTTTATTTTGGGTTTTTTATTGGTTTCTTGGCACATAGTTTGGCAAAAACTAAGGTTCCTCGCTTTTACATTTAATTATTAAAGGCTTTATGTCATATAGACAACAGTAACATCGTAAAAGTACTTGACTATTGCAGTTTTGGGAGATTCAAAATTCAATGACGATCGTAGGAAAACCAGTTGCCGAATTCGGTTCATTCTTGTGATACTGGGGAAATGCAGTCTGCCTGCAAAGAAAACTGCTTAGAAAGCACTCACGTGTCCCACCTCACAATTTTTCTCAAGTGTTGGGTATGTGATTGCAGGATTTCTCGGCGTATTACAGTGATAAAATCTTCTCGGGTGATAGGTCGAGTGGTGGCATCGTTCTGTTGCAATGTTTCAATCAGTTTTATACCCCTTATCATCGGGGAAGCAAAAGTATACAGCAAATGGTACGAAGAACAGTCACAAGTTTATTCGACTCATGGTAGAGCAAAAATGTAGACTTTCACGGCCGGAAATATCATGTCCATTATAATTATCCGGGCTGTTATGCCGTGGTCGGTTGACGAATTCTGTGCCGATTCCCAACGTTTCGTCTCCGACTGCGGGAGACATCTTCAAGGGGGTCCGTAGCTCAATGGAAGGTCCAACACACCCACTGGCTCAAACAAGAAAAAGTAATAAAACAGTTGCACAGTGTGGCATATGTATAGTTTGCAGTAAATTTATTGTTGATTCCCATAAGGAAAGTCGATCATTTGTCACATGCTCAAGGAATTCTTGAGCAGAGTCGGAGACGAAACGTTGGGAATCGACACAGAATTCGTCAACCGACCACGACATAATAGCCCGGATAATTATAATGGACATCATGGTAGAGCGTCACGGAGATGCTCCGAAACCTGAATGCAAATACAAATACAAATAGAAATGTTTTATTCCACTTTTGAGCATACTTACATGCAACTGTTGTCGTCAGTGTTAACACAGTAATGATAATAATAATAATAATAGAAACTAGGACAAATGTCATTAACTAAAACTATTAATCCAAAATGGATACAAAATATATTTATGCTAATGTCAATAGCAACAAAAAGTTTCCTAACAGATCAGTTACAAGATAAATGAACAACATAGTTCAGTGGATGAAAAATAAATAATCAAACAAGAAAAAGTAATAAAACAGTTGCACAGTGTGGCATATGTACAGTTTGCAGTAAATTTATTGTTGATTCCCATAAGGAAAGTGGGTCATTTGTCACATGCTCAAGGAATTCTTGAGCAGAGTAAATTACTTTTCTTTTCATCTACCTCGAAAGACTAGTTTTAAATTTATTTACTGGTACTGTGTAGGCTTTTTCAGGTAATTTGTTGAAGTAGACAGCACCAAGATCTTTGTAACTGTTATGTGTCTTCGCAAGCCTAGCATATGGTATATTACTTGTGTGTCCACTTCTTATGTCATGGTCATGAACTATCCTCCTTAATTAAATTTTACTCAGATTCCGTTTAAGGAAGACAGGCCAGGCTCTGTCATTATATTTAGTTTCTTAAGATAATCTCGACATGATTCATATGGGCTAAGTTCTGCAATGCAACTTATGGATTTCTTTTGCCATTTAAGTACTAATTTTGAGCCTACAGAATTGCACCATAATACTATTCTGTAACTCAGGTGGGTATGAAAGAATGCAAAATATGAATATAACAGAAGTTCTTTTCTGACAGCGCTCCTTAGCTTGTGCAGCACATTGGTGACACACTCCAATTTGCCATGTAACTTCCCTGTGTGAGTATCCCAGCCGAGCTTTTGATCTATATGAATTTCTAATAATTTTACTGTTTTATTTTCATGACTGAGAGCATTCAGACTGAATACAACAGCATCAGTTTTACTATCATTATTCTACAGTACATTTGCCTCAAACCAAGTAGTGCATCTCTCCACTGCCACTGCCATGATGTGTTGCTCATTTCCAACGTTGGTATCACATGTGATGAGTGTTGTGTCATCAACATACAGCACTGCATCACATAGTACAACTGCAGATAAATCGTTTATATAACTAATGAAAAGCAAAGGCCAATGAACAGATCCTTGAAGTACACCCTTTACAAGTGGGAGACGTTCTGATATTTCATTATTTACTTTAACTAACTGTTTCCTATTGTCCAAGTAAGACTTCAATAGGCGAAGAGCATTCTGTCTCACTTCATAGTAGTAGAGCTTCCTTATGAGAATATTGTGGGAGACCATCCCAAAAGCTTTCCTGAGGTCCAACAGTATTGCACAGACAATATCTTTATTTTCAGAACATCTTTTAAATTTTTGCTACTGTACTCTCAAATGGTTTGACTGCAGAAAGGCTGGGTCTGAAACCATACTGTTAGGTAAATACCTCGTTTTCAAAATATTGACTCATCTGTTTATGCATGCAGTATTGTATAATTCTTGATATTATGGGTGTAAGTGATATAGGTTGGTTTAGTTACAGATATTTTTAAATATTCCAGATAATTACTTTCATTTAAAATTTAGTTGACAATTTTAGTCAGTGGCGTTACAATTTGATTTCTGATACATTTAATAACATAATTTGAGAGGTCATAGTAATCCTCTGCTCTAGAATTACTGAGCTTCTCTATTGATTCATTGACCATCTTTCAGTTACAAGAGTCCAGTGAAAGCTGTCTGTCTGCTTACAGTCGATTTCTGATAGCAATTCCAATGCCTTACTCAACTCTCCATGGTACTGGTATCTGACTGATGACTGACAAAAGTGCTTTTAGAATATGAAGTGGAATTAATGTCTCGTATACTTCATCATAACATTTTATTTCTGTTTTAATAATTTTCCATGCAGCTTTGCATTTATTCACGGAGTTGAGTATATATGTATAATTTGCTTTGCACTTAACTGCTTTGGTTTCAGACCTGTAAATCTTTTTCGCTTTTATTTACATTTCCTTGTCAGCATTATTGTGCTTATACCTATCATGATAGAGTAGCATTGTGACTCTTATTCCACTTAGATGTGTCGTGTACGATGTGGGGTGTACCAGCTTTTTAGATTTTGTGATTTGGTGTGACGATTTTGTTTCGATATTTTTTTCAGCGTTTAGGACAACATGCTTCAAAATTTTCAGTTAACAGTTCCAAAAAAATTTTTGGTACATTCATTTGCACCTGCAGTGGTTATTATTTTGTTGCATTTTATTAAATTCAATTTACTTATGAAATTGCTTAGCTTTGATTCATTAATTGGTCTTATAATTTTGCTACAGGCTGCTAAAATTTCAGGTACTATACTGTTACGAGTTTTTCCGAGCCTTAGTCTCTCATGATCTGAAATGCCTATCTTTACTGTGTCGAATTCTGCTTTGTTTAGATGAAAATTACAAACGGCGTTCAAAAAGTTTTGCACAGTCGTCTCTAATTTTTTTAATTTTTTGCAGGAGCAGAACGAAATTTTTTGTGAACAGACCTGGAACATTTAGCTGTAAGTTGGTATATAAAAGTATTTTCTTTTATTTACAGGTGAGCCATAATGGACCTTGAAGTAGATGTCAAGTTGCGACAACGGTCGGTGATGGACTTCCTCTTCAAGACCGGCGATGACTCTGCCACATCGATTCAGAGGAAGTTGCTCCCTGTTTATGGGTGGGACACAGTGGATCGCAACAGTATCCAACAGTGGTTGCAGAGGTTTAAAGAAGGTGATTTCTCTCTATCGAAGAATCCACGATGCAGTAGACTATCGATGGCAGTGAGTGATGTGAGTAAGGAGACCACCGACATTTTGGAACCTGGCTCCACGATTGACAGGGACCGCTACTGTTTTTCATTGGACAAGGTGTGACGTGCCATCAAGACCCACAGACTACAGGTTTAGGGTCAGTTCATCAGACTACGCCATGACAATGCCAAACCCCATATAGCTATTATGACGCAGGAGACATTCAGGAAACTGGATTGGAAAATTGTTCCTCACAATCCCTACATTCCGCACTTGGCTCCATCTCATTTTTACCTCTTTGGTCGTCTGAAGGCCCACCTGTGCGGTAAGACATTTCGAAAACCACACTCAATATCCAAACAAATTCAAATAATATCACATCACAGCCGATACAGATTAAGCGTGGAATATACCAAGGAGACTCATTAAGTCCTTTCTGGTTCTGTCTTGCTCTGAACCCACTATCCAACATGCTAAATAATACAAATTATGGATACAATATTACTGGAACATACCCACACAAAATCACACATTTGCTATACATGGATGATCTAAAACTACTGGCAGCAACAAATCAACAACTCAACCAATTACTAAAGATAACAGAAGTATTCAGCAATGATATAAATATGGCTTTTGGAACAGACAAATGTAAGGAAAATAGCATAGTCAAGGGAAAACACACTAAACAAGAAGATTACATATTGGATAACCACAGCGACTGCTTAGGAGCGATGGAAAAAAATAGATGCCTATAAATATCTAGGATACAGACAAAAAATAGGAATAGATAATACAAATATTAAAGAAGAACTAAAAGAAAAATATAGTCAAAGACTAACAAAAGTACTGAAAACACAATTGACAGCAAGAAACAAGACAAAAGCTATAAATACTTATGCTATACCAATATTGACCTACTCATTTGGAGTAGCGAAGTGGAGTAACACAGACCTAGAAGCACTCAATACACTTACACGATCACAATGCCACAAATATAGAATACATCATATACATTCAGCAACAGAAAGATTCACATTAAGCAGAAAGGAAGGAGGAAAGGGATTCATCAACATAAGAAACCTACATTATGGACAGGTAGACAATTTAAGAAAATTCTTTCTAGAACGAGCAGAAACTAGCAAAATACACAAAACAATCACTCATATAAATACATCGGCTATACCACTGCAACTTCATAACCACTTCTACAACCCTTTAGATCACATAACATCAACAGATACGAAGAAAGTAAATTGGAAAAAGAAAACACTACATGGCAAGCACCTGTATCATCTAACACAGCCACACATCGATCAAGACGCAGCCAACACATGGCTAAGAAAAGGCAATATATACAGTGAGACGGAAGGATTCATGATTGCATTACAGGATCAAACAATAAACACCAGATATTACAGCAAGCATATTATTAAAGATCCCAATACCACAACAGATAAATGCAGACTTTGCAAACAACAAATAGAAACAGTAGATCACATCACAAGCGGATGTACAATATTAGCAAATACAGAATACCCCAGAAGACATGACAATGTAGCAAAAATAATTCACCAACAACTTGCCATAGAATATAAACTAATAAAACAACACGTTCCCACATACAAGTATGCACCACAAAATGTACTGGAGAATGATGAATACAAATTATACTGGAACAGAACCATTATAACAGATAAAACAACACCACATAACAAACCTGACATCATACTTACCAATAAAAAGAAGAAATTAACACAACTAATCGAAATATCCATACCCAGTACAACAAATATACAAAAGAAAACAGGAGAAAAAATTGAAAAATACATCCAAGTGGCTGAGGAAGTCAAGGACATGTGGCATCAGGATAAAGTTGACGTAATACCAATTATACTATCAATTACAGGAGTCATACCACACAATATCCACCAGTACATCAATGCAATACAGCTACATCCAAACTTATATATACAACTACAGAAATCCGTAATTATTGATACATGTTCAATTACCCGAAAGTTCCTAAATGCAATATAACATATACCGTACAGTTGAAAGAAAGTGACGCTTGATCAAGGTCCGCGTCACTTTGCATTTTTAACCAGACTTAACGTCTGAGAAAGTAAAGAAATAATAATACTGTGTAGGTCACTATAGTAGACCTTACGTAGTTACTGCTGTTTCGTACAGTGCATTTATCTGTTTCGAAGCAAGTGATGGAACAACTTGTGGACTACTGCAGGTACTATTGACAGCCTGGAGAAGACATTTTCTTGAGACATTTATCATTTATTACGTATATGTCTCACATCTGTTATCAACGACGTGCAGGAAAAAGCAGAACATATGTGTATAGTGGTTGGACTGTGTGAGGAACCTCCACCGCATTAATGTTGCTAATTGGGGAAAAGTAATTATTGGTAAGTTACATAATCGGTATAATAGTCTTACAAAATTGTGATAATTGTAATGATCTTTTGAAAATAATTTAGTTTCGTGACTGAAACAGAATCGAATAGTTTAGCTTTTAGCCCTCAGAGAATTTCCTTTTACCCCTCAGGGGGATAATTTCCCCCAGGTTTGGAACCACTTCTGTATACAGTGGCGACATGTTGCCCTGGGACGCTCGATCACCAGATCTGTCTCCAGCCGAGTGCATATCACAAATATTAACCGTCGCTGTTTTAATCGATCAAGTGCAACAGGCGTGGAACTCCATCCCACAAACTGACATCCGGCACCTGTACAATAAAATGCGCGCACGTTGGCATGCTTGCATTCAACATTCCATTGGTTATACCGGTTATTAATCAACCAGTACTTCATATTTGCAGTGACTTATATGTCGCATACATTAATCTATGACCTTGAAATGTTAATCATTTAAATAGGTTACTTAGACATATGTATCACCGAACGTACATTACTCTACACTATTTTTCAGTGTTGCGATTTTTTCCCCGTAAGTGCATAACATCTGTGGCCAATGGAAAATATAAGGCAGAGAGAAAGAGAGATAGAAAGAGAAAGAGAGACCAGCCAGGTTAGCCGAGAGCGTAAAACCGCTGCTTCCTGGACTCGGGTAGGCCCGCCCGCCCAAGATGGAATCCGCCCAGCGGATTAACAACGAGGGCCGGTGTGCCGGCCAGTCTTGATGTGGTTTTTAGGCGGTTTTCCACATCCACCTAGGTGAATACCGGGCTGGTCCCCACGTTCCGCCTCAGTTACACGGCTCACAGACATCTTAACACTTTTGCACTATTCCATGGATTACACTAGTTGCAGACAGCTGGGGTACACTAATTCCTTCCCAGGGGTACGGGGTGGCGGCAGGGAGGGCATCTGGCCACCCCTTCAACTAACATTGCCACGTCCGATTAACCATGCCGACCCTGCGTCTCCGCGGGAAAACAGGCACAAGCAAAAGAAAAAAAGAAAGAGAGAGAGAGAGAGAGAGAGAAATAAATAAAAGTATCGAACTAACAACTGACAGGTCGACGTAAAATAAAGCATCCAGATGTTTCAGTACTTGTCAGATTCAGATTGTATGGAGAGTTCCCTCGACTTGATTTCCAGTCCAGCGCAATTACTCAGCCCTTTGTCGGCAGCAGAGTTGCGTCGTTGCTACAGGAACGCACAGAACATCTCCATAGGACGCGGTGGGAGTTCCGAAGCCTGCTATGCTGAACGGTAAGCTTATCAACTGCGGACTGACGGTGCACTCGGTGGAAAGTGAAGAGGCTTAACGCATGGCGAATCTCAACGGATTACACTCGTCTGCGTAGGTGGAGTCGGCTTATAAATGCAAGAGGATTGGACCATTATAAATAGGCCTACACATCGCTCTGACTACGCCTGTGGAGTGAAATATCTGACGGCGAAAGAAGGAACTCCTGATGAAATGGCAAATTACTGGCCTGAATTGCAGGCAGAGCTTACGTACGTGAAGCGTCTTTCTCCACTATAGCGAACAGTCAAAACTTGTCTAACAAATTTTACTCTTTGGCCCTACAACCATCAGCTCATTTATAAATAGTAAGTCACGCCTCTGACTGGAACAACCGCGAACATCTTCTTAAACATAAATAAACAGGGAACGTTTACAGAATGGATCTTCTGAGATGAAGCTACCTGTTTCCTCCAAAGAAACTTCCTAACACATTGAAATAACTTCACAACTAGGATTCGGACTTATATGAATCCACTTTCTATGGCAAAATTCATTGTAAATGAGATGTCATTGCTGATGTCTTGTGTTGTTGTGTTCAGTTTTTTATGCAGTTCTGTCCTGTGCAAAACTCATCACTGCAACCAACACGTAATAGAACTTACTTTATTTAAACCGTGACCTCCTACAAGAGAGACAGTCTTCCCTCTGTTTCAGAATTTACTATTACTTGGTGCTGAGAATGAGTTCTGTCAACCTATCCCTTCTCTTAGTGGCTTTTGCCTGAGGCTTTCCCTCTCGACTCAGTTCACAACCTCTTTGGTTGTAAACTGGTCTACTGGTATCCATAAAGTTTTCAGCGTCTTATGTGCCACTACATTTAAAAATCTTCCCTTTCAGTTTATACTGTATATCGTCCACATTTCAGTTCCATGTAAAACTATATTTCGGAGAAATATTATTAGAGTTCCCTACGCTTAAGTTTATACCTCCAGAACGATTCTATAAAGATATTTTTGTTGTATTTGTGATGCGTTCCTGACTGTCGTTGCATAATATTGACGTACAAAAATAATCCGGATTTTTGTTTTTTCGACAATGCAACTAAGGGATTAATACGAATCAATCTGTGGCCGTACTACTTTTCATTCGTTCGCGATATGAAAAACGTGTTGCCTTTTTCTTCTGAAGAACTCAGATATGAAAAAGTGTTTTATCTTCCGAAAAACATAGATACTAAACAAATGTTTAGGTCAAGTGATACGAATCTACAAAGGTATTTTTGTTGTATTTGTAGCGCTTTCTTGTGTACCGTTACAGTAATATTGGTGTACATAAAAAAAATATGATGTCTGTATGTTTGAAAATACCTGTAATTGCCTATTGGGATCACACTGTGGTAGTGTGTAGTGTTTATAAGTTCGCGTGATGAGAAACGTCTTCTGGAGAAGGTGCATTGCAAGTTATCACCCCTTGATATAGTAACTTCTCCTTTCGACGGCTTTCCACACTAGGATACGATAGGTCTGCTCCGCCTAGCAGATCTCTATTCAGGGTACAACACTAATTAATAAAGATACACAATGGATTTTTGATAATACTTGTTCGAATGGTTCGAACTAGCTACATCCAAGAACAGATATGTAAACAAGATAGGCTACCCAAAACGGCTACTGGATTATTTCGTTATGTTTGTAATTTAATACAAGCTAGGCAGCTTTACTGTATGGTTAAAAGATGACGGCGTCCTCTTGGGTAAAATATTCCAGAGGTAAAACAGTCCCCCATTCTGATCCCCGGGCGGGGACTACTCAAGAGGACGTTGTTATCAGGAGAAAGAAAACTGGCGTTCTACGGATCGGAGCGTGGAATGTCAGATCCCTTAATAGGGCCGGTAGGTTAGAAAATTTAAAATGGGAAATGGATAGGTTAAAGTTCGATATAGTGGGAATTATTGAAGTTCAGTGGCAGGAGGAACAAGACTTCAGGTCAGGTGAGTACAGGGTTATAAGTACAAAATCAAATAGGGGTAATGCAGGAGTAGATTTCATAATGAATAAAAAATAGGAGTGTGGGTTAGCTACTACAAACAGCATAGTGAACGCATTATTGTGACCAAGATAGACACGAAGCCCACGCCTACTACAGTGGTACAAGTTTATGTGCCAACTAGCTCTGCAGATGACGAAGAGATTGATGAAATGTGTGAAGAGATAAAAGAAATTATTCAGATAGTGAATGGAGACGAAAATTTAGTTGTCATGTGTGACTGAACTCGATAGTAGGAAAAGGGAGAGCAGGAAACGTAGTAGGTGAATATGGACTGGGGGGAAGAAATGAAAGAGGAAGCCGCCTGGCAGAATTTTGCACAGAGCATAACTTAATCATAGCTAACACTTGGTTCAAGAATCATGAAGGAAGGCTGTATACATGGAAGAAGACTGGAGATACTAGAAGGTATCAGATAGATTACATAATGGTAAGACAGAGATTTAGGAACCAGGTTTTAAATTGTAAGACATTTCCAGGGACAGATATGGACTCTGACCACGATCTAGTGGTTATGAACTGTAGATCAAAACTGAAGAAACTGCAAAAAGGTGGGAAATTAAGGAGATGGGACCTGGATAAACTGAAAGAACCAGAGGTTGTAGAGAGTTTCAGGGAGAGCGTAAGGGAACCATTGACAGGAATGGGGGAAAGAAATACAGTAGAACAGAGGTTCCCAAACTGGGGGGGACGCCCCCCTTGGGGGGGGGGGGGGCGTGATGATGCTGCAAGGGGGGCGCGGGTGGAGTTAGTGGTATGAACCTAATATTCCTTTTTAATATCGATATTTTAATAAAAATGAGTGTGCGGGTATTAATGATAGATTATGGTGCTAAATGCAATCGTTTGGCGTCCCACTTCCCGCAATCCTGTCTCAATAACCTATCCTAGAACATACAGCTTTTGAAGATCACGTTTAGAGTGTCACGTTTAGAATGTCACGTTTAGAATGTCACACACAGAAACTCTCAAAATTACGAAGGCGATATGCGTTAAATCTAATAGATCAGATTTGTAAACAACTTACTTCTGGCAATTGGAAAACAGAAAAGTCAGGTATTAACTATTCCGTACATTTGTACACATGAACTGAACGTAAACATGTTATAACTTTTAGCCATAGTAGGCTATGTTCATCAGAGCAATAACCACTTATACCGCGTAACTGCAAAAATGCCGTTTTATAACCCTGTCAACCCACGGATCCCCATGTGATATGAAAGCTCGTCCTTCACATTGATTTATTTGTTTGTTTCTTGCCGTATGTGTGTGGAAATAATATTTTTATAATAAATAAGTCACATATTAAGAGAACTTGTTATTTTCCTATTAACTATCCTTACATGTAGGTAATACTGTAAAATTATAAAAAACTATTTCGAAGAAACAATATAAAATAAACATAGTGAATCTGATTTAAATATAAATATTGCGTGTGATCCTTATGGATTCTAATGTTACGTGTGGTATGTTATTTCAACTAATAACAGTATTTCTTCTGGATGAAGACAGAGCGAAAGTTTATCCTAGATATGGCAAGCGAAGTGTAGTCCTAAAATCGTATACGGGTGAAGAAATGGTGTGCAGCAAGGGCATGTAATCAAGATAAGGAAGTTGTTTTATTCATATTTTTTAAAGTTCTGTGTAGTCTGCACGATTATTGCGTAAAACAAATTTTTTTTTTTTTTTTTTTTTTTTTTTTTTTTTTGGTCTGGTTCTGGGAACCGGGCCTTTGTCGCTCTTCGGTAGCTTCCGTCGTTGACATAAATGCCAACCTATGCCCAATGACAATGGGGAGCGCTATAGGCGTACAAATCAGTGATGTTCGTTTGTTCGTTACCACCGTGACTGAGTGACTATTTTTCATAATGAGTGAAAGTAATAAGCTGCACTCAACTTAAAATATAGCCCACATCCACTAAGCTGCAAAGGTCGCAAATATTTTTCCTTGTTTACCAAGGATTTTCTTTACTTTCGGAGTGGCTTATAATCACAAGACTAGACTGATGACGTAATAACTGCGACTCGATACATTAACAACCCACCACGTTACATGACGTCACAATAACAAATTTTTCAATAGTCTCATGATAATTAATAAAACTCTCCATATTTTTTTAGGGGGGGGGGCACGAAAGCTTTCTTTTCGGCAGAAGGGAGGCGTGACAAACAAAAGTTTGGGAACCTCTGCAGTAGAAGAAGAATGGGTAGCTTTGATGGATGTAGTAGTCAGTAGTAGTGAAGGCAGGAGAGGATCTAGTAGGTAAAAAGACGAGGGCTAGTAGAAATCCTTGGGTAACAGACGAGATATTGAATTAAATTGATGAAAGGAGAAAATAATTATAAAATTGGAATAAATAAAGGAGGCAAAAAGAATACAAACGTCTCAAAAATGATATCAACAGGAAGTGCAAAATGGCTAATCAGGGATGGCTAGAGGACAAATGTAAGGATGTAGAGGCGCATATCACTAGGGGTAAGATAGATGCTACCTACAGGAAAATTAAAGAGACCTTTGGAGAAAAGAGAACCACTTGCATGAATATCAAGACCTCAGATGGAAACCCAGTTCTAAGCAAAGAAGGGGAAGCAGAAAGGTGCAAGGAGTGTATAGAAGGTCTACACAAGGGCGATGTTCTTGAGGACAATATTATGGAAATGGAAGAGAATGTAGATAAAGATGATATAGGAGATGTGATACTGCTTGAAGAGTTTGACAGAGCACTGAAAGACCTAAGTCGAAACAAGCCCTCCGAAGTAGACAACATTCCATTAGAACTACTGACAGCCTTGGCAGAGCCAGGCCCAACAAAACTCTACCATCCAGTGAGCAAGATGTATGAGACAGGCGAAATACCTCAAACTTCAAGAAGAATATAATAATTCCAATCCCAAAGAAAGCAGGTGCTGACAGGTATGAAAATTACCGAACTATCAGTTTAATAAGCCACGACTGCAAAATACTAACACGAATTATTTACAGACGAATGGAAAAACTGGTAGGAGGTGACTTCATGGGAGATCAGCTTGGATTCCATAGAAATGTTGGAACACGTGAGGCAATACTGACCCTACGACTTATCTTAGAAGAAAGATTAAGGAAAGGCAAACATACGTTTCTAGCATTTGTAGACTTAGAGAAAGCTTTTGAAAATGTTGACAGGAATACTCTCTTTCAAATTATGAATGTGGTAGGGGTAAAATACAGGGAGCGAAAGGCTATTTACAACTTGTACCGAAATCAGATGGCAGTTACAAGAGTAGAGGGACATGAAACCGTAGAAGTGGTTGGAAAGGGAGTGAGACAGGGTTGTAGCCTATCCCTGACGTTATTCAGTCTCTATATTGAGCAAGTAGTAAAGGCAACAGAAGAAAAAACTGGAATAGGAATTAAAATCTATGGAGAAGAAATAAAAACTTTGAGGTTCGCCGATGACTGTAATTCTGTCTGAGACAGCAAAGGACCTGGAAGAGCTGCTGAACGGAATGGACAGTGTCTTTAAAGGAGGATACAAGATGAACATCAACAAAAGCAAAACGAGGATAATGCAATGTAGTCGAATTAAGTCAGGTGATGCTGCAGGAATTAGGTTAGGAAATGAGACGCTTAAAGTAGTAAAGGAGTTTTGTTATTTGGGAGAAAAATAACTGATGATGGTAAGTAGAGCTGATATAAAATGTAGACAGGCAATGACAAGGAAAGCGTTTTTCAAGAAGAGAAATTTGTTAACATCGAGTGTTGCAGCCCACGCCCTCATCGATGGACCTTCTGTATTTCTTGGATGTTCTCTTAATTTTAACTTGGATATTAACGACACATTCTCACATGGAAATGGATGGTTCACTGTCGCAATTGTGAGAGGTGGTAGCGGAGTGTCTAGTGTACCTGGACTTGAAAGTTTTAATGATAGAGATGTAATTGCCTATCTTACCTATTATATGGAAGTGAAACGTGGATGATAAACAGTTTAGACAAGAAGAGAATTGAAACTTTGGAAATGTGGAGCTACAGAATATTGCTGAAGATTAGATGGGTAGATCACATAACTAATGAGGAGGAATTGAATAGAATTGGAGAGAAGAGAAATTTGTGGCACAACTTGACAAGAAGAAGGGACATGTTCTGAGGTATGAAGGGCTCACCAATTTAGTATTGGAGGGTAGCGTGGAGGGTAAAAATCGTAGAGGGAGACAAGGGATGAATACACTAAACAGATTCAGAAGGCAGTAGATTTCAGTAGGTACTGGGAGATGAAGAAGCTTGCACAGGATAGAGTAGCATGGACACCTGCATCAAACCAGTCCTTGGACTGAAGACCACAACAACAACATGCACAAGTACTGGACGTCCTGCCATGCTAACTATGTAATGCACAAAGTATCTGTTATAGCACTAAAGAGTTGTGTGTTGGTATCAAATAGTCATACGTGTATTCTTTATTTTCGTAATGAGGTACTTAGCTTTCAGAATGAAATAAGCATTAGAAAGCCACGCACATATTGACATTTCATCAAAGGGTGCTACTCTCTCACGTCCACGTCACTGCTATATATTTTATGGTGTCCTTTAGGTTCGGTAGTGCACAAAGTTAACAAATTATATTAAACTCCTACGTCTCATAGACATGAATCCTTAGTAACTGAAAAATACTGCAAATGGTACTGGGGATAAGACAACCCAAGTCAGTTCAAACTACACCACAAAAAAGCGCCATAAGTAAGAAGCGGAAATTAAGGTATAGTTATTAGATAATCTTCAATGAAATAATCTTAGTAAAATATATCGTTTACCGTGAATGGAAAAACCATTACATTACAATTCTTAGTAAACTCTCATGAGATTGAAAACTACAGTTAAATACCGAAAGCACAATGAACGAATACAATATACCTCGAGATAGTCACACCATATTGTAGGTTATTAATTACGAATCAAATTCAAGCAATATGTTGTCATATAGTGTAACCCTCTTGTAGATTGTTTGACTCTATCTTCTGTGATTCCCAACTTTGATCCCTTCTTCAACCCTTCTGTAGGATATATTCTTCCCCACATGTGTAGACATGCCATGTCGGCTTTTTACTCTGCTTCTTTTTCCTTATACTTTTTATTCAATATTTAAAAATGTTTTTCCCTTCAATGTCTCCGACCAAGTTCGCTTCTTTTTTTGTTGTATTACTGAGGTGTTCTCGGTTCATTCAGCCTTTCTAACACTTCATCATCTATTATTGAGTCTACCATTTCATTTCCCACATTCTCCTCCATGGACCAATTTGGAAAATTCAAAATATTTCCCATCTTTGTCCCACAAAGTCCAAGTTTTGAGACATATATAACTACATTCCAAAAAATCAATTTCTGTTTCTAGTGCTCTTTTTGTCAGTTAACCGTAGACTGCTACAAATGATTCCATACAATACGTCATCCTTATTTCTAAGTTAAGAATTTCGTTATCTCAAGTTACTTTTCATGTATTGTTATGTTTATTGGGTAGTATACTTTCCGTTCTCATATTTCTTATCGTAATATAGTTACATTAATTCGAAGTGTATCGCAGAAACATTAGTCTGTTGCAATCTGGGAAGGGCGACGCGTAGCACTGAACTTTGGATTCCCTGTACGGCGGTATATACTCAGTTTCTAATGTTTTATTTTTCCGCATGTCTAGGCGTAGTACACCAACGATAAATGCAACACATGGTGAGGAAATAGTAAATAGGATGGAAACTCCAAAATTCTGAGGTGTTTATTTTGATGAAAATTTAACCTGGAACAGCACATTTTAGAACTCCTAAAACAACTTAGTTCAGCCATATTTGCACTTAGAATCATTGAAAATCTTGAGGAGAAACGAATCAATAAGGTGATATACTTTGCATATTTTCGTTCATAATGTCATATGGAATAATGATCTGGGAGAACTCATCTTTAAGAAATAAAATCTTGATTGGTCAAAAACGTACTGTAATAGTAATATGTGGTACATCCCCATGATCATCTTGTAGACATCTGTTCCAAGAGTGGGTCATTATGGCTAGTGTTACACGGTATATTTATTCCGACACGAGGTCTGTTGTAAATTATCCACTGCAGTTCAAAAGGATGAATGATATACATAATCACAACACCGGAAGAACCCTACTCCACATTAATGTTGTATTTAGCACTAAAAGGGGCACACAATGCTGTAACAAAAATTTTTGATAACATACCCGGGGATATAGAATCCCTGACAGACAGTGAAATGAAATTTGAAAAAAAAACAACTGAAAAGTGTCTCTTTGACGCCTCTTTCTACTCTGTATAAGAACTTCTATTACCGTAATGTGTAAAGGGTGGAGGGTAGGAATTACTAGCCCACATGTGTAGGTATCTGAAAAGAACTAACTTTATAAATGTTCAGCATGTAGCCACATTTAACAATTAATTTACGATGTGAATGTAAAATGGCTCATTCCAGATCATTACGATTTATCGTGCAAACGATCCATGGAACATGGAACTAACTAACTTGCATATAATATACGAAGGCAGACTATAATGAAATGTCATTTCATTAGTTTAGGCAGATGGTGTGCAGCCCCATTTTTGAAACGTAATGTAATCAGCTGAATCCGAAGTACTAAAGCTACCCGGCACTGCTGAGTATTATTAGTTCCGTTCACATAGGAAAGAAAATTAAATGTTTACGAATAAGAAGTGTCTTCATCATAGACCTGAAACAAAGTGGTCGGACCACTGGGCATTTAGGCACTGTATGCACCAAAATGCAAGCGGAAACAGTAATGTAAGCAGTGTTCTATATATTTAACTTAGCTAGTGTTACGACAAGAAGGACTAAATCAAGCGCTTACTTGCGGAGACTGACTAGAAGCTGATAACATGGATATAGCCCGAGTTAACAAGAAAAATGCGTCGTAATGTAAACATAAACTTTAGAGCTCTGAAAGGGAGGACGGAAAAAAAGAAGTTTAATGTTTGACGTCCCATCGACAACGGGACCACTAGACCGGAGCCCTGACACGGGTTAGGGACGGATGAGACTGGGGTTTGAACAGTCGTCTGTAACTCAACTCCCTTAACCACTGCGCTACACCGTACGGCTAGGACCTATGGAAAGACGTGTTCTCCTTGGTCACGACACCTCGTCGAGAAAGGCTTATTTACGTTTTGGTTCAAAAAGGTTCAAATGGCTCTGAGCACTATGGGACTTAACATCTGAGGTCATCAGTCCCCTAGAACTTAGAACTACTTAAACCTAACTAACCTAAGGACATCACACACATCCATGCCCTAGGCAGGATTCGAACCTGCGACCGTAGCAGTCGCGCGGTTCCGAGCAGAAGCGCCTAGAACCGCTCGGCCACCGCGGCCGGCATTATTTACGTTTTTGTTGGTAGCGAAACTGGACGTTCGGTGGCAGCAAATGACAACGAAGTTAAACATTAACGCGTATATGAGAACTTTACAGAGGTATCTTAGAAAATAGATTAAGAAAAGGCAAGCCTACGTTTCTAGCATTTGTATACTTGGAGAAAGCTTTTGACAATGTTGCTGGAATAGTCTCTTTCAAATTCTGAAGGTGGCAGTGGCAAAATACAAGGAGTGAAAGGCCATTTACAGTTTGTACTAAACCAGATGGCAGTTATAAGAGTCGAGGGGCATGAAAGGGAAGCAGTGGTTGGGAAGGAGTGAGATAGGGTTGTAGCCTATCCCTGATGTTATTCAATCTGTATATTGAGAAAGCAGTAAAGGAAACAAAAGAAAAATTCGGAGTAGGAATTGTAATCCATGGAAAAGAAATAAAATCTTTGAAGTTCGCCGATGACATTGTAATTGTGTCGGAGGCAGCATAGGACCTTGAAGAGCAGCTGAACGCAATGAGCAGTGTCTTGAAAGTAGGACGTAAGATGAACATCAACAAAAGCAAAACGAGGATAATGGAATGTAGTCGAATTAAATCGGGTGATACTGAGGGTATTGAATTAGGGAATGAGACACTTAAAGTAGTAAATGAGTTTGGCTACTTGGGGAGCAAAATAACTGATGATGGTCGAAGTAGAGAGGATATAAAATGTAGACTGGCAATGGCAAGGAAAGCGTTTCTGAAGAAGAGAAATTTGTTAAAATTGTGTATAGATTTAAGTGTCAGTAAGTCTTTTCTGAAAGTGTTTGTATGGAGTGTGGCCATGTATGGAAGTGAAACGTGGACGATAAGTAGTTTGGACAAGAAGAGAATAGAAGCTTTCGAAATGTAGTGCAACAGAAGAATGCTGAAAAGTAGATGAGTAGATCACATAACTAATGAGGAGGTATTGAATAGAATTAGGGAGAAGAGAAATTTGTGTCACACCTTGACTATCAGAAAGGTCGGTTGGTAGGAGATGTTCTGAGGCATCAAGGGATCACCAATTTAGTATTGGAGGGCAGCGTGGAGGATAAAAATCGTAGAGGGAACCGAAAGATGAATACACTAAACAGATTGAGAAGGATGTAGGTTGCCGTACGTTCTGGGAGATGAAGCAGCTTGCACAGGATAGAGTAGCATGGAGAGCTGCATCAAACCAGTCTCAGGACTGAAGACTACGACAACAACAACAGTGCCAAGTAACAGAGATCGTTGAAAGTTGGACCATACCAAGAAACACTACGGCGCACTGCAGAAGGTAACTGAAGGAAATGCACAAAGACACGAACAGACAATAACTACACGGATGTCACTTCTATCTGTCATGGTCTTCTGGGTATTAAAAATGGCGGGACATGACTCTTAACGACATGTGCGATCGTGACGGACAGCGAAGTCCGCCGTGTAACATTCTCCCATGCTGGCCACAAAGCTGATCAGAGTTCTCGTGGTGTTGTAGTGGAGCGCTCAATCGCCCCACCAGCTAGGATTTGAACCATTTGTACATGCTGATGTCGCAAGCCGAAGATGAAGAGATAAAGTATATGAGGATACTGAAAGGGTAGTTCAGTACATACAGTGCTTGAAAATGTAAGTCATAGGGGACTTCATCTGCCTCATACAGCGGGCCAACCACATTTGGCACAAAAATCACGCTGGTTTCTAGGTGTGTGACGTCTTTCTGTGTACGACTCTTCCGTGCTCCCGCAGATTCTTTCTTCCACGAGTCGTTAACATGTTACGCTAATTTATCTACCTCGTACTTAAATACCGCAGAGCAGTGAAATTTTTGAAATGTAATGTGATTTAATAAGATAATATCACACATGAAATATGAATAAAAAGGCCGTCCGCTACAAATTTTTGTGTTTTATAAAATTATACGATGAATTTCGGAATATGTTTTTGAGTGATGTGAAATGCATGTTCCTGTTATGGGAAGGTTAGAGGTTAGGTTTTGCGTTTCGTGACCAAGTGCGGAAAATGTGTGGGTAGCAATGGAAATACGTTGAAAACTTATCGAAGAAACAGGGAAGCACGTTTTTAACGTTTGAAGGTGAGCATACGTTGGTTAATTTATTCTCCTATCCCACATCAAATCACATTTTCAAAGCACTTCACATATATGGTTGAACACAATATGTTACAAAATGAAGTTCATCACGCAGTATCGGAGATCTAAGTATTAAGAAGTTGTTATACGGAAGGAGTTAAGTCAGTCTTTAAAATTAATGGAGTAACTATGTTGAGCTACATCTGTCTGTCCGTTTAACACAGATTCGGGTGTTTGATTTTATGGTGGTATTTAAGCAGGTGCTTTAACAGATTTAGGATCTTACAATTGGCTTCATTGTGTAGTACTACAAATTTTTTTTGGTATCATGTTGATAATGTGTTTGGGTTTCTGCTTTTGCAGTGCAATAAAGGATATTTCGAAGCGGTTAAGTTTCAAAGAATATTTGTGCTCCTGAAAACGGGTTTCGAAATTTCTGCCTATTTTCTTACATAGCAGATGAGGAAACTCGGAGATGATACTTAATGCACCCTACTGCAGTTGCTTTATTGGTTATCTGTTTCTGTGTTGTGGACTAATGAATGTCAAAACTTATTTTTAATGGAGAATGCAATTATTACATTGGTTACTTTTAATAGGTTAGTAATTAATTGTGATGTTTGACCTAGGTATGTGATGCCGCCAATATTTCCTCCTTTTTCTTAAGAGTCGCTAATTGTTGTCTCATTTTTGTGTATTTGTCTGCCCTAAATTATCAATTGATTTGGTTGTGTAGCTATTTACGGCAATGCCTTTTATTGTGTTCAATTCTGTTCTGCAGCTGTGTTCTTCTACGTCAAGTAAATGTGCTCTCCGTATCATGGACTTAAAGGCAAGAGGTCTGTGTGCAGTAGAATGGCTTGGTGAGTTGTCTGTGTATGCTGAACTTACGTTTTTGTTGGAGGTTGGTGATTTTAAGACCCCGGAAATTTAACCTTTTTTTGTCTTCGTGTTCGACTGTTAATTTTACATTTTCGTTTGGAGAATTTAATAACAGAATTACTTCCATAAACTGCTCTTTCGTGCCATTGTGCGACAACAGTAGGCCTATGGGTTTTAGGCTGAGCTCCGTCTTGAAACAGTAGGTATACGGTATGCATCATAATGTATGCCCTTGTTCGTTGTTTTGTGATCAGGAAATGGTGTTACGAGGGTCGTCTGGCGGGTAAGTTCCCTATTTTATTTCTATGCAAAATAAACAGTTCGAAAGACGCGAGAGAGTGACAAGTTTGACTTGTATTTACTGACAACGCTCACCCCGGCTTACGATGCACACTGCAATGTCTTGTCAGTAAGCTGCAGCTAGCATAGAGTTACACCTTTTAAGTGCGGACACTTGGCACCTGCGCTCTGTCACTCATTTTTTACAGTAAAACAACTATTCACTGTAAATATCCATCGGGAAGTAGGTTCTGTGGGGAAGGTTGTATGAGCATTCTAATGGTTCGACACTGGTGGGTGCATTTTGTGGAAGGGCGAGAAAATGTGCCTGAAAAACAATTCCACTACTGGGATATGTGATGACCCCTTTATCGCAATTCGCAGTACTGTCGAAGAAGATCGTTGCGTTACCACTGACAACGTCCTCATGCTGCTACATCCCGGGGCAGCAAATGGATACTCATTCGTCGCATAGATCCTGACAGATCATCTTCATAACCGCAAAGTCTGTACAGAGTGGGTGCCACGTTTGCTGACTGATGTCCACTTGCAGCAACGGATGGATTCCGCCAGAATGATTTTGGAAATGAATGATTTAGATCAATATCTTCTCTTCAAATCACTTGTCACTTGGGATGAGACCTGCGTTAATCATTCGACTCCTGAGACAATACATCAGCACAGCGTATGGAAGAAACCCGGCGAAAGTGCCCCAAAAAGGTCAAGGTTACATATACGGTAGGGAAAGTTATGGCAACCATCTTTTGGGACTACCTGGGGGTCTGATCATTCACTACCTGCCTTCCAACATCAATATGAATGCAGAGAGCTACTGCAATGTCTTGAAGAATCTGCGAGCTGCCATCAAAGGAAAACATTCTGGACATTAGTCTCGCAAAGTTTTCTTTCATGACAATGTTCGGGCTCATACAGCTCGAATGGCCCAGGCGGAGCCCGGAAGATTCAACTGTGTAGTGTTCCCGTATCCTTCATCCTTATCCCCAGTGGTATTCAACTGAAACGTCATCTTGCAGGTGAACACATCCACACCAATAGTGAAGTAACATCAACAGTGAACAGCATAGGAAATGACGTGGTATAACTACGGTTTGGAATGACATCTTTCGCGCTGTCAGAAATATTTGGAAAAGCACGGCGACTATGTAGAGGAATAACTGAAGCATTATACAATGTCAATGTACTTATTTCAACATGGTAAATAGTATGTAATGTTCTTTTCTTTTTCAACATGGTAAATAGTATGTAATGTTCTTTTCTTTACTTTTTTAAAAAATAAAGAAACATATTCGATTATACTTGCATTAACCACTTTTCTGACTTTACTTTGAAATTCTACTCTCGTATCTAGTTTAGGCTCAGTTATTACCGCTTTTTTAAATTGTTCGATACTGTAGTAGTGATGCACTCACCTTTGTTTGTAATTACTAAGGAATTGGTTTTTTCAGCTTTATTAGTCATGGCATTATTATTACTATTAATATTATTATTATTGAGTTTCGTGTTTATACTGTTTACAAGATTTCTCTCTTCATAAACTGCTTTTGGGGTTTGCTTATTGTTACCTCTGTCTTTTTATTAAGTTACACTAGGCGTTTCGGATTATCAGGTGTAAATCCTGGACAGATAATTTAGATTTGACTTTGAATGAGCCGAAACGGATTGTCCTACTACGAGAAGGCTGGATGTTAGGTTTTGCACCTCGTGAATCCAGTGCGAAAAATATGGGACAAAAAATTGAAAAAGCAGTGAAAAATTTGCTGAGCTAATGGGGAAGAACATTTCAAGCCCTAAAGGTCAGCACACGTTGGTTTATTCATTCAGTCATCTCACATCACGTCACTCAACGCGCAGTTTCGGCTACACGTTTTAAAGCCACGTCAGAGATATAGTTTAGCTCTATATTATCAAAGATGAAGATAGTCACTTAGCCTCAGAGACCTGAGTGTCGATAAATTGACATATACAAGAAAAAAATTCAAAATAAGTCTTTAAAACTACTAGAATAGCTATGGTTAGCGAAATCTGTCTATTCATATAACAAACATTCAGGGCTTTTGATTTTTACGAATGTACATTTCCAGCTGTTTCAACATACCTAGGCTCTTACCATTGGCTTAATTATTAGCACTACCAAATTGTTTTCTGTGTGTTTCAGCTTAATAACGAACAGACTAGCACTGAGCTGCAGCTACAGTCTGAAGGCAGAATTCTCCACCCGTAAAAACTATTTGGAAAGCAGATCAGCTAAGATAAATTCTCACAATATCATTGAGAACCTGTACGCCACAATTTGGGGGGGGGGGGGGGGAAGGGGGCTTTAATGGAGGCTTTGCGAACATCAACTCCTGCACTTGCTGTTTCGGCCGCGGAGTATTAAGCTTTAGTGTGGTTAATAGTTGCCATACCAGCCTCATCGATGAGCAGCACAACAAGAAGATGCACATTATTATTGGTACAATCAGACCTACTTCTGTCTACTGACTTTCCCTGCTAAGCAGCATCTACCCTGCTTAGAGGTAACCACAACATACAAGAGAATAAGGAACTACCCATTCATCATGTCATACCTGTTTTACGGAGAAACAGAAACCTGCCACTACTGTACGCTGAACAGCTAGCCTCAAGCAACACCAAATTAAGAGAGCTCTGGAACAAAAGCTGCCAACACATCGTAAATTACCAAGAATGGGAATGGTTCGAGAAATATAACTGTGATGCTGTGGGTGTTGAACTGGACAGCAAACAGTGAGTCAGATTAAATAGAATTCGCACTGGATGTGTTCGGTGCTCTGACTCACATTATAAGTTGGGTATTGTGCATCTCCGAGTTGTGACTACGGCGCAGATGTATAAGAGACGAATGCGTGTTAGAACGCTACAAGGACACGTGAAATGATTTTGTGCATGCCAATGCCACAACGCTGAAGCGGATTAGAAATCTGAATATTAACATTTAGTCGACTAATTTTTTTTTATGCTACGACAGTCATTACATGTTATAAATGTACTGCATGCGTGTACCATACAAATTTTGATGATGATGAACTTGTTATTAGTGGAGAATGCAGTTGCTGAATTGGTTTCTATTATTTTAAGGGGAGCTGTAACGATCCATTTTCTTCATGTTAATTTTAGCAAATAGAAGGAACATTTTTTCTAAAACCATTAAACATATTGCTCTGAAATTTGGACTAAATGTTCAGCGAATGTTCTACAAAGTTATAATGCAATGTTAAGAAATATTTATTCCTTTTTGTTTTATCACTTTTTTAAACAGATGCTTATTTTTTCCCTAAAATTTTGCACTTTTTCTTCTATAACTCGTGAATTATACAATATATTTTTAAAAAATTTGTTATAAAAATGAAGGAAAAGAAGTAAACAATATTGTGCATAAATTTCATTGATATACTATTAGAAATTTTTGAGAAAATGTTCCTCGGTGATGAAAATTTTGAAGTTAAGGGAAATGGCTTCCGAGTTTCTTAATGCAGTCCTTCCCTGTATGATGGATTATCGGCATCCTCTTCTTTTTCCAGTGTTAGTTTCCTTTCCGCTGGTCTTTTCTTCCCTTTTGCTGCATGTTTTACGCTTTTGTCTCTTTTTCCATCACCTCTTAGTCTTTCTTCATCAATTAGGTGCATTGTGGAAATGGTGTTGTGTCCTGGTTGGAAACCTAAACGTTTCAGCACATCACATTTGATAATGTTTCCTTCATTGTATGTTTCCACTACATCATACACTCCAAAATGCAATGTTTTTATCTTTTGAGAATCCTAATCCAATTTAAATTATTTACACTTTCATTTGGATTTTGTGTTTTCCCATGTAAATACTTTTCCAATAAACTTGGCTATGATAAAACTCTGAATATGGGCTTGTTGTTGTTGTTGTGGTCTTCAGTCCTAAGACTGGTTTGATACAGCTCTCAATATGGGCTTCATTACATCAATTACAGCATTTGGCAAACTGTTTTTATGGACATATTCCTTTCCTGATTGGTACATACACCATGAGTCATCACATGTGTGGCACAGTGCATGTTGTGGGTGCTCATTTGTTGATGCAACATGAAAAAATAATGCCCCTGCTGCTCTCCTCATATGCTCAATGCTTCTTGTATTTTGCGTAATTGGACACCCATAATACCTCTGCAATCTATCAATTTCTTCATCTGTCAGTCTTCCTCCTCCTCCAAGGGTCTCCCCATCACTAAGCTTCTAGGGATCCGAATGTCTGTTTTAGTTGGCGCAAGCGAGCCCCCATGTGCTTCTGCACATGTCCAATTCACTCCTGTTTTTTAATGTGAATTTCATTGACATAAGGTCTGAATTCCTCTATAGCTTTATATCCATTAGAATCACCATCTTCTAGATAGTGTATCGTACATTATACGACTCCTGTGATCTGGAAAAGTTGCTTTCACTCCCTCTACTTTCGTCGCTCCACACGTGCCGTGAAAATTTGCTTCACGGCTTTCACTATGTTCATCCTTGGTATTGCCCTTACATCTACAATGTTTTGAGAGAATAGCAACATCAATTACGTTGCAACTGTCTCCACTAGTAGCTGTCACAACTCCATTTAGAGATTTATGACCTCCCTCCAAAGCAACAGTTAAACCTCTACAATTCCCATTATCTGTCACAGCTTCTTCAAGTGCTTTCTTCATTGTTGATTGAGCAATATCTTCAGCAGGAGATCCCACCAATTCATTACAAAATCCTAACTGGGTTGGTGGTTTTGGCAAGTTCATAAATCCACATAACATTGTCCCTACAGCACTGCTCTTGCCAATGCAAAGCAAGCCATACACTAGCCTAACATTTATATGATACCTCTTCTTTCCACTATTACCACTACGAGGAATACTGTTAGAATTAGAAAACGAAACTTCTGGAGCACATTTGTTACACTTCAATAACATATTGCATGCCAAACCAATGTGTGAAGTTATTTTCAATTTCAGTTTTCGTTCTTTGCAAACTTGGCATAATATGCTATGTTTCAAAATCTAAGAGACCAAGGAAATGTTAATTATTTCATTCACATCATTACTGTCACTTTCATAGTTTTCAAATTTTTCTTTGCTGTCACAAAGTTTCTTGCTGGAGGAAGTTCTATCACATTCATTTGGAGTAGTCGGTGAATCAGTCTGAGCGGCATCTCCCTTCGAAACAACAAAAGATTTCTTCTTCCACCCATTGTGGCTTTTCTTAAACACTTGATTGCTGATACGGGGCATTCTGATTTCCACAAACCAAATATGTAAAACCGGTACGAGCAAAATTCGTCAAATACGCAAAATTGAACAGTTAAACAATACAAAGCGAACTCCACAACACAACGCACACGGTATAACGTTTATGCTTACCGATATGAACAGTCACTTGTCACAGAGATAATGCCATACAACGTTGGAAAACAAAACACTGTCTAATTCCGCAAAGATACTCCGCTTGCAGCCAGCGAGCGGCGCCGTCAGAGGAGGCACACCAAGTCGTTACAACCGTTTACGCGGCGCGTCAACTCTGCAGCAATAAAAAACACACTTAGAATTCACTTACAAGGCTGCAACTTGATTTGTTTTATTCAGAAAAGCCACTTCATTTACTACTGCCCAAGGCGAGACCCTCTTCGCATAGCAATCGACAACTTACCATGCTATGCCACTGGACACAAACACGGTGCACTTATGTTCATGCTACACATAACAGACTCAGTTGGCTTAGAAGAAAACTGCCGTGAGGCATAATTGGTCGTTACAGAAAGTATTTCCACGAGCAATGGCTACACAGCCGAAACAGCTTATAGTTCACACAAATAAACAGAAGTAAGACGGCAAATTGTTACACTAAGAAAGAAGAAAAAGTATTGGCCAGCATCCCGTACCTAGGTATGGTAATTTATTACATTCTCCACTAATAATAAGACAGGATAATTGCTAACTCACAAGCTGATAACAAAGAAGTCAGCAACAGTGGAGTGTGTGAAGTATCATCCGCAAGATACCTTACCTACTACCTAGGTAAAACAGGCAAAAATTTCCAAGAACACACAAATGCCTTCAGACTAAATCACTTTCAAAAGTCAGTTATTGCATGGCGTATGCTAGACAAATTATCAACAGAACGGAAACATTTGGTAGGCCAATGGTAACAACAGCTGGAAAGCCACTTCTATAAAATGAAAAAATCTATTTTAAGTGTTACACAGCCAAAACAATTGATAATTTAGACACACAAATGCATAAAATTAGGACAGCAAACTGACATACTCAGAAAGGAAGGAACTATTAGCCATCATCCGATACCTAGATACTATCTCACAAAAAATTGCCAAGCTATTCAAAATACGGGGAACCAATTCAACAGTTGCGAGTCGTAGTTATTTCATTAATTTTAAAGACGTCTTTTACGTATATACGTTGCACATATCAATTTCTTAATACTCAAATCTCTGATCATGTGTTAAACTACTGATCCCACACCTTTGTTAGGCCCCTGAGCGGAGAATGCTGCGAGTGGAAGCTTGCAATGGGCACGTAGCACACTAGCTCCTAAGATAAGCTCCACCTCCTTCTCCCAGAGCAGCCACCTTAAAGCTTCTAAAAAATAATGAACGTGCAATACGTTAAAGCGCCGCGCAAGTGGCACGAAAGTTGGTAGCGAATCGCTGCAACGACCAGGTATTGTACGAGTATTAACAATCACTATACATGACACCGCACACGGATCGACACTATATTCACAACGGCTGCTTATTGTTACAGCGCACAGTACTGTTACGTTGCTAATGTTGGCAGCGACCGTAAACATCTCGGAGTGGCAGGAAGTCAGCCAACTTCCACCAATCAGAGGGAGGCCAAGTAAAGGTGCGCTATTTTACATCCGTGAAGTGCTTTTAAAATATTCAAACATGTGTGGGACTTCGTTTAAGTAGCATGATGTTCGATGATGGAATGAATAAACTAAACTGAGATAAGCTCAGCCTGATCATAAGAGGTTTAAAACGTTCTTCGCTCTTTTCTTGGACACTTTTTCAAATTTCTTTCCACTGTTTCTCACATATTTTCCGCACTTGATTCACGAAATACAAAACCAAATATTTAACCTTCTCACGACAGGAACATGCATTTAAACCACTCAAGAGCATTTCAATTCGCTATTAATTACAGGGCAACTATCATCATCATCATCTGTACTGTCAATAATTCAAGCAATGTAAATTATGGATTAGGTGATTTGCACTTGACAATGGTCCTACAGATTCACTAATGCATCGTATAAGTTAATAAGAAACGAAAAAATTGTTTCTGAAGTCGTTTTCATTCATAATTCCAATGTAATGAATTCGGTCAACTTCGCAGCAGCAAAATAGAGATGAAATTAAACACTAATAAAATTATTTCTGGTATATTCTACAAACTTTTGAAAATAATTATCTTAAGTTGCTGTTCCATTATTTTTAAAGATACACTTAATTGCACTATATCATTATCTTCATTTCAATACTGGCCGTAGATGATTTTCCTCCGAAATAAATTGGCACTACGTTGCTGGGACTCTGACAGTGTCCTTTGCGTAGGATACATGTGCTATATGGATAAACGGCTTCATGCTATATGGATAAAAGGACTATGGCTGCGCTCTCTAACACTATGTATCTCTGAAACTTCCTGGCAGATTAAAACTGTGTGCCGGACCGAGACTCGTAATCGGGACCTTTGCCTTTCGCGGGCAAGTGCTCTACCAACTGAGCTACCCAAGCACGACTCACGCCCCGTCCTCTCAGCCTCACTTCTGCCAGTACCTCGTCTCCTGACTGTATCTCTGTCAGCTAACAGCCAGCTTCAGTGCCTGCTGCCAGTAAGGCCCTCTCATTGCCCTCAATGTAGCCTTGAGGGCCCTCTGCCGTCAATAGGATTGTACTACCGCAGCTTGACGCCCACGCGCTTTGTTCCTAGTGATGGGCGGTAATACTGCTCCTCGGTAGCGTGGGGCTTAGGTTGCCCTACGTAGTTAAGTTAGGAAGCTTCAGAACTGCTTCATCCGCTAGATATGGAACCGAGCACTGAGCGAGGCTTTGGCTGAAAGTGTAAAATTGAGGAAACCCCTTCGCACAGTATATGACCATGGTAGATCAAAGTTTGTGATTTGCAGTTACTGCGGTGTATATTGTAACCAAAATGTCCTGCTACGTTTAGTTTTCGCTTTCAACAGGAATGTCTTGCCCGCGTTTACTATAAATTAACACTATTTTCAAGTTTTTAAGTGCTCATAACATTAAAACGTTTCAGTGAATCGGTCAGTTTTAACCAGGAATTTAGTATTTTTAAAATAGAAATCTCTTATTGGCTATTAATCGCCTCAGTTATCAAGGGCACCTGGTAGTACTTGCAGTATAACAGATGAAGGAACTGAAAGAGTATCGGGTTCCGTCTTACATAGAACAAAAGCCAGAATTGTTGATGAGTGTCAACATTAAACTTGCGCACCATGAGGTGACATTGAGAGGTGGTGGCTTGCTGTGCCGTATAGATATCTTTGGCTCTAAGATGTTGCCCAGCGAGTGCAGCTCCCTCTGGCGTGGTCTGGAGGACCGGCTTGCAGGGCCCGCAAGGGCATTGTGAGAGTTGGTATGATGATTGGAGTATCAGTGGAGAAATCGAGAGGAAATGAGGCCTTTGTGCCTTTGTGCTTTTGGTGTAAACTGGGAAGGATATGCAGGTGTCACGTTGGCCTGTGTTGGGCTTGCAATGCTGAGGAACCTCAGGAGTGGATTATTGAAAAAAAAAACGCCGAGCTGTCAGAGGTGTGTTAACCGGAATTCATGAATGCTCCGGTTCCGTTTATTGGTACTGAAGTCCGCGCTGCTATGGGATTTTCAGGCTGAGCTGTGTAAGAACTTGTGTGTTGGAAAGGGAATTTTGTTAAGACTGCTTGTTCTCTGGCGTCGGTGCTGTTTACCGATCATTGTCGGGCCCACTCATTCTGCGCCCAGTCGGCTTACACTGCAGCCTGTTCATGCTATTCCGTGCACAGACCTTTGGCAGCGGAAGCTTGCGCTGTCCGTTTTATGCAATGTTATTTCTTCCATGCTCAGCCGTGGCCTTCAATGCTACGCTTAAACTGAAGTTGAAATTTTAGAGCAATTCTGGGTCATTCTATTAATAATGTGGAAAAGAGTCCTTTTTATAACCTTTTTGCTTCTTTAAGTTATTTAAACATTTTACTAGTGATTGAGACCTCAACGGTCATTCTCATTTAAAGTAAATTTTAATTATTTGAATATTTTTATAGAACTCTGTAAGCCATGCTACCATGTCGGTTGTATGAGGTTTTAAATCTTTTGTTCTGCTTCTTTGGTCACTATTTTAGTATAAGCATTCTTTTAGCAGTGACCTGTTATATGTCTGGTTCAGTTTCATTTTCTTTTTTTTACTGGTGTCTTTTGCTCATGAAGTTTCGGTAATCTTTATGGCTCTTTAAATCTGGCTTGAAGTTTATCATTATTCTTTCCTGTTATGGTCTGGCAAACAGGGACTGCATGTGAATTATTATTGACATTTTCTGCAATCACTGACTGTTGTTCAGTATTCAAATTAATTGTAGTTGAACTAAATTCCTAATGGGGTTTAATGTAATTCAGTCTGTGCTAAACAAATTTGTATATTGTACCAGTGAATGAACTATGCCAAATCCCCATTGGTCCAGCTAGCCCTTCCTCGTTTTCCTTCCTGACCTAATTAAGAGGCCATATTTTCACATTTCAGATATAATTGATTTCAGGGAGCATTTCACATGGTCCCGACCACCCAGATTAATAATGCGAATAACGTGATTAATGCAGCAGCTATTTTTATTAAAGATTTTTGACTACAAGATGGCAGCTGTATTTGCATAAACCAATATGCCTAGTCTATCTAACATTACAACCGCCCACATAAACGTCGCGTTCTGTACTGTGACCCTAGTCCATAATACAATCTTAGCACAAGCAATTAACAAATGAACAACTATGACAGAATCCTTAAGAGAAACTTCACGATAAGTAGAAACGTAGCCTGAGACCAAAAAATAAACTTGCAAAGTGTCCAACACAAACCTATTCAAAGAATACGTACGTCCTCACGCTCGATCACCAGTTCCAAAATGTCAGATTTTACACAATCCCCCTGAACAAACCGGAATTACCGTAGCAGCAATGGATCAAAGCAACCCTTAACAAATAAGTCACGCCACTAAAACATTGAAAGATCAAGATCCCTACATGATGAAATGCACTCACTCTACACAGTTTGATTAAACCAGACAATAAGTTTGCGGTTAATGCCACGAAAAACATTTCCTCCCTCGAAATGCCCCATAAGATTGCAGCCAACACTGGACAGTTGGAGAGAACAAGTCATACAACGAGAACAACAGTTGGGGGTCACCAACTATAAATACTAATATAATGCAAACACCTATCAAAAATAGAAATCAAGGGGTCAAAACTGTACGAATGTGTACACATACCGTGCTTGCAGGAAGTGGTCACATTAACAGATAAGCATCTCCCAGGACATGAATGTGTTTTAAACTTAGAAGAAGTTGAGAAAAACGATTTAGTTCAATAAAGGAAATTCATTTACCGCAAGGTCAAAGCTGTCTTCCGTCCTAGGCACAGCAGTCGACATATGTTTGATAAACATTTGTGCCATATCGGGCACGTATTGGAATCCCGAGTGTAACTCGTTCGTGGTAGAGAACTGAAAAAGTATACGATATGAAGTCTTGATTTCAATCTTTAATATTAGTGAGAGCAAATTCCAAACTCCAGTTATTACTCAAACTTAGGCGCTTTGATACAACATTGTATTTTCGAGATGGATGAAGTATGAAACATTTTCAAAATATACGTACTAAACAAAACTGCAAGCCGGCTGCTGTGGCCGAGCGGTTCTAGGCGCTCCAGTCCCGAACCATGCGGCTGCTACGGTCGCAGGTTCGAATCCTGCCTCGAGCATGGGTGTGTGTGATGTCCTTGGGTTTGTTAGGTTTATGTAGTTCTAAGTCTAGGGGACTGATGACCTCAGATGTTAAGTCCCATAGTGCTTAAGGTCAATTGAACCATTTGAACCAAAACTGCAAATAGACTCTAAAGATTTTATGAACAGGATACTTTGCCGAAGAACATAGTAGCAGCTTCATTTTTGCATCATGCAGCGTGTCACATATCGTTTAAATACCCGATGCGTGGCCAACAGCGACTTAACACAAGAAATTTGCAAACTTACGAAAAAAAAATTTGAAGTAGTCGACTTGTGAGTTAATTGCTAAACGACACAAAGTTTAAAACCGCTGTAAAGCGATGGTTTATTTGTGCCAAGCTCAGCATCACTAACTTATTACATACCAATGTAACAATAAATAAATAAATGAATAAAAAATCCAGTGAACTGGAAATTTCCAAAAACAAGGTTGGTATCCAACAGCAGCTAAGCGTGAATTGTAGTTAGTCATACAGTGTATTAGTAAGTCTGACCCATGGCCGCTTGCCTAGCTGCTTGGTGCAAGCGACCGGGCTTACGTGACCCGCCTCTGGAGGGGCGGTAATGCCTTATCCTATGGCATATGTCACTACTCATGTATCAAATCATGGCATATGTAGCACTACAATTAATTAATACCTTCAATGGCCGCTTAGGGGTAAGTATTTACCCCGACAGCTTTTGAGAAGGAAATACTGCACTAATTCTGATGAAGTAACGCACTTCGGCGGCAGAATATCACCGACCGGTACTGTATTTATGTAATGACTTAAAAATTTATACAAGGGATTCGAACCACTGACTAAAAGAAGTCGCACCAGCATTCTGAGGCGAAAATCGAAAGTATGCCGTTCCCCAATGACAATGGAATCATCACAGGCCTCTTTGTATGATGTTACTGATTTATTTTGGAGTGAGTCAGAATTTCTGTTAGTAGTTTTCTTGGAGTGGTCTCTCAGCTTTTTGTGTATTCATATGAGTTGTTGATTCCATTTTTAGAGTCAGTGCTTCTAGCTGTAAAAACAGAACACTTTTAGGAGCACTTTGCATTTCGTCCGTCTGTTAAGACCTCTTTTTCTCATGAATGGGTAGAGGCATAAAGCGAAAATTAGTCTCAAATACTAAGGTCTACAGTAGCTTGGCGGTGTGAAAATACTTCAGCCTCCAAGGTAATCGAATCAAATTTTACGTTCATTATTGCCACGTATTTCGAAACTTACTCATTAAAACCTACAGGATATTTTCCTTTGACCTAGAATCATGAAATTTGGCAAGAAGCAAGAGTTCACAGTTCAAATAAAGGAAAAAAAATCAGAAAAGTAATTTGTACTATATCACATATTTTTATTTGGCCATTTGTTGCCCGTCTCTACAGACATCTTTGTCTCAGGTACGAATAGAGGTATCAAGTTGAAATTCGTATCAAGTACTACGCTCTACGGTTCTTTGAAGACGTAAGAAATTTAGGCTTCTAAATAAATGAATCACATTGTTGCTCTCGAACTCACTGATCAAATCCTATAGATGAACTATCTACATACATAATTCAGTGTGTGTGTAACCCTCGAAGCGCGATTCCGGCTCGCGTTTCTCCCGTTTTTTTGTCACGATATTCAACGACCGAGGCAGACTTCTTTCGGGTACTGAGAGCCACCGGCACCCCAAATACAATGTGACGTGTTGTCAAAAAAATAGAGGTGGAGCCCATCAACGCCCACACCGGCATGATGGCCAACACAATAGGTTTACTGCCATCTCTGCATAAGGGTTAATATTCACTAAAATGAGGTGTCGCAGGATGTGGGTACTGCGATATCTGCGTACGTCTGGTTAAAGTTAACCATTAATACACGCTCATCTGGAGATAGATTGGGTCGAATTCGAACGAAGGGTAGCGGTTTGAAGGGCAGAGGAAAAAAAGTGCCAAGGCAAGAAAAAACCTGTTGTCGGTGACACACCGCTATTTATAGGTGAGTTCGAGGCCGGTGCACACTGCACCCTTTGATACTTACTCGTTTTTCTGAGAACTCACTGCTATTCTGTGAAATGCACATCCTCTCAGAATTTTCGAACTACAGTGGATACGATGATCGGAGGAATCTTAATAAAACGGGTACCACATCCGAAGGTTTGCTTAAAATGAAAACTCTGATGGCACACCAATAAACTGTTTTGGATTTTGGAAACACCTCTGAAAGAGAACAAATATTGAAATCCCTGGGCTAGCAGGACAGAGCGTATGCGGTTATATTTGTGGAAAGGGGCCAAAATAAGTAACTATCAGTGGCACTCAACATATAAACTTTATTTCTTAAAACACACAATTACACAAGCAATAATCAAAACTCTCAAGGTTTTAACGAAAGACGTCCTTTGATTTAATTTACATCGGCTGAAGGCCACATCGAAAATCCAAGGCACAAGGCCTAAGCAAGGAATTGAGGTACAGGAGTTCTTCTGGAGGTTTAACTTCTTTAAAAAAAATTTTTTTATCTTCAGTATAGATTGAAAGCCTTGGCTTAAATTTTTCCCATAGAACTCGGCTGAAGGCCTCACATTAATCAAGAACAGTGTTACGGCTTAAGGCCGAGACAAAGATTCTCAAGTTTAATCTAAATAGGCTGAAAACTTGGCTGAAGGCCGCGTATCAACAAACAATTTAACAGCTTAAGGCTTAGTAAGAGGAGCCTGTAATTTGAAAAGGCTGAAGGCCTTATCTTAAAATATTTCGTGAAAAACTCGGCTGAAGACCTCATACTAAAGAATAAAAATCTTGTGACTTAAGGGCAAGACAAGGATTTTGCATTTTTAAGACAGATGAAAACTCTGCTGAAGGCCACACACCATGTAGAAGAAATGTTTACAGCTTAAGGCCTAGAGGGAAGAGCTTCTAAATTTCAACTAAAGTAGGCTAAAGGCTTTATCCTAAAATGCTTCACATAACTCTCTGCTGAAGGCTACATACGAAACCCAAACAATCTCACGGCTTAAAGCCCAGACCAATTTTTAATTTAAGCAGGAAACTCGGATGAAGGCCACATAAAAAATAGTAAATATTTCTTACGGCTTAAGGTGAGACAGGCAGCCAAACCGACAACCTCTTAATCGGAAGGCAGCCCAACCACAAGCCAGCCGACAAACCAATCAACAACATCAGTTCTGCTCCACACGACCAGCAAGACGACAATAAGATGTCAATAGCACAACGTTCTGGATACTGGTGCCCAATCCAGCCAAGTCAGAATAAACACCAAAAACTACCAACAAAACCTTAGCTGTCGAACTACACGCTGTGCTGGACAGCATCAACACAACGAGGAAAATACACTGTCAAGAACTACGTCATCGACCAGGGCAGGTCACCGGAACGTCAACGGCCATAAGGCAGAAGATACCGCTGGTACATTTCATTAATGGAAGAATGAATTAAATTAAGTTAAACACCACATAGGAAGACGGCTGCAGCTCTAGCCGACTTCAATGCACACACGTTGTTGTTGGCAAGAATCTCCCAGAAAGCGACAACCAGGATCAAATGAAGAGAAGTGATAGCAACTGAGGCTTGATAGTAGATTAAGTGAGCACTCAGCTTTAGCGTCCACGATCGTTGGGCGACGAACTTCGTAACCCTCGCAAGAAGCACCTCACAACTCCAACCGTGCGTGCACACCGCCTGCGGCTCCAGCCTGACCATGCGCCATGGAGACTTCCTCGCTGCTCTGCCCCAACCGACCGACTGCCACACACAGCACATCTGGAAAATATATCCGCCGCACCAAAGATAGTACGGCAGTACTAGTATCGATATACACTGCTGCTGCCACTCATGGAGAGAAGACAGCAACGTTATGGTGGTAACCGAAGAAGAAATAAGACACCACTGGACTGCAACCAATGATAGAAAAACAAGGCATGATGCGAGCCAGCCACAGCTCAAATGTACCAGAAAAATACAGCAAAATTTTGGAACTTTAATGCATATCACATCTTCATTAGAAAAATGTACACCAAATGTCACCATTAGCATTCAGATTAATAGAATAACTCCAAGAACTACAGCTTTTAAGAGAGGCCTAGGCCAGAGTAACCTCCTTTATGCATTCCTCTACGCATTCGTTTGGGAACACATTTTATGGAAACTGAAGGAACTCAACACAGGATAAGTCAAAATCACGGAAATATCATCAAGTGTTTGACGGTAGTGTAGTAGTACGAGAAGAGGGAGACTTAGGAAAAAGGCGACAAATTATGAAGGAATACGAAACGTATAGCACAGCGATATTGAACGAACATGAATGGTGGCCATATGACAGCAATCTGACAGTCAGGAAGTGGACAGTAAAAACACCAGTAACAGGAACATAAGTAATTTTAACAGAATCAGATAGTGATACTTGTACAGTCGTGTATCTTCCACGCCATGAATTTCACATCGCACGATCACTACCAATTCAGGTAACTAATAGAATCATGCCACTCCCTCCACACATTACAAAAATTAACTTATAACTTGATTTTCCTTACAATTAGTTATAAGATCTTTACATTTACAACCGATTGAGTAACGAAGAGATTATTTTAAGATTTTTAAGCCGTCAAGATTTAACCTTCCAACACATACATAAAAACCGCAGTAGGATTGTTAAATCATTATTATTTTACTATGACCAAGACTAGAGAGCAGAAAATTAATTGCAATACTGAAATGGGCACCAGGCCAACTGATTTCCGAACAAACGCTGCGAAATGATTAGGAACAATATAAATTTCCATTGGCTTCAGTGCGTTGTAAGTGGCACTTATTATGACGTAAAAACAAATACGGTGGCCGCACTTGAAAGGCTTTACGAAATACACAGGGTATCAGACGCAAACTACATTTCCTGATAGCTGCGTGACCTGTGTGACAACTGCACACAGTCTGATTTGCTCACATAAAAGGAAAATCAGGAATTGGATAAGAAAAAAGGCAAGCAAATACAGATATACGGCAAACTGCTTACGATAACATGCTTATAGGAGGCCTTACATCTGGATTGTGCACTATTTTCCCCGTCCAAACATATAATTAATAATTCTTTGTTAGGGCATTTTGTACTCTATATAATGTTGTCCTAAATACCATCTCAGCATTACATAATTTAGCAAAAATCTGGAGGCAACTCGACTTTACAATTCCATTGATACCTACGTATCCTCGTAACTTCGATGCAAGAGTAAAGGAAGATGGAAAACACAATTCTGTCACAAGACCCCAGGCTTAAATATCTTGAAGTCCAGATTTTTAACCATGGAGTAAGCTTAAGAATAATTACTTTTAATTACGTATTTTCTTTTACATAAAAACAAGTTCGTAAAATTCTATACAGTTTGAGAGATTCTTCCATACCTTGAGATGAACCTTTATTTCCAGTTTCATTTCGTCAATGGATTACTTTTAGCCATAGAAGAGCAGCCTTTAAGTTTGATCTCGAGTGTACTACTGGCGCGAAAAGATTTATTGTTTAACTAGTGACCCTGCGCGATCCTAGTTTCTTTCTCTCTCTTTTTTAAGCTTAAATGAGAATCTTAGGAAAAAACGGGTACTTAATTAATCTCTGGAGGAAGTGAGCCACTTTTGCAGTTTTCAGTCTAAACAAGAAGGAATTTTGTTGGCGTAGGCCTCTGCGGCCGTTATTACTGGCGATAAAATTCTTCTCGGTTGTTGAAGACATTGTCATATATAAAATTTTCCAAAGACAACTCAGCACAAAGCACAGAGGAAGAACACATGCACTAGTGGCCGAAACGTAGGGTGGAACGATCACCACGATAAAAGAAAGGAAATCATAGCTCGTACGGAAAGAAATAGGTGTTCATTCTTTCCGCGCGCTGTAGGAGATTGGAATAATAGAGAATTGTGAAGGTGGTTCGATGAATCCTCTACTAAGCACTTAAATGTGATTTGCAGAGTATCCATGTAGATGTAGAAACGTCGGACAGTTCTGTGTTTTGACAATGTAGTCAACAGCGCAGAAGAATTTTGTTGACACGAAGGAATTTTAATTCCAACAAAGACTTTCGTATTCAGTAGGCTAAGCCACTCAGGACAGATGTGAGAGAAGATGCACTGTAGAGGCAAATGCTCGTGCCGAAAAAACAAACACGGCGAGTATAAGGCAGGCTGTGAGGGTGAAGCGGAAGCCCTAACAGGTATCAGAAGAAACAGTTGGCTGGGGCTCGCCTCTTCAGCGGCGCTGAATTCGGAAGGTAGTTGCTTCGAATGCTGGTGCTCAAAGAAATCTTCACTGCCTATATTTGGGGGTAAGGGGACGAGAGGTCTTGGTGCAAAGTTCTTAATCGCCACACCTATCCTGAATTATATTCCAAATCCCTCTGCAATGTCTCATGGAGTAAGGGCATGTGACTTTTTTTAGACCTCAGTCATCTGACTGATTTGATGCTGCCCGCCAGAATTAGCCTCGTGCGCCAACCCCCAACGAATTTGAACATTCTTCCGTAACATAACATCTCAAACGCTTTGATTCTGGTTTTCTCACAGTCCATGCTTCACTACCACACGATGCTGTCCTCCAAACGTTTTTGAGAAATTCTGTTCTTCAAATTAAGGACTACGTGAATACTAACAGACTCCTATTGGCCAGGAATGCCGTTTTTTTCAGTACTACTTTACTTTTATGTCCTGCTTGCTGCATCCGTCATCGGTCATTTTTCTGACAGGTAGCAGAATTACTTACCTACGTTTACTTCGTGATCCTAATTTTGATGTTAAACTTTTCACTGTTCTCACTTTCATCTTTCTTCTATTTATTCTCAATCCACACTCTGTACTCATTAGTCTGTTCATTCTGTTCAAGATATCCCGTAATTCTTCATTTTCATTGATCATATGTGAACTGTGACTTTTTCACTGATATCCTTCCATGTTGAATTTAGTCCTGTACGTCAACCTTCCTTCGATTCCAGTCACTGTTTCTTCAATGTACACATTGAACAGTAGGGGTGGAAGACTACATCCCATTCATACACCATTTTAAGTAGGAGCGTTTCGTCCTTCGTCTTCCAGTCTAATTGTTTCCTATAGGTTCTTCTACAGGTTGTATATTATCATTCTTGTACATGTTGTATATTATCTGTTTTTTCTATAGACTACTCTTACTTTTCTCGGAATTTAGATCATCTTGCAAATCTGGTTCATGCTTGGAGCATTTGTATTGTTATATATAAAAGACGTAGTGAAGCCCCTCCGCAACGGAAGTGGCATGGTGCAATGTAAAAGGTGGTTTTGGCGGTCGAACTGGGCGGCTCCTTGGGGTGAACGGTACGCAGTATGTGGCTAGCCGTAGCATGATAAACTTCGACGGTGCTAAGACAGGCAATTGGAAACGGCTTTGCAAAGGATTCTGCCTCGGATCTGACTATTATTTGGTATTCTCGGCAAAAAGGAATGGCTCTAATATATTGAAAACTCAACCCCAAGAAGAAATTTTGTAGAGCATTCGAACATCAAGAGCCGTGAGTACAGTTAGCCACCATGTCGCTTGTCACCAAAACTTCGCCACTGCTTTACAAACTTCATACACCCAGCTATGTACAGGGGCATTGACCAGTTAATTTGTGAGTGCGGTTTTAATAATAATCTAAATGCTATAAATCTCTATCCTGATACGGAACCTATGCAGGCTCCTCACATAAGTGCTACTAAAACCTGTTTTCAATGAACAGTTCTTATATTCATGTGTTCAAAAGTGATTTTTTTTTGTTTGTCAAGTGTAAAAGGAGTAGCAAAACATGAAGTTAAAACCCAAATAGTGAATTTAGACAGGATTTTGCTAAAGTTCTCTTAATTTATTGAAAAGTAGAATTTTGCAGGAATACAGTGCTAGATTGTGTAAATGTTATTGTCTAAAATACCTGCTTCACCGGTGGAAAAAAAGACAAATAAATTAACCTAATTTTAAAAATAGTGATGTTTTGATTTTTATCATGAATGGTTCCTTTTTTGAAGTTAATTGAACTCAGTATTGAATTTTTTTTGTCTTTCAAAGTAAATTATGAACTACTCCAAGTGATGTGAAGGATTAGCTTTGTCTGAATTAGTCTTTTCTACTGAAATAATCATAGAGCTTGACTAGTAACACTGTAATAGTTTGTGGGTCCTCATCATATTCACCACATATTAAAAGAATAATTGAACTCTTACTGCTGCTAAGGAAAACTGATATATGTAGAGCAGTATAAACAGTGTGTTTATGATATTATTTACCTTTATTTGTGTATTTACATGTCCTCATGTCCAAATTTAATTCTGCATTTCATACAGTATTGGTTTAAGTAATGATCGTGAGTGTAGCTGTTATTAGCATGAGCTTGGTGCAAATTTGCTTTCCATAATTACTGGTGTGTGCGTTACTGATAACTGCTGCTGCACACAGCTCAGAGTGCCATGCGTCAGTTTGTATCCTGTGCGTTATTCAAAGAGAAATATCAATGAAAGTAACTTCAAAAATCCATGTTCAATTTTTTTAAACATGTATATCCAAATTAATATGTCTTATTGGGCTGGCGATCGTTCGTTTTTTCATTCATTTTTACCATTTTCATTAACTCCCAAGGTTAAAGTCCGTTTAGCTGTTCGGTTAATTTCACCATATTCAAAATTGTAGTCCGATATCTTTATCCACACGCTCGGTCAAAATTCGAAATCCTCTCAGAGAGTAGCGTTAGCTTGTTTCACGGCAAGTTAGAGTTATACATGGCTTTTCCAGTGACAGGACTAAAGGTTCGGTTGTTAGGGATGAGTTACGTATATCAAGCTAGCGTTATAGCCTCCATGGTGCGTTTATGTTTCTAAAGACAAACCGGTCACCATCTAACAGATCTTCGATTTTCTTTTCCATTATTGTGTATGTTATTCCTGTGAGCAGTCGTTAGTCCTATGTGAATATTAAACTCGGCGACACCCTGGATGCTATTAGAGAGGAATAGCCTACTTACTACCATCAGATTTCATCGTCTCCTTTCTCTCATAATAATAATACAAAAGTAACATGACACTACACTATAAACAAACAGCCACACAACCACTTACACTCCATACAAAGCTCTTACGACAATACTCTCGCATACCACACGGAGTTGTCCATTGTGCAGTCAGGCTGCTGAAGCTATTCCTCGTGATATCCCAGACAGTGGCATCATACTACTATCTATCTCTTTCTATCTTTTCTGTTTCAGCGTCAGCGTTACTTTACTCCAAGGATCCCAGATAAAAGATTTTATAGGCGCCTATTTTACTGCTGGCGCACGCAGCCCTCGTGAGGGAAAGTGATGAGCTACTGTGCCGATTTTCGATTATGTTCCAGCCGCGAGTGTTAAGGTCGATAATGGCCTCGCCAGAGTTAATGGTGCTCCGAGTTGGCGGCTATTGGCCCTCTGGCGGCGAGGAGTGGAGGATTAGACAGTACCGAGCGAGAAGGACAGAACGGCAGAGTGTTGGGGTCCGCATGGTCCTAACTGTGCATTTAATAATTTTAGCACTCTGTGGTTGTGGACTGATGGTGAACCGAGACGCTTGGGAATTCAACGCTGCTGTGGAACGATAATCCGTGGGCTCTGTAATTGTATGCACGCAATTACGGCCAGCTGTGGCCGATGTCGTTTGTGGGTGTTTTGCCATGGCAGATAAACAAGGCAGCGTGGGCCCAACCTTAACACGCTGTGCTGTAGCAGGTTCGCCCACAACAAGAATGTCACGATATTTGAGAAGAAAATAGTGGAATACGGTACGTGTATTAACCTTCAGTGACTTCTGCAGTGTTAGTTTGCTTAACTGTGTGGAGATTGAGCAGTAACTGTCAGTTTTCAAAGGAACTGACGATTGTGTAAAAGTGTGGCCAATACCGCATGGGCGTTGTCATAAAGTTATTATATTTCTTATTTGTGAACATAATTTTATCAGGACTACTCATTGGATAGTGTGAGTGTGTAGGTTGCTATTCTGTCATTCTGCGCAATGGATTAATCTGAGATGTACCCTTTACCCTGTGGCTCCTGCAAGGCTACTACAGAAGTCAGACAGAGGCTCCTAACGTTCTAAAGAGAAATGCCTGAAAAACTTTCAGCAATAAATATCTCCTGGAGTCGTCTGCTGTAAGGAAATGACACAAAAAATCACAAAATTTCTTACGTAATTAGTGGGATACTGGGGTACTGGAGTAGTGATACTTAGTGTAAGAAAAACATGAATCTAATGAAAATTATTATTTATTTTGCAAAAATTCTAAGAAATCACAATGGCACTTTTAATTATGAATTGAACAAGTTATATCCTGGTTCTTTTCGGACTGTGAAGTTACCTCTCAAGGATAAGATTCGCTAATAAAATTTCTATACAAAGTGTAAGATTGTTATTGACTTGGCAGAATGGCTGAGAGCCGCACCTACTCAACTTGAATAATCATCCTTTAGAATGTTGCTAGGTACGGTCGACGCTGTCGCCTGTGAAATGCAGTGAAGGGTACTGTTGTGGAGGAAATATGGGGCTCGCAATAGCTGTAGCACACAATACCGTAAACAGCGATGACTGCTGTCTGCGCTGCTCACTGCTGACAAATAAGATAACTCTCGTTCTATCTGGATTGACCTTTGCCAATCAAACTCTCCCTATGCCTTGATGAAGTCAAGGACTCCTATTCGCCCCTAGTCTAACTATTGGCGTGGTACACTGGTCAGATAACCAGTCCACCGCGATGTCACTCAAAATTCGCTTGCAGGCATTTAACTATAACTCTGTCCGTTCACACTGCACAATAAGTGTGTCGGCCAACACAGTGAACAACGCTTAATTGCAAGGACTCAATATAGAGTCGCATTTCGATTCGCTCTCGACAGAGGTGCTTTCCCAGTGAAGTACTGAGGAGAGACTTGTTCCTCGCTCTTTGAGTACACGTACGAGTGCACACGCTCTTTATGTGTTCTCGCTCCAAGAGTGACAACGGAACGGCCCCTCTCCATGCCAGATGTGAAGGGGTACATCTTTCAGTCTCTTCCATTACTCCTTCAGCTCAAGGCGTCAGAATATCGTCTGCCAATCAGCGTTGCTCTCCTAAAACGCGCAGTGGTTAGCACACTGGACTCGCATTCGGGAGGACGATGGTTCAATCCTGTCTCCGGCCATCCTGATTTAGGTTTTCCGTGATTTCCCTAAATCACTTCAGGCAAATGCCGGGATGGTTCCTTTGAAAGGGCACGTCCGATTTCCTTCCCCATCCTTCCCTCACCTGAGCTTGCACTCCATCTCTAATGACCTCGTTGTCGACGGGACATTAAACACTAATCTCCTCCTCCTCTCCTAAAACGGGATAATGACGTTTTGTTTAAGGCGACCAATACGGAAATCTGTAGCGTAGGTGTTTGGAGTTTGCTGTCTCCCTGTGAAAATCTCTGAAACTGCGTGCTATGTGTAAAGAATGCGCAGGCTGGCTGCTCCCATACAATGTAGCGGAATTTGCTTTTACGCTGAACATGGGGTCGTTCCTCCTTTTACTCGGGCAACCGCTGTCTACTCTATGGGCGGTCACTGGCCGACATACAGGGTGTTTCAAAAATGACCGGTATATTTGAAACGGTAATAAAAACTAAACGAGCAGCGATAGAAATACACCGTTTGATGCAATATGCTTGGGACAACAGTACATTTTCAGGCAGACAAACTTTCGAAATTACAGTAGTTACAATTGTCAACAACAGATGGCGCTGCGGTCTGGGAAACTCATTAGTACGATATTTTCCACATATCCACCATGCGTAGCAATAATATGGCGTAGTCTCTGAATGAAATTACCCGAAACCTTTGACAATGTGTCTGGTGGAATGGCTTCACATGCAGATCAGATGTACTGCTTCAGCTGTTCAATTGTTTCTGGATTCTGGCGGTACACCTGGTCTTTCAAGTGTCCCCACAGAAAGAAGTCACAGGGGTTCATGTCTGGCGAATAGGGAGGCCAATCCACGCCGCCTCCCGTATGTTTCGGATAGCCCAAAGCAATCACACGATCATCAAAGTATTCATTCAGGAAATTAAAGACGTCGGCTGTGCGATGTGGCCGGGCACCATCTTGCATAAACCATGAGGTGTTCACATTGTCGTCTAAGGCAGTTTGTACCGCCACAAATTCATGAAGAATGTCCAGATAGCGTGATGCAGTAATCGTTTCGGATCTGAAATATGGGCCAATGATTCCTTTGGAAGAAATGGCGGCCCAGACCAGTAATTTTTGAGGATGCAGGGACGATGGGACTGCAACATGGCGCTTTTCGGTTCCCCATATGCGCCAGTTCTGTTTATTGATGAAGCCGTCCAGGTAAAAATAAGCTTTGTCAGTAAACCAAATGCTGCCCACATGCATATCGCTGTCATCAATCCTGTGCACTATATCGTTAGCGAATGTCTCTCATGCAGCAATGGTAGCGGCGCTGAGCGGTTGCCGCGTTTGAATTTTGTATGGATAGAGGTGTAAACTCTTGCGTATGAGACGATACGTGGACATTGGCGTCATTTCGACCGCAGCTGCAACACGGCGAATGGAAACCTGAGGCCGCTGTTGGATCACCTGCTGCACTAGCTGCGCGTTGCCCTCTGTGGTTGCCGTAAGCGGTCGCCCTACCTTTCCAGCACGTTCATCCGTCATGTGCCCCGTCCGTTGAAATTTTTCAAACAGATCCTTTATTGTATCGCTTTTCGGTCCTTTGGTTACATTAAACCTCCGTTGAAAACTTCGTCTTGTTGCAACAACACTGTGTTCTAGGTGGTGGAATTCCAACACCAGAAAAATCCTCTGTTCTAAGGAATAAACCATGTTGTCCACAGCACACTTGCACGTTGTGAACAGCACACGCTTACAGCAGAAAGACGACGTACAGAATGGCGCACCCACAGACTGCGTTGTCTTCTATATCTTTCACATCACTTGCAGCGCCATCTGTTGTTGAAAATTGTATCTACTGTAATTTCTAAAGTTTGTCCGCCTGAAAATGTACTGTTGTCCCAAGCATATTGCAACAAACGGTGTATTTCTATCGCTGCTCGTTTAGTTTTTATTACCGTTTCAAATATACCGGTCATTTTTGAAACACCCTGTAGATAGGCTGGGTCGTCCTCTGAAGGGACCGGCCCCCTGGCGTGCAGTCTGCCTCTCTTGAGCTAAAGGCTCCTGTGACCGTCATGTCTCGAATGTATGTGTGTACGCCAGCCTCCAGCATTTCAACCACAGTGCGCTTACTTGTTATTTGCACATCGTTTACATGAATTCATACAACATTGAATTTATCTTATTGCGTTTGGGTTCGAATGAAGCGTCTTGATGTGCGGAATATGATTGTGAGGGCAGAATATGTAAGCGATGAAGGTCAGGAGACCATGACGTCTTACAATAGATTTGAAATTCAGTTCTGCGCTGTAGTTCAGCGGGTTAGAAATACTGGAATTTAATATATCCACTAACTGTGAGTTTAGTATACGTTTTTATATCGGCATGTTAAATGAAAGTTAATTTTGAAGCTTGAAAGGTACCTTTCTACCATTACTATTCTGTAAGTTTTTATTTGGAAGTGATGTTGTTTGCAACTGTTATTGGTTGAGAATTTATTACCCAAAGGAACAGTTATTTAATCAGTCTTTTATGAAGTGTTTTAAGACTTGTTGTTGTTGTTGGTGAACTATTACTAGTAAAGTAAGTAAATTAGTAATGTTGTGTAAGCAGTTATTGAAGGCACCTATCTCCATTAGACAATAAACCATGGCCAGTTTGGTACGGGCATTGACGCAACATTAGGGAACTAGAAGCTATTTGCTAAGTTGTGGCAACGCTAATCCTGCTGTTTGTTGTTATTGCTGAAGTGTCTAGTCGCCCCTAAAATAGCAACTCTGCACAGTACTTGATTGAGAAGTAACGGCTCCAGTCTCCTAAACTGACGTAAAGCCGGGAGAGCGGTGTGTTGATCACATTCCCTTGTATCTCCGCATGCAGTGACGTCTGTGGGCTGATGAAGACACGATGGCCGGTCGGTACCGTTGGGCCTTCATGGCCTATTGGGAGGAGGTTAGTTTAGTTCTGTTTTAAGTTGCGTGAGCGTTCTAAGCAGATGAAGATCTTGCTTTAGTGAACAATAGTCTGACTTTCAATAATTATTTGTTGTCGAATTTCCCTCATGAAAGCGGGAATTAAAAGTCCGTGGAGCAGCCGCTTTAACCAAATACCTCTGGTCTGTGATTGCGTTAGTACCAATACGTTTGCGTCGTACTGCCGATCAAGCGTTTACTCTACGCTGAAACGAACTACTGCTGGTAAATTATTCAAACTAGAACAGCATTATGGACATATGTGCCATAGAAATTAACAAACAATGAAGCAAATTTTCTCATTTCCTCAAGCGGTTTCTTTGTACGCAAGCTGAGCACCAGATCAGTGGTCTTGGAGCGGGTAGGAGGTTTACGTAGAAAACGAATTTAGTAAAGGAAAGTCACTCCACTAAATTGGGAATTACAGGTGCGTGAATGTCTAAATTAATGTCTTTATATCACTAGCCACCGATCGTTATGTGGTTTCGAGTAAAGAAATTAACTGACATTTCTGTTTTTCTTGTTTGTCTGTCACATGTCTGTTTTTCTTGTTTGTCTAATGAATGATGGAAGAGATAATCATTATTCAAGGTTTAAGATAAAGAACTTATGTGAAAGTCGAACAAAAATTACCTTTGGAAACAATGAGGGCAACTGTTGTAGTTAGTCGTTAAGAATGATGGAACAAAGGGTCCTGTTTTTCCTTGTGCAAACAATCGACAACTTGGCCTAGTGACCTTATGTTAACAGACCAGCGTAATTGTTGACCCTTAACGGAATTAAACTGGTCATTTGTGGTCTTAGTTACGTTTACACTAGTCTAAACTATGGCCACCATCGGCCAAATTGCACATTCCCAGTCACCCCTATAGCCGATTCACAATTGACGGACATAGCCACCACCTTTGCGAGATTGGCAATAATAATACGTAATAGCCAGCACTACAGCATGACAACACACCAATAATCTATCCATGGCAGCAAAGTATCAAATCAGTTTGGATATGTATTGCAGATGCTATCCAGGCCATTAAAACTGCTTTTCCATACATTTCTACCATTAAAGATTCCCAGTTTCACCCAACTTGTACAGTGTCCCCTGTACTCCTTCTTTGTGCTTGGTGACGTAGTTACTCAGGTACTTTGGCTGGAGTGTCGGGGTAGCACGTACCCTCCAATATGTACAGGATGTGTATACTGTTGGGTGATTGTCTTATTGTGAGGTAGTAACAATAGAAATAGAAGAGCTGTTGACGATAAGAAAATTGTATTTCAAAATTAGGAAGACAAACCTCACTTCAATATCTTAAAGAAAATAGTTTTTAGTGTTGAGAATACATGAAAAGTAGATTAAATTGCCATATAGAGCATTAATCAAATTAGTATTGCACCTTTAATACATTGTTCCTCACATTGTCACACTTTGTCCTTTAAATACAGGCAAAACGATGTTTTCACTGCAGCATCCTGTTTCGCAGGGTGAGTCCAACAATTGCCTTTGACTCTGAGAAGTGACATTCCACTACTTTGCAACACGATGAAACCTTCCCGACTCCTCTATATCTCTTTTGTTGCGCAACCTTCCCTTCTACAATAATGTATCAAACCTTTCCTTAGGATTTCTATCTCTTGCTTAATAATAACAAATGAAATCTTCCCTTTGAAATTAATTCTCTTTCTCAATAATAATAAGTGCAATCTTCGCACACAAATTTAAATGCTGCTTATTAAAAGTGATTTGCTGATTATTTCCACGAAACATAGAATGTTTCGTTGTCGTGGCCCTCAGTCGTTACCTGCAATAACCCAAAACTATTCCTTACCTTTTTATTGTTACTGGATCGCCATCTGACTGCTACATCGAACTGCGACATGAATATACTTACTCTGTTTTAATATACTCTATTAGCTGCTGGTGGGCTGTCATAATAAGTGGGTGCATTTGTTACCAAAGCTGACGTTATTCTTTAATAGCAAATTTGACGTTATTCTTTAATTAATTTGACTGAAGTTACTTAATTCATAGTTAAAATTTATCTTGACAACAATGGTTTTTGGGATGTATTATAATCAGTAATGCAATTTTGCTGGCAAAAATTAATTATATTCTGAAAACGATTCTTCAAACATTTACTGTTGGTAATGAACTGATTTTACAAACGTTCAAATGCGACTTCCTTTTTACAATAATCTTACAACTAGCATTGCGCAAATATACCTTCAGTAGTCTTGAGTTTATCAAAATAATAATAATAATAATAATTCAATAATATTAGTTCCTCTTATGATAATAGTTAGCTGATGTCTCTGTACATCCGTTCTTAATCTCTTGTAAATCATAGCTGGTGGGTGGCAGGCACACCGCTCCTCTCAACCTCTCGCTTCAGACCAACTACGACTCGGTTCACATCTCGCTTACTACTGACTTCCTACGAACGCTAAAGTGCGATCTCTCCCGCCAACAATGCTTTCTGGTGCAGACAATCGCTGCTTCCATTGCAAAATGTATCAATGCGTGGTCTTTCCACCTCTTTTCTTAAAATGTATCCATACGCGGTCACTCCAGCCCTTTTTTAAAATTATATCAATTTGCGGTCTCTCCCGCCAACAATACTTTGGTGCAGACATTCCCTGCCAGCAGGCGTGACCAAGCGGTTCTAAGCGCTTCAGTCTGGAACCGCGCGACCGCTATTGGCGCAGGTTCGAATCCTGCCTCGGGCATGGATGTGTGTGATGTCTTTAGGTTAGTTAGGTTTAAGTAGTTCTAAGTTCTAGGGGACTGATTACCTCAGATTTTAAGTCCCATAGTGCTCAGAGCCATTTTAACCAGACTTACCCTGCTACCACAATTATTTCCAAAATGACAAATATTAATTATTCCTACTTAATTCTATTAATAATATAAACATCTTTCATAAATTGTGATTTGACAGTAGACAATAGAAATATACACGTCTTACAACGATAATTCAAAACACACATGTAGATAATCGGAAATGGGAGACTTTTTAGGACTTTTTTGTTACATGGTGAATAAAAAAACAAAATTGAGATACAGAAGCCTTATTGGTTTTTATACATACATTTACACAAATAAAACAACTTTCTCTTTATGTTAGCTTGGTGTAGTTTACAGCTTACTTTTAACTTACAATTTAAATCTACATCCAATTCAGCTAATTTCTTCTCCAACCATTAATCTGACAAACAGGAAGTCGATCCACGTTCTACTTTTAATACAGATCTACTTTTTTCGTATAAAATAACTCATTTATGTCTTCTGTTCCCTTTTGGAATTACAGTAGATAAGAGTGTTCCTGAGATTTAGTATTTTTTCTTATTTCCTGCATTACACTACTATTAAGATATTCAACATCTACCTCGGTGCACGTTGGCAGCTTTTCCACCCCCATTTGTTGCGAAATTTCCGTATTAAACTACAGTTTGTAGCTCTTGCAAACAAAAGCCCATTAAATTAAGTTATTCCATCTGCAAGTGTCTCTTCTGACGCAAGGTGAACAATACCTGTCGACCACATTTAGACAAAATGTAACCATGCTTTTTAAGCTGATTCGCATGGGATTGGATGTTCATAAACAAGTTTTCCTGTCCTTTAATACAGTAAATATCCATTTAAAATTGAGTTTTGTGGGCGCTCCAACATCTGACCCCTTTCCACCAGTACTTGCAGTGAATGTTATTTTGTGTACCTCACTCATATCAAGATTTTTCCATAAACTACGTTTAAAGTAAAAGGTGAACGTTGCTGTTCCAGCCTATCGACAAGCGCCGGCATGAAGATGAAGAACGCAAGAGTAGAGAAGGCTGTGAGACGACGTCAGCCAATAGCCCACTGACTAGGATCGCACCACGACAGGGCCGGCCTCTACAAGAAGAGAATATAAGCGCAGCTCCTGCCAGCCTCGGGCTCACAGTACTAAGGAGCACTACGACAGCAGTTATTAGCAATCCATATTCATTGCTAGTATGGAAATAGTATATAGAGAAAGACAATGGCTGCCTGTCGCCTATCGCTTGCGACACGTTCTTGTGATACGAAGTCTTGCCTATCTTTTTTGTTGTAGTAAAAACTATTAATGTGATTTGCTTGAATTGCTGCATTCCCGGAATGCAACATCCTTTAGCCACCGCAAACGAGACGAGTCGGCGGGACCCCACAGTTGACTGCACATCTGGAGCTTTATCCTTTTCCCTTCTTTTAGACCTCAGTCTTATGACTGGTTTAACGTGGCCTACCACGAAATTCTCTCCTGTGGCAACCTTCTCATCTCAGAATAGGAACTGCAACCTACATCCTCAAATATTTGCTCAAGTTATTCCAATATACGTCTTCGTTAGAGCTTTTACCTCCAGAAGCTCCCTGTAGTACCATGGAAGGTATTCCCTGATGCCTTAACAGATATCCTGTCAACCTGTTCTTTTTTCCTTTCGGTGGTTTCCATATAATCCTTTCCTCGCCGATTCTGCAGAGAACCTCCTCATTCTATACCTTATCAGTCCATCCAGATCGTGTGCACCACATCTCAAATGCTTCGATTCTCTTCTGTTATGGATTGCCCGCAATTTTTCTTTTCACTACCATAAAAGCTATGCTCCAAACGTACGTTCTCAGAAATTTCTTCCTCGAATTAATGCCTATGTTTGATACTAGTAAACTTCTTCAATCCATAATCTGTACTCATTACATCGCTCATTCCTTTCAACAGAGTCTGTAATTCATCTTCACTTTCACTCAGGATAGCATTATCATAAGAATGTCATATCAGTGATACCCTTTCACCTAGAATTTTAATCCCGCTCAGGAAATTTTCAGTTTCGTCATTGCTTCTTCGCTCTGCAGATTGAGCAGTATGAACGAAAGATTACATCAATAGCTTACACTCTTTTTAATCCGAGCACTTCAATCTTGGTCTACCAACCTAATTGTTCTCGTTTGGCTCTTGTACGTACTGTATACTGTCCCTCTTTCCCTATACATGCCTCCATGTTCCTCGGAATTTCGAACATTTTGCACTATTTTATATTGTCTAACGCGTCCGTCACATCCTAGAAACGTGATCTGATTTTCTTTCAGTCTTGCTTCCATTATCAACCGCAATGTCAGAACTGCCTCCCTCATATCTTTACCTTTCCTGCAGCCAAACTACTCATCATCTGACACATTCAGTTTCCTTTTCTATCTTCATATGCCTTGTTTACTGATTATGCGGTAATTGTCGCATTTGACGGCTATTTCCATCTTTAGAATTGTGCGGATGACATTTTCCTGACAATCTGATGGTATATCGACAGTCTCATACATTCTGCATACCAACGTGAACTTCAGAAATTCTGATGGAATGTTATCTATTCCTTCTGCCTAATTTGCTCTTACCTCGTTGAAAGCTCTTTTACATTCTGGTTCTAATATTGAATCCCTTATCTCTTCCCTGTCAACTTCTGCTTCTTCTTCTGTCACGTCCTCAGACAAATCCTCCTCCTCTTACGGATCTTCAGTGTACTCTTTCCACCTATCCGCTCTCTCCTCTGCATTTAACAGTGGAATTACCACTGCATTCTTAATGTTAGCGCCCTTGCTTTTAATTTAATTGAAGGTTCTTTTGAGTTTCCTGTATGCTGTGCTTTCGATAATCATTTCTTTTTCTCTACTTTTGGCGTTGAACCTTAGTTTCCCTGCTTTTCCTATTCATGTCATTCCTAAGTAACTCCTATTTCATTGTCCCTCTTTTGTCTTTCGTGGATAAAATGAAGCATTTCTTCTGTTATCCATGGTTTCTTCGCAGATGCCTTTCTTCTGCCTACGGTATGTCCATTATTATTCAAGTAAACTGCCTACTATGTTATTCATTATCACGGTACCTACAGCGTAAGACAACTTCCAGCGTGTCTCTTCATTCCTTAGTACTTCTGTATCCCACTTCCTTCTGCACTGAGTCTTCCTGATTAGTCTCTTAAACTTCAGGCTACTTTTCATCATTGCTACATTGTATTCTGAATGTATATCTGCTACTGGGAATGCCTTACAGTCCAAAATATGATTTCGGAACCTCTGTCCAACTATGATGTAATCTAACTGGAGTCTTGCCGTATCTCCCAACGTTTTCCAAGTTTATCTTTTTCTATAGCGATTCTTGAACGGAGTATTCGCTGTTACTAGCTGAAATTTATTGCTTAACTCAATTAGTCTTCCTCCTCTGTGGTTTCTACCAGGCCCATATCCTCTGTTGTTGTTGTTGTGGTCTTCAGTCCTGTGACTGGTTTGATGCAGCTCTCCATGCTACTCTATCCTGTGCAAGCTTTTTCATCTCCCAGTACCTACTGCAACCTACATCCTTCTGAATCTGCTTAGTGTATTCATCTCTTGGTCTCCCTCTACGATTTTTACCCTCAACGCTGCCCTCCAATACTAAATTGGTGATCCCTTGATGCCTCAGAACATAGTAACCCTTAATTCCCCATCCGAATTGCAGTCCTCCATGACTATTAGATTCTTATCTCCCTCTATGTACTGAATTACCCGTTTAGTATCCTCATATTTACCGTGGCTCTTCACTTTCAACTTGCTAAAACATCATTGTCGGTGTTGTTTTCCGGTCGATTCTAATGAGAACAACTCTATCAGCCGGCCGCTGTGGCCTAGCGGTTCTAGGCGCTTCAGTCCGGAACCGCTCTGCTGGTATGGTCGCAGGTTCCAATCCTGCCTCGGGCATGGATGTGTGTGATGTCCTTAGGTTACCTAGGTTTAAGTAGTTCTAAGTCTAGGTGACTGATAATCTCAGATATTAAGTCCCATAGTGCTTAGAGCCATTGGAAGCAACTCTATCAGCGATCTGTTCACAGTTACTCACTTTCTGCCCTACCTTCCTATTTGAAATGAATCCTATTCCCCTTATAGCCATTTTCTGCTGCTGTTGATTTTACCCTATACTCATATGACAAGAAATCATTTTCTTCTTCTCATTTCACTGCACTTACCCCCACTATATCTAGACAGAGCGTTAGCATTTAATTTTTCAAAATTTAGCTTCCTTACCATGTTTAAACTCCCGACAATCCACACTCCGATGTATAGAACGTTACCCTTTTGTTGGTTATTCAATCTTCTCCTCATGATCACCTCTCCTTGACAGCCCCCTCCCAGAGATCCGAATGCGAGGCTAATCCGGCATCTGTTATCAATAGAGACATTATCATGACACTTATATAACTGTATGCCACAAGTGTTGTGGATAAACATTATGTGTCTTTAATTCTGTGGTTTCCGTTGTCTTCTGGATCCTCACGATGTTGGTCGCTGCTGATTCTAACAATTTAGGGATAGATTCCCAGCCCCAGAGAAAGAGAGTGCCATGAACGTCTGTCCCTTCCTTCAAACTCCTTGACGAGGCCATCGCCAAAACGAGGGTGCACCTCTTCAGGCTTTGGCGCCTATCTATGCCTATCCCAAAACAACTAACATATTACTAAGAGGGGAGTAGGACAGGAAGAGAGTGACGGAAGAGAATACACATGGGGTAATGGAAATGGAAAGAGGCATTTTTGCCTCTTTTTACTCCTTTTTCATTTTTACCTTTCCAAATTTTTTAAATTTTATGTACCAGAACTCCGGGAGTCGCTTGCGCCTTCGGATGGTGGCACATCCAAGCGTGTCGCCTCGAAATTTTTATGGTGACCCCCATTGGAATTCGTAGGGAGCATCATGTCGGCAAAATAAGCATCACCATCTCGTGGCTTGGACGATCCGGAAGGAAGGCGTCTCATGAAAAGCAGTCTATAGAGAATTGGAAAAAAAGTTATTGTATCTGGCTATGCGAACAAGTGCACAGTATCGATCATTAATGTACGTCCAATAACTGTATGGGCGATTATAGAATTCACATAGCTTCTTTTCCTTACGGGGTAATGAATCACGTCCGGGAAAGCAAGATGAGGAGGCGTCTGTTGGGTAAAGAATGCCAGATACGAAATGTGAGCCTTCAGACGTCATCCAACGGACGACATGAGAATCGGTGGGTATCTGCGTCGTCCACACCACAGTGAACACACAGCGGTGCGTCAGTGTGACGGCTGCGGCGCTAACGAGACTGGTATACCGGCCGGCCGGAGTGGCTGAGCGGTTTTCGGTGCTACAGTCTGGAACCGCGCGACCGCTATGGTCACAGGTTCGAATCCTGCCTCGGTCATGGATTTGTGTGATGTCCTTAGGTTAGTTAGGTTTAACTATTTCTAAGTTCTAATGGGTTGATGACCTAAGATGTTAAGTCCCATAGTGCTCAGAGCCATTTGAACCACTTTGAACTGGTTTAACTGTTTGCCGTTGGCAGTGATATACCAGGCCGTTTGGACGCTGGTGTCGAGAAAGCTTGAGTGCACCGCTTTCCACACATGACGCCATATGATCTGGGGAACATGCATTCGATGGAATTGTGGCACCGATGTATTTGGAATGTGTGGTGTACGGTCTTTGTCTGGAGTATTCGTGGAAGTGGTAACGACTGGAAGATGTAACTCCGTTAAAGAAAGAAAAAACGAAAGTAATAAAAGGGGGTGGAATGTCTGATAACATGGTTAGGGCTCACTCGGAGACTGGCACATATTCATGTAAATCAATCCAGTGAGGCTCGTCGGGCAACAGCGCCGGACATTCAGCTCAGAGCTAACAAAATGCGTCTTAGCTCTGTCCGACACATGATATAAGTCAACCTCACCATCTTCCCATGGGAGGGCAAGGGAGGCACATTGAACTTACAGTACAGATAAAGGATCCCATCGCCTTCAGCACACGATGGGTGACAGTAATCGGGTCTATCAACACTTGGGCCACGTGAGGGATGGGAAATGTATACATTCACGTATCGTACATACTGTACTGTGTCAGGGGTCTATGCTGATGATCAGTGAGGCCAGCACTAATTGTTTGGTTTGTTGGCACAGAACGACGGAGGCCATTCGTAAAATCAATGCCCAAGCAAGGGACGGTGGTGGCCACACTCAAACGAACCACACATCTCTCCTTACCTATGAGCAGAAACTGCGATTTGGGAACGTTAAGAGAACCGCCCAATGCTTCACCATATGTCACCACCCAGGTGAGATCCACACGTCTTCACTGTGTAGGTAGAGGACGAGATCATCAGTATAGGCCGTACAACACAAGTAGTAACCATGCAATGACAGGTTCATCAGGCGTTGGCGAAGTCCCTGGAGTAGGGGTTCTAACGCCAAAACATACAATGTTGTGAAAAGTGGGCAACCCTGTCTGACGGAGCGCTCATTCACTAGAGGCTCCACTACAGGTAATTCTCCAAGTCACGTCGCTCAAGAGGCGCATTACCACTGTTTGTATATGACTTGGAAGAAAACATGTGCTGGAGGACCATGTTCAGGAAGTTGTAATCGACATGGTCAAAAGCCTGATGGAAGTCGAGTGATGCCAATGCACCAAGTAGATGTCGCGACCTGATGAGTGCAGTCATTTCCCTGTAAAGACGAAGGGCTGTATGGAAACCCAGAATCTACTCTGTAGGAATCAACATGGATTCCGGAAACAGCTATGATGTGAGCCCCAACTCGCTTTATTTGTTCATGAGACCCAGAAAACATTAGATACAGGCTCCCAGGTAGGTGCCATTTTCCTTGACTTCCGGAAGGCGTTCTATACAGTTCCGCACTGTCGCCTGATAAACAAAGTAAGAGCCTACCGAATGTCAGACCAGCTGTGTGGCTAGATTGAAGAGTTTTTAGCAAACAGAACACAGCATATTGTTCTCAATGGAGAGACGTCTACAGACGATAAAGTAACCTCTGGCGTGCCACAGGGGAGTGTTATGGGACCATTGCTTTTCACAATATATATAAATGACCTAGTAGATAGCGTCGGAAGTTCCATGCGGCTTTTCGCGGATGATGCTGTAGTATACAGAGAAGTTGCAGCATTAGAAAATTGTAGCGAAATGCAGGAAGATCTGCAGCGGATAGGCACTTGGTGCAGGGAGTGGCAACTGGCTCTTAACATACACAAATGTAATGTATTGCGAATACATAGAAAGAAGGATCCTTTATTGTATGATTATATGATAGCGGAACAAACGCTGGTAGCAGTTACTTCTGTAAAATATCTGGGAGTATGCGTGCGGAACGATTTGAAGTGGAATGATCATATAAAATTAATTGTTGATAAGGCAGGTGCCAGGTTGAGATTCATTGGGAGAGTCCTTGGAAAATGTAGTCCATCAACAAAGGAGGTGGCTTACAAAACACTCGTTCGACCTATCTTGAGTATTGCTCACCAGTGTGGGATCCGTACCAGGTCGGGTTGGCGGAGGAGATAGAGAAGATCCAAATGCGACGCGTTTCGTCATGGGGTTATTTGGTAACCGTGATAGCGTTACGGAGATGTTTAGCAAACTCAAGTGGCAGACTCTGCAAGAGAGGCGCTCTGCATCGCGGTTTAGCCTGCTGTACAGGTTTCGAGAGGGTGCGTTTCTGGATGAGGTATCGAATATATTGCTTCCCCCTACTTATACCACCCGAGGAGATCACGAATGTAAAATTAGAGAGATTCGAGCGAGCACGGAGATTTGTCGGCAGTCGCTCTTCCCGCGAACCATACGTGATTGGAACAGGAAAGGGAGGTAATGACAGTGGCACATAGATGTAGATGTAGATGTAGAATATTGTTGTCACATTTTTAGGAAGTTTGATTGAGGGATGTGGCGTATTGCACTGCAGTCTTCAGTTGTGATGTCAAGAAATTGGTGAAACTTTTCATGTCTCTGTTGAGTAGAGTGATGGGCCAATAATCATAGATCTGTGATCGCACTTGCCGTTCGGGGACTGGAGCAATGGTTCTATCATGAAAGTCGGCTGGGATCGTCATTGTTGGAGACATCAGTTCACGACAGATGGATGTCCAAGTAGGTACCAACAAATTCGAGGGGGAGGCCGTCAGGACCAGGGGACTTACTGGTGGCTCCTGCCTTGATAGCATGTAGGATTCATTTGTGGTCAGATTTTCCTGAAATTCTTGAGACATGTCCTCCAGTACTTTGTTTACAGTGACTCCTCAACTAAGGTCAGGTGATATGGGATGGCTGTGTACAGCCGGGTAAAATGGGACTGGAAAGCTGACCAATGGCACATTGCATATTATATCGTCGTTCTTTCACAATGGAGAGGTTGTGTAAGAGTGCTCGACGACGACACCAGGATTCTGTGAGGAAGTCTGTGGTCTGGATGTGATACCTAAGAGTCCCTTCCAACTACTGTCGTATGAGTGGAGTGATCTGCATCTTAGTGTGATGCAGTATCACCTGATGGCCAAGAGAGAGTGCTATCAAAGTGCAGTCCCACAGGATTTCGTAATTTTAGTCCATGGTGCTCACATGCCAAGCCTTGGCGTCTTTGCCCATATCCCATCAGTGCCGTGCATAAAGCCAGTTTCGCAGATGATAGTCACGAGGACAGGGTGAATGAATAGGCAGGACAACGTCGAAGCCAGACAGCCCAAACGTCTTCAACAATCTGTCGTCAGTCAGGTACAGTCAAGTGGGCAACGTTTAATTTCCACAGACCACGACTGTGCCATATCCATTTGCTGGTGAGAGCGATATTGCAGATGCATGCCCCATGGTCGAAGAAGGCCAGAGGCCAAACTACGACATGTAGAATGTCTCCAGCAAGGGAACGTGTGAGGTGAAGTAGGTCAAGATGACTGGACAAGTGCTCCATGTAGTATGTGAAAACAGCATGGGTGTCATGCAAATTCATCCCTGTGTTGATCAGTTGTAGTCAGTCGTTGATAACAGAGAGGGCAGGGAATGCAATGGGAGTTGATCAGTGTGCTCTTGGGTGAAGTCCTCGCTGAGGACCATATCATCCAGGGGATTCCTAAAAAAGTGGGCATACTTCTAGCATTAGGAAGGTACACTGCATCTTGGGAGCCATGCACAGAGGAGGATGGTCATTCTGCTACTGTTGTTGGAAATACGGGACATGGGTACCTTGAATGCATCGGGAACGAAGAAATCAGCGACGATCACTTCTTGGAGGACGGCAATGTCGACATCAGCAATGTAAATGGTCTCTCTGAACATTGCCAGTTTGTGTGGAGCCAGAATCGTGTCCAGATTAATCTATGAGATGCAGTAGTGTTCTTTACGTGCCCACTCTATTGGCACTGAGTGCTCTTTGGGCATAACAGGATGAAGTGGAACACATGGACAAGCCACTGTGCTCGAAATGATTGGAAGTTGCGTCGGGTGCTACCGTGGTGCACTCCCTGCTCTGTCGTGACATTGTCAGCTCAGGAAATCAAATCTTATGGCAATAACTGCCACGTCCATCGAGGGCTAGTGGTGGTGACGCTGCCATGGTAGGATCTGGGCAACCTCCCTTCTTAGGATCCTTCATTGTCGGTCGATATCGCAAGTAGGGGAAAGCACGCTACTCGGCTGGAACATGGGGAGCGGCCGCTCGTGCCGTCAGGGCGCTCAAAGGAAGAGCACTGTCTGGTATCTGGTCCAGTACCCATGATGACATAAGATGGAGGGTGTCGTTGGAGGGCGTTCGACTTCGCTTGTTTCTTTTTGGGGTGACTGCTGCTCCTGGAGGTGGTTTTCCATGTCGGAATGTGGCCATTCGCCGTCCGACGTCTTGCCCATCTGAAGGAAAGCAGAGATAGGCACGTTTGACGTACATCGTGGTGGGCGGGCCGTTTACGCACTCTGTAAAGTTGCTGCTCTCATCGCCGTCAAAGGAAATGGTGCCGGTGAGGTGTCAGCCACACCGTAGTTCCAGAGTGGGTGTTGGCAGGAGAACAGAACCATCCTAAGGTGAAGCATCTGGATTGCGCACAGACGAGGCATAGGTATCTGGCAAAGAAGTGACCGTTGCTTAGGGGATCTGCGTCACCGACTCTGCGGGGTCTGGAGCAAACAGTAATGGAGATGATCGGACCTAATATGGGCCTCTTGTCCTCAATCTGCACATGTGTGGTTGGGCATCACGTTTGACGATAGCTCACACACAACGTATCAGTAGACAGTATGGTACCTGTTTGGATAGTTCAGTCTTGATCTGAGTGACACCATTTTACACGTGGTATGTCGTGAGCGTCTGCCACGTGGTCCACAACAACGATGCTGTAGTGCTTGAAGGCTTCATCAACCACACCTTGGGGCACCTCGAAAGGGAGCTCAAATACTCGCATTGTTCGAAGGTCGAAACCAGCGCCATCTGCCGTCACCTCCCCCCCCCCCCCCCCCCCTGAAATGCTAGTCAGAATTTTCATCCGTGTGCAAGTTGTCGTACTACGTCAGCGTATGCTTCATCCGTTGTCATTTTAATGAACATGATGGTGCCAGTGATAGAGAAGTGAATATCTATCACTTCTTGTAGGTCCAGGCTTAGCTCTTTGTGAATGAATTATTCGATTTGATAAGTGCGTTCGACTTAGAATGCAATCTCCAGTGTCCCTGGCCGGTAAGAGTGCGCCTTGGAGAACAATACTGATGGATGCTATACATCACAAATACCGCGACTGCTTTAGTGGAGCGCGGAGCAGGTCCACAAGGGACCACGGCCGAAACCCGACTGAGAGACCACTGGTGCGCACCATTGAGCATTAGACCACATAAACTACAGCTGATGAGCGTTGCATTCATATAAGTACAAGTAATAGAACAAAGTTCCTCGCCTCCTTGCATCGTCAGTCTACAGCATAGGATGTCTACTCTTAAAATATTTTTCTGATGCCTTCGTCTTCTACAAGGCAGTCTCCGTGCATAAATCCCACAATGAGTTTAATCTTTTGTGTGTCATTCCAGCTGTTGGGCATGACAAAAAATACAACCGAATGTGTATCACATCGTCCTGGTTGAAATGATGCAAATCATATTTGTCACATCTTGGTTTCCCCCATAGAATACGGGACTACTATAAATGATTCATTCGTTTTCAGCGTTCTATATTTTTCAAATAATTATATATACAAATATTGTTGATGCATGAATAGAGCCTTAACTCATGATATCTGCATTTGATATTCCACAGCTGGCCGGTGTGGCCGAGTGGTTCTAGGTGCTTCCATCTGGAACCGCGCGACTGCAACGGTCGCAGGTTCGAATCCTGCCTCGGGGATGGATGTGTGTGATGTCCTTAGGTTAGTTAGGTTTAAATAGTGCTACGTTCTAGGTGACTGATGACCTCAGATGTTAAGTCCATAATGCTCAGAGCCATTTTTTGAATTCCACAAACGTTCTATGACTGTTCCTCTGGTCACATTCATCAATTTTTTCCATACCTTATGTAGTAACATCCTCTCAAAGGTCATCACAGCAGCAGTGATTCAGTCTCTGAGCTGTTCCAGTGTTGTTGGCAGTGTGATCCGTCGATCAGTGCATCAAGACTGACCAATCTCTGCACTGTTCTGTGCTTTCGCCATGGAACCATTGCTCTGTGGCCTCCGTCAACGCCTCTCTGGGCATCTGTGGGTGACCAAGTATTCAGCTGCACTGCTTATGCAGACAATCTTGTCGTCGTGCAGTGGTCAGGGAGTCACTGTCACAGGCTACCACCTACGCCAAAGCTTCACGTAGCTGCTTTAACGTCCACAGATAGAGCGCCATGGGTATAGTTACGGGGCTTCCGGCGGACAGCGCCGCTCCTTTGCTTGTAGCTGATACTATCCGATGCTTAGGAATTGATTTCACAAGTGATCCGTGGCGCGCGATTGCCCATAGCTGCCGGCACCTAATCTCCCAAATAGGAGCTGGGCTCTTAAATCACCGTTTACTTGCACTCAGTCTTCTGCAATGGAGACGGTACGTAAATACCCCCACGTGGCACAGATCTTTCTTGTTTTGCCATCCATGGCCCACCGCAGGCTGCCGGGATTGGGTTCATTTGTTTGCCAAGGCTTGCTGTTCAAGATAAGGTATGACACTCTCACGCCGCCCCTGCTGGGTTGGCTTAGGTTTGTATCATGTGCCTGACGGAGGAATAGCCCTTTTCGTTAGCTCTCACATGGCGTTGTGGCTCTGTAGTCCTAAATGCCCTACCAGCCTACTGCTGGAGGCACCACATACTCTCTCAGCACCTATCCCGCTTTCGGACATCATGCCGCCCTTCTTATCCTCCCCTACTTTTTCCTCTATCTCAGCTACGTCCGTACTACGATAATGTCAGCGCAATTGACATCTACGAAGGCTATCTACGGATTTCTTCAGCAGCACAGGTCATCCAAAGTGGTTTAGGGGAATCATCCCAACGCAGACTGGCGTGCTGCTTGGCGATCAGTGTGCGCTCCTTATCTTGACGCTTATGACCAGTCTGCATAGTACCTTACTGTCAATGGGAAACAAATACGTTGGTCACATCTTCATGGGATTCATCTCGCAGGCATCCACGTTGTGGGATGTTTCGGACACAGACGAGCACCACCTGGTGTGCAGATCAGCAGAAGATGTTTGGTTATTGATGCGACAGATTTTGTCCCTAGTTACCCGTACGACTTCTCATCAGATACATACTCAGTTGCTCCTTTTCGAGGGCGCGGGATACTTCCCGCAAGCGAAGATGAACTCTGTGAAGTGGATTTGTGGACTCGCAGCTAACAACTTGATTTTTGTCAGTTCCTTAATGAACGCCATTATGCAGTTGTCCGTAATCCTAAATACAGACAATTTTTCTCCAGTTTCCTTTGCAGTGTCGCCCTTAACCTAACCCAGGGCTGGGGCTTTCCTGTCATGAAAAGTTGATCACCGCCTGTTCCACACTGAACTATTGTGTCGTCATCGGAACGTTCTTCTCCGAAAAACTACACGTCGTTAGCCTCAAAGAATCTAACGTTGTGCTGCGCCCTAGTCTTCGCGGCGCCGGTTTAACGCCGTTCTGGTTGATTTTAAAGTTGATTAAAGAAGAGTAAAATAAATAAAAAGAATTGAAGTTTATTATATCTCTACTCCACATTCCCTATGCTTTCCTTGGTTCGATGGTTCCAGGATGGTGGGAACTGGACATGGTGCCCACGTCTCGGGTTGCTCCAGTCCTCCCCTTTGGGTGCCAGGAAGGCTCAATATATATAAAAGCGGTACCTTTCTCATTTTTTTCTTTTTGGTCGTGATTTTCTAACTGATTTGATGTGGCCCATCGATAATTCCTCTCCTCTGCTAACCTCTTCATCTCAGACCAGCACTTGCAACTTACATCCCCAATTATTTGCTGGACGTATTCCAATCTCTGTCTTTCTCTACAGTTTTTGCCCTCTACATCGCCCTCTAGTCCTATGGAAGAAATTCCCTAATGTCATAACAGATGTGCTATTATCCTGTCCCTTCTCCTTAGCAGTGTTTTCCACATATTCCTTTCCTCTCCGATTCTATGCAGAAACTCCTCATTCCTTACCTTATCAGTCCACCTAATCTTCAACGTTCGTCTGTAGCACAATGTTTCAAATGCTTCGATTCACTTCTATTCTGGTTTTCCCACAGCCCATTTTTCACTACCATACAGTGCTGTACTCCAGACGTATATTTCCAGAAATTTCTTCCTCATGTCAAGGCCAATATTTCATATTGGTAGACTTCTCTTGGGAAAGAGTGCTCTTTCTGAAATTTGGTGTCCTCCTTGCTCCATCCGTCATTGCTTATTTTACCGCCATGGTAGCAAAATTCCTTAACTTCATCTACTTCGTGACCATTAATCCTGATGTTAAGTTTCTCGCTGTTCTCATTTCTACTACTTCTCATTACCTTCGTCTTTCTTTGATTTACTCTTAATCCATACTCTGTACTCATTCCGTTCAGCATGCCATGTAATTCTTCATGACTTTCACTCAGGATAGCAATGTCATCAGTGAATCGTATCATTGATATCCTTTCACCTGAATTTTAATTTCACATCTGTACCTTTCTTTTATTTCCATCGTTGCTTCCTCGATGTACAGATTGAACAGTAGGGGCGAAAGGCTACATCCTTGTCTTACTCACTTTTTAATATGAGCACTTCGTTCTTGGTCGTCCAGTCTTATTATCCCCACTTGGCTCTTGTACACATTCTGTATAAGCCTATAGTTTATCCCTACTTTTCTCAGAATTTCGAATATCTTACACCATTTTACATTGTCGAACGCTTTTTCCAGGTCGACAAATCCTATGAAAGTGTCATGCTTCCAATATTAACAGCAACATCAGAATTGCCTCTCTCGTGCATTTACCTTTCCTAAAGCCAAACTAAGCGTCATCTAGCGCATCCTCAGTTTTCTTTTCCATTCTTATTTATATTATTCTTGCTAGCAGTACCTTTCCTAAAACCAAACCAACCGTCATCTAGCGCATCCTCAGTTTTCTTTTCCATTCTTATTTATGATATTCTTGTTAGCAACTAGGGCGCATGAGCTGTTAAGCTGATTGTGCGGTAGTTCTGGCACTTCTCAGTTCTTGCCGTCTTCGGGGTTGTGTGGATGATGCTCTTCCGAAAGTCAGATGGTAAATCGGCAGACTAATACACTCTGCACACCAACGTGAATAGTCGTTTTGTTGCTACATTACTCAATGATTTTAATGATTCTGATGGAATGTTATCTATCCCTTCTGCCTTATTTGATCTCAAATCCTCCAAAACTCTTTTAAATTCTGATTCCTCTTCTAAATCGACTCCTGTTTCTTCCTCTATCACTTCAGACAAATCCCCTGACAGAAGCTTTCAATGTATTATTTCCACCTACCCGCAGTGGAATTCCCGTTGCACTCTTAATTTTATCACCCTTGCTTTTAATGTCAACGAAGGTTGTTTTGACTTTCCTGTATGTTGAGTCTGTCCTTCCGACAGTCATTTATTTTTCGATATCTTCAAATTTTTCCTGCAGCCGTATCGTCTTAGCTTCCCTGCACTTCTTATTTCTTTCATTCCTCAGCGAATTGTATTTCTCTATTCCTGAGTTTCCTGGAACATTTTTGTACTTCCTCTTTTCAACGATCAAATAAAGTATTTCTTCTGTTATCCATGGTTTCTTCGCAGTTATCTTCTTTGTACGTACTTTTTCCTTCCCAACTTCTGTGATGGCCCTTTTTGGAGATGTCCAATCCTCGTCAACTGTACTACCTACTGAGCTATTCCTTATTGCTGTATCTATAACCTCAAAGAACTTCAACCGTACCTCGTCATTTCTTAGTACTTCCGTAACCCACTTCTTTGCGTATTGATTCTTCCTGACAAATATTTTAAACTTTAGCCTACTCTTCATCACTACTGTATTGTGATCCGAGTCCATTTCTGCTCCTAGGTACGCCTTACAATCCACTATCTTATTTAGGAATCTCTGTCTGACTACGATGTAATCTAACTGAAATCTTCCCGTATCACCCGGCCTTTTCCAAGTATACCTCCTCCGTCTGTGATTCTTGAACAGGGTATCCGCTGTTACTAGCTGAAACTTGTTACAGAACTCAATTAGTCTTTCTCCTCTCTCATTCCTTGTCCCAAACCTCTATGCACCTGTAACCTTTTCTTCTATTCCTTCCCCTACAACTGCATTCCAGTTCCCCATGACTATTACATTTTCAGATCCCTTTACATACTGTACTACCCTTTCAATTTCCTCAAACACTTCTTCGTCTTCAGCTTGCGACGTCGGCATGTATACCTGAACTATCGTTTCCGGTGTTGGTTTGCTGTCGATTCTGATAAGAACGACCTTATCACTGAACTGTTCACAGTAACACACTCCTTACGCTACCTTCCTATTCATAACGAATCCTACTCCCGTTACACAATTTTCTGCTGCTGTTGATATTACCCTATACTCATCTGATCAGAAATCCTTATCTTCTTTCCACTCCACTTCACTGACCCCTATATATCTACACTGAGCCTTTGCGTTTCCCTTTTCAGATTTTCTAATTTCCCTACCACGTTCGCCGCCCGGGATGGCCGAGCGGCTCTAGGCACTACAGTCTGGAACCGCGACCGCTACGGTCGCAGGTTCGAATCGTGCCTCGGGCATGGATGTGTGTGATGTCCTTATGTTAGTTAGGTTTACGTAGTTCTAAGTTCTAGGGGACTGATGTCCTTAGAAGTTAAGTCCCATAGTGCTCAGAGCCTTTTGAACCATTTGAACCTACCACGTTCATGCCTCTGACATTCCACGCCTCGACTCGTAGAACGTTATCCCTTCGTTGATTATTCAATCTTTTTCTCATGGTAATCTCCCCTTTGGCAGTCCTCTTCCGGACATACGAAAGGGGGACTATTCCGGAAATTTTTTCCAATGGAGAGATCATCATGACACTTCTTCAATTACAGGCCACATGGCCTGTGGATACAAGTTAAGTGTCTTTAATACAGTGGTTTCCATTGCCTTCTGCATCCTCATGCCGTTGATCATTGATGATTCTTTCGCCTTTAGGGGCAGTTTCCCACCCCTAGCTTCATATTCATAACGAATTCTACACCCGTTATTCCATTTTCTGCTGCTGTTGATATTACCCTGTATTCATCTGACCAGAAATCCTTGTCTTCTTTCCACTTCACTAACCCCTGCTAAATGTAGATTGAGCCCTTGCGTGTCCCTTTTCAGATTTTCTATTTTGCCTACAACGTTCACGCTTCTGACATTCCACGCCCCGACTCGTAGAACGTTAAACTTCCGTTGATTATTGAATCTTTCTCTCATGGTACCTTCCGCCTTGGCAGATCCGAATGGCGGACTACTGCGGAATCTTTTGCCAATGGGGAGATAATCATGACACTTCATCAATTACAGGTCACATGTCCTGTGGATACACGTTGCGTGTCTTTAATGCTGTGGTTTCCATTGCCTTCTGCATCATCATGCCGTTAATCATTGCTGATTCTTCCGCCTTTAGGGGCTCTTTCCAACTGTTTATTTGTTGTTTTCATTTCTGTGAGAGTTCTACGTGGCATCTCGTCTCGCTGTTCATCACATTTACTTGCGACGGTAACAGATTGTTATCACATGAATAATATTCTGTAGCCACCGTACAGCATGACAATTGCCAACATTAGTGAAGGAGAACAGACACGTCAATGACCGGACGGAAAGTTCGTAATTTTATGGGAAAAATGGTCGCGTGGGCGATTAGAACAAGGATCTTCCACTTTACAGTCCAAAAATGTGACCACACAACCACGACGCCATTGTCCTTGCCATTTTCATTATGTTGCATGTCTTGAGCTTGGACCGTTAACTGTTTCTATATTGCTTCTTTTTCCACAGTTCAGTACCCCTCTTTCAACACTTGACATGTGTTCAGTTCTTGACGGGCTATCTACTAACCTATTTCACCACCAAATGTGAGGGGGTGCGATGGAAAGTTTCCCTTGTGGGTCTTGGGATAGCAATATGCCCATATACCATGGCTGGACAGTGATTCTGTGAACGTGCGAACTGTTACACATTGACAACTTCCTGGTCACAGCATGCACGCGTGTAAATGGGGAAATGGAACCGTCACAGCTCATTAAGTATATGTCTCTGAGCACAGAGCTTGTGGCTGAGCTTCACCCACTAGCTGGCATACACTGTACCTGGGGTGGTCTTGTGCTCCCTTTATCGCATGCAACGCAATCATGTGAAAATATCGTGTTATTCCATAGCCAGATTATCGAACTTCGCGGTTATGAAAGAAAATATAAGAACAAATGGTGCATAAATATTCCGGATTGGTTTTATGCCCACGGTAGGTATCTACATCCCTTCATGGCAAGGGTATGAAATATATCTCTCAATAATTAAAGCATAATTTTAAGCATGTAAGTAAAACTTCAGCAACCGGTTTAACGCTAGATTTTTCAGATAACAATGTTCGCCTATGTAACATGGAGCAGGATGAGGCACAGTTACTAAATAGCAATTTTGAATTAGAAAAGAAAGAAATCCGAAACATGTTTATCACAGCTGACCAGAAACGACAAAGTCAGGCACAAAAGCACGGCTCATAGATAAACGTAAGCAGTTGCGAAGATTTTCGTCACTTATACTCGATCGAAATCCTAGTTTGTTCATTTTCAGATCTTTCACACACATAAGTAGATCCGAACTTGAACATAACTCTTACAGCTTCGTGGTGCAGGCGTGGAAATTCTTTCTGAGGAGAGTTTTCGTAAAGTTATTTGGTACCTCGTACTTCAAAGAACTGGTCCTTCAGCCGTGTTTGCATTGCAAGTCGGTCAGTTCCATTTGAAGAGTATTCCGACCCTCTTCAACTGATGCTGGAAACGGCCTTGCAAGGAGACACAATCGTCACATCTACAAATCATGCACTTAATTTTTACAATGTTTGGCACGTATTCTTGAAATCTAGCACATTCGTGGAGCAAATGAAGGGTAAGGAAACGTGCAGTGTTTTCAGACAATAGGTGGCTCTCCCAAAGAGCAAGCTTCGTTTCAAAACATTTACTTTTTTCAACATGCCGAAAGTTAAATTATTTTCACCTTGCAAACTGACATTCAGGCTGTTCAGGTGAGACGTAATATCCACGAGAAGTGCAAGCTTTGATATTCAGCAAGGATCTTCTAATTTCAGCTCACTCTTTCCGTTCTTATATTAGACATGTTCTAAGGCCAAACGTAAATGAAACGTAATCTCGACTGAGCCAGCTTACTTCGGTATAGTAAGGTACATCGCCGTACTGTTTTTCTAATTCCACCAAGAACTATCAGAGCGGCCGATGCGTAAGCCCATGTGTTTTCAGACAGGTTGCAGTATGCACAGAAATCTGTTCGGCGTCTTCTAACGTTGCTGATTTTACACAAAACACCTTTCGATGTAGAATGCAGCGAATTCCATAGAACGCTTCTTCTGTGCGGCCTAGCTTTTTGCCTATCAGCGCTCTGAGTCCTCCCTGAAGGCCTTATCTTAGTACCTTTCAAGGGCTCTTAGTAGCAAACATTTTCTGTTACAGGCAGACCGTTATCGACACCTCGTATCTATCACTACCTGAGCTGCATCTGTAAGATTTATTGCTTCATCCAATGCAACAGAGAAAACAACAAAGTTCTCAGGTTTATTTATTAACTGCTTGTGGACATCGACGTCTATAAACCTTATAAGCCGTGTCACTGTTGTTTGGAAATGCTGATTTCTTGAAACATGCTAACGTTCATAGGACACAAAAGTTTTGCAGCATCAGTGGGACAGTTTTTTACAAAGTCCCCTTCGGAGAACGGTTTTCTGGATCTTGTTGTTCTTAATGCAGTTTTGAAACTCGTTCGCAGTGCAGATGTGCTGGATCGTCCTTCTGGAAAATTGAAAACATTGCGTTGTACAGTAAAATACACTGAAGCGGTAAAGAAACTGGTATAGCCATGTGTATTCAAATGCAGAGATATGTATACAAGCAGAATACGGCAATGCGATCGGCAACGCCTGTATGAGACAAGTGTCTGGCACAGTTGTTAGAGTGGTTACACGATGGCAGGTTATCAAGATTTTAGTTGGTTTGAACGTGGTGTTACACACGGCGCACGAACGATGGGGCACAGCATCTATGAGGTAGCATTGAAGTGGGGATCTCCTCGAACGACCATTTCACAAGTGGACCGCGAATGTCAGCAATCTGGTGAAACATCAAATCTTCGACATCGCTACAGCGGAAAAAAATCCTGGAAGAACGTATCCAACGACGACTGAAGAGAATTGTTCCACGGTGACAGAAGTGCAACCATTCCTCAGATTGCTGCCGATCTTAATACCGGGTCATCAACAAGTGTCAGTTGGCGAACCATTCAACGAAACATCGATATGACCTTTCGGAGCCGAAGGCCCACTCGTGTAACCTTGATTACTGCACGACAGAAAGCTTTACGCCTCGCTTGGTCCCGTCACCACCAACATTGGACTATTGATGACTGGAAACATATTGCCTGGTCAGAGGAGTCTCGTTTCAAATGGTATCGAGCGATGGACGTGTACGGGTATGAAGACAACCTCAGAAATCCATGGAACTTGCATGTCAGCAGGGGACTGTTCAAGCTGGTGGAGGCTCTGTAATGATGTGGGGCGTGTCCAGTTGGAGTGGTATGGGACCCTTGATAGGTCTAAATACGACTCTGAAAGGTGATACGTACGTACGCATCCTGTCTGATCACCTGCACCCATCCATGTCTGTGCATTCCAACGGACTTGGGCAATTCCAGCAGGACGATGTGACACCCCACCAGTCCAGAATTGCTACAGAATGGCTCCAGGAACACTCTTCTGAGTTTAAACCCCTCCGCTGGCCACCAAACCTCCCTGTCATGAACATTATTGAGCATATCTTGAATGTCTTGCAACGTGTTGTTCAGAAGAGATCTCTGCACCCTCGTACTCTAACGGATTTATGGACAGCCCTGCAGGATTCATGGTGGCAGTTCGCTCCAGCACTACTTCAGACGTACTTCTGCTTGCTCGCGCGGGCTCTACACGATACTAGACATGTATATCAGTTTATTTGGGTCTTCAGTGTAGATACGAATGTAACACAACAAACGAAGCGTGAAAGAGATATCATTATTATGACATACATTAAAAACCTGTACATGTGCATTACCAATTTTCCTAAGCGCACTTAATTTGCTTGCTGTTCCTCACTTTTCAGTACACTATGCTCGTCTTTGTAGTGTCTTTCAGTCGTGAATTTGTACATGCCGTCTATTATTCGGAGCCACATATGCCATTTCTCAGTACGTCCGACATAAGGCTACAGTCGCCAAAGCGAAGCAAGACTCGGTCTGCTTCGGTCCTCCTAATTCGGTGCAGACAAGGAAGCGGAACCATCCCCACTCATTTGGTATACATGTCTAGTCATAGATGTCGCTGTTTCGCTTAGCCCACTAGCTGAAATGTATGCACCCGTTCTGTACTTCCGCACTCTTGAGTAGTCTGCAGCATTTGGTCGGCCCTGACATAGCAGACAGCGGTAGTATCGCGTACACAGGGTATATAAAAGGGCAATGCATTGGTGAAGCTGTCAGATGATTCATGTGAAAAGATTTCCGATTTGATTATGGTCGCACGACGAAAATTAACAGACTCTGAAATCGGAATGGTGCTTCGAGTTAGACCCAGGAGACCATCCATTTCGGAGATCTTTAAGGAATTCAATATTCCGAGGTCTACAGGGTCAAGAGTGTGCAAAGGATACCAGCTTTAAGGCATTATCTCTCAACAAGGACAACGCAATGACCGTCAGCCTTAACGACCGAGAGCAGCGGCGTTTGTGCAGAGTTGTCAGTGCTAACAGACAAGCAACACTGCATGAAACTTCCTGGCAGATTAATACTGTGCGCCGGACTCGAACTCGGTATCTTTGCCTTTCGCGAGCAAGTGCTCTACCATCTGAGCCATCCAAGCACGACTCACGACCCGTCCTCACAGCCTCAATTCTGCCAGTACCTCGTCTCCTGCCTTCCAAATTTCGCTAAGCCATGTCTCCGCAGTATCCTTTCTTCCAGGAGTGCTAGTTCTGCTAGGTTCGCAGAACAGCTTCTGCGAAGTTTGGAAGGTAGGAGACGAGGTAGTGGCAGAATTGAAGCTGTGAGGACGGGTCGTGAGTCGTGCTTGGATAGCTCAGATGGTAGAGCACTTTCCCGCGAAAGGCAAAAGTCCCGAGTTCGAGTCTCGGTCCAGCACACAGTTTTAATCTGCCAGGAAGTTTCATATCAGCGCACACTCCACTGCAGAGTGAAAATCTCATTCTGGAACACTGCATGAAGTAACCGCAGATATCAACATAGGACGTATGACGAAGTATCCGTTAGAGCAGTACGGCAAAAATTGTCATCAGTGGTCTATGACATCAGAAGACCGATGCGAGCGCCTTTGCTAATTACACGACGTCACCTGGCCAGATGAGTCTCAATATCAGTTGGTAAGAGATGTAGTGTTTGAGTGTGGCGCACACCCCACGAAGCCGGCCGAAGTGGCCGTGCGGTTAAAGGCGCTGCAGTCTGGACCCGCAGGACCGCTACGGTCGCAGGTTCGAATCCTGCCTCGGGCATGGATGTTTGTGATGTCCTTAGGTTAGTTAGGTTTAACTAGTTCTAAATTCTAGGGGACTAATGACCTCAGCAGTTGAGTCCCATAGTGCTCAGAGCCATTTGAACACCCCACGAAACCAAGAACCCATGTTATCTACCCGGCACCCTGCGAGCTGGTGGAGGTTCCGTTATTGTGTGGGCTGTGTTTGCGTGGAGTGGATTCGGTTTTCTGGTCCAGCTGAAACGGCCTTTGACTGGAAATGGTTGTTTTTCTACTGGGAGACTGCAATGATACAACGTAATTTTGATAAAATATTTATATACTTTTTTAAAGCTTTGAAAACCGACTCGTCAGGTATGAGTTGTATGGAGATGTTACAAGTATGTACCTAACAGTTATAAGAATCCCGAACGAATATTTGTTTATGAAACTAAGTGTAAAACAGTGAGTATTTTGTATGAATGTAAAGAGTGTAGTATTCACGATTAAATTTAATAATGTAAAAGTATTTGCCAATGTAAATAGATAGCAAGAGGATGCACTGCGAGTTTTCATCCCATGGTTGAGTGGATGGCCTTGGCGCACACACGACACGCACGCAGACCGAAAAGAGAAAGGTGGAAGAGAGATGCGGTGAAGCCACAGGTGGGGAAGTCTGGCTCGCGTCCATGGCGTGGTGCTGTCGGGCGATGTTAAGTGGTAAAAAGTTCTAAAACTGTCGTCATGGTGTGAAAGTTGGCATGGCAGCGGCATTTGTGTACTGAAGTCGTCTCTGGAAATTCACACTCTTGGAAGGTAGGATTACCCAAGGTTAATCTATGATGGAATTTTGGTACATGAGAAAATCGCTTCTGCAAGTGGCATGACAGCAATATAATAATTCCGCCTTACTGGAGACAAGAAGGGCCCAACCAGTATTCATATTGCAAACTACAACTACAGCACCACCACCGCTACATTCACAAAAGAAGAATGTTTTCGTTATATCTAAGTGGAGACGATTATAAATGGGTATTACAGTCAATTTCTCACGTGTTCATTTTGTGGATAGAAACTGTCAATAAAAATTCTGTTCAAAGTCATTACAGTGACATTTCCCAAAAACTATATCTTCATTTCTCTGTCAATGGTTTTAACTGATTTTGTGTAAATTAAAAAGATCAAACAATCGTTAGAAAACGTTTCAGAATCACGACAATACTGAGATGTCGTAATTTTAGTGAATGTTAGCGAAGCCAGTAAAAACCGTTTCAAAGTTATATCAATATTAATCAAAAAAACAAAGGTTGCTTTGCAAAAAAATTTACTAGACATTTCTTGAGATTTAGATTATATATTTCAATTTATAAAATTCTTATTTCTTAATAAGAGTCATATTTCAAGATAAGTCTTGCTTCCAAATAAGAAAATTCAATCACATTAAATTAAATTCTCTTTCAGAGCTGGCGACCGCGAATCTTCATAGAAATAACATCCTCTATGGTGGAAATCTGATGAGGTAAGATAAGAACCACTCTACAACCCAACGCTAAGTTGTTGATAAAACAACAGTACTGACCATTAAAACTTCTACTCCAAGAAGAAATGCAGATGATAAACGGGTATTCATTGGATATATATATTATACTAGAACTGACATGTGATTACATTTTCACGCAATTTGGGTGCATAGATCCTGAGAAATCAGTACCCAGAACAACCACCTCTGGCCGTAATAACGGTCTACATACGCCTGGACATTGAGTCAAACAGAGCTTGGATTGCGTGTACAGGTACAGCTGCCCATGCAGCTTCAACACTATACCACAGTTCATCAAGAGTTGTGACTGGCGTATAGTGACAAGCCATTTGCTCGGCCACCATTGACCAGACGTTTTCCATTGGTGAGAGATCTGGAGAATGTGCTGGTCAGGGCAGCAGTCGAACATTTTCTGTATCCAGAAAGGCCCGTACAGGACCTGCAACATGCGGTCGTGCATTATCCTACTGAAATGTTCGAAGTGCCGTCAATGTGAACAAGAGGTGACCGAGACGTGTAACCAATGGCACCCCATACCATCACGCCGGGTGGTACGCCAGTATGGCGATGACGAATACACGCTTCCAATGTGCTTTCACCGCGATGTCGCCAAACACGGATGTGGCCATCATGATGCTGTAAACAGAACCTGGATTCATCCGAAAAAGTGACGTTTTGCCATTCGTGCACCCAGGTTCGTCGTTGAGTACACCATCGCAGGCGCTCCTGTTTGTGATGCAGCGTCAAGGGTAACCACAGCCATGGTCTCCGAGCTGATAGTTCATGGTGCTGCAAACGTCGTCGAATTGTTCGTGCAGATGGTTGTTGTCTTGCAAACGTCCCCATCTGTTGACTCAGGGATCGAGACGTGGCTGCACGATCCTTTACAGCCATGCGGATAAGATACCTGTCATCTCGACTGCTAGTGATACGAGGCCATTGGGATCCAGTACGGCGTTCCGTATTACGCTTCTGAAACCATCGATTCCATATTCTGCTAACAGTCATTGGATCTCGACCAACGCGAGCAGAAATGTCACGATACGATAAACCGCAATCGCGATAGGCTACAATCCGATCTTTATCAAAGTCGGAAACGTGATGGCACGCATTTATCCTCCTTACACGAGGCATCACAACAACGTTTCACCAGACAACGCCGGTCAACTGCTGTTTGTGTATGAGAAATCGGTACGAGACTTTCCTCAATTCAGCACGTTGTAGGTGTCGCCATCGGCGCCAACCTTGAGTGAATGCTCTGAAAAGCTAATCATTTGCATATCACAGCATCTTCTTCCCGTCGATTAAATTTCACATCTGTAGCACGTCATCTTCGTGGTGTAGCAATTTTTGTGGCCAGTAGTGTAAGTTGGGCAGGGAAGTGATTGAACATTGCGTCTCCTTTCGCTGTGTGTCTAAGTAAGTGCAAATCGAGCCTTGTTGCAGATAGGTCCATAATTGATTAACAGCCTAAAATTTAAATCTACATTCTGTTAGGTTGCGAATGGTCTCAAATAGTTAAACATCCTTTTACGCAGCATAAAAATTCAGTTTTGTAGTGCAGAGTAAATGCCGAAGCTCAATTGAGCGGTAAAATCTTTCGCTTACACTGGGAAAGGGAGCGGCCTGCGCCAGAAACGCTCGGAACGCCGAGTTCGGCGAGACAAATTTCATCCAGTGACGTAAACAATTATTCTGCATGTATCAAACATTTCAAGAGCAAGCACACCTTCCCTTTCAGCTGAAATTGCGGTTTTCGTAGTTTAAACGAAACACTTTCCCTGCTACAAAAAATTTCAAGGAGCTCGATTACACATGGATTTGTGTACTTTAATAACTTATGGGAAATTTGTCACACACTACAGTTGAAGATTCAGTTACACATGGCGATCGTAACAGGACTTTTAAGACTTTTCTGGTGAGAACTTAAGTACTGTTAGCGGAAAACACCAGAATATTGTTAAAAGTAAATGGCGACAACTTCCAAAGTACTGAGTCAAAAGCAGTTTAAGACCACATCGCAGTTCGTATTTGATAATATAAACTTATTATTGAGGCATCTACAACAATTTGAGAAACATGGCGAGTCCTAACATTAATCAGGGGCCCGAAAAAGTCAGATAAAGCCAGATAGCGTTAGAAAAAGTGAAGCAATTGCTAATGGCGTTGGCGTGAACGGAGATGGTGGATATGTTAGCCAACAGTTGGTAACACCAGTAACAAGGGACAGTGTGCTCCAGATTACGCGACCTTTAAATGAATCCACGTCAATTGTGATCAACGTAGAGAATGAGACAACAATTTTCGGTCAGTGAGAAGCTGAATAGAATCGAACTATGGAAGAAGGATGGGAATATTCCACTTCCCAAATCCTGCAAATCTTGAAAAACGTGAGATTAACATGACTGCAATGAATCCTAATGTAGGCGTGCTTCAAACCGACATTAAAACTGGTAACTAGAATTTGGAAGCGCAGATGAAAACAGGAACCCAAAAGCTGGATACAAAAATCTCTGACCTAGATAAGGATATCTCTGATCTGGTCAATAATATCTCTGATCTAGATACGAACTTAACGAAAAAGATTGATGCCAACTTAGCTACACTGAGTTTACAGAGCAAACGGATTACTGAAGCCTGCCGGAGTTGCAGAGCGGTTCTAGGCGCTACAGTCAGGAAACGCGCGACCGCTACGGTCGCAGGTTCGAATCCTGCCTCGGGCATGAATGTGTGTGATGTCCTTAGGTTAGTTAGGTTTAAGTAGTTCTAAGTTCTAGGGGACTGATGACCTCATAAGTTAAGTCCCACAGTGCTCAGAGCTATTTGAGCAGTGAATTTAATACATCGATTTCTTCAGTAAGAAGAGAATTAATAGAAGTAGAATGGGAAGTAGTAGGTATTACTGAAAGGACCGAGTTACAAAGGATAGAAGTTGGTGCAGAAGCGATGGTAGCGAACAAATTACACACACTCCTTTCGTTGGTAAAGACTGAAACTGCAGAATAAATGAAGGTTGACGTTGTGGCAGGCGAAGATAATTTCACTAAAGTACAAAGTTATTTTTCCCAAGTACAAATCAGTCTAGGTGACGCAACAGATGTGACTACACAATTTCGTAGTGAAGTGGAGTCATTTGCTTACAACTGCAAAACAAAGCTAGTAATAGTCCTTTGTTTCTGCATAAAACGGAGTTTCTGAGTAAGGGGGCACTCTGTGGATTTCATAAAGAAGTGCGAACGAGTGCTGCCAAGCTAAATGAGAGAAAAGGAAAAAATTAATTTACAATTGATGCTACTGCCGATAGTGCTAAGACACGACAAATATGACATTGCCTGAGTTCATACTGAAGTTTTTAGAATAGTATCGGTCCATTAAAGAACACGGTAAGGTGTGGCGTGAGTTTGTCGTCGAGAGACTGTCAGAGAGTCATTTTATTGTCTCGCTTGCTACACAAGTTTGTCAGTATACAGACGCATAGCGATAAAGAATAAACGATTTACTAGGGAGTTCAACGGTATTGAAAATCATGAAGCGGAATAGGGGGTAGTGAGAGGAAGAGGGACAGAGATCGTGGACCACGGAGAAGGAGTATCTGAAGTACAGAAATCAGGCATAGGTGTACCCCTAGAAGACAGTTCGGACACTGTTGTTTTGGTTTGGGGAACTTTCTCTGACATAGGACAGGCTGAAAAATGGGAAAGTCAGGAAATTTACGAGAGGCTCTAAATCAAGGATAGAGAAGAAGAAAAGGAAAAAGCTTTGCACAAAGATGCAAAAGTTTTTAGATTCTGATGACATAAACCCATTCTCCGAACATGACCAATGTTTAGAGCAGACATTCAAAAGGAAGATAACTTCACAAAAGGAAAGTGAAGAGACACCTACAATAAAATTAGTAATAACCCACATCGATTCTGATGTATATTCAATAGAGGCAGATGTTCATCATGACGGAAGCGAGTCTGAAGATAGTAAGATCATGAGATGCATAACCGATGAAGAAAAAGAACGGGAAGCTGACAGTATTTTTTCTGAAATCTTAGAATATTCGGAGGATTCACCCAGTAGAGGATGAAGAAGAAAATTACATATATGATTCCGATGGGAAACTGTTCGAAGAAGATGAAGATGATAAAGAGATTTACCGATTAACTGCAGAATTCCCAGCAGCATGTCGAGCCAAAGAAGATAGCACAGTTTATCCTCAAGAAAGAGATGCACCAAAATGTCATACCGATGATGATTTTAGCTTTCTCCCAGATGAAATGAAAAAGATAGCGTTAATGAAAAAAGCTGCTAATGAAGTTGCTGAAACGCCATATGATACGAAACTAATACTGAACAAGGATAGTGAAGAAGACTATCAAGGGGAAGAAGATAAGTATCAAGGGGGAAAAGTAGCCAACAACATAGAAAAGGAGGAGAAAACCTACACACGAACAACAATAAGTAAGCATAGAACAGGTATCTTGACTAAACCTGGTTATCGAAAAGGATTTGTTGTGGGAAAGCGAGAACAACAGACAAGAGGACCCAAGGACCCAAAAAGTCACACCAGTTGAGATTTGCAGCGAAGGTTTGTATGTACTGTTAGATACTGGAAACAGGTCAGTGCCATTTCCAATGCTTTCTTTGAAATGATCAAAAAGCAACACGCCTATGCAAGGAGTTAAATTCATAGGAGCCATAGGTAAACTGAGAAAACTGGTTAAATATCAGATATTGTTTCATTTTGAGGTAGGATTACTCACACTTTCTTAGTGGTAAATGACTTGACTAGGGAAATCATTTTGGGTGGAGATAGGCTAATAAAACAGCGAATTTTAGTTGATTGTGCACAGAGAGTGATTATCCGTCAGGCGGAGGGGAAATCCTTACGAACTCATTTCGAAGCTGCCAACTCATTGGAGGAAAGTCACTTAACTGGAATGTAAGTAAATCAATTAGGGGTAACTGACGGGCTAGGAGATAGTTTTGAGAATTATTATGTACGTCATGTGGTCGAAAATGAACACAAAGAAAATGAGTTTAGGATGATATTGGAATCAGCTGTCGAAATATCATTGGGAAAAAAAGAGGAGTTAATCAAGATACTGCCGAAGAATGAAAACGTATTCTCGAATACACCAGGAAAGGTAGTAAATTACGAACATCATTTGAGTCTAATAGAACACGAACCTTTTTTCATACCACCTAATGCTATATAAGTATCAAAGAAACCTGAAGTCCAAAAGGGATTAGATATTATGATCGAGTGGGGAGTAACAGAAATCGGGACTAGTCAATACAACAACGCCATAGTGCTGGTGAGTAAAAGAGACGATCGTCTAAGAAAAGTTATTGATGCAAGAACACTAAACAAAATACTGAAACTTGAGTCAGATCGTCCTGAAGATTTTCAGGAATTGCTCCAGGACTTTCATGATATACGTTACACGAACAGTCTCGATTGGACAGGTGGGTATTGGCAGACAGCCTTAGATAAAAAATCGAGGAGGTATACCGAGTTTCTGTTTGCTGGTAAGGGCTACCATAACAAATTTGTACTCTTTATGTTGATCACTTTTGTTTCGGTGTTTATAATAGCACTAGATAGTGTAATGGGCAATGAGTTAAATTCAGAGATATCAGTGTGCATTAATAATCTAATTGTTGACACTAAAACCTGGCAGGAGTACAGTTCTACAGTTCTTAATAGTATAAGGTGTTTAAAGATTTGATAAAAGGAGCATGGCTCTGAAACATGGCGCTGAAACTAAAACGTGTGATTTTGTGAGGAAACGAATAAATTTTATGGGATGAATTGTTAAAGAGAACGGCATTGAAAAGGATGCTGATAAAGTAAAAGCTATCTGAGATTTTTGAAGACCAAGGTCAAGAAAACAACCAAAGGCTTTTCTAGGTATGTGTTCACGTAAATGAGCAAGCATTTTTAGATCCAAATTTAAATCGGCTACTTAAAAGGAATAGTGCGTTCATTTGGACTAATGAATGTGACATAGCCTTCAACAATATAAAGAGAGTTTGGCTGCAGACATTAAATTATGTCACCCAAATTAAAGGAAATCTTTTCACATGACAGCGGACAGTTTCAATCACGGATTGGGAGTGTACTTTATTCATGAAGAGAAAATAGATTGTAAGGTAGAACAAGAATCAGTCGTATTTGCCAGCCAAACCTTCAGTAAGTTTGAGCGAAATTACACCGTGTTTGTAAAGGAAGCATTGGGCATTGTTCGCGGTTTCAAAAGTTTAAGACGTACTTGTGGGAAAACGAAACAATAATATACGCTCATCACTGGGCATTGACTTTTTTGAAATATTTTCATCTGCTACATAACAGATTAATAAGATGGGCACTGGTTTGGCAACAGCATGACATAGAAATCAGATATATTAAGATTACAGAGAATTATGTTCCTGATGCTTTATCTAGATTACCTGAAAATGCGGATATCGCAGGTAATATGGAGGAAAATGATGGTATGTTCCTGATTAGCTATTCTAAAAATGTGGAATGCAAAGATGTCATAAGATACTTGCAAAAATATGAGTCACTGTCAGAACCCAGAGAATGAAATAAAGTCAGCGTAAATAAAATTTGACGATGCCGATGTTGTAAATGTTAGAATGTCACACAAGATATATGTAAGGGAGTATTGTGTGTACAAAATACAGTTAACCCAGGAATCTGGTGGGTATGTTGGCCTTTACAATTTGTGAATGAAGTAACAGATTTTTTTTTCAATTATCATATGTCCATTGCGGAGTCAAAATGTGTGTAGAAAAATTGTTAGTGTGTATCACTTTTAATTGTCTGATAAGGAAGGTAGCTCAGAGAGTTACATCCTGCCATATCTCTCAAAAAGCTAAAGTGATGAATGCCACAAAAAGAGGTCCAATGTAGATTTTTAAACTACATGATGTGTTGGAGTTTTTTCTATATTTATAAAACTATATCTGTACCGGCTTAACATCAAGCATCGACGTGTCGGCCTGGAACGTAATAGCAGAGAAGGCTGTGAGACGACATCAGGCAATGGAACGCTGACTTGGACGACACCACGACATGAGTGGCTTCTATACGAAGAGAATATAAGCGCCGCTCCGCAGAGCCGCGGTCGCACTGGAAGAGCCGCACTAGAAGACGAACCGTGATCCAAACGACTTAGCCGTGACTTGTGATCTATATTAACCGCTTGCATGGAAACTGTATACTTCGAAGAACATTGATTATTTACATGTCGCCAACTGCTTGCGACAGCTCTTTGTAGAAAGGGAAATTTAAGTATTGTCAATTTAATTTACTGTAATAAATTCCATTAATATGATTTGCTTGAATTGTTGTCTCGCTATCCGAGAAAACAGCTTCCTATGCAGCCTATATTAGACGAGTGAGCAGGATCCCACAGTATCCATTAAGAGAAGAAATTGCTAGAGCATTATGTAACAAAATGGCTCTAGACCAGGGCTTCCCAACCTTTTCTGCTGGCGGTCTCCTTCTTCACCCCCCCCCCCCCCCCCGCCCTCCCCCCCCCCCCGAAGTATCAAGAGTGTTTGGTTTAGAGATGAATGAAAACAACTTGAAATTAACGATCCAATTTGAATTCCCACTGTATCCAGACACTTACTAGTGGATTTACTCCCTTTTTTCAACACACTATAGCTTGATTAAAATTACTTGGTAATTGACATTTCACACGTTGGAGCTGCTTTCCTCCAATGGCAATCAACGTCACGTGCAAACTGTTCGCTGTTGACAAGCTGCCACTTGTGGTCTGTTCACTTCGACTGCTTGGCTACTGTTGTGTAAGGAGCATGCATATTTCGTAACAGTCGTGTGTATGTGTGTGTGTGTGTGTGTGTGTGTGTGTGTGTGTGGTTTTTCATGAAATCTGAAGAACAACGTTCAAATATATGTAAAGGTTATGGGACTTAACTGCTGAGGTCATCAGTCCCTAGTCTTACACACTATTAACCTAACTTTAACTTCCGCTAAGGACAAAACACACACACACACACACACACACACACACACACACACACACACACACACACACGCCCAAGGGAGGACTCGAACCTCCGGTGGGAGCGGCCGCGCAATCCACGACGACATGGCGCCTAACACTGCGCGGCCATTCCGCGCGGCTGTGAAGAAAAGAGGCAGACCCATGATTAGGGATACAAACACATCAAGGAATTGCCTTTAAAGGACTATTGTGACATCTGTTGTGCAATGTGTGAGAATACATTCACCCAGTTTATATGCATTTCCAAAACTGGATTCCGTAAGCCGATGTCCCATTTCCGCTTTTGGTTGGTCAGGTAAACACTTCAGAATCGATTCTGGAAATCTGCTTTTATAAAGCCGTTTTCCAGTTCCATAATCAATTTTCGTGCCCATGTAAACAGCTCGGAAAGTCTAGTTACTTTTACGTCTTTGCTTATCTACTGAACGGCAGCTGTCAGTCCATAGTCGAGTGGCAGTCAGCCTCAATTGCACACAAATAAGGAAAACAAACAAACAGACTCTCTTATTTCTATCTAAGAAGACAAAGCATTTCACAGAACGTAAGACTTTTTTTCTCAAAGGAAACGATTCTGGCAGAGGAGGTGTACCTTTTAGAAGGTGGCACGTGAAAAGCCCTCATTTGTTTACGCTCGCAGCCAGTTGCCACAATATAGTGTCAGAGTAGTAGCAAGTAATTGTAACTGAAGTATAGGCAGGCCATATTTTTAACTTAGAGGACAGAATATATTATAAAGAAAAGAAATTAGCTTTAGAGATCATTTTAATTTTCGTAACAAAAGTATCAATGCCAACAAAATTCAATTAATAATTATTTTGTAAATGACAGAAGACAGGAAATAAAATTCCTATAGAGTTATAGTTCAGGTACGTTCACTGAGCATCTACGAAGAAAAATGCTTTCTTCTTTACTATAGATGAGTCTGTAGGAATAATGATGGAATCCTAATGTGTTGGTTGAGGGTGCTTCTGCTGACGTAATTTTGAAAAGTTGGGTTCAATTCTTGACAACTGGAGACGGATCTCTGCTTCCGTATAGAGACAGCTTAGTTTTGTGGGCAGCATAGATTCAGAATCCAGATTCACACATGTATGTTGTGGCAAACGGAAGAAGTACACATTTTGCCTTTTCAACAAACGGGTAGTACTTCTTGTTATCCAAATAGATCCAAAAGTGTGAGTAACCGTCAACGTCAAAACTTGATTTCAAAGTAGGGTCTGTGGCAATTTCTATCAACAACACATATTCATTTTATGATAGAATGTTCGGCTTTTTGGATACAGTGAATGGGTTGACCACCCACATATTTCTGCAGCTTCTAATTGTAGGGAAGCAGCCTACTCACGCTGTAGTAAATTCACATCAGTTTCCATTGTGTGCCAGCCAGTCTGCTGTAACTCTGTAACTAGCTCTGACGTCATAAATGTTGCGCAATACCTTAAAAATCAAGCAAATGACCTAAAACTTTTCTAGCATGTCAGGAATAATACTAAATTAATGTGTGTTAAATATCAGTTCGATAACTTCAGCCATTTTCGAAATTTGGACGTTTTTCTGGAAAAATCATTGGCGCAACAGAAAAGAGCTAGAGACTTCAAAATTTATATTTAGATTCATCTTTCATAATGATTCAATAAAAACAGTACTTTGGATTTCACATATTAAGATTTTAGTGGAAATTCATGATTTTGTGGTTTTCGTCTCAAAACTGAAGGAAGCAAGATAGATTAAGTAGGCTAGTAAATAAGGCTAGGATGTTTAGATTTAAATAGGTTGGAGGTCCGTTATGATTATGAAGATGTGTAAAGTTTCTTTTGAATACCTATAAAATTATAGCGATAGCGGATCTCAAAAGGGCCAGTTCAGAGCTCATATACTGCGTGCAGTGTAATTTAATTAATTCTCTCGCCCAAAATATTTAACTTAGCCACGTTAAAATTTTATTATCAATACTTACCTGCGTGCTGAATGCACGTTTAAATTAAGAGCTTCTTCGGCCATCAGCAAAAGAAGCTATAAATTATTATGTAACTTGAAGTGATGCGTTACTAGCCCAGCGGCTAGTCGGGACAGCCGATTTGATCAGGCGTTCCCTTAGCCGTCCGCACCGCGGCTTTATATATAAGAACGCTGCGCGAGGAAGCAAGGCCCCAGTTCTCTCCAGAGGCTGAATGACACGCCATCTGTGTCGGGAGCCGCGTCGCATCAGTGTCACTGCTACAAACAGCCTCGGGTGCCGTATTAAGTTACTAGAGATACGCGGAACCATGAAAACATTTCATGTGAAGTGTTAATTCTGGGATGATTTTCATTATCTAGCTTCAGTTTGCGTATTGTTGTGTTTTCATGTGCCGTCGCGGGACAGACATTCTACCAAATATTTAGCGTGGCGTTTGATGAAATATTTTCATCAAATTATGGCGAGCATTCTTTTTAACATTTAATTCGGACATTTACAGTTGCATCAGCGCATTAGACTCTGAACTGCTCTGTTAGTTAGGTTGTAGGGATACTTGTGTTTTTTATCAGTGAATTTCAGAATATACTCAACTATTTTGGAAAACCGTTTTTGATTAGAAATCCTGGACAATCTCCTAATTCCTCAGAGCTATAAGCTGCAGCTATAATAACATTCTCAGATAAAGTGGGCACTAGGATCTCTAATTACTGGTTCCATGTTTTATTAAATCACTTTCTGGGTGCCAAAAAGTAAATAGAGAGCCAGTGTTGAGAACAGCGAAGGACAGCATTAACAACATTCTAAAAGCCAGAAACTGATTCAACATGCAAGCAATTTATCCAGCAATCAGATTTAATAGATTTATTTTTACAAACTTATTCGCCGCCCCACATATGGTGCATCGGCCGGGAAATGCAGTGTTTCCACATTCTACATTTAAACAAACATGTATGCAACAGTTAAACAATCAAATTATTCGCCGCCCCACATAATCTTCAGCTGTTGGGAAACAATGCTTGTAACCTCTGCGACACACACAGTACTCGTTAAAGCCTGTACTATGGTAAGTGAGCGGGGTTCACCTTATGAGAAAGGATTTTCGTATAGATATCGACCGCGCGTACCTGAATGGTGGCAAATCAGACTTACATCCACTCTGTAATAACAATGATACGCCAAGAAAGTTCGAAATGCAATTACACGTCAGGATGGACCAAAAACAACTCTGAAGATGCTACCAATTTGTTGATAATACAGTCGCCAGCTTAATTAGGCATTAACTGAGTTTCTTCCTGTACAAGTTGATATATATTCAAGCAAAACAACAAGTAGTAACACTGCATAATAGAGTAGAATTTTTGAAGAAAAAATCAATTGAACTGATAGTTTTGTGTTCAGTACTGATATGGAAAAACCATAAATACATAACACTACACTATAATTTATACTACAACACTTTATACTGTCTATTAATCTGATTAAAATCGGGCCTAAGTTACCCTAGAAATAGCACTTTCGAGACACACACAAAATGTCAATTTTGATAAAGATAAAACACTGATAAATTTTGACTTTGATATTGACTTTAACTTTTGCTGGTCAAACCAATTTAGAACACTTCAGAATTCAAATGAATAAAAAGGGTGGCGGGGGGGGGGGGGGGGACCCTGAAACTGTTATGATCACTGTGTTAAAAAAATGATTACTGGATTTATTATGCGTTCAAGATTTCCAGTATATAATGGTTCAAATGGCTCTGAGCACTATGCGACTTAACTTCTGAGGTCATCAGTCGCCTAGAACTAATTCAACCTAGCTAACCTAAGGACATCACACACATCCATGTCCGAGGCAGGATTCGAACCTGCGACTGTAGCGGTCGCTCGGCTCCAGACTGCAGCGCCTAGAACCGCACGGCCAATCCGGCCGGCTCCAGTATATAAGTTACTACTCTGTTCATCTTATTTACTGCTCATTTAAATACCTTTATATCTGTCTCGAAATAATAAACTTCACTACTACAATATCAATATTAAAGTTATCTTTCAGCTTCGTTAGACCTTCTTTATTCATTTACTGGTTCATTAACAAAACCTTTCTTTAAACACCATTCTAACATAGCTAGGTCTGCAAATAATTATTATTAACAAAAATTATAAATTTTCATTTCGGGACACTCGAATTGCACAACATTTGGAAAGGACCCTGTCTAGGTTAGTTGTGAGGATAATTAAATGATGGGAAAGTTCTGGTAAAATTTAGGTTATTATTGCACAGTTCACTCTCTGATCCATACGAATACAATACTAAAAGTTTCAACCTGCTAGTATCGATGCGGCGGTTGGCGGGCGGCGAGATGGCGAGACACACAGCACACATACAACCACAGCTATGGCTCTTGACGTATCAGCACTTTAATTCTTCTTAACGCCGCAATACTTTTCCATTTAGTGCCTATGGAATTTTGCCATGCTGTGTGGGCGTTGGAACGGTATACCCGAGGCTCAGTGAAGCTACGTCTTCCAGGAGAGCCTGCTCGCTCCAGAAGGTGTTGCTCAAACCAGTGCCAAACTCCAATCAACTACTGAGCCCGTTGTGCCGTGCACTGCCCGCGTGCATTTTCCCGCGCTCGCCTGCCATCCACCTTTTACCGCTCCCTGACAGACCGGGTATTCATCCAAGGTTTTGCATTCTACATATCCTGACACATTGCCTACGTATGGACCAGACTCACAGTTACAATTTTAAGCATCTTACAACATTCTCAACGTTTGTTACATTTTAATTCTATTACAATATTGCTTGACATTTGACATCAACATTAATATTCACATTGAAACTTATTTACTGGTTTCTTAACGTAATGATATGAAACAAAAAAAGAAATGAGATCATAACATCAATTACACAAGTTTATCGAAAATTCAGAAGGAAAAAGTTACTTATATGTACAATAGCACAGCGTCGTTGTTGTTACACATGCCCCTGTTTCCAGTAAATTTCACTAAGTGCAAGTTTGATGGTAAAACAAAACTTTATATTTATACAGGGGTTCTGAATCTTCGTGTGAATGTGCCATCATAAAATTTTATATCACAAAACTTCCTTTCACTCACATTATATAGGTCTATACTTTTCAATATATCGAGAAGATTTACCGATCATTTACTTAAGTGCCTTTGGCACAGTCCAACCTCCTATCACAACATGTCTTAAATAGCAAATTACTTCTCATTATTAAATTTCTCGGATAAATCAAAATTTGAAGCACTAACACTTAACTACAAAGCATATACAAATACCTATATACACTATAAAACAATTTGTTGCTGCTTGCATTGAATGGCAGTCCATTTCCTTATTTACTAATAAGCACACAATACTATTTAGAAAAATCACTACATATATTTGCTGCCTATTATTCAGATTTGGGCAGTCCATTTCGCATCATTTTATCATATCACCTGCACCACACTTACAATTCTCCTTTGACTATTTATCTGCTTTCTTTGGTGTTTGGCAGTCCTTTTTATATCACGACTCACGTACTGCCCACTTTGATTTTTGGCAGTCCCTTCATTTATTTGGCTTGCAGCATTTGCTTTTCTTTCCAGCCCTTTTTTCCGTACACCTTTACATTTGTAGTACATTTGGTAATCTGAAACTTACATAAGTACGTTAGCACACTGACAACGGTATACAAACATTTACAAATACTTGTTACATTTAGAATAAAAGAATTTCAGCATAAGATACAGCACATTTACTGCAGATTGCTTTCTGATTGTACTTAGGTTACTCACTCCTAGGAACATACAGTTTCAGGTCCACAACGTTTCTTACACCTAAAGGTCTCTTGGGTTTTGGTTAGATCAGGTAGTAAGCATTATCGTGTGGAATTTTCTGTATTATATATGGTCCATTATAAATATATTTAAATTTGGAAATTTCATGGTTCAGTTCACTAGATTTTTCGTGGGTTTTTAAAAGAACATAATCCCCAATTTTAAATTTTGAAACTTTCAGGTCTTTATCATGTCTTTTAGATCTAGATTCAACTTTTTGCTTTGCCCTTTTTCTGACTAATTCTTTTTTCTGACTCAACCTCAAGCTTGTACAAGGTGGAAACTCTAGTTTTTCCTCAATTAAACTTTTACTTCTGCTGCCTAACAAAATTTCTTCCTGTGGAAACCCAGTAGGTTCATGATGTAAGGTGTTCATGACATTCTCAAAGTCCGATATATATCTTCCCCAGGCTCTAAATCATGCCCCTTCCTGTTTTTTCCACAACGCACCTTGGTTGACTGTGACATTGTCCCAAGATACGTTCCTGACCTGTGAACCATTTATATCTGGTTGCTTTCTAGGTTTCTCGAGTTCAAAGTCTTTGCTTACTTGAACTCTTTGCAAAATGGACACTGAGTCGTCTGGTGGCTTCTTTTTTCTGTGTTCAGTCTCAATATCTGGGTTTTGTTTTGAAACTTCGTCATCAGTAGGTACAATATCGCAATTAGCTGTATTCCCATTATTTTCACTAATACCAAAATACCCATCATCTGAACTATCGTCAGAATCCGGCCATTCTGGATCGCTTTCAGGTTCTAACATAAAAGCTTTTCTGAGACAGGCACTAAGTTCTTCCTCTGCATTTTCGTCAGGCTTTGATTTTAACTCAATATCCTCTTCTGGCAAAACGACCTCATTATCAGCTTTACTCACATCCACTGTTACTTCATATTTAGTGTAATTCTCATGAACTTCAGTTACTCGTAGGTAATTACCTGCCCCTTCCCCATGGTGTCTTTCGGCAACAGCTTGTACTGTTGGCGAATCGTAAACAGAAGTTACTTCCTCGTCGATGCTTAGGATTTCATCCTCCAATTCCTTCCTATCTTTGTATCCACTGTTCCATCTACTATTTCCTTCGCTACGGAATTACCACTCGTAATGTATTTGCCAGCTCTTACGGCAATGTTCGTACCTAATTCTGCCGCCTTGCTAGCGGCTTCTCTCTGAACAGCTGATCTGCTAGGCTGGGCCGTTGCACTCTGATGCTCCTCTCGCCTGTTAACATGTAGCGCACCGCGTGGCGAAGATGAATCATCTGCGCATGCACCTGACGCTTGTTTCGCAACAACACGCTGCGTCATTCCACGCCTGTCCTTAAGCTGTCTCATTACTATACTGTCAGTCCGGTAATGTTTCTTAAATCGGGGCCGGTATGTTCTGTCCGCTTTCGTTTGGCCCGCAATGTATTCACCCAAGGTTTTGCGTTCTACATATCCCAACACATTGCCTATGTATGGACCAGACTCACTGTTACAATTTTAAACATCTTACAACATTCTCAACGTTTGTTACATTTTAATTCTATTACAATATTACTTGACATTTGACATCAACAGTAATATTCACATAGAAACTTATTTACAGTTTTCTTAACATAATGATATGAACCAAGAAAAGTGATGAGATCAGAACATCAATTACACAAGTTTATCGAAAATTCAGATGGAAAAAATTACTTATATGTACAATAGTACAGCGTCGTTGTTGTTACATGCTCAAACAATGACATCAAGCTTCGCAGATGTTCCAGGATTTGATTAAACAAATTCTTCCCAAGCGCCAATGTTTTGTTTTTCAAAAACTCCCCGAGAAGAGGAAAACACTCGACCTCCCCCTTATCAACAATCTCTGCCCAAAAACTGATTTTCCTCTTGAATGCTCGAACTTTGTCGATAGCAGTGACCTTTGTTTCACTTTGCCCTTGGAGTGAAATATTCATTTCGTTCATTTTGGAGAAAATATCTGATAAATAGGCAAGTATACACTGTCAATTTTCGTCATTAATAAGGTCTATTAATTTGGTGTTATGCTCCAAAAGGAAAGCTAAGACTTCCAATCTTAATTCGTAGAACCGAGAAAGTGCATTCCCGCGTGAGAGCCACCTCACTTCTGTGTGGAGAAGCAGGGAACGATGAAGGCTTCCCATATCTTAACACAGTATTGTGAAAAGTCTTGACTTCAACAGCCTTGATTTTATGTAGTTAATGATTTGAATGGATTCGTCTAAAACTTTCTTGAACGAAATAGGCATTTATTTCGTAGCTAAAGCGTATCTGTGGAGAGCACAATGACTGCAGCTGCAATTCTTGGCGTTTTCTTTTATTTTCGTTATTGCTCCGACTGTAGGACCCGTCATAACTTTTGCACCATCTGTGAACACATCTATGCAACTAGACCTTGAAACTTTGTTATTCCTTAAAAAAATCATCCGATAGACAGAATATTTCAGCACCTGTTGTGGTGGCAGGTAGTGGTCTGCACAATAAGATGTCCTCCTCAGAACATCCAGAATATTCATAACGGACAAAAGCCAATGAAATCGCTAATCCTGCAACATCAGTGGATTCATCTATCTGCAGAGATAATGAATTGTGTTGAATGCAAGAAACAAGAGTGTCTTTCACATCATTTGACATGTTAACAATGCGTCTCTTGACAGTATTGTTTGATAATGGCACCGAAGAGACAAGCTTTACTGTCTTTTCGTCTAGCATGCAAGAAACAATATCATTAACACAGGGCTTTATGAGATTTTCTGCAATTGTATGAGCTTTGCCTGTTTTCACCACTCGATAACTAACCAAAAAAGAAGCTTTTAATGAATTCTGATTAATTGTTTTTGCATGAGTTTTCATACAATGCTAAGAAGCGGTTAGTTCAGCACTCTTCCTTTTGAAAAAAACCGATGTCTTTAGCCTGGAATTTCGGGTGAGTAGGATCTTCAAAATAACGGCGCAATTTAACTGGAGCCATTGAACTGTTCGGAAGGACGCGCGCACAAGTTGCAAACTGAGCTTTACCCTCCTTTGTCTCTATAAAGCCCATTTCTAAATAGCTTTCGCTGTACTTCTTGGTTGTTCTACTTCCACAGGATTTTGCAACCAATGGAGTACTTGCAGCGTTTACACATAATAAATCCGGCTGTGGAGCTTCTTGTGATCGTTCTCCCTTTGATCGTCCTCCCTCCTTATTCATTTCAACTGGAAACTTCCCTTGTAGTGATGGCGTTGGAGAAACTGCACCCTTCTTCAACGGTCCTGATTTCAGCCTCCGATCAATGTTAGAAGTAATAAACTGGTAAAAAATCGGCTTATGAAGTAGTAGTGCACTGACAAAGCAAGTTTAACATTTAATGATGCCTGGGGCCGCATACGTGCCAGCGACCGCATTGATTGGTCGACAAAGCTCGCTCCGTTCATGCGTAATAGGTTTCAGCACATCTAGCGCCGTGAGCCGTCGCACAAACGACCCCCGTATTGTTGCGAAACAGTCGATCAGAGAAGCCGCGTTCTCCGGCACTAAATTGTGTATGCGGTCTCACTTAGGAACCGCAAAGGCTTCTTGGGAATACGACCTGAAGTAAAAGTACACATGTTTCTCATACGAAAAAAAAAAAATAATGATGTACACTGCTGGCCACAGTAAATGCAACACCCTGAAGGAAGCATCCGAATCAAGTGAAATTTACACCATGAGTTTGCAGCGATGACATATGCAACTGATTAGAATTTCAGCGCAGACGCACATCACGCGCGCCTGTGGCACCACATCATAGCGCCATTTAAGGCTTGGCGATTTCGACGAGTGTACGTTCGGCACGTGTGTTTACCTTGTGGTTGTTTCACAAGACGATCAGTTATGCCTCGTAGACAACAGCGAACATCTTTTGATCAAGTATCCGAGTTCGACAGAGGAAGGATAGTGGCTTACCGATATTGTGGATTATCATACAGAGAAATCGCTAGTAGTGTTGGACGAAACCAAACAACTGTAATGCGGATATGTGACTGTTGGATGCAGGAGGGTACGACGGACCGACGTGGTCGATCGCATTCACCTCGGTGCACCACTGCACGTGCTGATAGGCAAATTGTGCGCATGGCAGTGACGGATCGCTCAGTGACATCCCGAACCATAGCACAGCATATTGCGTCTGTAACGCATCATCCAGTGTCTGCGCGTACCATACGACGCCGTTTACAGCAGAGTGGTCTGTCCGCAAGACGTCCATTGCTTCGTCTACCATTGTCGCAGAACCACAGACGTCTCTGTCGCCAATGGTGTGATGACAGACGGATGTGGGCGGCAGAATGGAATGACGTTGTCTTTACTGACGAGGCACGCTTCTGTCTGCAGCACCACGATGGTCGGATTCGAGTGTGGAGACACCGTGGAGAGAGGCTCGCACGCGTCTAGTACGCATTGCCGATACTTTAAATAGCCGGCGCTACATATCCGAGGTGCTGGAGCCAGTTGTCCTTCCTTACCTTCAGGGCTCGGCCACAGCCATATTTCAACAGGATAATGCGCGACCACACGTGGCACGCATTGTCCAAAGGTTCTTCGTCAATAACCAGATTGAAGTGCTTCCCTGGCCGGCTCGCTCTCCGGATCTTTCGCCGATAGAAAACATGTGGTCCATGGTTGCTCAAAGAGTGACCCAGATTACATACCCAGCTGCCACACCAGATGATCTTTGGCAACGTGTGGAAGCTGCTTGGGCTGCTGTACCCCAGGAACACATCCAACGTCTCTTTGACTCAATGCCGAGACGTGTGGCAGCGGTGATCTCCTACAATGGCGGCTACTCTGGCTACTGATTCTGGCAGGAACCACATGTCACAGACGTCTGTAAACGTAATCATTTGATACTTGGTCAACATGTTATCTACAAAATAAATTTTGTTGTGCTACCTCTTGTCTTTCTTGGTGTTGCATTTACGGTGGCCAGCAGTGTATTTGATTTTCACATTTTTATTCAATAATTTTACTCATTATTTTACACGATTTGGTGAAAGGTGGCCGCGGACCCCCTAGAAAGAGCCGGCAGACCCCTAAGGGGTCCGCGGACCAGAGGTTGGGAAGCCCTGCAGTCTAGACTATTTTCGAAAAAAAAGGTAAACCAAAAATTGTATTGTTGGATAATGGTTCGCAATTCTGCTCAGAGTTATGGACAGGCGGTATGACAAACAACCAAGTACGGCTTATACATATGTCTGCCTACCACCCACCGAGTACCCTATGTAATAATAAGCAGAGTAAGTATTGTCAAAAAAAGGTATTGGTTAATAAATTTCTTAATTATATATATATATATATGAGTACTTCAGTTTTCTGAGCATTAATGTCATACGTTGGTAGATATAAAAAGATTTTTAAGGGCTAATAATTCGATGAGAGTTACGTTGTCCAAAGAAACATTTCCTTGAAGTGATCCTTACAGAATAATTTAGCGAAATCCGGGACATATGTAATGATACAACGCAAATAGGATTAAATATTTCCAGAAAGATTTTTTAAGCAAACAAAATGCGGCGCATTTGTAATGATACAATTTATATTGGATAAAATATTTGTAAACAGCTTTCTTTAAGCAAATACTTCGAAAACCGATACATCATGTACCAATAGTATCAAGATGTTGCAAGTTATAAGAAGCAAAAACGAATATTTGTTTATGAAACTAAGAGTAAAATAATGGATGTTTATTCTAAATGTAAATACCGCGATATTCGGGACTTAATTTAATATAAAAAAATTTGTCAATGTAAATAGGAAGCAAGAGGATCTACTATGAGTTATCTACCATCGGTTATGCACACAGGGTGCATCAGCAGAATGAAAAGAGGCAGGTGTAATACTGTTGTAGAAGAGCCCATGCGAGGAAACTTTGGATTCGTAGTGGTGACATGTCGCGCGATGTTACTTGTAAAGAGCGCTAAAACTGTGGTAATTGGTGTCAAAGATGGTATTTCAGTGACATTTGTGTACTACTGTCGTCTCTGGAAATAAACGCTCTTGGGAAGTACGATTACCCAAGGTTAATCTATGATGGAATTTTGTTACGTAATATAACGACTATTGCAAATGGCGTAACAGCAATATATTAATTCCACCTTACTGGAGACATGAAGAGCACAACCTTTATGCATAGAACAGTCTACAACAACAGCACTACCACCGCTACATACACTAAAGCAAGAACTTTTTTATTAAATCGAAGTGGACAGAATTGTAAATTTGTGTTACAGTCAATTTCTCATGTGTTAGTTTTCTGAATAGAAACTGTGACTAACAATTCTGTTCAAAGTTATTTCAGTGATATTTCCAAAAAAACTATATTTTCATTTCTTTGCCAATGGTTTTAACTGATTATGCGTAAATTCAAACGCTCAAAAGATCGTTGGAAAATATTTCAGTATAACGACCGTACAAGGTTGTCATAATTTCAGTGATTGTTAGTGAAGCCAGTAAAAACCGCTTCAAAGTTAGAAGAGTGTTAAACATAAAAACAAAGATCGTCTTGCTAAAGTATTTACTAATAAATTTCTTGACATTAATTTCACTTATTTGAAGCTATAAAATCCTGTTTTCTTAATAACAGTCATATTTGAAAATAGTAGCCATAGTGCTACATCACAATCACACACCTCGCATACATCTTGATTCCAAGTACGAAAATTGATACATTTTACTAAAGTAAATTATTTATGTACTGAAGTAATTTAATTTCAAAAACAGTGGAGTTAAATTGTTCCTTCAGATCTGGCGACCCCAAATCTTCGTAGAAATAGTATCTTCACAGTCGAACAGTCACGAGCTGAGATAGGAAACCTGCCTACAACGCAAGTGTGGATAAAACTATGACTTAAGCAGTTAAGCGATTGTACAGTGTTTTTCCCTTCGCTGCGTGTCAAAACAGGTGCAAATCGAAGCCTGTTCTCCACATAACGCTTTGGAGAGACTTTCATAATAAATTTGTTGCCTGAAAATTAAATTTACATTCTGTTAGGTTGTGCAAGGTCACAAATAATTAAACATACATTAAGTCAGTATAACAATTCGAAGTGGAGAGTAAATGCGGATGCTCGACTGAGCGGTAAGAGCTTTCGGCTTCCCTGGGAGAAGGGAGCAGTGTTTTGCTGGTGTAGCGGAGGACCCAGGGGTCAGCCGGCTAGCAGCTCCGGGTGTGGTGGGGTTTCCTACCGTGGGGTTTCCTACGGGCAGTGGCGCAGTAAACAAGTCAGAGGCAAATCAAATTGAGGCTCCCCTTGCTGCCCCCTCCTCACCACACAGGAGTTCTCCGAGAGTTTCAAACGCAAACGGAAGGAAGTACCACATTGCTTATCATCTTCATTTTGTGTCGTGATAATTTCCAAGGTATAACGTTATTTTACGTAACACTGAAAGTGACTGCTCTCGTAATCTCGTTGCTATTATGTAATAGCAATGTTGCCCCTTATATCATTACATGATTTCTATTGTTCGAATCTATTATTTATGTTTCGCAACTAAGTCGGCATAGAGCGAACGGGGTGTATAAAAATGAGTCCCTATTTCCCAAACCAAGAGGAAGGTCACTATGGTGTTACCACCAGACACCACAATTGCTAGGTGGTAGCCTTTAAATCGGCCGCGGTCCGTTAGTGTACGTCGGACCCGCGGGTCGCCACTATCAGGGATTGCAGACCGAGCGCCGCCACACAGCAGGTCTAGAGAGACTCCCTAGCACTCGCCCCAGTTGTACAGCCGACTTTGCTAGCGATGGTTCACTGTCTACATACGCTCTCATTTGCCGAGACGACAGTTTAGCATAGCCTTCAGCTACGTCATTTGCAACGACCTAGCAAGGTGCCATATACAGTTACTATGTCTTCTGAACAGATAATATTGTGACTCATGTACCGTCAAGAGTGACGTTCATCATTAATGAATTAAAGTTAAATATCAAACTAATTACGTCCGCTTTCTGAATTCTAATTCCTTGTCATGTTCCAGACCTCACGTCCGTATAGTTCTTCCCTCCTCACGCCAGCCTGCGTGGGCTAAAACGCGTGCATTTCGGCCTCCTCTAGTAACACGGTGTTGGCTCTTCTGCCAACAATACAGTCACTGTCTACAAAAAACTTCATTCAGCGCATGATGGAGGGAAGTTTAGTTACGGATTAAAAAAAACACAGTGTTGCTCCGATCTTGATGAAATTTTGTACATTTGACCTTAAAAACAGGGGAACCTCACCGTCTACGTGAAATTTCATACGGTTTATGATCAGCTTGGGAGTTGGCACGTGTATGTATGTTTTCGTCGTGAAGGCATTTATACAAGCCAACGTATGCTGGATGGCGGAGGGTTGGCCTACCTTTAAATAAATTCAACATCGTTTCGTCAATCAGCATGAAAGTTGGCAGATACACGTATGTTTTCATAGATGGGGAAAGAGGAGATGGCATGACGGAGGCGGAGGAAGAGATATACGGAGAGAGGAGAACGTGATGGGGGCGGGGAGAGGGGAGAAGGTGCATCCAGAGAAGTGAGAGAAACAGATTAAAAGAGAGAGGGAGCAGCAGGTAAACAGAGAAAGGGGGAATGTGGTGAATGACTAATGGAACACTGTAATAAATACATAAATTATGGGTGCTACTGAATTTGTGTACTATTAGAAAAAGCGGGGGAGGAGGTGGACAGAGACGGGAAGATGGATGGAGAAGGAGAGGAGGATGGAGAGAAAGAGGAAGCGTTGTGAGAGAGGGGGGCAGATGGAGGAGATGCAAAGAGAGACGGATGGGCGGAAGGAGGAGGTGGATAGAGAGACGAGATAGAACCAAATGAACAAGAGAGATGAGGGAAGAGAGGATGAACTGACATAAAACTAGTATGAATAAATATCCGGACAACGCCGGGTTTTCTGTTAGTAATTAGATAAGGAGTTACGCGACAAGGGGCGTGTTCATCTGAAAGAAATTACAGAATATTTTCCATAGGCTAGATGTGGCGTATGAAGTCTCGATAACTTGAGTGTTGTTCTTGATGTCTACAGACGATAAAATTTTAAAATTTGCTGCTTAATATAGATGACTCCCCCAAAGTTCATCTAGTTGGAATTTCACCTTTATAAAATGAACTACATAATAATCAGCTGAAAAATGCACCTGTTGGAGCACAATAAAGGCTAATATGATCGTGTTTAAAAGAGTCTGACAGAAAAGTGGGCCACCAGCTGCCTGAGCCCTCATTCCGCCTTCCTCACCAAAAATTCTGGAAGCTCCACAGTACGAGTGATTATGTTATGTAAGAAATTTACTAAGTAAAATTTCAGTTTTGTTGAGCTAAAAATTCAATAGAAAGCAGATTTTGTATTAGAACTTTAGAAATACCGATAAAAGCGTACTTTTGTGAATGAGATCCACCAAATACAAATAATTAGTTTCGCATCACATATATGACGAAACTCCAGAATCGGCAAGTTAACTTGGCAAAATTATTGATGCTGGTAAAATGTGTGCTGTATTTACACATACCGTTTTGAAAGAACAATATTTTTATGGCCCACAGCAAATCCCAGAATTTTTCACACAGAACATCACGGTAAATTTTTATGATCCAACTTTTCTAATCTCTAGACCCCCTCCGTGATGACGCTCGTGTTTCCAACTACAAATAAATACAGTGAACTTTCCGACTGACACGAAAATAATAACATCCCTTCACATTTCATCCAGGCTTAGGACTGGCGATGTACATAGTACACACGCATTTTAAAATGTTTTTGTTTTTCATTTTTTCATTTTATTTATTTTTATTTATTTTTTGTTGTTTTTGTTGTTATTGTTGTTTATTTTTTGTTGTTTTTGTTATTATTGTTGTTTATTTTTTGTTGTTTTCCTCGTTGTTGTTGTTCAACATTACAGTAGCAAATTGGTAACCTTTTTTTCTGATCAATTGTAATTTCTTATTCAATTTTCTGTAAAAAGGATAGAGATTTTAAACACCTTTTTAAATCCCCAGAGTCTTGATATGTTTTCATAATGTCTTTTGATCTTATCTCAAGATCTATGTACCTTTTTTTTCTTTTTTGAAGAGGTAGGCCAATGGAATCTTTTTTAATTTCAAAAATAGCATTCAGCTTTTGAATCAGAAAGTATACATTTGGTTGTTTCTGATTTATTGAGGAGTTCAGTTTTCTATGCCAACATTCGACAGTATTCATCGTTCAGTGTCGTCGGTTAAAAACATTCCACATTTCAATAGGTTTATTAGGATTTTCCATCCACTGATCAGCCATATAGTCTGCAAATGCTGTGATCTTCTCTGACTGGGTATTTGTTCCACTATTAAAATCCACGCTTCATCGACAGTGTTAAGTGGAAGATGTGCCACTGCAGCACACATACGACAAAACAATTGGACATCCTCCATATCCCTGTAGTCTTCCGTTAGTCCCAGTTCCTGTATCTTTTTCCACAGACACTGGTTAAAGTGAAAATTACAACCGGAAAGTTGTGTTTCAGGGAACACTGAACTCATTGCTTCAACTGTAGCCATTTCAAAATCTAGCACTGCAGTTTTTGGTGACTACCCAGGCATCTTAGATTTCAATACAGAAAAAGTCTTGCATATGAATTTTGACTTTTGTCTGGCAGCAAAGCAAATAAAATAGGAAATATCTTAGTTGTCTCTTCTGTACTTCCGCTGACGATATGGATTGTGTACAATTGTTTGAACTGTTCCAAACAGCTGTCAAATGTCCCATCCATGAGCACAGTTCCATTGTCACAAAGGATTTTCTCTGCTTCTTCACAAGCAAACACTAGAAGTCTCTTGCCTGGAACAGAGCCACCATCAGTCTTCAAGAAACTATTACCTTCCATTAATTTCAAAAGGTCTTCGCTAAGGTGAATTTCCGAACCAGAGCCAGGATTCTGGGTTGTCCCAATAGCTGCTCTTCTCGCCCTACACAATTGAGTCTTGGAGCCGTCATAATTCGGAATATATTCCACGAATTCTAATCCTTTGTCTTTCAAATCTTGAAATTCCTGCTTAAAAATTTGGGCTACAGGCACTGTCTTTTCTTCACGAACTCTTTTTCTGCAATTATGTAGCCAGCCGCAGTGGCCGGTTCTAGGAGCTTCAGTCTGGAACAGCGCGACCGCTACGGTCGCAGGTTCGAATCCTCCCTCGGGCATGGATGTGTGTGATTTACTTAGGTTAGTTAGGTTTAAGTAATTCTAAGTTCTAGGGGACTGATGACCTCAGATGTTAAGTCCCATAGTTCTCAGAGCCATTTGAACCATTGTGCAATTATGTAGTCTTATCTTTATCTCCACATTTGTTTTGTCAGGTGGACAAGAATGTTGCTGTTGAGCAACGATTTCACCCTTTGTAATTTTTAAATTGCCTTTGAACCTACTCCGTTCATAAATGACGCACATCCAGTTCGTATATTCTTCATTTTTCGTATAAATACGGTAGCGATGACCATCTTTGATAAGACACGGCCTCCCTTTCGTAGTTGTTATCGCTTCCATCGTGTACACTGCATAGAACAGAAGTCGTATAGGAAAACGCACGCAACGAAAGCTATCGACGACGACACTGTCTGAGAAACGGTGACAACACCTGCAGGGGGTGAGCGACTGGGGTAGACATGCAGTGGGGGAGGCTCAGTTCGCAAACACCTCGTTAGGGAACTGGTTGCTCGGGGCAGCTTGGTTACCTGCTGCACCCTTGTAGGAAACCCCACGTTGGAAACCCCACGTAGCCCAGCTCCGTCGCCCCGAGAAGTCGGCGAACCTAGTTTCGTCCATTGATGTAAACCATTGTTCTGCGTGTGTCAAACACTAAAGAGCAAGCACAGCTTTCATATTAGCTAAAAATTGGCGTTTTCGTAATTAAAAAGAAATATTTTCCCTGTTACGAAAAATTGCAAGTACGCGATTTGTGTATTTTATTAATTTATGGAAATTGGTCACACGCTGGAATCGGAGAGTTGGTTACAAAACAATCTGCAGCCGTTCGTGTACTTTATGTTCCCAAACAAAGATGGAATTTTTATAGATCCCAGTGCGCCTTGTGAATGGACCGCCGTTGTTCGTGATTGGTTTGAAGAACATTCTTGAGTATTAGAGTGAATGATTTTGCCACCCAGACCATCCGACATGAATTCCCTAGAAGATTTATGAGATTAACTGAGACGTCAGTTCGTGCACGACATCCTGCCGTGGCAATACTTTCTCAATTATGGATGACTATAGAGACAGCATGTCCCAGTATTTTTACAAGGGGCTTCCCACTACTTGTTGAGATTATGCCGCATCAAACTGCTGGACTCCGCCGGGCATAGGAAGTCCATAACGATGTTAGGAGGTATTCCATGGCTTTTGTCACCTCAGTGTATGTTGAATTATTTCTTTGTTGTGTTCTGTGGTTCAGAGGGACATTCCCGTTGACGAATCCTTCTCTTCAAGATTCCCTTCAATTTGTCTATCTCGCCCGAAATTCCAACCATTTGGAGAAATACAGTTTCAATAGTTTCACTTGATCATTGGCTAATCGGCTCTGCTCAGTCATGAACTGATCATTTTCTTTCTATTTTTGATTCCATCCCGCTAAAGTTTTTGTTAATAGAACCTATTGAACTAAACTCTAATGCAATAGAATCTGTAGTGTTAATTTTACTGCAATGTGGGTTCGCTTTTGAGCAATAGAATCTATTGTGTTAATACATTGTGTGATACAGGTTTGTCATATATATTCTGCACTCACATCAATTTCTTTTCCGATTTTTGGTGCAATTTGGAGAGATAGAGCAGAGTTCAAAACTGCGTTGCGTCGGTTCACGATTGTGTTCAGGAGGAGTAATGTCTGATTACGCAAAGGTGGCTTGAGCCTGACATATAACCCGGATTGCCTTCATGTAATCTGATTCTTCGATACAGATACCTAAGGGACCTAACTGAACATTAAAAAAAAGGAGGAAATGGATACACGAAAGTGGGTTTTGGTAATGGTTATCAAATCTGAGATTGGAATAAGTAGCCTTCCGAAAACAACCGAGATACCGCTATAAAGAGCTGACCTGTAACATAGTTAGCATACGTCAAAAGAACACTGAGGGGACTTAAAGAAAAGAATAGAAAGAAAAAGATTATGACTCATAAAAATATTCTAAAAGAATCCATACCACTGAACATAAACAGATATCTAAGGAACATAAAACTTACATTATAAATAGATATCTAAGGAACATACAACTTATATTTAATATTTCTTTCACACACTGCGTGATACAATAATGTCCTGTTTTGTCTGTCCAATGTTTTCTTGAAATTAGATGTCCTTGCGTGCGCGTGAGAGTATTTCACTGCATCACACGGTTTTTCGAAGCGTTTGATCGAAGATTTACATTTTTAATAAACAAATATAGTATAACTTGTAGCGATGCTACACTGCACTTCTTCACATGTCAGCAACGAAACACTAAAAGGTAATCAAGTCTCTAGAACTATACATAACAAAAGATAGATTTTTATGATCCATATGTTTCGCATCTTATTACCATCGAGCGCTGCGGCAATGATTCAAATATCTGCGCCCAGCGGGTAATAGTGTTTATTTGAAGCAGTTAATGCTGGGCGCGCGTCTTTGTGTAGACCCACATTACAAAAATATAACATTTTGCCAACTACAGATCGATGGCTGTTCTTCTCTTTTATGGAAAATATTTTATATACAGAGCATCCGAAACCCAATAATAATATGACATTGTTTCCCGCGTGAGGAGGGATGGTTCCGAGTGGATCATCACGACTCACGCGCTGTCGTAATATTATTGCTTTCGTCAAAGAAATAGGGATTACTCTTTAAAATCCTTCACAATAGATTAAATTTTGTATATCAAATATGATACTAAACGAAGTATCGACGTAAGGGATAACAGGTACATATTCGTACGCATGACTGTTAAACCAGTCTAATCGTAGTTCACAATTCTGTCTCCCGTAAACTTGAATATTTCTAATTAACTTTCTAACAGATCTACAGCAACTCGATTAAACCCCATTGCTCGCGCGATTGATGTGGCCTCTGGTTTTCGTATTGTTAAGGTAGGATTTCGTGCAAGAAACCCATTTAATCAATCTCTTCCACCAGATTTGGCTGCAGTATTAAATGTATTTTTGATGTTGTTTCGTTCAGTTAGCTGAAAAGCAAGTTCACTAAGTTCTTTAAGTGTTAGGCCAAAATACTGTCCTTCCATCTGTGTTCAGTAGTCTTTAAGTTCTGCCTCTTGTTCTGGGGTAAACACACTAGTGATAGGTCCTAACCTTTTCACAACTGTATAGCCAGGATTAGCACGTTTCTTTGCCACATTTCGTTCAATCGTTGTCTGTGGCACGTTGAACTGTCGAGCAGCCCTGAAAGACCCCATATGACCTTCTATAACAGCATTTACAGCGCCTTCCATTGGCTCCAATGACCAATCTTGCCTAGACGTTTGTCGCCGATACTTGCGAACCATCTGAAATAAAATACGTGGAACGTACTATTGAGTCAGATCATTCCTGGTAATCTATATTATATAGTAAATACCATATTTCCAACAGTCAGTCGTTAAAGCATAGCAAGAATACTGACTTTGCACGTTTTGTGTATTTTTATTCACCATATAGTCTAAGGCATACTTTGTAATTAATTAGGAAACGCTGGAATAACGAATACCATTCCATTTACAATTGTATTCAACGTATAATGCACGTGTTCAAAACCCGCAGCGAGGTAAACACATGAGGCGATAAGAACGTAATGGTTGGACAAATAGTAGGAGAAGCTCCCCATCTTGCCCCACCCCGTCTTGCCCCCTACCATGCTGTCAGGTTATGTTACGCCTACCTGAACACTATTTAGTGAACATTGACTACTGACACAGCAGTTTACTGTTAATAAGACGTACTATTCAGTGCTATATATACAGTCTGGACACATGTTCAGGAAACATGTTTTAGGACCTCGAAAGATGTAAAACATTGCAAATAAGTACAAAAATTGTACGTACCTTGCAAACCGCCGCGAAACTAGAGTTCAGCAATGTCAACACACTGGGACCTGTGTATTGATGATGTTGACGTAGCTATCCACAGATGGCAGAACTCTAACTGTAGCTTATAGCCCTTCCCCGTCTTACCCCACCTCCCCGTCTTGCACCGCCTTCCCCTACAGTATAATGAGGAAATAGATTCTTTGGCTTCACAAGAAGTCTTCGTGCAATGAGCACTCTTGGCAAAACGTATTACAAAGGATTAATATCTTTGTTCTACAGTGACATATTACATCAATACTTTCATTGTGCTTTCAACGAAGATTTCTTGCAGTAAACACGTAGCACTTTACTGATTTCTTGCTTTCATCACCTGCTCAAAAAAAATATTCACTGCACTTGGGTAGATATGACTTTCACTGAGAGTGTTAGAACTTCGGGTGGAAATGGTAGCACTACACATAGGTGGGAGAATTGACTGCATTTTAACAGTGGAAGATAAGTATGGCATCACTTTCACTGTGGAGGTTGAACTGGTTGTGTGGACGTGATGTTACGCTGGGATTACGTCGTGGATCAGGAAATGGAAGACTGGTTCAGTGGCGAGTTGAGCCGTTATGTGGTGGTCTTTATCTCACTTGACAATCATTCGACCTTCCATTCATTTTCCCGTACATGAAAAATACAGAGAAAATCTGTTTTAGAGTGTCTTTAGTTACTAATAACTTAGTCTGGAAGGAAATAGGATAAGGGAAGGATAACAATTTTTCTGTACAGAAAGTCTTATTCTCTTGTGAGTACATAGTTATATTATGGATTCAACTTTCTTGTTTTATTTAGTTTGACAGCCTGGTCCATAAAATGATTCTGTCATTATTTCGGTAGCAAATTTTCGAGTTTCTTATTAGCGTCTTTGTGATTTTATAAAGCATATGAGTGCTTAGCTCATTGTCTCATCATATTTCACATTGAAAGTGGTTGAGACACATCTGGTTGTCGCACCCTCTGCACAGAGAAATGCTGATTGTTGAGCGCGCAGCATACGCAGTGTTAAGAGTCATGCGTCATCGTCACGTGACAGTTAACTTGTCGGATTTACAGCGCCGTTAGCAAGTATTCCGCTCGAGGCAGACGTCTGGTGGCTACCAACCGTGTTATAAATTTTACACACTTTCATCGACTCGGGAATACGGGAGTAGCCAGACACGGCAACTTCCACATCTGTGAAGAAGAATATTTCCGTAGAAAAGTGTACAGTACCAGTTGAGATAAGTACAACATTTATTCTCTTGCACTGTTCGGCTTCTACATCGTTGTTATGCGAAACAAGTACTCATAACATTACTTCACACTCGGCATTCCACACGCGTTCATATAGTTATCATTTTTTTCAGTTCACGCAATACTATGAATTCGTGTCCACGTGTTTTATGTCGTCATGTTAAGGTTCACACGCACCACTTTTATACGTGTCCATTAACTGCTTGTCTGTAGTGAGTTCATACGTAGCAATTCATAAATGTCCATTAAACAGTAATTGTTTCATTACTGTAAAGTACAATTAACCTTTGGTATACATACTACGTCTAGAAATTATTTACAAAAGATAGTCTCTGTGACTACAAGGCCTGACGAAAATCGTGTCTCCTATTCATAACTAGTGCTTCCATGGGCACATTGGGTTTATACCTAGTTCTGAATCCTTTTATTGTTTTCTTTTTTCAATAGTCGCTCTTTTCTAAATTTCAGCTCTTTTATTTTCTCTCCATTAATTACTTCGGTATTTTGAAGACAAAGTCAATGTGAAGACAAAGTCAATGTAGTCTTATTGACGTAGCGAACAGTTCAAGTTCAAGCTTCCACCAATGGAAATTAGGAAGCAAGTCGTTCCCTAATGTGCAATTTCACACAACAAATCACAATTGAATTCGCGGTTCGCGAAAAGAAAAAATAAGCATAGCCTCTCAAAAACCAATGTGTTACGACTATCCATACTCACAGTCTGTACGTATCGTTCTCTCAGTCAGCCCTCAAAATTCACTTCTCTACATGGTAAGGTAGGAAGGTAGGGATTCAGAATAGAGGAAAACATAATAGAACTGAATAAAGTAAAGAATGATAGTGATGTATGAAATGATGAGCTTAACATAAATTGTTCGTTATCACCCTAGCTTTTCCATGACAAGTAGTTAGTATCATATTATCGATACATTAGTATCAACATTGTATGATTCAGCTTTCTAGGCATCACTCTATACACATTTAAAGTTACTTAAAGCATGCATTAGCAGTAAGGGTAAACGGAGTCTGTTGCCTACTTTCTGTTCCGTGCATCGTAAAATAGTTTTATGAAAACAAGAATCTCATCTCAAAGGCTTGACACAAAATTTTTTAAGAGCGCGTATCATCTTATTTGTGCTGTAACAATAATAACTAAGTCGAGCAGTTCTTTCGTGTTACCTGGACTGTTAATTACTTACTTGAATCTTACTTGCTAAGTTGCTGCCGTTATTTGCTGCGTTTCACTGGTGGTCTTACAGAAATTGTCGTCAAACACGCCTTATTCATAAAGTAATATTAACCTCGTTAGAGTACGCAACTATAAGCAATGTTCGTATATGAGCAGTCATACTGGTGCGAATGATCAATTTAATTTATTTCATTTTTGGGGAGAGAGCTTTGCTATTCTTAAAACTAGTTGTAGCAGGTGGCACTTAGCACATCCCTACTACATTACTTATTTTGTCAGCTCTTTGGCTGCGGCCGTTTATGGCTCAATTAACTTAAAACTAGCTTACATCTAAGGCAAAACTTGCTCTCCAACTAATAAATGCATTTCATTTCAGATGCTCACACGATTTAATTCTCTCGTTGATGCGTATCAACAGCGTACTAATGTTCTGTTCATCTTGTGTATGCTTCTACTTTACAGATAGTATGACAATTTCTAATTATATATATATATATATATACATTTAGCAACTTAATATAGCAGATACCGTCAATGATTTACTCGGTATTTCTTTAAGTCTGCATGGCAATACAGTCCTTTTATTCGTCTGGATACAGGATCGGCTAACAAACAACCAATGTGCGGCTTTCTTATAATGATAAATGGTCCTTCATATAAGTGCTGCCACTTGCGATTCTTGTGGTGAATCAAAGATGGTTTGAAGTGGGTCTTTAGTAGGACTCGCTCATTTACATGATACGATAAAATTTTACGAATGTGTTTGTCATGCGCCTTTTCTCTTAAGTTGGTATGGGTGGTTAAAGATATGAGAGCTTGCCTCAACTGGTCGTCTAGTGTTACTTCTGGGTGTTGCATTTTAGGAATAGCGTCCACCCATTCATTTCTATCTAATCGCTTAGAAATTAATTCGGATGGTGTGAAACCAGTGGATGTGTGACGTAGGTTATTAAAAATTTCTTCAAAGGGCGTGACGAAATCAATTCAGTGGGTCTGCTGTTTGGAATATAGGCTCAGATGAAACGACTGAACTCCTTAAAGATTTCTGTGGAATTACTCTGTGGTCTGTATCGTGATACCAAAATTTGTCTAGTGTTGTTGGTGGCAAGAAAATTTTTCCACTGTCTCCCTACAAAAGTTGATGCGTTATCAGATAATATGGCTTCAGGTTTTCCAAAGCGAGGAAAATAGTCCTTTTCAATTCGTATGATCAGTGGAAGTGCGTTAGATGACTTCATAGCCTATAATCTTACATGCTTGGTAAAAAGATCTAACAAAGAGACCAGATACGTCACACCTCCTCTTCCCTGAGGAAGGGGACCTGCATAATCTAAACTGACCATTTGGTTTGGTCTTTCAGTACATGTTTCACCTTCTGAAAAATGGAACAATTTCTTAATAGTTTGTGAACTTGCTTGTGAAGATTGGGTACGTAACAATAAGCTGAAATTTTACATTTAAATTTCTCCGGGCCATAATGACCCACGGAGAGGTGAGTATACCAGATGAGATGTTCAACATAATCTTCAGGAATACAGACAGACCACCTCCCTGTTAAAACAGAAGTTCGATGAAACAAAACTCCGTTGTGTAGTTTATAGAACTTTGACAACGAGTGATCTGGATTGTTTTGAAGATGTTGCTTAATTTTTAACCAATTGCGATCCGTATATTGAAGAGTGTTCATTTGACAGCAAAGAGGAATAAAGTAACTCCGATGCAGAGGATCTTTTGTGAAAAGTATCTTATGATTAGAAATCTGTTCCATTAATTCAGTAGGCTTCGAAAATCCGTCCGGCAAACGTGACAATGCATCAGCAATAATTCCACTCTTGCCATTTACGTAAATAATTTCAAAATCATGCTCTTGTTAAAATAGGCACTATCGGGTAAGCCTAGGATGATAAAGTTTGCAGGAGAGTAGAAAGCTCAGCTCTTGATGATCTGAGTATACCTTGATTTTTTGTCCATGAATATAGTAATTAAAACGTCGAAAAGCCCACACAACCGCTAATCCTTCTCATTCAGATTGCGAGTACGATCTCTCACACTCGGTTCGAACTCTACAGGCAAAACTGATTATTTTGATTTCATCTTTGTCACCGGTTTTCTCTATTTGAAACAAACAGGAAACTAATCCTCGAAATGATGCATCGCAAGAAATACAGTAGTCTAAACTCATGTTTGGAAGATTTAAGATGTTACTCCTTAGGAGAGCTACTTTAATTTTCCGAAAGGCATTCTGACATTCTGAAGTCCACATCCAGTGGACGTTTTTCTTGAGAAAAATTCAACAACGCTGGACTGTTTATTGACTGATCTGGAATGAAACGACGAAATGATGAAGTTAATCCGATGAACCTTTTTAATTGCCTTTTAGTGCAAGGTACAGGAAAATATTTTGTAGCTGATAACTTGCTGGGATCAGGAGACAGTCCCTCTGAAGTAATTAAATGTCATAAAAACTGTACTTCTCTCTACATCTACATCTACATCTATACTCCGCGAGCCACCTTAAGGTGTGTGGCGGAGGGTACTTATTGTACCACTATCTGATCCCCCCTTCCCTGTTCCATTCACGAATTGTGCGTGGGAAGAACGACTGCTTGTAAGTCTCCGTATTTGCTCTAATTTCTCGGATCTTTTCGTTGTGATCATTACGCGAGATATATGTGGGCGGTAGTAATATGTTGCCCATCTCTTCCCGGAATGTGCTCTCTCGTAATTTCGATAATAAACCTCTCCGTATTGCGTAACGCCTTTCTTGAAGTGTCCGCCACTGGAGCTTGTTCAGCATCTCCGTAACGCTCTCGCGCTGACTAAATGTCCCCATGACGAATCGCGCTGCTTTTCGCTGGATCATGTCTATCTCTTCTATTAATCCAACCTGGTAAGGGTCCCATACTGATGAGCAATACTCAAGAATCGGACGAACAAGCGTTTTGTAAGCTACTTCTTTCGTCGATGAGTCACATTTTCTTAGAATTCTTCCTATGAATCTCAACCTGGCGCCTGCTTTTCCCACTATTTGTTTTATGTGATCATTCCACTTCAGATCGCTCCGGATAGTAACTCCTAAGTATTTTACGGTCGTTACCGCTTCCAATGATTTACCACCTATGGCATAATCGTACTGGAATGGATTTCTGCCCCTATGTATGCGCATTTGCTAATTTAGATTTTTGTTTGTTAGCTGTAACTCTGAAATCAGAAAATGTTTGAAAAACTTTTGTATTAGGGCCAAATGTTTCTCTGAGGAAACTGTCGCTGTAAGTAAGTCATCAGTGCAGACGGTTTTTTGATCAAGTAACTCTAGACCTAGCACATGATCAAGTGCTGCAATAAAAACATAAGAACTAACGTTGAGACGAAATGGTACTACTAGAAAATGATAATAGTGACCAAAAAAGATGAATGCTGTGTACATCCTGGATGATGAGGATAGTTTTATCTGCCAATAGCTACATTGGAGATCAATTGAAGAATGTAATTTCACACCATGGAATCTTTGCAATTGTTCTTCCAGGGCTCCAGGTCATGTACATACTGGTGCGATGATCTTATTGATATTTCTCGCGTCTAACACAAGGTTAAAGCTTACTTTCTGCTTGAAAATAGTCATTAACGGACTACTATATGAAGAGTCGGACGGTTCTATGATTTTCCACATTAGCGTCTTACTAATTTCTTGCTCAAATGCTTCCTTACGGTCCTGCGGAACAGAATAGGTCGTTTTACAAAAGGTATCATGGTGTTTCACCTTCATGTCGAATTTATAGTTAGCTATGATGCCTGGTTTTCTGGAAAAGATATTGACAAATTTTGCTAACAAGTCATGAAGTTCACGTCTTTGTCGATCGTTTAGTCCGTCTGTTTCCAAGGTTTTCATGCGTAATTCATCTGCAGTGGGTAATAAGTCAGGGCCACTGTCAACGTCATCTGACTCGTCAAACCCACTGTAATACTGTTGCCTGAAAGAGAGCTTGCGTACCTTTACTTTCCGTTCAAGGCTGGATATTCTGACTTTTGTCCTCATCAGGTGTATGACTAATTCTGGATCGCTGAGTCTTAATGTACACTAACCTTCATCAAGATCGATAAAGACATGATTTTTACGTAGAAACTCCATTCCTAATAAACACGGAATGGACAAGTTCTTAACCACTAAGAATGTACACGGTATACTGCCTGATTCGAATTGTATCTGTGCTTGTAATTTGTATGCTGACTCTCTGTACCAGGGAGCCCACAGCTCCGGATACAGTACATCCTTGAACGGGGAGTGAAGGAATTTAAGTAACAGAGCACACTTTCTTATATACGCACATAGATAAAGCATTTATGTTGGCACCTGTATCAATAATAGCAATAATATGTATGTCAGAAATATGATGCCTGGACCTGGTTTACCCACATTTCTTCCTTGCTACATATGTCATTTTCGTTCAACAGGTCGTTTCGTAAGTCACAGTCGTCTTCGTACCTAATTACATTGCTGTGTTCCCTAATGAAGATGCCCCCCGATTGTTCCGCAGCTGCCCCAAGGAGGCATGAAGAAGCTGCTACTGGTTTTCCGCGTTAGGTTTAGATGAAATTTCAATTACTTTTACTTGAGCAGTATTCTGTGGTCTATTCGGTTGAAAATTGGCGCTAGTATTCCACACAAACTGTGATTCATTTGAAGGTGTTTCATTTTGCACAGTATTTGGTACTTGATTTGCCTGCGTATAAAAGATAGTTGTATTTCCCGGATTGTTCTGACTTGTTGTGTTCTGAAAAGAATTGGGCGGATTGTTTTGGGCATTGTTTCTGAACTGTTGATTTGGTTGCTGAGGAAGTGTCGTATTCGGAGGTTGTGCAAAATTCATTTGTGGTGATGGAGTAAAGTTACATTACAGATTATACTGTTGTTGTCAGTTATAGTTATTCCATCGCCTCCCCCCACTGCGATTTCCATTACGCTTTCTGTTATTGTGGTACTGGTAATTGCCATTATAATTTAACGGTGAATTACCACACTGTTGCTGCGTAGTGTGGTAAATGGGATTATATCTGTTTTGGTTTTGATATTTATTGTGTGGCTTTCCGTTACGGCGATTAAAGTAGTTGTTGTTATTATTATTATTATTAAGCTCCACGTGAGGCTGATCGGTGTTAGGTTGGTATGACATTCCATTGCTACCGTTTGCAGCATGCTGTTTAGGTTATCAAGCACGGAAAGAAAAACTTCTTGGTCGCCCTCATTTACATTAACCAATTTTTCTCTGATTGAGCCTGGAAGTTAAGATTTTAAAATCCTAATGACATATTTCGTGGAGATGGGCTTGTCCCAATATTGAATTTTTCGTAAATACTTTTCAAAATAACGGCTAAGACCTCCTCCTTTGGTGTTAAAGGGTTCAGCATTATACACCTTCTTTCGGAGGCTTCGCTGGATACCAGAGCTCCAAAACTTATTCAGAAAGTGTCTCTCAAAATCAACATATGTGTAGCATTTAACTATGATGTCTGTACCCCAGATTGGCCCCTGTCCTTGGACATATCCTAACGTCAATTCGTTGTTTGTCATTCCAAGTTTTTGGAAAAACATCTGAGAACGACTTTAGAATATCCATGGGGTGAAAGTTCCGCTTTTCCGGTATGAACGGCTGGAAAACTCGATGTTTTAAAACACTTTCATCTCTCATTAATTCAACTGATGATTGTGACGACGTGACGTTGAAATTTTGTCACGTGTACTATTTGCTGGTGGGGAATGTTGTACATGATACTCTGGATAATGCCGAGAATCTGGTTTAGGCGGTACAGAATGCGGGTAGTCACCATGATTATCGGTCTGCAGTTATTTTACTTGTCTCTTAAGCTGATCAATGTCGTTAGTTAATTGTTGCTTCCACTCAGGAAGATTATGACTAAAGGCTCTTCTAATTTCTCCAAGTTCACTAGACAGAGTGTCACCGGATGTTCCAGAAACAGTTAAAATATCAACCGTGGCAAACTGCGTCTTTCAGTTCGGATTGTACTTTGTTCTCTATATAGTGTTCTCTTGAGTCGATCCATTCCTCAAATTCTCTATTAATTGTGGAACGTATACCTGCAGTGACGTTATCTATCTTTTTGCTAATATTGACATCTGACAGGCGTTGGGCAATGTTTTCCACCCGTACCCCTATGTTATTTACGCCTGTCAGTTGGTTTGCTGTCTATGTCACTTCACTATAATGTTTCAAAGAGTCGTCCACGGTAGGTTTGCATATTTCTACCCGTGCTTACAGTTCCGAAAATTCCGACCAATGTTGGTATCAGAGGATTCAACCAAGGAAAAGACACTGTCTATTCTAGCATTTACATTTGCGCATAGTTCGTTCGCGTACTCAGTGGCAATAGTTTTAATTTTTTCTTCCATGATGTCATTTACACTTTTAGTTTGGCTTTGTATGTCACTGATAACAGAATTTATATTATCCATACGAACTTGAGTATCCTCTACTCCCAATTCAAGACTGTTTAATTTACTGCCAACTGTTCTATTTTGTTCCTGCAACTTAGCATCGACATCAGCTATCTGGGTTTGTAAATTGCTCACACTGACTTTGATGTTATTTACGTGAGAGTCTAATCTTTATTCGATCTCACAGATACCAGATTCAAGATTTGTCATGTTAGTGGCAACATTATTTATCCGGCTTCCGAGGGCATGTTTTAAGGTACCAATTTTGGTTTCAAGATTGTCACTATTGCCTGCTAGATTACCTATTTGATTGTCAAGATTACCCATGTGAATTTTCATATCGACGAACATTTGCATAACACGGGGTAACGTGTATTCTCGTGTCCGTGACGCGGACTGTTGCGCCGGTACATCGCGCATCATGTCGTCATCATGTAATCCTTCAGCTCGGAATTCAGGTCTACTAACACTTGTTCGCGATCGAAGCTGCCTCTCATTTTCGCCTGTCATCTTAGATTCAGCGCAATTACAACAACACAAACCAAAGAAGTTACTTTAGAATACAGAATACATATTTACATTGATAACTGTCTCTTCTTTTAATTTGTTGTGTATCACTCTTCATGTTTCATACCTCGTGTCTAGTACTAATTTTAGTTTATTTTATTAGTTTTGTTTATAAATAGAAACTGTTGTGTAGGCATGCAATTCCTGTTTTGTGCTAAAGGTTTTCCTGTCTACTCCATTGTTATTCATGTACAGTTCAGTTTTTACTTTTTCATTGCAAAGATGTTACTTACTGTATGTTTCTACATCAGTCTAGATGTGTTACTTCTGCCGGCCGCGGTGGTCTCGCGGTTCTAGGCGCCAGTCCGGAACCGCGCGACTGCTACGGTCGCAGGTTCGAATCCTGCCTGGGGCATGGATGTGTGTGATGTCCTTAGGTTAGTTAGGTTTAAGTAGTTCTAAGTTCTAGGGGACTGATGACAACAGATGTTAAGTCCCATAGTGCTCAGAGCCATTTGAACAATTTTTTTGTGTTACTTCTCTTCCAATGTTGTCTGCTAACATTTAACTTCTTTGGTAATAATACTCAGTAAATGTCTGAAGATGGCCTTGTAAGCCGAAAACCGGTTAACAATAAAAGTAATATTGTAGAACAAAAGCAAACTGGTGCTTTTCATTTATTATAATGTAGTTCTACCAAGAACCGACGGAAGATTCTGTTAATATGCTCAGTATGGGATGTGAGCCTCTCTGGCAGCAATACAGGCCTACCAACGACTGGGCAAGCTATGAATGATATTATCAGTGTGATGTTGAGCTGCTCGCAATGTTGGAGGATGGTTAGTTGATGCTGAAGTGATGCAAGCCATCTCCCTAGTGCATCCCAGACATTCTCTACAGGATTCAAACCGGAAGAGCGAGCAGGCCAAACCACGTGTGCAAATTCTTTCGTTTTCAAGACAACATCAACCACCCGTACTCTAGAAGGACGAGCGTTGTCGTCCATCAATACGAAGTCTGGGCCCACAGCTCCTCGCAACAACCGCACATAAGGTACCAAGATCTCTTCACGATACCTGCAGCAGTTGAACCTTGTCGATTCACCCCTACAATTCCAGTGGTAAACATAATCCTTGCCAACAACATTAGGGATCCTCCTCGATATCGGTCTCTTTCAACAATGTCTGGGACCCCAAATCGTGTTCCAAGTTTTCTCCAGATGCTAATCCGTCGAGAGTCACTCTCCAGACTAAATCTGGACTCATCTGTGAAAACAACGTTATCCCACTATTCGACCACCCAGGTGGCATATGGAGGCCTGTAGTGGTTCCCTTCAGTGAAGACGCGTCAGAGGTAGACATACAGCAGGTCTCCGACAGTTTGCCAAAGCCTCCTGCACACTGTTTGTCTCTATGCAACACAACCAGTGGACGCTGAGAACTCACATGTCAGTTGCCGTGTAGTACTAAAGCGGTACTGTGGTGCCCTCACAGCCGAATGATGGTTCTCTTTTCTGAAGCCACACGTGGTCGGCTCTGACCTGGTCTTCGGAATACAGTTTTGGTCTCTCTAAACTGTCGCCACATCCGAGAAGCAACAGAAAGATTCACAGTAAGCCATGTCCTGCTTCCGTTCTTTCTATGGCCCTCGTACGTATCTTCTGTGTGCCATACTGCAACGTCTGTGACTGTGTACACAGCGATTGTGGATTTGGGTTCGAATCCTGCCTCGGGCATGGATGTGTGTGGTGTCCTTAGGTTAGTTAGGTTTAAGTAGTTCTCCTAGGGGACTGATGACCATAGATATTAAGTCCCTTAGAGCTCAGAGCCATTTGAACCATTTGTGGATTTGGGACTACCTGGGGAACACAGCCTCGTTTTTCATAGGTGCCCTGACGTCATCGTTGGCATGGTTGTCCGTTGAGCTGAATGCCATCTTCCGTGCAGAACAAGATGGTAGACATCCTGTAGACAGTTTTATGTCGTAAATTGGACGCAGGACGGGGAAATAACTGTTTGTTGCTTTAATTTTGGACACCACTGTACAATCATTTTGTGATGGAAAGGTGTCAGATAAGATATTTTAAGATTCTAGAACGATTATGTGAATGAATTTGCTCTCCTTCTAACATCAGTTTATCGTACTTCACTGTTGCAACGTCTGGCATACAACAGCTGGAACAAAGCGAAGGTCATCTCCTTTGCCAGGACTGTCGTAGGGCAGATACACATAATAATAGGTCTGTGTCATTGACGTCAATCTTTTGTAGAATTATGCGACATTTATTATGCTGAGGAATTAAGTCGTTTTTGGAGAATGATAACTTGCTCTATAAAAATCAACAAGGATTAAGCAAGCAGAGAACTGGCAAAAAGCTCACTCTCTTCTTCTATAAGACCCATAGTGCTTTAGACGTTTTCAAGTAATGGTATGTTCCATGACTTCTGGAAGGCATTTGACACCGTTCCGCACTATCGTTTAGGGGAAGAAAGTACGAGCTTACCGAGTATCAGATCTGACTTACGACTGGATTCAAGACTTCCTTGCAAGTATAGCGCGACAGGTCACCGTTAACGGAACAAAATCGGCGGACGTACAGGTAATTTCCGGAGTACTCCTAGGAATTGTCGTAGGACCGTTAATGTTTAGAACGGTCATGAATAATCTTGTAGATAGCGTCCAAAGCTCTTTAAGACTGTCCGCAAATGATGAGGTTGTCTATAAGAAACTAGTAATCACAGAAGTTCGTATCTACACTCCTGGAAATTGAAATAAGAACACCGTGAATTCATTGTCCCAGGAAGGGGAAACTTTATTGACACATTCCTGGGGTCAGATACATCACATGATCACACTGACAGAACCACAGGCACATAGACACAGGCAACAGAGCATGCACAATGTCGGCACTAGTACAGTGTATATCCACCTTTCGCAGCAATGCAGGCTGCTATTCTCCCATGGAGACGATCGTAGAGATGCTGGATGTAGTCCTGTGGAACGGCTTGCCATGCCATTTCCACCTGGCGCCTCAGTTGGACCAGCGTTCGTGCTGGACGTGCAGACCGCGTGAGACGACGCTTCATCCAGTCCCAAACATGCTCAATGGGGGACAGATCCGGAGATCTTGCTGGCCAGCGTAGTTGACTTACACCTTCTAGAGCACGTTGGGTGGCACGGGATACATGCGGACGTGCATTGTCCTGTTGGAACAGCAAGTTCCCTTGCCGGTCTAGGAATGGTAGAACGATGGGTTCGATGACGGTTTGGATGTACCGTGCACTATTCAGTGTCCCCTCGACGTTCACCAGTGGTGTACGGTCAGTGTAGGAGATCGCTCCCCACACCATGATGCCGGGTGTTGGCCCTGTGTGCCTCGGTCGTATGCAGTCCTGATTGTGGCGCTCACCTGCACGGCGCCAAACACGCATACGACCATCATTGGCACCAAGGCAGAAGCGACTCTCATCGCTGAAGACGACACGTCTCCATTCGTCCCTCCATTCACGCCTGTCGCGACACCACTGGAGCCGGGCTGCACGATGTTGGGGCGTGAGCGGAAGACGGCCTAACGGTGTGCGGGACCGTAGCCCAGCTTCATGGAGACGGTTGCCAATGTTCCTCGCCGATACCCCAGGAGCAACAGTGTCCCTAATTTGCTGGGAAGTGGCGGTGCGGTCCCCTATGGCACTGCGTAGGATCCTACGGTCTTGGCGTGCATCCGTGCGTCGCTGCGGTCCGGTCCCAGGTCGACGGGCACGTGCACCTTCCGCCGACCACTGGCGACAACATCGATGTACTGTGGAGACCTCACGCCCCACGTGTTGAGCAATTCGGCGGTACGTCCACCCGGCCTCCCGCATGCCCACTATACGCCCTCGCTCAAAGTCCGTCAACTGCACATACGGTTCACGTCCACGCTGTCGCGGCATGCTACCAGTGTTAAAGACTGCGATGGAGCTCCGTATGCCACGGCAAACTGGCTGACACTGACGGCGGCGGTGCACAAATGCTGCGCAGCTAGCGCCATTCGACGGCCAACACCGCGGTTCCTGGTGTGTCCGCTGTGCCGTGCGTGTGATCATTGCTTGTACAGCCCTCTCGCAGTGTCCGGAGCAAGTATGGTGGGTCTGACACACCGGTGTCAATGTGTTCTTTTTTCCATTTCCAGGAGTGTATTTGCAAGATGACCTGCAGTGCACTGATGAATAGTGCAGGCTCTGTCAGTTGACTCTGAACTCAAGTAAGTGTATAACATTATTTGTTTACGGTTCATCTACACTTTTACAAAATTTCTGCTTTAAATTTTTCGCATGTTGGTACTATATTTTTCTGTGTATGTAAAGTAAAGTGTACTATACTGGAGATAAAAGTTTTCTGCATTGTATGTGAGTAATGTATGTAAAATACTATGTAAATTCTTTATTACGATAATTAATTTTCTGATGACATTTTGTATTTAAAAATATTCGTGTGTATAAATTGTTCACGTTGATGTAAATTTCACAATTTAAGAAATGGTCACGCTTAGCAACAATGTAAGGAATAGGTGCTGTGTAAACGCTAGTGCGCGTTTGTTTGAGACAGAAGTGGCTCTGGGGAGTGGAAAAGATGGCAAGGGCGAATTGGTGCGCTACCTAGAACAGGTGCGGGAAGCAGGTCACACAGTCTATAGGCAGCAGTGATTGAGGAAACACCTTTGTGGAGCAGGAGAAGCTTTGCTTGCAAATTTGCACAAAAATGCCTCGTATGAAGCCTGCAAACGGCTTAAGGCATAGCTGCGAGTTGTTGGGCTCCTGTATGTAAAATTGAGCGCCACCAAGCAGAGAAATTGAGCCCATACAGCAAGATACCTACAGACCGTACTGTGGGTAGTGTAGGCGTCATAATTTTTCGCCACACCCAAGAAAAACAAAAGAAAATTTCGGAGTAGGTATTAAAATCCATGGAGAAGAAATAAGAACTTTAAGCTTCGCCGATGACATTGTAATTCTGTCAGAGGCAGCAAAGGACTTGGAAGAGCAGTTGAACGGAATGGACAGTGTCTTGAAAGGAGAATATAAGATGAACATCAACAAAAGCAAATGGAATGTAGTCGAATTAAGTCGGGTGATGCTGAGGGAATTAGATTAGGAAATGAGACGCTTAAAGTAGTAAATGAGTTTTGCTATTTGGGGAGCAAAATAACTGGTGATGGTCGAAGTAGAGAGGATATAAAATGTAGACTGACAATGGCAGGGAAAGCGTTTCTGAAGAAGAGAAATTTGTTAACATCGAGTACAGATTTAAGTGTCAGGAAGTCGTTTCTGAAAGTGTTTGTATTGAGTGTAGCCATGTATGGAAGTGAAACGTGGACGATAAATAGTTTAGACAAGAAGAGAATAGGATCTTTCGAAATGTGGTGCTACAGAAGAATGCTGAAGATTAGATAGGTGGGTAGATCACATGACTAATGAGGAGGTACTGAATAGGATTGGGGAGAAGAGGAGTTTGTGGCGCAACTTGACTAGAAGAAGGGATCGGTTGGTAGGACATGTTCTGAGGCATCAAGGGATCACCAATTTAGTATTGGAGGGCAGCGTGGAGGGTAAAATTCGTAGAGGAAGACCAAGAGATGAATACACTAAGCAGATTCAGAAGGATATAGGTTGCAGTAGGTACTGGGAGATGAAGAAGCTTACACAGGGTAGAGTAGCATAGAGAGCTGCATCAAACCAGTCTCAGGACTGAAGACCACAACAACAACAACCCAAGCCTACAGCCAGCAGATAAGATATTGTTTGTATTTTTACTTTTGTACAACGTTAACCATTAATTTAAACTGTGTTTTAATAATTATTCTTGAAATTTAATTGGTTCGCCATGTTATTTCATCCAAATCATACACGTACAAAGGGTTCCTTCCTGGTGTTTGATTAATCCGAGTATCCTGTTTCACATGAAGAGCCAAGTTAATGTAAAGAGACACCATTTAAATTGTTTTTGTGTAAATAATAAAAGAATTTTTTTCCCAACGATTGCAAAGTGTTATAGTAAAAGTTCGCTTACGTGAAATTCAATGAGAGTGAAGCCAAGATACTAGAATCTGTAAAATTACTATACGGAATTAGTTCAAAGAGTAATAGCTTTTGAAGCTGAATTCCACTAAGAAAGAGGTTTTCTTGACTTGAAATGTTCAGTATAAAGAGTGTATGCTTTACTATCTAAGTGTTATTGTATTTAACTTTGTTGATTATGGAAAGTGCTTTTCTAAATGTCCCTCATGGCCAAAAATTTTTTAGCTTCCTTGAAGTTATCTACTGGACTTTTTCTCTTTTAAGAACATAATGTATAAGGGTGTACTCCAACATTGTTTTAGTGAAGTAATACTTATTTGAGGAACCAAATTAAACAGTAGCGAGAAAGTAGGCAACATTCATACTTCTACTTTTCCAATACTTCACTGTTTCATTCCCTGGATACGCTGGTGACCGTTAGTACGTATTTTAAACCACTAAATGAACTTGGAACTGAATTGTCCTAGCTTCAGTATGATACTATTCATACTGCGTTTCTTTCTAAGCGCTGGGTAAGATCTTAGGAAAAGAATTTAATAGTATGATTTACTTTTCCATTAGACAGAACACACGGTCAAATTCTGTAAAAAGGGTAACCCTGTAGATAGTGTACCTTATTTGGAAACTAAACTAAATTTTAGTAAGGTAGTTATACGTGGCAACATAGAAATAGGATTTTCTGTTATTTAGATAAAAGCATACAAAATTACAATAGTAGTGGTAGGGTTATAAGTGTACACAGGTAAGGAATTCACTACTGTACAGCTAGACCAAGAGAGTAGTGCAGTCCTCGGTTGACAACTGTCGATGACTTGTGGATGAATGGACTTGTCCCGGAAGGGCTCCTATGACGGCACCGTGTAGCATACGCAAGAGCTGCGAGAGCAGCTTGGTTATCGGATGCACACAACACCAAAATCATATGAACGTATTCATAGTTTGTGTGCTCCATCGGGAAGCCACCTAAAATGCACTTGACAGAACCTATTATGGTTGTGCACTGCGCAGCTAATTGAACCATGTGAACTGTCATGTGATAAGATATTGTCATGTGGCAAACTGATGTCCTGCTTATGGACAAAGAGAACGAGGGAACGAACATCTTAAAAATATAAAAATAAACCTGACGAGGATTCGAACTAAAGTTCCATCGTGGATGTGATGTACAAGAAGTCTGTTGAGTGAGTTGCAATGGCTGATACGGCAATGTGGTGTACACGTGTTCTTCAGTACATTCCGATGTACTACACCATGTGACAACAGTGTTGCCAGCTGGTCATTTCCATACATGTGTTTGCGAAATACACCCGATCTGATATTGCTACACAAAAGTTTTGCCTTGAATCTGGATGTGGAATCGCATGTCGACCTCCAAGTGCGGCATTTCGGTATTTTTTTCTTCACCCTATTTATAATACTAAGCTAAAGTTTTCATGCATTGTATTTTTAATTTGTTTTGGCAAAGCGCCGATCGTTGTAATATTGATAGCGATGTTTTTACTAGTGTGCAATGCTGTTGTTTTGGTAACTATACAGGAATGTTGTATTGTATCCTAAATTGGGCTCTGATACTCAATTCCAGCCATCCTGCACCCTGCCACTACCTACCAGATCGATAATGTCATTAACATTAATAAATCGAATGGGGGAAACTTACAACAACAGTATAATAATGTTAGTAACAAATTTCTTGAAAAATTAAGGTCATTTCATTGAAAACTGTATTTTCTGTGTTTATCAGAAATTAAATTCTTTTAGTCACATAATCGTGGTGAAGTAATTTTGGCATTCCTAAAATTCGTAAATACGTGTAAAGCAAACCTAAATTATGTAGACGCCAAACAACACATATATTGTCCGACCTACACAGGGTAGTCATAAACTGTCTGAAAAAAAAATGGTTCAAATGGCTCTGAGCACTATGGGACTTAACTTCTGAGGTCATCAGTCCCCTAGAAATTAGAACTACTTAAACCTAACTAACCTAAGGACACCACACACATCCATGCCCGAGGCAGGATTCGAACCTGCGACCTTAGCGGTCGCGCGGTTCCAGACTGTAGCGCCTAGAACCGCTCGGCCACCCCGGGCGGCCTGTCTGAAAAGCTTAGGGGGACGTTGCAGGGCAGGCTGTGCTAAGAAATAAGTGTTAAGAAAAAGATTCGATGCGTTGTGCCGTTTTGGAGTTAATTAGCACTGAATTTAGGTAGTCACGCCCGCCAGGTACAATTATTGTCAGTTGTCACAGCGTAGATGATAGCGCACGAGGTTTGCTTAGCCTTACTACCGTCCCGTACCCAGTTTCTGTATCGCTCGCTTGTTCGTTATCAGGAGACCAAACAAAGAACAGGATTGGCGAGACTGTCTCTGGCTTGAATTTGCGCATGCAACGGTTTTACTGGCTAGCTTCAATGCTAATTAACACGGAAACGGTACAACCTACCGAATTTTACTCTTAACATTTCTCAGCACAAGCTACGGTGCAACACCCTCAGAAGATTTTCAGACCGTCTCCTACCGCCCTGTATAAGGCCTTTATGGAGCGAGATGACGCAATTGGGGAGCCACTGGATTCTCATTCGGAAGAAGCACGCAAAAAAACTTCAAACAACCAGGATGATTTGCGTCAACCTAACTTTCCGTAAATAATCTTAAGTCACAGCTACGATGATTCCTCTAAAAGAGGCTTGTCGGTACTGCTCTGTCGTTAAGAATTTGAAAGATTTCAGAGACATTATTATTTTTTTTGTATAGCGTCCACAGGCACCGTTAACTTTTTGAAAGCTGTGATTCTTGTACACTGTCACTGGTTAGTCTCAACGACCTATGACAGTTTTTTTCCATGTTTTAAGTGTGATACTCTTAAGATGTATTCGAGACAGCCAATCGTAAATGTGTACACGGCAAAAACTGTGGTAATGATGAATGCCAAAGAAAAGAATATTTTTTCCAACCTCTAACAGCCAATGGAGAATATTGTTATGCCTGAAGTAATGTGAAGATATAGAATCGATATTCTACATCTACATCCACACTCCGCAAGCCACCTGACGGTGTGTGGCGGAGGGTACCTTGAGTATCTCTATCGGTTCTCCCTTCTGTTCCGGTCTCGTATTGTTCGTGGAAAGAAAGATTGTCGGTATGCCTCTGGGCTCTAATCTCCGATTTCATCCTCATGATCTCTTCGCGGGATATACGTAGGAGGGAGCAATATACTGCTTGACTCCTCGGTGAAGGTATGTTCTCGAAACTTCAACAAAAGCCCGTACTGAGGCACTGAGTGTCTCTCTTGCAGAGTCTTCCACTGGAGTTCATCTGTCATCTCCGTAACGCTTTCGCAGTTACTAAATGATCCTATAACGAAGCGCGCTGCTCTCCGTTCGATCTTTTACTATCTCTTCTATCAACCCTATCTGGTACGGATCCCACACCGGTGCGCAGTATTCAAGCAGTGGGCGAACAAGTGTACTGTAACGTACTTCCTTTGTTTTCGGACTGCATTTCCTTAGGATTCTTCGAATGAATCTTAGTCTGCCATCTGCTTTACGGACGATTAATTTTGTATGGTCGTTCCGTTTTAAATCACTCCGAATGCCTACTCCCAAATAAATTATGGAATTAACTGCTTCCAGTTGCTGACCTGGTATACTGTAGCTAAATGATAAACGATCTTTCTTTCTATGTATTCGGCACATTACACTTGTCTGCATTGAGATTCAATTGCCATTCCCTGCACCATGTGTCAATTCGTTGTAGGACCTCCTGCATTTCAGTACAATTTTCCATTGTTATAACCTCTCCATATACTACAGCATCATCCGCAAAAAGCATCAGTGAACTTCCGATGTTATCCACAAGGTCATTTATGTATATTGTGAATAGGAACGGTCCTACGACACTCCCCTGCGGCACACCTGAAATTACTCTTATTTCGGAAGACTTCTCTCCATTAAGAATGACATGTTGCGTTTTGTTATCTAGGAACTCTTCAATCCAGTCACACAATTGATCTGATAGTCCATATTCTCTTACTTTGTTCATTAAACGACTGTGGGGAACTGTATCAAACGCCTTGCGCAAATCAAGAAACTCGGCATCTACCTGGGAACTGGTGTCTGTGGCCCTCTGAGTGTCGAGGACGAATAGCGCGAGCTGCGCTTCACACGATCGTCTTTTTCGAAACCCATGCTGATTCCTACAAAGTAGATTTCAAGTCTCCAGAAAAGTAATTATACTCGAACATAATACGTTTTCCAAAATTCTACAACTGATCGACGTTAGAGAGATAGGTCTGTAGTTCTGCACATCTATTCGACGTCCGTTCTTGAAAACGGGGATGAACCGTGCCCTGTTCAAACCTTTTGGAACGATATGCTCTTCTAGAGACCTACGGTACACCGCTGCAGGAAGGGGGGGCAGGTTCCTTCGCGTACTCTGTGAAAATCGAACAACAACGAGGAATCTACGACATTTCTGCTACCACCATCAATATCTCTTGTAGTGACCATCAAAATGAGGTACAGAGGGTTATAAACAGCCATATTGCTCCCGCCTTGCATGCTAATGGAAAAGGACACAACTTCACAATATTGATACATAATGGCCTGTAGAATGGCTTTCGGAGTTTTTATGTAGACGAGGGCGTAGATGTGTCATCATTTCTCTCCCGAAACTGTTTAAGGTTACTACCTAGCACTCAACTTGACTAGAAGAAGGGATAGGTTGGTAGGACATGTTCTGAGGCATCAAGGGATCACCAATATAGTACTGGAGGGCAGCGTGGGGGGTAAAAATCGTAGAGGGAGGCCAAGAGATGAATACACTAAGCAGATTCAGAAGGATGTAGGCTGCAGTAGGTACTGGGAGATGAAGAGGCTTGCACAGGATAGAGTAGCATGGAGATCTGCGTCAAACCAGTCTCAGGACCGAAGACCACAACAACAACAACAACCTAGCACTCATCTTCTATGGGATATTGAGCTCTAAATGGTTCAAATGGCTCTGAGCACTATGGGACTTAACATCTGTGGTCATCAGTCCCCTAGAACTTAGAGCTACTTAAACCTAACTAACCTAAGGACATCACACACACCCATGCTCGAAGCAGGATTCGAACCTGCGACCGTAGCGGTCACGCGGTTCCAGACTGAAGCGTCTAGAACCGCACGGCCACACCGGCCGGCTTTGAGCTCTGATTTTGCTCCCTCCTCTCCTTCTTACACAGACCGTAAGAAGGGAAATGTTTTATAAAGCGGGGAGCGCATCAGGAAGTAATCTATCGTAATCCGGTAACATCTTGGGGCAGCGAGCGAGTGAAGTCGCGGTGTCCCGGCTGGAGGAGCTGTGCGGGAAGCAATCTTCAGGGTGCAGCTGCGGCACGGCCGCCATGGCGCCCGCCGTCTGGCTAAAGCAGTGACAGGCGGCAATCTGGGCACCGCCGGATTCCCGCGTAATGAACCTGCCGCGTGTGATTGATGCCTCGCACCGTACGCACTGCGTGGCGCTGAGCGCCAGGCGCCTGAGCACCACGCCGCTCGTCTACGTCACCAGCCACGTGGCCGGGAGCGAGGGTCAGCGTGTCGCTGCGGCGACGTGTCTACGTCTTTAGGGGCATGGCACTAGCTGTGCTACGAACAGGGAGCGAGTGACCGGTCGGGCGTGTGGAAGAGACAGCCAGAGGGGGTTTAGAACACTTCAAAGTAGCCACATGAAGAAGTACACTACTGGACACAAACATGACGTGCTACTAATGCGAAATTTAACCGACAGGAAGAAGACGCCGTGATATGAAAATGATTACCTTTTTAGAGCATTCACACAAGGTTGGCGCAGGTGGCGACACCTACAACGTGCTGGCATGAGGAACGTTTCCAACCCATTTCTCATACACAAACAGCAGTTGACCGACGTTGCCTGGTGAAACGTTGTTGTGATGCCTCGTGTAAGGAGGGGAAATGCGTACCATCACGTTTTCGACTTTCATAAAGGTCGGATTGAAGCCTATCGCGATTGCGGTTCATCGTATCGCTACATTGCTGCTCGAATTGGTAGAGATCCAATGACTGTTAGCAGAATATGGAATCGGTGGGTTCAGGAGGGTAATTTAACGAAGGTAATACGGAACGCCGTGCTGGATTCCAATGGCCTCGTATCACTAGCAGTCGAGATGACAGGCAAATTATCCGCGTGTCTGTAACGGATCGTGCAGCTACGTCTCGATCCCTGAGTCAACAAATGGGGATGTTTGCAAGACAACAACCATCTCCACCAACAGTTCGACGACGTTTGCAGCAGCATGGACTATCAGCTCGGAGACAATGGATGCGGTTACCCTTGACGCTGCATCACAGACAGGGGCGCCCTCGATGGTGTACTCAACGACGAACCTGGCTGCACGAATGGCAAAACGTCAATTTTTCGGATGAATCCAGGTTCTGTTTACAGCATCATGATGGTCGCATCCATGTTTGGCGACATCGCGGTGAACGCGTATGGGAATCGTGTATTCGTCATCGCCGTACTGGCGTATCACCTGGCGTGATGGTACGGGGTACCATTGGTTACACCTATTGTTCGCATTGACGCTACTTTGAGCAGCGGACGTTACATTCAGATGTGTTACTACCCGTAGCTCTACCCTGCATTCGATCCCTGCGAAATCCTACATTTCAGCAGGATAATGGACGACCGCATGTTGCAGGTCCTGTATGGGCCTTTCTGGATACAGAAAATGTTCGACCACTGCCCTGGCCAGCACACTCTCCAGATCTCTCACCAATTGAAAACGTCTGGTCAATGGTGGCCGAGCAACTGGATCGTCACAATACGCCAGTCACTACTCTTGGTGAACTGTGGTATCGTCTTGAACCTGCAAGGGCAGCTGTACCTGTACACGCCATCCAAGCTCTGTTTGACCCAGATGTGGTTGTTCTGGGTACTGATTTCTCAGGATCTATGCACCCAAATTGCGTGAAAATGTAATCGCATGTCAGTTCTAGTATAATATATATGTCCAATGAATACCCATTTATCAGCTACATTTCTTCTTGGTGTAGCATTTTTAGTGGCCCATAGTGTATCTTACTGGAGCAGTGTTTCGCTGTACGAAAACCACGCCTCGGTACTTTTCGTACACTACACAAAAGACGTAGTAAACGATAAGATTACCGGTAGTACTGGTAGAGTTGATAGGGAAGTAAGGTAAATGAATCTATAAAAGAGTAACTGGCAGTCGGCGACGTCGCTTTGTTTGTTTGTTTTGCTCACAATTAGAACTACATTTCACTTAGTGTTAGCCCAGTGCGTAGTTTATATCCTTGCAGAATATAAATTTCATTTAGCAAGTCATAAAAATTAGTTGATCGCGCTTTTGTGGGGGTTGGAACTTAAATAGTGGTAACTATTTATTCACAACCGATACAAAAGAGTTATATGTTTGCACCTGTTACTGTCGTTCAAAGTAGTCAGCAGCGTTGTGTAGAACCCATTGCCAGCGATGTGGAAGGCGTAGTATAGCGTTAGCAGAGCCCGTTCTGTTGATGGTGCGAATGTAGCGGTCTACTACATGTCGAATCTCTGGAACAGTTTTGAAGCGAATGCCACGAAGTGGTTCCTTCATCTTCGGAGTCAAATCAAAGTCACAAGGACTTAAGTCCGGGGAGTATGGTGGATGGTACAGTACTTCACAGCCCCTTCGACCAAAGAGAGCAGGCCGGCCGCTGTGGCCGAGCGGTTCGTATCGCTTCAGCCCGCGTGACTGCTACGGTCGCAGGTTCGAATCCTGCTTCTGGCGTGGAAGTGTGTGATGTCCTTTGGTTGGTTAGGTTTAAGTAGTTCTAATTTCTAGGGGGCTGATGACCTCAGATCTTAGGTCCCATAGCACTCAGAGCCTTTTGAACCATTTGAAGAGAGCAGCCACAGCTTGGCTGTATGCGCCCACGCATTGTCTTGCAAAATTGTGGGTGGGTTGCGCAGAAAATGTCTCCGCTTATTTCACAAAGCTGATCGCAGGTGATGCTCCAAAAACGAACAGTAATATTGTGTACTGACAGACTGCCGAGGAGGAACGTAATGCGTTATGACAACACCATCACAATCGTACACGAGAATCACCAACACTTAAGATCGCTCCATTCGCACCATCAACAGAACAGGCTCTGCTGACGCTGTACTACGCCTTCCACATCGCTAGCAACGGGTTCTACACAACGCTGATGACTAGTTTGAAGGACAGCAACACGTGCAAACGTGTAAATCTTTTGTATCGGCTGTGAATACATAGTTACCGCTATTTAAGTTCCGGCAACGGCCTTGCCACAGTGGATACGCCAGTTCCCGTGAGATCACCGAAGTTTAGCGCTGTTGGGCGTGGCCGACTCTTGGATGGGTGACCATCCAGCCGCCATGCGCTGTTGCCATTTTTCGGGGTGCACTCAGCCTCGTGATGCCAATTGAGGAGCTACTCGACCGAATAGTAGCGGCTCCGGTCAAAGAAAACCATCATAACGACCGGGAGAGCGGTGTGCTGACCACATGCCCCTCCTATCCGCATCCTCATTGAGGATGATACGGCGGTCGGATGGTCCCGATGGGTCGCTTGTGGCCTGAAGACGGAGTGCTGCTGCTACTATTTAAGTTCCAACCCTCGTATGTAAGTATAGCAATTACATTTGATGCCAGTACAGTTTACATGCACAAATATAAAAATTTATGTAATTACTGTTATGTTGTACTCGATATAAAGTTCTTCATGATGATCAAAAGCAAAAGTTTTCTGTTACTATTCATAAGTGCAAAAATTGTTTATGAATAACAAAAACATGTTTTGTGTAAGTTCGACGAAGTATTGAAGTGATGTTTGATAAAATTTTGTTTTGCGTTTTTTTTGTTTTGCCTTTACGTTTTCTAGAGCTATATAATATATCTGAATTGTTTTCTTTATTTTTACTATAACATTCTCCTGTTGCACATTACAAATCAACGATTTTCAAATAAAACCTAAATTAAACGTTTACAATTTCAGTTTTGCTGTGAATACTATTCATTTTTAAGTGACAGACAGGAGCATAACTGCACTGAACAAAAATGTTCCGTAGATTATCTGGCCCTCCATTTATCGCCACTTAGTCTCTGGACGTTTCGCCGCTTCTCGCTTCTAGGGGAATCTAGTCAGACACTGATAGCGTACCTGAAGAATGCGATCGTTGTGAGTTTTACGCCCGGTAGGTATCCAACACACCTAACGTACAGCTAACACGGTTGCAACTTTAACTGACCAAGGATACTATGGAAACTACCATAATCAACGCTTACTTCTGAGAGTCTACAGCAGCCAGCGGAATTTTTGCAACTCTACTCTTGAGTGAATGCATGTGCAATGATCTCTTAAATGTGTCTAGCTGTGATGAAGGATAGAAGCCGAGGAAGTATAACTCACGCACAAAAGAGGTCGATTATAAAATCAACTATCGATCAGTTCTTGAATTTCGTTCTTGGGACTGTACCACTTTCGATTAACGAAAGAGTTACAACAGATTCAAATAAGAAACTCATGAATCGTCACCGGTCTATTTACCAAGCGAGAAAGTAACAAAAGCTTACTCAATAAACGGAATTCAGATTTGCTACAAGCAATCTGTGAGCTACAGTGGACGGAGGAAGAGTTCCATCATTTACGTAGTTTCAGAATAAGTGACTAATCTGACAAGAGATAAGAAGGGCACTACGCCCAAAAAGATCTGAAGTCTCTGGCGGAATCGAATCAGCTAAACAGTTAGTTTCCCCGCATTTCTAAGAACAATTACATATCGCCGTTGATCAGTATTTCAGCTCACAAAAACAGTGCGTGAATGTTTGAATATTGGAAAAGACTTAAGCCCATCGCCTGCCACAGTAGCAGTATACAAATTCCCTTCTACATTTGATGAAGTGTACAAAGTAACTGCTATTAGAAACGTTAGCAACCGGATTTAAGAACAAAAGAGCGATAGTCGGCTGTACAACTCAGGTAAATAGGCAGTAGCAGATACTGAAATGGGGTCAGGGAAACACCGAAATTGTTTATCCGATACTATAGTTTTATCGAGAACAAATCATTATTGTCATACAATATACAGAGAGAGGACTTAGAAAATCAGATACACAAGCAACTTAAACAAAAAGAAGGATTAAAAGTAATTGAAAGTAGATTAAGTTGTGGTCTGCAGCGTTAAATAAAAAAAAAATACAGGAAACTTTTTCCCACCGCAAGCTTCGTAACAAGCGTTGGCGTCACTTACTACTTTAAGGTGTGATTCGAATGCGGCGGCTGAGACAACAGCAACGCAATGTGAGACACGCAAAAGGAGCAGCACGCTCCATGACGCCTCGTCAGCTTCCAGCCTCACTGCTAGCACGTACTTCGTGACTCATGGCAGCTGGTACAGGGTGGGAATCCCATACCATTTTCTGATTTCGCGTTGTAAAAGCAAAATGAGCTTAGTATACAAGACTATGCTAAATCCGTTTCTGCGGTTTATTGCTGTAATAAACGTTTTACTTCTCTGGATAAAATCGCGGCTGCGTTCCATTGCGCGTGATCTTTTTAGATGCTCAAGTTTTTCAAATCAGTTTTCAAGAAAATATTTGCTTGAAAATTTGATTTTGCTGCCTGTGGTCGTGTAGTATGGGAGTACAGCCTAGGGCATTCCAGCATTTTTTTATCTTTATGCATCGGGTTGCGTACATGACAAGTGCAATGACGTCACGAGATGGCTGATAACTAAGGATCCAAGATGGCACAGCTGGAAAATTTAAAAATGCAAAATGGTGGAGATTACAAAAAAGAATGCAAGATGTTGGGAAATTAAAAAGAAATGGTTAAAAATTTTAAAAATCGAGTATGGCGGAACTAGCCCGCTTGTTTTATAACCCGCCCCTACCTTTACTCCCCCCCCCCCCCCCCCGGCCTCGCTGGTCCCCCTCTGCAGGCAGTCATAGTGTAGTATTAAAATGAGGCAATCAGACTGTAGTTTCAATAAATGAATGAAATAAATTTTTAACAGATCTAACGAGCCTAGTTGTGCTTTATACGCCACATTCCTTCGCCCTCCCCAGCCAGTCACAGTACAGTATTAAATGAGGGAGCCCAAGCAGATTGTAGTTTCACTAAATACGTAAAAGGTACAATAAATATAAAGTAAATCCTCCCCTTCTCTCCAGACAGTCGCAGTGTACAATTAAAATGAGGCTGCCCAGTCAGCATGAAGATTCAACAAACAAATAAATAAATTAAATTTCAAAGAACAGTTGTTGCACATGACGTCTCTTTTAGAAAGTAAATCAGTGAATGTGTGTGTTTATCTTACCTGACTTTGTAGAAATCCCCCCCTCAGTGCGTGTCTGCAGCGTTGCTGCCTCTGGATCACGGGTTCCCCGGGCTTGGTGTTTGTGCTGTCCTCATCATTTCATCATCATCATCATTCTTGTAGTTGGCTGGATTGGATTGTGAAAATATTGGACAGCGTAAAAATTGGGACTTTGTATGGACGCTGATGACCGCGCAGTTGAGCGCCCCACAAATTAAACTTCATCATCTCGACTCAATCCGTAACCGATACATGGAGAGCAGTGAGTAGTTTTTGTCAGCATCTTTGTCAAGTCTGGACTTCTCCAAATCAATCAGTTACACATCGTGTAACATCTGCTCATGTTTGCCTCACTCCTTACACATACCCTCTCTTACAAAGTAATCGCGACATTTCATCTTCTGACAAGTACGTTCTAGGATTGATGTCTTTAGCTACTCGAATTTTGAATATCTCAGTTGATCAGTTTGGGGTGAAGCCTTCCTCGAAATCGAATTATGCTTACTACTTACAAACAAATCACCGACTTTTAATTTTTAGTGGATCTGTCATCTTGATCTTTGTTATGCACTGTGGACAAAAGGCCGTTATCTTTCACGACATCTAGTTTTATATTAATAGTTTTATATTTGATCTCACTACATTGACTGACTAAGTCGTTCACTAGTTCCATCCATTTGCATGAACTGTGAGCAATGAAATGTTTAAAAATCTTTCCTTTAAGTGTTCTTTTGAAATGCCCCACAGCTGAAGATTTAAGCTGGGAAACGATACACAGTCATTAATTTTGTTTTACGATTAGCTTCTTCAAATGACTGTTATAAAATTTCTTACCCAAGACTGTAAATTTAGGAAACTCTATTATACTTGCCTTAGATTTTTTAAACGCCTTTGCAACCTCAGCACCAGTTCGTCTTTAGAGCAGCGACGCAACCCCACTGGAAGTAGAAGTTAATTATTGTTAGGAAATATTTATAACTGATGAAGGCCACCGATTCCCTTCGTGATAAAGATCTCCTTGGACACACTTCCCATACTGGGCAGTGCAGTTCTTCAGCTATTTCTGCTCTCACGCTGATTACAATGTAGAAACAAGAGCAAGATGTCTTTAACATGATGCAACAATAATACAATGTTTCCTTCATGTAACATACTGGCTGAGAAATGCAGTATCACCTGATTATTTATGTATTCTAATCATCTGTTACTCCACCTCCTCCTGCCCTCCCTCTCCCATCCAAATTCTTCTCCTCCTCCTCCTCTTTGTTTCTTCCTTCCCATGTCTCTGTATTTCATCTCCCCTCCATCTCTTCCTCCCTCTCTGCCTGTCATTTTTGTTGCTACATCTGTCTGTCCATCTACTCATACCCTCTCTTTCTTCGATGCTCCCTCCTCCCACTCTTCTGTTCCTCTCCCTGATGTAACCTCCCTCCACATCCCAATGTGACGTTGATAGTTTTCAGCCCCACATTATTTTATTTTAGATGGTATGTAGCAAGATTAGAATATCTGGATCAATTCATCCAGGAGCTTAGCAAGAGATTCTGAATGTATGAATGTAATTCACACATATATGTGTGGTTTTCTGCTGTTTGATACCAGGCTATGCCAGGAGGAATTCAGATTTATATATGATATTCAACTGTTTGGCTTGCTTGATCTTTGGTCCTGAAACACCTTGAGAAAATTTTTGACTTGCTTCATTGCTCATTCTCATTACTTGGTGGACTTTCTGAATGGCACAAATAAGAGATAAACTACACTTTATACATTTGAAAGAGTAGGAGGAAAAAGGGGGGGGGGCTCACTGCCTCAATTTCTGTCTCACCCTCCAGGTTCATCTGAAATTGAGCCAGTTATCCACAACCCCCTTTTCCTCCTACTATACTCCATCTGTTCAAGTATAATTCACTCCATTTTATTTCAATAGAATATATTTTTTACAAAGGGGCTCATAAGAAAAATTTATTTTAATGTTTTTTTACAAAAGGTGCAAGTAAAATAATGATTGGTGCATGTAAGAAAAAGATGTTTATTAATTTTTTATAAAAGGTATACATAAAGAATGATTGGTGCACATAAGAAAATAAATGGTGCATGTAAGAAAATAAATAAATGAATTAAGGTTCATGCCTATGGGAGCTCAGTTTAAAGTTAGTAGAATTAAAAATTTTCAGTAAGTAAGTATTCTCTGTTGTGAATCATATGTCAAATTCTTTTCACCATATAAAATGATGGCTGAGTCATGTATATTTTCACTGACAGTAGACCACAGTTTCATAGTAGTTCTTTTAGTTGCAATGACATTTTCTTCTGCATGTCATCTTAATTAAATATGTGGGATAATTTTTGTAAAACTGAATGGACTAACATCTACATCTCCTTTCAATTGTGGGACACGTTTAAAATCTCAGAAAGCATCATAAGCTTTAAAGTAATTATTTGGTGGACCTAGATTCCACATCTCTTGAGGAAAGGTTTCATTTCATCCATTTTTCAAATGAAGTGTATGTAGATTTCCATGATCATGCAGCAATGAATCAGTCAAGTGGTTATTTTTACAATTAGTTTGGAATACAAAAAATACAAAATATGGCATATGAAAGTCTACTGAGTTACAGCAGTTTGGGATATCTAGTTGCTACTTAATCGTGCTACCTTAACTGTTCGCATCTCACAAAAAGGTATATGTACTTTAGGTTTTTTCAGCATATTTTCCAATTGTTCTAACTTGTAATCTGGCTCATATATAACAACTGATATACGAATTTCCATTGATTCAACAACAATTTTTCCTTCTTTTAAAATTTATCTTTTACTTCAACTCCAGCTTGATTAACACCAAGCCAAAGAAAAATAGAATCTGCAGCACTTGATGGCCATGTAAAACATACTGTTAAAACTCCCTCCCACATAATTTCCTTATAATCTTTAAAAAATCCACCAAGCATTCCTAATGGATAAAGTACATCATTTTTTCTTGCTCTTTAATTTTCCATTGTTAAGAATATGTCCTTTCATACCTATTTTATCAGAAAGAGAAGAAATCATATGCAGTAAAACTGATGAGGACATGACAGGATGATCTATTCTAGGCATAACATTATTTCCCTTCTTTATGGTTATAAAATCAAACAGTTTTTTCACATAATTATCGATTAATTTTTTATTGGATTTTCCTCATAAGTTGGATAATCTATGCCCTCACTTCCAATAATACTGAAATTCATGAATAATTGGGCATTATTATAATGAAGCCATAGATCACCAAGATTTATGTTAATTTCAGTACTTCTGTTCGGCACATTTATTTTTAGTCTTCTCATCACAGGGAATGAGTAAAACTAATAACTCTTGGTTTTTTTCATGACACAGACAAAGTCTGCTCTCGCTGTCACTGATTTATTAAGGAAAAAATGTATTAAGACATTTCTAAAGCTAATGCTACAGTAGCTCCATTGAAGTCAATCAGATTATCGTTCTCATCAGTTACAGTTTTCAATAGGATCAAAAATGAGGATATATATGGGACAATGTGGTCCATGAATTATTGGTCCACCAAATTCTGCATTAGGCTTGAATGAAGCAATAACATTAGACTCTCTATGTAAATGTTCAGCATGTTTCACAAGCATTCCATAAACTACATTAAAATTTACATTTATTTATTCAAATGGAATAATTTTAGCAACATAAGTAGCAACTGTTTTTGTATAAGCTTCAATAATTTGATTTTTGAATCCTAGCACATTTGCAATATTATCTATGTTATAACCATATACAATTTAACATCATTTTCGATAGCAATTCTATTTAAAATTTCTTCTGCTTTAATATGTATATTAGGTTTTTTGGAGTGAATAAATTTTTCTAAATTTTTCAAACTATATTGACCAATTGGAATTGCTATTGTTTGTCATAAGAACAAAGTTTATTATTTTTATATAATATTTGGAATTAGAAAACTTGTACAAAAACAAACTAGTGCAACATTGTTATAGCTTTACCTTATAGGTTCAGTCAATCTCTTTTCAGGACCAGATGACTTACCATTCAATTGAAATAATCTGCTCATTTACTATTAAAAGAATTAAATACATATAAACAGTTTGAGAGAAAACACCAGAAAAGAAATTAAAAAATCTATGGTAAACTTTTACTTAATTATATTCGATGTGTAATTGTAGCGCCAAGTGGTTATGGAAAAACAACAATAATGATTGGAAACTGCATCCTTGCCCCAGGATGATTAAACTGGAATAAAATCAATCACTTTTACAGTTATTCTAAAACTTTGGAGCAGCCAAAATACTCAGAACTTATGAAAAGGTGTGAAAAAGTGGAAGATAAGCATAATAACAAGATTGTTACTTTTATTGACAATAGTAGGAAAATTATTCCGTTAGATCAATGTCAAGAAATTTCAGTTGTAGTATTTGACAATTTCATTCTATAAAATCAATATATAGTTAAAAACTATTGTACTAGAGGAAGACACAAAGGAATAGGTTGCTATTATTTTGCTCAGCTATATGCAAAGATACCTTAACAGTAGCTCAGAAATATCCTAAATTTTTTAAATATCTTCACACAAGATGACACAAATATAAGTCATATTTATCATGAATTGACGATTTTAAATAAATGTGTAGTGAATGTTGGAATGAAGAGTTTGTTTTTTTTCATAATAGACATAACTAATATATGATGGAAGTACAGAAATAAAATTAAACACTTCATAAATTTTAAACTCTAATAAATGGACACTTTAAAAGAATGATGATCCATATCTGCTACACGATGGTGATTTTATTTTACCTGAACATATGAATGAATTTAAAAAAGTTTTTATTACATAATAAAATATAAAGCACTAGAAAAAATTAATGAACCATGTACTAAATGCCCATGGTGTCATGAAGAAGCTACAGAAGGTGCAGATACATGTGGTTGCTGTTATTTGAATAAGTGCCAATATAAGAATGCATTATATTACTAATTTTTATACATGTAAATGTTAAATATAAATATCAAATGAAAATATTACAATACTGGCCATCAAAATTGCTACACCACGAAGATATCGTGCTACAGACGCGAAATTTAACCGACAGGAAGAAGATGCTGCTATATGCAAACGATTAGCTTTCCAGAGCATTCACACAAGGTTGGCGCCCGTGGCGATACCTACAACGTGCTGACATGAGGAAAGTTTCCAACCCATTTCTCATACACAAACAGCAGTTGACCGGCGTTGCCTGGTGAAACGTTGTTGTGATGCCACGTGCAAGGAGGAGAAATGCGTACCATCACGTTCCCGAGTTTGATAAAGGTCAGATTGTTGCCTATCGCGTTTGCGGCTTATGGTATCGCGACATTGCTGCTCGCGTTGGTCGAGATCCGATGACTGTTAGCAGAATATGAAATCGGTGGGTACAGGAGGGTAATACGGAACGCCGTGCTGGATCCCAACGGCCTCGTATCACTAGCAGTCGAGATGACAGGCATCTTAGCCACAAGTCTGTAACGGATCTTGCAGCCATGTCTCGATCCCTGAGTCGACAGATCCCTGCATCACAGACAGGAGTGCCCGCCATGGTGTACTCAACGACGAACCTGCGTGCACGAATGGCAAAACGTCATTTTTTCGGACGAGTTCAGGTTCTGTTTACAGCATCATGATGGTCGCATCCGTGTTTGGAGACATCGCGGTGAATGCACATTGGAAGTGTGTAATTGTCATCGCCATACTGGCGTATCACCCGGCGTGATGGTATGGGGTGCTATTGGTTACACGTCTGGGTCACCTCTTGTACGTATTGACGGCACTTTGAACAGTGGACGTTACATTTTACGACCCATGGCTCTACCCTTCATTCGATCCCTGCGAAACCCTACATCTCAGCAGGATAATGCACGACCGCATGTTGCAGGTCCTGTACGGGTCTTTCTGGATACAGAAAATGTTCGACTGCTGCTCTGGCCAGCACTTTCTCCAAATCTCTTACCAACTGAAATCGTCTGGTCAATGGTGGACGAGCAACTGGCTCGTCACAATACGCCAGTCATACTCTTGATGAACTGTAGTATCGCGTTGAAGCTGCGTGGGCAGCTGTACCTGTACACGCCATCCAAGCTCTGTTTGACTCAATGCCCAGACGTATCAAGGCCGTTAATATGGTCAGAGGTGATTGGTTGAAAAATGGTTCAAATGGCTCTGAGCACTATGGAACTTAACATCTGAGGTCATCAGTGCCCTAGAAGTTAGAACTACTTCAACCTAACTAACCTAAGGACATCACACACATCCATGCCAGAGGCGGCATTCGAACCAAACCTGCGACCATAGCGGTCGCGCAGTTCCAGACTGAAGCACTTAGAACTGCTCGGCGTCTCCGACCGGCAGAGGTGGTTGTTCTGGGTACTGACTTCTCAGGGTCAATACACCAAAATTGCATGAAAATGTAATCACATTTCAGTTCTAGTATAATATATTTGTCCAATAAATACCCATTTATCATCTGCATTTCTTTTTGGTGTAACAATTTTAATGGCCAAAAGTGTAAACACAAATATAAATGCTGAACATAAACATTTAATAAAAAAATGTTTAATTAGTGTTTTTTCTTCTCTAATAAATGTTTGCAAAATATGATGAAGAGTTTGTTAGAAAAGCTAAACGAAATAGAAAGAAAGCTGAAGACTTGAAGGATCACTTTAGCCTCTGGAAGAAACAACACAGAACAGAGTATGAAAAAAATAGAAGATCAAAGTTTGATGGGGCAGATTTATAGAACTATGCAGATATATTATTCAATTTAGGAGCTCTGTATTCTGGTAGCAACTCAGATAAAATGAGATAGAGAAGAGATGTTGTTGTTGTTGTTGTGGTCTTCACTCCTGAGACTGGTTTGATGCAGCTCTCCATGCTACTCTATCCTGCGCAAGCTTCTTCATCTCCCCGTACCTACTGCAACCTACATCCTACTGAATCTGCTTGGTGTATTCATCTCTTGGTCTCCCTCTACCCTCCACGCTGCCCTCCAATACTAAATTGGTGATCCCTTGATGCCTCAGAACATATCCTACCAACCGATACCTTCTTCTAGTCGAGTTGTGCCACAAACTTCTCTTCTCCTGATCCTATTCAACACCTCCTAATTAGTTATGTGATCCACCAATCTAATCTTCAGCATTCTTCTGTACCACCACATTCCGAAAGCTTCTACGCTCTTCTTGTCTACACTATTTATCGTCCATGTTTCACTTCCATAGATGGCTGCACTCCATACAAATACTTTCAGAAACGACTTCCTGTCACTTAAATCTGTACACAATGTTAACAAATTTCTCTTCTTCAGAAACGCTTTCCTTGCCGTTGCCAGTCTACATTTTATATCCTCTCTACTTCGACCATGATCAGTTATTTTGCTGCCCAAATAGAAAAACTCCTTTACTAATTTAAACATCTCATTTCCTAATCTAATTCCCGCAGCATCACCTGACTTAATTCGACTACATTCCATTATCCTCGTTTAGCTTTTCTTAATCTTCATCTTATATCCTCCCTTCAAGACACTATCCATTCCGTTCAACTGCTCTTCCAAGTCCTTTGCTGTCTCTGACAGAATTACAGTGTCATCGGCGAACCTCAAAGTTTTTAAGTCTTCACCATGGATTTTAATTCCTACTCCGAATTTTTCTTTTATTTCCTTCACTGATTGCTCAATTTACATATTGAATAACATCGGGGAGAGGCTACAACCCTGTCTCACTCCCTTCCCAACCAGTGCTTCCCTTTCATGCCCCTCAACTCTTATAACTGCCATTTGGTTTCTATACAAATTGTAAATAGCCTTTTGCTCCCTATGTTTTACCCCTACCACCTTCATAATTTGAAAGAGAGTATTCCAGTCAACATTGTGAAAAGCTTTCTCTAAGTGTACAAATGATAGAAATGTTGGTTTGCCTTTCCTTAATCTAGCTTCTAAGATAAGCCGTAGGGTCAGTATTGCCTCATGTTTTCCAATATTTCTACGGAATCCAAACTGATCTTACCCAAGGTCGGCTTCTACCAGTTTTTCCATTCGTCTCTAAAGAATTCGCGTTAGTATTTTGCAGCTGTGACTTATTAATCTGATAGTTCGGTAATTTTCACATCATCATACATCTTGCTCACCAGATGGTAGAGTTTTGTCAGGACTGGCTCTCCGAAGGCCGTCAGTAGTTCTAATGGAATGTTGTCTACTCCTGGGGCCTTGTTTTGACTCAGGTCTTTCAGTGCTCTGTCAAACTGTTCACGCAGTATCATATCTCCCAGAGATAATAAATATAATTATTTGATAAAGCCAATTGTTGATGACTATTTCCCAAACTTAAGGAGGTCAACTATAGATTCTTCAGATTATTCAGAAATAAGTTCACCTGACAGAAAAGGTAAAGGCTAGGTAAAGAAATGTACAGAAAAACCAGATGGATATATTTGGATCAATGATGTTAGAGATTTAATAGATAGCTTGACTGTAATTCATTGAGAATAAGTAGCTGGATATAAAAATCATCATAATTAAAAAGATGGTATAGCACAGATGTTAACAAATAAATTCAGTGATTTAATAATCGATAATCCATGAGTAATTGCATAATTAATTAGATATTTAAATAATCTTCCTCATACATTTTGGAAAAGCGATAAGCATGGAAAAGAATTAACCAATTGGGCTTTAAATAATTTACCAATGCCAGAGATGCATTTACCAGGATTTTCCTTCTGCGGACGCTTAACTAGACATAAAGGAAGACTAACATGTGGTGATCCAGGAATCAATACACTAGGTGACATTGCCTGTCATGATCATAAGGATTTAAAATCTAGACATGAAGCACATAAAGAACTTCAGTTACCTGTGAAAGGAAGAATGCATGCAAGTGATCCTAGGAGAAAAACTAGTAGTGACTGCAGATCAAGGAATTTTGTATGGAAAGAGATAATTTGGAATGTGATTAGGTGTGGATGACAGTGGTTGGGGATGAAGAAAAAATGTTGATATATCTGTAATCTATGTAAATGAATAACTTCTCAATCGATCAAACTTTGCTATGTAGTGGCAAAACTAAAACAAAATCAGTTAAATTTAAACCGAATGATGATCGATTAAGTAGTATTGAAGCATTTTTATCTCATGGTCAAAAAAGACAGGTAGAGAAAAAGGCTGCTGGGAATAACTCATTACACTAGGTAGTCCAGTTGTGAAAAAGCTTATTGAATATCTAACAAAATAGAAAGAAGGCACTGAACTAACAAAACAGTAAGGGTGGATTTTTGTCATTACTTTTGGCTGGATTTCCATATCTAGTAACTACTGGTCCACTTGCTTTGGATCTGCAGCAATTGCAAATGTAGTAATAAACAAGAAAAAAACTGAAGCTGAATTAGAAGAACAAAAAAGGTGTAATGAAGCAATGGGAAAGAAAGGAAAAGGAGCAAAAACATTTCTAGGAAATGATTAGTAAATATAATAATCCATTATTCAATTTCGATGTAGAAGAATAAATTAAACAATTAAAAATCAAACACTTTTGTGGGTTTTTTATGATTGAAGAATTACCAAACCATCCTAGAGAATACGATTCTGGATATGTTGGTTCTCATTGGACTTGTTGTTATAAGAAAAAAGATTTAAAATCCTTCTTTGATGGATTTGGCAATAATATACCAATTAAAGTAGTTAACTATTTGGGAAGAAAGATCTGTGCTACAAACCTGAGAGAGTAAAAAATTTTGTTGAAGTAATATGTGGTCACTTAAGAGTCCTTAAAAACTATTCTGTAATAATTTTGAATTTAATGATTATTGGAGTTTCACAAATGGACGTTTTTGGAAATTAGACTAATAAGGATAGCAAGGTTGTATACCTGGAAGAATCCTGGAGATACTAATAGGTATCAGATAGATTATATAATGGTAAGACAGAGATTTAGGAACCAGGTTTTAAATTGTAAGACATTTCCAGGGGCAGATGTGGATTCTGACCACAATCTATTGGTTATGAACTACAGATTGAAACTGCAAAAAGGTGGGAATTTAAGGAGATGGGACCTGCATAAACTGAAAGAACCAGAGGTTGTAGAGAGTTTCAGGGAGAGCATAAGGGAACAATTGACAGGAATGGGGGAAAGAAATACAGTAGAAGAAGAATGGGTAGCTCTGAGGGATGAAGTAGTGAAGGCAGCAGAGGATCAAGTAGGTAAAAAGACGAGGGCTAATAGAAATCCTTGGGTAACAGAAGAAATATTGAACTTAATTGATGAAAGGAGAAAATATAAGAATGCAGTAAATGAAGCAGGCAAAAGGGAATACATACGTCTCAAAAATGAGATCGACAGAAAGTGCAAAATGGCTAACCAGGGATGGCTAGAGGACAAATGTAAGGATGTAGAGGCTTGTCTCACTAGGGGTAAGATAGATACTGCCTACAGGAAAATTAAAGAGACCTTTGGAGAGAAGAGAACCACTTGTATGAATATCAAGAGCTCAGATGGCAACCCAGTTCTAAGCAAAGAAGGGAAGGCAGAAAGGTGGAAGGAGTATATAGAGGGTTTATACAAGGGCGATGTACTTGAGGACAATATTATGGAAATGGAAGAGGATGTAGATGAAGATGAAATGGGAGATAAGATACTGCGTGAAGAGTTTGACAGAGCACTGAAAGACCTGAGTCGAAACAAGGCCACCGGAGTAGACAATATTCCATTGGAACTACTGACGGCCGTGGGAGAGCCAGTCATGACAAAACTCTACCATCTGGTGAGCAACATGTATGAGACAGGCGAAATACCCACAGACTTCAAGAAGAATATAATAATTCCAATACCAAAGAAAGCAGGTGTTGACAGATATGAAAATTACCGAACTATCAGTTTAATAAGTCACAGCTGCAAAATACTAACGCGAATTCTGTATAGACGAATGGAAAAACTGGTAGAAGCGGACCTCGGGGAAGATCAGTTTGGATTCCGTAGAAATGTTGGAACACGTGAGGCAATACTAACCTTAAGACTTATCTTAGAAGAAAGATTAAGAAAAGGCAAACCTACGTTTCTAGCATTTGTAGACTTAGAGAAAGCTTTTGACAACGTTAACTGGAATACTCTCTTTCAAATTCTGAAGGTGGCAGGGGTAAAATACAGAGAGCGAAAGGCTATTTACAATTTGTACAGAAACCAGATGGCAGTTATAAGAGTCGAGAGGCATGAAAGGGAAGCAGTGGTTGGGAAAGGAGTGAGACAGGGTTGTAGCCTCTCCCCGATGTTATTCAATCTGTATATTGAGCAAGCAGTAAAGGAAACAAAAGAAAAATTCGGAGTAGGTACTAAAATTCATGGAGAAGAAGTAAAAGCTTTGAGGTTCGCCGATGACATTGTAATTCTGTCAGAGACAGTAAAGGACTTGGAAGAGCAGTTGAACGGAATGGACAGTGTCCTGAAAGGAGGATATAAGATGAACATCAACAAAAGCAAAACGAGGATAATGTAATGTAGTCAAATTAAATCAGGTGATGCTGAGGGGATTAGATTAGGAAATGAGACACTTAAAGTAGTAAAGGAGTTTTGGTATTTAGGGAGTAAAATAACTGAAGATGGTCGAAGTAGAGAGGATATAAAATGTAGACTGGCAATGGCAAGGAAATCGTTTCTGAAGAAGAGAAATTTGTTAACATCGAGTATAGATTTAAGTGTCAGGAAGTCGTTTCTGAAAGTATTTGTATGGAGTGTAGCCATGTATGGAAGTGAAACATGGACGATAACCAGTTTGGACAAGAAGAGAATAGAAGCTTTCGAAATGTGATGCTACAGAAGAATGCTGAAGATAAGGTGGGTAGATCACGTAACTAATGAGGAGGTATTGAATAGGATTGGGGAGAAGAGAAGTTTGTGGCACAACTTGACCAGAAGAAGGGATCGGTTGGTAGGACATGTTTTGAGGCATCAAGGGATCACAAATTTAGCATTGGAGGGCAGCGTGGAGGGTAAAAATCGTAGAGGGAGACCAAGAGATCAATACACTAAGCAGATTCAGAAGGATGTAGGTTGCAGTAGGTACTGGGAGATGAAGAAGCTTGCACAGGATAGAGTAGCATGGAGAGCTGCATCAAACCAGTCTCAGGACTGAAGACCATAACAACAACAAGGATAGCAATGGAAAAAAAGCGGAGGATCAGAAAAAACCGAAAGTGAAATGATCTAAAATTAGAATATCTGCTCAAACGTTTTCAGGATAAATTACATAGCATTTTTAAAATAGCTAAAATTTTATTGATTTTAAAAAAAGAAGATTAGTAATTTTAAAAGAAGTAGTAAATGGTTATAATGCTGTTGCAAAACATTACCTAGAAAAAGAGGTGATCAATGTTGCAACAAAACCCAAATACGTAAGTAATCTAACACAATTATGTCAATAAAACTGATCTATCAGATTACTTTATAAAGAAGGAAACTGAAAAAGCTTTTGCATGCTATTTCTCAAAGGCAGATTTAAGTCCATAAATAGATCAATTAATTAACGTACAAAATGAAATATGTGATAAACAATAAATTGAATTTACTTTTATGATTGCAAATGAAATAATAATAATGATGTAATAAAGGAAATTATTATATCTGGAGCCAATATAGATGGTGAAATGTTCTGTGTTAATTTTACAGTGAAGGTAAAAAGATATATTTATTTATTTATTTATGCATTTATTTTACCTGGCAAATCAAGAGATACAAAATATATATCCTGATGAACTAGATGATCCAATGAAATGAAATGGAGAGTTAAACTGCTTATGTCTATAAATCAAACCGTTAAGACTGTTCCTCTAGACGTAAAAATATTTTTATTTGGCTAATTGCTATTAGAATCAAACGATGATGAAAGAATGGAACAATAATAACATCTCTTATTAAATTTTTATTCAGAGTAAACGATGGCCACACTTCACACACAGCTCTTCAGAGCAATCACATTTATTGTCTGAAGTGTAAAAACTTTACTGAGACTCTTAATCCTCACAGGCTCACCACAAAAAATGAACAACAGAGTAATGAACATCTTTGCACAGTATGTAAAACTAAAAAGAGTAAGTTTGTTAAAAAAAATTTTGTAGGCGAACATAGTTCGAACACTGCTTCAGCAGTCAGTGATGAGGTACGTTAATCAGGTATTCGTGAGAAATAATTAATGGATTACATAAACCAATGAGAAAAAATTTTTAATGTTGAAATGTAAATTCTCTCAATATTGATCAACTATAGCAAGCTGATCTAGTCAAAATGGATTCTGCCAAACTGAAAGGAATTTCGAAGATAAATCGAGGATATAAATATTTATTGACTGTTATCGACGTCTCTTCTAAAATTCCTTGGGCTATCCCAGTTAAAGCTAAAACAGGTAAGAATGTTGTTGACACTTTCGAAAAAATATTCAAGTTGAGACAACCAAAAAATTTGCAGACAGATAATGGTAAGCAACTCTATAATAAAAATTTTCAATAATTGATTACGAAATACAACATTAATCATTATTCAATTTTTACACAATTAAATGCATCTGTTGTTGAAAGATTTAACAGGACACTTGAGAAAAAGAAGTGGAAGAAATTTAGTCTTGAAGGAAGTTATAAATGGGTTGACCTAGTTTCGAAATTAGTTGTTGAATACAATAACACAAGATGTGGTATCGATAGCAACGATGCCACAGCAAGTTCGTAAGTTGGCACTATGAGACACTGACGACAGTGCACTCTAGCCAGAATGGGAGAGATCTCCGAGCTCCACTCCTGATTCTGCCCATTTGATCAAGAACAGATGGTTGGGACGCTTTGCTTCAGCTTTGCTCTACATACGATGGGTCTCAGCATCACACCTCATTGCAAGTTATGTAACCATGTATTAACTTGTTTCTTGCACCAGTAAACAACTTTTACTTACGTGCAGTATCGACGTATTTTTACTGGTCCTGCTCCTACCCACTTGCTGCCTTCCAGGCAGGATACAAAACAAGACATTCAACTACAACAACGAAGCCAATAGAGGTTAATGAAAAGAACTATAAGATAGGTGTCATTGTGTCTAATGATAAGGCTAAATTTAAAAATATGGATATAAAATGAGAATTAGAAAACTTCAAGAGCCTTTTGGAAAAGGATGCACTGCTAATTGGTGAACAGAAATTTTTGCAATTAAAGATGTTATTCATACTGATCCAATCACATATAAATTGAAAGATACAGAAGAAAATTTTTATGAGTAAGAGCTACAGAAAACACAATAGCCAGATCTATATCCTGTTGAAAATATTTTGAGAAAGAAAGGAGACAAAGTGTGTGTTAAATGATTGGGATTTGATAACTCAGACAATAGTTGGGTAAATAAAGACAGTGACTTACATTAATGCTGGCAACTGCCAAAGCAGTCTTCAGACTGTGACTGTCTGCGCCAAGATTCTTTATATCATTAAGTAGTTCTTCCTGTGTATAGATGTTCAAAATATTGCAATAGTTGAGATGACAGACAATCCTCAAATTTTCTTTAATTCGTTGATAGAGATATATAGATTTAGGATTGTGCTCAAACCTCAACAATCATTCGCAGTTTGAATTCCCATCTATAATTCCATAAAACTGTATTTGTAAATTCCTTCTTTGTATTCTAAGAACATAGTAATCATATTCACACTCATCATCAAAAAACTTTAAAAGAACAAACATATATCTCAAACATGTGGTTGTATTTCTCTAATTATTTCATCTTTCTCATTACTTTGTTGTTTTAAGTTTTGAATCTCTTCTCTTCTTTTCCACAAAACATAGTCATTTCCTTATCAATTTGTAAATCTTCAATTTGTTCTTGCAAAGATTCAATTGTTGACTGCAGTTTGTATACACCATGTTTTCTAACTAATGGCAAAACTTCTTCATAATCCCAGTCTTGAAGTTTTCCAGCTACTCTAATTTTTTACTTTGTAATTAGTGAATTTAATCCTGGCTCATTAACAAACACAGTATGTAACTTCCTGGCAGATTAAAACTGTGTGCCGGACCGAGACTTGAACTCAGGACCTTTGCCTTTCACGGGCAAGTGCTCTACCAACTGAGCTACCCAAGCTAAATACAGTATGTGTTGCAAGTTTGAAGGGTGTAGGAAATCGCTACTCCCTGTAGCTATATACCTTTTTCTCTATTTTTGTCTTACATGATCTAACTTTGCTCCTCTTGAATTTTTAAATTCCAATATCTCTGCAATATCAGCTTTAAACCACAGATTATTCTCTTTATCAATTATCATAAAACTTCTTCATTGTTATAAATAATCCTAATCTTATTTTTAATACATTCGAAAATATTCAACATATATTATCTTCAACTAATGACAGCTGAAGTAAATGGCTCCTTTTACTACAAATAATTTTTTTAGATTTGCAAAAAATAAGAAATAGCTGGAAGTAAAGTTATTTCATAATGAGAGAATTAAACCTGATGCAGTCAAAGACTGCTTCAGCTGTTGCTGGTTCACTAATTAAAATAGCTGATATTCATTACCCATTAAGGGACAAGTTTTCCTCCATTTAAATTTTCTGATGTTTTACGATGTCTTTCTCTTGTATGTTCACAAATTGCTCCTTGACGATTCTTGTATTCTAAAATTTCCACAAGTAGAATTTTGTTATTTTTGGGAAATCGAACATAATTTTGTTTAAGACCTGCAGATGATAAAAAATTACCCTCTGGAAATCCAATATCTTCTGCTTTAAACCATGATACAATCTAAAACTGCTTTAGCTGGTTCATGGTTTATTCCCTTTATCAATTACCATGAAAACTTGCTTTTTTGTCGTATCTAAGCTTGTTGTTGAGTAGATCGTTCACCGAAGATCAACAAGTTTTTGTGAGCAAAGACGGTTAGTAGAACTAAAGGTGACGAAATCGGTCAAATTTTCAGGGGTGAATTCCTTCACCCCAGAAAAACTGCACTGTGAACGATGTACTCTAAAGCCAATGGATCATCATGTTTAATTTCCATAAAAGGGATTTGATTTTCTCTGGGAACTTTAACAAAAACCATTTTTCGTTTTACTTAAAATTTTCAGGAGTGAAATAGTTGATGGCTAGAACATCATATAAAAATAATAGTATACTATCAGTAATCAACAGTAGTAAGATGTTTATTTTTTTGATTTCTTTTCTGGACGCACCAAATGAAAGACACCTTGTTTTTGTTGATATACATAGTTCCATTTTTCATTATAAGTCATACCTAACAATTCGATGGGTCTAGAGATATTCGACTTTTACAAAACTATTAAAATTATTTCTAATAAATGGCGGGCCTAAATAATCCTGAAGGATGTGAACTGAAAGTTAGAGCAAAACAAAATAATGAAATTGCGTGGGAAAACTTATCAGGTCATTATGAATTATCTGAAGATTTTATGAGAAAATTTAAAGACAAATAAGCCTGGGATATTATATCATGTAGACAGAAAGTGACTGAAGACTTTATCAGAGAATTTCAAAATAGATTGTGAAGGTATATCATCTAACCAAAATTAACTGTTAATTTTATTATAGACTTTCAAGATACAGTAAATTAGAGAGGTACATCATACATACAAGAATTGACTGAAAATTTTATAAGAGAATTTCAGCATAAAATACTTTTTGGTGATATATCATTTAACCAAGTATTTTCTGAAGAATATATAAGAGAAATTCAAGATAAAGTAAATATGGGAGGTAAATCATATGCACAAGAAATATCTGAAGATTTTATGGAAGAATTTCAAGATAAACTTATTTGGGAATTAATTTTAAAATATCATTATGTATCGGATTCACTTATACAAAAAATATTTGATCCTTGTGAACTAATTGAACTGCCCCACAATACTGAATGTTCTACATGTTTAAGTAATGAAAATCATCAATTTTTAAAAATAAAGTGCAATCATATTTTTCAGAAAGAATGTATTGATGAATGGTTAAAGGAAAGAAATAATTGTCCATTGTGTAGAAGTGCTATTAATACAAATATTGAATAATTTAATACAACTGAAACTGATTATGATTTAGTATTTGTTGATGCTGCTTATGATGAGGATGATGCATTTTAAATGTATATAAATTAAGATACTTCTACTTATTGAAAGATACATTGGGGAAATCAGAAAGTTTTACTTTTTCACAAATCTAATAATTTATTTTATATATAAACGGAGTCACTGGAACCTGAAACAGCCTTCTGGCTGTGCCATCTTTAGGACTGTCTGTTATTAAATCCAAAATTTGCAAATATTATAATACTGAGAAGACAATCCATAATTTTACATAACAGAAATACACAAAAGACAGTTACAGAACCATGTGTAGACCATGTGTACGTAAATATCATGTAAAAAATAACAATGAAAATCGAATTCCTTGTGTATGTAGGAAAAATATTGCTAAATATTACTACAAGGAACATTAATGGTGGATTCTGATTGCAGAACATTCGAAAATACTAATGTCAATAGAAAATGTGGAAAAGTAGGAAACTTATTAATCTACAAAGAAACATAAGGGCTGTCAATAAATGAAAGATCTGAACTGTCTTTACACAAATCTTTCACATAAAGATGAACATAATAATAAATATAAGAAGTGTACTTTAGAATATATGAGGAATAAGAAAGTAAAATAAGATTGTACTCAATTATATAATCTCTTAAATAAGATAGCAGAAATGTTAAATTCTGGAAATCAACTTTTTTTTAAAAAAAGCTAATATTTCTTATTTCATATAAATAGGAGGGTGAAATGGAGGATTTACAGTTGCTCAACTTCATGATCATTTGAGAGGCAAAATGGGAACTTCATAGTGTTTCAACTTCATGATTGCTGTAACAGAGAGAATTTAAGAGGGTATAGTAAATTAAGGAAAGTTGACCTAATTGCACTTATTGTTAGACATCACACACCAAAAGTAGGTTCCTCCCTCCAGACCAATCTTTGGAAAAAAATAACCTTACCATAACACTGATAATGATGTTAAAATTTTCGAAACTAAAGGACATAAATCATTGAAAGAAATTTTCAGTTTTTACTGCTGTGTTTAAGAAACTGAAAACTGATGATAAACCAATGAAAAAAATATTTCTGTTTTCTAGTGATGTGTCTGCAGAACAGGAAACTGAGGATAAACCACTGAAAAAAATATTTCAGTTTTCTACTGATGTGCTTGCAATACATAAAACTAGAAGAAATGAGGCAAAACTGTTTCCCTTTCACACTAATTTATTTGAAGAACCAAGATACAGGAAAACTGTTAGAGGTTATGTAGTTGATACTGCATTTGTAAACAGATTACAAACAATACATTTCGAAAATAATATAAATTCAATTGAATGGAATCGTTTCTTAACTGCAGTAAAACCGAAAATTATTAAAACTATGAAAGGCAACCTAAGAATACATTGTGGATTGGAGATAAATTTAAGACTTTGTTGTGAGTATCAAATGCAAACGAAGAGAAATATTATTGAATATGGTTTCCAAACACAAAGCTTTATGATCACAAATAAAAGAGGATTAGTTAAAAAATTTAATATTAGTAATCAATATATTTTATCAAGGGGTGATTTTCAAGCACAGGATCTGGATGATCATTCAAAAGAATTATTGGTCTACAATTAGGAATTAAGAGGTATACTCCATGGAGTGGATCATCTTACATTGTATTACCAGATCGAGTAAAAAATGAAAAAGCATGTATATGGTATTCTTTGTAATACACTCCTGGAAATTGAAATAAGAACACCTTGAATTCATTGTCCCAGGAAGGGGAAACTTTATTGACACATTCCTGGGGTCAGATACATCACATGATCACACTGACAGAACCACAGGCACATAGACACAGGCAACAGAGCATGCACAATGTCGGCTCTAGTACAGTGTATATCCACCTTTCACAGCAATGCAGGCTGCTATTCTCCCATGGAGACGATCGTAGAGATGCTGGATGAAGTCCCGTGGAACGGCTTGCCATGCCATTTCCACCTCGCGCCTCAGTTGGACCAGCGTTCGTGCTGGACGTGCAGACCACGTGAGACGACGCTTCATCCAGTCCCAAACATGCTCAATGAGGGACAGATCCGGAGATCTTGCTGACCAGGGTAGTTGACTTACACCTTCTAGAGCATGTTGGGTGGCACGGGATACATGCGGACGTGCATTGTCCTGTTGGAACAGCAAGTTCCCTTGCCGGTCTAGGAATGGTAGAACGATGGGTTCGATGACGGTTTGGATGTACCGTGCACTATTCAGTGTCCCCTTGACGATCACCAGTGGTGTACGGCCAGTGTAGGAGATCGCTCCCCACACCATGATGCCGGGTGTTGGCCCTGTGTGCCTCGGTCGTATGCAGTCCTGATTGTGGCGCTCACCTGCACGGCGCCAAACACGCATACGACCATCATTGGCACCAAGGCAGAAGCAACTCTCATCGCTGAAGACGACACGTCTCCATTCGTCCCTCCATTCACGCCTGTCGCGACACCACTGGAGCCGGGCTGCACGATGTTGGGGCGTGAGCGGAAGACGGCCTAACGGTGTGCGGGACCGTAGCCCAGCTTCATGGAGACGGTTGCCAATGTTCCTCGCCGATACCCCAGGAGCACCAGTGTCCCTAATTTGCTGGGAAGTGGCGGTGCGGTCCCCTACAGCACTGCGTAGGATCCTACGGTCTTGGCGTGCATCCGTGCGTCGCTGCGGTCCGGTCCCAGGTCGACGGGCACGTGCACCTTCCGCCGACCACTGGCGACAACATCGATGTACTGTGGAGACCTCACGCCCCACGTGTTGAGCAATTCGGCGGTACGTCCACCCGGCCTCCCGCATGCCCACTATACGCCCTCGCTCAAAGTCCGTCAACTGCACATACGGTTCACGTCCACGCTGTCGCGGCATGCTACCAGTGTTAAAGACTGCGATGGAGCTCCGTATGCCACGGCAAACTGGCTGACACTGACGGCGGCGGTGCACAAATGCTGCGCAGCTAGCGCCATTCGACGGCCAACACCGCGGTTCCTGGTGTGTCCGCTGTGCCGTGCGCGTGATCATTGCTTGTACAGCCCTCTCACAGTGTCCGGAGCAAGTATGGTGGGTCTGACACACCGGTGTCAATGTGTTCTTTTTTCCATTTCCAGGACTGTATAAATACTTGTAATGTACTTATAATGCTACCTTGATTCTTGAAAAAAAGAAAAAATTACTGCTACTATACTTGATTCAAAATGTCAGTGCACCATAGATAGATGTTAATACAATTGTTACTGTCATATTATTCATTTTATCTCACCTCTATGTTGCTCCTTGTATTTACATAATACCATATAAGTAGCATTCACACAAGCTGGTTACTACATTTGTCAACTACATTTGTAAGGTTATACGCTCATAATGTAAGGTTTATCCTTGTGTTTTAATTTTCATTAAGTTATGTTGTTCTTTAAAAACAGTTATTCTGTGAAATCAAAGCAACCTGTATATTGTGATGTCTCTGAGAGACAATGTCTGTGACACTGTTGAGTTTGTAAATCTGTAATCTCTGTGTGGTGCTGTACAAGTTACTTAATTGCTCGATATATTTAGGAATACGCGAAAAATAAAATCCTGCAACTTTGCAACAAAATCGCGCGGAATTTTCGACGTAAGTACCGTGACCACTTAACCTTAAATATTTATTTACGCTGTATTTCATCGTTTGGAGGTTAGTTCTTTTCACATAGGGCGCTTCTAACACTGTTTTTCTACCGTAGGGCAACAACACACCAAAAATACTTCGCACAGTGGAATAATAAAAATCGAAAATGGGCGATAATGTAAAGTGTATCTTAAAAATCATGTGAAGAGCCGTCTGATGATGAACTTTCCAGTTCGAAACCGGTAACGGCGCTATTTGCCTAAATAAATAGCAGTATTCATAGTGGCTGGTTGCTGTTTTCATTGCTGTAAGAATTAACCTACATTAATTGTACACAGCCACGGTCTCACCATGTCAGATTTAGACAAAATAGCATGTTAATTTTGAATTTCCTGTAATGATTCATGATATTCAAAAAATTGAGAATAGTATACCTTTGTTAAGGAACAAGTCAACTTTTTGGGGCATGTTGTGTCAGAACAAAGTATATTACCTGTTCCGAAAAACCTTGATGCCATATGCAAATGTCCTGCTCCAAGAAATAAAAAACAACTAAAAGCCGTTTTAGGACTAGCTTCGTTGTTTCGTAAATTCGTACCACAACAACTGATGAACAGTGATACATTGATGAACTTGTTACGAAAAAATAGGCTTTGGTTATGGGATGACAAGTGTCAAGAGGACTTTAATAACACTAAGCAGGCATTAGTCAATGTAAAGATTCTTAGTTATCCTGACATGTCCAAGGATTTTTGTCTATGCACTGACGGCTCATCTCAAGGGTTGGGGCATGCTTATTCCATATGCAAGAGGAAGAAGGTAAGGAAGTACCCAAGGTCATCAGTTCTGCTAGTCGCACATTATCAGAAGCAGAATGGTCTTACTCTGTGTCAGAACTGGAAAGTCATATGGGCATTTAAAAAGTTTGAATATTTTGTGTGTGGCAGGAATGCCAAAGTTTACTGTGACCATCAGTCTCTGTCATGTCTCCTAACATGTAAACTGTTGCACTGTAGATTAGCTAGGTGGTGTCTATATTTACAGGAATTCAGTTTAGAAATCATTTATACTAAAGAAAGTCAGAACGTTATTGCAGAAACCTTATCTAGGCTACCACAAAGTTCAGATGAATTGGTTGAATTAACAGAGCAAGATGCAGAAATCAGAACGTTATTAATGCAAGGCACAACACAACAGTCTGATTACCATAAGTTTTGTAAGCAAATGAAAATTATACAACAACAGGATCATAGATGGAGTAAAGTCATGCAAAACCTTAAGCAAGATGAAGGGGGAAAGGTAATTAAGTGGCATCAAGTGTACCAGGGCGTTTTGTTTCATAGGAAACATGAAAAATTTGATCAACGGTGTGTGTGTGTGTGTGTGTGTGTGTGTGTGTGTGTGTGTGTGTTCCTGAAGATTATATCGACGAATTTACAAGACACACACATGAAGTATGCAGTAGACAAATGTACTGAAAAAACTGCAACACTTCGTTGTTTCCAAAATTGAGAAGGCGAGTCCTACAGGTGTTAAGAAAGTGTGCAATATGGAAAAGACAAAAGGGTCCTTTGTATCAAAATATACTGAGCTACAACCAATACTCACAAAAGCTCTCTAGATATAGTATCCCTGGACATAGCCGGTCCATATGCAAGAAGTAAAGAAGGAGGCACTATATGATATTTTCTCGAAGCATGTCAAAATGTATGCCACCAAAAATGCAACAGCAACAAATGTCAGCAGAAGAATTGAGGGAGAGTAGGTAAACGAAAGGTATTACTAACTGATAATGCTTCATATTTCGTTTGGCGAAAGTGGAAACAATTTATGACCTCACAGGGCATAAAGCATTTTTCACCCAGAAGCAATCCCAGTAGAATGAATCTTTAAGGAATTGAACTGGTTTATCAGGACATACACACCTCACAAACACATCTGATTCATAGAATACGTAAAGCCTTTCATACAAGTGATCAATAACTTTCCAAGTTCTTCAACAGGTTTTTCTCTCGTAATGAGTTGATGTTCTGGACAAAACAAAAGAATGAGTGGGAGTCGCCCATACCAAAGGTACCCACTACAGAAATGACAGTACAAGACAAAATGAAAAAAGCCATGGTTACACTAGAAAACAGGGCCGAGTATAGAAGGAAAATTTATAACACGAAACTGAGACGTGTTACACAATTGTTTCAAGCGCAACGAGTCCTCTTACGGACGCACCTTAAATCGAAAAAATTTGGGAAACTGTATAAGAAGTGCCAATTCCTCTGTTCAGGACCATATGCAATTTCCAAAATACCGTACCCTGGGACGTACAGGTTAGTTTATGAGAAAATAGGAAGAGACAACGGTTTCTTTCCTCAAAAGATATAAGAGACTTTGTAGAATGACAAAGCATGGTACCATTTATCTTATCGCAAGATAATTGTACATAGTGCACATAATTCGAAATGTAATTTTTCTTCTGGAGTGTATTTTAAGATAAAGTAATGTGTACAGGTGTAAGTAATCTTTCTGATTTCTACACGTAGGCATAAAAATGAACAGCAATGAGAAGTAACACACCGCTTCCCGCGAAGCGAAAGTATAAACGAAATTAAGTTACGGCTCAGCTGTCGCGTGCTCAACAATACGCGCTGACGTCAGTAGCAGGAGAGGAGATATTGACGTGTGCGCATGTGAGACAGACTGGCAGAAGGCGCAACCAAAATAGGAATGCAATATGTACCTAACTTAAATCCCAAGTAAGCGCAAATATTAGGCATATACATTTACTATTTAAGACCTAGGGAACCTATTGGTAAACGTACACAGAGATTTAAGTAAATACTAAGCTATATAAAACATGTTTACGAACAAATGGAAACATGAAACTTAATGGCAGATTAAAACTGTGTGCCGGAACGAGACTCGAAGTCGGGACTTTTGCCTTTCGCGGGCAAGTGCTCTACCAACTGATCTACCCAAGTACGACTCACGCCCCGTCCCCACAGCTTTACTTCTGCCCTCGAAAGGCAAAGGTCCCGAGTTCGAGTCTCGGTCCGGCACACAGTTATAATCTGCCAGAAAGTTTCATATCAGCGCACACTCCGCTACAGAGTGCAAATCTCATTCTGGAAAAGGAAACATTATGAAAAACTATACGAGACGTGTAAATTAATGACTAACGACGAAATACCGTAAGAAATGTCAGCTAATTTACTTTGCAGGGTAAATGATCATAAAGTGTAACAGAATAAAAGAATGTCTATGAATTTAAACAAAACATGGAAATATCTGCGGACCTATGCAATGACCAAATGTATCAATGACCACTGAGCTAGGAAATGCAATTAGTTTTTAGTTTTAAGTTATTTTCTTTCAGCGACCATTTCATCGTCACGGCGCAGAAGAAGAGAATTACGTCGAGGGCAGTCGGTACCAAATGAGGAAACGGCCACACCTCGAGTAAACAATTTATTTATAAGGATATTTACACAAGGGCCATAAGGCAAATGGAAAATGAAATATGCATTGTCGCAGTGTGTCTCTGTGACAATTATCAGTACCTATTCGCTGCAGGGTACACGTAAACCTTTAAGTGTGAGATTGTACAAAAACCAATTAAAATTTTTTTAAATTGTGGTACATGAAAGCTTGAATAATGACATTTTCACGTATTTCAGAAAGATAAACATACCATGGTTAAAACGACATGTTTCACACTGAGCTATATGTGTACTGACGTAAACAGCACTAGCACATGAAGAAACAACATGACACTTCGTCAGTGATTAGTTGGTGCACATTATTTACATGAAACAGAAGTTAGATGATTGTACTGAGCCGTGTGTGGCTCAGGTTTTGCCGTTCATAACTTCATGGCGTTTAATACCGGTAGTGGCGTCTCGATTCCTTCTTGTGTTAATGGTGTCACTGAGTTGCTAGTGTTGTTTGTCCACGAGTGGCGGCAGCAGCAGTTACCGATTGCCAGTACTGTCGTACTATCTTTGTTGCCACGGCTAGTATTCCAGGTCGTCGTGTGTGTCAGGCAGTTCGGCTTCGGACGGAGCAGCGAGGAGGTCTGCAGTGTGAGGGCAGGCCGGGACTGCTGGTGGCCTGCAGGCACTTTCGGACCGAGGGGCTTTAACCGACGACCGAACCAAGGACGTTTGAAGTTGAGTAAACAGTGTCCAGTACTGAAACCTCCACTGTTTGACATCTCGCTGTTGTCTGCGTGTTGCTACTCCCAGGATCGGTGAGACCAACCACAACAAGTGGAGTCTGTCTGAGCTATTTGCCGCCTTCTACTCCTTGATGTTAGTTTGGATTTAGTATCATTCTTATTAGTGAAGTGCAACCAGTGGTATTTTCTGCCTTGTGGCCGCTAACGCCCCAGTTACCTGCCTTGGAGGTTAGCGTACTTTTCTGGCAGTGTACCTTTCCTCGTCGTGTTGATGCTATCCGACACGGTGTGTATTTCGACAGCCTCTTGAATTGTACTGTACATATGTTTTTGGAAGGTCTACCTTGGTTCTAGTTTTTCCTTCAGCCTTGGGCGTGTTTCTGAAGACATGGTGCTGTCCGTCTCTTTGCCCTTGCCTAAAAACATTCCAGCGGACGTTAGGCGGATTCGTAAGTCGGTCGGTCGGCGCTTAAGCTACCCCTTATGTGAGTTGCCATCCTGTTGCGTGAGTACAACTCTTGGCTGCCTATCTCACCGCTTGCACAATTGTCGTCACCTCCCTCAGGTCGATCCAGGGAGAACTGTCTGTGGATCACTCCGTCTTATTTGGACAAGTTGTCATAATTGTTTAAAATTTACCCTAATGTTTTAACATGTTATTGCCTTCCCCACTTGTAATTCCGGCCTTCAGCCGTTAATTGTTTGTAACACTGTTTGTGGCCTTCAGCCGACAAATTATTTTCAATTTTCTGTTAATAACGCCAGCATCCGTCACGATAACTTGTTATAATTATTAAGATTGTTGAAAGGGTTTTTGGTGTTTTTAAAGTGTATTTGTTCACCTTATTGGTAAGTCAGGCCTTCAGCAGTTGTGTATTTTTGAAATTGCTTCTGGCCCTTAGCCAACGAATAATTTTGAACCTTCTTAATCAGGCCTTCAACCGTTGATTGTTTGTAACATTCCTTGTGGCCTTCAGCTGACAATAACTTGCAATTATTCTAATAAGCCTTTTAGTCACTAGTGTAGTAAAATATTTTAAACATGAATGTCAAGAATTTTTTTTAAGTATAGTATATGTGTTTTCTGCGCAACCAACAGTAACTGATTAGGCCTCGTCCACACTTTTCCTGCTTTCCCTAAGTCCGACGTCTCAGTTGGTAGCAGAGTGTGGTTGCGATTGTAATATTCCCATGGCAGTATCCGTTGGTTTGAATTGTAACATGATATTTGCTTTGCTATTTGTTGTTTTAAGTGACTAATTCTAATGGCAGTAAGGCAGTGCCCCAGGATCGGCCTGCTGAGGAGGGAACACCTCATTTATGAGCTGGCGATGAGGATCCACCCTATTGAGGGTAGTATTCCGGAGTTAGCAGCCCGTTTGCGTGCTACCGTTCTTCAGCCTGTTCACATCACGCCGGATGATGTGGGTGAGACAGAAGCAGCCATTGAGTTTTGTTTAAGGCCATTAGGGGTTTTGATGACACCATAAGCTTTTTGGAGGGCACTCAACCTAGTGGCAGTCTGTTAGACAGGGTGCGGGCACTGTTAATGCATTTAACCAACCGGATAGCGGATTTCGGGGCGTTAAGGCTGGAGGATCGCCACAATAAATTATTGATTCCTGCAAAAAAATTCGATGGTAATAGTGGATATTCTGTTTAAGAATCACAAGATAATGCTGTATACTTGGAAAAGCTAGCTAGATACAGGAAAATTTCAGCTACATTCCTTCATGATCAGTCAGTGATTTCGGAATCAGATATTGGATTGAAGGCATTTTCTCATGCTATAGATAGTGCGGTAATGAATAGCTCAGTAGGCAGTTCAGTTGAAAAGGAATGGTTATCTCTAAAAAAACGGCAATCACGGAAGTTGTAGAGAAAAACGTAGGTGAAAGAAAGGTTACTGCGAAGAAACCACGGGTAATAGAAGAAATACTTCAGTTCAGTGATGAAAGAACGAAGTAAAAATATGTTCAGCGAAAAATTAAAACAATCTTCGGAGATATTAAAAGCAAGTGCGGTAACATTAGTAATGCAATGGGAATTCTATTGTTAAATCCAGAGGAGAGAGCCGATAGGTCGAAAGAGTACACTGAGTGCCTATAGGAGGGGCAGGACTTGTATGATGATGTGTAGTAGAAGAAACAGTCGAAATGGAAGAGACAGGGAATCCAATAATGGGATCAGAATTTAAAAGAGCTTAGGAATATTTAAAATCATATAAGGCAGAAGGGATGGATAACATTCCACCGGAATTCCTAGAATCATTGGAGGAAGTGGGAACAAACGGATTATTTACGTTGCTGTGTAGGATGTGTTAGATTGGTGGTATACCAAAAGATTTTCCGAAAAACATCATCCACACGATTTCAAAGATTTCAAGAGAAGACAAGTGTGAGAATCATCGTACTATCAGTTTAACAGCTCATCCATCCAAGTTGCTGACAAGAATAATATAAGGAATAAAATGGAAAAGAAAACAGAGGATCTGGCAGATAACGATAAGTCAGGCTTCAGCAAAGATAAAGGCACGGGAGAGGTAGTTCTGACATTGCGATTGATAATGGGATCAAGACTGAAGAAATATCAAGACACGTTCATAGGATCTGTCGACCTGGAAAAATGTTCGTCAGTGTAAAATGGTGCAAGATGTTCGATCTCCTGAAGAAAATAGGAGTAAGGTACAGGGAAACATGGGTAAAATGCAATGTGTACAAGAGGGAGGAGGGAACAGTAAGAGTGGAAGACCAAGGATGAATTGCTTGGATTAATAAAGGTGTAAGACATGGATGTAGTCATTCGTCTTTAGTGTACAATCTATACATCGACGAAGCAATGGTGGGAACAAAAGAAAGGTCCAACAGTGGAAGAATAATTCAAGGTGAAAGGATGCCAGTGAGATGAATCGAGATGACGTTGTTATCCTCAGTGAAAGTAAAGAAGAATTGCAAAACACCACGCGACGGACGGAACAAGGAGGACATTAAAAGCAGATCTGCACTGGCAAAAATAGAATACCTGGCAAAGAGAAGTCTACTTGTATCAAGCGTAGGTCTTAATTTGAGGAAGAAGTTTCTGACAACGTACGTTTGGAGCCCAGCATTGTACAGTACAGAAACACATACTGAGGAAAAACTGGAAAAGAAGAGGGTCGATGGGTTTGAGATGTGGTGCTGTAAAAGAATGTTGAAAATCAGGTGGACTGATAAGCTAAGGAAAGAGGAGATTCTCTGGAAAATCTGCAAGGAAAGGAATATGTGGAAAACACTGACAAGAAGAAGGGACAGGACGTTACGGCACCTTTTATGACATCACAGAATAATTCCATTACATCACAGGGAGCTGTAGAGGGTAAAAACTGTAGAGGAAGACAGAGACGGGAATACATGGAGCAAATAATTGAGGACGTAGGTAGCAAGCGCTACTGTGAGAAGAAGAGGTTGACATAGGAGAGGAATTGTGGCGGGTTGCGTCAAACCTCTTTGAAGACTGATGACAAAGAGAAAAAAAAAAGCGTTTTGAACTTCAGTGCTTTCTGTCAGCGCTTGGAACACTGGTTCTTGTAAAAACACAGTTACGACAGTTTACAACGAAAATACCGATTGTTACTAGGTCTCTCTTCCCATGTTTGCCCTGCACCCCTTTAGATTGAAGCCCTTTCTGTATTTACCCAAAACCTATTGCCCCTTTATGCGCCTAATGTTGGAGCTCCAAACAACTACTAATCCCATACAAGCAATGCATTTGTGTCTTTATCTGTGGTTACTTTTCTGCTCAAACAGAACAGCTTGATATAGTCACAGGATCGAGTCACATGCATCTGCCTTCATGTCTTGCAGCTAGTACGCTTGCAAATTATAACCTGTACCAATGATCCTGCAGTCCAGGCAATATTGGCTACAACAGCCAGTTGATAAAATAGACGGAAATACAAAAAACGGTTAAGTAAATAGGTCAGTAACATAGCATGATATTTGGAAGAATTCTGCTAGCAGCTGGCAAAATTGTTGTTTGTTAAAACACCTGGGTGGCACAGCCCATAGCCGGCCGGCCGCTATGGTCGCAGGTTCGGTTCGAATGCCACCTCCGGCATGGATGTGTGTGATGTCCTTAGGTTACTTAGGTTTAAGTAGTTCTAACTTCTAGGGCACTGATGACCTCAGAAGTTAAGTCCCATAGTGCTCAGAGCCATTTTTTTGCACAGCCTATAGCTGCATCATCAGATCCAGCAATGTTATAGATCATAGTCATACCCACACCTCCTAGTCAAATTTATTATTCAGTGAGTATTTTCAATACTATGGTGAGCCCCAACTTAAAGAATACATAGCCAATTCATATAGAACAAAGTATTGATAGGTGAAACCCGCAGTTATAGAAACGTGTTTTAAAATTTGCCTGCATGGTTGTGACAGTGGGGCAACCCGGTGTTGGGAAAAATTGAGAGTGGCCTACACAAACGACAAAGACAGTCCCAGTCTTCATTTGACTCTCGTAGTGTTTCGATACTGTTTGCTTTTCTAATGGCTGAAGACTGTCCCCATCATAAACACATCATTCATACGTTCTACAGACATCATTTTATTCTACTTGACCAGTTCTCAGACTAAACTAATGTATTATAACAATTTAAATGGAGAAATGTTAGAAAAACTCAAAATAAATGTAAGTAATAGTTGGTTCATAAATAAATGAGCTGCCAAACTTGCGCAAGCGTACTCATGATAAAAGACAGTGAAACGTTCTTAAATATTGTTGAAACAATTATGTACGCTATCTTGACACTAGCGTCTTTTGGTTCTCTTTTCAAAGGTGATGTCCACTAGCGCCTACCACTGACCACTTTTAAATTAGCACAGTTTTTAATAGCACTTGCAGTTAACATTTAAGTAAAATTACAGCCAAAACAGTAAACCATTCATTAAATAAATTCATAAATATGACAAAATGTGAGATATTCATGCAGTGCAGCCTGGAGATACTGGAAGGTCTCAGATAGATTATATAAAGGTAAGACAGAGATTCAGCAAACAGGTTTTAAATTGTAAGACATTTCCAGGGGCAGATGTGGACTCTGACCACAGTCTATTGGTTACGACCTGTAGATTAAAACTGAAGAAACTGCAAAAAGGTGGGAATTTGAGGAGATAGAACCTGGATAAACTGAAAGAACCAGAGGTCGTAGAGAGTTTCAGGGAAAGCATAAGGGAACGATTGACAAGAATGGGGGAAACAAATACAGTAGAAGCAGAATGGGTAGCTTTGAGAGATGAAATAGTGAAGGCAGCAGAGAATCAAATAGGTAAAAAGGCGAGGGCTAGTAGAAATCTTTGGGTAACAGAAGTGATACTGAATTAAATTGATGAAAGAAGAAAATACAAAAATGCAGTAAATGAAGCAGGTAAAAAGGAATACAGACGTCTCAAAAATGAGATCGACAGGAAGTGCAAAATGGCTAAGCAGGGATGGCTAGAGGACAAATGTAAGGATGTAGAGGCGCATATTACTAGGGGTAAGATAGATACTGTCCACAGGAAAATTAAAGAGACTTTTGGAGAAAAGAGAACCACTTGCATGAACATCAAGAACTCGGATGGAAACCCAGTTCTAAGCAAAGAAGGGAAAACAGAAAGGTGGAATGAGTATATAGAAGGTCTATACAAGGGCGATGTTATTGAGGACAATATTATGGAAATGGAAGAGAATGTAGATGAGGATGAAATAGGAGATTGATACTACTTGAAGAGTTTAACAGAGCACTGAAAGACCTAAGGCGGAACAAGGCCCTGGGAGTAGACAACATTCCATTAGAACTACTGACAGCCTTGTGAGAGCCAGGCTTAACAAAACTCTACCATCTGGTTAACTAGATGTATGAGACAGGCGAAATACCCTCAGACTTCAAGAAGAATATAATAATTCCAATCCTAAAGAAAGCAGGTGTTGACAGATGTGAAAATTACCGAACTGTCAGTTTAATAAGCCTGAAACAAGACCTTTATACAGCCAGAAATGCAACCTTCCTCTTTATATCAAGAACAGTCCTCTATAGTTTGATTCAGTGAAGATAACGTTTCTCTGTGTTCATATGTTCCAAAGAAGAAGAAAGCAGTTCTAATGTTATCCACAATGCATTATGATGCATCCACTTCTGGCCCTCTTTCAAAGCCAGATGTTATACGTTATTGTAACAGCCCAGAAGAGGACATTGATAATACGGAAAACTTGTATTCCCATTCGAGTGCAAGAAAGACACAGAGATGGCCGCTCTGCTGGCATTTGCTTTACAACATTCTGGATATTGCTTGCTTAGCGGCATACATTATTTACACAGAAAACAATCCTCAAGCAAAAAAGTCTCACAGACGCAGACTGTTTCTACTGAATTTCGAAAAATATTTGGTAATGCGTTCTGTCATATCAAGATCATCAAATCTTAATTGACTGAGAAAATTTTCCATGAAATCAGGTGTTGAGTACATGATAGGAGGATCTCTAATTTGGTTCCTGAGCAAGTGGATGGACGCTCAGCCAAAACGAGAGGACTGAAAATCGGTGATGAATGTTCTGTATGGAAATCTCAATCAAGTAAAAGGAAGAGGAAAACAAGAAGACGTAGCAAGAAATGTAAGAAACCAATATGTGATAATCATTTCATAACAGCAAAAGTGTGTGGACTTGGTGAATAAAGAATAATTCCAAGTTTATCTTTCCATTGCAACGAGCAGCAAAATTAAGTAACTATACAGGGTGAACCGAAATTCTCCCACTCGGGCTTCGCAGAGCGATCCCTCACATGCCAGCGATAAGAGAATGTCTGTCAGAAAATTTCGTCCTGCGAGTGCATCCGGCAATAAAATGATGTTAGTGACAGTCTGGCAGAACAGTATCCACGTATATGGTAACTACCTCTGTGAGCAGGTACAGGTGAGCAGTGGATAGCGTTTTGGTTTAGCATGCAGGAGGTCGAGGGTTCGGTCCTGAGTTGGGGCGCATTTTTTTTTTATTTGCTAATTTCATTCTGTCATTTCATATAGTAATTTTCACCGTTTCTTAGGTCACACGTATCCTACATTTACAACATTTTGTAACACTGAACATACCAAATACGTGGTTAGACAGATACGAAATAGACAGTTGAAAGAAATGATCTGTCATAGGACAGAATAACTACAAAAACAGTATCAATTTCGAGATTCTGAGGATGATAGCGCAGTAGATAACACAACCTCTACTTGTCATTTATAATAAATGTAAATGAGCGCTCAGATGTCGCACATTCACAACAATAATAATGTCCATATTAATGACCTCATGACCTTCACAACAGAATACGTTGTCCTCAGAACAATAGATGCTCAAAGCGACATCCCTGCAAGTCCAAACATTACGCAACCCTCCGGATCATACTGCTCTGGACCCTGCAACAAACCTGCACCCACAGTAACAAGACCACCATGAACACGCGCTACGAGTTCTTCCAGATTCGTCGGCGGATTAGAATACACATACACCTTCAGGTGTCCCCACAGGAAGAAATCCAGGGGATTTAGGTCAGATGAACGTAGTGGCTACAGAACTGGACCTCCGCATCCGAGCCATTTCCTTCAAAATGTTCTTTCCAAATACTGTCGTACATTAATTCCAGATTGTGGAGGTGCACCATCATGTTGGAAACATATTCTCTGCTGATCATGTAGTGAAGCATCTTCCAGTGCCTCAGGAAGATAGTTTGAGAGGAATGCATGATACCTTCTTGGAGTCAATCGGTCAGGCAACATGCTGCAGCCCAAACACCTGTCGCCCAATATCCCCGCCTAGACGGTGGTAGCAAAGCGAACTTGATATCCATGGTCGCGGACGACGTGCTGGTTAACCTCACACCAATAGTGGGCATTTTGCATATTGAAGACACCCTTACGAGTGAATGCTGCTTCATTTGACCATATTACGGTGTTCATGACGTTATCGTTGACTTCCTGTTGTTGTTGGAACAATTCAAAGAATTGCATCAGCTGATGGCGATCTGCAGAATGCAGGTGTTGCGAGAAAGCATAATGATACGGGTGCAGTCCATGCTCGTGCAACATGTTAACGACCGCGTGTTTCGAGATACGCAGCTGCCTTGCTAAGCTATGTGTGCTACGCTGAGGTTCTAGGTGTATGACCTCCATAATAGTTTCCTCAGCAGCTGAAGTATGGCTATTACGTGGATGACTTTTATCACTCGATGGTGGAAGGAGACAACCTGACTCCCGAAAGCGCAGCTCCAGACGACAGAAACACATTTTTATCTGAATGGCGTCGACGAGGATATCTAGCAGCAGCATCACTAGCGCGGTTATCAGATGCACCAAGGACCAGAAGCATATGCACATGTTCATCCTTTGAGTATGCCACACGCCTGCTACAAGGAGAAACAAGGAGAAAATTCGATACATGTATGTACTCGTATGTACATTGGAGTCCGTCAAGGGCGCATTACTCCGCTCTCAACTAGTCCCTTTCTGGTGAACAGTGCATACAGTATAAACACGCCATCAGTTCTGAGCGCTGTTCCTCCTAACACGCATTACCCCTTTGACAGATATTCTTCTGCATGATTCAGCCCGACACTGCTAATTGTGAAATGTTTGGTTTCGATTTACCCTGTTTCCCCACCAGTAATAGACGCGATGTCTCTACAATCGCATTGATAGAAAATCAATAATAATAATAATAATAATAATAATAACAATAATAATGCATTTACGTACATATTAAACAGTATGCCATTGCAAGACTCATTGTTGAAAGGCATAATTAGTGGGACCATGGTGATAACACATAAAATAGTAAGCGAGTTTGTACGTTACTCGCAAAGCACATTGCTAATCTTACTGGTAATGTAAGGCCCTAACGAAACGTAATGGGCCTGAACGAGGCAAGAATAATAGTTGCTACTAATCTATGGGACCATTGGAGGAGGGTACAAAGAAGACAGGTTACGCATCTAGTAGATGAAGTGGTGCGAATAAATTCAGGCCCAGGACATGGAAAGGGCTTCTTTCAAAGCTGACCAATCCATTTCTACGACTGTAATGTGTAAGTGCAAATGTTTTCTAGAGGAACAGCTGCAGTCGCTGTTGACGATTAAGATGCCAGATACCGTACCATCTGGATTACATTTACCAAATAAAAAGCAGGTACCTCAACCAAGGATCGAACCATCGACCACCTGCATGCTAAGTCAAAACTCTGTTCACTGCACAGCACAACTAATACAGATGGACGGAGTTAGTTACCATACATGTGGTCACAGCATTGCCAGATTGCTGCTCTTTAACGTCTTTTTTCTGCCGGATGTACTCATCGGACGAAATTTTGTGAGAAGCAGTATTTCATCGATGGCATGCAGCAAATAACCTTGCAGCAATGCTCGGTGGCCACTTAACTCGCCTACTGCCGCATCAATTTTATTTCCTTCGGATGACGGCAGACTCAATCACCATTCACTAGGTCGGCCAGGGGTTTCATTTCTTTTATGGAAAATAGGAAATATTTTGGATTCAGATGGAGACCTGCAGTCTGAATATACTTCAACGCGACGGTGAGGCAGCTTTTACTTTCTTCAAAAGTTTTCGAAAAAACGACAATGTTATATAGATAGCAAACACACGTTTTCCATGTAACGTCTCGAAGCAGGGTGTCGAGTATACGTTCGAAGGCGGCAGCAGCGTTACACTGACCAAATGGCATAAATTTTGAGAATGTTAGGTGCTATGAAGATAGTACTTTCCTTATCACCCTCGTCAATCTCGATTTCCCAGTAGAGTGTTTGCATATCCATAGTTCAGAAATACTTAGCTTCTTCAGTCTAGGGCGTTAACAGTGCACAGGTTCATGAAAATTTATTTTTATCTATTATTACTTTTATGTTGTAATTTCGTGTACTGTCACGTTCCATGACCTTGGAGATTTTGTCCTCAATTTGGTCCTACGGAACCTGACGTGTAAATAAATAAATAAATAGAAGCTAGACGTTCTTTTTTCGCGATTTTTTAGTTATCAGTAATCGACACACACACACCATGGCCATTCATCTACATCACGACCACTACAGGAGAAGGCAAAGGACCCTCTCAAGGTTGAGTAATGTCATCTTGCATCATCTTCCATACTTCCTCCAGCATTATCCCTTGTTCAGCTGGTGACACCGCTTACGAGTGTTGGGTAATTAGTGGATGATCCCGAGTGTTAATACGGTTTTTTTGCCATTCACCAGTGCATTATTTGGTCTGTCCTTCCTCCAGTCAAGTTTTGAAAGAATCTGAAAACTATGCAGAACGTCTATCTCCCACCGACGATGTTTCAGGTTAGCCCAGGCCCTTGTGGCATTTCAAAAGTAGCTTCTTTTTCTGCGTTGTCTGCATTGATAGACTGGTTTGGCAACCTCTGTGCACATACATTGATGGATGAGTCATGGCTGTTCATAACGCTCAGTTAAAAAAAAAAAAAAAAAAAAATATGGCATGTGACGAGGGCCTCCCGTCGGATAGATCGCTCGCCTGGTGCAAGTCTTTCGATTTGACGCCACTCCGGCAACTTGTGCGTCGATGGGGATGAGATGATGATGATTAGGACAACACAACACCCAGGCCCTGAGCGGAGAAAATCTCCGACCCAGCCGGGAATCGAACCCGGGCCCTTAGGATTGACAGTCTGTGGCGCTGACCACTTTTTTTATATAATTTTGTTCGTTATTGTTCGTTTGAATTGTTCGTGGCGGACGTCACCTGACGCCCGTTGAAGTTCGTTATTGATCCATTCACTCAGTTTTTTTTTTTTTATTACAGAGGACAGCTAACCCTCTGACCGAACACGCTGAGCTACCATGCCGGCAAAAACTAAATCAGGATGGCCGGACGCGGGATGTGGGATTGAACCGTCGTTCTCCCGAATGCGAGTCCAGTGTGCTAACCACTGCGCCACCTCGGTCGGTGCTGACCACTCAGCTACCGGGGGCGGACATAACGATCAGTGATACAATGATAATTGTACCAGTCGTCCAGATAGTCACCAAATTCAGTAAATTTGAGTGAGGTGATCATATATGGGGGTGAAGCCCCCACACATGAAAATCGTCCATGAACGGCAGTCGCCAAGGCATCAGGAAATCGCAGTAACGTTAATTAACAATTGTTATGTGTGCTTTTTGGATTAGTATCATCAATCTCTAGCTCTGATTTTGCACAGTCTGTGACTGCTTGTGATGCCTCCAAAGTGCCATCCGAGAATAGCATTACGATTACATTGTGGTAAAACGATAATTTTGGAGGGATGTATTATGTCAGTGACAGTCATTCTTGCAATACATGTTTGTTGCGTTTGGTCATATTTACCATATGTGACATCAAAAACAAACGTTTTTTGTATCACGAATAGGTCTTCATTAGCTGATGACAGTAATCGTTTGACATTACAGATAAGGAAGCTCCTGATTTATGTAACTACTGCCCAGAGAAATTCGCCGGCGATCATGACGTTACTGCGATTTCCTGATGCCTTGGCGACTGCCGTTCATGGACGATTTTCATGTGTGGGGGCTTCACCCCCATAAATGATCGCCTCACTCACATTTACTGAATCTGCTGACTACCTGGACGACTGGTACCATCGTAGAGCGACAGACAACCGCTATGACGTATCGGAAATTTACCTTGTTCGGGATATGGCTAAGTGTTTCCTCCCATAGGTCGACTGATACAGGTACAACCGCACAGCTACAGACAGTCGCTACAGCGTGTCGCAGAGCGACGTTTTTCAAGGTGTGGCTATGTGCTTCCTCCCATAGGTCGACTACTATCATCTGTAGTTGAATGACGTGACTAAAAGAGTGGTGATAGTTGACATATGGCAGCATAGTAGCCATTGAAGTTTGTTCTTCTGTGAGGAACAATACATGGTTGAGGAGTGGTAGCTGCGTTGGTCGGGTGCTAGGTTGCCTTTAGTCGACTGCGCCGTAAGTCCCAGCTGGCCGCCCCATTCTTCTCGGTGCGTTCGGCTTGTGGCGGAGACTGGTGCTAAATATGACATCTACTCTAGACAGAAAAGGATGAGATACATAAATTTCGTCCTGGTATAATTAATTCCGTCAGCAACGGCGTCTGTCATCAATTACCACCAACATTACAAAAACCTATGTAACAATGGTGACCCTGCAGAGTAACATGAAAAGCATACAAGTAGAAGAGAAAGGTGATATCCTGTGAGATACGTCCTAGTTACAGATTCACAAATTAACAGCCTTCACAAGGAAAGATGATGTCATCCAGTTTTTCACTTTTCTAATTTTTCTATTAATATCCATCGGTACTTTCTATAATTCTGGTTTTAATCAATGACACTATCACGTCGTAACCACACTCTTTTCAAAATTCGAAATCAGAGTCGTCAATGGATAATAACACTTAGCACTAAAAGCTCTTTTACTACGAACATGCAGCCAGAACAGAACTTAACTCCTGGACGGAGAGTGCAGTTGCTCAAACAGACATCGAATATTCTACACCGAACAAACTTTAAAAACGTAATAAATTTCGAAAACATTTCATAAATGATAAATACTGAATAACAACTAATTGCTGGTGTTCTGAGTTGAACTAACCACCCGTATTACTCCAGCCACCAACGCTTACCACTTTGTCACATTATATGCACCACAGTTCGTGCCTTTACTTAAATCTGGGAGGAAAAATGGCACCATGAAAGGATTTATTCCAAAAGCAACTAAATAAAACAGAATTTGACAGTTTTAGTATAGATTATGCCACACTAACATTCCTTTTTTAATTCATTGATATCTTCAGCACCTTTTCGGTAACTGTAAGATTTATTTGCACAGAATTATTTTGCAATGCTTTCCTTAAAATGCAGACAATCAACAACGGAAATGTTTAGACCTCGCAGACAGAAAAATGCTACTAAATTTGTTCGCAATTTTTGAATAAATATACAGATTTACCAGATTCGCTTTACCTGAGACGTTTTCTTGCTTTTCTCCAGACCGCTCTGATGTTGGTCCTAAGCGGGCTAAGTTTTGTTTGGAAAGTAAAACAACCCTCATACTCCGATAACAATGGTTACTGTTATTTAACCCTTACATTACCCGTCCCAAACGAAAACGCGGTGTGAGCTCAGGTGAACTTCGCGGCCAGTGGGAAAGAGCTTTGTCGTGTCGACCACTACGACAAAACAAACAGTCAGGTACTTCAACTTGCAGCCAACCTCGTGGAAAGAGTTGCCTATACCAGATCGTTGCGAATTCGTAATACCATCGGCAGATGTTTTTGCAGCTTGGGGGGAGACTGATTTTAAACGAAACTGAAATTACAGATTCACACTTAGCAAACTGCAAAACATAAAATGCTCTACACTCAGGGGTCGTCATATAGTGTACGTACGTGGTGCTGCAAGCAGTGCTCGCGCATGAGCTTGACTAAAAATGTTTTACTTACTCTTTAATTGTGACTCTGCAACAATTATAGTTAATACAATCGAAATTTATAACTGTGACATTTTTATGGACATAGTGTAAGTGCGTGATGTCAGTAATCTAGATAGTTAAAGCTACTCTTCCAATTATCCGTCGAAAACAAAGCGAAAACGTATTCCCTCTGAAGTTTACCTGACAGCAAGATGGTGAAAATACGATGTACGAGGCCAAGTAGAGAGTTTAGCACATCAAGATTTAAAATATCTTCAAGCGGCCCCATAGACACGTTCTATCTCCAGCATGAGTCAGTTCCCGGGACCATGTGATGGCCAGCTGATGCAAATGCCTCTTACTACCCACTGGAGGAGCCTTTGAGAGTGGACAGCATAGGGTGTGGACCGCGGTGTCGGATAACGCTGGCAGACATTCGACCAGAGATACGTGGACTAGGTGAACTGATTGACTCTGTAACTGAAATATTTTTTTATGTAAAACCTGTCTCTTGAAGATGGTCACTATCAGCACATGAATACCTTCAAGAAGTCCTATCTAGGTGTCACTTAATTCCTGGTAACACTCTGCAACAACTGTCATAAGCATTACGTATCGTAATGTAAATTTTCACTCTTACGATAATTCGTCTATTGCGATGGAGTTTTGTCGACGAACGGTGTAGATGAGCCAACGAAGGGCCTGTAACACCACAGCTCTTATGCTGTATGGATTTATTTATTTATTTTTTTTTTTTGCTTTTGCTTTATTTAATGTCACATTGTTGATCTTTTGTAAATGTGTTTGAATCGATAACATAAAATTGTGTACTCTTTTCTTTGTTAAAACTTTGATGTCGTGGTTTGTTTCGATGCAAAGTAGTGTATCTCTCGTTTAAATGCTTTGACCCATTTGGAGGGAACAATACTTACTGTATATGATTGTAATTTTGTGTAAATAATTTTTTGTAGAAGTGTCAATATGTGAAAATGTTCTGTTTTATTTAATGTGTTTGTTTGCTGTTATGTAAACTACTGACCTTCACTTAGGGCTCTTAGTTATTCTGTATGTAAAAGGTGTAGTGGTTCCCCTCGGGAACGGAACTGTGTAGCGCGCGCAAATTGTGGTTGGCTAGGTGGAAAAGGTGGAACTGATAGTCAGTTGGGGACGAGCCAGCAGTCGGAGGCGAGCTACGAGTCGAGGACGAGCCACCAGTCGGGGGTGAGCTACAAAACTGTGCACTGCTATGCAAAGAGTGCATATTGTGCTGATTCCGAGAGAGGCTTTTCCTGCTTCTTTCCAAGGCCTCGGATGGATGGATAAATAGCTGGAAATATTCTGGAATTTGTATCTGCCGTCGCCACCAAGAAATGACAGAGTCCAGCAATTCTGCCTACAATTCCACCTACCAACATGCAGTTGCCACCACATTGCGCAATCATTGCAACGTAATACTATAATGATGTACAGTGAAGGATCAGTTTAATGGACGTGCTAATGTGCTGAAATATAAGGTAATTTGTATCTGAATTTATGTACCTACCTTGATTTTTTCCTCATCATAACACCTCTCAGGTTCCTCTCCGTTTGAGCTAGTGAGATATCCGAGTGTCCTTACTAAAAGAAATTAAAGCCTAGAGTTTCGCTGATTAATGCCTCTTGAACTTAGTAAAAGGAAAGTTAAAGTTAATGTGGCAATAGATTGAGTTAAAGTAAAAGTTATTTTGCTCAAAATAATTTTCCTATTAAAACTGCTACTTAAAGTGCTGTTGCTAACTTCAAAATTAAAAGTTCTTAAGACTGAGGCTTATAAAACAAATGATCACATTGTTGTCTGTAGTAATTTCTAAAAGGTGAGTCAGTTTCTTGCAATTTGGTCGGTATTGTGTTTCGCTGTAGTAAAAGTGAGAAAGCTGCAGTTGAGAAACATTATATCTTCTTGTTTGCTAAGTGTTTGTGTATCTTGCGTATTAGAAGTGCATGTTAATAGTAATGTTATAAAGACCGTTCACTTTATGTAAACCTGAAAGCAATAGGGTGTTTCGGTATCTCTTATAAATTTTGCAAATAGTTTGTGCTGCTCCAGTTGTTAGTTTCAATCTTAAAACATATGTGTGTCAGAGTTCATTGCACTCGCGTGTGGCTAAGTCTAGGTTGTGTTTGTCCATTATAGTTACTTATACCTACTTTCATAAACGAGAACGTTAATCTTTCTCTTGCCTAATTAGGCTGGCGACCGTTTCCCTTATTCTGTAAACAATATAGCTAGGCAAAAATTTGTTTGTTACTATTCAAATATTTACGTAATTCTGACTTTCATTTCCGATAAGCCACCTCCGTTAGGAACAACACGGTCAACATAACAGAATTCCTCTCAGAGGGTAACACTGCTCTGTTGCTTTGTGCCATAGTTGCTTTTACGAAATAATTTTATGTCACAACCTGTTTCTAGCATTGAGGTTATGGTACAGTAGTAGCAGAGTGGAGTGTTATACGTGGCGCCGCGTGACAGGACGTTGTTCAGTCTGCACATACAGACGGAAAAAAATTATATGTAGTTAGCATTTTACAAATATAGAGTGAACATAAAACGTCCAGCGGCACGAACCTGTACATTACCTGACAGAACTGGTAGTGAAAGTTCAGTTTAAATTAAAAATAAAAGGTGTCAGTACTTAATAATAGCTAAAATGGACAGGAAACTAGAAATAAATCTAGACACGCGAGAGCAGAATGCAACCGAGAGCAGTTCAAGCAGCACACCAACAGATGGCATGACGCGCGAGTTAAATTACGTACGTTATCACGCAGACGTCAATAAACAAATTGAAGCTATGTGTGTCGCGCGTACTAAGCAAGACAATATGGGCGATGTTGTCGAAGACAGTGGTTATGTTAATGAATCGCGGGATACGTTTGAATCACTAAAAACTGAAAGGAAAGTAGAACTTAAATACGAAAATGTAGCAGAACCTAAAAGTGAAAAGAATTCAGATATGATAGAATTGTTAAAAATATTGTCTGCACAAATTGCAGCACAGGGACAGCAAAATGCAGCAGAAAATGACAATATTAAGGCACAAATTGCAGCGCAAAACGCAGCACTGGGTAGTGATATTAGTAAACAGATTGAGAAGGTTGATGTAAAAGTAGACATTGTGAGTAATGAAATTAAAAACTTTAAAAGCGAAATTGCTGTCGTCAATGGCAATATTGCCAACATAGAGGGACAAATTGATGACATTAACGAAAGATTTGATACTGAAGTAATTAAAATTCAAGATCAACTAGAACCCTTAGTCATCACTAAAGTAGACGAAAAGGTATTCGGTATTAAATCCGAAATACAAACAGAATGTAACGTGGAATTTGCACAGATCAAACAATCTGTAACAGAAACAAGTAGAGAATTAACCAAACAGATTGTTAGTTGCGAAAAGAAGTGTGAACATAACACTTCACAAATACAAGGCAAAGTGTATGACTTGGAAAGAAAAATACAATCAGGACCTACACATTTTACTGAAAAAATTCCTTTCAGTAAAATATTAGAGGGCGAGGAAAATTCGACCCTGCAAAGAGACATAACGGTTGGCACCCCCTTGATTTTGTAAAGAATTGCGAAAGAAATTTTCCCGAATATTTGTCTGACCAGGAAAAAATTAATGTTGTAATCAGTGCATTAATGGGAGAAGCCAAAAGGTGGGGACTGAATCTGGATACTGAGCAGATGGCTTTTGAAAATTTTAAGCAAAATTTTATTGACGAGTACTGGTCAGAACAAAAACAAGACCAGTTGTGGCGTGAGTTTTTAATGGCCAGGTTGTATGACATCAGGGGTAGGCAAACCATGAAAGAATTTTGCGAATCATGGTACAGAAAACTGATACATTTGAAGGCTAGAAGGACTGAAGCCGAGATCGTTTGGGTTCTTTGGCAGAAACTGCCTGAAGATTCTAAACGGTATGTTGGAAGTACACATAGAAGTTTTTCTGCGTTCTTGGAAAGGGTAGAGGATGAAGATCACTGGCGAAGAAATCGCGAGTCCGGTCCCCATCATAACAACACTAATTCGCGCGAAAGCAATGACCAAAACGAACGACCTGAAAACGATAGATATCGTGTAAACACGATTCAAAGAGGTCGGGCGAGAGGCAGGGGAAATTACACTACGCGCGGTAAAGGATACATCACGCGGAATTTCCAAAATAGAGAAGAAATGGAAAACTGAAAACCGCGTGTGTTACGGGCCGGATTCACGCGGAAACCGGTTTTGGGCCCAAAGAAAAGATGTCAAATATTAGAATCGAGAAGGAAGGAAGTAAACTACGGGGCAGGAAGGTTAAGGGCGCACCTATAACAGACGGGTGCGGAGTGATACATAGTGGCGTTCCCAGTGCGAAGTCACGTGACCGTTCGTGCTCGGCCCAGCGGTTGCCAGAGCAGCGTACATTGCATTTGGCAGCAGACACAAGTGGCAGACGTCAGAACAAGATAGCTGCCGTAGAGAGAAGCAGAAGAGGCGGGATCGGACACTTCCGATGGCCGGTTTCAGTAGTAGATGAATGTAGAAATGAAAATAAAGTTAACTAAGTATGAAGTTAAGGCTGAAATCGTTCAAAGTGATGCAACAGAAGTTCCTGAGTCTCCAAACGAGGTGTATTGTGTAGAAAATGAGTTGAAAAACGAAGTGGCAGAAACATCTAGTGATAATCTGCCTCACTGCTTAAAAGTTGCCTTACTGATCGAATCTGATGACGAAAATGAGATCAATGAGAGTTCAGATGATGAAGGGTATATGAATACAGATAAGAATGAATATACAAACTTTCCCTATTGTTCAAAAGTCAAGTACTTAAGTGAATTTGATGGTGAGGAAGGGAGTAGTGATGACTCCAGTGAAGATGAATTCTCAGGTGTAAACGAAAGTGAATATACTTTTACTGAGAGAGGGTATGAGAAAATTAGTGACATTTTTCCAAAGCAAGATACAGAAAGTGAGACTGGGCCAAAACCGAATGAATTATTCAGTAATGTAACACAGGGGCATAATTTGCAGAAACCTCCAGATGATACTATACTGGGGCAAGCCTTAACAAATGTTTTAAATGAATGTAAATTACAGGAACTAAAGAAACCACCTGATAAAATGATAGCAGAACAGGAGATGTTGTACCTTGCTAAAGATTTTGAATTTCCAAAACCTAAAAAGCCATCTGATGAAACAAAACGTTGGCAAGATCTGAATAGCTTAGTGAAAGATGTAGAAAATAGGAGGCCTAAAAAGCCACCAGACTTAGTAACTATTTTATGAACCCTAAAAGACTGCCTTGTTAATTAAGAGACTGGGGGCAGGATGTAGGTATATACTCTTTTAATATAATGTATGACTTTATTATTGTTGTATCTGAGTGTTACCTGAAGGTGAATTATTGTTTTGTTGATTCTGAGACCTTGGGGGAGGTTGTTTATTTATTGTAGTGTACTGTATGACTCTGCTTAGGAACTGTTTCAATTTCAATTGAATACTTACTGTTGCCAGTCTAATTATGAAGACAGGGCCATTTAGTGTGAGAAGCCTGAATACTTTATGAATAATGATGATTATGGTAACTTAATGAGAGTTCAAGGAACTCCATAAGATAATAATTTATTCCCAATATACTTAAAGATCAGAAAGGGCTTATGTTTGCAATATGTGGTTTACTTAAAGATACATGTCCTCAGGTGAGGGTTGTTCAAGCCTCAGGGGACATGCACTCTTTGCATTGTCAAGTGTCTGACGAGCACTAGGTACCTCAGTCGTTGCCAGCACTACTTCCGTTTCTTTTCGTGCTGTCAACCTTCCTCTTCATCATTCAGAACTTTTACTATCTTCTTTCCTTCTTCTCTATCAGAGTAAACTGAAAAGTGTGGAAATAATGTAAGATACTGTGTATTGTTTGTGGACAAATAAATGAATAATTAAAATGGGTACACTAGAAAATGACTAAGAATAATGAAAGTATAGTGGGTATTGTAAAGGAAAAATGTAATGGAAAAGTAATTGGAAAGAGAAATATGGGTGAGATAAGGTAAGAATACTGAAAGCAAGGCAAATGAATACTATAATATGACTGAATGTAAATGTTTTTTTTTCTGAAAATAGGGATAATTATGATGTTGAAAAACTGTGTGTGTCAAAAACTGAGGAGATGAACCTGACTTGTGTATAAGATAGATATGAGATGAACATGTCTTGTACCACAAAAAGTTGGCAGAAACCACTTGCACTAGTATATAAAATTATTGTCCTGTTCTTGGTGTGTGTAATGACCTAACAGTGTTTGAAAAAGCAATGACAATTGAGTAGTAAAAATACTTTATCCCAACTTGATCCCAAATATGACATTTAAATTTACTCTATTAACGATGTGTATATTGCCTGATTTGGTCATGGTGTAAAGAAATGGTTTTGTTACCAGTGTCTAATTACTGTTCCAAAGTTGCAGGTTTCATAATTTTGTACCATTAATGCAATTGGTAACAAAGATGTGACATAATGATAGAAAATTCGGAGATGATGTCAATAAACTGCTCACAAATATGCTGTTGGGCAGAAAAACAAGACAAAACAACCAAAAATGGTGTGGTCCTGAAGTTGAGGGCAACCAAATATGCTGTGTTGAGAAGTAGCCAAAGGACTTGCCATTGTGGGGCAAGGAGCTGATAAGTGGGCATGAACTGCCAAACCCAGAGGATGGGGCAGTGTGTCAATTTAAAAATGTGTTTTCTTTAGTGGTTTTAATCTAAATTGTGTTTTGGGCCTAAATGTTTATAAAGACTGCCAAACCAATAGCGGGCAGAATGTGTAACATGGACTGCCAGTGCTGAGGCAAGCAGTGAACTTAGTTAGGTTTATTGGTCAATGTATTATGAACTGACTATTTTTCTGAAGTCAGTGAAAATTTACTAAAAATATATATATGCATTCTCATTCAAATAGATGTAGATGTTTTGATGCTAGGCTTTTTGGAATAACTTAAAGTTTTGGACTGTCTGTTTTAAAATACAGCAGTGATGATTAAAGATAGGTTCTGGATAGGTTAATGTATTTATGTGCAACAAATATTTTGGACTGCTATTAATGAAGACCAGCTTTAAAGTTAATTGTTTTGAGAAAACCTTGAAAAGTTACTTTTGTATTTAAAGAGTCAGTTAGAAAAAGTTCTCATAGCTGTTTTTTGTAAATATTAGTAATAAGTGGATGCAAACTGAATTTTTCAATATTTCATTAATTGCTGAACCTTGCAAAATGTAATGTGCTCATTAGTTTACTTGTGTGTCTCTGAAAGTTTCATTCTTTAACAACATTGAAAGACAAATTTGTGTTTTGTTGAGTTAGAATGTTCTGTGCTGTTGTATATGTGTATTATTTTTTTTGTTTGAAGGCCATACCTATTATACTAATACGAAGCATGTTTTGTGTACTGTTTGTCTTTTATTTGAACTGTGTGTGTATGTAATGAACGTGCTTAAAAGTTTCTTGTGTAATGATGAAAATGAGTTTCCTTAAATCAGTCTGTGGATGAAAATTACTGTAAATGCTTTATTTTGAGGATGTATTTGGAAGAAATGTATGAATCTTCTTAGTGTATATACTGTATATTTGTAATATGTGTATTTTTTTTTCGTCCCAACTGATGTTGGATGGTATAATTTTTTTGCAGCTAGCACCACTTAGGTGTTATAGATGTTTCCTTGAAATATCCCTTACAGGAAACTTCAACGAAACATGGGGCATGTGTAACACCACAGCTCTTATGCTGTATGGATTTATTTATTTATTTATTTATTTTTTGCTTTTGCTTTATTTAATGTCACATTGTTGATCTTTTGTAAATGTGTTTGAATCGATAACATAAAATTGTGTACTCTTTTCTTTGTTAAAACTTTGATGTCGTGGTTTGCTTCGATGCAAAGTAGTGTATCTCTCGTTTAAATGCTTTGACCCATTTGGAGGGAACAATACTTACTGTATATGATTGTAATTTTGTGTAAATAATTTTTTGTAGAAGTGTCAATATGTGAAAATGTTCTGTTTTATTTAATGTGTTTGTTTGCTGTTATGTAAACTGCTGACCTTCACTTAGGGCTCTTAGTTATTCTGTATGTAAAAGGTGTAGTGGTTCCCCTCGGGAACGGAACTGTGTAGCGCGCGCAAATTGTGGTTGGCTAGGTGGAAAAGGTGGAACTGATAGTCAGTTGGGGACGAGCCAGCAGTCGGAGGCGAGCTACGAGTCGAGGACGAGCCACCAGTCGGGGATGAGCTACCAAACCGTGCACTGCTATGCAAAGTGTGCATATTGTGCTGATTCCGAGAGAGGCTTTTCCTGCTTCTTTCCAAGGCCTCGGATGGATGGATAAATAGCTGGAAATATTCTGGAATTTGTATCTGCCGTCGCCACCAAGAAATGACAGAGTCCAGCAATTCTGCCTACAATTCCACCTACCAACATGCAGTTGCCACCACATTGCGCAATCATTGCAACGTAATACTATAATGATGTACAGTGAAGGATCAGTTTAATGGATGTGCTAATGTGCTGAAATATAAGGTAATTTGTATCTGAATTTATGTACCTACCTTGATTTTTTCCTCATCATAACACCTCTCAGGTTCCTCTCCGTTTGAGCTAGTGAGATATCCGAGTGTCCTTACTAAAAGAAATTAAAGCCTAGAGTTTCGCTGATTAATGCCTCTTGAACTTAGTAAAAGGAAAGTTAAAGTTAATGTGGCAATAGATTGAGTTAAAGTAAAAGTTATTTTGCTCAAAATAATTTTCCTATTAAAACTGCTACTTAAAGTGCTGTTGCTAACTTCAAAATTAAAAGTTCTTAAGACTGAGGCTTATAAAACAAATGATCACATTGTTGTCTGTAGTAATTTCTAAAAGGTGAGTCAGTTTCTTGCAATTTGGTCGGTATTGTGTTTCGCTGTAGTAAAAGTGAGAAAGCTGCAGTTGAGAAACATTATATCTTCTTGTTTGCTAAGTGTTTGTGTATCTTGCGTATTAGAAGTGCATGTTAATAGTAATGTTATAAAGACCGTTCACTTTATGTAAACCTGAAAGCAATAGGGTGTTTCGGTATCTCTTATAAATTTTGCAAATAGTTTGTGCTGCTCCAGTTGTTAGTTTCAATCTTAAAACATATGTGTGTCAGAGTTCATTGCACTCGCGTGTGGCTAAGTCTAGGTTGTGTTTGTCCATTATAGTTACTTATACCTACTTTCATAAACGAGAACGTTAATCTTTCTCTTGCCTAATTAGGCTGGCGACCGTTTCCCTTATTCTGTAAACAATATAGCTAGGCAAAAATTTGTTTGTTACTATTCAAATATTTACGTAATTCTGACTTTCATTTCCGATAAGCCACCTCCGTTAGGAACAACACGGTCAACATAACAGAATTCCTCTCAGAGGGTAACACTGCTCTGTTGCTTTGTGCCATAGTTGCTTTTACGATATAATTTTATGTCACAACCAGTTTCTAGCATTGAGGTTATGGTACAGTAGTAGCAGAGTGGAGTGTTATAGGCCTGAGCTTGATTTCAGTTGATTTACAGGAATGTTCATGGATTCCATTTATTCACTGTATCAGATTTCTTAAGCTCAAAAGAGCAAGGTCCCCGTAGCTATAAGAATGATACGGAGGTGCTACACGATAAAATGCATTTCATAGGAGTAACGTGAGAGCTGGCTGGGAATACAGGTGCGGGCAGAAACTTTGCACTGAGTAATCTGCAAAGTTATAACATGGTCGTTTGTCATGTGCAAAATTTTCCTCTCGTCTAAAACTCAGACACGTCCTGCTCTGCCCTCTGTAACTTTTTAGAAGTGCCATCTCACGCAAGTTAACTACATAAAAAAGAGTAAATGAAGAACTAGACGCGAACAGTATGGGAACGTTTGAGTTCCAGTACAGACAGTTTTATTTTTTCTTCTTTTCTTGCTGAGGGAACTTTAACGAAGTTTGTCGGACGTTAGAAACTCATGCATGAAAAGCTCTGTTTTTCGAATGTGAACAAGTAGTTCTTTTTGTTTGCAAGACGAACTAATTCGTACAAAACTAGATATGACTACGATGATTTGACTTCGCCAGTTTCAAGTTATCTGTAGCGATGTCTGTTGTATAACTTATGTATAGCCTTTTAATCGTAGTTCTCTGGCTTGTACTCTGTAACTGCGAATACGTTTTTTAACATGTGATTTGAGAATGGAGTCTGTGAAACAGATCTATTAGTTGCAATAACACTTTTTATCTTTACAGATCTAATGTTATCAGCTGTACTGAACAAACACATGACAATACATTATTTTGTAATATAGAAACACAATAATTTCACAGTAGTGCTCTGGTATAGAGATTTGAAAATCTAGCAAGGAGAATACATTCTGTACTCTCAATACAAAACAGGATGATATGGAATTCTGTGTCAACAACACAGCACCAAGAAAACGGAGAGGAAAAACAATGAGGCCAAACGATTAATATTAGATGATCGTTGGTAATGTCCTGAAGTATATTAACGTAACTTTGTTTGTCCACGGGTAGCACTGTAACTCCACAACTCATCGCTCATCGTCACAGCCCCCTAATGATTATGTGGTGTGGTAATTCTCGAACCTCAATTTGCAAACAAAGTTCCGGTTATCGGTTGCAGGGGTTCGAAGATATGGATGTCAAAAAAGGACATCGCAGTAATCAGCTTCTAACGGAAAGCTGTTGAAGCAGCTGAGAATCGAGTGCCGAAGTGGACGAGATTGGCATGGATGCTTCTCCTACAATGTTCCAGAAAATGGAAGAATATTGTACAATATCTTGTAGAATCTTTCACAATGTTCGAGAACGTCCCCAAAATTACATAATCCTCCATAAAGTTCGAGGAAGCTACGGGATGTTCTAGAATTTTCCAGGTTGTTCTGAAATGTTTCAGAACGGTGGCCATCAAACTGGGCCGCATACGGCCTGAATCACTGAGTGAGGTGGCCCAGGCTGGACTTGCATTCGGAAGGACGACGGTTCAAACCCACGTCGGGCCATCCAGGTAGGATTTCAGTGGTTTCCCTCAATCGTTCCTGCAAGATACTGGGACGATTCCTTTGAAAGGACACGGCCGATCTCCTTCCCTGTCCTTGACCAAATCCGAGCTTGTGCTCCGTCTCTAATGACCTCGATGTCGACGGGACGTTAAATCCCATTGTCGATCGTTCGTTCTACCTTCCTTCCTCCGGCCCCAATCATGTGTTCGTGCCGTTCTCAGACATATTTTATAATAATGTGCTTCTAGCAATTAATAGCCGACTCCAAAGACCTCAGCTAACGTTAAGTGCTTCTTAGGAGTGTATTCTTTCCTGTCAAGTAACAAAGATACTTACAGAAACAGTAATTTTTTTAAGATGTTCGTAATTTTAATTGAGGTTGGTGAATTAGGCCGTGAGTTTATGTCTGTGGTAGAGTGGTATGTAGCTAGGTCACTTGCGGGTTAACAGAAGTGAGAGGGGCACTATTTTATTCTTTGTCTTCCAATGGTGACATGTCATAAGCGTGCGCGAACAGCGCCGATCAGCTGCTGTTGTACAAATATCAAACAAAACTAACATGGATTCGTGATACGCTTTACACAGACGGTCATCTCTAGAAATGTCCTACATGTTTGTAGCAAGTAATACGTAATCAAATTAAAGCTGTTGTAAAACAATGCAACGAGTAAAGAAAATAACATTCAAAACATTTAGTAAATATTTGTGATCGTGTCTCATATTGTAGTTGATGATCATTCATCCCCATTACGGTCGGAGGAAGGCAAAGGCAAACCACCTCCACTAGGACCCTAGGACGGGTCTCCCGCGTCGGTCCCCTACGCTCTGTAAAGGAGTATGGAACTCATCATCATCATCATCAATAAATATAATGCACTAATTTACGTATGATAGCAATTAACAGTAAGATAGGTAAGGGAAGGTGCTGCAAAGTGGCTATTGGATATTTTTTTGTGTGAACATTGCTGCTGCTTGCCTTGAAGTACCGAGTAGTTCTAATGTTCATCGCCACTGTTGTCAGTAAGATTGACAAAGGAAGCTGGTTCAGTATTTTTGAGTAAAATATTTTTTAGAATGAGATTTTCACTCTGCAGCGGAGTGTGCGCTGATATGGAAGTTCCTGGCAGATTAAAACTGAGTGCCGGATCGAGACTCGAACTCGGGACCTTTGCCTTTCGCTGGCAAGTGCTCTACCAGCTGAGTTACCCAAGCACGGCTACCGCCCCGTCCTTACAGCTTTACTTCCTCCAGTACGGTTCTTTCAGGAGTGCTAGTTCTGCAAGGTTTGCGGGAGAGCTTTTGTAAATTTTGGAAAGCAGGAGACGAGGTGCTGGCAGAAGTAAAGCTGTGAGGACGGGGCGTGAGTCGTGCTTGGATAGCTCAGCTGGTAGAGCACTTGCCCGCGAAAGGGAAAGGTCCCGAGTTTGAGTCTCGGTCCGGCACACAGTGTTAATCTGCCAGGAAGTATCAAAATATTTTTTGTTTGTCAGTCGCCTGACGTTAGATAAATCATTTTGGCCTAAAAATATAGCTCCTAGCTATTTATCTCAGCCTGATAGTTTTCTTCTATGGATCACAAAAGATAACATGGTGTCAGATCTGGAAAAATAACAACAATAGCCTTCGGGGAAAGTGGCCAAGGTGTTCTCTCCAGCAAGAGTTAATTACTTCCATGTATCACTCAAAATATTACAGATTAAACTGACTTTTGCATCTATTTATATATTTAAAGCTTACATCCGGCTTTGTATCTCTTTGTGACATTTTTGAATTAGTGGATTTATGTTATTTTAAACCACCACCGTTCTGTCATATTTGACGGAATACGAAAGTTCGACTCAAAACGGCGTGCTGCAGACGCTTCGTATTCTTTCAGATAACAGGGCATGAAGATGACTAACAAATTTTTCCCAGAAATCAAAACAACAAACACTGGATGCTGTTGTGATAGCATTGGCCACAGTAACCGCTTAGGTACGGAAAATTGGTCACAATGTAAGCCTTCAGAAAAATGCATGCACTTACATTGTATTGTGTGTTAAGTCATAATATGTACATTCAAAACTTTTAAGTGGTAAGCTTCTATCAGGAACCATGGTTTGGTGATTGATTTTCTGTTTGAACGGTCACCAGCCCCCGCCCTCCCCCTCACCCACTTCAGATGCGGCGCAAAGTGTCGACTTACTGTATCAATTTTGGCTCATAAGGAAAAAAGTTTGATGACCACTGCTCTACAATATGCCAGGATGTTCGAGTAAGTTTTCGAATTCTTTTGTGGTGGAGATAGGTTCCAGCTGAGTAGCGTGTGTATATAGACGACGGCAAGACATACACGACAATATACTTTTGGAAATCAATCGTAGCGGATCAAAGAAAAGTGAAAGTGATATGCGTATCTTGCAGTAGAGTGGAATCCCATAGGATGTATACATCTACTCACTAAATAAGATGACAAATACAGTTTATAAACAAGTATTGTAATAGATTAAGTCCATTAAGCATGAAATATAGCCAATAACTGGTTTTTATGACTGGTGCTACCACCGGTTCTCTTTTTGTACACTATGGCGATTGTGCAGTAGCGTCTGCTGTGGTTGTGGAGATTTGTGTTTGAAGTTGTATGTATCACGGTGTGGTCATCACAAGATCTCTTCTATTTCTTTGGCATCAACACAAGTTAATAAATTCAGGGTTCATCTACAATGTTCTTGAGCTTTACGAACATTATTGCATTTTAACGATTCATTAACGTTCTCGAATGTTTATGAATACATCGGAAAGTTCTCCAATGTTTTGGAATGTTCTCGGTAATGTATAAAGACATGATTAAGTGAATGACAGAATATTGTATTTCGAAAGAGATTATTGTTATCTACATATCTCGATTTAGGAGTAATTTAGTGTATTTTAAAGCTTTCGAGAGCATATATGAACCTGAAATAAGAACGTTTTTATATTTCATTTTAATGCTCGTTTATACCATGTTCTCGAGTCATCTGGAATGTTCTCAAAAAATGAAAACAAAGACCAAGCGAAGTGGGTGTTTTTCAGATAGTTAAGTTAAATAAAAATTTAAAATAATCTGCCCAGTGTTGCTACCGCCTTATCATGACGAACTATGTTACATCACACACAACGAGGCGACAACAAAATGAGAAATATCGGCCAGTGGTCAACGCTCTGTAGTAGCATTCGGGAGTACACAACATGACTGAAACTAAGTTTGAGGATTTCCATGATTTCCACAAAATAGATAACTCCTTACAAAATGACCTGGGTTGACTCCTTCCGTAGAGTATTTACAGAACATATGTGTTAATTAATTAATTAATTAAGATATAAGTTACACATTGTCACTCCCAAGAAATACCGATGTTGCTGTTGTTGTGGTCTTCAGTCCTGAGACTGGTTTGATGCAGCTCTCCATGCTACTCTATCCTGTGCAAACTTCTTCATTTCCCAGTACCTAATGCAACCTACATCCTTCTGAATCTGCTTGGTCTCCCTCTACGATTTTTACCCTCTACGCTGCCCTCCAATACTAAATTGGTGATCCCTTGATGCCTCAGAACATGTCCTACCAACCGATCCCTTCTTCTGGTCAAGTTGTGCCACAAACTTCTCTTCTCCCCAATCCTATTCAATACTTCCTCATTAGATATGTGATCTACCCATCTAATCTTCAGCATTCTTCTGTAGCACCACATTTCAAAAGCTTCTATTCTCTTCTTGTCCAAACTATTTATCGTCCATGTTTCACTTCCGTACATGGATACACTCCATACAAATACTTTCAGAAATGACTTCCTGACACTTAAATCTATACTCGATGTAAACAAATTTCTCTTCCCTTGCCATTGCCAGTCTACATTTTATATCCTCTCTACTTCGACCATCATCAGTTATTTTGCTCCCCAAAAAGCAAAACACCTTTACTACTTTAAGTGTCTCATTTCCTAATTTAATTCCCTCAGCATCACCCGGCTTAATTCGACTACATTCCATCATCCTCGTTTTGCTTTTGTTGATGTTCATCTTATATCCTCTTTTCAAGACACTGTCCATTCCATTCAACTGCTCTTCCAAGTCATTTGCTGTTTCTGACAGAATTACAATGTCATCGGCGAACCTCAAAGTTTTTATTTCTTCTCCATGGATTTTAATACCTACTCCGAGTTTTCTTTTGTTTCCTTTACTGCTTGCTCAATATACAGATTGAATAACATTGGGGAGAGGCTACAAACCTGTCTTACTCCCTTCCAAACCACTGCTTCCCTTTCATGTCCCTCGACTCTTATAACTGCCATCTAGTTTCTGTACAAATTGTAAATAGCCTTTCGCTCCCTGTATTTTACCCCTGCCACCTTTAGAACTTGAAAGAGAGTATTCCAATCAACATTGTCAAAAGCTTTCTCAAAGTCTACAAATGCTAGAAACGTAGGTTTGCCTTTCATTAATCTTTCTTCTAAGATAAGTCGTCAGGTCAGTATTACCTCACATGTTCCAGTACTTCTACGGAATCCAAACTGATCTTCCCTGAGGTGGGCTTCTACTAGTTTTTCCATTCGTCTGTAAAGAATTCGTGTTACTATTTTTCAACTGTGGCTTATTAAACTGATTGTTCGGTAATTTTCACATCTGTCAACACCTGCTTTCTTTGGGATTGGAATTATTATATTCTTCGTGAAGTCTGAGGGTATTTCGCCTGTTTCATTCATCTTCCTCACCAAATGGTAGAGTTTTGTCAGGACTGGCTCTCCAAAGGCCGTCAGTAGTTCCAATGGAATGTTGTCTACTCCAGGGGCCTTGTTTCGACTCAGGTCTTTCAGTGCTCTGTCAAACTCTTCACGCAGTATCGTATCTCCCATTTCATCTTCATCTACATCCTCTTCCATTTCCATAATATTGTCCTCAACTACATCGCCCTTGTATAGACCCTCTATATACTCCTTCCACCTTTCTGCTTTCCCTTCTTTGCTTAGAACTGGGTTTTCATCTGAGCTCTTGATGTTCATGCAAGTGGTTCTCTTATCTCCAAAGATCTCTTTAATTTTCCTGTAGGCAGTATCTATCTTACCCCTAGTGAGATAAGCCTCTACATCCTTACATTTGTCCTCTAGCCATCCCTGCTTAGCCATTTTGCACTTCCTGTCGATCTCATTTTTGAGACGTTTGTATTCCTTTTTGCCTGCTTCATTTACTGCATTTTTTATTTTCTCCTTTCATCAATTAAATTCAATATTTCTTCTGTTACCCAAGGATTTCTAGTAGCCCTCGTCTTTTTACCTACTTGATCCTCTGCTGCCTTCACTACTTCATCCCTCAAAGCTACCCATTCATCTTCTAGTGTATTTCTTTCCCCCATTCCTGTCAATCGTTCCCTTATGCTCTCCCTGAAACTCTGTACAACCTCTGGTTTAGTCAGTTTATCCAGGTCCCATCTCCTTAAATTCCCACCTTTTTGCAGTTTCTTCAGTTTTAATCTACAGTTCATAACCAATAGATTGCGGTCAGAGTCCACATCTGCCCCTGGAAATGTCTTGAAATTTAAAACCTGGTTCCTAAATCTCTGTCTTACCATTATATAATCTATCTGATACCTTTTAGTATCTCCAGGGTTCTTCCATATATACAACCTTCTTTCATGATTCTTAAACCAAGTGTTAGCTAATGATTAAGTTGTGCTCTGTGCAAAATTCTACCAGGCGGCTTCCTCTTTCATTTCTTAGCCCCAATCCATATTCACCTACTACGTTTCCTTCTCTCCCTTTTCCTACTACCGAATTCCAGTCACCCATGACTATTAAATTTTCATCACCCTTCACTATCTGAATAATTTCTTTTATTTCATCATACATTTCTTCAATTTCTTCGTCATCTGCAGAGGTAGTTGGCATATAAACTTGTACTACTGTAGTAGGCATGGGCTTCGTGTCTATCTTGGCCTCAATAATGCGTTCACTATGCTGTTTGTAGTAGCTTACCGACACTCCATTTTTTTTATTCGTTATTAAACCTACTCCAGCATTACCCCTATTTGATTTTGCATTTATAACCCTGTGTTCACCTAACCAAAAGTCTTATTCCTCCTGCCACCGAACTTCACTAATTCCCACTATATCTAACTTCAACCTATCCATTTCCCTTTTTAAATTTTCTAACCTACCTGCCCGATTAAGGGATCTGACATTCCACGCTCCGATCCGTAGAACGGCAGTTTTCTTTCTCCTGATAACGACATCCGAATGGGGGACTATTTCACCTCCGGAATATTTTACTTAAGAGGACGCCATCATCATTTCATCATACAGTAAAGCTGCATGCCCTCCGGAAAAATTACGGCCGTAGTTTCCCCTTGCTTTCAGCCGTTCGCAGTACCAGCACGGCAAGGCCGTTTTGGTTAGTGTTACAGGGCCAGATCAATCATCCAGACTGTTGCCTTTGCAACTACTGAAAAGGCTGCTGCCCCTCTTCAGGAACCACGTTTGTCTGGCCTCTCAACACATACCTCTCCGTTGTGGTTGCACCTACGGTACGACTGTCTGTATCGCAGAGGCATGCAAGCCCTCCCCACCAACGGCAAGGTCCATGGTTCATGGGGGGGGGGGGGGAATACCGATGTCACCTCATAAAGCGCCAACTTCTTTTTCAGAAAATAACAATGAAATCTTCGGCTCAGTCAATAGTTTACGTCGCAATTCTCCTTACTAGTCTATCCTGCACTAGCCTTATCTTCACTGGATGACTACAGTAAACTTATCAACTTGCTGTGTTTAAGCCTTGACCTCCTCCTATAATAATTGTCCCCCTTATCCCCCACCGCAAATTTCCTTCTATTACCAACCTAGCTATTCCTTCATGATTTTAATATTCCCTTATCTTTTCTTTTAGTCGAGTTGTGCTACAAATTTCTTTCCTCCCGTATCCTATTCAGTACCTCTTCATCAGTCTCTACTGGTCTATTCTATTTATGGCACACGTTCCACCTCCTGATAAGACTACAGCCCAGACAAATACTTACAGAAAATATACGGTAGCTACTAACCAGTGGAAACAGTCGATATTTCAGGAACATCAGCTTCAGTTCAGGATAACCAGGCCATTCCTCGCGGCCCTGCGGAGCAGCTCGCGGCCAACCTGTGGATCAGATCGATGTCCCTGATCGCCAGCAGCGATGCGTCTCTGTCACCACCAGCTCGCGGCTCGCACAACTCTTGCCCCGCACCTCACAGTTTCGCTGCCATTAGCGGCATAACGACGTGACGCGCTACTCGCTTACTCAAACATTCAACCTAATGGAGACCACACGTTCACATCAAATCAGTTCATCTTATTTTCTAGAAAGCTGGCCTGAACAAAAACGGTGGTTCGATTCGCACGTTCGTTATGATAATCTGCTATATTTCCTCTTTATGTTGATAACGTCCGCCTCCGTAGCGCAGCGGTAGCGTTACCGCCTGTCACGCAAGGGGGCTCCGGTTCGATTCCCGGCAGGGGACTGGGTATCGTGTGTCCTTCATCACGGTTGACATGCAAGTCGCCGAAGTGGCGTCACCTAAAAGAACTTGCAATACGGCGGCCGAACCCCGAATGGGATATCGCGGCCAATAAATGGCGTACGATCATTTCACTTCTTTTCATAACGTCAGCCAATTAATACTTATATCAGCAGGATTTCCCGTGAAGTGAGTGTTAGGGAGATGTATTATGTAGCAATATATGTGCATCATGTGTTATGGAAGGTAAGAAGAACGGCGTATCACTCCTAACGGGTTACGTGTGGGTAACTGCCTTTATGCTGGTTTTTCGTGCCGCTCATGCTTTCCGTATTTACTTGAACAGCGAATGACTGAAGCCAAGCTTTTTGTCTTGCATGTGTAAGTGGGTGCACTTAGGACAAGGCTTTGTTTTCTGTGTTTCAGTTTTGTGGTGGAATCAACTAAACTAGAGAGACAGTAGTGAAGTATGTAACGTCCCCTTGGAAAGATTTATCAATTACTGTGCTTACGTTATTTGATTTTCAAACAGATGAGAAACACTGAACGTACTCGACATTTCTCTCTTTATTTATTCTGATCAACACTAAACTGACACACAATTTTTTAATCCCTACAAAACAATGGCCTTGACTAACACTAGCCTACACCTGCCATGAATCACTTACCTCACAAAAATCTTCGTTACTCGAACTACTGCAATACAGCGAGCGCCAATACTGCCAGCTACATTAAAGATTCTAACTACTGATACGCATAGCTAGCAAATGAAAGATTCTGATAGAGAACAAACAATGTATTTACCTTAATAATATTCAAAAGTCAACATATATATATATATATATATATATATATATATATATATATATATCAGTTCATGATACCCATTATTACAAATTTAGTCTTTCTGATGTACACACGTCCAGGTGTCCGCTCTCAAAATTCTGCCATCTCTCTCCTCACATACACCACTGCTGGCGGCTCATCTCCAACTGCGCAACGCTACGCGCTGTTCACATCCAACTGCCCAACGCTACGATAGCGAATATTCCAACAATGTAAACCAGCCAAAGACTTCACACAGCACAGTCAGTGATGTTCGTATAGAGCGCTACGTGGCGTTACCAACATAAAAACTTAAACAGCCTACTTACAAGTAACAGGAATTTTCTGTCTTGTAAGTGAGCTGGTATGAGATCTCATTTCGGAAACCTTTGCACCCTGGTAGCTCATAGCTTCCTATGGTCCCGTCAGCTAGGGAATCTTACTTAAAAAGGTGAAATGACATACGGGAAATTTGTTCAGTGATACTGATTAAATGCTTATTGAAACAGTACGTTCACATCTACGACATGCCTTTTACTAATTTCCTTCTCCTGCTCTTCACTTAAAACTTCCGAGCTGATAGCCCGCTGTCGATGTATACAATCACTGCGACTGCGGGAGACATTCTCCGAGGTAAATCGCAGTCGGAGACGAAACGCCAGGGGAGAGTTTTATACATCAACCACAGCCTATCAGCACGGAAGTTTCAAGTGAAAATATCGCCCGTGAAAGCCTACATTGTATGCTCCTCCTACTCGTACGTATTATGAATCCCGACAGCTGCTACGATCTTACGCCAGTATATGATAATTCAAGCTCAGAGCGACGTCGGTATGCAGTACAATAAACAATGTGTTCTTTCCAGCTATTCAATGACGTAACGCCTGTTTTACGGATACCGGAGTCTAACCAGTGGTCGGTAAGCGATCGAGTATGCCACAAGTGTTGGTCCTTCAACACTGACTTGGATGACCAATTTTCACGTAAGCTACACTAATTCATTTTTCTACAGATCTACTTCCCATGTGTACAGCACTAACTAATAAGCAAAGAAATGTTCAGCATCTAGATGCAACCTTGATTTCGTTCAATATTCGATGCTACATCAATCCCAATAAACTTACCCTGGAGGCTTACACTTAGTGTCATTAAGTCGGGAACGATCTCACAGTGTAATCCGTGCTCGGTGCACTCAGTTCGATTCTGAAGATTCCGATATGAGTAAGCGTCCATATCTTTGTTTCACTACATTTGTTTCACTACCTATGTTAAAAGAATCAGTACCAAATATTCAGTAATTTCGTGGTGTCATATGAAACCTCAATATTGGAAGTATCGAATGATGCCGAGGAAAACAATGATCTAAAACAATAATCTGCCAGAATTAGTTTGACAAAAACTGAATTTATGTAGTGTTTATGTAGTATACAGGGAACACATGTTCAATAGTGAAATTTGCATACCATATTCAGCCAGTAAAGAAAAAATTAGATTTTAACAAAATAGTTTAGTAATATTATGCTTGTACCCACAATCTTAGAAAATTTGTTCGAGAGTCCATTGCATACGCAAGATAGTTCATGCAGGCAGAATATAATTCCCATTTTGTTGTAAATGAGCACTTCTGTCTTGAAAAATGTGTATTGTAATATAAAACTGATGTCAAGTCCAATATTTTATTGGTGGTTGGCATATTGAATTGGTCCACCACGTCCTATCCACCAACTAGGGTACCATAAATTTAAAACGTTCTGCACGTTTTTAGCGTAATGGGGAGCTGCTCTGTCCTGGTGGATACAGGGAATAGCGAACAAATGGTTGTCGTAGCGAGACTGAATATCGTAACTTCCGAATCCTCCAAAACAGTGAAGCAGCTTAAATCGCTTAAGAAAAGCAAGTCTTCCAGCCCAGTCTGAATACCAATTAGGCTCCTTTCTCGACAAAAGGTCCACACCCAAAGATTATAAAGTACACATGTCACACTGATAATCAAGAAAGGTAATTGGAATTGTCCACTAAATTACAGTCCGATATCATTAACGTCAAGATCAAGTGAGATTTTGAAACATGTATTGTATTCGAACACTGTGAATTACCTCAAAGAAAACAGTCTATTGACACACAGTCAACATGGATTTAGAAAACATCGTTCTTATGAAACGCAACCAGCTCTTTGCCCACATGAAATGTTCAATGCTATTGACAAGGGATTTGAAATTTATTCCGTATTTCTAGATTTCCAGAGGGCTTTTGACACTGTACCACACAAGCGACTTGTAGTGAAATTACGTGCATATGGAATATCGTCTCAGTTATTTAACTGGATTCGTGATTTCCACTCAGAGAGGTCATAGTTCGTAGTAACTGAAAGAAAGCCATCGAGTAAATCGGAACTCATTTATGGTGTTCCCCCAGGTAGTGTCATATGTCCTCTGCTGTTCCTTATCTATACAAAGATTTAGGAGACAATCTGAGCAACCATCTTAGGTTATTTATAGATGATGCTGCCGTTTATCGTCTAGTAAAGTTATCAGAATATCGAAAAAATTTTAATACGATTTAGAAAAGATACCTGTATGGCGCAAATTTAGCAGTTAACCCTAAATAACGAAACGTGTGAGGTCATCCACAAGAATGCCAAAAGGAATCCGTTTATCTTCTGTTACACGATAAATCAGTCAAATATAAGTGCCGTAAATTTAACTATGTTGTGGACTGGCAAGACAGCCAATCCACAGTGACGGGTAACCGAAAGGCACGCGCTTATACTCACGCAGGCTGGCGTGAGGTCTGAAACAGGATACGTAATGAGTGCTATAACGAAAAGTACGTAGCTGCTGGAATACTTAACTTTAATCCACAATTGGTGAACATTGGTCTTGTTACTGTACATGCTTCATTAGATACATAGCAAAGGATAAATGGCGCCTTGCTAGGTCGTAGCAATTGACTTAGCTGAAGGCTATGCTAACTATCGTCTCGACAATTGAGAGCGTAATTCTCAGTGAACCTTTCCTAGCAACGTCGGCTGTACAACTGGGGCGAGTGCTAGTAAGTCTCTCTAGACCTGCCGTGTGGCGGCGCTCGGTCTGCAATCACTGATAGTGGCGACACGCGGGTCCGTCGTATACTAACGGACCGCGGCCGATTTAAAAGGCTACCACCTAGTAAGTGTGGTGTCTGGCGGTGACACCACAAACTAAATACCTTCTAATTACAAATACGAACAACTTAAATTAGAGGGAACACATGAAAGATGTTGTGGGGAAGGTTATCCAAAGACTGCGATTTATTGTCAGGATACTTAGAAGGTGCAAGAGAACTGCTAAAGAAACTATCTATACTACGCTTGTCCGTCGTGTTTTGGCGTACTGCTGCGCGGTGTGGGACCCATATTAGATAGGGTTAACAGAGCACACCGAGAAAGTTCAAAGAAGACGTGTACATTATGTATTGTTGAGAAGTCGGAAGAGAGTGTCACGGACATGAAACAGGATTTGGGGGCGACATCATTAAAACGAAAGCATTTCTCGTTGCCGGGCAGAGCTCGCACGTAAAGCATAGGTGCTACGTTTTTCATGTGTGCTGTTCGAGAGTGGAATAACAGAGAATTGTTGTGGAGGTGGTTCAATGAACGCCCTGCTACGCACTTAAGTGTGATTTGCACAGTATCCAGGTAAATGTAGATGTAGATGTAAACCGCTATCAGTTGTATATGAACGTTTACACGAACACGACCAGTTTCGTGATGTCAAATCACATCTTCAGGTGTATATTTACAAGTTGGGAATCGTACATCCGATATTACGATGAAAAAGCTGATACCTATCCTATAAATCTATGCTCTACGACAGCCCGCCCCCCTCTCTGATACGGGAGGGATGGGGACTCAACCTACTTAAAATAAAATACTGTTATCCAACAGAAGCACGGCGTGCTAGTTAAAACGGACCAATAACAAAACTGATTTGTTAAAAGCGCGTTTACCTGCAATTAAAAGAACCTCACAGGGAACGAGTATTGGGCATGAATTTTTAGAAAGGATACAATGACGAATACTATTACACACTGCAGTTCTAAGCACAATCTTACGTACAAGATGGCAGCTTTTAGAACGATGTTGTATCGCCTTCAAAGTGTACCTCTATCTAAGAAGGACGTGAGGGAGAATTTCAGTGTATTCTGCACATTGCACATGTCAATGGATAAGATTCCAATGACATAATGAATTCTGATAAGGCAACACTGCGTAGAGAAGAATTCGCTAGGAACAGACAGAGATCAAATGGCAATGAAATCACACTACACAGATTGGAAAATGGAGAGGACGATTGGTTACCATAGGATACCACACCGTATTTCATAGACATTAGGCAAAACGTTAAGCACCAAAAAGATAAACCGATGTTTCTTTATCCCACAGAATCTTGGGTCAATGACAAGTACGTAGAGGGAAGGTATCTTGTGAAAAGTACGACGCCACTGGTGTGTATTACGTCAGTTGCGACATTTGTCCTACCAGATATATGGGGTAGACTGGCAGAGGATTTGATATCAGGTTTCGAGAACACAGGTCTGGGGGATTTGAAGATTTAAAATCTATTTTAAGTAGCCATTAACGTGTTTTTTGGCCACTCCGTAAGAGACTTAGCCAATAATTTAAAAGCATTACACAGAGAACAAAAGGTGAAGACCCTAAACCTTCTTGGAAGAGACTGAATCTATGTGGAGTCTAAAGCTGTAACCGAGACATACCGTTAGCAATCCAGTGATATGATGATGTTAAACTGCCTTAAAAAGGAATTCGCTAGGAATAGGTAGAGATCAAATGGCAAATCACACTGCACAGATTCAACGATGGGGACGACGATTGCTTACCACAGGATACCGTACCGTATTTAACAGAAAGTAGGCGAAACGTTAAGGACAAAAAAGATGAAGCTGTTATTCAATATCCCATAGAATGTTGGCCAAAGTCTTGTACATTGAGAGAAGCTATCTTGTCAAAAGGACTACACTGTTAGTGTACATTGTATCACCTACCAGATATATGGGGAAGACTGGCAGAGGATTTGGTATCAGGTGTCGAGAACACCAAATTCTGAGGGATTTGAAGTCTATTTTAAGTAGCCATTAACGTGATTGTGGCCACTCCATAAGAGCTTAGCTAATAATTTAAAAATCTTACACAGACAAGTAATGAGGAAGACCTTAAACAATCTGGAAGGAATGATGTTGTGTGGTGTTTAAATCTATACCACAAACACACCCTCGACAATCATGTGACGTTAAGACTTTACCATGTATTGTAGAACTGTGTTTACCTTTCAAGGACATAAGGTCATAGTTGTTCGATTGCTTGATTGTTGATCCTGGGCTTGTTGTTGTATGATCTTGGGTCTGGTTTATTTGGGTTTCAACGATTTCCAAGCTGAAGTATTTTATAGTTTCTGTAGTTGTGCAGTGTAAAGAGGGCCTCATTAATTCTCATGATCCTCGAATATGAACAAAAAAGTTTGTCGCTTTCCCCGACATGCGTACAGTGGCGCTACTGCCCTCCGTGACAGAATGAGCATACTGACTAGCAGCCTAGTCCTGCACGGTGAGGCGGTTGGAGTGTAGTTGTCGGCCGCTTCCTGGTATGAAGTGAGTTTTCTTAACCTAGGGTCTTCAGTGTTGCCAGGTGGAGCTTTTTGACTCTTCTTGTTTTCTTATATTTTTCCTTTCATTGTAGATAAAGGCGTCATTTTTTCAACTGGTCAATTTCTACTACGACGCCCTGCATGTTGCGGGTAACAGTACTTTATTTTGAGAAGGCTGAGTCCGTCTCCTTCCAGTATCAGGGCTTAAAAGTTATACTGAGGTAGGATTACTTAATACTGGTTGGCACAGAGCTTAGATTGTTAGGTATCTGCTTTTTTATCATAATGTCGATTGTATGTTTCCTGTCTTGTAGATGTATACCTGAAAATGTCATTCAAGATCACGAAACCGGTCGTGTGCCTGTAGAAGTTCATATACAGCTGCAAGCGGTCTATTTCAGGAACATAGCTCTTTCAGGTGCTTTGCTGTCTCTGACAGAATTACAATGTCATCGGCAATCTCAACGTTTCTAATCCCTCTACATAAACATGAATTTCCACTCCAAATTTTTCTTCGGTTTCCTCTGCTTGCTCAGTGTCCAGAATGAATAACATCAGGGATAGGCTAAAATCCTGTCTCACTCCCTCTTCAGCCACTACTTCCCTGTCATGCCTCTCGACTCTTATAACTGCCTGTATGGAGATGGTATCTGTTCTTTCGGACATGTCCGAAACAACAGATACCATCTTCATATAGTAAGGCTTACTGGCCAATGACCTCCTTCAGTGCGGATGCGCTCACATTGCCCGAACTCTTATGGAAATCGGTAGATTAACTGCCGCGAATAATGAGTATAGTGGGCAGGGGCACTACAAATGTAGTGTGTGGACAATAAGTTGGAAGTGTGGGTCCTACAGGGAGCTTGGTAGAGATCATTCCCTGCAGTCGCACTATCCTCTGTGTCCTCGGGGGCTCAGCCGGATACAGCTTCTGCTATGTAAGCAGGAGAACACAGGTTCGAGTCCCGGTCGGGGCACACATTTTCAACTGTCCCTCTTGATATGTATCAAAGACTGTAAGCAGCTGAAGGTCTGGATTTCATTCTTATAACTGCTGTCTGGTTTCTGTACAATTTGTAAACAGCCTTCAGGATTTCAAAGACAATATTCCAGTCAACATTGTCAAAAGTTTTCGCTAATCCTAAAAATGCTGTAAACGTAGGTTTGCTTTTCCTGAACCTATCTTGAAAGACAAGTCTTAGGGTCAATACTGCTCCGCGTGTTCCTAGATTTCTCCAGAATCAAAAATAATCTTTCTAGACGACGACTTCTGTTAGTTTTTACATTCTTCCTTAAGGAATCTGTGCTTGGGAAACTCATATTGATTAGAATGAAATTAGAATTATATATTAATACTTTCAGCTGCTGCCGGGCGTTGATATATATCAACGGGGACAGGTGAAAATGTGTGCCTCGTCCGGGACCTCCGCTCTATCCATCTTGTTTTTTTCTTTTTTTTTTTTTTTAATCTCATTTTGTTCGATTTCGTTCGTTGCATGTGCTCGGGATGGACGTCATAAGACACCCGTTTAAGTTCGTCGTTGATCGGTTAACTCAGATTTTTTATTACAGGGGGCAGCTAACCCTCTGACCGAACACGATGAGCTACCGTGCCGGCTCCGTCTGAGCCACCGAGGGCACAGAGGATAGTGCGACTGTAGTGACTATCTCGCACACGCTTGCCGCGAGACCCACATTCTCACCTTGTAATACCACACACTACATTCTTAGTGTCCCTACCCAACAAACTCATTACTCATGGTACACATTCTTATCAAGTCCCGTAAGAGTTCGGGTAATATGTGTGCATCTGCACAGAAGAAGAAGGCCAAGGGCGGTATTGCCAGAACTATACACTTATATGCCAAACTTCTATTTGGCAGTAAAGCCGAAGTTCAGTGTTGAGACCAATGTCATCAAATGCGGAAGTTTCGCAGCGCAGTACGCAATGCCTATGCCTTGAAATACCAGTTACCACGACACATACCCGTTTTCTTCCACAATTTGTGTGTATGTTTGAAGCTCACTTCCTAGTTGAGCACTTCGATCGTTTAGGGCTTGGAAAGAGGTAAGGTCAGCGTCCCACCTGATAGTGTAGGAAACCACATTTCATTTTTCAGTCGAATCACGCCAATAAAAACGCTCCACGCCCTGGATTCGATTCAATTTATGCAAACCCCTCTTCAGAAACTTGCTGAAACAATGCATCAGGATGACGTGCCCTTCAGGGGAGCTGCCTATCTGAGTAATGCAAAGTTTCAGCTTGTGATAAGGAAGAGTGTCTCTTCATACGAATACCTGGATTCGATGAGAGTCTCAATGAAAAAGCACTGCCTGTCACAGCCAGATTCTCCAGTAAACTTACAGGCAATGCCATGACGGATGCAGTGTATAAGAATGTAGTGGATGTTAGGCAAGACATCAACATCCCTGATTCAGAAGAGTATGCTGGAGTATACATGTACACAGATGAACACCTTCTTCCAGATATTTTTGATAAATTTTGGAGTCTGTTGATGGATACACACATGCTGGATCCTGCATTCTACTTCACCGTATCTGGGTTTTCACGGGACACAATGTTAAAAAGAAAATGTGTCAGCATCAAACTGTTGACTGTTGACCGATGTTGAGATGTTAATTTTTCTCGGCTATGGACTTATATACCTATATCTGTAACGTCTGCCTTAGTTATACCGACTATTTTCTCCTTAATCGCAGCGATCCATGTAATTGGCTCAGTTTTGGCCTTACTTCTGTTTTCATAGAATTCTACTATTTGTTTTGTCAACCTAGTGGGTGCCATTCCTTTAATGTGCCCATAAAATATAAGACATTGTTTTCTCATATCACAATATATGTCTGTGTATTCTTCTATTTCCTTATTATTTTTCAGCCTGTAAATTTCTCCATCACTAATTTTGGGGCTCAATATTTTCCTAAAATTCTTTCTTTCTTTCTTTTGAATTTCTTCAATATTCCTATTCCTGTTTAAAATGAAAGTTTCTGCTTCATAAAGATAGTCCGGTTTCATTACACTGCTGTAATGCCAAAATTAATGAATTTAGAGAGTGATTTTTTATTATTAACATTTTGTGTTAATCTGAACGCAGTTGCCATTTTTTGACAGCGATATTCATTTGCAGCTTTCTCCACACCATTTTCTTGTATGATTTCCCCAAACTATTTAAACTGAGAAACCCTTTTTATGTTTCCATATTTTGTGTTCAAATAATTTGCTGCTTGTTTGTTGCATGCCGTATATTCGGTTTTTTCAAATGATATTTGTAGTCCTACTCTTTGCGCAACTTCAACTGTAAAGGTGAGGCAACCTACTCTAATATTACTTCTGCGTAGCTTGTTTGATTGATTTATATTTTGACTTGACTTTTGCTCTCGCCATTCTTTCATCACCTTGTCGAAAACACAGTTAAACAGTAATGGGGAGAGCCCAAATCCATGTTTAACACCAGGCGTTATATCAAATAGTTCAGAAATTTATCCCATGAATTTCAGAGCCAGTGTCAGTTAACATTTCCTTAAACAGTGTTAAGGTTTTATTACATAGCCCTTGCCCCTTTAAAATTTGGGAAAGAGATTCATGAGGAATTGAGTTGGAGAAAAACTGCGATCTTGGCATAGGAAATTAGTACATGTTTTTGTGTGAAAAATTACTTTGTTGTATACCTGTTGTTATTTGCATAGAAAAACCCATATGCTTACCCTCTCACTACGATGCACGAATCAAGGGGCTCTTGCATTTCGTCTAGTAATAAAATGGGAGAGAGGGAGGGTTGGAATTCTCGCCTTCCTGTTATCCAGAATCGGTTGGGGAAGGACGTTCTTGTCTATCTGTACAGGGATGGGTGGCCTTCATTTTACTAGCTTTCTTTTCTTTCTCACGGGTGTAAAATATGGTTACATTCCGACTTTGAATCTACCACGTGTAAGTGCCCTATAGCCGTTGGCAGGGTATCAGGTTACATGCTGACCTTGAAAGTATTTCATGGTATTGCCCAAGCTACTTGGTCAGAAGAATACAGGCTCCCAGGAGTGTGGATGTGACCTCGAGGTGCAACCAGAAAGCCCACAGACTGGTGGATCTTTTATGTAAAACTTTTGTAGCCATAGCTTCGTTTTTGCTTGCAATAAATATTATTCTACTAAATTCCAACCAGAAAAAAATTTATCAACACACCATCTTTAACTTAAAGTTAATTGTCTCAGCTCTTTTTCCAATTACTTCTGTTATTTAAATAGTGGATTACACAGTGGTACATATGACAACGGTAATAACTTTTATTAGTTCCTTCAGATATAGTTTCACATAATGATTTACAGTAAATGAAGCTAAAATAATTACTGCGGATTTGTTTAAAATGTGCTTCTACTTTACAGACGTTCAAAGTAGATACCGTTGGGTACGCGGCCTTCGCCAGTAGCATAGTGTTTCTGGTATCTGCAGATCGTTATCAGGCTGAAGAGTTCAAACCATGTAGTTTACACTAATCTGCGAAGATGTTACACTCATTTCACATTCTCACATCCCCACTTTACACTGCCATGGACGCCGCACGTCCTCTACCATTGAAAGTTTGCATATATTCTACATACATATCCCGCAAGCCGCCGTACTTCGTATGGTGGAGGGTACCTTGTACCACTAATACTCATTTCCTGTCCTGTTACACCCACAAATACCGCAGGGAAAAACAGTTACTTCTGTGGCTCCGTACGAGACCCAATTTCTTTAATATATTTTCCTGATCCTTACATGAAGAACACGTTGGCAGCATTAGAATTTTTCTGTAATCACCTTCAGATTCCGGTTCTCTAAATTTTGTCAATAACAACGCGAGTGTCAAACGACGGTATGTTTTTACGATTATACTGCATGACTGATTTCTTGAACGTGAAATTCAAAACTTCAGCCTTTCTTTTGCAGTCTTCTGTTGCCACACTAGAACGGTCGAAGGACTGGATAGAGGCCTTGGACTGGCTTAGCGATTTTCCATAGGACTATAATTTTTTCGGTAAGATCTTTTGCTAAGATATGAAAACGGATGTTGTTTTACGATTTACGCATCGATCTTTTACATACGCGCAATTGCCACTCACATTTATCTAATCATTTCTTTGTAGCCAAGAGTGCAACAATGTCTGTTTCCTCAGCATTTTTCGAGTTTTGTTATTAAGTCAGGGTGAGTCTTCTCCGCCCTTAATCCCCTTACTCGGCACATATTCCTCCAGAACGCGATTTGAAACCAGACTAAAGTTTTCTCATAGTTGCTGTTCGCCCATAATATTGCAACTAAATGACGTCCATTCATTTCCTAACTCGGATACTAATGATTGCTTGTCTGTTCTTTCAAGGAAAAATACTCTCCTAGTCTTCTAGATGGATTTATTACCATTTATAGCCATCATCAATATGATGTCATGATCACTAATCCCTGTTCTATACCGACGTAGACGATATTCTCTGGCCTGTTTGTAGCTACAGGGATTAAAATAATTTCATTGCCCGTGGGCTGCCGAACTTGCGGCTCAAGACAGTTTTCGCTTAACGTGTTCGAAAGTACTTCAAAATACTGCCCACTCGTGGCACCTGCAATGAATCTATAGATGTACGAGTTTATAGTCGGTAGATTTGTCACCTAATACGAATACTGTATGGTCTGTGTATTTCCGCGCTACTGAACGTACACTATTTGAGCGATCCTAAATCAATCATGGCGGATAACTGAGTTCAGCTGGACACACATCCAAATAATTTCACATATTCCGTTTCCAATTCGATAGACAAAATATTTCTGTCCACTGCTACGAACAGTCCTCCTCCAATGGCGTCTACTCTGCCTTTCCTACATATCTTCCATTCCTCGTTAAATGAAACATACTTCAGAGCTATCTCCTTCGGATTTAAGCCAGATTTCGGTTCCCAGAATAATTTTAGTACTATAACTATCCTGAAGGACTGTAAATTCATGAATTATGTTAAGAATACTCTGAAAAATTAGTGCTAAAACTGAGACATTCGTCGTGTCTATTTTGTTCACGTTCTGATTCCAGCAAAACTATCTCACAGAATTAGCGGAGGCGTTGGTTGAGATCTTCCGCTCTGCTCCAAACCAAAGGTCCTCGGTCAACTCTGGGTACAATGCTGATGAAGCTTATTAGCTCCGCTTGGCACCTTCTGCTTGCACCCAGTGAGAGAGGCCAACAGCCTTCTCGACTTGGGACAGCTGTCCGCACAAACGGAAGATGGCCTTAGATCCAAAGCGATAGACGTCATTGGCGTTGATATGAGCCACAGCTTGCAGACAGCTGCACCTTACACACTCGACAGCCAGAGGCAGGGCCTCCTCCACATCTCGGATGACGCCCCGGAAGACAAACCGGCGCACAATGGATTGCATTCTGGCCTTGGGCGCTATTAAGGGGCTCCCCCACCCCCACACCACCCATCCTCACCCGAGTGTGTTACTCGGACCCTGCAGGTGGAACGGCCACCTTGGACAAGTGAATGGGCGAGGTCACATAGCCAGCTTCCAGACCGACACTCCGCCTCAAGGGACGCAAACACCTTGGTAGACAAGGCGGATCCCCAGCGTCGGGGAACTGCCTCGGCAGTAGAGCCCGTGGACGATACAAGCGACGCATGGGTGTCCCATGCAGCGTGCCAGATTCGCCGTCACCTCTATACCCCGCGATAGCATCCTGGTGATGGCTGAGTGTGACCAAAATGAGCTTCAGCTATTCGTGAACTACGACCAGCTGCTCCCACTTCCGCACAATACATGTACACACCATTTCAAAAATGGTTCAAATGGCTCTGAGCACTATGGGACTTAACTTCTGAGGTCATCATTCCCCTAGAACTTAGAACTACTTAAACCTAACTAACCTAAGGACATCACACACATCCACGCCCGAGGCAGGATTCGAACCTGCGACCGTATCGGTAGCGCGGTTCCAGACTGTTGCGCCTAGAACCTCTCGGAAACACTGGCCGGTCACATCTTTTCCATCCTAGTACTACTACCTTAAAAATACCCTACATAAGCATACAGAGAAAACGAAATATGTAACTGACTAGCCTCTCGATATGACACCAATGGAAGCTGACGCCTTGTTGGGCCATGCAGCTGGCTGTTCAAAAGGGAAGACAACTGTGCCACAGGCTGCACGAATCTACAGTTTAAGTTTACTGAAACACGAGATTGCACCTTCTAAATAATAATAACAATGATTATAAAAACCCGTGCCTGGTTAGCTTGTGTGGGGACTTAGCTCCGAACTGAGTAAGATCTAAATTCACCAACAAGAATGGCATGACAGTTATTGAGCTGTGCCAACAGAATAATCTGAAAATAATGTCCATCTCCCTGAGGAAACATTCTCTGTCGACCATGTGGCCATCACACACCTTTTACAGAAAGAAATTCATGATGTGCAAGTCCGAAGAGGAGCCAACATTACTCTGACCACTATCTAGTGCGGTGTCGCGTCCCAAGCGTGGGTATTGCGAGGGATTGAGCGACACAGTTCGTGGATGGGATTTTAGCCGGTTGACCTTAGTGAGAGGGAGACTTTTTGATCTGGCTAAGATGTAGAAACCCCTGGTTTTCACAAGGCTAGGAAGGTGATAGAAATTAAAGTCTTGATAACTTTAATAAATTGCAGTTTATTCTAACTGAATACAGCTCACCTTAACTGCGTGGTGATTGCATTCACAGGAAGGCCAAGTCTAACACAGAGACGGTGACTGACTCCACCGTTCCGACTGCCTACTAGAAGTTCTGCAACGTTTCTTAACACCCTACGTTAAGAGTCCCGCGGCTACGCCTTAACGCTCTCCAGCGACTATCTCCGGCTGCCTGCCTACAGCCCGTTCCCCAGCCCAAGTCGGCTGCTGCTATCACTCTCTAACTCTTCGCCCTCACCAGACTAGACCCGACACGACAAGACCTCAGAGCAGCGTGCTCTCGGGTTTTGTTAGCGTTTCCCCTTCGACCCCGCCAGCGCTTGGCCTGACGTAGCGTCGGAGGCAACGTGTCCTTATTTGGTATCGTTAAAACATTGTTGTTGCTATTGTTCTTCAGAGGCTGAGTGGAGGGGCAGAGGCGCCTCTCCCTATATGGTCACGCACTGCGTCCTGAGCCCTTCATTGGCTCCTCATGACGTAGCGCGGTCCCCACCAAGGGCCCTCTTTCTTTCTCTCTCCACTCCCAGACCTCTCTCTCTAGCCAGGAATGCATCTATTTATATTCCTTGCTTGATTGCTTATCATGAGTCCCTGCACAGACCTTCGTTTGTATCTGCTGGCTGTTTACTCTCTTATCAAGCACCCAGCTGCCCAGCAGCTTGAGTGCCGCCTCGTCTGACCCTTCGGCCACGCCTGGCGTCCAGCGCTACAATTTTAACTTCCTCCTACGTACTATTCTTAAGGTACTGCAATTAGACTTGGCTTGTTCCTGTGGTTACAACACCTCCCCCGCCAGGGCAATTGGCGTTACTCCTCAGAGTAGCGTCGATTGTGATTCTCTCATTTTATTTGCTTACATTTTCTTTTGTTACATCAACACTTCACATGTTTTCTTTTTCTCTCATATACATTCGGTACACTTAATTCCATTAACTTCTTTGTTAGACACAATACATTTATCAAGGTACACACATTTTTTTTTCTCAAATCATTGATACAATTACAATCAAATACCATTTTCGTTCAACATTGGTAATTACAAATATGTACAGTTTCAAATTGGACAAAACACTAAAATTGATTACATCTTTTTATAAAACACTTTTAATATATTTTATCTTTTGATTTTACTTAACGCCTGTTTCTGAACAGAACTGACTCTTCTGGGTTTTTCCCACCTCTTTCATATATCACTACATCTTCAGTGTCTTTATTAGCTTGTCTTCTGCTTAAGCTAGTCTCTGGGTATTGATTTACTATAGTGTTTCTTATACATACTTTACCACAACAGTTATTATCGTCAAAGTACTTCCATAACCTTTTGAAGCATTCCTTACAGCATTTAAAATTTTTACAACAACATGTTATTACAATAACAATGACTATTGCTATAGCTATGTATGTAGTTACTGAGAAATGGGTAAAGTATCTGGAGTATTTTATTTCTTCCTCCTGCCTTTCTGCCATCCGCTGGACATCATCCAACCTTTTCCCAGCGACTTTGAAGTCGTCTAATTGTGATACTACTTGCTGCAACGGTAAATCTAACGTTAGCATTGAGACATTTTTCTTTTCTTCGTTTACAACACAACAGTCAAATTATAAATTAATTTGAGGTATTATATCTTTCTTTGTTACGTTACTATGAATCACTCTATCTGTTTGTATGAACACCCTCGTTCCATACCCTTTACATTTACTATAAAAACTTATCTTTCCTACCCCTTTCATTAATAAATCCTTCGGGGGTTCCTTTCCACATAGTATTGTCAGTCCTTCTTCCTTAGGAGCTACATATAGCCATTCGTTACTGTTTAGATGGGTCCAAAGGCTCTGATTCAGTGCGCCAATTTTTCGCACACAATCTTCCGGAATTTCTCTTACCGGTTGTAATAATTTGGCTTCGCATTCCTCCTGGTCGAATGTCGATAGCAATGCGAATGACTGTCTGCACAGTCTTCTGTTCTTACTCAATTCTTTACATTTTAGATCATCCGCTGAAAGTTTCGCGTACTGCCTTTTGGATTCATCTATCAATAGAAATTCTTTCTCTGGCTGTATGTATATGTACCTTCCTTTCATATTTGGAATCTCCTTTGGTAATGGGAGAACTCTGTACAAATTGAAATTATTATTATCTATTAAAGGGATATTAATTACGTACCCTAGTATGCTACCGGAAATGAAAACATCTAAATCAATTATTCTTAACAAGAGGTAGCCTGATGACTCCGCGAGAGGAACAGGAAACTTCACGTCCTTTAATTCATCTCGGATTAAACTTAGATACTTCACAATTTGTACTGGATTAATGATGTGAGGCTGAAGTATTCCCTTTTGAGCATTTACAATGGCATTTATCATTTGCTCGTACTGTTCTTCGATTTGGCCAAACACTGCCGCTAATTGTAATACTTGTTCCGTTACAGTGGCAAAAGTTGCTACTCGTTTGAAACCCATATCTGTTTCCTTTACGTATTCCTTCATGAGCCTTTCTAGTCTCTGCATGCCTGTCCTTAAAATGTGTTCATTTGATTCTAGTGTATATACTGTTCTGTTTACTCCCGCTAATGTGGCCCTTACCACTGCCACTTGTTCCTTAGTTAACCTCAGCAACCCTTCCGAGTTCTTTTCCATAGCATCTATTCTTTCCTTATAGTATGCTGCGTCCGCTTCGTCCAATGTTCCGAACAGTATCTTACTTACCTGTCCGACGAAGTTGAATACTCCTCTCTTTCTTCTGGTTTCGTGTTTTGTGAGTTGCTGTACGAGTTGCTGTAACCCTGTAATCTTTTCTACGTGATGTGTAACTTGCTGATCTAATACTCTACATTCTATTAATCCAACGTTTAATTGTTTCAATGTGTCACAGCACCTCTGTACCGCTGCCTTACCGTACCTCTCTGCTTTTTGGAATCTTTCTGTTATTACATCTAAGTTAACATATGTGACTATTCTCCATGTGGTACTGTATATCTCTATTTGTCCTACGTGATCGTAATATAGTCCTGATGAACTTGGTATTGAGGTCACTTTGAAATCGTTCGTTTCGTATCCTGATGCAGCGAAGCTGTATGTTGCTACCACTATGATGAGTTGCATCACTTGCCACTTGAGTGCCATACCTGAAATTTTAAAAGAACTGTTTCAGCCTGTTGGCATGTACTTTTGTTTCCTTATTTCTCTTAACTCTTATGACTACGTTAGGACCTTCCACTTTTAACACTTCAAATGGACCTCTCCATTGCGAATCTAGTTTCCGAGATCTACCACGTCTCACTGATTCGTTGAGTAATAACCCCTTGTCCCCTACAGTAAATTCTTTTGGGTTCCGCTTCAGATCATACTGTCCTTTACTGATTACCTTACCCCTTATAATAGAATCCCTAGCCACTCTATGGGCTTCCTGCATTCTTGCTCTTAACTTATTTACATACGAATCATAATCGTAACTTACCTGCGGTGTTTCTTGCTGCAGTACTCATGGTATATTAACCTTCCTTCCGTACATTAACTCGAATGGTGTATAACCTGTGCTGCTGTGTGGTGTAGTGTTGAACGCAAAAATTGCATACGGCACCCATTTGTCCCATGAACTTTGATCTCCTGTTACAAAGTGTCTGAGATATTCTACAATTGTTCTATGGCTCCTTTCTAGAGCACCATTTGACTCAGGGTGGTACGCTGTAGTATTTATACGTTTTACCTTCAACAATTTACATACACTTTTAAACACATCACTCAGAAAATCCGATCCTTGATCTGTTAACAAAACTGATGGAATCCCATACCCTAATACTATATTTTCTACAAATGCTTCTGCTACAGTTTCAGCGTCTTGCTTGTCAATAGGGACTGCTACTGTGAATTTACTCAGATCGTCTTGGAATGTTAGCATGTACTTTTTTCCTGTACTAGATACATCTAGTGGACCCACTATATCCATTGCACATTTTTCAAATATTGTTTCAGCTGTGTCTGTAATTTCTAAAGGCATCCTTGTTTTCATTTGTGTGTTTTTGTTCTTTTGACATGATGGACACTTCCTAATGTAATTTTCAATGTCCCGATTCATTCCGCGCCACTGCTTGTACGCTTTTATCCTCTCGAATGTCCTATGCATTCCCTGGTGCCCTTCCAAGGGATTATCGTGCATCTCCTTTAATATACTTTCCTTTTCTTCGGGGCTAATTTCCTCATTACTATTTGTTTCCTGGTCTATCTCACCTGACACTTGCGCTTGCCGCACGTTTACGGAACTCTGTTCCGCCTTTTCTTGTGCTACTGAGGTTCTTTCTGCCTCAACATTTCGCTTTGAACTTATCTCTTCCTTTCCTTCCTGCCTTATCCGGCTTAACGCGTCCGCATTACTGTTTAGCCTTCCTGGCTTATATACTACCTCGTAGTCGTACTCTTCGAGCTTCAGTCTCCACTTTAGGAGCCTCGAGCTCGGATCCTTCACACTAAATATCCATGTTAGTGGCTTATGGTCTGTCACCACTGTGAATTTTCGCCCATACACGTATGGTCTAAACTGCTTTACCGCATACACTATAGCCAACAACTCTTTTTCCGTTGTACTATAGTTCAGTTCTGCTTTGTTCAGTGCTCTGGATGCATATGCAATCGGCAAGTCTTCGCCAATCTTTTTCCCTTGCGATAACACGGCTCCCAACGCTGCGTTACTCGCATCCGTTGTGATTATAAACGGTTTCGTAAAGTCAGGATACTGAAGTAACGGAGGATTCACTAATTTCTCTTTCAGTTCCTCGAACGCATTCTTCTGTCGTTCTCCCCATTGGTACTCTACTCCTTTCTTTAAGAGCTCATGGAGAGATTTCGCAATTTTGCTGAAATTTGCAATGAAACGTCGATAGTACCCTATCAATCCTAGAAACCCTTTTAGTTCTTTTGTTGTTCTCGGCTGTGGGAAGAACTTCACCTTCTCCACCTTTGCCATATCCGGTGATATTCCCTTGTCCGTGACACAATGACCTAGGAAGATTACCTCCTTCCTCAGAAATTCACACTTGTCCGGTTGCAACTTCAAATTGTGCTCTCGCAACCTGTCAAATATTTACCGGGGTTTTTCGTTATGCTCCTGCAGGTTTTTCCCATAACATACTATGTCGTCCAAATAGACAAAACATTTAACACCTTGTAAACCTGCCAATACTGTGTTCATTAGTCTCTGGAAACATCCTGGGGCTCCTTTCAGTCCCATCGGCATTCTTTTGTATTCATAATGTTGATAGTTTGAGCTGAATGGCGTTTTCTCTCTGTCCTTCTCGTCCGTCAATATTTGATAGTACCCGCTTGCGAGTTCAAGCGTTGAGAAGTACTTGGCTTGCCCTAATTGATCCAGGATATCGGAGATATTCGGCAGTGGAAATGCATCGCCTACCGTGATGTCATTTAATTGTCGGTAGGCCACTACTATTCTCCATTTCTGCTTGCCACTGGCATCTAACTTCTTTGGAACTAACAGTAACGGTGCGTTCCATGCGCTCTTGCTTTCGACAATTATGTCATCCTTCAGCATTTGTTGTATTTGCTCTTTTAGCACTTCCTTTTGAGCTTCAGGGATCCTGTACGGTCTAGCGTTCACTACCTTCCCCGCGTGTTCCGGCGCAATCGGTATGCTATGTTTCACTGCAGAAGTATAGGACAGTTTATCCCCTGGTAGATGAAATACATCTCCGTGCTCCGTGCAGACCTCTGCTAGAGCGCTCTTTTCTTCGACGTTCAAATGATCCATTCTGAGTTGCCTTCGCAACACACTAGCAGGACTTTCCGTCTTACCTACTGCATCAGTGCTGCATTTTACTTCACGTACTTTCGCTATTCTTTCTAACTTTTCCGTTATTAATCTGACATTTCCTAGTCGAACTCTGTCCTCTGACACGTTCAATGCACTTACTATGCATTTCCCATTTCGCACTTTTACTAAGGACTCAGGTACATGCACCCCTTGTGCAATCTCCTGCCTCGGTATGACCATTTCTCTTTCGATTCCCCGTGGTACCTTTTCGTCCACTTTCAACAACATTATTCTTTCTTCCCGGGGCCCTATCTCCCCGCCTATTTCTGAATCTGCTTCTGTCTCTTGTCCCTTTGGTTCTTCCTCTTCCTCTTATTACTTTACCCGCATACTCCAGCTTGACTCTATGCTGTGTTAAGAAATTTCTCCCTATCAATCCGTCGTACAGAATGTCTAGACCTCTACCGTACACGTGAAATTTCTGTCTCACCTTTTCAGATCCGTCTATACTTAAGTTTATTTGTACCGTTCCTATTGTGCTAACGGCTTCACTCGTTACACCTTTTAACCGAAGCTTTTCTGTTTCTTTGATCCCAAGCATACTCTTTACCGGAATACTCGTCCTCTTTAGCAAACACAATTGTGCTCCTGTGTCTATTAGTAACTTTAAATACTTCTTTAGTTCTACGCAGTACAATACGACCACGTCGTTTTCTGTTGCACAGTCGATTACCCTCACTGTGGGTTTACCTATCGCAACAAGGCGCGATGCGCGGCCTTGCCGCCTCTTAGTTTCCCTGTACCACCTTTCCTGTTTTACTCGATACTGGCACCCTGCCTTTTCTCCAGGCGTACCAGGACCCTTCGTGGCAATCCTTCGCGTAATGGCCCTGCCGCTTACACTTAAAACACGCAACATCTTTTACTCTTGTGCACGTAACTCTGCAGTTCCCTGGTAAATTACACTGTGGACATCTCCACTCTCGTAACCCTCCATCGGTTTCTCTGTGATTCCCTCTGAATTCCCTTACATCTATCGGGTGAACTTTCCTTAACCGCACCCTGCATTCCATGTCTGTGTGTCCCGGCTTGTCACACCCATAGCAAAAGTTTGTATATTCTTTACCCGTCATGGCTCGTACTCAATGCTCTGGCCTGATTTTCCTACACTTGCTGGGTATGTGACCCCTCAGCCCACAATTGAAACATTTCAACTCTTTACTTTCTCTCACGTTTTTTACAGCTTCTTTATTTCGAGTGTATGTTACCCTCGAGGCTAGTCCCCGCTCTTTCATGGACAATATCGCACTCTCTTCCTGCAGTGCCAACTCCACTGCTGCTGCCAATGTAATTTCATCGCCTCTGCTTCTCACTATTGTTTGTATTCTGTCATTACTTAAACCCTGCATAAAGCACGCTCTTCCTAAGGAATCAACTAGTTCTATTGCACCTTTCACGTTTTCTCTGGCCGTAACTCTGTTTACCGCTTCTCGAAAGTCTCTCTGCATTTCATCAATTCTGCTTGCCCACATTGCTATCGGTTCCCCTTGTCCCTGTCTGGCTTGGAAAATTTTACATGCGTAGTAGTCTATAGTACGCTTACTGGCATAATTTTCCTCTAAAACGCGTTTCACCTCTTGCCACGTACCTGTGCGTTCACGCACCTGCAACCTCGACCTGGCCTCACCGGTTATCTTTGCTTTAACGAACTTCAATAATGTTTCGTGTTCCTCTGGCTTTACTAATTCAAAAGCTGCATCTACATTTTCGATAAATTCTCTTAAATCCTTCTTGTTCCCTTCGAACACTTTCGACACAATACATAGGGCCTCCTTTACTGACATCTTACCACTAGTGGAGGATGACGCAACTTCATTAGTTAGGGGCATCTTAACTAAGTTAACACTTTACACAACAAAATACAATATTCTTAAGACAGTTTTACAAGTACAGCTTCTCTTGTGGTGCGCCGTCTGCTCTGTTGATCCGCGTCGTCCCGCGCTGCTCTGCGCTCTCTTGTGCCCGCGCTGTCCCGCGCTGCTCCGCGCTGTCTCTGCGCCCGCGCTGTCCCGCGCTGCTGCGATGCGCCGGCCGCCGCTCTGCTGGGCTGTGCCGACCCCGTCGCTCTCCTCGGTTGCCGCTGCTACGGCTGCTGCCGCTTCTGCTGCTGCTCGGCCCAGACCCCCGGACTCGAACGCTGGCTGCTTAGGCACCTCTGTGCCCCGTCGCTCCGCGTCGCGCTGCCGCTGTCCTGCGTCGCCCTGCACCCGCGAGGACTACTTTTCTGGACTCTGACGTACTGGTGCTACTAATACTGAAAGTCGCGAGTCGCCACAGCTTCCTGCCAATTGCCACAGTCGCTGTAGCAAAATCTAATGGCTTCTGGAGGTAGGAGCCTATGCGCCTTTGTGATAACCCCACACCTGGCACCAAAATGTTTTTATTTATGTCGCGTCCCAAGCGTGGGTATTGCGAGGGATTGAGCGACACGGTTCGTGGATGGGATTTTAGCCGGTTGACCTTAGTGAGAGGGAGACTTTTTGATCTGGCTAAGATGTAGAAATCCCTGGTTTTCACAAGGCTAGGAAGGTGGTAGATGTGGTGTCACCGCCAGACACCACACTTGCTAGGTGGTAGCTTAAATCGGCCGCGGTCCATGTAGTACATGTCGGACCCGCGTGTCGCCACTGTAATCGCAGACCTAGCGCCACCACCAAGGCAGGTCTCGTGATACGAGAGTGGACTCGCCCCAGTTGTACTAGAACCTAGCTACCGCCCAGTTGTACGCGAACCTAGCTATCGCCCAGTTGTACGAGAACCTAGCTACCGACCAGTTGTACGAAGCCTTTCTCTCTCATTAGCCGAGAGACAGAATAGCCATCAGCTAAGTTAATGGCTACGAACTAGCAAGGAGCCATTTGTATCAGTGCCTATAGCTTACGAGTATTCAAGAGAGATGTATTCCAAGGAATTATTAAAAGTTAAGTAAAAAGCATCTACATACTTTTCTTCTTATTCATTCATAAGTTTTTATGTTCCAGACTTCACGCCCGTATGCTTATTGCCGTTCGTGAACTATCGGCCACAGCGTTAGTTTAGCATTCCTTTTCAGCAATCAACATCACGGTGTCGGTCCAGCTACCGACACTACAATTATTGGCGACGAGGATGGGATAAGGACCTTTTTCTGATTGCTTACATTTATTTCTGATTGCCTACATTTATTTGTGTCATGGCTTCGCCACATTCTCCAGATGTACTGTCCGAATTTTATCGCTTGCAGACTCAGCAGACGCAGGCGTTACTGGATGCCCTTGGACGGCTCGTCCAGGGTCAACGTACCATTCAAACCGATGCGGCCGCCGCCGCTTCTTCGCTACCGCTGCCACTGAACGCTGTTGCACCTCCCTTTCGACCATACGTGGCAGCCGATGAGACCTGGCAAGAGTGGTCTCGTCAGTTCGCCTTTCACATGGCTGCCTACAGAATTCAAGGTAATGAGCGGCAGCCGTTTTTGCTTTCTTGTGTCGGCGTGTCCACATACCGTGTGATAGTGAAATTGTTTCCCCGCCGCGACGTCGCAACTATGTCCTACGAGGAAATTTTGTCTGCATTAGATGCCTATTTCAAAGAAACAGTTAATGTGGTTGCAAAACGGTATACGTTCTTTCGTACAAAACGTACGGCCGGTCAAAATAATAGGGAGTGGGTAGCAACATTGCAAGGGCTTACTAGGGACTGTGCCTTTGAATGTGACTGTGGTCTTTCTTATTCAGATACAATGGTGCGTGATGCAATTGCACAGAACGTTTCTGATGTTCGCATACGGGAGCAAATTTTGAAACTGGTTAATCCCTCCCTTCAACAAGTGATAGACATATTGGATAGACAGGACACACTTGACTGTGCTCAGGAATCTTTTGCAACTTCGCCAGCCGTGTGTTACATTAACCGGCCCGCTGGACGCGCTGCGCGGCCCGGTAACCGGGCCTCGCGCACGGACGCACAGCGACCGCCGCGTCCTAAGCCAGGTGTGCCGCGCCAGCCCACAAATGTAGTGAAATCATGCCCGCGGTGTGCTACTAGACATTCGCGTGAACATTGCCCGTCACGCCAAGCTATTTGCTTTTTCTGCAATAAGAAAGGACATGTTCAAAGTGTTTGCCAGAAAAAGCTCAGATCAGACAATCACAATCATTCCAGGCCCTTTGCTTCGCGCCGGAATCGAACCAAGGACACTCAGGCTCGTGGACCTTCGCCTATGGACATTCATGTCGTTAATTCCACTTCGTCCAGTGACACTTTCTCTAACAGTGACTGTGATCGTCCCACAAAAACTGTGCGTCGACGTCGCCGGAAATCACGTCAATTAGCAAGTGATTCTGTACCAGTGTCTGTTCCAATTGCACAAAACAGTCGCTCTTGTCGTCAGCAGGACAATAAACTTTTTGTGGACTTAGACTTTGACGGCCAAATGATACCATTCCAGCTCGATACCGGAGCTGCAGTTTCATTGCTCAATCACGACACATACAAACAACTGGGCGCACCTCCGTTGCGTGCCGCAAATGTTAAGCTAACTACATATTCCGGACAGAAAATTCCTGTGTTAGGACAGTGCAGCCTTCTTGCAACATTCAAGGGACAAACAAAACTTGTGTCATTTTACGTTCTTCGTTCTTCTTCTGCAGTGAACTTATTTGGTCTAGATTTATTTAAGTTGTTTAACATGTCTATTGTAAATCAGGTCCTATCAGTGAATCAGACTGTGCCTCCAGACAGTGTTTCCCGGCTGTGTGACGAATTTGCAGACATTTTTGCACCGGGCTTAGGTTGCGCTAAAAACTATGAAGCACATTTAGAACTGAAGGTAAACGCGCAACCGAAATTTTTCAGGGCGCGCAATGTTCCCCACGCATTGCGTGATGAGGTCGCAAGAACGTTACACGATCTCGAATCACAGGGTGTAATTGAACGTGTGCAAGCTTCTCTCTGGGCCTCACCCTTAGTAATTTTGCCAAAACCTTCCGGAAAATTGAGACTTTGCGTGGACTTCAAGGCCACAGTGAATCCACAGCTAGTGACTGCTACTTTTCCTTTGCCCCGCCCGGAAGATCTTTTTGCTAAACTGTGCCCGGGAAAATATTTTTCAAAGTTGGACCTAGCCGATGCGTACTTGCAAATACCGGTGGACGACGAATCCCAGCGCGTATTGGTGGTTAACACGCATCTTGGATTGTACCGCTTCAAAAGACTGCCTTTCGGGTGTGCATCCGCCCCTGCCTTGTTTCAGCAATATTTACAAACTATTTGTGCGTCGGTCCCTACTGCAGCAAACTATCTGGACGATATAGTGCTCTCCGGACAGACAGAAGAAGATCATCTTGCGAATTTACGAACATTATTTCAGGTCTTGCGGCACAATGGTCTTCGCTTGAGGAAGGACAAATGTGTGTTTTTTGCTCGTGACTTACCATACCTGGGACATGTCATTAATGCCCAAGGCATACATCCGAGTCCAGAGCACCTCCGTGCCATACACGATTTGCCTTCCCCTCAAAATCTGAAACAGCTACAGAGTGTGTTGGGTAAAATTAACTATTATCATAAATATGTGCGCAATGCCTCTTCCATTTCCGCTCCGCTTCATCGCTTACGCCGTAAAGGTGTTCCGTTCGTCTGGACGACGGAATGTGAACGCGCCTTTCGCCAGTTGAAATCGGCGTTGCTTTCTAATACGTGCCTTACGCCATTCGATCCCCAGAAACCCCTTTTGTTGATGGTAGATGCATCGGATTTCGGGATCGGTGCTGTGCTTGCGCACAAAGTTGGCTCGCATGATCGCCCTATTGCCTTTGCGTCCAAATTGCTCTCGTCTGCGCAAAGAAATTACTCGCAGATAGAGAAAGAAGCTTTGGCTCTCGTGTTTGGTGTTACTAAGTTCCATGATTTCTTGTATGGTCGTCACTTTACCATCATCACAGACCACAAACCTTTGACATCGCTTTTTCATCCGACCAAGCCTGTACCTCCACGTACAGCGCAGAAATTCATTCGCTGGTCTATTTTCCTCTCGCAGTACCGCTACGATATCTTGTATCGGTCCACTGTTAAGCACGGAAACGCCGATGCGTTGTCCCGTTTGCCTGTTGCTGAGGATAAAGCATTCGATTCTTCCGAACTTGCTTGCATGTTCATTGATTCGGAAACCGATGAAGTGGTCGAATCGTTTCCGATTGATTTTCGTCGTGTCGCTACAGCCACAGCTGCTGACCCTGTCCTTGCTACTGTTTTACGTTTTGTTGCTACGCAATGGCCTTTGTCAAAGTCTCGGATCGAGGATCCGTTGGTTCGCCGATTTTTTGCTCACAAGGAGAGACTTTTTGTTCGACGTGGTGTTTTGTTGTTGCGTTCTGATAATGATCAGTCCAGAGTCGTGGTCCCACGTTCGTTACAGTCCTCTGTTTTACGGCTTCTTCACCAAGGACATTGGGGTATAGTGCGAACGAAACAGCTTGCTCGTCAGCACTGTACTTGGTTCGGAATCGATGCTGCGATTACGAATATGTGTTCTTCGTGCCCGGCGTGTGCCGAACAACAATCCGCACCGCCGCGGAAAGCCTTTGCGTGGCCAAAAGCCACTTCCCCTTGGCAACGCTTGCACATTGATTTTGCTGGTCCATTCTGGAATGCTCGATGGTTGGTTCTGGTCGACGCCTTCAGTAATTTTCCTTTTGTTGTCCGGATGTCTTCCACGACGTCCTCCGCCACCATCCAAGCGTTGTCTGCTATCTTTTGCATAGAAGGTCTTCCGCAGACTATTGTTTCCGACAATGGCCCACAATTCATGTCCGCAGAATTTCAGTCATTCTGCCAGGCCAATGGTATTCAACATCTGACATCCGCGCCGTTTTCGCCTCAGTCCAACGGTGCCGCTGAACGATTGGTCCGGACTTTCAAGTCACAGATGTTGAAATTGAAAGAGTCGCATTCTCGGGAGGACGCATTGTTGCTCTTTTTGTCTTCGTATCGCTCTCAGCCCCGAGATGGTCGCTCGCCGGCTGAGTTGCTCCACGGTCGTCCTCATCGCACCTTGATGTCTTTGCTGCATCCGCCGCATCAGGTTCCTGTGCAGCGGCAGACTCCTGCTTTTGCTCCAGGCGACGTTGTATTTTATCGCAACTATCGCGGTTCACGGCGTTGGCTCGCAGGGCGCATTCTTCGCTGCCTCGGCCGCGCGATGTATTTGGTTTTGGGGGCCTCTGGTGAGGTGCGTCGGCATCTCAATCAGCTGCGCCTCTGTCGTCGCACGGGTTCTGCCGCTCCCCGTCTGCTTTCAGCGACGGTGCCGTCCGGTCAGCGCCCTGGGGACCCATCTACTGGCTCACCTCATCCCCAGGTGTTACCGACGATGCCTTCCATTTTGCCCCATGGCGACGCGCCGCCGCCGCCGCCGCAGCAGCAGCAGCCGCCGCCGCCGCCGCTTGTTATCCCGCCGGCGCCGCCAGCGTTCGACGCTTCGTTGCAGCCGCCAAGCGCCTCCCAGGGTCACGCGCCGCCGATCGCTTCCCGTGACCAGCTGTCCTCCGCCATGGAACTCCCGCCCGCTCCGGACCACATGACGTCATCGCGCGTCGGCTACCCCGACGCAATGGAAATTGATCCTTCGGTCCCTCCTGTCTCTTTACGGGCGCATACACCGCATGTTGACGTGCACCCTGGACTAGTTTTGCAGGCGTTTCCTAGCTCCCCTCGGACCGAATGGCCGGGTGCGGGTGGCACAGCCTCGCCTGTTGTTAGGCTCCCCACCTCCTCGCATACGTCAACATGTGGTCCTCCCCACGGCGGGCGGAAGCCTTATCTCACGACCGTTCGCCGATTTGCGGGGGAGGAATGTGGTGTCACCGCCAGACACCACACTTGCTAGGTGGTAGCTTAAATCGGCCGCGGTCCATGTAGTACATGTCGGACCCGCGTGTCGCCACTGTAATCGCAGACCTAGCGCCACCACCAAGGCAGGTCTCGTGATACGAGAGTGGACTCGCCCCAGTTGTACTAGAACCTAGCTACCGCCCAGTTGTACGCGAACCTAGCTATCGCCCAGTTGTACGAGAACCTAGCTACCGACCAGTTGTACGAAGCCTTTCTCTCTCATTAGCCGAGAGACAGAATAGCCATCAGCTAAGTTAATGGCTACGAACTAGCAAGGAGCCATTTGTATCAGTGCCTATAGCTTACGAGTATTCAAGAGAGATGTATTCCAAGGAATTATTAAAAGTTAAGTAAAAAGCATCTACATACTTTTCTTCTTATTCATTCATAAGTTTTTATGTTCCAGACTTCACGCCCGTATGCTTATTGCCGTTCGTGAACTATCGGCCACAGCGTTAGTTTAGCATTCCTTTTCAGCAATCAACATCACGGTGTCGGTCCAGCTACCGACACTACAGTAGAAATTAAAGTCTTGATAACTTTAATAAATTGCAGTTTATTCTAACTGAATACAGCTCACCCTAACTGCGCGGTGATTGCATTCACAGGAAGGCCAAGTCTAACACAGAGACGGTGACTGACTCCACCTTTCCGACTGCCTGCTAGAAGTTCTGCAACGTTTCTTAACACCCTACGTTAGAGTCCCGCGGCTACGCCTTAACGCTCTCCAGCGACTATCTCCGGCTGCCTGCCTACAGCCCGTTCCCCAGCCCAAGTCGGCTGCTGCTATCACTCTCTGACTCCTCGCCCTCACCAGACTAGACCCGACACGACAAGACCTCAGAGCGGCGTGCTCTCGGGTTTTGTTAGCGTTTCCCCTTCGACACCGCCAGCGCTTGGCCTGACGTAGCGTCGAAGGCAACGGGTCCTTATTTGGTATCGTTAAAACATTGTTGTTGCTATTGTTCTTCAGAGGCTGAGTGGAGGGGCAGAGGCGCCTCTCCCTATATGGTCACGCACTGCGTCCTGAGCCCTTCATTGGCTCCTCATGACGTAGTGCGGTCCCCACCAAGGGCCCTCTTTCTTTCTCTCTCCACTCCCAGACCTCTCTCTCTAGCCAGGAATGCATCTATTTATATTCCTTGCTTGATTGCTTATCATGAGTCCCTGCACAGACCTTCGTTTGTATCTGCTGGCTGTTTACTCTCTTATCAAGCACCCAGCTGCCCAGCAGCTTGAGTGCCGCCTCGTCTGACCCTTCGGCCACGCCTGGCGTCCAGCGCTACAATTTTAACTTCCTCCTACGTACTATTCTTAAGGTACTGCAATTAGACTTGGCTTGTTCCTGTGGTTACAACAGCGGATCAAAGTGAAATTTACTCCGAAAAGAATCCACCACGAGAAAACTCACCGAAAAGATCAAAGAAAGCAACATAAAAGAAGAATGGAAAAAGAAAAAGGCAGCCACCTACCATCAATTCCGTAACAAGATGATCAAGAGAGCTAAACAGGCAGTGCCACTGAAGAAGAATACGAAACACCTGTGGTGGCTCTCCACATGTGAAGAAGCTCTGGAAGAACGAAAGAGTGCTTTCAAGAAATATAACTCTAAGAAGTCACTGGAGACTCAACAACACCATCTTCAGACCAGAAAGGAAGCCTTAAAAATTATCAAACAAAGAGGAAGCACATGAAGGACAAGTTGGACTCGACAGAAAAAGACTTCTGAGATCACAATTTTCGAGACTTTTACAGGACGTTCGCAGGGAGGATTCGAGGATACACTCCTCAGAACTTATGTTTCCGAAAACCAGATGGCAAACTCGCACTGACCAACCGAGATAATTGTAGAAAATTCCTCGATATTTCTCAGAGCTACTTAATTGCCAGGAGCCCACATCAAGATGACCCAAAGAGACTCCCGAAAATTTTCAATTTGAAGATGCTATTGAATCTCTCCGATTATCTATATGTTCGTCGACTTCAAGAAGGCATAATATACGGTCGATCAACAGTCCCTCTTAGAAGAACAAGGACTTGATCGAAAGACATCATCAAGAAAACACTCACGGGCGCGAAGTCACAAGTGAAATTAATGGGTGACTTGTCAGAGCCCTTTGAGATAAAGACCGACGTGCGACAAGGTGATGGATTGTCTCCCCTGCTCTTCAACTTTGTTCTGGGTAAAGTCATCCAAAAATAGGAGAAAGAACTGAAAACCCAGGACCATTGGAAACCCATTCAACTCGGACCAAAGAATGATGACATCAAGGTCAGTTGTTCAGCTTTCGCAGACGACCTAGCGGTACTAGCAGCCTGCGAAAATACAGCGATCAAACAGATTGAAGTCCTCAGTGAACGCGCTGAAAAAACTGGACTACAAATTTCATTCGAGAAGACCAAGTTCATTTGCCCTAAATTCGGCATTCGGGAACTGAACACAAAATACGGGCAGATCAAACGAGTTCCACACTTCAAATATCTCGGTGAGATCATAGAACTAACAGGGTTGGAAAAGGAAGCACAGAAAGTTCGGCTACAAAAGCTGAAACGAGCGTATGGGAGAACGCGTGAAATCTACAACAATAAATGTATGTCCGATCAAACATTATAATACAGTGATTAAACCTGAAGTGCTGCACGCGAGCGAAACCTTGGTAGTTAACAGAAAAGGCGATCTCAAGAACATCTTGAAGGAGGAAAGAAAGATCATAAGGAAAATGCTGGGACCAAGTAAAACAGAAGAGTGGTATAGACTCAAATCGTGAAAAGCAACAGAAGAACGGTCCAACCTTGCCTCAGATATCAGGAAACGAAGGCTGAAATTCTATGGACACATTGATAGACTCCCATCTTCAAGGCTAACTCACAAGATTTTGACATACACTGCAAAACTGAAGAAAATTCCATGGATAGAAGAAGTCACAAATAGGAACGTCGGACATACTAGACAGGAAAATTTACCATCATAAGATAAATAGATGAGACGTAAGGCCAGAGAATGAAGTCGCTACAAGATCAGCGACCAGATGATCAGAATAAAGGAAGAAAGCACATAGCGAAAGAATGAAAGCTATATGGGCTGTTAGAAAGGCGAATCGTAAATGTAATGCGTGATCCGACATAATAATAATAATAAAAACCATTCAAAAAATTTAAGAATTCAATTACGGTGACTTCAGACGGGATTTAAAGGTGCACCACTGCGAGGATTGCAGCGCTTCTATTGCGCCACTTGTTTTCTGTGCTGCACGCGACAGCACCGGTCTGCTACAGGGCACCGGAAATTGGCGCCCTCATTCAGTGTTACCCAATATTTCCGCTTCGGATCTCAGACATTTCACTGCTACGACCGCTGCCGTGTCTGGCCGGCAAGGTCATAGCTTCGTCTATTGTAAAGGTTAAGGCACAAAAGAGCAAGCGAGATTGCGGAAAAATGAAAAGATGTTCATAGGAGTTGCCGACCTAGAAAAAGCGTTAGACTATTTAAAGTTGTGTAAAATGTTCGAAATTCTGAGAAAAATAGGGGTAGGCTATAGGAAAAAACGGGTAACGTATGTACCGGTAGTAAGAGGGAACAGTAAGACTGGATTACCAAGAACTAAGTGCTAGGATTAAAAAAGGATGAAGACAAGGACGTAATCTTTCGTCCCTACTGTTCACTCTGTACATCGATGAAACAATGACGGAAATAAAAGAACGGTTCAAGAGTGAGATTAAAGGATATCAATAATAAACAATCACGATTGAAAGTGACGAAGAATTACAGTATCAGATGAATGGAATGAACAATCTAATGAGTAAAGAACATGAACTGAGAGTCAATCGAAGAAAGACGAAAGTAATGATAAGTATCAGAAATGTGAACTGTGGGAAACTTAGCACCAGAATTGTGGATCATCATTTCTGCTACCTAGGCAGCAAAATAACCTGTCAATGACGGAGGAAGGAAGACATATAAAGCAGACTAGCACTTTCATAACGGGCATTCCTGGCCAAGAGAAGTCTACTAGTATCAAACATAGGCCCTACTTTCTGGGTCGTTCCATTTAAAGACTGAGTGAAAAGAGGGAGAGCCCCAAACCCAAACGACAGGAGATACACAGGCGTAGGCGTACAGGCATTGTCATAACCGAAAAGTGGAGTTTTTGTTGAGCTGCAGTCTTCTTGACAAGCCGGAAACGTAGATAAGCACTTGATGAAACTCCTTGTGGTGTTTACGAGGAAATCTGAAATAAAATATTCTAGGGAACACTTAGCTTACGGTTTTGAGGTGCCGCATTATGGGACAGCGTCAGATTTCATGTCACATTCCAGCCTCTGTCGAGGGATTATCCGCATATAAGACCGTAATTATTGCCACTCTCTACAAAGGATGGAAGAGCTGGTGTACAATGCTGATCATTCATTGAATGAAATTGAATATTGACCCCACCAATGACAAAGACGAAAGAACGGAGTGAGGGACAATAAACAAAACGTTGACAAGCAGACCATACGAGCTTCCCCTCACCAATTTCATTTATATTGACAGGATATGCAGGACATGACTAGGACTTCAGCATATGCAAACAGGAAGACGCAACTCTCAACTGTTTTCGGCAAAATCGACTTCGAAAATTTTAGGCTTGCTTATACGCTTCGAATTTTCGCAATTATGTGAGCAGCCCACATCCGAACAGCCGGCTTTCAGCCCTGGTCGCATGCTGACCTGCTCCGCGCGCTGGACAGTGCCACGCTAACGGGGTTATTTACTTCCGCGTTGCGGTATTTGTATTGTACCTCATGGCTCTCTCATACCGCTTAGCGAATGTTAAAGTTACATTCCAGTCCGAACATGCACGACCACGCGCTTGTGAAATCGAACAATTCATTCGCGAAGAGCTACGCCTGAACCCACAAGAAGTGGTAGGTACTGACTTCTCCATCACCGACAGCATCGTCTATGTTAAAATGACGACGGGTGAAGCACGCGCTGACGTAGTAGGCTACGGCAAAATGCACACGGAACTAAAATTCAAACATTCTGGCGCGCATAGTGGGGACGTGACGGTAGACCACGTTGGTTTCGGTCTTCGAACAATTCGGGTGTTTGAGATCCCATTCGAGGTGCCCCAAGACGTGGTCATTGAAGCCTTCCGACCCTACGAACGCTGTGGAACACATCGCAGAAAAGTAGTAGGAGCTCACGACATACTACGTATTAAATTCTGTCCAACAGATCAAGCTTGAACTGACCAAAAACATACCATCCAGTCTGCTGATTAGTGGTGTGAAACCCATCATCGTGTATGATGGCAAACTGCAGACATGAGCAGGATACGGACAAGAGAACCATGTTACGTTTCATTGCTTCCGTCGCCATTTGCTCCAGATCCCGGCTGGTGATGTAGCTCCCAAAGCGATGGTCACTTCTTTCAAAATGACTCTGAGCGCTATGGGACATAACTTCTGAGGTCATCAGTCGCCTAGAACTTAGAACTAATTAAACCTAACTAACCTAAGGACATCACACACATCCATGCCCGAGGCAGGATTCGAACCTGCGACCGTTGCGGTCGCTCGGTTCCAGACTGTAGAGCCTAGAACTGCACGGCCACTCCGGCAGGCGTCACTTCTTTACCAGATGCATACGCTTGAGGTGTGCATAAACCGGATGTGTCACCTCAGAACGCCATCTTCTCCGCCGGCACTCCCCCTCGAGAATGAGGGTGTGGACAAGACCTGACTGGCACCATCTCCTCTGACGGTGATGTGACCAACAACTCACCAGTGCTCGATGAACGATCCGTCGGCCACAAAGAACGGAGTTTGGTGCCTACCCCTACTTTCCTTCAGATGGGCATGATGTCTGTGACATTACAGCCTTTATCACTGCGATTTTTAACATGTAAAAGTTTTTTTCCGTATTCGCGTGAGTATGTGCGAACTTTTAACATATCCCAATGAATGTTGTAACCAGATATCTTTGCCGCGCTCCTGAAAAGCGCAGAATATCACGATAGCTATAAACTGTTATACGCTGCTATCGATCAGTAAAAAAAAAAAAAAAAGATGCACCTATGTTTCAAAATAACAATTGCCAATTTTTACTTCTTCAGGGAGCCGCGCCGCTCTCTAGCTGTTCTTCTGTGAATGTGTTGCGAGTCGGATGCAAAAGTATTGTGCTCCACACTGATATAATCATTTTATTGTAAATTTAAGAGTTTAAGTGATTGAAAAATATATGTAGCCACAAACAAGCGAGAATGTGTATCATGAAAATTCGCTCCACCGCCACAATGGGTGGCCATGTTAATGTAAGTTTCCGTTTCATAATATAATACTTGAAGCCTTGAAGTTTATTTAATTTCAAAGAAAATCTCTCAACTTTATTTTCATTAATTATACTTGTGATAATCTTTTCTGTTTAAAAGATTTATGCAGCTTATGATCCAGCGTGTGTTCTGTCGGAACAGGAGGCTGTCGTGACGACATCGTTATAGTATTTATTCCAAGTTCTTTCAGTTCCGTTTATATGTTCGTACAAATCCAATTAGTTGGTCCCTTAGGTTTCTTTCATGTAACTTCCGTCTGTTCTCTCCGCGCGATCTTCCTCCGAAAAAAAAAAAATTCTGTTCATTTTTTAGTAATTTTCGATATCGCGAATGAGAAAAGACAGCCGCCTCCTGCTCCGAACGGAACACCACGACTTTTCTAACGTCGGAGAGTACCGAACGAATTTTCCGCTAAAAGGTAATAGAATTTCTTAAAGCTGGATCAATTACGCATGTTGCTGCTGTTCTCCGACAAATCTGGTGTGATTAATAGTAATTTATTCTGTCACGACAAAAAGAAACAATTTTATTTTTACCAAAGCAACAAAGCTTTCAATTAAATTACTAAAAATCATACCAGATCTGGCGCCCGAACAGGGACTTGACTAAAATATTGAAAGTGTCACGGTACTAATATATGATTGTCTTATTTCATGTATCGCTCTTTGGAACCCAATGCTGCATAAAATTACGGATGAGCAATAAATATACGCAATCTTGAAGGACGCGGTATTTACACAAATATCATGGGATTTAATAAGACGCAGATTTGCAGTTTTGAAGACAACGCCGAGTGAGTACCAAATTTTCGTTTGCCATAGTTCTGTCTAAAGAGTAGCTCATTGACCTTCAAATTCGACCTCACTCTATCCTTTCTGTAGCTTAACGTAAAAAAAAACTACTTTTTTTTACGTAAATATTTGAACATTTTCTGTAACCTTTTGCTTGGCCTATTTGTTTTATACTGTAGTTAGTATTCTTGTGTAAGTTCAAGATGGATGCCATTTCAGTCTTTTCTGTGTAACAGCGTTGGCAATCAATTGTTTCAACGGCGTTGACTCCATCTTGTCTTTTTGCTACAGACGTGTGTCAGTTATTACCCACGTAACATTAGACATTTGACGAACGCGCCGCGACTTTAACTTGCGCGGCAAGAATAATTGACAATCAGAATTTCAGTTGGCAGTACCCATTTTAAGTTGGCAATACTTAAATTTCATTATGGCGGACGGACAATCGAGCGCGAACTCTGCAGACGAAAGCGACGGCACTGTTAACAAACATTACCGACTCCGCTCACGCCGAACGACGGCCAGGACAGACGACAGACAAGAGGTAGCTAACGTGGACGACACTCAGCAGGAAACACCCACCTCCCCGATAACGGTATCAATTGACATTGTCAAAATGTTACAGGAATTGATACTAGACAGACAGGAGAGGGAACAACGTGAGAAAGACAGAGACAAGTTTTTATCAGAGTTGAAAACGGATATGACAACACAGATTGACTCAGTTAGGAATGACGTAAATACTACCATTGATGCGAAAGTAGGCTCTCTCACAGCGAAAGTAGGTACCCTCACTACGCAAGTAGGCTCTCTCACAGCACAGATAGATTCGGTTAAGGGTGACGTCACGGCACAGATAGATTCGGTTAAGGGTGACGTCACGGCACAGATAGATTCGGTTAAGGGTGACGTCACGGCGCAAGTAACCACTTTGACAACACAGATAAGCACTCTGAATAACAAAATTGATAACATTGGTCAGAATCTCACAACTCAAATCGAAGCGTGTCGCAAAGAAACCGATTCGGTAAAACTTGCATATAAAACAGTTGCACGACAGGTAGACGAGTTAGCGACAGCGGTAGCCACTGTAGAATCAAAAGTAAGTGCAATGGCGAATGACATTTCGGACCGAACTATTGAGGAAAGAGTTAACAGTAGTGTTGCTTCGCACACTAAAGCACTTACCGAACATTACAAAGAATGGATTGATGTACAAGAGAAGCTTGTTGAAGAGAAGGTTACACGTGACTTGAAAGATGTTGTTAAATCCGCAACCTTAGACATATTATCTGCACCCGGCGGTTCAGGAGACACTGTTTGTACTGAACTAGGCCAAATTAGACGAGTGTTTACCCGGGATTTGCCGGAATGGCGGAAGCAAGTAACAGATGAGATATCCGACCTGAAACAGCAAATACACTACAGTATGATAACCAGAGTGACGGGAAACACTCACTACCTTCTGAGCCAGATGAACATCAATACCAGACAACACAACACACCACAGTACATTCCGCGACTGAAAAATGAATTTAACGATTCACACAACAACGACACTGAACAATTGACACTCACAACCCTCATGAAAGAGGAGAGTGTATTGAAACACAGAGTTTTTCAACCATTCCAACCGGAAAAGCGAAATATTCATCCAGTCGTTTTCCTAAAGAACTTTTCAGGAGTCTTTCCAGCTGCCTTGAATGACAAACAGAGAATACAATTCATTACCGGATACATACAAGGAGAAAGTGCTATATGGGGAACTGAGATGGTTGATAAGTGCAAAACATTTAGCGAGTTTGAGAAAAACTTTTTAAGCAAATTTTAGAGCGCAGGTGTTCAGCAACGCCTACGTAAAGAGGTCTATAACGCCGAACCTTTCCATTTGAACAGTGGCGGACTTCGCCGGTACTTTTTAAAAGTACTTGAGAAAGATACAATATTGGGACACTCCCATAGCAACAAAAGGTGTTATTATGATCCTTAAGTCAAAACTACCCATTTCCATACGCGAAAAATTAGTGAACGTGTCAGAGGAAGATCAGGACGCATTTTTATCCGTCCTTGATTCGCTCGATCTTATACACGAAGACGCGCGTGCGAATGCTAACCGTAAGAACAACAACGCAGGCACGTATTCGAATGGAAACGGTAGTAATGGAAATGGTTCACACGAAACACAATACGGAAACAAACAGTACAATAACCGCAATAGAGGCCGAAACAATGGTTACCGAAATGGTAAACACAAAAACAAGCATTACGGCAACCAACGGTACAATCCAATATACAACACGCAACAACAGTATTACGGGAATGCCCCATACCAATCAAACAATAACGGTAGTAACTTCTACGAGAATGGGAACAAATACAAGGGTAAACGTTGCAACAATCAAAATTGCGGAGGTCAGCTACCTCCACCACAACCCTATGGGCAGCCACAACACCAGCAACAACAGCAATACACGCCTCAGCAACAACCATTCATGGAACAACAACAGTACACGCCACCACAACAGGACTTTAGATACAATAACAATAAACCAAGGAAACAATACAATCCACCGGTATATTTTACGCAGGCAAGTAATGTACCGATTTTTCAGCCTGGTAATCAAGTGCATTACCAACAAGAGTTTGATACAAATCAACAAACACAATGGGTAAAAAACCAGCGAGAATGGTCAAGTGATGTGACAGAAGAATCAAATCAGTCGCATCACAAGAAAGCGGAAAACTAAAGGCAGCACCTTTTCGCCTCCTTGGGGATGCTGCGGGACATAATAGGGGCAAACTCGACCTTGAACGACTTAACGTAATACGTTATGATCGCGACACTGACTTGAGAGACGATTTATTGCAGGAAAATATTGAGACAGACTTGAATGACGTATGGGAAGACGAAGTACAAGCAATGACTAAAATTTACATAGCCAATACACCAATAGATGCTATTATTGATACTGGTGCAAACGTAAATGCTTTATCACTATGTATGTTTAAGAAAGTTTCTGCAGGGATGAAAATTTTAACGTTACCAGTACAAGGTTGTTCAGTAACAGGAGCGGTGGGATCTTTATCACAGCGAGTCAATTTGCAAGCTCAGGTACCGATAAGGATTAATTCTACTTCTTTCATGTGTGTATTTCTAGTAGTTAAGAATTTGTCAGTGTCATGCTTATTAGGAATAGAGTTCCTGAGGAAGAATAAGGCAGTGATTGATACAGAAAAGGGTATCTGTACAATCCGAGTAGGTGAACAGGAGGTAACGCTGCAATTGTTGCGCGCCAAGGTAAAAAGAGTCAACACTGAGCACAAAGTTAAAGTACGCAGACTGGTACAGCGAATGTTTTTCAACCAAGCACACATGACAAGACAGGGTAACAGTTGGACGGATTTTGATACTGATGACGGACTTCCGACTAGAGAAGAGATTTTGAATAAAGTAAGCGAATCAAGTGAACTTGATTACATACAAAGGCAAGATTTACTGCACTTACTTATGAGGTATCTTCATGTCTTTTCTTCGAAACCTGGAGTAATACGTGACTACGAATATGACATGAAGGTCGCTCCCCATTCTACTTTTTGCAAGACAACGTACTCTGTCCCGTATGCAAGGCGCGAGGCTGTGAAAAATGAAATACGTAAAATGCTTAAGTGGGAGATCATTGAACCGTCAGACTCACCTTACAGTAGTCCGTTATTGCCAGTTTTGAAGCAGGATGGTAGTGTACGTATAGTTTTGGATGCAAGAAACATAAATAAAATAATTATTCCAATAAGAACTCGACCTGAGGCTATGGATGAACAATTACAGAGGTTTCATGGAGTAAAATTCCTCACATCGGTAGACTTGAGATCGAGCTACTGGCAGGTCACGATGACATCACAGTCTCGAAAATATACAGCGTTTATATTTGCAGGTAGATCATACCAATTCAAAGTAGTTCCATTTGGTTTGAATGTGAGTTCAGGCGTATTCATAGCTGCACTTGATCATGTATTAGGACCTGAACTGTTGGATCGAGTAACAGTGTATGTTGATGACTTACTGATTGCTACGAAATCTTGGGAAGAACATTTAGACATAATAAGCAAAGTTTTCCAGAGGTTTGTTGACTATGGAGTCACAGCTAATCTACATAAGACTAAATTTGGTAAAAGCGAGATTAAATTTTTAGGACATCTTGTATCATCACAGGGAATTACCCCAGATCCAGACAAACTAGCAGCTATTAAAAACTTTCCTGAGCCCTCTTCTAAACGCCAGTTGAAAGGCTTCCTCGGAATGACTTCTTTTTTCAGAAAGTTTATTTCGGACCAGTCGATGAACAGTCAAGCATTGCATGATCTTCTAAAGAAAAATACTCACTGGCATTGGACGCCAGAGTGTCAGGCAGATTTTGATCGCATTAAACAAGCACTTCTTAACAGCAATATTTTGTTCCATCCAGACATGGATAAAGAATTCTGTATTTCGTCAGATGCTTCATTTCAGGGGCTTGGTTCTTGTTTTTTTCAAATAGAAGTAATTGATGGAAAAGAAGAGATAAGAGTTATCAGCTTTGCAAGTAGGGTTCTCACAGAATGTGAGAGGTCATACTCGGTGACAGAGTTGGAGGCTCTGGCCGTTGTATGGTCCTTTAAAAGGTTCAATTACTACATCCATGGTCGGAAAATTAAGGTCTTTTCTGATCACCAAGCTCTTAGTTTCTTGCTCTCGTGTAAACTTCTTCATCCTCGTCTTACACGATGGAGTCTCTTCTTGCAAGAGTATGATTTCGAAATAGTATACATCAAGGGTAAAAACAACATTATCGCGGATGCTTTGTCACGCATGCCGCAAGGACTTCCTGAGTCCAGTGAACTTATCGAGCAGATGTCTAACTACCGAATTCTTCTAATGAAAGACCCACTACATAGAAAGTATTTCCTTCAGCTCTGCAAGCAGATGCGCATACTCCAAGAAACAGATCCCAAATGGCGTAAGATCAAACAACTTCTTCTAACAAAACCCGATCACCACTTGTCCAAATTTTATAAACTACACAACGGTGTTTTATTCCATCGAACTTCTCTCCTCTCTGGTAGATGGTGTGTGTGTGTGTGTATACCACACGCATACGTTGAACACCTTATCTGGTACACACATCTTTCCTGGGGTCATTATGGACTGAAAAATGCAAACGAAAGATTTCTGCCTATTGCTATCTACCAAACTTGCACCATCGAATCCACAAGTTGTTAAGTACATGTCTTATCTGCCAGAAGGCAAAACCCTTCAACCATTCGAACCTAATTCCTCTGAATCCAATTATTACTGAGAGACCAAATCAAGTTCTGGCCCTTGATCTCCCGGCCCCCTGCCGCAAGGGAGGGGAGGGATGAAATACCTAGTCGCATTGATGGATCTTTTCACAAAACATGTGAGACTTTATGCAGTGAAATCATCCAGTGCACTTCCGATCATCCGTCGAATCGAACAAGACTATTTTCCTCGATTTGGCAAACCGGAGGCCATTCTATCAGATAATGCATCGAATTTCACTGGCAGACAATGGCGCAATTTTCTTGCCAGACATGGCGTCAAACAAATACTTATATCTCGTTTCAGACCGCAATCTAATCCCACCGAACGTATCTTCAAAGAGTTCAATAGATTCATTCGAACCTACATACCTAATAGACAAACCCGTTGGATTGACTTTGTATCTTCATTCGAGCAGATTGTCAACAATCTTCCACACTTCTCAACTGGATTTACACCTGCGGAATTAATGACGAGTCATCGGGAAAGAAATGAATGGTTAGATCCCATACCTAAAATTGTAGAACCAGAATTAGATTTAGATGCAAAACTTAGGCAAGCATTGGTATCCTTAGCTGTACAGGCGAATCTACGCAAGAAGTCTTATGACAAGAAAGTATCTAAGGCTCTTACATATGATATTAATGAAAAGGTGCTTTTACGGACACATTTTAAGCCATCGAAGTTGTTGAAAAGAAATCGGAAATGGAGGCTATTGTACGACGGACCATTTGTAGTAATTAGAAAACCACATACAGGATGTTATCTAATAGCGGATCCAGCATCTGGCAGAATTAAAGGATTGTATCACCACCAGGATCTCAAGAAGTATAACGAGGCAAAGTAACGAGCAAAGGAACATTAGCCTAAGGTTTAACCTGTGAAACACCTCGGTATTCAAACACACCAATACGAGTACTCACACTTTGGCGAAAAAACTATGGAGGTAATTGAAGATTTGATTTATTATGGCGTACGAAAAAGAAAGCACATTCCATTTGAGAGGACAGATTCTCAGTTAGTTTTAAGTTAGTCATAGGTGTAAGCAGTCCAAGTTGGCTGTTGGCATTGAGAATTGCCGTTATTGGTGAAAGGAGATACGGAAGGAAGTAGCAGATTGCCACCTTCCAACTCCAATGAATATATATGTATGTGAAATATTAGGTTAAGCAATTTCTTTTTCAGCCCTCAAGATGGAATGTTAATCTTTAAGTGTACAGAGTACAGCCTATTGCGTGTAAACTGTGCGTTATTGTAACACCGCCATGAACTATACCTTTTGTTAGCGCGATCTTTAGAATTAAACAGATTTGTGTAGCCAAGTGTTTGAACTGTCAAAAGCAGTAAATAACAGAGAGAGTATCACGTAGTATTTGATAGTTTTCAGGAGATTCAATCTCAGATTCAAAGTATCATCTACGAACAGTAAGCCTCATAAAGATTTAATAGCTAAGCAACACAGCATTTCCTTTATGGTGTTTTACAACAGCTGTTAGGTCATGCAGTCGAGAGTGCCACTACATCGAAACATATACGTCGTACTGACAAGCCTGAAGTATTCCTGATGGTAAACGTTTCTTCTTTAAACATGTAAGGTGCACTAAAGTAATTAGTTATTTCACAGCCAAGCCCGACAAGCGCCCAGAAGGAAGCGTGATAAACTAGAAAGCTGTCACCAGATATGACTCACATTATAATAATAAAACTAAGATCTGATATTAGATTAAAGAATAGCCACTTGAAGGCACACGTGACGCATGTCATGCATCTAAGGTCACAAAAAAAAAAAAAAATATATCTTAGTGTAGTTGTGCTAGAATTTGTATATGTATATAGTATATTTATGTTCATATTTGATCCTCTCCTCTTCCACTTCCCCATCCTATCCCATTAAAAAAAAGTGAGGATTAGAATTTGACAGGCTCATCTGAGTGCTCTTTAGACGGTTGAAGTGCAAACGAAATTTGTGGGAGAGATCCGTTAGCGAAAGTTTTGTTCTAATCGCGTATCGCGAGTAGCAATGTTGAGAGATTATAATACATTCCGCGAGTAGTACTTGCAGCCAGTAACTTTATGAAGCATGAATCTTCCGGAGAGAAATGCATGAGTATGCTCGACCAGTAGAGACAGAATTTGTTCAATCTGTGCTCTATATAAACAGTGACACTAAATTTTGAAGAGAAACGAAATAACAAGCTGCTTAAAAGATTAGTTTAAAAAAATTTTTTTACCTTTGTAAAAGGGAGAGAAAATAACCGAAATAATCGTGCCTTGATGCACAAGTAGTGGTATTCAATACGCTAATCCGGCGTGGCGTGACTGAAAAGGTTAACAGAATTTTGTGACTGTAAGCAAACTTAAGAAATGTATGTATGTATGTATGTATGTAATTTATGGACATTGTTTAATCTTGTAATGTATTTACCTGTGAGTAACTTGAACTGTGAAATCACAATGTGAGATGTGAATTTGCAGACACTCTAAGACGTTCTAAACAAAATGCGAGTGATAAAGTGTACAAAATACGTGTGCAGTGACATGTGTACACGCAAGTGCAGGTAGTGACAGCGATCACAGCAAAACATTTTGCAAACTATATGTAAAACGTTGGCTTCACTGACCTGTGTGTAAGCAGCATGGCAGGTGGCAGGGACTGTCGTGTGAAATCCTCGAAACAGACGGTGGTATTTTCTACCCAAGTTTTCGATACGCCGATCGACGATGGAGAAAGGACACTAGACGTGTGTTTTCCGCGTGTTCTCATTTTAGCAGAGCGCGAGTGACACACGTTAAACTTCATACGAGCATACACGAGCGCGTGTTGCACTGGACTGGTAACCGGCAACAGCTCGGAGCTGCTTGCAGTTGAACTCAACAATTAACATTTGAAACACAACCGACGCGCGCGCTGTGGAGGCGTGTCATTGACCTTAGAATGTTTTCCGTCTCACAACTACGCAAGAGACATTGCTAAAACTATCACAGTGAAACTTAATTATGAACTTTATTTATTCTGTAAAAAGAGAAGTCTTAGCTTCAAATTAATTTCCATTTAATCAGTCACGTCGGATACTTAGCGATAGATAGTTAAATAAAGACAAGGCATTACTGAGCACTGAAACGTTAACTGGAAGGGAAGGTTATCAATCCTGTCCAGAATCCTATAAAACCTTTACCTGTAAGTCTACATTATAGCACGAACCTAACACAGGTTTCCATGTAAACGACATGACGCTTTATGCGAGACACTAGAGAGGCAACACGAGCGAACACAAAAATGACGCTACCCAGGGTCGTGACCTCTCGGACGACGCCGCTCACCGAACGAGAATAGACGTTGCAGACTCCGGTTAAGTGAGCACGTGACAAATAAAAGTGTACAGTGTAGTGTCAAGTGAAACGTCCTGATTAACAACGACATTCTAAAAGAATCTAATGAAACGGATAAAAAACATTACGAGACCAAACAGGTCACAGACAATTTTAGAGGACTGCTTAAGTAATTATTTCAATGTATCTGTGTATGGTTGTCTACTGACATGTTTTGTTTTCTATATAGAGTATTATTCACTTATCTTTGTGTGTGTTAGACTTAAGATTGTTTTTTGTCATATTTTGTTTCACAGTAACAGCAATTAAGATGACAGTGCAAGGACACCTTACAATGAACTGAGAGAAGTGCCAAAGTGCACAAAAGACACTGATAGACATTCGTTTTCATAACTGTACTGGAAGCATAAAATAACTAGATGACAAACTCATTCCAATTTTATGTTAGAACTAAAGTAAACAGATGATAAAACACAGTAATGTCTTGAGACTACATGTGAGTCCTGATGATCCTTCCGGAATCATCATGCCTCACATGGGAGGCATTGTGACATTACAGCCTTTATCACTGCGATTTTTAACATGTAAAAGTTTTTTTCTGTATTCGCGTCAGTATGTGCGAACTTTTAACATATACCAATGAATGTTGTAACCAGATATTTTTGCCGCGCTCCTGAAAAGCGCAGAATATCACGATAGCTATAAACTGTTATACGCTGCTATCGATCAGTAAAAAAAAAAAAAAAAAAAAAAAAAGATGCACCTATGTTTCAAAATAACAATTGCCAATTTTTACTTCTTCAGGGAGCCGCGCCGCTCTCTAGCTGTTCTTCTGTGAATGTGTTGCGAGTCGGATGCAAAAGTATTGTGCTCCATACTGATATAATCATTTTATTGTAAATTTAAGAGTTTAAGTGGTTGAAAAACATATGTAGCCACAAACAAGCGAGAATGTGTATCATGAAAATTCGCTCCACCGCCACAATGTGTGGCCATGTTAATGTAAGTTTCCGTTTCATAATATAATACTTGAAGCCTTGAAGATTATTTAATTTCAAAGAAAATCTCTCAACTTTATTTTCATTAATTATACTTGTGATAATCTTTTCTGTTTAAAAGATTTATGCAGCTTATGATCCAGCGTGTGTTCTGTCGGAACAGGAGGCTGTCGTGACGACATCGTTATAGTATTTATTCCAAGTTCTTTCAGTTCCGTTTATGTGTTCGTACAAATCCAATTAGTTGGTCCCTTAGGTTTCTTTCATGTAACTTCCGTCTGTTTTCTCCGCGCGATCTTCCTCCGAAAAAAAAAATTCTGTTCATTTTTTAGTAATTTTCGATATCGCGAATGAGAAAAGACAGCCGCCTCCTGCTCCGAACGGAACACCACGACTTTTCTAACGTCGGAGAGTACCGGACGAATTTTCCGCTAAAAGGTAATAGAATTTCTTAAAGCTGGATCAATTACGCATGTTGCTGCTGTTCTCCGACAAATCTGGTGTGATTAATAGTAATTTATTCTGTCACGACAAAAAGAAACAATTTTATTTTTACCAAAGCAACAAAGCTTTCAATTAAATTACTAAAAATCATACCAGATGTCGGACAACGAACAGGAAAATTACGACACAGAACAGCACCTCTGGAAGCAGTGATCGCCGCGAAAACGGAAAAACAAAATTGAACGCCCTCCAACCACACATTTCTTCATATTGCAAGGGTAGTGGACCAGCTATCAGACAGTGATCTCCCATTGAGAGTCCTGACGACAGGAGTGATCGCTCCTGATTTACGATCTGGGGAGCTTCCTTTCTGCAACCTGTGATCCCTCCCGACAGCTCGTACCCTGTGGAGGAAGGTTTCGCAGAACCCACAGTGAGAGTGTCACCACCCCTAGCTCTCGATGGGCGCGTCACTCGCCTGCCACTGGTTTCAGTCTCCCAGACTGACGATTTCGACTACGGAGCAGATCAGAATGTTGATCTACCAAGTCGGGAGTACCCCACAGTGGCGCCCGACCCACCTTCCTCCCAGTGATTGTGGACACCGTGGCTGCACTGAGTGTTTCATGCCAGCCAGACGTCTCCATAGGACCCCCTGTGCCAAAAGAAGGGAGCATCTCTACAACACTATCATACCATGGCGATGAATCTCGCCACCATTTTGGCTCCACACAAATTGGAAATGTTCAGAAGCACCATTTATTCTGTTGATGTCGAAATTTACCACCTCTAAGAAGTTATATGCTCCCAACGGATACATGGATTACACCTCTCGTTCAGAGCCCGCATCATGAATGTATATGCACTGTCTGGCTAAATTTGACGTGAACGACACGCCTTCTATGCTGATGAGGTATCGCCATGTTTTGAGGGCCCCTGGATGATCGGGTCTTTAATGGGGACTCCCCACAAGCGCCTACTGATTGACTTCCACGACATTCCCCATGTACAGCCCTTTCTGTCATCAGCACGCAGGTTCATGGCACCAACACGGGTTTCATGTACAGTACAGCACACTCGTCCAGTCGCCTTGCTGGTGACAGTCAACATTCTGAAGTTTGGCCTCTGGCTTCCTCTGACCATGAGGCCTACATCTGCAATGTCGCCTTCACCTACCAACAGATGTGGGTAGTCGTGGCTCATGGAAATTAAATGTTGTCCACTGGCTTGCCCCTGACTGCCAATCGATCACTGAAGATGCATGGGCCCTCTGTCGCTCCACATACATGCCATCCGTACCCTGGTGGCTAACCAGTGCGAATCCTTCTCCACACAGGGCGTTGATGGGATATGGCAAGGATGACAAGACTTGACATGCGAGCACTGTGGACATTCTTTACGCAATTCTACTGACTGCATTTTGATGACATTCTCTCCCGCGCATCAGGCGATAGTGCAGTGTGCTAAGGTGCAGATCACTTGATTCATAGAATGCCACTTCAAAGAGATCCTTGTCAGATCCCACACCCATTACTATATGCCTCACAAAACATCATCAACGTACCACCTGCTCAAAGAACGCCGGCGTCGTCGTCGAGCTCTCATACACAATTTCATCGATGAAGGAGGATGACGATATACTATGTAATGCGCCAAGAGTCACCGTTTTCATTCCCATTTCACCAATCTGTACACTGCCGTCCCGTATAAACCGACCTTAATTGAGGAGGTAGCGGCACTCACCGTAAATGCCATACTGGAGGACGTGGCTCAAGAACTTCAGGAAAGAATCGGATGAAGTCGTAGACAGTATCAAGCCACCTCTAATTCCGCTGGATCCGACGGCTTCCCGCTCGAATGTTGCAAGTGTTTACCTACTTGGACGTTCATTTGTCCAAGCAGATGTCCCAAACGGCGTAGATTCCAGCAACCTTCCTCGATTATGTCATTATCCTTGTCCCCAAACAGCATGGGCGATCACAAATCTGTGATTACTAGCCCATCATCCTACTCAAAAGCGACATGAAAAGTTTCACCTGATTGTTGGCATCAAGTCTGAAGAAGTCCGCAGGATATGTCGCATACTTTGATGAGACTTCCCTAGGTGGTGAAAACAACATTCGTACAGCCGTTTTCTGTTACAGGGACATGATTGTATCTACCTGGTGTATTGTCGTCGCCTTGACTTCAGTCAGGTATTCGACCATGTCGATGTCACCTTTTTGAATATGGTCCTCCAGCACACGTGTTTCCCAGCTCATACAGTATCAGTGGAGCGTCCCTTGAGTGGCGCAACTTCAAAAACATAACAGACACCACATCGCACGTCCAGCCATCGAGCACTTCATCTAAAAGGATTCCCCGCTTTACACGATACTGTACGCTTTGGCGTTAGAACCCTTACTCCAAGGAGGTCGGCAACTCCTGGTGGGCCTGCAATTGCAGAGACACGGTCTCATCTCCTACTTTTGCAGTAAAGATGGCGTCAATGCAGCTCTGACATGGGTGGCGACATATGGTGAGACATTGGGCAAACTCTTCACGTTTCCAAATCGCAGGTTCTGCTCATTGGTGACGGTCTGACTGAGAGATGTGTCACTCCTCTAAGTGTGGCCTCTACCGTTGGCTTGGGCATTGATTTCACAAATGACCTTTATCTTTCGGCGGCAACCAACAGTAGACGTCTTCTCCAAACGCCGGCCTGGGTGGCCGAGCGGTTCTAGGCGCTACAGTCTGGAACTGCGCGGCAGATACGGTCGCAGGTTCGAATCCTGCCTCGGGCATGGATGTGTGTGATGTCCTTAGGTTAGATAGGGTTAAGTAGTTCTAAGTTCTAGGGGACGGATGACCTCAGAACTTAAGTCTCATAGTGCTCAGAGCCATTTGAACCAATGTTCTCCAAACGATGAGTGCTGGCCATGCTGATGACTGGCTTTGATACCTCGCCACTGTGCCGCGTGCGTTATATATAAAATTCTATCTCACCTCTCACATTTCTCACGCGGCACAAGTGTTCCCGTTCGTGATTGCCCTCGCCCGTTCTATGTTGATGACGATGCCTCCTTGCCTTCCCATGGGAGTGTGGGTTTCGGATTATTCCACTTGCCACACAGAGTTACAGCACTTTCTGTTAGCTGCAACTGAAAGTCTGGCGCTGTCGCCTGACGTCCCTAAAGGGACTGCTTTCACAATAATATGTGCCGGTCTCCAGGTCAACCTCAGTGAGTTTATCAGACATTACACTCTCTTTCGTCACTTTCGGCATTCCTTTCTTGAATTAGTTTACATCCTCCACTCCTTACCTCTTCCACGAATACTCCAGACAAAGAGTGTACACGTCGCTTTACAAACGCGTCGGGCCCCCCAGTGCCATTGAGCACAAGTTTCTCCAGATGATATGGCGTCATGTATGGAAAGCAGTACGTGCAAGCTTTCTCGACACCAGCGTCCAATCTGCCTGGTATATCACTGTCAATGGCAAACGGGTCGACCAGTCTCGTTTGCCCTGCACGCACCTCGCCGACACACCCCAATATGTTCACTGTCGTTCACGACACAGATACCCACTGAATCTCACGTGGCTCGTGGTCAACGTATCTTGGCTTTCCTTACCCGACAGAAATCTGCTCGGATCGCTTTCACACGCTTTTATTGCTGGATATGATTTATAACACCGCAACAAAAACTAACACTATCAATTAGACATAAGGCCATACGATCCGCTACCTTTTGGGTTATTGGGCGTACCGTAATAACAGACACTGTGCACTTGTTCACAACCCAGATATAAGCAGTTCTTTTCCGGTTTTCTGTGGAGCGCCTTTCATGACCCGCCTCCCAGCTGGGACGTCCAAGCCATGAGATGCTGATGCTCATTTTTCTGATATGATGCTCTTACCGAATTACAAATCTGTATAAAAATTTCGAGAAGACTCGTTTGGATATTCCACTATCCGAAGGCGCTAGCGACTCCTGGAATTCTGGTACTTAAAATAATAAAAAATATAAACGTTAAAAAAAAGTACAGAAAATAAAACCGGAAAGCTTATGTGTGTTATCTTCCGCTACTCTCTTCGTTTCCTACCCTCTCTTAGTAATAGATTAGGTGTTTTCGGATAGTCGTAGATAGCTGCCAACGCCTAAAGAAGTGCAGCTTTATTTTTCTTAGGACACAAGTGGCGGCGGAAAGTAAATTTCATTTTGTAGTCCCTTCACTGTGCAGAGGAGATTTTTGTTTTTTAAAAACGGGTAACCGCTTAGTTTCTTAAGCGCGATGTCTGTGGATCGAATCTCTCTTCCTGTACAACTAAAATGTTATACAGGCAATCTGCACTGATATTCGATGGTGTGGTTCGATACGTTTAAAATATGCTTGGTACGCGGTGAAATATTGTGATGAGTGAGAGCGTTTATGCATGTAAACGAAGTAACGAAGTTTGTTGTTCAATAGACACTTGCATATTCAAAACCTCAGCGTTCGTTGGATATTACCTATTCCGCAATAATTGTTTTTCGTGTTTTTACGACCAGTATCATCCTGATTCTTGCACTGCTCCTTAGGTTGCACATGATACTGGTTACAAATGTAGATACAATGATATATATAAAATGACTCTACTGATTTGATTGAAAGTTCTTATGCACTCCATTTTCCGGACAAAGGTTAGGAAAATAATAAATGAGTGTTTGAATATTGATATTTAACACGGTCGTAATAAACGTAAATGGAAATCAATGTAGTCGAATGTAGACTGGCAATGACAAGGAAACGTTTCTGAAGAAGAGAAATTTGTTAACATCGAATATAGATTTAAGTGTCAGGAAGTCGTTTCTGAAAGTATTTGCATGGAGTGTAGCCATGTATGGAAGTGAAACATGGACGATAAATAGTTTGGACAAAAAGAGAATAGAAGCTTTCGAAATGTGATGCTACAGAAGAATGCTGAAGATATAGGTGGGTAGATCACATAACTAATGAGGACGTATTGAACAGGATTGGGGAGAAGAGGAGTTTATGGCACAACCTGACAAGAAGAAGGGACCGGTTGGTAGGACATGTTCTGAGGCATCAAGGGATCACAAATTTAGCATTGGAGGGCAGCGTGGAGGGTAAAAATCGTAGAGGGAGACCGAGAGAGGAATACACTAAGCAGATTCAGAAGGATGTAGGTTGCAGTAAGTACTAGGAGATCAAGAAACTTGCACGGGATAGAGTAGCATGGAGAGCTGCATCAAACCAGTCTCAGGACTAAAGACAACAACAACAACAACGGAGATCAAAATGAGCTGCCGACAGCAAGATTCGATACAGGGACCTCATGTTTATAAAACTATGCGCTTATTCCCTCGAATATGGAATCTTTGAGCACTCGAGGCCCAACTACGAATATAAAAACACCTACAATTTTCAAACTCGATTTTATCTAAAACTTTTGAGAGTTGCATCCTAGTTTTGCCTTATACATCCTGTCGGTATGAATCAAATCGCTGAGAGGAAGTTCGTACAGTCGCCTCGTGATCAGGTATAGTAGTCTGGCGAAAACAGAATGACTGAGTGAGATATTAGATGGGTACTGAATGATATCGTTGTGCAAACATGATGTGCCACTGTGGCGTAGTGGTTAGCGCATCTGCCTAATAAACGGGAGACTAAGGTTCTAATTCTGGCTTTGGTACAAATTTTCATTCGTCGCTTCAGTCTGCATATATACGACGGCCGCGTTGGCCGAGCGGTTGTAGGCGCTACAGTCTGGAACCGCTCGACCGCTACGGTCGCAGGTTCGAATCCTGCCTCGGGCATGGATGTGTGTGCTGTCCTTAGGTTAGTTAGGTTTAAGTAGTTCTAAGTTCTAGGGGACTGATGACCTCAGACGTTAAGTCCCATAGTGCTCAGAGCCATTTGAACCATTTTTTGCATATGTACTTCGCAATCAGGGAAGGGTCCAGAGATGAATGAGAAGGAATTATTTTCGTACTTCTTCGAACGAAAAGTTCTAACTTTTCTTTCTAGATGCATGTCAGTTTATCGCCAACTTTGTTTCGGACTTAGAGTCGGCTTCCTGTATTAATTCATGTGTCTATCGTCACTTTGTGACGTACTCATTTTCCATTTCTTGTCGGATGGACGCTTTTTACTGCCCCATAATAAATCTTTAAGCATATTACTGTGTATTCCACGTCTGACCTACGCTCTCAAATACAAAAGTGGCACGGCCCTGAGACCTAATTAATGCTGAAAGTAGACAATAGGACAATAACACTAAATCGACCACTGAGTGGTCTCCACCCGGTGATGTTAGGCCTGCTGTCAACCAGCCGAAGAATGAAGGAGTTGAGCAGGCCCATCTAACCACTGTAGGAGAATACAAGGTGACTTGGACAGGATTTGTGATTGGTGTAAAGAATGGCAGTTAACTCTAAACATAGATAAATGGAAATTAATGCAGATGAATAGGAAAAAGAGTCCTGTAATGTTTGAATACTCCATTAGTAGTGTAGTGTTTGACACAATCACGTCGATTAAATATTTGGGCGTAACATTGCAGAGCGATATGAAGTGGGACAAACATGTAATGGCAGTTGTGGGGAAGGCGGATAGTTGTCTTCGGTTCATTGGTAGAATTTTGGGAAGATGTGGTTCATCTGTAAAGGAGACCGCTTATAAAACACTAATACGACCTGTTCTTGAGTACTGCTCGAGCGTTTGGGATCTCTATAAGGTCGGATTGAGGGAGGACATAGAAGCAATTCAGAGGCGGGCTGCTAGATATGTTGCTGGTAGGTTTGATCAGCACACGAATGTCACGGAAATGCTTCAGGAACTCGGGTGGGAGTCTCTAGAGGAAAGGAGGCGTTCTTTTCGTGAATCGCTACTGAGGAAATATAGAGAACCAGCATTTGAGGCTGACTGCAGTACAGTTTTACTGCCGCCAACTTATATTTCGCGGAAAGACCACAAAGATAAGATAAGAGAGATTAGGGCTCGTACAGAGGCATATAGGCAGTCATTTTTCCCTCGTTCTGTTTGGGAGTGGAACAGGGAGAGAAGATGCTAGTTGTGGTACGAGGTACCCTCCGCCACGCACCGTATTGTAGATTGCGGAGTATGTATGTAGATGTAAATGTAGATGTAAATGCAGATACCCTCAGGACACAAGGGATAAAACCGCCGACTCTCAACGAGCAGTCACACGTCGTAAGAGGGAAGAGACATATCGCTCTGTTGTTGCATCAGCTGCCCACGTTTTCATGTAACATCAGTTTTATTGAGTTGAAATGATTAATTCCACCACTCGTCTTACTTCCTATATTACTGTGCCCAAGAAATTAGGCCTGAAATTGTATTTGTTTCTTTGATTTGTGAATAATTATATTAATAAAGTAAATGTTTCCAAGTGTTAATCATTCTTTAATTTACTGCATGGAAATATAGTAAATGAAATGGAGAACAGTTGTATTTAAAGAACCGTTGCATTCTTCGTTGACTAGTAGGATGCATAATGATTGATTTCCACACAGGTTCTCTTGTCAACCTCGAATGTAACTGCGTTTTCTTTTTCTTCTTCTTCTTCTTTTTCTCCTATTCATTATTGACTACTCGTCACAGGTTCCACGCCACACTAAACTTTATTGCCTCAAGCCTCTGCTGATTACTGTTCGTGACTGATTTTTGGGAAGGACCAATGTGCAGATTTAAAACCATAATGGTCTGAATCCCTGGAGTAACAAAGACAGTGCGGTGCACTTCGAGTACGTGGTTAATGTACTAGCACAGAGGCCTGTTACGTTATCGTTTTAAAGGAAACGTAAGTAGCATCATAGATCTGAGATCCTCAGGTGTTTTCTTTGATTTGTGGCATTGGCGACCAGATATTGTGAGAGTTTAGTTATGCAAATCTCTATGGTAATTCTGTTAATTCTTTTAATGGCCGTATACTGAGTTGTTACAAGTGCTGTTACTGAACTGTAAGAGTGAACCCCTTTGATCTTTACCTGTCTGTTGAGATTTTTAAGTTGTTAATAAAGATATTACCCAAATGTTGTTGCATATCTCTGACCCCAGCATCACAGCTTCTGTCATCAAAGTTACGAATGTGGAATAATGGCATGTGTGAGTGGATACTTCCACGCGCTGACGCGTCCACACTGACCTGGGCTAACATGAGCCGTCAAAGTTGGTAAGTCTGGGTTCACGCTGCACGTGATTAAAACACAGCTCATTCTAGTCTATTGCCAAATTATTATTTTAATTATACAGGGTGATCCATCTGAAGTTTCAGATGAGATTATCTCAAAACTATACATAGGGTAAAAATAGTGGGTAGGACAAGATCGTAAGCTCAAAGGGGGACATCAAGTGATACTATACGTGACCTCCAGCCCGCGCCCCGTTGGGCAGGGAGGGGGTAACTTTTAAATCTTAAATGGAAACAACCAATTTTTATTGCAGATTCGGATTCTCCATAAAAAAGTAATCAAGTTTTCTCTGAAACATTTTTTAAACCATTGACCGATGGTGCTCAAATCGAGAAAAAAGTAGAATTGGGGAAGTACTCTGATTTATTTAGAATTATCTGAGAAAGACGCATCAAACCGATAAAAAATGGCCACAAATTCTTTCGTTACGCCAAATTAAGTCATTTTTGTACAAAATGTACTGCATCCTACTTTTAGTGTTACCCAGGAACAATGACATAGACAGTAGAATGATGTTCCCATGGGGTGCTTCGTTAGTGTGAGTCCCCTTGCCTCTCATATGCTGGGGTGCTTCATTAGTGTGAGTTCATTTGCCTCTCATATGTTGGGGTGTGAACTGTGGATTTACTTTCGAAACCTTTTCTTAATAATTTACTTTATTTACTAAAGATTCATCAATAACATTAACACATTTAATCACACTATGTGAGCGTGGAAGTAGTTGCCAATGGGTAACTGATGAAAACAAATTAAATTTCAACAAATGGAAAATTTATTTCTCAAAACCTTTTCTTTTTAAAAAACATTTAAAAATTATAATCAGAAAGTACCCTCTAAATATCAAGTTAAAATTTATTCAGAGAGAGAGAAATAACAATTTTTTTTTTTTTGACAGTGTGAGCATTCAGGCTGACAAGCTTGCCGCTGCCGTTTAACACGGCCATAGTCATGACCGCTCACAACAACCTGTGAAAGACTACACTGGTGCAAATCTGCAACACACCAGATTACTTTAAACTAAAAACTTTAACAACTCACACAAACACATAAACTATGCACCCGGTAGGAGGGATGGAAATGGTACAAAACACCCACATTAAAAAACTTACTTGCCACCGAAAGTGCAACTTGTTTTTAAAAGAAAATTCTTACGGTGGAAGGGTGGCAACTTTATATACCAAAATGACCATTTAAATAAAAACCCATGAAATGCAGTCTTACATAAAATGCACAAACAAGTTCTACATTACACATATACCGCTTCTAAAGACGATAGGTAAGGTAAAAACATTTTTCAGGAATTCGGACTTTACACCTTAAACAATAAATTCGTTAACACCGAATCTGACAAACATGACAAAGGTAGCTATTAACGTACGGCAGACCGACAGACAAACAGACAGACACTAACTGCCTAACAAATGCCGACGAGAGACAGGCGAGCAAACTGGGGACGAGACTGACCACGAAAACAAGTATAATTTAACAAGTAAATGAAACAACATATCTCCAATCACTTAACTTCTAATAAACTGCGATTTCTGGCGAAGACCTGGCTCAGCACCCCAAAACGCTCTCCCGAACCGTCCGCTGCCAGCTGCTTCAACGGACGCAGAAAGGCGCGCCGATCTCCCGTCTCACGGCGTCGCATCTCGCGCTGGCCAGACTGATGTCGTGGGAGGACTCCTGCTGCTCTCGTGTCGGCCGCGAAGCCACTATCCCTCGCTATATAGAGCGGCCCACTGGACTGACGTGGCGACCTCACATGCGCCGACGCTCAAGACGGACAAGTCATCTTGTGTCCCAGTGCGCGACCGACCAACCGATCGATCCAACCGCCAATGACCATTACCTGAACAACTTGAGCACACTGGCGGTCTAATACATACTAGCACTCCGGATGACAGACAGACACTGACTGCAACACACTGACCCGGCTGACCATCTGATCAGACTCGCACACTAGCGAGCTCATAGCGCCCCTTAAATGCACCTTTCCCCTTTCCCACCAGAAGAAAACACCAAAGCTGCGATTTCCACAGCAGCGCCACCGCCAGAAACGGAGGGCGACTGCTTCAAACAATGCACTGTGGAGTGCTCTTCAAAACAGCAATTTTTACCACAGCTCAGGGTGCTTCATTAGTGTGAGTCCCCTTACCTCTCACATGTTAGGGGGCCTCATTAGTGTGAGTCCCCTTGCCTCTCACATGTTGGGGTGCTTCATTAGTGTGAGTCCCCTTGCCTCTCACATGTTGGGGTGCTTCGTTAGTGTGAGTCCCCTTGCCTCTCACATGTTGGGGTGCTTCATTAGTGTGAGTCCCCTTACCTCTCACATGTTAGGGGGCCTCATTAGTGTGAGTGCCCTTGCCTCTCACATGTTGGGGTGCTTCATTAGTGTGAGTCTCCTTGCCTCTCACATGTTGGGCTGCTTCATTAGTGTGAGTACTCTTGGCTCTCACAATTTTGGGTGCTTAATTAATGAAATTAGCCATAACGAAATTATTAAAATTATCCCCATTTGCTTCAATGCATAAAGTCAATCGTCTGCAAAATTCCACAGTTTTGAGCAGCAAATCCCATAGTAAGGCTGCACAAGCTCTTGGAATGCATTGCTCCATATCGTTTTAGGTAGTAGGCTGTCTTTCATTTTTTAAATAACCCCACAAGAAAAAATCGGAAGACGTTAGGTCCGGTGAACATGGAGGTCAATGATGTATTGGTCCATCACATCCTATCCACCGACCAGGGTACCATCAATTTAAAACGTTCCACAGATTTTTAGCACAATGGTGAGCTGCTCTGTCCTGTTGGAACCACATTCGTTGCCTCAGTGGTTCAAATGGCTCTGAGCACTATGTGACTTAACTTCTGAGGTCATCAGTCCCCTAGAACTTAGAACTGCTTAAACCTAACTAACCTAAGGACAACACACACATCCATGCCCGATGCAGGATTCGAACCTGCGACCGTTGCGGTCGCGTGGTTCCAGACTGTAGCACCTAGAACCGCTTGGCCACTCTGGCCAGCTTCGTTGCCTAGTTTCTAAATCAACACCTTCCATTAGCTCCAACAAATCATTGTGGAGAAGTTGTAAATAAGATTCCCCAGTAGAATTTCGGTCAAAAAAATAGTCCTATCAAGAAACCGTTTAAAATTTCACACCAGACCATTAGCGACCATTTGTGTTGATTGTCAATGGGTCTGTACCACTGTGGATTGACAGAGGACTAATAATGACAGTCATGACGATTTAATTCGCCATTGTTTTTGAATGCGACTTCATCGATGAACATAACGTATCTAAAAAAATCATTGTCACCTCTTACGATTCCCAAGGCCCATTGGAAGAAATGCATTTGTATTTGCATATCTTTCGGCAAAAATGTCTGTGTCTGTGTGATATGATACGCATGATATTTATGTGCCTTCAAAATCCTCAAAACAATTGATTTCGGTATTCCAGCTTGTCTCTGAATACCGCGAGTACTCATTTTGGGGTGCAGTTGAACACAGGCGAGAATGGTAAGGGTACGAGCGTCATTTTCGTTGTATTCGCGATGACAAGGTGGACGGTGCATGTATCTATTTCAAGCTCATTGAGTGCAATTTCGAATAATGTTTTCGCTTGGATTTGGTCTGTTTGGGAAACGATCTGCATACAATTGCGCAGCTGCAGCGTAATTGTTATGGCATTCATCTAAAATTAACATCATATCAGCAATCTCTGTAGGAGGGTAGTGAGCCATGTTCGCTAAAGAATAATTTGTTTTCGTCAGCTGACGTTTACGGTTCACAATCCGAAAGCGAAGTGACGTCTGATCGCATTCCACCGACCTTTATACTGAGCCATAGTTCGCAGTTTGGCCTCGGTAACGCCACAGTTGGGTGAGTAATGCAATTGTGAAGAGTTCCCTAACAAGATTTTAATACCATTCCGTCTCCCTCGATCAAAAACTGTGGCGGGTAGGATACATTTTGTAAAAAGTAGCTTAATTTGGCGTAATGAAAGAACTGATGCACATTTTGTATCGATCTGATGCGTCCTTCTCTGATCATTCTAAATAAATCGGAGTCCTTCCACAATTTTAGTTTTTCTCGATTTCAGCGCCATCTATCAATGATTTAAAAATGTTTCAGACCAAATTTGATTACTTTTTTTATGCAGAATCCGAATATGCAGTAAAAAATGGGGTTTCTATTCAAGATTTAAAAGTTCCCCCCGCCCCACCCAAGGGGGTGGGGGGTTGTGGGTCACGTGTTGTATCATTTGATGTCCCCCTTTGAGTTTAAGAACGTGTCTTACCCACTATTTTTATGCGATGTATAGTTTTCGAGATAATGTCATCTGAAACTTCAGATGGATCACCCTGCATATGCGTATATTTTAATGTAAGTTGACAAAAACGATAAAGCACTCAATGGACAGATATGTCAATGTAACTTCGTACATGCACAAATCATCTGCGGATATGTAAATGATACATATTTACGTACATACATATCCAGCGGTCACAGGCCCTGCAGACCACGTGCTGCTCCTGGAAACTGTACCCATTCCTTTCTGTTTGGTTCTTGGTTCCTCCTGGTGTCTTTAATTCCAAGGGCTGCTAGATCCTTCTCCGGGCCATCCATCCAGCGCTGCCTGAGTCATTCTATGAGGCGTCTGGTGTTTAGTCCTTAAGTGCTTTCTTCACCTGTCTTTTTTGTCAAATGGGCTGTGACTGCTAAAACGGCCGTAGAGTGCATAAGTGTCATCGGTGTTTTATGTTTTCATTAGGCCTCGTGTGAAAAACAGGGGGAATCAATAGATTCAGATGGTGAGTCATCACTCTGAAGGACACGCGAATGTCGCATACTCGTATGAGACAGCTTTATCAGAACCTCACAGAGGCTGAAAGCGGCCTCATTGTGTGTCTTGCTTTGGCCAGCTAGTCGAGTCATACAGTGTCGAGATTTGTGTGGCATTCACATGTAACAGTGGTCCATGTCAAACTGCATGGCAGCATGAGGGTATGCATACTCGTAGTCAAAGTTCCGGTCTGATCGCCACATAGGACGATCACCGTATTGTCCATCAGGTACATCATAACCCTTCAACGCCTGCGCCTGCCGTTCGGAAACAAGTAATGGGCTCCCTGCAACTTTCTACACTACCGGCCATTAAAATTGCTACACAACGAAGATGACGTGCTACAGATGGGAAATTTAACCGACAGGAAAAAGATGCCGTGATATGCGAATGATTAGCTTTTCAGAGCAATCACACAAGATTGGCGCCGGTGGCGACACCTACAACGTGCTGACATGAGGAAAGTTTCCAACCGATTTCTCATACAAAAACAGCAGTTGAGCGGCGTTGCCTGGTGAAACGTTGTTGTGATGCCCCGTCTAAGGAGGAGAAATGCGTTCCATCACGTTTCCGACTTTGATAGAGGTCGGATTGTAGCCTATCGCGATTGCGGTTTATCATATCGCGACATTGCTGTTCACGTTGGTCGAGATCCAATGACTGTAAGCAGAATATGGAATCGGTGGGTTCAGGAGGGTAATACGGAACGCCGTGCTGGATCCCAACGGCCTCGTATCACTAGCAGTCGAGATGACAGGCATCTTATCCGCATGGCTGTAGCGGATCGTGCAGCCACGTCTCGATCCCTGAGCCAACAGATGAGGGCGCTTGCAAGGCAACAACCATCTGCACCAACAGTTCGACGACGTTTGCAGCAGCATGCACTATCAGCTCGGAGACCATGACTGCGGTTACCCTTGACGCTGCATCACAGACAGGAGCGCCTGCGGTGGTGTACTCAGCGACGAACCTGGGTGCACGAATGGGAAAACGTCATTTATTCGGATGAATCCAGGTTCTGTTTACAGCATCATGATGGTCGCATCCGTGATTGGCGACATCGCGGTGAACGCACTTTGGAAGCGTGTATTCGTCGTCGCCATAGTGGCGTACCACCCTGCGTGATGGTATGGGGTGCCATTGGTTACACATCTTGGCCACCTCTTGTTCACATTGACGGCTCTTTGAACAGTGGACGTTACATTTCAGATGTTTTACGACCCGTGGCTCTACCCTTCATTCGATGCCTGCGAAACCCTACATTTCAGCAGGATAATGCACGACCGCATGTTGCACGCCCTGTACGGGCCTTCCTGGATACAGAAAATGTTCGACTGCTGCCTTGGTCAGCACATTCTCCAGATCTCTCACCAGCTGAAAACGTCTGGTCAATGTTGGCCGAGCAACTGTCTCGTCACAATACGCCAGTCACTATTCTTGATGAACTGTGATATCGTGTTGAAGCTACATGGGCAGCTGTACGTGTACACGCCGTCCAAGCTCTGTTTGACTCAATGCCCAGGTGTATCAAGGCCGTTATTACGGCCAGAGGTGGTTGTTCTGGGTACTGATTTCTCAGGATCTATGCTCCCAAATTGCGTGAAAATGTAAACACATATCAGTTCTAGTATAACATATTTCTCCAATGGATACCCATTTATCATCTTCATTTCTTCGTGGTGTAGCAATTTTAATGACCAGTAGTGTATGTCATCTTGCACCACTGGGCGGAAACTAGCAGCACTCTGACTAGGGAATCACCATCCCATGCTTAGATTGCCATTAATACCACGGTACAAGTGGCTGAGTTTGGAGTTGTGACATGACCCGGATCCATGAACTACTGATGAATGCTGTCGCACCGTTTTGGCGATGAATCACAGTACCGCGCAACCGTCAACGAACATGGCGGCGACCTAGGGAGGCGTTCCATTCATCCGATGCTGCAGAGAGATACAGCGGTGTTAATCTTGGCGTCATGACGTGCGGAGCTATTGGGTATGACTTCAGGTCGAAGCTAGTAGTGACTGAGGGAACTGCTCTCTCTCCCCCTCTCCCCTTTTTGAACATTTTCTGCTGGTTCTCCTGCGTAAACGTTCCGAAACTGTTCTCAGTTACAAGGGACAGAGATGAAAATCGGCTGTTAAATTTGCGACCTGCAATATTTAATTTGCTACTTTCACTACTGAAATATTCGGTGTATTCGTTAACGCAGGTCTCCTGCAAAGATTCAGTTCCCTACTTAGTTACCGATTGCGAATAACTTAGCTACCTTTGGATCAGTCTGTGACGGGTCCAGGGAGTATTCTTTCAGTTCTAGCTGAGCTGAAGAATCCGGTCACGGCCTGGCCGGCAGGGAATGTAGGGTTGCGGGTTTGAATAAACACTTTGCTTCTTGGAGTAACTCTTATTTTGGAGTCTGAAGGTACGGGTTGCTGTTTGCCCTGCTGTGTGATGGTTAGACGTAGTTTGGATAAGCTCAGGAAGAGCACATTTCGAACAGGGTTTTGTTAATCATTTACAGCAAGCTTAATGGTCACACTACAATTATTTTCGTGGTTCACATCGTCAAGGTCTTGAAACTTTCGTGATTTGGACGCAAGTGTCATGTGGAGATCCAGTCTTGCAATTTTGTTAGGATAGTATGTTTCGAGCCTTAGTACAGAATCTTTTTGCTATTAATTCATCTGAATAATAGAAATGTTAATATTATGACATTCCCATCAGTGACCTTTTTTATTACTTTACCAGTTGCTATTTAATATTTTGTATGTGTTGGAACACTGTGTGCCACATATTTTCAGAGCATTAATATTACACTTTCTGTTACGATATATTATATGTATTTACATTCAAATCAATTCTTCCTTGCCAATCGCATTCGTATTTAGACGAGTTTATGGTGACTTGCTCTGTGAGTACGACCATTCGGTAACTAATAGAATCTTTGTAGACCTTACTGCCATCAACTGTAAAATTAGCATCAGTTGTTGTTAATATCATACTCCATGTTCTTTGCATGATATCTCAGCAGAAAAGGATGTGTCGGTGTTGGTGCAGCAGACAAAGCCGTAGTTCTTCATTCTTCATCAAGTATGTTTACCTTATATCTTGTTATTCAGAACTACTCGTATTATAACAGAGTGCATCCAAATGCCCACAACACAGTACACGACTATAAGCCATATTGATTTCTACATTTTTCATGCATGATGAGGTGCTTGTTGCAGTTATTACCCTGGTTCACAAAACTTCAATTTCCTTTCTTTATGCCTATTATAAATCGTTGCGCAAAAAAGTACGTGCTCACTGCTTACGTAATTTTCTAAAACTCTTTGCAGTCAGATGACCTTACAAGTTTGATTCATGGCTGCAAAAATTATAATATAAGAGGCTATAACTTTTATTCCTGGGATTATCGGGACTTACTTTCACCAGTAATCCACTTTCAGAATCCAGTAGCGACCGTAAAAGTTAATGTAATTTTTGTAGAATTTACGTCTCACTTCGCGTTTATTGTTCCAATTTTTCGCTTTTATGTATTCTGTTTGCTTATCCATCTCTTTAGTGATATTTGTTAGTAGTTGATTTAGCGTGTGGTTTTTTGATTCCTCATGGGTTTTTGAGATCCAGTGAGACTCCTAATGAGATCGCTATCTCATTTCTTTTGAAAATTTCGTAGAAATTGTGAAAAACATGAAACATCTCTGTGGAGTCGTTTCATAAGACGCTTGTCTCACTGGATTCTGTGCATCCTGTTCTATTTATTTACACTTTTTTATTCAGGCACCAGGCATGTGTATGCATAGGATGTGCATCAAATTCGGTCATAAAATAAATATGCTATGTAAAAGATAAATTCTGCGCCTTTTATCTTTCTCATTGATGCCACTTTTCAAATTACTATTCTATGCCCTAATTTTTTAAAAAGTTAATCTGCTTGCTTGTGATGAACAAAAATGGGAGGAACATCAAAAGTGAACGGGTGCACTGTCTCAAAATTAAGGAATTCACATTTAATTAAATAAGCTCATTGATGTACGACATAAAATGGTGTTTATCTTGTTAGTTTCTTTGAAAATTTTGCATTCTTATTATTAAATCCTTAATTTAATTAAACTGATAATGTCCAGTTCCGTCTTTTCTTAATTGTTAGGAAGGGGTTGGGTTGGTGGCGACCCTGTAATTTTTAAATTTGTAATTCTCCTTGTGTTGTGGCTTAACCAGAAACTGCGCACAAAGTTTACATCCCCATTATTCCTGGTACGTAAGGTACGTCGAGCCTTGACAAGGATTCGTTTACAGTTCTACATACATAATTTACCATCGTTTTCCGCCGGAATGTGAGCATACTGTCTTCCTGTACTGCGCACCCACTTCTGTAAGCAGCTCGGCAGTACCATGTTGGTATTTCAATCGTGTTATACAGAAAGTAATAATGTTGCGACTGATGCTTTGTTGCGATATGTTTTGAATATTGTCAAGGATCTGACAAAATTATTTACGGAAGTGTACTGATTTTATTAATGAATGGAAAGTTTTGTTGCACGCAGTGCTTAAGAACAGTGCTTATGAAATATCCAGATATTTGTGACCGAATAATTGAGGAACTTCAGTAATATTACTCAACACAATTACGCTGCTTGTCTATAAACGTGTTCACTGACAATGTAAGCCCAGTATTTATAAACTTTATTGAAGTATAATAAATAATGCAGAAATAGTTCTGGCTGCACACTTGTCATTATATAATGTTGACAATGATTCAGCTAATTCACCTTCAAATACGAGGTGCGGCTAGAAAAAAACCGGACTGATGCTGGAAAAAACATTTATTTACAATTATTTACAATTTCATGTTATCTCCTTCAATGTACTCTCCTCCTCGGTCTCTACACCGCTCCATACGAATTTTCCACTGTTCATAGCAATGCTGCAGCACATTTTCGGTAAGTCCATACATTACTTCCGTCGCTTTTTCTTTTACTGCTTCAACAATCTCAAATCTAGTTCCTTTCAAAGCTGTCTTGACTTTAGGGAAAAGAAAAAAGTCACAGGGGGCCAAATCAGGTGAGTACGGTGGATGATCTAAGTTGGGAATGTTGTGTTTTGCCAAAAACGTCTTCACTGACAACGCACTGTGAGCTGGGGCATTGTCTTGGTGAAGGATCCACGACTTTTTTCTCCACAAATCGTTCCGTTTTCTCCGTACTCGCTCACGTAGGGTAGCCAGGACGCTAATGTAGTAATGCTGATTCACTGTTTGTCCCTCTGGTACCCAATCAATGTGCACAATCCCTTTGATGTAAAAAAAAAAAACAATCATCATTGCCTTGAATTTCGATTTTGACATTCGTGCTTTTTTTTGTCGTGGAGAACCAGGAGTTTTCCAATACATCGATTGGCGTTTAGTTTCGGGATCGTAAGTAAAAAACCACGATTCATCGCAAGTAATAACATTTTGTAAGAAGGTGGGATCACTTTCAATGTTTTCCAGGATGTCAGAACAAATCATTCTTCGGCGTTCCTTCTGTTCAATTGTGAGTCACTTTGGAACCATTTTTGAACACACTTTGTTCATGTTGAAACTTTCATGAAGAATCTGCCTAACACTTTCCTTGTCAACTCCTGTTAACTCAGACACTGCTCTGGTTGTTAAACGGCGATCTTGTCGAACAAGTTTACCGATTTTTTCAATGTTTGCATCAGTTTTTGCTGACAATGGTCTGCCAGTGCGAGTGTCATCACTGGTGTCTTCGCGGCCATCTTTAAATCGTTTAAACCACTCAAACACTTGTGTTCGCGATAAACAATCATCGCCGTACACTTGTTGTAACATTACAAACGTTTCACTTGCAGATTTTCCTAGTTTGAAACAAAATTTGATGTTAACGCGCTGTTCTTTCTGTACACTCAACATTTTCCGACGCACAGACAAAACGTCAACTACTTAAAACAGACGCCACGGGCAGACTGAGTGCAGGAGGCAGATGAAACTCGAGCAGTAGGCGGAGCGAGAGTCACGTGACAGGCCACGCGACTTTCAGCCTTATTGCATTCGTTTTATTGTATCACCAGTACTAGTCCGGTTTTTTTCTAGCCACACCTCGTATCAAGTGTAAGATTTTTCATATTCTCTCGCTCTCTAAGCGCAGACTGTTACTCCCACAGAAAAAAAAATGAACAGCACCTGTTTGTGGAAGATTTAATATAGTTAAATTCTGTACAGGGATTTGTTTTCACCAGACGCCGTAGTTTTCGAATTATTCAAGGAAACATAAAAAAATGAGCTTCAAACACTTTGTTCTTGAATAACTCAAAGGCCATTGCCTCCAGCGGAAACGTATCCCAGTGCTACATTTAACCACATTATGATGATGATGATGATGATGTTTGGTTTGTGGGGCGCTAAACTGGGCGGTTATCAGCGCCAGTACAAATTCCCAACCTTTTCTCAGCCACTTTCATGAATGATGATGGAATGATGAGGACAACACAAACACCCAAATTTGCATGATAGACGATTGCACAACACAAGGCTGCAGGCTTAGGTGGACCATACCTATTTTAAGATGTTGTTGTTGTTGTGGTCCTGAGACTGGTTTGATGCAGCTCTCCATGCTACTCTATCCTGCGCAAGCTTCTTCATCTCCCAGTACGTACTGCAGCCTACATCCCTCTGAATCTGCTTAGTGTATTCATCTTTTGGTCTCCCTCTACGATTTTTACCCTCCACGCTGCCCTCCAATACTAAATTGGTGATCCCTTGATGCTTCAGAACGTGTCCTGCCAACCGATCCCTTCTTCTAGTCAAGTTGTGCCACAAACTCCTCTTCTCCCCAGTCCTACTCATTACCTCCTCATTAGTTATGTGATCTACCCATCTAATCTTCAGCATTCTTCTGTAGCACCACATTTCGAAAGCTTCTATTCTCTTCTTGTCTAAACTATTTATCGTCCATGTTTCATTTCCATACATGGCTACACTCCATACATATACTTTCAGAAACGACTTCCTGACACTTAAATCTATACTCGATGTTAACAAATTTCTCTTCTTCAAAAACGCTTTCCTTGCCATTGCCAGTCTACATTTTATATCCTCTCTACTTCGACCATCATCAGTTATTTTGCTCCCCAAATAGCAAAACTCCTTTACTACTTTAAGTGTCTCATTTCCTAATCTAACTTCCTCAGCATGACCCGACTTAATTCGACTACATTCTATTATCCTCGTTTTTCAAGACGCTACTTTAAGATAGAACGTAAAAATGCCGTTTTTACTTCATTTATCTCAACATAATAGCGTAATAGCAGTACACACTGATATCAGCATAGATATTTAATACTATAGTGACGGTTTATAGCCGGTAAACTTTATCAAAATAAAATGAGAAACTAAATATGACAATGTATTGAATTCATAGATTGGAGCCTTCCATGATTAACATGTGAAATGTTAACACATGCAATAATTAAAGGCGTAGATTCTTAAGAAAAAATAAAATGTTTATCTATGAATGCCTCAGTGTAAAACAAATTACTCCTGGGCACGGCTTGTGAAATTGTATCTCAACTGAACCTGAACGTCAGATTTATACACTCCTGGAAATGGAAAAAAGAACACATTGACACCGGTGTGTCAGACCCACCATACTTGCTCCGGACACTGCGAGAGGGCTGTACAAGCAATGATCACACGCACGGCACAGCGGACACACCAGGAACCGCGGTGTTGGCCGTCGAATGGCGCTAGCTGCGCAGCATTTGTGCACCGCCGCCGTCAGTGTCAGCCAGTTTGCCGTGGCATACGGAGCTCCATCGCAGTCTTTAACACTGGTAGCATGACGCGACAGCGTGGACGTGAACCGTATGTGCAGTTGACGGACTTTGAGCGAGGGCGTATAGTGGGCATGCGGGAGGCCGGGTGGACGTACCGCCGAATTGCTCAACACGTGGGGCGTGAGGTCTCCACAGTACATCGATGTTGTCGCCAGTGGTCGGCGGAAGGTGCACGTGCCCGTCGACCTGGGACCGGACCGCAGCGACGCACGGATGCACGCCAAGACCGTAGGATCCTACGCAGTGCCGTAGGGGACCGCACCGCCACTTCCCAGCAAATTAGGGACACTGTTGCTCCTGGGGTATCGGCGAGGACCATTTGCAACCGTCTCCATGAAGCTGGGCTACGGTCCCGCACACCGTTAGGCCGTCTTCCGCTCACGCCCCATCATCGTGCAGCCCGCCTCCAGTGGCGTCGCGACAGGCGTGAATGGAGGGACGAATGGAGACGTGTCGTCTTCAGCGATGAGAGTCGCTTCTGCCTTGGTGCCAATGATGGTCGTATGCGTGTTTGGCGCCGTGCAGGTGAGCGCCACAATCAGGACTGCATACGACCGAGGCACACAGGGCCAACACCCGGCATCATGGTGTGGGGAGCGATCTCCTACACTGGCCGTACACCACTGGTGATCGTCGAGGGGACACTGAATAGTGCACGGTACATCCAAACCGCCATCGAACCCATCGTTCTACCATTCCTAGACCGGCAAGGGAACTTGCTGTTCCAACAGGACAATGCACGTCCGCATGTATCCCGTGCCACCCAACGTGCTCTAGAAGGTGTAAGTCAACTACCCTGGCCAGCAAGATCTCCGGATCTGTCCCCCATTGAGCATGTTTGGGACTGGATGAAGCGTCGTCTCACGCGGTCTGCACGTCCAGCACGAACGCTGGTCCAACTGAGACGCCAGGTGGAAATGGCATGGCAAGCCGTTCCACAGGACTACATCCAGCATCTCTACGATCGTCCTAATGGGAGAATAGCAGCCTGCATTGCTGCGAAAGGTGGATATACACTGTACTAGTGCCGACATTGTGCATGCTCTGTTGCCTGTGTCTATGTGCCTGTGGTTCTGTCAGTGTGATCATGTGATGTATCTGACCCCAGGAATGTGTCAATAAAGTTTCCCCTTCCTGGGACAATGAATTCACGGTGTTCTTATTTCAATTTCCAGGAGTGTATATAGCAGTTCTATAAAAAATTAACCATCACAAGGATACAACCAATCTTGTCTAGTGAACTTCAAGCATGACACACTTTTACAGCATTTAAGTAACTTATTTGAGAGGAAAATATAAAAAAAGGAAATCCTTCAAGTACCAATTTTACTTTGTCTACATCATGTTGGGCTCCTCTACCTCTTCTCACTTAAAGTAGCATGGTTTACAACTAAAAAAACTTTCTGAAGAAAGCAGTGTCTCATTAACATTGTGTTCTTGCACTACAATACACTTGAGAGAGCGTAGGCGCCACTGACTGCGTCCAATGGCGGAAGCACCTGAGGCAGTCTCAGACTCAACACAGACAAATAAGTTGCGCTCTGCAACATCTTGAAAAACCGATACGTTTATAAATGGTTCAAATGGCTCTGAGCACTATGGGACTTAACTTCTGGGGTCATCAGTCCCCTAGAACTTAGATCTACTTAAACCTAACTAACCTAAGGACACCACACACATCCATGACCGAGGCAGGATTCGAACCTGCGACCGTAGTGATCGCGCGGTTCCAGACAGTAGAACCGCTCGGTCACCCCGGCCGGCGGTACATTTATAGCCAAGCGTTGTAATTCTTCTAAAGCTGTGAGCCTTTCACGCAGCAGCAATCTAAGGTAGCAAACACTGAATTAACTGATCAGACGAATCAACCAGTTTCGGTAAAAACCAAGCAGCTCGTTCTGTGGCTCATTCAGACCATCTTTCAGACAAGGTGGTGAAAACTGATTATGACTAGGCTGATTTTACCTTTCCTCTTTACATAAGACAGTGTAAACTGACAGCATATTAGTATTTAATTACACAACTCATAAAAGCACTGAGCGACTAAGAGGCTTAACTAACTTAGGAAAGCCGGCCGGAGTGGCCGAGCGGTTAAAGGCGCTACATTCTGGACCCGCACGACCGCTACGGTCGCAGGTTCGAATCCTGCCTCGGGCATGGATGTGTGTGATGTCCTTAGGTTAGTTAGGTATAAGTAGTTCTAAGTTCTAGGGGACTGATGACCACAGCAGTTGAGTCCCATAGTGCTCAGAGCCATTTGAACCATTTTTTTAACTTAGGAAGAACCGAATATCAGTAATGCACAGAAAACAGATTTTGAAATTTACAGTGTTTATAATGCCACCTCTCAGACTGGATGTAGTTTAAGAATCACTAACGTGGGGCCTGCTCACTCGTCTCTAGGGTGCCTCAAGGATGATGCTTTCTCACATAGCTATACAACAATTCAAGTAAATCACATTAATAGCTTTTATTACAAATAAGCAGACTGACAATACTTATTACTTTGTATTTCAGAAACGTGTCGCAACCAGTGGTTGCCATGCCAACAATTCAGTGTCTTTCACTCTGTGCACTGTCCATGTAAGCAATGGATATGGATCACTAATAACTGCTATAGTAGTGCTGTCCTAGTACTGTGCAGCCGAGGCTGGCAGGAGCTGTGCTTATATTCTCTTCTTGTAGAGACCGCTCCTGTCGTGGTGCGGCCCTAATCAGGGAGATATTGGCGTTCTTGCGTTCTTCATCTTCGTGCCATCACTTGTGGTTACGCCGGAACAACTAACGTAACCACAAGAGCTTAGCGTTTTTCACTGGCTTCACGTTAAAACGTTTAAAATTGTACGTGCCAGGCACAACAATACAAAACTAATTTTAAATGCATCACAAACTGATTTAAACATGCATAGCAGTATACAAGGGGCAGAACTCGGGCACTGCTGAGCCAGAATGTAAAGTACTTGAATCACAACATGGCACGGTTTCTAGCAGAAAAATAACTGCCAACAGTTTGTTACTGCGGAGCATAGAAAACACAAGAAATAATAGATAACATTTATTAATAGTGTTGAGACACACTTTTACATTGGTAACAATTTGATGTGTACTACTTGATGTCCTATACCTAATACAAGGAAATTCGTAATAACTTTGCTGTTACTTGGCAGTCTATAATTTTAGTGATGAAGACTGAAAGTGTTATGCAGACACTCATAGTTAACTGTCCCTGTTGCTCTATGAACAGCGACTGTCATTTTCGAGCGGTAGTTTTCTGGATAGAACTGCCAGTACTCGCGGAATATCGTAACTGCAGGAACTGCAGAACGCTGGCACTACAGGAAAGGTAGCAACTGAGTGAAAGCCGGCAGGAAGTCGCAATTTTGCCTGCTGGTGGTTGGACCTTCGTCTACGTCGGTACTAGGCAGACGCAAACAGGTCCACGGTTGATAGCGCTCTCTCTGGCTGCTGGCAACACTATCAGCAGATGAATTTGATGCGCCAGTTGACATGGGGCGGAAGCAAAAAGCAGTCCACGTCACCAATCGTCATCTCCAGCTGCCTACTTGGATCTAAGTCCACATTCAAGTGGAGCCAGAAAGATACGCTTCTCAGTGACGCTTCCACTCGCAAAGTATTGGTTTGAATGGGCGCCATCAGAAGCGCAGTGCCACCACGTCTCTGCTTCGCTCAGTGGCAGACTACCGCCACAGTTGGGACAAAAGGGCCACTGGGCCAAGGCTGGCAGAACAATGCTTCCAATAGTGGCTTTCACACGACGCCACTCTCTCGCGCTGCTGACCGACCAAGCAGCGTGTAGAGCAACAAGTTAACCGTCGGCTCGTGACGTATTGCGATCGCTGCTCGCTGTTATTTGCTAGTACCGTAGTGTAGGCCATACTGATAGCTAGATATGCAAGTCAGTACAGAAGATCTCATCTGCGAAGCTGAAAATACCCATCTACATGCAATACTGAGCCTGAAGAATATTCAGATAAACTACAGAAAATGTAAGTTTTCACCAGACGTTGAAAGCAAATGTTCTTCGGAGAAAACGACGAATAGTAGGCGTCATTCACATTTCTTCCCGTTTGCGTTTGGTCTGTTGACATGTCGTGTAAAGTACGGGAAATGTCTTCTAATCTGTATCTCTCTCTATCGTGAACAAAATTGCGAAAGACAAAGCGAGATTTTATAATACTGTCGTAAAATTAGGCAGATACATTCAAAGGAAAACCAAAAAATCCGCTGTCAGTAGCAATAATGCAAAAAGTACGTTCAACATATCCTCTAGCCCTACAGGGGATCTATTTGAAAAGAAATTTTCTCCACGTAACGCAGTAACAAAAATGACATCCCGAAACCTTAATCACCAACTATTAGAGGAGGAAACAGCCTTCTTTTGACTGCTTGCTTTGAGGAAAATTAATTTCATTGTTAGTTAACTTCTCACGAAGGAACGAGTTATTGATCACGGATGAACCTGGTGATCTATTTGCCCCAACGTCAAAGAACATGAGTCTGCCGCGACAACAACGCATGGCCATCAACAATATGGAGAAGAGGTTTTGTTGTTCGAACAAAGCGACTCGCAGTCAGCTGGTATATGTTTACCATTTGAAGCCGTCACGCTGACACAGCATGCAGAGGAATCAAACAATATTCTCTGAAATTGAAAGCAAGGGAATTCCACTGTTAAATGCAGAGCAGAGACAGTACGGGTGAGAAGAGTACGTTGAAGTCCTCTATGAGGGGTTGGACTTGGGATATTGTCGTAGGACAGGAAATAGGAGCCGACAGGAAAGATATAGGGGATCCACTTTTACAATCAGGATTTTAAACAGCTTTGGCGGAATTCAGATCAGAGAAAGAGATAGATACCACTCCATCGGAATTTCTAAGACCATGTGGCAAGTGGCAACAAAACGACTATTGAGTTCGGTGTGTACAACGTATGTGAATGGTCATATAGCCGGCCGGTGTGGCCGTGCGGTTCTAGGCGCTACAGTCTGGAACCGCGTGACCGCTACGGTCGCAGTTTCGAATCCTGCCTCGGGCATGGATGTGTGTGATGTACTTAGGTTAGTTAGGTTTAAGTAGTTCTAAGTTCTAGGGGACTGATGACCACAGATGTTAAGTCCCATAGTGCTCAGAGCCATTTTTGAACTGTTCATATACCATCAGACTTCCGATAACACACTAACCATACAACTAGGAAGATAGCAAGAGCCGACAAGTGCGAGAATTATCGGACAATAAGCTTAACAGCTCATGTATCCAAGTTGCTGACAAGAATAGTACATATATAGAAGAATAGAAAACAAAATTCATAATGTCTGACTTTAGGAAAGTTAAAGGCATCAGAGAGACAATTCTGACAATACAGTAGATAATGGAAGCAAGACCTAAGGAAAGTCGAGATAAGTGTATAGGATTTGTCGACCTGGAAAAAGCGTTCGACACTGTAAAACGGAACCTGAGGTAAGTTGGGATATCGTTTAGAGAGGGATGGGCAATGTACAGTGTGTACGACAGCCAAGAGGGAATAATAAGTAATCATCTTGTGGTGTTGCAGTTTTCTTGTTATGTTCGTGCTTGATATGTTTTGAAAAATCAGAGAAAGTGCAGTGTCAAGCGTCCATAGGTCACGAAATGTGATTTACACGTGAGAAAGCACCACAGTACCAAAATCAAGAGAAGTTGCAGATTGTGTAGCAGAATAGCTACCGAAATATATGGCCAATAGTATCATGTAAGTTAGAAAATAAAAGATAACTCACTGAAGATAGCACAAAATGTGCTGAAACATGTCTGGGCGAAACAAAACAGAAAAAGATGTCTTGCATAAGGCGGGAATAATAAGACTGGAAGACCAATAACTATGTGCTAGGACTGAAAAGTGTTCCCCTCATGCTAAATGCACACATCAAAGGAAAAATGACAGGAATAAAAGAACATTTCAAGAGTGAAATTAATATTCAGGATGCAAGAATATCGATGATAAGATTCACTGATGAAATTGCTATCTCCAAGGAAAGTGAAGTAGAATTACAGGATCTGTACAATGGAATGAACAGTGTAATAAGTGTAGTATATGGATTGGGAGTAAATTGAAGAAAGACGAAAGTAATGAGAAATAGCAGAAATTTAAATAGCGAGAAATTTAAGGTCGCAGTTGAGTATCACTAAGTTAAGAAATTCGCAGCAAAATAGCCCTTGACAGACGGAGCGAGGAGGACATAAAAACCACAGTAGCACTGGCAAAAAGGGAGTTTTTTGGCCAAGAGAAGTCTACTGGTACCGAACACACGCTTTAGTTTTGACGGAAATTTCTGAGAGTGTTCGTTTCGAGCACGGTATTGACTGTGGGAAATGGGAAACAGAAGAGAATCGAAACATTTGAGATGTGGTGCCACAGAAGAATGATTAAAAGTAGATGGACAAATAATGTAATGAATGAGGAGGTTCTCCACAGGATCGGCAGGAAAAGGATGTATGGAAAACGATCAAAAGAAGAAGGGAAAGATGATAGGACATGCATTAACAAACCAGGGAATAACTTCCATGGCACGAGGGGGCTAAAACTATAGAGAGAGACAGAAATTGGAATGCATCCAGGATATAATTGAGGGTGTAGATTGCAAGTGCTACTCTGAGATGAAAAGACTGGCATAGGAGAGAAATTAGTGGCGGTCCTCATACAGTCAGTAAAAAGACCCATAGCTCAAAAGAGCCACAGTTGGGTAAATTGGCTGCCTTTTTAGTAAAATTTTCAGTATTCTTACTTCGAGAGACAGTGGTACCAAGGATTTAGTTTTAAATGACCTCTGTTTGACTTTATTACTCAGTAAGAGAAGTAAAAGAGACGTGTGCTGTTCATCACACTCGCGGATGGAATCGAAACACAACGGCACGGCAGCAGTGGCAGATCAAAGCGGCGCTACACGAAGACAAAAGAGGAGCTTTTATACCCAGTAGCATTGCACCGTGAGAAGGCTCAGTGCGCTGCAGGGAATGTCTTCTCTGTGACGACGTGTGAAGGGGCTCTTTGTCAGCGCCTGGAGTGCGGCTGTGCCTGTGGGGGAACGGCCTTTCGTGATATTGCTGTGATTGCTGTGTACCTCTTGAACTATGTCTGCAGCATTCCTCCCAGAAGGAGGAAGGGGTAAGCTGATCAAGCTGCTTCCATACTCGCCGGCATGCGTATTTGGTGGATGAACAAATGTTGCTCCCGGTGGCATTAGCATTCGCAGTGAGGAGTAGCCAGTCAAGCGTTTGCTATTTCGATAACCAGTTGGGGTCGTCTGAGAAGGGAGGCGCGACCTCCACTTACATCGTTCCATTGTTGCCTGGCTGCAGCTGATTCTCGCTCCCATGGTATGGGGGGCAGGGGGGGGGGAAGGGGTGGAGCCAGATAGGGTATCCAGTTGAATCAGAAGGTCTCTCTGTAGACTGCACATTTGATTCTGTAACATAAAACTGCTTAGAAGTTCTGTCTATATGCTTGTGAGAACAGTGCGGCCTAATCTGAGTTTTTTAGACCGCTGTGAAGCCATGGAAGCATTTAACTTTAAATATGACTTTATCGAGCTGCTCTATGACTGTGCATGGTACCCGAGTTTGTTTTCCATACATTGAAACAGTTTAATAAAGATTATTTTAACCGCTGTCAAAGTTCGTCTTGAGAATGCATTAGTTGCTTTAAAACTGAAATTAACGTGTGCTATGGTCTTCCATGTAGTTTCTAAGTTCGATGTTATGCATCACGTGAAGTGTCTCTGCACTGTGCAAGGAAGATCATGCTGTACCCTAGAACAACCTTTGTCATGTGCGACTGTAAAGTTCAGCCAAACGTTTCGGCGGATCCATTTGCCTCAGGATTAAACGGTGCCGTTTTGAAGTGCGAAATGCCCTTGGTTTCACAAAATAGTTTAAATCTCTGAGAAGAGCATTGTGTGCTGTCGTCAGAGACATTTGATTTCCACAGTCCTTCATTAGAGAATACCTTTCACAAAACTTTAATAACTGTGGAAGATATCGATACAATCTGTATCAAAAATTGAAATTTACAGAAAGCATAAACGACAAAGAGCCCATGGCTTCCGAGAAACGGTCCTGCGAGATCAGTATGCACATGTAACCAGTTCACGGAAAATTTTATCGAGACGAATCTGACTGGCATTTTTGACGATAGTGGCATTTAGCCAGCATCTTTTCATTTGTCAATATTTTTCCAGTAGAAATGCTCTCTTGGATTTCGTTTGTTACCAGTTGTGTCCCAAATAAATTTGTGTAGTGTCTGTAATACCTTAGGTTCAAACAACACAGAAATAATAACCATTCGTGTCCTGCCTTATTCTGAATGCACCACAAAGACACCTTTTTACACTGAAAGCACATGTTTCATAAGACAGTAACAGTTAATCTTTGGCTGATTAATTAACTTTTTATCCTTTGGTTACTCCGTTTGAAAATAGTGTGCTCTTAGAAAAAAAAACAATCATTAGGTATAAACGTGGCAGTTACATTTAAGTTCACTGTGAATTATTGCATTGTTGTGACTACCAATATCTATTTAAAAAAAAAAAAGTCAGCTGATGAGCCAGACTTTTTGCCTTGGACTATTGGCAGAAGTAAAACCATATCTGTGTGTATTGTTGTCGACTTGAATGTAATTTCATTGTTGTAATTGGACAGAAATAGCGTCCAGAAGTGCAAACGCTGATCTCTCATTGTAGGAACAGCATCGTGCGGTCAAAATATAACCACTGAATGGTTTTTGGTCTGTGAAGAGGATAAATTAACGTTACTAGGTCTAGATGTAATCATGAAATTTCTCGACAAAAAATATAATTGCGGGAGCCTCCTTCTGGATCTGACTATAATTTACACGTATTTATACGACTGTTGGACTCTTTGAAGCGGCATAACTAATAGGACCAAATTATTATGTTGATGAGACAGAACAGAGTCTATGCCACAATCTGAAATATTCGCAGCAGTTGTGAGCATTCTGTTCGGATCATATGCCGCACAAGACATTTGGCATCAGGCAAACATGTTCTGATTTACTAAACACATGTTGGTATTCACCTTTCCATTTCCATTTGGTGCCTTTACATAACAACTTGTGCAATGGTTTACCGTTGGAAGCTGCATAACGAAGAAAGTTCCTATAACAATTTATCTGTCCAAATGCTGCATGCAGTTGCTTGAGGTCCTTTGGAGTCAGAAGGTTTCAATGGTCTCAATACGTTTCGGCTTGCTGCCATGTGCCGACACTATGTGTCCTAAGTACTGCACTTCAAAATTTGTTGCATTTCACAGTTGCCACTTATAGAATTTTGGAAACAGATTTCATTTTTTGTAAAAGTTCCACTGCAGTTGTTTCTGAGACAATTATCTCGTGAAGATGTCAAGGTAGTTCACAGAGTCTGGAGCTTTCCAAATTAATTGTCTAAATACCACTGCAATAAACTCCGTTTGCTGGCTGTTCTGAAGGGCAAACGTTTTTAATGGTAGATGCCAAATAGTGTATTAATCGCCATAAATGTCTGTGCGTCTTTGTGCAAAAGGATTTGCAAATATGCTACTCTACCACTCAGTTACGAAAGTACACACCACCAACTAATTTGGACATCACTTCTTCTGGCTTGGCAAGTCAATAACACGTTGAATATTAACCATTGCTTTGAGATTTCAGCAAATGCGTTATGATTCGTTCGGTTTCTGTGCAATTCCGGTCGGCGCTGGTCACTGAGTACTGATTATAGCTTAGATAATGTGTTCAAGAAGGTCGAGTTCCTGCTTTACTTTTGAGCTACGTGCCGAATTCGGTAGCTCGCACCCTGCGAATTGAGCACGTTCTTTGCCACTTAGAGGTATTTGGTTTTCTCCCTCTGGTGGAAGAGAGGACGTGGGTTGGGCGGAAAGGCAGAGTGGCGGTCATAGCAGTCAGGACAGTACATTCATAGTGGATGGCGTGTTCGACCGAACGTTGGACTTCCCGGAGAGCAATTGTACAGCATTGCCAGCTGACCGTTTTTCTGGTGTGAGCACTGGCGGTCGGCGTTCTCCGTGAAGGGCGGTGCGGCTGTTGACGTACTTTACTACCGAGCGAGGTGGCGCAGTGGTTAGCACACTGGACTCGCATTCGGGAGGACGACGGTTCAATCCCGTCTCCGGCCATCCTGATTTAGGTTTTCCGTGATTTCCCTAAATCGTTTCAGGCAAATGCCGGGATGGTTCCTTTGAAAGGGCACGGCCGATTTCCTTCCCAATCCTTCCCTAACCCGAGCTTGCGCTCCGTCTCTAATGACCTCGTTGTCGACGGGACGTTAAACACCAACCACCACCACCACGTACTTTACTGGATCAGCCTAGTCCACCCCTGGCCGCACTTCTTCGCGCAGTACCCGGCTTCCTCCCAGAGAATCTGCCACGATTCGGCAGTAAAAGTTCTTAAAAAAATTGTGCGCTGAAGTTTAAGTAAAGTGCAGACTGTAGTTTTCGTGATTTAATTTTAAGATCTAGAGTCCTGTGCAAAAATTCTAACTTAGATTTCGTCAAATGTGTGTGTGTTCAAATATGTGTGAATTCCTAAGGGGCCAGGCTGCTGAGGTCATCGGTCCCTTAACTTATGCTAAGAACAACACACCCACCGATGCCTTTGGGAGGACTCGAACCTCCGGGGGGGAGGGGCAGCGCAATTCGTGACATGGCGCCTCAAACCGCGTGGCCACTCCACGTGGCATATTTCTTCACTATGTCGGCCTTAAGGAAAGAGATCTCCTGTATTTAGTGGCTTACGGCTAGTAAGCTTTTTTTTCCCCGCTTAGATGCCATAACAATCTTCAGAAGAAGCAAGTGGAATATTTATGTAATGCTTAAATTGTGCTTACTTCTGTTAAATTGTATGTAAAAGTGGGTTAAAAGCATTTCCATGAGATCAACTGAACTTCTTGAGAACCTCAGATTTGACCACTCATCTACTGAAAGCCTATTTGTATACCTTGGGTTCTGGATACTAATTTGCTTCAGCATTTATTAAGGTTATGATGATATTTGTTCTGCACTTAAGATACTAATGATTTCTATTACTTGGCTAGGAACAATTCTGGCTTTCAGTGTGTATCTCACTCGATCCTGTTATCTTTAAGTAGCATCGCGAGACGAGTAACATTCAGTGGCGCTTTAATCTTAACGTAATATTAGTTATTGGATTTATTTTAGAGCTGAGGCAAAGGCTTTTGTTTTATTGAAGCTGTTCGCTGCTTAATAGAGCTTTTCTGTACATGTCGTAGTCCACTACAGATCCTCTCTCGGCTTGCTGCCGTTGGAGGACTCAGTCCAAGTCTGGGGTCCGTTGCGTATTATGCGGTTTTGTGTCCCGACCTCGAGCGGGGCCACTCTGTTACTTTTATTTTACAGTTGGCTTCCAATGTAAATTATTAATATTCGACTTTTTGATGAATTGTAAATTAGAAAAAAACACTTTATAGGATATCTAAACGTTTCGTTTCTGATATTTCAAGTTTAATGCCTTTCTTAAGGGTGAAAGCTCGGGTTTTATCTTTAATGCGCTTTTTTATTTGGGCCTTGTACCTCTTTGCTTTGAGGAGAAGAAATTAATGTTAACCAATAAGTTGCTTTAAAAAGTACTTCGTAACAAATGATGTTTGATTGAGTTGTGTCCTAAGATACAAGTGCTTTTTGCTTGTACCACTTCACCTTTAAACGCCACAGGAATGTTACGTGCTTTCGAAAATTTCGCCATGCCATTCCATTTCAGCCTAATGTGTGCATTATAAAGCTGAATACTGATTATTGCTTCAGAATAATATGCAACAGATATTTCAATTTTCCTTCCAGAACATCAGTTTGAACTTGGTTCTATTTTTCATGAATGGTGAAGCCCAGAGTATTGAAAAGATGCGGTGTTAGTAAATTAGTTCAAATGGTTCAAATGGCTCTGAGCACTATGGGACTCAACATCTTAGGTCATAAGTCCCCTAGAACTTAGAACTACTTAAACCTAACTAACCTAAGGACATCACACACAGCCATGCCCGAGGCAGGATTCGAACCTGCGACCGTAGCAGCCTCGCGGTTCCGGACTGCAGGGCCAGAACCGCACGGCCACCGCGGCCGGCAGTAAATTAGTTCCTTTATTTGAATATTCAACTACGATTATAGCCTGTTTTAGGAATTGTCTATACGCAACACCTCTTGAAAACTGGAATCTCCTGTTTGCTGTTACATAACAGTGAACTCTGAAATTAACTTTGTTAAGCACGCCTGCAGGTTAATGATCGGAGCTAACGAACCTGTGCCATAGTTAAAGTTGATTGCCACGTTGTTAACTAGAAAAGTTACATATAATAACTTGTTATTAACCGAAAATGTGGCATTCAAGGGAACGTTTCGTCAGTGAAGGTTTTCGAATTTGTTCACGTTCGTTACGAAACTCACTTGAGTTGTTATTATCAACCACCGTAGTACGTTTCAGCGTATTACTGCTGTGGTGGTTGTACTTCGTTTTGCATACATCATCCCTCTGTTGTGGTTAGCACACTGGACTCGCATTCGGGAGGACTGCGGTTGAAACCCACGTCCGGCTATCCTGATTTACGTTTTCCGTGATTTACCTATATCGCTTCAGGCGAATGCAGGGATGGTTTCTTGGAAAAGAGCACGTCAGACTTCCTTCCCCATCCTCCCCTAATCCGATGGGACCGATGACCTCGAAGTTTCGTCCCCTCTCACAACCCAACCAACCAACCAGCCCTATATTGGGTCTTTTTACAGTAACTACAATGCGCTACCTAACAGAAACAATTGTCTCGTTGTTGTTTACGCCACAGAGTGAACAAGATTGTAGTCTAGCATTCCTGAACGTGTTTACTGCTGTTTCAGTCGGGTAGTGCGTGCTCGCTCTGTGTTTTCTGGGACTGGAGGTGCCGGTGACGGTGCTGTGCCGGCTGTTGACGCACAGTAAGACCGTGACCTCGCACTGTAACGCTTCAACAGTTACATGCGTTTATTCGTTTGTCCAAGTCAATGACAGTCTTGTAAAGCAGGGTTAGTTAGACTAAGTACGTCCATCTTTAATTTATTGTCAGAGTGTATGATAAGCACATAGCAAGTCAAAGAATCTGCATACAATTTCTTTCACTGGTCATTTTTCGTCCGGTCCTGTAACTGAGTAATCCTTTCCTTATAGCACTGATTTTACTTCTTGAAACATTGGAAAAATGTCTGGCAGCAGCCGAAAGTGTCTGTAAGTCACAATATTGCTTGATAATATATTTAATGGCAGAATAGGAATTCATAGGTTCACAGTTAGATGAAGCAGAAAGACAGTGGGGCCTGCGTATGTCGGTAAAAATACTTTCCGTTTCATATGACCTGACATGTTGTGTGATGGAGTTCCAGTCCAGGCACTGAATGCAGTTGTTCAAGGCATCAAGTTTCCAATCGTACGCCGGGAAGGGTGACGGAGGCGTCTTAAATTGTAGTAGCTGCTTTTGGACTCCGTCCTTGCTTTCTTCAAGTGTGGCCAAGAGCACCACTGTAAGTTCCTGGGTTGCTGACATTCTTATAATAATTGGAGCATGGTCGATAAGACAATGAGTTCCTGTTTGGCCATGTCTGAAAAATATTCTCAGGATACGTTTCAAAAGTCTCAGAAATCTTCTTGGATAGACAACGGATTAGCAATATTAGAACCAAGTATAAGCGAAATAATGCTAAGCCAGGACGCAGTGTTTCCAGTAAAATCTAAGACATACATACACTCTTAGACAATTTTGTCCAAAGTATTGGTTCTTTTTGCTTGTCGCCTTTGTTGACGAAAATTAATTCTGTGAGTATGTGCTTCCTCGTTGTCAGTGTTAGGGACTGACCAAAATATCTTTAATTTTGAGTTCGTCTCATGGTCAGCGTTGGGTAACTGGTCGAAATTTTTCCGTCGTCGGGGTTGGGATGTTGTAATACACACAGTAACAGAAAAGTTTTAATACAATCCATTATGTAGTCGAGGTAGCAGTTGCCGTTATACTGGTTATCACTGTTAGCATTCAACCGCGATTCTTATACATATATTTTAACAACGCGTTTCAAGAGACAATGCTCTCATCATCAGGTTGTAAAGTCGATGTCATGAAATTAAACGGACAAAAAAGACAAAATACCATCACAAATAGTTGGGAAGTCCATAGAGTAAAACAGAATTAAAAGTATATTGGACTGTGGGTCCTCGTCTTATATTGAAGTTGTTGACACAAGTCGATGGCCGTCCCATAGCTACCAAGTATGCTGTCGCACTGTGCCGGCTCGGGAGCTGTTGTGGACTGACGTGCTTAGGTGTGGCGTGGTTACAGCCGTGTGCTTGACGGTAACGCTATGCTATTGGGCGCCTTATTTCCTTATTGCATTGGTCTGCCATCGTTAGCCTGTCGCAACTCCGTCACTGACATGCTACAAGTTTAAAGTCGCATACCTACCCTATAATAATTCTAAAAATCCGCTAAAAAATCTCATTTCTTTAAAATTATCTGGAGCATTTAGAGTATTGCTTTGTTTCTTTTCATGGATAACTATCTCGAATTCCTCTAGTAAATCAAGTTTCCTCACTTTCTTTTCTACATGCAATATTTCTACGTTATCTTCTATGCTATTAAGGGGATGGCCTGTTTCATATATATGGTTCGCAACAGCTGATTTGTCATAATTTCCTAACCTGAACGCATCTTTATGTTCTTTATACCGGATCGCGAATGATCTTCCTCTCTGCTCTATATATTTTGCATCACAAGTTCTGCACTGAATCTTATAAACTCCCGATCTTTCAAACTTATTTCTCTTCTCGCCAATATCGTGCTTAAGGCTATACCTCACTAGGTTATTAGTCTGAAAAGCTATTTTAACATCGTATGGCTTAAAAATATTTGCTATCTTTTGTGAGACTGTTCCGTAGTATGGCATCGTGATAATTTTCACTTTCTCTCCATCAGATTTTTTCTTTTTTCGCTTATTACTTTTCCGTAATAGTTTTTTAACCATATTTATTCTATAACCGTTATTCATCGCTATTCTCTTAACGGTATTAATTTCAGTCTCCCTATCTTTTTCGCTCATAGGTATATTGACTGCCCTATGCACGAGACTGCGGAAAGCAGCTTCTTTATAAGCCTGCGGATGGCATGAATCATTCGGTATCACGGCATCAGTCGTAGTTTGTTTTCTATAAACGGAGAACGCATGTTTGTTGCCCTGCTTTTTTATATTCAGGTCCAGGAACTGTAAACAATTGCCAGTTTCATACTCCACGGTACATTCTATTTTATTATGTGTGTCGTTGAACTTTTTTACTATTTCCTCAATGTCCTCACGGGAACCATCGACAAGTAACAGAGTGTCGTCAACATAACGTTTGTAATAAACAATTTTATCCATAATGTTATCGTCAGAATTTAGAACTTTATCTTCAAGGTCGTTGATAAAAATGTTCGCCATAGTTCCTGAAATACTGGACACCATGGCTAACCTATCGTCCTCCTGAATATAAAATTTGTTATTAAACGTGGAATAATTAAAACTTGTAATGAGCTGTAGGAGTTCAATAAATTCAATTGTCTCTTGCGTTGAAATTTTACCGTATTTAAGGAAATTTCTCTTAATGATTTCTATAGTTTCGTTAACCGGAACACTGGAGAATAAGTTCTTAACATCCAACGAAACCAAACGGGAAGTGTCAGTGACTGGCGTATCTTTAATTTCACGTATCATGGTCGTACTACCACGCACCGAATAGTTATTTTTATACACGTAAGTCTTTTTCAGAATTTGGTTCAACAATTTCGTTATTTTATATGCTGAACTATTTCGACCGTTAACAATCGGACGATCCGCATGCAGATCTTTATGTATCTTCACCTGTGATCTTAATTTGGGGGCCAACAACTTCAATGTAAGACGAGGACCCACAGTCCAATATACTTTTAATTCTGTTTTACTCTATGGACTTCCCAACTATTTGTGATGGTATTTTGTCTTTTTAGTCCGTTTAATTTCAGGACATAGACTTTACAACCTGATGATGAGAGCATTGTCTCTTGAAACGCGTTGTTAAAATATATGTATAAGAATCGCGGTTGAAAGCTAACAGTGATAACCAGTAACCAACAGAAAAGTTATTTGCTTCTATGGTTCCGTAAGAAGTGGCACTAAGCAGCTAGTAATATCTGTTTATACAAATGCTTGACAGTGTGACACTAGAACAGACATGTGGTAACACAATAATAGGCAATCAATAACACCTATCAACAGTGATGAGACACAGTTTTCCTTAACTCTGTTAACCGTTTGATGTCCTATACCTAACACAATGATATTCTCAAATTCTGCTGTCTCTTGGCAATCTATACTTCAGTCATTAAGAGTGAAGGTGTTACGTAGACTCTCATAATTAAATGTCCCTTTTGCTCTGTAAATACTGACTGCTGTGTCGGAACTGTATGTCTTCTGAATGGAACTGCCGGAACTCGCAGAGGTGTGTAAATATAGGAACTGGAGAGCTGCTGGCATTGTATGAAGTGGAGGAACTAAGTGAGTGTCGATGTACGCTGTTTTTGTGCCTGTTGGTGGAAGGACCTCCATCCACTCCAGTACCAGGCATAATCAAAATTTTCGCGGTTGACAGCGTGTTCTCTGGCGCGAGGCAATGTTATTGGCATTGAATTTGATGCTCTGGTAGATGTGGGGCGTAGGCAGAAGGTAGTTTCGATTAACGAGCGCCATCTGGAAGTGGCTTCTCGGAAATGAGAAGGCGGCTGCCGTGTGTTTGTGCCTGTGTGAGCACAGCCTCTCGTAGCATCACTGTGTATCGCTGAGTTCCGTACAGAATAGTATAAGTTCTGATAAATAAACTTGTTGGTATTGTCTCACTGTCTCCATGACTCCACGATGGACGACCACCTTGTTCTACCCACCTGCTGCCTTGTCGTCCATCCTGAAACATTCTCTCGTCCTGCTACGATGTCAATAAACACTCGCGCCATCCTTATCCAGCTACAACTGGCTTCAGAAATTACCAGTGGGTTCGACCATCAGCGTACTTGGGTGAGTGAAGAAACTGTCTTTCCTGCTTATGATTCCTTCAAGTGTGGTGGCTGACCGACTGGACTTACAGAGGCATTTCAATGTGGAAGTTTTTAGAATTAATTAGGTCATAGACGTGAATCTGTTCAGGTGACATATGTAAAAAGAGTATGCTGATATGCGTCTGGTTAGATGCACTCGCTGTAATTTATTGCGTCGTAGTGTCCCTTGTCTGGAATCAGCTACGCTTAGCGAACAGCGGCCGCCGCTGTTAAACCTGTTATTCACATACTGATCTCTGTGGATTCTTTGTTGGCAGAATTCCTGTAGCTACAATCAATCAAGAAAGGTTCAAATAGCTCTAAGCACTATGGGACTTAACATCTGAGGTCGTTAGTCCCCTAGACTTAGAACTACTTAAACCTAAATAACCTAAGACATGACACACATCCATGCCCTAGGCAGGATTCGAACCTGTGGCTGTAGCAGCACCGCGGTTCCGGATTGAAGCACCTAGAACCGCTCGGCCACAGCGGCCGGCTGCAGTGAACCACTTTAATATTCCGACACTACGAAATGTCAACCTTGTAGCATCAGAACTTCATTCATAACAAAACAAACAAACCATATAAGCAATTATTATATTCCGTGATGTGTCTTGTAAATAATGGGCATTAACTTAATAAAGATAATGTACATGAGTTGTTTTATGATACTATTTAAATACAACTCGGTCCTATATTCACGTTACTTTAATATTCGGACACTTTGCAGAACTAATCATTTCAAGACAAGATTTTGTGGAACATTAAATGTTTCAATATCTTGTCGGGTAGCCATTCTGTTTTATCACTTCTTTCAAACGCTGCGGCATACTGCAAATGATCTTTTCTAAATAGTCCGCATATAGACTGTCCCATTCTTCTTTTTATAGACGCTTCAGAGTTTCCTTGAACGTTACTGGTGTTTTTCTAATACGTCGTTCCAGTTCTTCCCACACATTCTCTATGGCGTTGACATCCGGTGATTGAGGTGGTAGTGGTAAGATTTTGGGGCAATTGTACAACAAATATTCCTGCAGAATGCGAGCCTTATGTTTCGGGACACTGTTCTGGTAAAACTAGATCGGGTCCTGTTTTTTTTTTTTTTTTTTTTTTCTTTTTTTTTTTAAATGGCTCTGAGCACTATGGGACTTAACATCTGATGTCATCAGTCCCCTAGAACTTATAACTACACAAACCTAACTAACCTAACGTCATCACACACATCCATGCCCGAGGCAGGATTCGAACCTGCGACCGTAGCGGTCGCGCGGTTCCAGACTGAAGCGCCTAGAACGGCTTGACCACACCGGCCGGCTTGATCGTGTTTGATATCCCCATGGTTTCAGCACTTTTCCGTAAATTATTCTTCAATGTGTTCAAATAGACATATTTGTCCATAACACTGTTGATGAACACCAATTCGCCCCGTCGAAATATCTATATACAGTCCCAGACACGAACGCTGCCACCTCTATGCTTTACAGTCGGTTTAATATTTGTGACTGTAAATTCTTCATTCTTCTTCCTCCTCACCACGCTTCGTCCATCCGATACAAAACGTTAAATTTACTTTCGTAAATGACGTCGTTCCACCATATTTCATCCTTCGTAACAAACTCCCTGTCAAAGTACACTATCTCCTTTCGATTCTGTTCATTCACATACGGTCTCTTGCTGGCCACTCTTCTGTTGTAGCCACTTTCATTCAATGCTCTGCGAATCGTTTTATGATGTACCTTCTTGCCAGTCTCGTTTAGCAGCTCACGTGCTAATCTGGATGCACTGAGTCTAGAATCCTTCTTTATTTTACATATTAGCTGCCTCTTGTCAAGTGCACCCAGCTTCTGTGGCTGGCCCTTTTGCGGTATAGAGTCGATACGATATCTGCCAGAGTACTCTCACTTAGTTGAGGGTGGCAGCAATTTGTCTAGATGATTTACCTTTCGCGTTGTGCAAAATCACAAACTGTTGCATCTCAAAACTAGTATCAGCTTTGGGTGGCATTGTGCCGTCTAGACAGTCGACTGCGCTTGTAAACACACACTTGTCTTCTGACTCGTCGTATTTACGCCGGTGTGAACGGTTAAAACGAGTATGGCACTGCCATCAGTCTGGATATTAAAGCAACGTGACCATCGAAGAGTGCTTTATTTCAAATGGTTCAAATGGCTCTGAGTATTATGGGACTTAACTGCTGAGATCATCAGTTCCCTAGAACTTATAACTATTGAAACCCAACTAACCTAAGCACATCACACACATCCATGCCCGAGGTAAGATTCGAACCTGCGGCCGTAGTGGCTTTATTTCAATCGTATTATTTAACAAGTGGTATACGTCGTGTAAACATCGTTCATACTATTATTTACTAGACATCTACCTTCATATAATACGTGGATATCTTATATTTTTCGTATTTTGAGGACACAAAGCCAAAAAAACGTACCGCTTCGAGTCATTTCATCTCCATCAGAAAATCTACATCTTCAAAGCCTACAGTCAGCCTTTCGATGCACGCTGTAAGTTACCCATAAACGAGAATTCATTCTCTGTCCCTTGAAACTCACTTGGGCTGTTTCTCCTACTGGTATTATACAGACTCATCTGCAACTCCAAGGGATGTTACTCACAATGGGTCACGACAGCAGGTGAAGTTCTTGAATACCCAAAAACTTTTCTTCTAAATAATGCCTTCCCGTCGACTTTCAAAGAGCTATTCAAATACGGAAACAGCCTCATAAAAAAGAGGGAAGAAAACTTTGCCTTTTCTTCGCTGCTCATTAGTGCGACCAACAGTTCCACGTCTCACATGCCGAATCAGTTCCCAAAATTACATGTTTGTGTAAATATGTTTTCTGCGAGGATGTTTGCAAATAATTTTCCTCGCATATTTTTACGTGTTTGATCGGCTAACATCTTGAATATTTCCTCTTCTATATGCGATAGTGGTTGATTAGAGCCGCTGTATGCCTTTGTGTGTGTGTGTGTGTGTGTGTGTGTGTGTGTGTGTGTGTCTGTGTGTCCATGTGTCCATAATAAGCCCCGTTTTCCCTCCTAACATTCTGTTTCGTTGTTCTCAGCGTTTTCATAGTGTGGATCATGGGACGGGAGACAGTGCAAAAAGTTACCACATGTTGCTCCGACGATTTCCCAAAGTGATTTCAACGCTGGTGGCGTCTCTGTGAGGCGCAATGATATTAGAATGACACGAGAGCCCGTTTTACAGTGCAGGTACTGTAGTGCAGTAACGAATCACAAGTCTTAGTACAGCTGTCTAACGAATCAAAGACTATCTTCTTTCTGCTGCTGCTCTGTAATGAATCAAGGACTATGTTTCGTCTGGTTGTTATGTGATCTGAGAAGAGAAAGTAGAAGAAACGAGAAAAGAGAATATCAGCACCCTGGAGGACACAACCGTCGACTATTCAACGAGGCTAATGAAGGTGTAGGAGGAACAACTCAAGTAAATTAATATTTTAACACAAGAGCCTTTAAAAACGAAGCCTAATCTGTGGGAATGGTTGGAGTGGGGATAACTGACGGGCAAGTGCATTTGAAGAAAATACTTCCTGCAATTCAACTTAGATTACAAATTTTTATTTAAAACAAGATACGAGGTTATTAAATGTTTCCTCAAGGCAAACTAAACGTCCTTTAGTGTGTTCTCACATTATATATGCAATGGGGTACAAAATAGAAATAAATAGCTGTGTACGCTCCGTCGTTGGTAACTGGGAGAAATTAAATCCAGGGGTAAAGTGACTGCAGTTAGTTACGTGTTCCATTGATCAATAGCACGGAAAACCGTTATGATGTGGAACGTGTCAAATTCACAAGAAATGCGCACAGGAAACATGCATTTTTTACATTATAGTGTTATACCTAAATATTTCAATTATCTGTCCCATTCCCTTAAATGGTACAAAATGCGTATATTATATCTCCAGATTTATTTACTCATATTCAAGAATTCATCAGTGGTATAGAAGGAATTTGTTCTTGAAAGTATTCCTGCTGTCTGTCAGACATTTTATTTCATCTGGTAACTTACCAAAAAGTTTTACAGGAGCATTTTTTACCCGTTTCTGTGCCATAGATAGGTTAAGTAAAGGGTAGTGGTGTAGGGGCTTTTTTTTTTTTGTATTGTAATCGTGAATATCGCTGTTGATTTTAAACTGGTACAGGTTGTTGAGAAAAAAATTTCATTACTGAGTAAATGTATTGTGAAGCAGTTGTAAGAATTCCTAACCTTTTAAACAGATGCCTACAAGATGTGCGACTATGAACCCCACACATTATTCTAACTACTTTCTTTTGAGCAGTGAATACCTTTTGCCTAAGTGTTGAGTTGCCCCAGAATATTATTCTGTATGACATCAGAGACTGGTGCAAAGTATGTTAGCTTACTAATTTCTACATCCTCAAAATTGGCCATTATTCTCATTGCAAAAGTTGCTGAACCAAGTCGCTTTAGGAGATCCAAAATAAGAATTTTCCAATTAAGTTTCTCGTCTATATGAACACCCAAAAACTTGGTATGCTCTACCCTGGCTACTGACGTCTTTAGATGTGTTATGTTTCTTGAAGGAATTATACTTTTTGCAGCAGAAAATTGGATGTACTGTGTTTTTTCAAAGTTCAAAGCCCATTCACAGAAAACCAATTAATAACTTTTCCAAAGACCTTATTTGTATCATTTTCTAATGGACTTTCTTTTACTTGATTAATAATTATGCTTGTATCATCAGCAAACAGCGTCAGTTCAGCATCTTGTTTCACATAAGAAGGGAGGTCATTAACATATATCAAGAACAGGAGGGAACCCATGATCGAACCTTGTGGAACACCTAATGTAATTTCACCCCAGTTAGATGAAGTGGCAAACTCCTTTGAATCACTTGAAGCATATAAAGAGACTTTTTGCTTCCTCTTCTGTAGATATGACTTAAACCACTCATATGCTGTTCCATTTATACCATAGAACAGTAATTTCTCTAACATAATGTCATGGTTCACACAATCAAATGTTTTGCATACGTTACAGAATATTCCTACTGGTGACATTTTACTATTTAAAGACTATTATGTGGACAGTGAAACTGTCTATTGCTGTCTCAGTGGAACAGAATTTCTGAAAACCTAACTGTGATTTAGTAAATATCCCATTACTGCTGAGATGGCTAACCATTCTTGAGTACATTAATTTCTCGAAGATTTTTGAAAATACTGTAAGCAAGGATACTATCTGGTAATTGACATCTATGGTTTCCCCCTTTTTGTAGATAGGCCTGACAATGGCATATTTTAACCTGTCTGGAAAAATACCCTGAGTCAGTGATACATTACATATGTGGCTCAAAACATCAGCTGTAATTGCTCCAAATTGTTTTTATAACTTGTTTGAGATGTCATCTACTCCAACAGAACATTTATTTTTCAAAGATTTAATAGTTTCCCTTATTTCACAAGAGGTTGTTAGATGACACTTAATCTGAGTAAAATTTTTCAAAACTTACTCTTCCATGTACTGCCTGTATTTTTCATTTGAACTATTCCCCCAAATTTTTTCTCCTACACTTAAGAACTGATTGTTAAATAAATTGGCTACCTGTGTTCTGTTGGTTAAGATGGTCTCATTGTATTTAACATTAATACTACCTACCCCACTGGATACTTTTCCTGTGTCCCTTCTAACAAGACTCCATATTGATTTGATTTTATTGCTGGAGTCGTTAATATCTTCTCGAACATACATATTTCTTGATTTCCTTATAACTTTTCTTGGTATTTTACAATAATTTTTATAGTGTAAAACTACTTCTGGATCTTTACTAGTTCTTGATGTCTCATACAGTTTTCTTTTTCTTTCTGGAGACACTTTAATACCTGTAGTAATCCAAGGTTTTTTGAAAAGTTTGTGGTGTTACATTTAATAATTTTCTTTGGAAAGCAATGTTCAAAAAGGGATATAAATTATCAAGAAATATGCTGCATTTATCATTAGCATTGGCTCATTATTTACATCTTCTCAATTTACATTTCCTAAACTTTCTCTGAACTGATCTATAGATACCAGGTTGAGCATCCTCACACTTTCACTTAATGGTTTCTGAAGTGTTCACTCTGTTAGATTTTGTAAGTTAATCAGTTGTGCATCATGGTCAGATAAGCCATTTGCCACAGGGAAAGCAAGTGTTTGTTCTACATCCTCTTGCTGTACAAATACATTATCTATTAGAGTACTACTGTCCTGAGCTATATGTGTAGGGAAATTGATCACTGATTCTAAGTTATATGTTGTTAACAACAGTTCTGGTTCACTTTTCCTATCAGAATTGTTTAGAAAGTTAACAATGAAATCGCCACAGATTAATAACTTCTTCGATTTGTCTGACAGGCAGCATAATAGGGAGTCAAACATTTTTTATGAATAGCTCCCAATCTCCTAGTGGAGGCCTGTACACTGTTGCTAATATCTAGCTGCAGTTCACATGCACAAACCTAAAGGTGCTGATCAACACATAATTTGCTTACTTCTACAGTTTTGCATTTATACCCTTGTTTTATGAAAATGGAAACTCCTCATTTATCCATACTAGATCTACAAGTGTTAAGATGCTAAATTATACCCATTTACACTGACATTTTTCATCCACACATGGTGCTCTGACAGACAAAGTATATCAATCTCATTCTTATTTTTGAGATCGTCTAAACACATTATCAACTCATCTCCTTTATTTTTTATTCCCCTGATATTTTGGTGAACTAAGTTGATACCACCCTTAGCTTTATGCGTATTTGCTGTGCATGAAGTTTCTTTTCTTCTATTTTCCTTGGTTGTTGTCTGTCTGGAATTTGGATTTAACCTAAAAAACCTGTCGCCTGGTCCGAATAACCACAGTGATCACCCCTTGTGTGACTGTGGCCCCCTTACAGTATCTGCTAATAGAGAAACTAACTCATCTTTCCCATTCCTATTAAGGTGCAGGCCATGTGTAGTGTAACCCCACCTACCATACGCCGGTCGCAAACACTATAGACAGCGTGTGATGTGGAATTTGAGAAGAATAGTTGATGCAAACGGTTGTCGATTTGTTATATGGACCATCACAGAATCTCAGATTTAGGCGCAACTGTGGAAAAGCTAAGTCGATTTTGTCTCCCTAGGATGTAACCCTCCACTCTTTCCATTCGTGTTCTTCTTCCTCAACGTTTCAACGCCTAAGGTGGCGATTCTTCATTTGTGGACAGTGTTGACATTCTTAGGTAAGAACGTGTTGTATTAACTGTGTACGACGTCATTCCTGATGACTAGTACGCGTTTGCTGGACATAACGTTTGGTCTGTATTGTTAAAGTTAGTGCTGATTAAATTATTAAAATGGAAGCCGATACCAATACATAATCTTCTTGTGTAGAATAACACCAAGGCGCCACTGAGGTAACCATTCTAATTCGATTCATGTACCATCATCAACATTCACTCCCCATGGTGTCAGCACCCTTTGGTGAACACATGCTTGGCTACCACGGGGCTCCAGCCTTTGCAGCGCTACTTCCCTTTCCGTGTTGCATGTCTATTCCCCTGTTATTGTTTTCCCCTCCATTGGGCACCCAGTCGTATGCCTTCTTTGTGAAACTGTGTATGGGTTCATCCTGTCCACCGGTCTTCCTTTTCTTACCCTTCCTCTGCTCTGGCTCTTGAGATCTCTCTTTTTCCTTTCCTTCTCCTTCCTCTCTGTGTGCACCTCAAGGCCGCCCCAAGCGTTTGATGCGTAAAATGTGAATGGTTACGCGTAATTCCCAATTCCCTGGTAAAGGCCAGGCCCAGGGAGGGGTGATTAGCAGCGTTGTTTATTTGAGATCTATTTCGCGCGAGTTAATATGTTATAGCTGTTCTGCAGTTTGCACGGAACGACAGAATCAGGAGTCACAACAACGATAGAATTTTATGTCTTCGAGTTCTACACTAGTTCACGAGTATTGGGGATGGCATTCTTCTCGTAACAACTTGGAGTTCAGCTACAATCAAATTTCTTCTGTTTTTGTGTGTGCATGGCAGTAAACGCCCTTGTACGTGTAGTTTGTGAGAGAGGTGGCATTGAGATTAGTTTGTGAGACCCATATGGGTATTTCACAGGATGGTCGTGTATTGTCCACGCGAGAGGCGTGTTGACTGTCTTGTGTGTTTTGCCATGGTTTGTGACCATTGCCCAGTGCAGTGTGTCTTCGCTGTGGGCTGATAATTGTCATCGCCAGTGGTGCGATGTATTTGTGGCGTGTTTTTCATCTATGGATGTCGCCTTTGGAGCGATGTTTCTCGCGAATGGGATATTTTATTCGTGGTTACACAGATGAGCTATCTGGTCTTATGCGATTGTTGTTCACTGTGGTTATTAGTTAGTGGTTTTCGCATGTGGTTTTCTGCACTATTGCGCTGATATTCGTGTGGGCTTTATTGAGTAGTTCGCAAGTACATGATTGGAGACAGTTTGTAGCAAGTGGCGTCAGCACGGAATTTGCGAGTCACTTTGGTATGTTTTTGCAGAGTGAGCGAGGGTGGCGCAGCAGCCGGCAGTGACCCACATAGCGACTGCAGGGCAGCTAGTTGACATGACATCATCGATCTACGTGAATGGAGGCGGGTGCGGATGAGCCTCTGCACGCCAAGGGCTGTCTACAAAGGGCTGGTGCCCTGATGACAGGCAAGCGCTTTTGCCACTGCTTCTGGCTTCCCGAGAGACCTACTGCTGAATTGAAGGGCGAGCGCGAGCCACAGGGACGAGGCTGTGGAGTGCTGAATGGAGGTACTTACGTCTGTGGAAACACGGCTCAAGGCAGACGGTGATGGCAGGAGGTAATTCACCTCAAACCTGTGTCCATATGCTGCCCGGCTCATCCCATGAACGTCTTCGACAATGGCAATGCATTGCCGGCTACCACATAATCCAAGAGTAATCGACATGCGAGTGGTTGTTGGCCACTCACAAGAAGGAGGTCCTGCGACACTGAGGCTGCTGCCTGTACTGTACATGCTGAGTAAAAGTTGTAACCCACCTCGGCAAACTCATCCTGCATAGGTGCCACATCTAACATGTTACATGACATGTGTAGTGCTCTGTTTACTTCTGTGGCAATTATAAATTTAAAACTTGGACTCCCTAAAGACCTTTGAGAATGGAGCTGCAAGAGGTATTTGTTGTTTTCAATTAATCTGTGTTTTGTGTGCCTTGCTGTTTTCATGTCTACCAGGTTACATGTATTTTCTGCATTTTCTCACCAAGTTTTATGTTTTCTTAATGACCTCATGTATTATTGTTGGTTACATGTAAAGATTCTTTTGTTGTGGTAGCTGCGAAGAAACCATGGGTAACAGAAGAAATACTTCGGTTGATTGATGAAAGGAGGAAGTACAAACGTGTTCTGGGAAAATCAGGAATACAGAAATACAAGTCGCTGAGGAATGAAATAAATAGGAAGTGCAGGGAAGCTAAGACGAAATGGCTGCAGGAAAAATGTGAAGACATCGAAAAAGATATGATTGTCGGAAGGACAGACTCAGCATACAGGAAAGTCAAAACAACCTTTGGTGACATTAAAAGCAACGGTGGTAACATTAAGAGTGCAACGGGAATTCCACTGTTAAATGCAGAGGAGAGAGCTGATAGGTGGAAAGAATACACTGAAAGCGTCTATGAGGGTGAAGATTTGTCTGATGTGATAGAAGAAGAAACAGGAGTCGATTTAGAAGAGATAGGGGATCCAGTATTAGAATCGGAATTTAAAAGAGTTTTGGAGGTCTTACGGACAAATAAGGCAGAAGGGATAGATAATATTCCATCAGAATTTCTAAAATCATTGGGGGAAGTGGCGACAAAACGACTATTCACGTTGGTGTGTAGAATATATGAGTCTGGCGACATACCATCTGACTTTCGGAAAAGCATCATCCACACAATTCTGAAGACGGCAAGAGCTGACAAGTGCGAGAACTATCGCACAATCAGCTTAACAGCTCATGCATCGAAGATGCTTACAAGAATAATATACAGAACAACGGAAAAGAAAATTGAGAATGCGCTAGGTGGCGATCAGTTTGGCTTTAGGAAAAGTAAGGGACGAGAGAGGCAATTCTGACGTTACGGCTAATAATGGAAGCAAGGCTAAAGAAAAATCAAAACACTTTCATAGGATTTGTCGACCTGGAAAAAGCGTTCGACAATATAAAATGGTGGAAGGTGTTCGAGATTCTGAAAAAAGTAGGGGCAACCTATAGGGAGAGACGGGTCATATACAATATGTACAAAACCAAGAGGGAATAATAAGAGTGGACGATCAAGAACGAAGTGCTCGTATTAAGAAGGGTGTAAGACAAGGCTGTAGCCTTTCGCCCCTACTCTTCAATCTGTACATCGAGGAAGCAATGATGGAAATAAAAGAAAGGTTCAGGAGTGGAATTAAAATACAAGGTGAAAGGATATCAATGATATGATTCGCTGATGACATTGCTATCCTGAGTGAAAGTGAAGAAGAATTAAGTGATCTGCTGAACGGAATGAACGGTCTAATGAGCACACAGTATGGTTTGAGAGTAAATCGGAGAAAGACGAAGGTAATGAGAAGTAATAGAAATGAGCACAGCGAGAAACTTAACATCAGGATTGATGGTCACGAAGTCAATGAAGTTAAGCAATTCTGCTACCTAGGCAGAAAAATAACCAATGACGGACGGAGCAAGGAGGACATCAAAAGCAGACTCGCTATGGCAAAAAAGGCATTTCTGGCCAAGAGAAGTCTACTAATATCAAATACCGGCCTTAATTTGAGGAAGAAATTTCTGAGGATGTACGTCTGGAGTACAGCATTGTATGGTAGTGGAACATGGACTGTGGGAAAACCGGAACAAAAGAGAATCGAAGCATTTGAGATGTGGTGCTATAGACGAATGTTGAAAATTAGGTGGACTGATAAGGTAAGGAATGAGGAGGTTCTAAGCAGAATCGGAGAGGAAAGGAATATGTGGAAGACACTGATAAGTAGAAGGGACAGGATGATAGGACATCTGCTAAGACATGAGGGAATGACTTCCATGGTACTAGAGGGAGCTGTAGAGGGCAAAAACTGTAGAGGAAGACAGAGATTGGAATACGTCAAGCAAATAATTGAGGACGTAGGTTGCAAGTGCTACTCTGAGATGAAGAGGTTAGCACAGGAAAGGAATTCGTGGCGGTCCGCATCAAACCAGTCAGTAGACTGATGACAAAAAAAAAAAAAAAAATCGTATGGTGGCTGATGTATGAGAAAAGTGTTTGTGGACTGACCAGTCCCTCGGTCTCATTGTGCAGACACATTGGATGGCATCAGTCAGTCATTGGTCACATCCAGGTGGGCTGACTAGCGCCGAAGAGTCACTGAGCTATAAGAAGAGCATTGATGACTGGCAATAAAGCAAAGGATGGGCCCTTGTTAGGTAGGCAGCTCACAAGACGGCTCTGAATTTCTACGAATTTCCGTGGGACAGGTCAGTAGCATCCAGGCATCAAGACTCAGCAGCAAAACATATCTGTGAAGGCACAAGGCTTTTAGCGAGTTTATAGCCAGCTCGCCAACCTGAACATCTTTTTATGAAGGGCTGTGGTTCTAGTTATATCAAGCTTTTAGCAAAGACACAGCGTAAAAGCATGGGAATGAGGCTGTGAAGCTGAATGCTGCAGTCATGGACTGTGCAGCTGGTCCTGGCGGAGGTTCGAGTCCTCCCTCGGGCATGGATGTGTGTGTGTTTTGTCCTTAGGATAATTTGGGTTAAGTAGTGTGTAAGCTTACGGACTGATGACCTTAGCAGTGAAGTCCCATAAGATATCACACACACACATTTGTGAAGCTGAATCATTTTTCCGACTCTCCCAGTTAATTTTAAAGTCGCTGGTTGGTCAAATCTGTGTATGGAGAGCGGGGGCGGTCTCCCAGTTTCGAATTCCACACTCCAGCTCGTGATTGGCTTGTGCTAAAGAGGGAGTAGTCTGAGATGTAAATGTGCTCTGCTACTGAGCTGGCGAGGAAAGCTGAGAGAAAGAGAAGAACACACTCTAGTACTGGTGCTTCACTAATAATGAATGGCAGATCTTTACCTAAATGGTGAGATTTATGTCCTTTGCTAGTGTGCCACTTAGAGCCTGTGCCAGTCAAAATCTGAATTGTCAGAGATACAGATTCTTGCATCATGCACGCAATGAGTATTGCGTGGGTGTACTTATTTGTTTGGTGTCGGCTGTCTACATGTTTGACATATTCCATCATGCGTAGTTGTGTTATGGAGTCAGACTGGTTTGGCAGACCAGCAAATAGGTCTACCTGTGCACTGGAATCCACTGGTGTTTCAGAGGCTCATATGGAAGTATCTGCATTCATAATCAGATAAACACAAGACCGGGTACTTGCATTTTTTCAGGTTTGGGCCGTTAAGAACAGATTGCTTCCATTCATGACTGCAGTCTCCAAGCACATCGCAGTGGCCGCCCTCACCAGCATAAGAGTAAAGTATTTGCTGCTACAGCGTTGAGCTCCAATATATGCTTCTAAGCAGCTGTTCTTTGGAACCATATTTTTCTTTATGGAATAGTACAGTACAGATGCTTGATAGCAGCGTAGTTTTTGGACCATACCACGGATTCACATGTATGAAGTCAGACAAGGCGATTAGTTCTGGTTCGTGAGTTGTGTTGATCCCCAGCTGATCACTTTGTTAACTATAGACCCCGTATTATTGAAAGCGTTTGTCAAATAAAAATGTTTGTGTGGTGTTTCTTTAGCCATATTTTGGAATGTGACGTTAATAACGAATAAACCAATTGTTATTTAGACCACATATCCTCCCAGTGTTCTGATTATTATTACCTTTCTCATTTTTATTAAAGTCTTGATTGCAGTTGAAAGATGGAAGCTTGCAATGTTTCTTGTCTATCATTAGGTATGGTAATGCTCCGATGGAACATTCACAGCAGCAGATCCAATAGGGTTGAAATACAGGTCCTCTAGTGATCATACTGTCCAGCTGTTTTGTGCCTCCAGGAAACAAAATTACGCCCTCATGATTGCTTTCACCTCCCACACTTCAGTCCATTTTGAGAAGGCAGGCACTCAGGCTCATGGGGGAGTCATGTTGCTCATTCGATACGACGTCTACAATCACACCATATAACCTCCCCTGTTTTCCACCAAACTATATTATCCACATACACTGATGATGAAGTTACATATAATTAATTTAGCATAAAAGGTAATAGCTCCTTTCCATAAAACTTATTGTCATGCCCTTCTGTTCATGTGAAATTTAAGGAAAACTACTAAATGATAACATCTCCTTTCACAAATACTGGATTTTATTAATTAAAACACCCTTTTGTAAACCAACATTCATAAACACTCAACAGAAATCAAATACTGTGTGTCTTTACGCCTATATTCTGCCACTAATCTCCAGCCTCCTTACTGAGCAACTGTCTCTACCCTCTCGCACACATGACTTCCACTCATGGACTCTCACACTCGACTCTCTCTCTCTCTCTCTCTCATCCACCCGCACATCATTGACTGCACTGCAGTCTTTACTTTATTTTATGATCACTGCATAGTGCATGATTGATACTATGTAATGTTACTGTTCCCTTACATATCCCCACCAATAATAATACTTCAATATGATAAAATATGTAGAATGACTGAAACGGGGAAATGTAAATTTAAGATTATAAAATAACAGTTATTATTCAAAACTATTTTCTTATCAATGCAGAACCTCAATTAATTAAGACTAATTCTGACAAAAACTCCTGATTTTTCAGCCTGATCACGCTGTGGTAAAATTACACAATTCATTGCACGGGCGACAAGAACAATGCGAACTGTGCCATCCTTCTTTGCTGCTCCATGTGTTGGGTTTGAATATTCGCGATCTGAGCGCTCTGGTTATTCAACGTCCTCTGTATTTTCTTGTTAACAGTTTCCCTTATTGCGAATGGTATCGCGTATGACTTAGTGCGGAATAATTCATGATCCTTTACTTTAATTTTACAAACACTTCCTTTAGTTAATCCCAGTGTCTTTGAAAATATGTCGACATAGCATCTCAGTAGTTCCCTCAGTTCTTCTCGTTCTGCTTCAGTCAAATCCACCAACGCACGAATCTTGATTTGAATACAATTTAGAATACCCTCCTCGTTCCTTTCTCGCAGCTTAGCGCAGTTCTCCGAATTGTTTACAGTTACAGTTCCATCTTCTCCTCTATAACGCATCATCCATGTTTTCACGCCCGCAGCGCTCTTATCATCATCCATAATAAATCACTAAAATGCAATTCTTCTTCCTCTATTATCTTTCCTCGTTCGCAGACAATTCTCCTCAAAATTAATACTGCGTCTTATCTCTGACAACCAACATTGGGGGAACCAACGATTAACACAAACTACTCATATTCAACCCCTTGAATATGAAGTCTTAATAATGCTTGTCCTTTAATTGGTTTGTTTCGGTTTCCAACTGCACTGACAATACGTACGCCGTTAACAGGAGATGTAGAAATGGCTACAAGATTGTTTAATTGCGCAAATAGTTATTCAGAAGTAGCACTTGCCTCGCTAGCTGAATCAATTAATGCATCCATAACAATATCACATATTTATACTTCTACTAATGGCAGCAGAATTTCTTTATTAGTTTCTTCATCTTCTCAGGAAAAATCGTCTTTGACGTCATTTACTTGTTCACACTTATAGCATTTATCATACTATCCGACCCTTGACCCTGCGACTGAGTTTCGGGGCGGGACGACTTGCAAGGGAACCTCCCCATCGCACCCCCCTCAGATTTAGTTATAAGTTGGCACAGTGGATAGGCCTTGAAAAACTGAACACACATCAATCGAGAAAACAGGAAGAAGCTGTGAGGAACTAGGAAAAAAATAAGCAAAATATACAAACTGAGTAGTCCATGTGTAAGATATGCAACATCAAGGCAACTGTGTGCCGAGGAGTGCCGTCGTCCCACGGTTAGCGTGAGCAGCTGCGGAACGAGAGGTCCTTGGTTCAAGTCTTCCCACGAGCGAAAAGTTTCATTTTTTTATTTTCAGACAATTATTATCTGTCCGTCCGTCCGATGCGAGGTAACTGCGCCGTAGTATGGGGACGCTACACCTAAACGGAAAAATTTGAAAACGTTAAAAACATATGTTTTGACAGAGCACAGGGAAAACTGTGCGACTGTGAAACTGTTGCATTCATTTGTTGTAGTTTATGTGACAAACTCTTATGTTTTCATCACTTTTTTGGGAGTGATTATCACATCCACAAGAAAACCTAAATCGTGCATGGTAGAAGTATCTTTTTACCCATTCGCCAAGTGTACAAGTTAGGTGGGTCGACAACATATTCCTGTTATGTGACGCACATGGCGTCACCAGTGTCGTATAGAATGTATCAGACGTGGTTTCCTGTGGAGGAATCGGTGGACCTATGACCTTGCGATCAAATGTTTTCGGTTCCCACTGGAGAGGCACGTCCTTTCGTCTACTAATCGCACGGTTTTGCGGTGCAGTCGCAAAACACAGACACTAAACTTATTATGGTGAACAGAGACGTCAATGAACGAACGGACAGATCATAACTTTGCGAAAATAAAAAAGGTAACTTTTCACTCGAGGGAATATTTGAACCAAGGACTTCTCGTTCCGCAGCTGCTCACGCTAACCACGGGACCACGGCGTTCCTGAGCTCATAGTGTCCTTGATGTTGCCTATGTTGCGCATTGACTACTCAGTTTGTATATTTTGCTTATTTTTTTCATAGTTCCACACAACTTCTTCCTGTTTTCTCGATTGATCTGTGTTCAGTTTCTCAAGGCCTATGATCTGTGCCAACTTACGACTAAATCTGATGGGGGTGCGATGGGGAGGTTCCCTTGTTAGAAACATTACTTAGTTCAACTGTTCAGAATCTCGTTGATTGCGATCGCGGCTTCTTGCACGTTCTGTCGATCGACACTGTCTTCTGACTCCGTCATTTTGTGGCCGGTTCGGCGAATGAGTTTACCTAAATCCGTCTCGTACATTCTATCCGTTTCTTGTGTGTCTTTCATCGTCTCGGAGATCGAACACTTTGGGTCGTCCGTAATTTCGAATTTTTTACAGCGATGAGCCGTTATGACGATTCGGGTAATTATTATTACTGTTTCACTCACGTTGTTCTTCTTCTATAACTGGATCGTCCAAGTACGCATTGTTCGTCCAGTACCTTTGCATAAATTCAAGCATTGTACCGTGACGTCTTGTATAATTGGGCGGTGTGAGAACTTTTGATGTTACATCCCACTGTTTTTCTTTCGACCAAAATGTCTTCAAAAATGCTGTTTCAGATTCTTCATGCTTGGCGTAATTGTCGGATACACTTATACCTCAAATATGTGCCTCACCCTTCATGTGACTGACGCAAGTACCTATTTTAGCACTTTCTGTACAATTCCTCGGAAACGCATGTTTGAATTGTTTAATGAACGCTACATCGTGGATGCCTTGTTTCGGTTCATGGTCATGAAATATTCGACCGCTCAGTCCATTGTCATCAATTACTTGAGTCAAACCAACAATATTGCTATCTGGTTCCCGTAATATTGCATTAATTTTATCACGCAAAATTTCTTTATTAATTCCTTTTGACAGTGTGTTGTTGTTGGTTATCTTTTGTCATATCTTATCTACCTCATCACTTAGTTCACCACATCGCGTTTGTACGCCGTTAACCATCTTAATTATCGACTCTTTGTTGGCTTTACACGAACTTTTAATTTTGACGATTTCCTCATCTTCGGCCTTAACTTTGTCATGAACTTTACTAACCGAATCTTTCGCTTGCGTACACCGTCCATTAACTTGTATTTTAAGATGTGTAATTCCGTTGCTACGGCCCTCATGTTTGTCTTGACATTCTTTTCGGAGCTCATCATGCTTTTCTTCAAATGATCTGCTGAGTTCTGTTTTCAAATTACTAATCGCATTAGTTAGTGTCTGATAATCATTTTTTATTTCCTGATGAAACATTTTTGTTTCCTCATAAAATTTTGTTATTTCTACACGCGCAAGTGTAATTTTCCTCATGGACATTTTTTATTGCTTCTAACAATTGAGACATACAGTCTTTACTGACAACAGCAGTTTCTGTTTGCTGGATAGCCACCGGTGTTGAACTTATTTTAGGTAAATCAAACTAACAATGCCACTGTCCTCTGTCGAACTAACTGTAGTATTTTCCATCACATCAATTTGTTCTTCGTCAACCACGTTATTAAATTGTCTTCCATCGTCTTTAGTAACACTGCCGTTTTGTTCTGAATTAGCCATATTAACACTGTTCTCAACAATCACTCTTCGTTACAACTAATGCTTGCCCTTAATTGAAAAGTTCACTCGCAACTTGAAACTCGATAAAACTATTGATTGTTCCTACTCCTGTTCATTCCCACACAACGTTGAATTCAATTAATTGCGAAGCGCAGCTGTGCCGAAATGCTACGGACTCATCGTTTGCTGTGTTATCTTCTCCGTCGTTTCCGAAGACTGCTGTGGAATCGAAGTCCGACACACGCGTCACCATATATAACCTCCCCCCAGTTTCGTACCGGACTTTATTATTGGCATACGCTGAAGATGAAGTTATATTCAATTAATTTAGCGTAGAAATGGAAGAGGATGTAGATGAAGATGAAATTGGAGATATGATACTGCGTGAAGAGTTTGATAGAGCTCTGAAAGACCTAAGTCGAAACAAGGCCCCGGGAGTAGACAACATTCCATTAGAACTACTGACAGTCTTGGGAGAGCCAGTCCTGACAAAACTCTACCATCTGGTGAGCAAAATGTATGAGACAGGCGAAATACCCTCAGACTTCAAGAAGAATATAATAATTCCAATCCCAAAGAAAGCAGGCAGTGACAGACGTGAAAATTACCGAACTATCAGTTTAATAAGTCACGGCTGCAAAATACTAACGCGAATTCCTTACAGACGAATGGAAAAACTGGTAGAAGCCGACCTCGGGGAAGATCAGTTTGGATTCCGTAGAAATATGGGAACACGTGAGGCAATACTGATCCTACGACTTATTTTAGAAGCTAGATTAAGAAAAGGCAAATCTACGTTTCTAGCATTTGTAGACTTAAAGAAAGCTTCTGAAAATGTTGACTGAAATACTCTCTTTCAAATTCTGACGGTGGTAGGGGTAAAATACAGGGAGCGAAAGGCTATTTATAATTTGTACAGATACCACATGGCAGTTATAAGGGTCGAGGGACATGAAAGGGAAACAGTGGTTGGGAAGGGAGTGAGACAGGGTTGTAGCCTCTCCCCGACGCTATTCAATCTGTACATTGAGCAAGCAGTAAAGGGAAGAAAAGAAAAATTCGGAGTAGGTATTAAAAACCATGGAAAAGAAATAAACACGGTTCGCCGATGACATTGTTATTGTGTCAGAGACAGCAAAGGACGAGGAAGAGCAGTTGAACGGAATGGATAGGGTCTTGAAAGGAGGATATAAGATGAACGTCAACAAAATCAAAACGAGGATAATAGAATGTAGTCGAATTAAATCAGGTGATGCTGAGGGAATTAGATTAGGAAATGAGACACTTAAAGTAGTAAAGGAGTTTTGCTATTTGGGGAGCAAAATAACTGATGATGGTCGAAGTAGAGAAGATATAAAACGTAGACTGGCAATGGCAAGGAAAGCGTTTCTGAAGAACAGAAATTTGTTAACATCAAGTATAGATTTAAGTGTCAGGAAGTCGTTTCTGAAAGTATTTGTATGTAGTGTAGCCATGTATGGAAGTGAAACATGGACGATAAGTAGATTGGACAAGAAGAGAATAGAAACTTTCTAAATGTTGTGCTACAGAAGGATGCTAAAGATTAGATGGGTAGATCACATAACTAATGAGGAGGTATTGAATAGGATTGGGGAGTACTTTGTGGCACATTTTGACTAGAAGAAGGGATGGGTTGGTAGGACATGTTCTGAGGCATCAAGGGATCACCAGTTTAGTATTGGAGGGCAGAGTGGAGGGTAAAAATCGTAGAGAGAGACCAAGAGATGAATACACTGAGCAGATTCAGAAGGATGTACGCTGCAGTACGTACTGGGAGATGAAGAAGCTTGCACAGGATAGAGTGGTATGGAGAGCTGCATCAAACCAGTCTGAGGACTGAAGACCACAACAACAACAATAGGTAGTAGCTCCTTACCATGAAACTCATTGTCGTGCCCTTCTGTTCTTGTCAAATCTATGAAAGACTACTAAATGATAACATTTCCTTTCACTAATACTGGATTTTATTAATTAAAACACCCTTTCGTAAACCACTATTCATAGAAACTCAATAGAAATCAAATACTGTGTGCCATTACGCCAATATTCTGCCACTAATCTACAGCCTCTTTACCGAGCATCCGTCTCTAGCCTCCCGCACACACAACTTTCACTCACGGGCTCCAAAACTAGACTCTCTTACTCTCATTCACTCCCACATTGTCGACTGGACTGCAGTCTTTGCTTTATTGTATGATCGCTGCATAGTGCATGATCGATACTATGTGATGGTACCGTCCCCTTACAACCACGTCTTTGCACACTCAACTTCCAGCTGTTGCTGTCCATCTCTTCCTTCCCGGTTTCACTTTCTCCCTTTGTACTGTCTACTCACCCTCATTTCTGCTGTCATCAGGGCAGATATTTTGCAGCTTATTGCTGAAATTGCTCCTCCCTTTTTGTTACTCGGCGACTTCAGTGCCTACCATCCCCTTTGGGGCTCTCCACGTCCCTGTTCTGGAGGCTCTCTCCTAATACATATCTTCAATCAGCTCATAATCTGTTTGAGCACGAGCTTGCCAACCTTTCTTTTCTATTCCACTCACTCCTTTTCCAACTTGAACTTTTCGATCTGTACTGCTCAGCTTGCTCGTCGTCTCGAGTGGCCCATTCTCTCCTACACACACACGAATGACCATTTCTCATGTGTCATTCGTTTGCTAACGCATATCCCATCTGTGCGTCCAACCAACTGGCAGTTTTCCATAGCTGACTGGCAGCTCTACTCCTCAGTGGCTACTTTCGATGAACACCATTTCCCCTGCTTTGATGACCATGTAGGATACCTTACAAACGCTATCCTTACTGCAGCGGAATGTTGCATGCCTCGTACCTCTTCCTCGCCGCAAGTGCTCCCATCCCCTAGTGGACTGAGGGATGCTGCGACGCAATCTGCGAGTGGAGACTAGCTCTCTGCGTTTGTAAACGTCATCTCACGATGGCGAACTATTTGCATTATAAACAGCTATCTGTGCAGTGTCGCCACATTTCCAGGGATAGCAAAAAAGGTAGTTGGCTTTGTTTTCAAAGCTCTTTTAATTGTTTTACGCCCTCTTGTGTTGTCTGGGGTAATCTCCGTCAGTAACCAGGAAACGCGGTTCACTCCCCAGTTCCATACCTGTCACCGTAGGCCTTCTTGGTATCTCCAACACCTGGGGCCGATATTACGCAGACACTTCGAGTTCCACCCACTACCATCCTGCCTTCTTCCCTCTGAAAAGGGCGGCGGAGGCAAGGACGATACTTTCTCCCACCGTAATCGTGGATGTTGCAATACTGCTGTTACTATGAGGGAGCTTAGGCAAGCACTCTCTTTGTCCCGGTCAACCGCTCCAGGACTGGATGGCGTTCACACTCTGATGCTGCAACACCTGAGGACATATACTCTCTCCTCTATACATATAACCGTATTTGGTCAGATGTCACATTTCCCAGTTGCTGGCGTGAGCCATTGTCATTCCCATGCCTAAGCTTGGTAAGGGCTAAAACCTTCAACTTCCTTCCAGCTACCGCCCAGTTTCCCTCAACAAGGTGATGCACCGTATGATTAATAATCGGCTGGTGTGGTGGGTCTCACTAGCGCCCAAAGTGTATTCCATAGCCGGCCAGACTGGTCGAGCGGTTCTAGGCGCTACAGTCTGGAACCGCGCGACCTCTACGGTCGCTGGTTCGAAATCTGCCTCGGGCATGGATGTCTGTGATGTCCTTAGGTTAGTTAGGTTTAAGTAGTTCTAAGTTCTAGGGGACCGATTACCTGATTTCCGTTGGTTAGTTAGGTTTAAGTAGTTCTAAATTCTAGGGGACTGATAACCTCAGAAGTAAAATCCCATAGTGGTCAGAGCCATTTGAACCATTTTTGTATTCCGTAGGCACCGCTCTGCTATTGATCATCTCGTCACCACGTCAACTCAACAATTTTTTGCGGAAGTGCCAAACTAGCTTTTCTTTTTGGTTTGAGAAGTGGTCTGACACATGCTAGAGGGCGGGTATCCTGTGCATTATGTACGTGGGGTTTCCAGGGTTGCATGCACCTTTTTATTGGGTAGGTTTAAAAGACTGTGTTTTTCAGATACATGTGGGTTCGGCAATGTCAGATGCTTTTATTCAAGATAACGGGGTGCCTCAGGGTTGCCATAGCCATTAACCCTATTGTGGACAATCTCCCGCCAGGTATCTCAGGCTCCTTTTCCGTTGATAACTTTGCTATCTATTGCAGCTCCCAACGAACCTGTCTACTTGAGTGGCGTCTTCAGAGATGTCTTGATCATCTTTTGTCGTGGAGCATCAACAATGGCTTCTGCTATTCCGCTGACAATACTGTCTCTATGAACTTCTGGCGGTCCCGGGAGTTTCTTGCCATGTCCCTACGTCTAGACCCAATCCTTCGTCCGTTTGTTGACACAACGAAATTCTTCGGACTCACTTTTCATACGAAACTCTGTTGGTCTCTTAGCTGTCAGCTCGTTGTACTCGCACCTTCAGTGTTCTGTGTGTTTTATGTGGCACCTCACGGGAAGCGGATGGGACCATCCTGTTCCGTTTATACCAGTCCCTTGTCCGTTCGAAACTGGATAATGGTTGTATCGTATATTCATCCGCACGTCCGTCGTTCATCCATCGTCTTAACAGCATCCACAATTGTGGGCTACTTTTAGTTCAAATGGCTATAAGCACTATGAGACTTAACACCTGAGGTCATCAATTCCCTAGACTTTACTTAAACCTAACTAACATAAGGACATCACACACATCCATGCCCGAGGCACAGTTCGAACCTGCGACCGTCGCACCCGCGCGGCGCTGGACTGAAGCGCCTAGAACCGCTTGGCCACAGCGGCCGGCCTACGTTTAGTCACTGCTGTTTTCTGTACTAGATCTGTTGACAATCTTTATGCTGAGGCTGCTGAGTTACCGTTGTCGTAACGGCGGTCTGTTCTCCTGAGTCATTACGCGAGCCGTCTGTGGCAGTCACCAAGCCTATGCTCCCATCTCCCACAATTCCATTGCGCCCGTCTTCTCTGTTGCCTCCTGCATTTCGCTTTCGTTTTCTGCTTCGACACATTTGCTTTACGCTCCCTGCCACGTTCCCCATGGTTGCGAGCTCTTCACTGCCCTTACGTGTTGACTTCGGACTCTATTCGCTTCCTAAGGACACTACTCCTGGTGCATCACAGCGAGTTCTTCGCACTTCGCACTCGATTCCAAGACCCGCCAAGGTGTCGGGTGTGCCTTTGTACACTACTGGCCATTAAAATAGTTACACCACGAAGATGACGTGCTACAGACACGAAAATTAACCGACAGCAATAAGATGCTGTGATATGCAAATGATTAGCTTTTCAGAGCATTCATACAAGCTCGGCGCCGGTGGTGGCGCCTACAACAAGCTGACATGAGGAAAGTTTCCAACCGATTTCTCAACCACAATTGCAGTTGACCGGCGTTGCCTGGTGAAACGTTGTTGTGATGCCTCGTGTAAGGAGGAGAAATAAGTACAGTCACTTTTCCTACTTTGATAAAGGTCGGATTGTAGCCTATCGCGGTTGCGGTTTATCGTATCGCGACATTGCTGCTCGCGTTGGTCGAGATCCAATGACTGTTAGCAGAATATGGAATGGGTGGGTTCAGGAGGGTAATGCGGAACGCCGTGCTGGATCCCAACGGCCTCGTATCACTAGCAGTCGAGATGACAGGCATCTTATCCGCATGGCTGTAACGGATCGTGCAGCCACGTCTCGGTCCCTGAGTCAACAGATAGGGACATTTGCAAGACAACAAATATCTGCACCAACAGTTCGACGACGTTTGCAGCAGCATGGACTATCAGCTCAGAGACCATGGCTGCGGTTACCCTTGACGCTGCATCACAGGCACGAGCGCCTGCGATGGTGTACTCGACGACGAACCTGGGTGCACGAATGGCAAAACGTCATTTTTTCGCATGAATCCAGGTTCTGTTTACACCATGATGATGGTCGCATCCGCGTTTGGCCACATCGCGGTGAACGCTCATTGGAAGTGTGTATTCGTCATCGCCATACTGGCGTATCTCCCGACGTGATGGTATGGGGTGCCATTGGTTACACGTCTCGGTCACCTCTTGTTCGCATTGACGGCACTTTGAACAGTGCACGTTAGATTTCAGATGTGTTACGACCCGTGGCTCTGCCCTTCATTCGGTCTCTGCGAAACCCTACATTTCAGCAGGATAATGCACGACCGCATGTTGCAGGTCCTGTACGGGTCTTTCTGCTGCCATGGCCAGCAGATTCTCCAGATCTCTCACCAATTGAAAACGTCTGGTCAATGGTACCCTAGCAACTGTATCGTCACAATACGCCAGTCACTACTCTTGATGAACTGTGGTATCGTGTTGAAGCTGCATGGGTAGCTGTACCTGGACACGCCATCCAAGCTCTGTTCGACTCATTGCCCAGGCGTATCAAGGCCGTTATTACGGCCAGAGGTGGTTGTTCTGGGTACTGTATTCTCAGGATTTATGCACCCAAATTGCGGGACAATACAATCACATGTCACTTCTAGTATAATATATTTGTCCAATGAACTCCCGTTTATCACCTGCATTTCTTCTTGGTGTAGCCATTTTAATGGTTAGTAGTGTGCTTGGGACTGATACTTTTCAATATCGCCTTGTTGACCAGTATTCGATTTTTACCGCAGAGCTGTACGCCCGTGATTATGCCACCCAGTAGATCCGGCGACATGGTCTTCCAAACCGCTTCATCCGCTGAGACCCTCTCAGGGCTCTACAGAGCTTTCCCGCGCTGTACTCAGTCCACCCTTAAGTACACTGGATCAAAGACTGCCTCTACTGGCTTACTGTGGTGTTTCTGCGGATTCCTGGTCAAGTCGACAATCCAGCGACCGAGGCTGCTGATGCAGCTGCAAGGCTGCAGCTCCCCTCCCTAGCCGCTGTCTGTCGGACAAACTCCGGGACGTTAAACCTCTCCATTTAGCATGGTTGATTTTCTCTCGGCCCTTACATTCCGAGGGGGTCATTCTAGCCCGGCTGCGTGTAGCACACTCTAGTTTTAGTCACTGCCATTTATTAAGTGATGACCCTGCCCCACTCTGTGGCTACTGCGCTCCACTCTTGGCACTGAACCACTTTCTGACCCGGTGTTCATTTTTAACGGTTTACACTTACGCTTATGTTTGCTGTCCATTTCATCAGATGTTTTAGCGGGTGACACGCACCCCCCCCCCCTTTCCCAGAGATCAATACATCTGCACTATGTTCTGAGAAATTTTCGCTAGAAACGTCGTTGTCCTTAGCTGCTCCTCTTTTAAAGTTGCTTGATTGGGTTTTTGCTTTTTACGCATCAGGTTTTTATTTAGTACATGTTTTCTCTTATGGTATGATAGGGCACTTAAGTCCTTTGCAGTTTTTGCTCACTAAAGCACCAACCAACCAAATGATCAACATTCACATATCTTTATTGCAAGAGACACTGCGGAGAGATTCGTTATGTAACATGCAGCGTTGGTGTACTGTTTGGCAGTCAAGAACTGTGACGGTGAGAATGAGAAACGAGTGGATTACTGAGGACTGTGTTAGTGAGCGAGCTCCCACAGCGTTAGAGGCATTGTTCTGCCGATTAATATGAAATTGAGAAGTTATCCGGAGTTGACTGAGAAGGTATTGATATGTAATGAACCACGTTTGAATACTATTTTCCTTTACTCTGTGTATCAGTACAACTATCTGCAATGTTAAGTCTACCAGGGTTCTCATATGGATGATCATGTATGACTGGCACAATATTTCGCCGACGTTCGGCGCCGATATCATCAGGTATTACTGACGTTCAGTTGTAGGAGCTGCTTCCCCCGTTATGCTTTATCGAATAACGCAACACTCGCTGCCTGTGATCACCACCCTCCGTCAACTGAGGATGGGCACAGGCAGCATTACCTTCGTTAGCACGGCTGCAGATAATGTTCATTGCGTGCAGTTGCCACTGATCCTTCAGTGATTAGAGCAGAGGGTCCCTTACTTAGATTTGTTTTTAGTCAGCCTTCCTAATGGTCTAATTTTCCTCTGGCTTGATTTGAATGTGAAAAAATAAGAAAAAGGAAGTGATCGTCGGAAGGCTGAATGAGCAAAATGGTTCAAATGGCTCTGACCACTATGTGACTTAACTTCTGAGGTCATCAGTCGCCTGGAACTTAGAACTGATTAAACCTAACTAACCTAAGGACATCACACACATCCATGCCCGAGGCAGGATTCGAAACTGCGACCGTAGCGGTCGCTCGGCTCCAGACTGTAGCGCCCAGAACCGCACGGCCACTCCGGCCGGCTGCTGAATGAGCATATGTTGTCGTTGTGGTCTTCAGTCCTGAGACTGGTTTGATGCAGCTCTCCATGCTACCCTATCCTGTGCAAGCTTCTTCATCTCCCAGTACTTACTGCAGCCTACATCCTTCTGAATCTGCTTAGTGCATTCATCTCTTGGTCTCCCTCTACGATTTTTACCCTCCACGATGCCCTCCAATGCTAAATTTGTGATCCCTTGATGCCTCAGAACATGTCCTACTAACAGGTCCCAGGCAAGTCAAAATAACCTTCGGTGAGCTTAAAAGCCGGGGCAGAAACATCAAGAGTGTAATGGTAATTGGGCTGTTAAACACAGAGAAGAGAGCGTATAGGCGAAAAGAGTACATTGAAGGCTTATATGGTGGTGAGGACAAGAAGAATTTGAGTTGATATGGAAGACATATATCATCCATTGTTGAAGTCAGCTTTTAAGACATCTTTGAATGACTTGAAATCAGATATGGCAGAACTGATAGGTAACATTCCGGCGGAATTCCTAAAATCACAGGGAAAATGGCAACCAATGGACTTTTCGAGTTGACGTGTATAATCTATGAGAATCAAGAGGGAATAGTAAGACTGTAAGGCCAAGTGCTGAAATTATAAACGGTGCAACACAGGATGCAGTATTTCGCCCCTATTGTTCCATCTGTACGTTGAAGATGCAATGACAGAAATAAAAGAAGGGTTCAAAAGCGGCATTAAAACTAAGGATGAGAGAACAACAGTGATGAGTTTCGCTGATGACATTTCTACCTGCAGTGACAATTTTTGTAAACCTTCGTCGCCAGTTTTGTAAAGGCCTCCTCGCTACTGTTGTAACAGTAGGCCGAGTTTCCAAGTTCGTGAATCGGCGACTGGTGCAGTACACCGCTAAGAAAATTTTTCCCTGCCACTATTACACAGCTATGCCCCAGATTCAGGTAACAGGATAGGAGAACGAAGATTCGACAACACTCCAACAAGTTAGTAACAGAGTCACTCGAACGAGTTAAAAGGTTTACTTATCTTTATGACTTGTTGAATTATTAAGTCTGAAACATTGCTTATAATACAATAAAATAAGGGTTCTCGGTGGCTAAGTGCAAATAATCGTAGGTAAACTTCACAGTTCATAGCAAATGAAATTTACAACAAGTGTCTGTTCATTTCTAAGACAGTACTAAACGACGTCCCCTGTCAAAGTCAGCCTTGGACGATAATCTATAACCAAGTGGGCGAGAAATGCTCTTCTACCTTCCGAGTAGGCTTCTTTCCGTTGCCGTCCAGTCATTGGCGAATCGTACTCGGCCGGCAATTGGTCGAGGTGAAGTAGATATCTTCATCTTCAGCGCGACCCGTGGCGCCGGTGATACTTGCGCAAGTGGCGAAGAGTCTCTGCGGCACTGGAACCAGCTCGTATCTTTGCGACTGTGGTGCTTTTGCCCTGGCTGTGTCTTGTTCGGACGACACAGTAAAGATGAAGAAGATTTACAGGACCTGTTGAATGGTATTGTGGGGCGGCAGGTGGAATAATAGAATAAATGTTTTTATTTATGCTGTTTGCCGCTCTCAACACTGGCTCTCTAACTACAATATTGGCAACCAGAAAGTGATTAGCAAAACGTGAAGCCTGTAATTAGAATTCCTAGTGCCCACTTCATCTGAGAAATACATTTATACCTACAGCTTATAGCTCTGAGGAATTAGGAGATTGTCTGGGATTCATAATCAAAAACCATTCTCTCTAAAATGTTCACTATATTCTGAAAGTCACAGACCAAAAAGAATCCACACAATCCAACTACCAGAGCAGTTAAGAGTCTAATGTGCTGATGCCACTATAACTGTTCAAATTAAATGTTTAAGTGAATGCTCGCCATAATTTGATGATAATGTTCACCAAACGCCACGCTAAATAATGGTACAATGTCTGTCCTGCGGCGGCACGTGAAAATACGACATACGCAAACTGAAGATAGATCATTAAAGTCATCCCAGAATTAACACTTCACTCGAAAACGATTTCTTGGTTACGCGTATCCCGAGTAACTTATTACGGCACCCGAAGCTTTTTATAGCAATGATACCGACGCGACGCGACTCCCGGCACAAGTGGTGCGCTAATCAGCGTCTGGAGAGAACTGGGGCCTTCCTTCTCTCGCGCAGCGTTCTTACATATAAAGCCACGGTGCGGACGGCTAAGGGAACGCCTTATCAAATCAGCTCTCCCGACTAGCCACTGGGCTAGCAATGCACCACTTTAAGTTATCGAATTAATCATTGCTTCCTTTGCTGATGGCCGATGAAGCTTTCAATTTAATTGTGCAATCAGCACACAAGTAAGTAATCGTAATAAAAGTCTGACGTGGCCTTGTCAAATATTTTGGGCGAGATAATTAATGTAATTGCACTACACGCAGTAGACGAGCTCTGAACTTGCTCTTTGGAGGTACGCTATAGCTATAGTTTTATAGTTATTCTGTTGATACTTCTCACATTTTTATGATTGTAGCGGATCTCCCTTCTACTTATATTTAAACATCCTAGCTTTATTTATTCGCCTACTTAATCTATCTGGCTTCCTTAATTTCTAAGACACAACCCAGAAAATCATGAATTTTAACTAAAATTTTAATTTGTGAGATCCAGAATACTGTATCTACTAAATTATTAGGCAAAGCGAATCTAAATATAAATTTTTAAGTTTCTAGCTCTTTTCTGTTGCGCCAATGATTTTTACAGAAAAACATCCAAATTTCGAAAATGGTTAAAGTTATTGAACTGATATTCAACACATATTGATTTTGTATTACTCCTGACATGCTAGAAACGTTTCAGGTTATCTACTTCATTTTAAAGTATTGCACAATATTTATGACGTCAGAGCTAGTTACAGCGGACTAGGCTGGCACACAACGGAAAGACTGATGTGAATTTTAAAAGACTTGAGTATGTGCTTCCCTACACTATGAACAGTCTTATGAGAACAGAAGACTGAAGAAGAAGAAACTAATGAGAAGTATAAGAAATCAGATTATCGCGTAGCTGAATATCAATGTAGGTGATCACGAAATAGACGAAGTTAAGGGATGCTGCTATACTGAAAGCAAAATGTCACAAGATGTAATTAACAAGGAAGACATAAAAGGCAGTGTAGCACAAGCAAAGAGGGCATTCCTGGCCAATGGAAGTCCAGTAGAGTCAAACAATGGCGTTAATTTGAGGAAGAAATTGCTGAAAATTGAAGTCTGGAACCCAGCTTTTTATGATACTGAATCATAGTCTGTGGGGAAACCGTAACAGAAGCGAAGTATTTGAGATGTGGTGCTACAAAAGAATGTTGAAAATGTAGTTAACTGATAAAAGGGGAGAATGAGAAAGTTCGCTATAGAATCAGCTAAGATAGGAACATGTAGGCAAAACTGTCAAGAAGAAGGAATAAAGTGATAGGACGTGTATTACGACATCAGGAAATAACTTTGGTACTAGAGGGAGCTGTAGAAGGTAGAGGAAGCAGACATTGGAATACATCCAGCAAATAATTGAGGGCATGAGTTGCAAGTTCTAGTCTGAGATAAGCTTGTCACGGGAGAGGAATTCGTGGTGGGCTATATGAACATAAGTGGCAACGGCCTTGAGGCAGCGGATACACCGGTTCCCGTCAGATGACAGAAGTTTAGCGCTGTCGGGCGTGGCTGGCACTTGGATGGGTGACCATCTGGGCCGCCATGCACTGTTGCCATTTTTCGCAGTGCATTCAGCCTCGTGATGCCAATTGAGGAGCTACTCGACCGAATAGTAGCGGCGCCGGTAACAGAAAACCATCATCTGAGGATGACACGGCGGTCGGACGGTCCCGATTGGCCAATTGTAGCCTGAAGACGGAGTGCTATATGAACATATCAGAAGACTGATGATCCAAAAGTCTCGGTACAACTCTGCAGATCTCTGTAGAGATGGCTGTTGAATAAAATGTGGACGCTAACAATTTTGATTTGTCATCTTCGATTTCTTCTTATTGTTTGTAATCTGATTGGCGTATCCACATTCGGGATGTGGAACAGCCATTTTGCTGAAAAACTTGGTGCTGAAGCTCACAGGCCAAGCTCTCTGAGACAACGTCTTCATAACGCCACTCTGCTAAGAAGGATAGTGGAAGCTATCGATCTGAAAGTACTGGTCAATGTGGGTCGGCTGCCGTAGACGCTGCCTCCCTTTTCATCAAGACAGCGAAGCACGGTGTCTTTCAACAGTTCCAGGGTAAATTTGGTGTTATGATAATGTGAGATGGACAAAAAATGGATCATCAAGCTTCTCCATTCCGTGGGGCTATATTACAAACGTCCAGGTAGCGAAAGAAACGAGTGGGTTTATAAGTGGATGAGTCTAAAACTAGTTTTTCAATGATCCGCATAAACACAATTCATATAAACTATGTTGTTACGAACATCACCGACCGGCTGTATTATATCTACATCTACATCCACACTCCGCAAGCCACATGACGGTGTGTGGCGGAGGGTACCCTGAGTACCTATATCGGTTCTCCCTTGTATTCCAGTCTCGTATTGTTCGTGGAAAGAAGGATTGTCGGTATGCCTCTTTGTGGGCTCTAATCTCTCTGATTTTATCCTTATGGTCTCTTCGCGAGATATACGTAGGAGGGAGCAATATACTGCTTGACTCTTCGGTGAAGGTATGTTCACGAAACTTCAACAAAAGCCCGTACCGAGCTACTGAACGTCTCTCCTGCAGAGTCTTCTACTGGAGTTTATCTATCATCTCCGTAACGCTTTCGCGATTACTAAATGATCCTGTAACGAAACGCGCTGCTCTCCGTTCTCTATCTCTTCTATCAATCATATCTGGTACGGATCCCACACTGCTGAGCAGTATTCAAGCAGCGGGCGAAAAAGCGTACTGTAACCTACTTCCTTTGTTTTCCGATTGCATTTCCTTAGGATTCTTCCAATGAATCTCAGTCTGCCATCTGCTTTACCGACGATCAACTTTATATGATCATTCCATTTCAAATCACTCCTAATGCGTACTCCCAGATAATTTATGGCATTAACTGCTTCCAGTTGCTGACCTGCTATATTGTAGCTAAATGATAAGGGATCTTTCTTTCTTTCAGCACATTACACTTGTCTACATTGAGATTAAATTGCCATTCCCTGCACCATGCATCAATTTGCTGCACATTATCCTGCATTTCAGTACAATTTTCCATTGTTACAACCTCTCGATATACCACAGCATCATCCGCAAAAAGCCTCAGTGAACTTCCGATGTCATCCACAAGGTCATTTATGTATATTGTGAATAGGAACGGTCCTACGACACTCCCCTGCGGCACACCTGAAATCACTCTTACTTCGGAAGACTTCTCTCCATTGAGAATGACATGCTGCGTTCTGTTATCTAGGAACTCTTCAATCCAACCACAGAATTGGTCTGATAGTCCATATGCTCTTACTTTGTTCATTAAACGACTGTGGGGAACTGTATCAAACGTCTTGCGGAAGTCAAGAAACACGGCATCTACCTGTGAACCCGTATCTATGGCCCTCTGAGTCTCGTGGACGAATCTTGCTCAGCGTTCTAGATACCTCCACACCAAATTTCATCGAAATCAATTCAGCGGTTCAATCGTGAAAACATAACAAACTTATTTTCCCCTTTATATTAGTTTGTATGTGGACGACACCAGTGTATAAGTGATGGGCAGACTTGTAAAGCGATCGGAGGAAATCGTTGTGTAGTTTATCACTGCAGAATGGAGCAGCTGTAGCATCTGCGCGCAGAACTGTGCACAAACCCAAACTGAAACGTTGAAAAGTAACAGCAAGAAATTGCTCGGCTGATTCAGATACTGTTACTCATTGTCAGTTCTTCAACTGGCTAATACAGTCGGTAAATGAAGGAACTGTTGATCCTGTAAAGCTCATTGGGTTGAACAGGGTTGAAATGATATTAGGACTAAAAATACACATTAACAGTAATCATCACAGAAGGTCCGAAATAAAAATTGAACTGAAAGCTCTTATTCTGCAAGGTCTTCGGAATGTTGCTGTGCAGTTACAACATATTTTGGAAAACGTCCATGGGCAGCTATAATAGTCTGAATTCGCTTAATTTTGTTGGAAAAATCTTTCTGCAGCTTTTATTGTGATATGCTTCTCGCGTGCGCAGGTATTTCAGTTTTTAAGTTACAAAGCGTACACGGTCAATTTCGATGCAATACAGATTTTGGCTCTCCCCGAAGAAAAATATCTGACGGAGTAACATTCAGCGACCGAGGGGGTCATAGGTTTCTTGTGGTGGCACGTTCCCTAGAAAAGTCTTCCAGAAGGCACATGACATTGCTAGCTCTACGCGGAGTACCGCCTTGTTGTACAAACCATGAATAGTTGATTTCGTCTTCTTACATCATTAAACAATAACATACCTCTACTCCAGTTTTCTTATCATGCAATGGCGTTTCATGCACAGCACAAGGATTCTCCTTTGACTACAATCGTGAGATTTGTGTGTCAACATCATGTGATAGGTGGAGCCAGGCCTGTTCTGTATACAGGGTGGCATCAAGAATGTCAGTGGTATTCCTCAGGCTGAAAGAAGTAAACCACTTACCGTGATGGATTCACTTTTCATGATCCGTATCTTTCAATTCATGTCACTTTATATTCTTCTTTGCGTAACAGCTTTACGTGCTGTTGCAATCTCAATATATTTTTCTTGTGACAACTGGCGCAATCATTTAGTGTCAGAAATATCCAACAACCTCTCTTCATTTAGTTTAGGTGCTCTTTAGGCGGTCTTTCCGTCTGTTGTACATCTAAAACTGAGCGCATATCCCCGTAACATTCTAAATAAGTCGACGAATCGCATTACGATGAGGTGCAGCAGTTTTCGAGAATTTTTCAGCAAATTCCTCCTGCGCTAAATATGTGTAAATGTCGCCTCGACGAAACACGCGTACGAGAGGAAAATAAGTTCCCCAGTTGAATCCACCGTAACTGAAAGCAAATTGAACATGGAAACATTACTCTTCACATACAACAGCTTTCATCAACTGAGCCAAACAGTTAAACGTTACTCAACAGCAGAACAGCTTAACAGTCGCGTAGCTATGAAAAAAAAGAGGTTTTGTCAGGAAGTTTCATATATTCTACCCATCATAAAATTGCAACGTCATCTAGGTCCTTAGTCCGTAGTACATTGCACAGCGACTACCGATCGTACTGTATAGAGTGTGATCAGAAACAGTTTGTAAAGCCTGTAAGGGTGTTTCAGGGTAGGTTGTGCTGAGATATAACTGTTAAGAAAAAAATTCGATATGTTGCCACGTTTCTGAATTAATTAGCTTTGAAGTTAGCAAATCAGGCGGTTGTGCACAAATTCACTTTGCCCAACGGAGACGATGTCGTCAAATGTGTTCTTCGTTTTCATTCCTAAAACCGAACACGGGAGCGATACAAAAACTGCACATGTGACGGTAGTGAGAAATGAATCCGAGCCAAAAGCTGAACAGTCACTTTCTCTATCATGTAAGCTATGAGAACGACTGACACTAATTGTATTTTGCGGTCCTTTTCAATTTGCGCCCGCAATGGCCTGATTGGAAAACTTCAGTGCTAATTAACTCAGAAACGGCGCAACGTGTCCAATTTTTTTCTGAACAACTGTTTCCTAGCACAAGCTACACTGCAACAACATTTTTGGACTGTTCTTGTATCCGTACAACATAACTGCTGTGACTGTACGAAAAAAATATGGTGCTACAGGTGTATGCCCTCGGAAAAACATGCCTGTAGTTTTCCCTTACTTTCAGACTTCCGCGTTACCAGCACAGCAGGCACATCGTGGTTGATGTTACAAACCAATATTAGTCATCATCCAGACCGTTGCCTCAACAAGTACTGAAACGGCTTGACTTAAAGAAGGGATTGGCTGATAAGACATATTCAGAGACATCAAGGAATCACCAATTTAGTACTGAAGTGAAGTGTTCGGGTTAAAAATTGAAGAGGGACACCAAGAAATGAATACAGTAAGCAGATTCAAAAAGGACGTCGGTTGCAATAGTTATTCGGAAATGAAGAGGCTTGCACAGGAAAAAGTAGCGCGGAGAGCTGCATCAAACCAGTCTTCGAACTGAAGATCACAACAGTAACATGATGCTACAAAAAATATATTTGTTTAGCTCTAGAGCCCCCACATGCGACTGCACGAATTATAAATTACAAAAGTAGCCGAAAAATATCCTGAGTTCTGAGTTAATCTGCAACATGAAGGCAAAATTAAAATTCCAGCAACAGTCGGAATTATATTTGGAACGACATTAATTTCTCGGTTTAGCGTTTCTGCCCAGAAGAATTATGTACAATTCACTGGCTTTTATAAAAATACGAAGCACTTAAATTTCTCCATATTTCACGTTTCTATCCACATTATTTATGCTCAATTAATCGGATTCTTAAAAACAATGGTTACTCGCTTTTTTTTACTTTCGTTGTGGTTATGGTTCCTTCGTTCAGATATTCGTTGTGTTCATGAAACAGACAATAACATCTCACATTCTTGGGATTAAAGCTTCATAATTAATTATTTCATTTTTCTGTCGACGCAATCACGCACGATTCATGGGATTTTTTAAAAATGGTGGTAAGCTTTTTTGACTTTCTTTATGTACATGAAATACCTGATAACATTCCAAATTCTTTGGTTTACAGATTAATAATTAATTATTTCGTGTTTCTGTCCACATGATTTATGGGCGATTTATCGGATTAAAAAAAACGGCAAGCGTTTCTTTTTTTTACTGTCGTAATGGTTCCTTCTTTCAGACATTAATTATGTTAAAAAAACACACAGTAACATCCAAAATTGTTACGATTCTTGCTTAATAACTAATTCAACTCGGCTGAACAAACCACACATCTGCTGTAACTTCGTTTCTACACATGTATTTACATTTAGCTTTCACATTACCGTGCAACCTCTGTAGTACAACTGCAAAATTCGATATACGTTTTCATGAAGTCGGTTTAGGTTTATTTACTTCACGATGACGTAGTATTACGTCACTATGACGTAGGGTTCTCCTCAGCCAGCGTGAGATGAATGGTACCCTCAGAAGTATGATAAAATTCAAAAATCAAAAAGTAAATAGCTTTCTCAAAGAGTAAACTTTTTCCCTAATTGGCGTAATATGCCTCGAACCAATAAATATCCTACACTACAGATGTTATAAAGTGTGTTCTTGCTCAGCGTTCTAGATACCTCCACACCAAATTTCATCGAAATCAGTTCAGCGGTTGAATTGTGAAAATATAACAAACTTATTTTCCCCTTTCGTAATATTACTATTAAGTAGTAAAAAGAATATTAATTTTGTGTGTCGTCTGAAGGTGGTAGAGATATGAAGATAATGAATGATGCTCTCCTCAGATATAATTTTTACAACTAAGTAATTAATGCGATTCATCATCATCATCTTGGACAGTTTCCAGCCACTGGCTGGGTCTGTCGGGAACACAAGCCTCTCCACCGTGTTCTGTCTTTCCACCATTCCCCCTCTTCCACCTTCGTCCAGTTCTCTCCTCTTCTCATCACACATTCCTTCACTCCCTTCACCCATCTATCTCTTGGTCTTCCTCTGGGCCTCTTCCCCTCCAGTTGCAGATCAAACATCCTCTTTGGAATTCTTCCCTCATCCATTCTCTTCATGTGTCCATACCACTGCAGTCTTGATTTTTCTATCCTGTCCTGTACTGGTTCCTCCTTTAGTCTTTCCCTCACATACAAATTAATGCGATTAACAAATACATATTTTTGTTGAAATAAAGTCTTAGTAGATAAAGACAACTTCCACTAGCTATGAAACCGGGTATCAAAAGATCAATACAGCCCGGAATCTTAATGCCACAGAGTGGTTCCTGTAGAAGACTCTGCAAAAGACTCAGTTAGATTGGTCGCAGAAAGAGGCATATCGCTGGTCAGCCGACATTTCTCCTCTGGACAGGAATTCATAATGGAACCAAGCCGAACAGCCGCCGTTACTCTTTAGCTGGACTTTGAGGGAACGACATTCTCTTCTGTGACCACTAGAGTCAGTCACAAAACAAGGTCCAAGAGATGAAGAACTCGTTCAGTTGCGAAATGTAGCGTCGGAAGCTTAATTTAGATTATCATTTCAATGCTACCGCTTCAGTCATAGTATTACTGACCTAGTCGCGATAGGTTGTTTGCTAATCCACCGGCTGCAAACCGAATGTGCAATGGAGACGGAGTGCTGAAATCTTCCTTACCGCCTCCCAGACTTGACGAGGCCTCTCCCTTAAACGTGATATCCATTATCACATTACCTCAGGAATAACAGCCACATTTTTTCTTGTCTATAAGGCGTATTGTTGGCATTACTTGCCACCCATGTAGGGGTAGTTAATTCGATCAATCAGCATGTCTTATTTACATGTGCTTTAAAGATTGCGTAACGTATGCAAATCCGAAAGTACAAATCTGGAGGGATCCCAGCTGGAAAAGCCAAGAATCGTGAATTGCATAAAAACAAAACCACAATAGCAAATCGAGAAAAAAACTAAAAGTAAGTTAGTAGCTACGTGCAAATAGTAACGTCGGTGGTGGGAAAGCTTCGCACAACCACACAACTGGACGAGGAAAGCGCGCGTAATTTCCCCCTAGCTTACACTACTGAAGGGTCTTGCCAACTGAGGGGAAGGTTCGCTTCAGTAACTACAGGGGTAGCAAGGCAGATGGCTAACCGGATGGGCCAGGGTTCGTCTCCCGAACGGCCCAGTGATATTCTCTGCTCGGGGACTGGATGTTGTGCTGTCCTTATCCCCGTATCGTCATAGCCTCTTCGCCTGCATGGCGTTACATGACAAGTCTATGTCTCTGTGGCTCCATATCAGGATAGGGCTTGATCTTAATGAATGTTCCGAAAAAAAAGAAAAAAGAACGCGGAGTTCACTTCCACAGTGGTACGGACATGAACCCAAACAAAAACAACTCCGGACGGCCAACACTGGTGCATTCTTTCCGATATCGATGCACGAGTCTGGCGGGTTTGCATACCTACGACAACTTGTTCATTTGCTGACTGATCCACTTGTTGCTGCCGTCGCCGCTGACGCGTTGAGGATGTCGCCGATTGCAGTACTGCACAAAGGAACATAAATGTGTAGCCATTCCTGCTCCACTGATACTACTGGTAGTGATGACGTGGGTGGGGTTTGTGACGGAACTGTAACGCGGATAGGAACGTAGGACCACCGGCAGCTTTACGGAAAGATTTTACCCGTTGCCAGGAGTAGTGGAAGCTAGAATATGCCTATATACAAAGCTCTATCACGGTAAATTTATCACTACGTAGAATGCGGGTATACTGTCAATGTTCCACGCAGCGCTCTACCTATAGTAAGCCAGATACACAACAAACCTCAATGACAAGGAATCCCATACACTCCTTCCTTCAGTAGCATAAATCTATCACAAAGATAACGTGCATGACTACCTTTTGATCTTGCTGAAAAGTAACCTTGAGTTTATGTTTGGAGAGATTACGACCTATTTTAGAAGGAAGATGCCATAGTATTGAAGGATGACGATTGTACAGAAGGCAGATGTGTGTAAGATTCAGTGTAAGTATGCATTGTCGCTTACTGAACATACTGTACACACGGCTAAAGAACAGTATTGAACTTCAATGCTATACCCGCCCGCCGTAGTCACGCTCTGGGCTACGAGAACTTCCAGATTTTAGCATCTGTTCCATCCATTTGGGATTCAGTTTGTAGGGAAGCTACTGAAATACATTTAACAACCATAAAATTATGCGTTATTGCTTCAAACCTTGACAAAATGTGGAAAATGACAATGGCTGTAAACTCTCATTGACAACGATACTGTCACCCTGTTGACGATAATTTGTGAAATAACATCCTTTACAGAGACGTCAAGGTAGCATATATGTCTGCAAGCCATGGGATATTTCTTTCACTACGATTTATTGTGATTTACTTATTGACAGCTGGCCGGTGTGGCCTAGCAGTTCTAGGCGCTACAGTCTGGAACCGCGCGACCGCTACGGTCGCAGGTTCGAATCCTGCCTCGGGCATGGATGTGTGTGATGTCCTTAGGTTAGTTAGGTTTAAGTAGTTCTACGTTCTAGGCGACTGCCGGCCGGGGTGGTCATGCGGTTCTAGGCGCTACAGTCTGGAACCACGCGGCCGCTATGGTCGCAGTTTCGAATCCTGCCTCGCACATGGATGTGTGTGGTGTCCTTAGGTTAGTTAGGTTTAAGTAGTTCTAAGTTCTAGGGACCTGATGACCTCAGAAGTTAAGTCCCATAGTGCTCAGAGCCATTTGAACAATTTTTTATAGGTGACTGATAACCTCATATGTTAATTCCGATAGTGGTCAGAGCCATTTGAACCAATTTTACTGATTGACATACTTGGCTTGTCCTTATGAGATAGAAGGGACGGGAGCACTTTATCATCGCATCTGTAGGTTGGAATACCGCATTCTCACAACCTGTCAACTATTTAGGCTAGAGCGACACTCTACTGTTAGTTTAGTAGCTCCTACCCTGTCGCTGTCGCTCTCCCTCTTTAGTTACTTCTATAAACTAGCCTGGTTAGAGACACTATTTATTTTTAGTTAGATAGCTACTGTCTTATTTATCGCCATTTCCTGCTTTCGTCACCAATCTCCCATCTTTGTCATTCGTGCTCCTGCACCCTCTGCGTTCCGCATTCGCTGTCATCGCTGCCCCCTCCCCCACTTCGTCTGTTGCTGCCGTTACTACCCCAGCACTGTAGACATCGCTTCTGCAATCCTCTGCCATCTTGACGACACTACTTCACTGGCTGTTTTCGCATAGTCCGTTTCTCCGCTGCAGCCCGAGGTCCTAATCATTTGCTGTGCTTGGGAGGCTGCCTACAACTCTAGGCGTTTTTCGTCGCGGTCGGCTATTAATCTCACCCTCTCTTGCCCCAATCTTTCCCTTCTTCTGTTCGAAGTCCCACACGCAGAACAGCCCCATCTCTACAGGAACAAAACTGTATGTGGTGACACAACTCGGTCTCCTGTAACATCCTCCACTGCCATATACGCTTTTGTGTTCACTCATCTACGGCTAGAATTACCCAAACTCAAATCCCTCACCCTAAAATCCTTACCTAATCTTCCCAGAGGATAAGTACCCCAAGTTCACTATTTGATACGCTTTCATTAGTTATGTAAAATTGCGTTACTAAAATTTATGTACAACCGTCATGAAGGTGATAATTGGAATGCTCAAAAGGTGAAAATAAGGCAGCCCATCGATACAGTACGATAGTTGATGTCCAGACTGAGCAAAGTTATTTATAATTTTACATAATATTTTTCCTAATGTGAATCCAGTTGTAGATATGTTTTGCGAAATTTGTAGATAACTCGTTTAATTTTGTTTTATTTCATCAGTGGAAGGTAACAAAATAAGTGATAAGTGTCCTGATATATTAACTGTATATGCAGCTAGCTTTAGATATGAATCATCTTCGTTATTTAATTTCCGAACATGTTGGGATAGAGTTCCTCATCTGGAAGGGTGAGACGATTGACGTTTCTTTAGGAACATATGTGTGAGCCGTGCACGGCTCGCGTTTATCCCATTTATTGTTTGGCATCTTCTATTACCGTACTGCCGCCTCGTTTTCTTATTCCATTTACTGGCGTCTCTGACTTCCTGGCTTACTTGTCCGTGAGCGGTAGCAGCAGCGCGTATCGATAAATGCACTGTCGTACCATCTCTGGAGCGACCGATAGTATTTCCAGATCGTCGTGTGTCTGGCAGTCAGTTGGAACGCGCCAGCATTAGAGTTCGGACCGGGCAAGGAAGTGTGTTGGAACGCTTCAGCAGTGGGGTTCCGACCTGGCAGTCGGACAGTTGGGACGCGGCAGAAGTTCGGTCGGGTTGAACCGGCAGTGAGATCGGATAGCCATGACTCGCCCGACCGTTGTCGGGACACATGGCTCAGTGGGGACGGTCTTGGTTTATCGTCGGTTGGTTGTCTTACCGGACGACGTGTATTTGCTCGCCGATCGCTCCTGGGTTGGCGGTGTGTATGTGTGTGTGTCTCAAATCGTGGTTCGTCCTTGTGATTGCAAAGTCACTGCTTTAGCATTGGTGACGTTCTTCCTCCAAGTGTTTGTGAAATTGTGTGTACCCTGTGATGTCGACTACCCGGTTATTTTAGTGCTGTCTCCTTGCCGATGTGTTGCAGTTGGTCGGTTGGCGCAGTCGCGTCGTAGCACCAGTGGGACATGCAGCCATCACGCGTGTATGATTGCCGACACACTGAGTGGGGGACGGCCTTGGTTGATCGCCGGTCCGTCGTCTTGTCGGACGACGTATATTTGGCCGGCCATCGCTTATGGGTTGGCTGTGTGTGTGCCGGCTCGTGATTCGTCCTTGTTTTGCTCAGTCACTGCCGTTAGCACTGTCTAGCTCTGCGTGCAAGTGTTCGTGAAACTGTGTGTAGTTTATGTGGTTTGACTGACAAGTTACTTAAAGGTTGTCGGCGTACTGGCTCTGAATTCGTCGGTTGGCGTGGGGTAGCGAGGAAGGACAGGATAGCGATCACTTTCCCGACGATTGCCGACACACACGTCTGGGTGGCAGCGACTTTGCTTGGCCGTTTGGTCGGTCGTCTGATTAGACGACGTGTATTAGGGTCGTCCACCACTTACGGGTTGTCTGAGATACGTTCTGGTTGTTGTTCCTGCCTCTGCTGTTAGCATCGTTTGAGTATTGGTGCAAGTGTGGAGAGGAACTGATTTTGAACATTGGTTTGTTGACTGTCTGTCGGTTGGGTTCCCAGCGGATTGAAAATGGTTGGGCCGACTGCCTGTCTCACCCAAGCTAATGTTAGTGTTTGAATTCCAGGTCGACCCCCGAACGCCCTTGGGTGTACTGCCCTATTATTTTTTAAATTTGTTCTTGTTGTTTGTACTTGTATGGTTTCTAACTGATTTTGTTTTAAATCAGATGTTGATTTTGAAGTCTTGGGCCTTCAGCCGATTTTGAGTTTGAGTTGTTTGCTCTTAAGGCCTTCAGCTTAAATTAAAGAACTGTTCCACGTAAGGGCTTTGGTATTAAAAAAAATTAATGTTATGGATTTTTAAGTATTAGGCCTTCAGCCGATTGAATTTAACTTGTTTACTTCATCCTAACTAAGGAACTGTTTTAAGATAAGGCTTGCCTTTTGAATTTCTAATTATGCTTGCGTTTTAAGTTATTGGCCTTCAGCCGTTTTTAAATTAAAGTGACTTTCAACCGCTAATGAAGCACCAAAGATTAAAGCTGTGTGTTTAAAAAAAGTTTTTTTTTGGCTTGTAATGTTTGATCAAATAATAAAGTTGTATGTTCGAGTATAACTGACAGACCCTTATTTTGGTCCATTTCCACAATTTAAGTTACCTGTCCTGTCCTGCAGGTTTAGCAGGGCGTCTCAGTGTGGAAGGTGTGTTGGTGTAGGGTTGGTGGCATTGTATTGGTAGAGGTGCAGTAGCATACGAAGATTGGAAAGCAGAGTAGAGTTTGCAAGTGGAACAGGTTTTTCGAAGGTGTTCTATGTGACTGAGGAGACGCGTTAATTTAATGAGTTGGTAACGATCTGTTTGGGAGAAAGTAAATAGAAGCAGAATCCAAGGTGGACTGCGTGGCATTCCCACATCTGCAGGGACCTACGTAACTGTCGACTAGATAGTAGGTGACATTTCTACATTACTTGCCAGTTGATGATTACACCCAGATATTTTAGTTCGTTAGTTTACTGGACGTGACGGTTGTGAACCGTAAGGAAGAAGTCGTGGAGACGAAAGCTGTGGTTGGTGAGTCCTATAATTCGTACCAGAGTTTTGGAAGGGCTGACCTACAAGAGACATTGGTTACGCCAGGATATAAACTGATTGAGGTCGGTTTGGAGGGATCCTTGTGATTTCTTTTAGTACCTGAGTTTTGAAGGGTTGATTACAGGACGCATTGATTACATCAAGATATAATCTAAGGAGGGTTTGGAGGGATCGTTCGGATTTCGGAGTGTGTGATAGAAGGCAATGAAAGCGGTGTCATCGGCTTGCTGAAGGAGGTGAACTGATGGAGGGGGTTTGGCAGTGTGAGCAGCGTGGAGGAGATAAAGGAGAGGAGAGAGGACAAAGACTTTGAGCACGCCTGCAGAGTGCTGAGAGCTGCGGGGATAGTTGTCAATGGTGACTAAATATGGGCGATGGGAGAAGAAGATGCAATGCGACAGACATAATTAGAGGTGCATCAATTTGGAGTCTGAGAAGGAGGACTCAATGATATATATGGTCATAGACTTCCTCTTGGGCTAGGGAGGCAAACATGCTGGATTTACAGGTGTTGAGCTGATGGGACAGGAGATGTATCAAGTCCAAGAGCTGGTCATCAGAGGAGAAAGGGGGAGGGGGACAATGAAAGCTACACTAGTTACTGGAAAAATTATGGTTTTGGTTCAGGTTTAGATAATGCGTTGGGAGAGGATGGATTTCAATACCTTGCTAAACACTGAGGTGATCCTAGGCGTCAGTAGAGAGTCATGTGCACTTTGACGAAAATAGGACTTTGACGAGTTTACACAGTTCAGGGTAGTAACCTGTAGAGAGAATAGTTTTATAAAGGGCTGTAAGTGCCATTAGAGAGGAAACAGTTTATTGTTTAATGTGTCAATAGGTAATGCAGTAATGACTAGGTGATGCACTGTGTTTTCTGTGAAGTACTTGTTCTACCTCATGCACTATGACTGGGGTGTTTAACTCTATCTGTGACTCGCTAGCCGAATATTAGAAGCTGGGAGTCAGGGGCAGGAAAGTGATATTTTCGAGTTCGTGGATAGTAGGGAACAGGAGTAATCAAAGTGAGGGTCATCAGGGGGTAAGAAGCTCTCAGAGAGATAGGATGCAAAGTCGGTAAGAAGCTCTCAGAGATGTAGGTTGCTAAGAGGTCAGCTTTGGCCAGGTTGTTAGGTAATGGATGGTTGATGTGGAGAAGCTATAGTGAGGAAATGAATGAGCTCCAGTAGTCGTGGATAACTGAAGAATGAGATGGGATATGTAGGGATTAGGTAGTGTGTAAAGAGAACAGGTAGGGTGGTTACTTCCGATTGGATTGAGGGCTTCTGAAGTAAGACATCCAAGGAGGTTGGGAAATGCTAGGCGACATCTGGGGTTGCATTGCTTTCCAGACCTGTACACTGTGGGATGGGAGTAAGTAAACTGACGTCACTAATAGAGTTCTGCTGCGTATCTAACGTAGATGTCAGCAGCAATACCATAGGTGGAAAAGGTACATTCGATGTGTGTGAGGAAATCATATGGGTTTATTAGATGAGAAGTGCTTAGTAGCACTGGTGATAGTTAGGTCTTTGAACCAGAGGCTGCGGTGTTCAGAGTGATTATTTAGTAAGGATGTGGTTGAACATAAATGTTTATGTGCTGGCTGATTGCAACTCCACCTCTGATCAGATGACAGAATTACCTGTGTTGTGTAGGATATACGGACTGGGTCTGATGGTGTTGTAGGATTGAAAGAGAATTTCCATAAGGATGAAGGTATCGAAGTTGTATTAGCACAGGAATGCGATGAAAGGGGCTTTTTGATGGGTAGTGAGTGGATGTTTTGGTGTAGGATGCTGTGTTGCTGTTGCACTGTGATGAGAGCCTAGGAAGTGGATTGTGTGGGTGAGGGGATGAGGGGATGGAGAGATTTAAATGAGGGTGTCGACGCATGTGAAAATGTTGTGGACTTTGTGTAGGGAGCTGGCGGCTAGAGTGTTGAGGTGCCATACAGAGTGGATGGTGAGTGAAATTTGTTATAGTGTTGACAGTGTGACGTGGGCAAAGAGATTTATTTGAATGGGTGGGATGATCAATGTAATGGATGGATACAGTTCATTCTAATTTGACAGGTGATGGTTTGGCTTTGCATTTGGCAAAGTACATCAGGTGGAAATTATTACAGGTGTTGCAGGTGAGAGGCGAGGCGAGGTTTGGACATTGTTTCAGGACGTTTGAGGTTTCGCAGTGAAGTGGGCAGATTTTTACACCTTCAATTTCGTGATGACACGACCAAACTTTATCATGGCAGTGTGGATGGGTGAATGGCGAGAGGCTCGAGTTGTTTGGGTGGGGAGGCAGTGCTGAAAGGAGACATGAGAGCCAACTGTAATTTGTGGCCAGGCGTTTACTTTGCCTACTCCACCTTTCCCACGACGTCTTCCACACGTTCAACTAACATAGCTGTACCACCTGTATACACAGTGAGAATAACTAAGTCGTACACTGGATTTACTCAGACCTGCTTAATAAACTTTTGTGATCGGTGACTGGATTTATAACGAAACAAATATTTCTGAATCTCTGTGAAAGATTGTTGCGAATATGTCGCAGCTCGTGAATTATTATTGTTGGTGTTACATGGGAAATGGTCAGTGTGTGGTACGTTGGCAGTGTAGGATAGGAAAAGGAATTTTTTAAAGATGTGGAAGAACTCATTGGACAGGTAGGGTAAGCAAAGGAGGTGACTGCAATGGGGAAGCGATTGTAGGTTGGGGAGAGTGGATACAGGTTGCTGGACCAGAGGAAGTATTCCATGTAGTGAGAACTGGAGTACTGAGAGGGGTGGTATAAATAATGGAGATTAGAGGGGTGACCATTGATGAAGCTTACTACCAACGAAGCGTCCCCGAGATATAGGGGATGGTAGCAGCGACGACCGCCGAAAGTGGTGCTGACGACAGCAGATGAAGGTGGTTGTGACGAAGACGCAGACGGCTAGTCGAATGCGGCTGTGGTGGCGGAGCAATGGCAACGATGATGATGACGGAGACGATGACGGCGACGGCAGTAGCGCCGGCGGCAATAATGATGGCGGCGGCGATATGGCTGCGAGATGGAGGTGGCGATAGTGACAACCACCAGCAAATGGAGGTGACCATGAAGACACACATGCACACAAACATATGAAATCTCGAAGATACAAATGAACTACACATGCGAATAGCTACTGATGGAAAAGCATACCGGAGTACCCCAAGTGGAAAAGATTGGTATAGCACTAGGGAGTGCCCTAGCCACTATATTCGAATAGCTGCCGAAGGATGCGGCCAAAGAGAGTAACCTTGTGCTACATTATGGTTTTTGTAATGACAACGATCTTATAATCTATTTTCAGCAATGGCACATAAAACAGAACACAATCTTTAAAAATATTAAAAACGACATCCCTGCCGTGCGTGCGTGATTACTGGTATCGATTCTACTCGCTCTAGTTTGACGTCTGGCCGTTGCTGGGCGAGAGGAGGACTCTGGACAGCGAGAGGGCGTACATGAGAGCGGCCGCCTGCCGAATGTATTCCAAAGATCTACATCTACATTCATACTCCGCAAGCCACCCAACGGTGTGTGGCGGAGGGCACTTTACGTGCCACTGTCATTACCTCCCTTTTCTGTTCCAGTCGCGTATGGTTCGCGGGACGAACGACTGTCGGAAAGCCTCCGTGCGCGCTCGAATCTCTCTAATTTTACATTCGTGATCTCCTCGGGAGGTATAAGTAGGGGGAAGCAATATATTCGATACCTCATCCAGAAACGCACCCTCTCGAAACCTGGCGAGCAAGCTACACCGCGATACAGAGCGCCTCTCTTGCAGAGTCTGCCACTTGAGTTTTCTAAACATCTCCGTAACGCTATCACGGTTACCAAATAACCCTGTGACGAAACGCGCCGCTCTTCTTTGGATCTTCTCTATCTCCTCCGTCAACCCGATCTGGTACGTATCCCACACTGATGAGCAATACTCAAGTATAGGTGTTTTGTAAGCCACCTCCATTGTTGATGGACTACATTTTCTAAGGACTCTCCCAATGAATCTCAATCTGGCACCCCCCCTTACCAACAATTAATTTTATATAATCATTCCACTTCAAATCGTTCCCCACGCATACTCCCAGATATTTTACAAAAGTAACTGCTACCAGTGTTTATTCCGCTATCATATAATAATACAATAAAGGGTCCTTTCTATGTATTCGCAATACATTACATTTGTCTATGTTAAGGGTCAGTTGCCACTCCCTGCACCAAGTGCCTATCCGCTGCAGATCTGCCTGCATTTCGCTGCAATTTTCTAATGCTGCAACTTCTTTGTATACTACAGCATCATCCGCGAAAAGCCGCATGGAACTTCCGACACTATCTACTTGGTCATTTATATATATTGTGAAAAGCAATGGTCCCATAACACTCCCCTATGGCACGCCAGAGGTTACTTTAACGTCTGTAGACGTCTCTCCATTGATAACAACATTCTGTGTTCTGTTTGCTAAAAACTCTTCAATACAGCCACACCGCTGGTCTGATATTCCGTAGGCTCTTACTTTGTTTATCAGGCGATAGTGCTTAACTGTATCGAACGCCTTCCGGAAGTCAAGGAAAATAGCATCTACCTGGGAGCCTGCATCTAATATTTTCTGGGTCTCATGAACAAATAAGGCGAGTTGGGTCTCAGATGATCTCTGTTTCCGGAATCCATGTTGGTTCCTACAGAGTAGATTCCGGGTTTCCAAAATCGACATGATACGCGAGCAAAAACATGCTCTAAAATTCTACAACAGATCGACGTCAGAGTTATAGGTCTAAGGTTTTGCGCATCTGCTCGACGACCCTTCTTGAAGAGTGGGACTATCTGTGCTCTTTTCCAATCATTTGGAACCTTCCCTTCCTCTAGAGACTTGCGGTACACGGCTGTTAGAAGGGGGGCAAGTTCTTTCGCGTACTCTGTGTAGAGTCGAATTGGTATCCCATTAGGTCCAGTGGACTTTCCACTGTTGAGTGATTCCATTTGCTTTTCTATTCCTTGGACACTTATTTCGATGTCAGCCATTTTTTCGTTTGTGCGAGAATTTAGAGAAGGAACTGCAGTGCGGTCTTCCTCCGTGAAACAGCTTTGGAAAACGTAAGACCAGAACTTCCTAGGATTTTCTGTCAAGTCGGTACATAGAATTTTACTTTCGAATTCACTGAACGCTTCACACATAGCCCTCCTTAGGCTAACTTTGACATCGTTTAGTTTCTGTTTGTCTGAGAGGTTTTGGCTGCGTTTAAACTTGGACTGAATCTCTCTTTGCTTTCGCAGTAGTTTCCTAACTTCGTTGTTAAACCACGGTGTGTTTTTCCCGTCCCTCACAGTTTTACTCGGCACGTACCTGTCTAAAACGCATTTTGCGATTGCCTTGAACTTTTCCATAAACACTCAACATTGTCAGTGTCGGAACAGAAATTTTCGTTTTCATCTGTTAGGTAGTCTGAAATCTGCCTTCTATTACTCTTGCTAAACAGATAAACCTTCCTCCCTTTTTTGATATTCCAATTAACTTCCATAACTCAGCAGCTCGGTACGGGCTTTTGTTAAAGTTTCGAGAACATACCTTCACCGAAGAATCAAGCAGTATATTGCTCCCTCCTACGTATATCTCGCGAAGAGAGCATGAGGATAAAATCAGAGGGGTTAGATCCCACACAGAAGCGTACCGACAATCTTACTTTCCACGAACAATACGAGACTGGAATAGAAGGGAGAACCGATAGAGGTACTCAGAGTACCCTCCGCCACACACCGTCACGTGGCTTGCGGAGTATGGATGTAGATGTAGATGTAGACGTATTCAGGGATGCTGCAACGGCCTTATGATCACTGATTCCCTGTTCTGCACTATCAGAGCGGAAAGGTTCTGGTCTGTTTGTTATCAGTAGGACCAAGATGTTATCTCCACGAGTCGATTCTCTGTGTAATTGCTCGAAGTAATTTTCGTATAGTGCACTCGCTGTAATGTCACTCGATGCTCTGTCCCTTCTACCCGTCCTAAACATCTGAGTGTCCCAGTCTATATCTGGTAAGTTGAAATCTCCACCTAAGACTATAACATGCTGAGAAAATTTATGTGAAATGTATTCCAAATTTTCTCTCAGTTTTGGTGAAGACTGCCAGTATCGCTAGCGGGATGAAAGCAGAGCTCACCATCTGCAGCATCGTCGACAGGACTGACTGCGGACCTTTGGTACAGAAACTCTCAGTTTATGTGAAATGTATTCCAAATTTTCTCTCAGTTGTTCTGCCACTAATGCTGCTGAGTCGGGAGGTCGGTAAAAGGAGTCAATTATTAACCTAGCTCGGTTGTTGAGTGTAACCTCCACCCATAATAATTCACCGGAACTATCCACTTCTACTTCACTACAGGATAAACTACTATTAACAGCGACAAACACGCCACCACCGGTTGCATGCAATCTATCCTTTCTAAACACCGTCTGTGCCTTTGTAAAAATTTCGGCTGAATTTATCTCTGGCTTCAGCCAGCTTTCTGTACCTATAACGATTTCAGCTTCGGTGCTTTCTATCAGCGCTTGAAATTCCGGTACTTTACCAATGCAGCTTCGACAGTCTACAATTATAATACCGATTGCTGCTTGTTACCCGCATGTCCTGACTTTGCCCCGCACCCTTTGAGGCTGTTGCACTTTCTGTACTTGCCCGCGGCCATCTAACCTAAAAAACTGCCCAGTCCACATCACGCAACCCCTGCTACCCGTATAGTCGCTTGCTGCGTGTAGTGGACTCCTGACCTATCCAGCGGAACCAGAAAACCCACCACCCTATGGCGCAAGTCGAGGAATCTGCAGCCCACACGGTCGCAGAACCGTCTCAGCCTCGTATTCAGACCCTCCACTCGGCTCTGTACCAAAGGTACGCAGTCAGTCCTGTCGACGATGCTGCAGATGGTGAGCTCTGCTTTCATCCCGCTAGCGAGACTGGCAGTCTTCACCAAATCAGATAGCCGCCGGAAGCCAGAGAGGATTTCCTCCGATCCATAGCGACACTCATCATTGGTGCCGACATGAGCGACCACCTGCAGATGGGTGCACCCTGTACCCTTCATGGCATCCGGAAGGACCCTTTCCACATCTGGAATGACTCCCCCCGGTATGCACACGGAGTGCACATTGGTTTTCTTCCCCTCTCTTGCTGCCATATCCCTAAGGGGCCCCATTACGCGCCTGACGTTGGAGCCTCCAACTACCAGTAAGCCCACCCTCTGCGTCCGCCCCGATCTTGCAGACTGAGGGGCAACCTCTGGAACAGGACAAGCAGCCATGTCCGGCCGAAGATCAGTATCAGCCTGAGACAGAGCCTGAAACCGGTTCGTCAGACAAACTGGAGAGGCCTTCCATTCAGCCCTCCGCAATGTCTTTCGCCCCCTGCCACACCTCGAGACGACCTCCCACTCTACCACAGGTGAGGGGTCAGCCTCAATGTGGGCAGTATGCCGGGCAGCCACAGTCGTAGTCCGATCGGTGGATGCGTGGGACGAGTTGGTCGTCCCCTACAAACCCCCATCTGGACCTCCACAGTGATGCCCATTGGCAACAGCCTCAAGCTGTGTGACTGAAGCCAACACTGCCTGAAGCTGGGAGCGAAGGGATGCCAACTCAGCCTGCATCCGAACACAGCAGTTGCAATCCCTATCCATGCTAAAAACTGTTGTGCAAAGAACGTCTGAACTAATCTACAGAGAGCAGAAACAATTCGACACAAAATTTCAACTGTTATTAAAATACAAGATTGCCTAGTAAATGCAGTAATGCTGCTACTTGCGCACTGCTGACACGCTGCTCGGCGGCGGAAGGAGACTATGCGATTTTACACTATTCAGGTACTAAAACGCGATGCTACAACTCTCAAATACTATAATACGCTCGAAATTTATTAATTAAACAATGCAAGTACCAAAAACACGCAAAGAAATTAAGAATTAAACTATGTAACAATTAAGTAAGCTAGGAGTATACGACTTGCTGCTGGCAGCTGCTTACCCAACGGCGGCAGGGAGCTCACTGGCTGTGACCAACCGACACTGGCCGTTCAAAACGAAAACAGAAGACAGACGATTACGCGAATTTACACTATTCAGGTACTAAAACGCGATACTACAACTCTCAAAAACTATAATATGCCCGAAATTTATGAATTAAACAACGCAAGTACCAAAAACACACAAAGAAATTAAGAATTAAACTATGTAACAAGTAAGTGATCTAGGAGTATACGACTTGCTGCTGGCAGCTGCTTATCCAACGGCGGCAGGGAGCACACTGGCTGTGACCATCGCTTCCTACTATGTGTGGTAAAAAAGTGCGATGAATGACTTTATTAGGAACAAAGTATTAAGCTTACTCGGAATTATATCCAATCTACTTCAAAGTATTGTCCTTGGCTAGCAGTGCACTGATCCCAACGTTGAATCCACCAGTGAAAGAATTTCTGGAAGGCTTCTTTTGGGATGGCGTTCAGCTGCTCCGTCATCGCCCTCTCAACATTAGCAATGGTGTCAAAATGTTTTCCTTCAGGCATGGATTTTAATTTTTGGGAAGAGCCAAAAGTCGCATTGTGCTATGTCTGCGGAGTGAGGCGGGTGTGGACAGACAGTGACACTTTCTACGCCCAAAGGCTGGAGAATCAATAGCGACGTGTCCGCACGGTGCGTTGTCGTCATGAAGAAGGGAGCCATTGATCGATTTTCTGGTCTCTTTCTTCGTAAATCTTTTCGCGGACTTTACAGTAAGCTCGTGTTGAATTTGGCGTTTACAGTGGTTCCCCTTGAAACGAACTGTGATCGGATTACGCCTCCAAAGTAAAAAAAAATGAGCATGACTCTGATACTCTGTTTTGACTGAATCGCCTTGGAACGAGCTGCGATCGCACTATACTCTCAGTATCGAAAAAAACCAGTGAACATGTCTTTAAAATACGATTTTGCATTTGTGCCTTTTTGCGGCAAGGGGCTTCAATGTCTTTCCATTGGGAACTCAGGATTTTCGTCTCAGGGTCTTACCTATAGACCCAAGCTTCATCTCCAATTATAATTTTGAACATGAATTCAGGATCTGAATGAAGATGATCTTCAACTCCGTTCAAACTGACACTCGGTTTTCCTACAGTTCATCAGTCACTCGTCTGATTTGCAAATTATCGGTTAAAGTGCTTTGCAAGGACCTGTACGATGTACTAAGTTCTTCGATAAGCTATAAAATAGTTATTTGCGTGTTTGATCTAACAGTTTTTGTCACTTTTTGCACTTTTATTCCGTTTTTGAGATTAAAGGACTCCCAAATGGTGCTTGTCTTCTACCTATTCGTTTCCGCCTTTAAACTTGCTCATACCATTTATAAATAGTCTCCAGAGCTACAGCATTATAGCCACACAACAATTCCAACATTTTAGGAGTTTAATTGGCACTTTTTAGCTATTTGAAATAGAGCTTAACATTACGCGTTGTTCTAAATCAATGGTGCGTGACAGACACAGTAAACACAACCTCAGTGTAGTGTCTCTCGACCCTCACAAGTCAAAAGATGTTCCAGGTCGACACTGCCTATCTCACTGGATAAGGCCATCGGATAAATTACATCAGACGGTTATAGCCTCAGCAGTTGCGGCTAAAGAAGTTCATTCAGCGCATTTTTTTTATCACACCTCGTACGGGACAGTGGTTGACTCGCAGCAGCGGTAGCTGAAGGTCCGTTTTGATGGAGGATGTGTGAGCACTCCGCATTGCTCGAACGCTGCCTCAAGATGGCGGCCTTGCCTGTGGAGAGTTTTAGGCGCCACCACATTGGATGGCAACGTGAACTTCTAGCTGTCCATTGAAAAAAGCGAACCTGCTGGGGAATTGTTGCCAGCACATATTGTGGACTATGGTGAAAATCTTGATTAATGACCTAAAATTCATGCGTCCTGATTCCTCATGCGCCTTCTCAATACTTGTGTCATTGCTCCCATCTCATATTGTGGGCCAAAGCCACCCGTTTCTGTCTGAAAATGAAGGACTTACTCGCGATTTGCGGCGTTAGAGGCGCAAAATTGTTATTTACTCGGCTCTCTATCGAGTACAACGATTACCTTGTGATGTGCGTAAGGGGTGCTTTTTGTTATGTACTTTATTAGATTACCTGCCCTGTTCTTTGACTCACGTTGCCAGTGTTAAATATATCTTTCAACAATGTTCTAGGCGACTGTTGTTAAGGCTACCTGCAGTTCGCTTGGCTGATTGTTATCTAGCGTTCGTGTAAGCAGTGTTTATTCAGTTTGTTTTGATGCTTCGTTAAAAGTTTGTTAAACTTACACTACGCGTTGGCTGTAATCCTTATTCTGTGCGTATGTAACTAGACATCAGGAATCTCGCTGTATGACTAAGTCAGTGCTGTGACAGTCGTCAAATAGACTATCCTAGCCGCTCCGAATATGAAATATTAGCAGAAGGAATTTGGTTACAACTGAAACCCCGCAGTCATGTGGATGAGGGAGTACGCCCTGAGAACATAAAGTTCGACGAATGGTCTTTTACTTACTCGCAGTGACGCACCTCATACAGGGTGATAATTATTGAACAACTTCAAATAAATTCATCATAACTTCCGTTCAGACTGCACGGTTGGCCGCGAGGCATGATGGGAATTTGTATGGTTTGGTGTAGCGATGAAACCCATTTGGATGGATTCGTCAATAAGCAATCGAGAAGTCTCTTCACCCTCAACGTCGGTGCGACATTCCTTGATGTTACGGTGACTACCGAAAGGTACATGAAGGTTTTGGGAGATGATTTCATCCCAAATGATCCAAAGCGACCCTGATTTGGAAGATGATTTCACCCACAATGATCCAAAGCGACCCTGATTTCTACAATAAGTGGTTCATGCAAGACGGAGCTCGGCCCAGCTAAGCAGGAGAGTGATATCCTGGAGAAGCACTCTGGGAACCGCATTCTGAGTCTGGGATACACAGAGGCCACTGGCATGGGCCTCGATTGGCCGCCATACTCTGCGGATCTGTATATTAAAGACAAGGTATGCAGTAACAGCCCCAAAACCATTGCTGAGCTGAAAACAGCCATTAAGGAGGTCATTGACAGCATCGATGTTCCAACACTTCAGCGGATGATACAGAATTTCGCTATTCGGCTGCGCCACGTCATCGCTAATGATGTCAGCCACATCGAATACGTCATAACCTAAATATGAACATCGGTAGTGACGTTTACATATTGAATAAAGTGTGTGCATGCCGTAGTTTGTATGTACTTTACGTATTTTTTCATATAGTTTAAAAATTGTCATCCTGTACCCTACGAAGGCAAGTCTCTCCTTCCTACTACCCCCCTCCCCCCAAAGAAATGTATATTTCTTGGGGTCGTAAACAAACCAGTAATACAGTTGTTAGCTGTTGGCTATACTGTTTTGTGTGGCGCTGGCTCCGTTGCCAGACAAGCACTCGCGCTCCTCGCTCGGATGCTGCCTGGGTTTGGCAGCCGTCTCTGAGCGATAACGCCAAAGGTGAAGTTCGCTCAGTTATTCAACTTTTGGGAGTGGAAGGCGTTAAAACGGTTGAAACTCATCGCCAATTGACGAAAGTGTATAGAGAGTCGTGTGTAGATGTCAAGAACTTTCGCAAGTGGTGTAGGGAGTTTACAGCCGGTCGTATTGACATTCACGTCTCCGAAAGGAGCGGCAGGTCTTCAACTGCCGACGAGACATTTATGATTACTATGGAAACCATGCATAAAGATCGGAGGATGACTCTGCATCATTTTGGTTCCTGAGGTTTCTCAAAGCAACATTCACAGGTTTTAAACCGAACAATTGCAAAATTGGAAGACATTTGCCAGATGCGAACCGATTATGGTGACAAAAGACAACTAACCGCCACTGGTTGATTCTTTCCGCAAATTTCTTCTCCACTATGGGGACGAAAAGGACTACTCCTCGGACTCGTTTTTCACGGCTGACGAACCTGGACATTCAGCTTTACACCTGAGACAAAATAACCCACATGAGGGAAAGCTTCCCTCTCCGCCCAAGCAGCGACGATTCAAACATACATAGTGTGCCAATAAAGTCTTTCCCACTCTGTTTTGGGATCGGAAAGGTTTACTATTGGTCGGCTTTCTGCCTACTGGTACAACAGTAAACGCTCACAATGTAATGTAATAAAAATAGTTGTGACACTTTTTCTTTACTACGAGGGTTGTTTTTTAAGTAAGGGCCGTTCGAGCTTATAGTCCCGTAGTTCGCGCGGACGCCGCAACAAGCCACCGCGCCACTTGCTGGCATCCTTCCCGTTCACACTGATGCTAGTTGCAACTCTGTAGCTGGCGTGTACGCATCGCTGTGCTACTTTGTAATGTTTACGATTATTGAATCGCCCGCCGCGTGTGAGATACGGTCAGTGATACGTTTTTTGACCGCGAGAAGCCTATCAGCTACAGAAATTCATCGTCAGTTAACAGAAGTTTATGGCTTGAATGCGATGAGTGAAGGTAAAGTGCGTCAATGGGTTAGAGAGTTTAAAAATGGCCGTCAAAACGTCCATGACGAAGAACGCTCAGGCCGGCCCTCTGTGATCACTGATGATTTGGTGGCTGCAGGCGAAACAAAGATTCGTTAGGACAGAAGATTCACAATTTCCACTCTTTCTTTGGAATTTCCACAAGTTTCAAGATCGGTTTTGTACAAAATTGTGTTGAAAACGTAAACTTTAAGAAACTGTGTTCTCGGTGGGTACCCAGACTCCTCACAGAGGACCACAAAGGGAAGAGATTTGCCACTTCATTGGACTTTTTGATTCGTTACGAGGAAGAAGGGGATGACATATTGAGTCAAATTGTCACTGGAGATGAAACATGGGCATCCCATATCACTCCGTAAACCAAGCGACAGTCGATGGAATGGCGACACACAACCTCACCCGTCAAGGTCAAAGCCAAACAGACGCTGTCAAAGCGCAAGATTATGGCAACTGTGTTCTGGGACCGGCGCGGTGTTTTGCTAGTGGACTTTATGCCACGAGGAACGACAATCAACTCAGATTCCTAGTGTGCAACTCTAAAGAAGCGCCGCAGAGCAATTCAAAACAAAAGGCGCGGCATGCTGACAAAAGGAGTTTTGCTCTTGCACGATAACGCTAGGCGTCACACCTCTCAAAAGACTCGGGATATGATTGATTCTTTTGGCTGGGAAGTTTTGGACCACGCACCATACAGCCCCTACCTTGCTCCTAGCGAATTTCACCTTTTCCGGTACCTGAAACACCATCTTGGCGGGCAGCGCTTCAATGACGACGATGGAGTGAAAGCGGCCGTGCACTCTTGGCTGTCGGAGCAGGCGGCCGAATTCTTTGAAGAGGGAATTAAAAACTTAGTTGTACGGTATGACAAGCGCTTAAATAAACAAGGCAACTATGTAGAAAATTAGGTAAAAGTGTGTAGAATCATAAAATAAAAGTTTTTCTACAAAAGTATTTGTATCGTTTTTTAAAAATAAAAACGACCCTTACTTAAAAAACAACCCTCGTATCAGTATAATGTAATGGAATGAATAAGAGCCGTGACTTATATAAAAAAGGAACACACATTAATACAATGGCTCAGCATAAAAGAGAAATAACTAATTTAGGAATATTATTAACCGTGTAATATGTTGTTTAGTGTAGCCCGACGCGTATAAGCACTCATTAAACTAGCTCATTTCTCAGGGTTCACTGAATTGTAAATACTCATTTGTTTAAAGTATTAAAACGCCACAAATATTCCTCAATATGTGCCTAGTCGACGTCAAGTTAAAAGTTGTGTGCTTATAGCACCAGAGAATACTTCACCAGTCATTTCACTATACAACAATATATTCCGTGGCTCACATTTGTGGTTCCGGCTTGATTCCCAATATAAGATAAGAATCGTAGCCTTCGCAAATAAAATCTTATATCACAACTAGAATCCTGTGACCAGGCCTTCCTGCCTGGGATGTTATCTCGCAACTTTGAGAAAATCTGAAAGTTAAACTTGTTAAATTATTTTCAGTGGCCGCCAGGCTCGTAGAATCTGAAAGAAAGGTTTAGTTTCCTAACCTGCGGCACGTCTCGACCATGAACTAAAAGAAAGTTCTATTTTGTAAGATGGCACCTAACAATGAAGAATTTCTGTTAAGGCCCATGTCTACTCTAGACAAGCAAGGTTTAGGATTACAAATGATTTCAACAAGGACACAATTTTTAAGTCACAATCAACTGTATTTTCAGTTTTGTTAATAACTTACATTGGCTGATACAGCAAGATGAACCTTCGTTAAGCGCTCCTCATGGTTCGCGTCCAGATCATAAGCCAAGAAGAAGAATAGTAATGACAAAAGAGGTCAGAGTTCAAACACATGATCTCAATTCCATGAAATAGGCATACATTTTAGCATAATACATTGTTCCTTGGTAAAACTCGCAAGTTACTCATACAGTGCTTATCGTAAAAACAGGTAATATATCCATTTCACAGTCATATCCACCCAGAAGAAACAGTACAATAGGTAGTCTGAAACACTCGCAAAGCTCAGAAGTGCATTTTAGAACCGGCGAAGAAAAATATTGAGCAAGGGCCTAAACGTTGTCAACAGCTGCGCCCTCCCGCAGGTCCCCCCGTCACCCCATCTATCACCTACTAAACTTTGGCTGGAGCGTCATCACCCACCCACCATACTCCATTCGGAGTTGGCACGAAGTAACTACCAACTTTCCCTAACTTGAACGAACATTTGTGAGGACGGCTGTTTTGTGCCGGCAGCTATATGAAAGATGCGTTCTACGCTTCCTGAAGGAAATGGCGATGATCTGGTGTGGCATGGGAATTGTAAAAGGCCACAGCGGTTACAAAAATGCATCGACCGAAATGACTATTACGTAGAAAAATATTCTTCAACCATTAAAATTATGTAACTATTATAGAAAATAGGTTGTTAGTAGGAGGAGCGTTCAGTAAGTAATGCATGACGTCTTTTCTCGGTTAATTTCGGTTGGAAAAATGCCAAATTTGTTGTTAAAAATCATGGACTCTCCCTGTTTCAGCCACTATTGTTTCATGAAGTTCCGATAGGTGGTGGCGCTATACGTAGCTTTCAAAATGGTGTCTTAATAGACATACGTTCCAAGCAAAGAGCTGTGATTGGGTTTCTTTTAGCGGAAAACCAGACCACTGACGTAACTCTTCAGGCAACGAGTTACGTGGCCGAAATATTGTGCCAGAGGGACACAAACATCCGGCAGAAGATTAGATTAGATTTTAGATTAGATTAGTTTTTAGTTCCATAGATCCGTGCTGAGGAGATCCTCGTGGATGTGGAACATGTCAACTATTTTTTTTAGCTGAAATAACAATACTAATAGTATGAATATATACAATACATCATTTGTTTCTATTTAAAAATTCGTCAATGGAGTAGAAGGAGTTGGCCACTAGTAAGTCTTTCATGCTCCTTTTAAATTGATCTTTATTTGCAACTAAATTTTTTAAGTTTGCTGGCAAATTATTGAAGATGAGTGTTCCTGAGTAGTGGACCCCTTTTTGAACTAAAGTAAGTGCTTTTAAGTCTTTGTGCAGATCATTTTTGTTCCTGGTATTGTATGTATGAACTGAGCTGTTTGTTGGAAAAAGAGATATATTATTTAGGACAGATTTCATTAAGGAGTAAATATACTGAGAGGCAGTGGTTAGTATACCCCGATCTTTGAAGAGGTTTCTACATGACGTACGTGAATTTACTCCACAAATAATACGTATTACACGCTTCTGGACTCTGGAAACTTTTGTTTGACTTTGAATAGTTACCCTAAAATGTTATATCATATGACATTATGGAATGAAAGTAGGCAAAGTATGCAGGCTTTTTCCTTTTTATGTCACCTATGTCTGCTAACACTCGAATTGCAAATACAGATTTGTTAAGGCGTTTCTGCAGTTCTGTGGTGTGCTCCTCCCAACTGAATTTATTATCAAGTTGTAATCCCAGGAATTTAAGACTGTAAACCTCTTCTATCTGCTCTTTTTCATGCTTTATGCATATGCTGGGTGGAAACCTCTTACACGTTCCGAATTGCATGTAGTGAGTCTTTTCGAAGTTTAATGTCAGTGAGTTGGCTTTAAACCATTTTTAATATCCATGAAAATATCATTAGCAGGTCTTTCTAGAACTACACTCGACATACTGTTTATTGCAATACTTGTGTCATCTGCAAACAAAACGAACTCTGCTTCTGGCAATGTAACTGTTGAGAGATCATTAATATACACAAGAAAAAGCAATGGCCCTAAGATGGATCCTTGTGGGACACCACATGTAATTTCTTCCCATTCACATCTACATCTACATCTACATTGATACTCCGCAAGCCACCCAACGGTGTGTGGCGGAGGGCACTTTACGTGCCACTGTCATTACCTCCCTTTCCTGTTCCAGTCGCGTATGGTTCGCGGGAAGAACGACTGTCTGAAAGCCTCCGTGCGCGCTCTAATCTCTCTAATTTTACATTCGTGATCTCCTCGGGAAGTATAAGTAGGGGGAAGCAATATATTCGATACCTCATCCAGAAACGCACCCTCTCGAAACCTGGCGAGCAAGCTACACCGCGATGCAGAGCGCCTCTCTTGCAGAGTCTGCCACTTGAGTTTATTAAACATCTCCGTAACGCTATCACGGTTACCAAATAACCCAGTGACGAAACGCGCCGCTCCTCTTTGGATCTTCTCTATCTCCTCCGTCAACCCGACCTGGTACGGATCCCACACTGATGAGCAATACTCAAGTATAGGTCGAACGAGTGTTTTGTAAGCCACCTCCTTTGTTGATGGACTACATTTTCTAAGCACTCTCCCAATGAATCTCAACCTGGTACCCGCCTTACCAACAATTAGTTTTATATGATCATTCCACTTCAAATCGCTCCGTACGCATACTCCCAGATATTTTACAGAAGTAACTGCTACCAGTGTTTGTTCCGCTATCATATAATCATACAATAAAGGATCCTTCTTTCTATGTATTCGCAATACATTACATTTGTCTATGTTAAGGGTCAGTTGCCACTCCCTGCACCAAGTGCCTATCCGCTGCAGATCTTCCTGTATTTCGCTACAATTTTCTAATGCAGCAACTTCTCTGTATACTACAGCATCATCCGCGAAAAGCCGCATGGAACTTCCGACACTATCTACTAAGTCATTTATATATATTGTGAAAAGCAATGGTCCCATAACACTCCCCTGTGGCACGCCAGAGGTTACTTTAACGTCTGTAGACGTCTCTCCATTGATAACAACATGCTGTGTTCTGTTTGCCAAAAACTCCTCAATCCAGCCACACAGCTGGTCTGATATTCCGTAGGATCTTACTTTGCTTATCAGGCGACAGTGCGGAACTGTATCGAACGCCTTCCGGAAGTCAAGAAAAATAGCATCTACCTGGGAGCCTGTATCTAATATTTTCTGGGTCTCATGAACAAATAAGGCGAGTTGGGTCTCACACGATCGCTGTTTCCGGAATCCATGTTGATTCCTACATAGTAGATTCTGGGTTTCCAGAAATGACATGATACGCGAGCAAAAAACATGTTCTAAAATTCTACAAGAGATCGACGTAAGAGATATAGGTCTATAGTTTTGCGCATCTGCTCGACGACCCTTCTTGAAGACTGGGACTATCTGTGCTCTTTTCCAATCATTTGGAACCTTCCGTTCCTCTAGAGACTTGCGGTACACGGCTGTTAGAAGGGGGGCAAGTTCTTTCGCGTACTCTGTGTAGAATCGAATTGGTATCCCGTCAGGTCCAGTGGACTTTCCTCTATTGAGTGATTCCAGTTGCTTTTCTATTCCTTGGACACTTATTTCGATGTCAGCCATTTTTTCGTTTGTGCGAGGATTTAGAGAAGGAACTGCAGTGCGGTCTTCCTCTGTGAAACAGCTTTGGAAAAAGGTGTTTAGTATTTCAGCTTTACGCGTGTCATCCTCTGTTTCAATGCCATCATCATCCCGGAGTGTCTGGATATGCTGTTTCGAGCCATTTACTGATTTAACGTAAGACCAGAACTTCCTAGGATTTTCTGTCAAGTCGGTACATAGAAGTTTGCTTTCGAATTCACTAAACGCTTCACGCATAGCCCTCCTTACGCTAACTTTGACATCGCTTAGCTTCTGTTTGTCTGAGAGGTTATGGCTGCGTTTAAACTTGGAGTGGAGCTCTCTTTGCTTTCGCAGTAGTTTCCTAACTTTGTTGTTGTACCACGGTGGGTTTTTCCCGTCCCTCACAGTTTTACTCGGCACGTACCTGTCTAAAACGCATGTTACGATTGCCTTGAACTTTTTCCATAAACACTCAACATTGTCAGTGTCGGAACAGAAATTTTCGTTTTGATCTGTTAGGTAGTCTGAAATCTGCCTTCTATTACTCTTGCTAAACAGATAAACCTTCCTCCCTTTTTTTATATTCCTATTAACTTCCATATTCAGGGATGCTGCAACGGCCTTATGATCACTGATTCCCTGTTCTGTACATACAGGTTCGAAAAGTTCGGGTCTGTTTGTTATCAGTAGGTCCAATATGTTATCTCCACGAGTCGGTTCTCTGTTTAATTGCTCGAGGTAATTTTCGGATAGTGCACTCAGTATAATGTCACTCGATGCTCTGTCCCTACCACCCGTCCTACCACACGGTCGCAGAACCGTCTCAGCCTCTGATTCAGACCCTCCACTCGGCTCTGTACCAAAGGTCCGCAGTCAGTCCTGTCGACGATGCTGCAGATGGTGAGCTCTGCTTTCATCCCGCTAGCGAGACTGGCAGTCTTCACCAAATCAGATAGCCGCCGGAAGCCAGAGAGGATTTCCTCCGATCCATAGCGACACACATCATTGGTGCCGACATGAGCGACCACCTGCAGATGGGTGCACCCTGTACCCTTCATGGCATCCGGAAGGACCCTTTCCACATCTGGAATGACTCCCCCCGGTATGCACACTGAGTGCACATTGGTTTTCTTCCCCTCTCTTGCCCCATTCTGATGATGACTGATGACTTAATTCACTAGTCCCTCGTACTGACACTCTTTGTTTCCTGTTAGCTAGGTATGACTTGAACCATTTTGCAGCACTGCCCGTGACGCCATAGAAATATAATTTATTTAAAAGAATGTTGTGGTTCACACAATCAAATGCCTTTGACAAATCACAGAAAGTACCTGCTGCTTGTAATTTGTTATTTAATGAATTAAGTACATTTTCACTGTAGGTGTAAATAGCCTTCTCGACATCAGAACCCATCAAAAATCCAAACTGTGTTCTTGATAATATGTTATTTGTGGTCAGATGGGTGAGAAGCTGCCTGTACATTACTTTTTCTAAAATTTTTGAGAATGCTGGCAAAAGTGAAATCGGTATGCAGTGTGATGGTAACTCTTTATCCCCTTTCTTGAATAGAGGCTTAACATCTGCATATTTTAGCCAGTCAGGAAATGTCCCAGTTGGTTACACAAGTAACTTAGAATTGTACTTAACTCACAAGAACATGCCTTAATTAACTTTGTTGATAGTTCATCGTAACCACTAGAATGCTTTGTTTTCAAAGATTTTATTATGGAAGTTATTTCTTTTGGTGAAGTGAGTGACATATTCATGTAGCTGAAGCTATTTGTAAAGGCTAGTTTCAGATATTCAAGGGCATTATTTACTGATACTGACAATCCCATTCTATCAGTAACGGATATAAAGTACTTGTTAAATAGATTTGCCACACTATGCCCATCGGCTACTAATGAGTCATCTAGCCTTAATGCTATTTGTTCCTGTTCCTTTCTGATTCTACCAGTCTCCTCTTTCACTATATCCCATATTGTTTTTATTTTGTTCCCTGACATTGCCATCTTCTTCTCATAGTGCATTTGTTTAGATATCTGAATTACTTTTTTTTAAAATTTTCAGTATTCCTTGTATTTAGCTAAATCATCAGTATTGGAGCTATTCTTGGTCGACAGATACATTTTCCTTTTTCTGACCCGATTATTCTACAGGCCAGACCACTGATGATATTTATAGGCGCTTGCAGAACGTCTACGGAGACCTGACACTGAACAAAAGCACACTAAGTCATTGGGTGAGGCCTTTGTCATCATCGCAACAATTTCGCGCAAACCTGGCCCATCTTCCACTTGCCGACCAGATGCACAAAGGTGTGGCTCCTGCAATGTTGGAACGTGCAGGTACACTCATTCTAGGTGATCGACGGATCACAATCAAACACCTCGCAGCACAACTTGACGTCTCTGCTGGTAGTGCTGACACGCTCGTCCACCAGTTGGGGTACTTAAAGGTATGTCCCCACCGCCTAACAGAAGATCATAAAGAGCAACAAATAACCATCTGTGAGCCATGCGTGGCTCATGTTCTCGCCATCATGTATTTTACACCCTGTTTTTAACGTTTCCACCTCACTATGTTAATTTAAATTACAGGTGTCTCTGAGTTGCTGCTTTGCCTGATAGTGGCTAGCAGCGCTATCGATATATCCCCTCTCGTAGTATCTTTGCTCAACTGCTGTTACTTCCCGGTCGTTGTCTGTCGTAAGCGAGTTCGGGTCGCGAGTTCGGGTCTGCCAGTCAGTTGGAACGTGTCTGGAGCGCAGTCAGGACCTGCCAGTCGGGGAGTTGCAATGTGGCACAAGTGCAGTCGGGTTGGAGCAGCAGTGAGGTCTGCGTGACTCGCCCGACCGTTGCCGCCACGCAACACTTGAGCCGGGCAACGGTCTTGGTGGATCGTCGGTCGGTCGTCCAACCGGAAGACGCGTTTAGGTTTACCGATCGTTCATGAGTCGGCTGTGTGTGTGTGCATCGACTCCCGATTTGTCTTCGTGCGTGTTCAGTTACTGTTGTGTATCGTTCATGTCTTTGTACTAGTGTTTGTCAGGCTGTGTGTGTAGTTGGCGCTATTCCCACTGACGACTATTTTATATGATGTCGGCATTCTGCGGGAGTCGGTCGGTTGCTGCAGGCCAGGCAAGATATCTTAGCACGGTGCAGTCGGCTGGGTCTGCTGGCGGTCCCTGCACAGTGTCGGAGCGTGTGTGGAGCTGTCCGATCGCTACGAGCTTGGTGGTTCACCTATCCAGGACGTCAAGGTTGAGTAGGGGTTTCAACTAACCAAGCCACGTCCATTCATGTTGTGTGGTTCGTTTCGGTCGTTCGCTGTTGGGGAGGTTTCCCTGTGAGCAACACCGAGTGCTTCTAGTGCTGAAATTTATCCGACAAACGGTGCAATTAACTTAATTCGTTGACTACAATTCGAGTGCACCAGCGCAATATTCTGCCTTGTAGCTGTTAGTGTTCTGGTTACCTGCCCTACCTGATATGACTGGACAGGTCCTCTGCCAGAATGAAATGACTGGTGAATTCCCAATAACAAGCGGGCTTAAACAAGGATGCGTTCTTGCACCAACATTATTTGCATTGTATCTGGCAGCTATGCTTTACGAGACAACCGTAAACAATGCAGGAATAGAACTAAAGTACAGGTTTGATGGAGGATTATTCAACCAGTCCAGACTCCATTCAAAAAGGTTCACCAGTACCACTCGTGTGACAGAGCTGCAGTATGCTGATGACAATGCCTCTCCAGCTCATTCACCTGCAGAGTTGCAGCTGTCAGTTGATTCCTTCAGCAGGGCGTACGAACGATTTGGTCTCTCCATCAATATTTCAAAGACAAAGGTGATGGCGCAGCCAACTCCTGGCTCCTCCGTTCCTGACTTCAGCATATCCATCTATGATACACGCTTGGAACAAGTGGACCATTTCCTCTACCTGGGAAGCATACTGTCATCCAACTGCTCATCTGGAAAAGATGTGGAGAATAGATTACGTGCTGCACATGTAGCATTTGGTCGTCTTACAAAGCGTGTCTTCCTGAATAAAGACCTAACACTGTACACCAAACTGATGGTGTACAAAGCTGTAGTCATTTCCACCCTGCTATATGGTTGCGAAACCTGGACGTTATATCGCTGCGATCTGAAGAAACTAGAACGCTTCAACCAACAGAAGCTAAGATATATCATGAACCTGAAATGGGATGACTTCATATCCAACACGGCTGTTCTAGAGAAAGCAAAAATGCATAGCATGGAAGCTCTTATCATTGGGCATCAACTCAGATGGGTCGGACATGTCCAGCGGATGAAAAATGACAGACTTCCACGCCAAATGCTGTACAGCGAAGTGAGCACAGGTAAAAGGCCACGAGGTGCCCCTCTCTAACGTAATAAGGATCAGTACAAAAAAAATCTGAAAAACTTGAACATCGATCCGAGTAACTGGTCCACAATAGCAGAAGACCGAAGTCGCTCGCGCTCAGTTACCTCAAATGCTCTTCAAAACTTTGAGCTGGAACGTCGAAGAATGGAGAATGACAAACGCCAGAGACGTAAACTCCTCCAGGCTCAGCCACGTCCTCCACCTTCCATCAGCTGTAATGTCTGTGGCCGCCTGTTCCACGCTAGGATTGGATTGCTAAGCCATCAACGACACTTCCACGCCTGAACCGTGACAAAGGAAATCTCAGGAGAGAAATAAAAACTCGGATACGAGTATCAGCCGACGACGACGACGACCTGCCCTAAGTTCATGCAGTCTTGCTTTTGGGTGAAGTTAATTACCGTACTTCAAATTCAAGTGTACCAGCGAAATTTTCTGCCGTTAGTGTTCCGGTTACTTGTCCTGGCCACTAACGTAATTTCAGGCAGCGTCCCTTCCTCACCTGTTGTTGCTGTCCAACACAGTGTGTAGTTTTGACAGATAATACATATTTCATTGTGGGTAATGACGTTCGTAACCTTTTGTGTTTGAGTTCTCATGTAGTGATTGGTGGCAAGCAAGTCGTTCTGTCAGTCGGTCCGTTGCTGTCCCCTGGTTGGGTTTCGACGGATCAAGTGTAGCTGGGCTCACCACCTGTCTCACCTAAGTGAACGAGGGCAGACCGAACTCCCTGGAGGCTTCTGAGTGTCGTTTTTTTTTATTGTCCTTCTCACCGGATTGTATCTTTATAATCTATCATAGCGAATTATTTAAAAATTTCTTGTTTTTATTGGATTTTATGTATTTTTGAATTTTGGAAAATCAGTTGTGGGCATTAAGCCGCTTAAAACCTTATTCCTGAAATTACCCTTTAAGCAAAAACATTGCGGCCTTCTGCCGTAAAAGATTATGGTAAAGTATTTTTAAATTTTCAAATTTAATTGTGGCCCTCAGGCACTTCTATTGCATCTTACATATGTTTGTTCTATCTACTTTTGCCTTGAGACTTTCCAGCCTAGCTGTGATACCATGTATATTTTTAATTATTTTATTTGCTATTTTAACTGCATTTTATTTCGTTTTTTTAAGATTTGTTTGGAGGCCTTCAGCCGTGAAATAATTGCATTTCTGAAACTCGTAGTTCTAAAGGTTCGGCTATGTGCCATTTTGGTTTAAAGGTGTTATTAAATTACAATAAATTACAATTTTGAGTGAGCCTGGCGGTCACCTTGTTTGGCCCTTTCCACAATCCTAGTTATCTGTTCTGCCCTGCGGGTTTAGGGGGCTTATCAATCTGTACGGAAACATTTCCGAATTACAAGGCTAATAGTGACAATTTACTGTCTAACATTGTCACAGACGATGAATCATGGGTTTATCACCTCGAACCGGAAACGAAAGAGAAATTCGTGGAGTGACTCCAGAAACTGCACCCCTCAGCCGATAAATCTTGGAGGCCATCTTCTGCGACTCTGAAGGGGTTATACTGTTTGATATCCTCGTAGTGCAACCATCAACTCTAAGGTGTAACGTGCTACCCCCAGGATATTGAAGAAATGACTTCAGCATGTCCATCACCACAAAAACTGAAGCGAACTTCTCCTTCTCCAAGACAATGCGAGGCGTCACACAACTGTGCGTCCGCGAGAGGGTCTCACAAAACTTCGTTAGTCTGTTTGGTCCAGTGAAGGATGCACTCCACTGAATTGTACGTGGATGATGGGGAGGTTATTGATGAGGAAGATGTTGGCTCCGTCGTTGTCCGGTAGTGGTGGGGCCAAACTACTGAGGTGTTCGGTCCACAGACTTACACACTACTTAATCTAACTTAAACTAACTTACGCTAAGGACAACACACACACACCCATACCCGAGGGAGGACTGGAACCTCCGACAGAGAGAGCCGCGTGAACCGTAGCAAGACGCCTGTGTCGGCGCGGTTACCCCGCGCGGCCTGTGCTGCTGAGTGTCCTGATCATGTCGCAGGCTTCTGTCCTGATCAGGTGGCTACCAATCAGTTTTGCATCAGTCGCCATCGTTTTGTTGACAGCCTTGGACCATTTGCTGCCGATTTGTTGGTAAGAAACGTCCCGAGACATTTGCCTACACGATGTTTCACCAACACTGCGTGAATTTTGACTCAGTGGAGTTCATCAGAGGGTTGTCTCTGACAGCGCAACGAAGGAAACTTAGAAAAGGGGGACTACCATCGACAGGAGTATGGTGTATTAAATCGTACCCTTTACGCATCGCTGGTTTTCTGGAACTTTCGGAGCTGGTACCGCCTTTTTTCAGCAGGGCCATTGTCTTGCTGTTACGTTCAACAATGAGCAAACGCTGGCGGTCATGCACCGTAATGCGAGAACGGAGTGGTTGTTCGAGTTTCGGGAGGAATGGTTGCGTATAGTGAATCACACCGAAATTATTTGAACATTTCGCTGATAGCATGAATTATGAGTGTGGAAGTTCTCCGTCGATATGTGGGGCAAAGGTGAGTAATCATTCGGTTTAGAGGTTCTGCCATTAAGATGGCGTAAGGCTGTCGCATTGAACGGAGGTTATTTTGAAAAATATGTGTCTTTTAACCAAAAGAGTGGGGGCTAAAAGGATGTTCTGAAGTTCTGAATAAAGCCAACCTGCTTTCAGAAAAAAAAAATGTATTGCGTTATTTATTGAACGCCGCTAGTATTAGGTTGGTGTGTAAGTTCATAGGGTTTTCGTTTCGCACGTTGGTATTTCGATTGTTACGAGTTAATTTATCGACTGTCATTTTTTATTTGTAGTTCACTTTTGCGGTTTAATTTCTCGTATTGTCATTTTGTCATTTGGAGATGTAAGTGGAGCTCTGAACGCTATAAAATGGAGTGTTAAGTGGAAAAATCTGAAAATCTCTGTCATATACTTCATTTTCATTCCAGCAGAGGGATGACAGCAACGGAGACAACCAGAAACATTTACACCGTTAATGGAGATAATGCTACTGGACAGAGCACCTCAAGGAAATAGTTTTTCGTTTTAAGGAGGACTGTTTTGACTTTAGCGACTCTTCACGTTTAGGAAGATCTTTTAGGTTGATGAAGATCCTTTAAAAGTATTAACCAACTGGCCCTGGATCAGTGTACTCAGGAAGCGACATTTCACCACTTTTACATGAAAGCCAAAATTACAAAAGTCAGCTAGTGACCATATGTACATCTCTGCTTGCTCGCCATGAAATGGTTCGTGAACAACGCCGGCCATTCCTATCCTGTATCATTACTGGTGATGAGAAAAGGTGTCGTTATGATACTATATGGAAAAGAAACGAATGGTTGAGCCCAAAACAAAGCAACAACCTACCTGAGGTATAACCATCACAGCTGACATTTATTATCAACAACTGAGACGTCTTGAAGACGGAGTCAATGAATAAACGACCAGGAAGGCTGTATGAAGTGATGGTACTCCACAACAATGCCCGCCCGCATTTTGCTAGCTGACAAAAAATATTGTACAGGAGGTACATTGGGAAGTCATTACGCTGTTTATTGAACAACGTTCAAGGACCTTCCGGATGAAAATGGGCTCCTAACACGGCTCGACGAGTTCTTATCCTCAATACAATTTACCCCAGCACTGGCAGACTCTTATAGATGGTGGACGAGAATGTGTCATTGAGTACTGAAGTTTCTGTTGTGTACACTACTGGCCATTAAAATTGCTACACCACGACGTGCTACAAACACGAAATTTAACAGACAGGAAGAAGATGCTGTGATATGCAAATGATTAGCTTTCAGGAGCATTCACACAAGGCTGGTCCCGGTGGCGACATTTACAACGTGCTAGCATGAGGAAAGTTTCCACCCGATTTCTCATACACAAACAGCAGTTGACCGGCGTTGCCTGGTGAAACGTTGTTGTCATGCCTCGTGTAAGTAGGAGAAGTGCGTACCATCACGTTTCTGACTTTGATAAAGGTCGGATTGTAGCCTATCGCGATTGCGGTTTATCGTATCGCGACATTGCTGCTCGTGTTGGTCGAGATCCAGTTACTGTTAGCTGAATATGGAATGAGCGGGTTCAGGAGGGTAATACGGAACGCCGTGCTGGATCCCAACGGCCTCGTATCACTAGCAGTCGAGATGACAGGCATCTTATCTGCATGGCTCTAACGGATTGTACAGCCACGTCTCGATCCCTGAGTCAACAGATGGGGACGTTTGCAAGACAACAACCATCTGCACGAACAGTTCGACGACGGTTTCAGCAGAATGGACTATCAGCTCGGAGACCATGGCTGCGGTTACCCTTGACGCTGCATCACATACATGAGCGCCTGCGATGGTGTACTAAACGACGAACCTGGCTGCACGAATGGCAAAACGTCATTTTTCAGATGAATTCAGGTTCTGTTTACAGCATCGTGATGGTCGCATCCGTGAGTGGTGACATCGCGGTGAACGCACATTGGAAGCGTGTTCAAAATGGTTCAAATGGCTCTGAGCACTATGGGGCTTAAAATCTTTGGTCATCAGTCCCCTAGAACTTAGAACTACTTAAACCTAACTAAACTAAGTACATCACACACATCCATGCCCAAGGCAGGATTTGAACCTGCGACCATAACGATCACGCGGTTCCAGACTGAATCGCCTAGAACCGCACGGCCACACCAGCCGCCTGGGAGCGTGTATTCGTCATTGCCATAGTGGCGTATCACCCGGCGTGATGGTATGGGGTGTTACTGGTTACACGTCTCGGTTACCTCTTTCTCACATTGACTGCACTTTGAACAGTGGACCTTACATTTCAGATGTGTCACGACCCGTGGCTCTACCCTTCATCCGATCCTTGCGAAACCCTCCATTTCAGCAGGTTAATGCACGACCGCATGTTACAGGTCCTGCACGGGCCTTTCTGGATACAGAAAATGTTCTACTGCTGCTCTGGCCAGCACGTTCTCCAGATCTCTAACCAGCTGAAAACGTCTGGTCAATGGTGGCCGAGCAACTGGCTCGTTACAATACGCCAGTCACTACTCTTGATGAACTGTGGTATCGTGTTGAAGCTGCATGGGCAGCTGTGTCTGTACACGGCATCCAAGCTCTGTTTGACTCAATGCGCAGGCGTATCAAGGCTGTTATCACGGCCAGAAGTGGTTATTCTGGGTACTGATTTATCATGATCTATGCACCCAAATTGCGTGAAAATGTAATCACTTGTCAGTTCTAGTATATTTGTCCAATGAAAACCCATTTTATCATCTGCATTTCTTCTTGGTGTAGAAATTTTAATGGCCAGTAGTGTATTTAAACGTAAGAGAAAAAACGGCACAGTCTTACAATTGGGATTGGCATCATAGTAAAAAGCGAATCAGCGTTCTTTTCAATTTTGTTAGATGCGCCACCGGAGCTCGTTACCACGGTGGCCAGTTCGCGGAGGGCGGAATGGGGGTTTGCAGCTTCCGGTCGAGGGTCGCGACACGGCAGCGCGCTTAGTCGGACCGTAGTCGCAGCCCTTACTTCTGAGTGTGCTGTAGGGGGGGGGGGGGGGGGGTGATGGAGGGAGAGAGGGGGCGGGTGGGGGTGGCGCCTGCCACGTGTTGCTGCCGAGACTGCGCGCTGCGCTGCGGCCTCTGGAGCCGACGGCGTCTGCCCAGAGGAGGCAGTAGCGCCGCGATCTGCCGCCGGTGCGGGCACCGCGACGCAACGGCCGACAGCCAAGCACTCCCGCTGCCGCGCGTCGCGAAAACACGACGACTGCCGTTCGGAATACGAAGTGGTCAACCGGCCTGCGCGGCTGGAAAACGTGTCGCCAGTAAACAGAAGAGCACTAACCCCGGAACACAGTGATCTGCCTGCCAGAATGTGTCCATACTACTTCCACGAACTTTAACTCTCGTACAGTACCATATCAAAGACTTTTCTAACAGAACTGACCTCAAAATACAATGAGTTACCTGTCGGAAACATTTTTACGTGTCCCTTCTATTTCTTAGGATTTAAATAATCGCACAGTGTCATAGCTTCGATCTTTCTCAAGTAAAACTTGTGACTGACTAAATGGAGTAGGACGTTCTTGAAGTTTCAGTGCTACTGTGGCGAAAAATAGTTTCCGAAATGTAGTCACACGACCGTGCACACATTCGTGTAATTTGCAGCAGTTTATTTTTCAAAATATTACTAGATGCAAGTGACAGTAACTATAATTATTGTGCACGATGATACTTCTTACCTAATTCGTATTGAAACTGATGGCTTTGGTGAAATAAAACTGACGTGAAAGATATTGCTGATAAAACGTGCCAACTTCTTCATTACTGATTAACAGCTCAAATCATCTGTTAGTTAGGCCATATAGGCTTACAGAAGGAACTTCAAGGCATTATAAATTAGCCACCAACATTTCTGTACTGTTTATGAGTAATGAATTATACAGGACACAACAGCTGGTAATCATAAAAAGATTCAATTTTACTTTTGCTGAATTTGACTATTTTCAGTACAAGTGGAACCAACAGTTCATCTTATCACTGAAGTTATGTGTGTTGCTCTACAGGTGTCGCCCACGGTGATCAAGCAATATTTATAGCACAGCTACATCGCTGGTACCCTGAACAAACCTTAATTACAATTAATTTCTGTGTTAAGCTTTTCCGTTCGAACTGAGTCGTCGGACTGTGTCTTGGTACGGCGTCACTGGATTTGTTTTTATCACGATAAATTCTTGTAAAGTAGTCCACAACACGAAGACGTGTTTATCCCTTTCATCAGACACAGCAGGACGGTGTAGTAATTTAATACGTTTAAGACTGCCATAAAATAAATTTTCGTAAATGTAGAAAAATATGTACCGCAGAAATACGTAAGAGAATTTATCTCGTAGGACGTGTCTCACGACGTTTGCTTTCACCATCATAATGACAGATAAGAAAAGGTCCTAAATTAATAACTAAACTAAATGGTACTCAGTGAGTTTTCTACTAAAATTGGCTTTTAGCTTCAGTTTTGTTATCCCATGCAAAGGTAATTGCTGACGTCAAAAAAAAAAAAAAACATACTCGCTGTCCTGCTATATTTCGGAAATTCATTATGAACTCAGCAGCGTGAAACAAATTGTTCCTCTTCTTTTACTGTTCATGAACGTGGTCTCTTCAACGAATGTCACCTAGTGGCAAACAAGTACAATAGTTTCGACGGCGAGTATCAACGGACTCAATGAAACTGAAAACGTTTCCTCCATGTTTGTAATACGGGGGTGAAAGCATTCTAGACGCTGTTACAGACCTCATAGAAGAAATTTAACACCCCAAAATTACGATATTGCTCTCTTAAAAGTCACACGTCTCATTCATTATTTTTCCTTGGTGGAATATTTACCTAAAAGGGAATGAAAAATTCAGACATATTCTCCATGTAATCGAAAAACTTAATAAAATGGTCCTATCATTTGCTTAGAACATCACAAGAATCACAAAAATATCGGCCAGTGGTAGGGATACAGAGCGGATTTGTTAAAAGACTTGCCGCTTCCGAGTGTCAGTACGTTTTGTGGTACCGTAAAATTTCAAGAATATTCCTTGGCGACTCTCTCTTACTGAGGGTCGACTTCCTTGCATTATAGCCTAACGTTAAAATTTCGGATACGTAATTCATTTATAATGTAGTATATTTTCGTCAAGTCGCTACTTAAGTTGATTTCTCTTGTTAGCGTATGGTTCACGTTAACTTAGCTTTAGGCGAATGTGGTCTTACGGAAATATTAGTTGATGTCAGTAGTGAACTGTTGACACTGCGTCTGATAACAGTTTTATGCTCTACAGAGAGTAGTGATTAAATATATAAAATAGTGCTTATCTGGCAAAAGTTGTCACATAGGAATTAAATTTTTTTAAAACAGAAATGTGTGATAAAACAGGTGAAATGTGTAGATTGCTTATCGTCTGTAATGGATTTCTGGCGGTGAACTAGTTAATAGTTCTGAGCCAGAAACGTTTGTAAATACTTTCGGTGATCATAATGTAAACACTGAGCTAAGCCCCCAATATGAAGGAAAGTGTCTGTTCCACTCCTCTCTTATACCGGCAAGACTTTCACTAAACCAGTGGACAAATCCCTTCTCTTACCTAACTAGAGGTGAACTGTGTACAGGACGTGTGCTGGTGTAAAACTATCACGAGTTGGAGTATTTAAAAATGATCATTAAAAATTAAATTGTACCAAATATAACATTTAAATACGTATCTAATGTACGGAGGCTTCTTTAAAGATAGTTTCTACTATATCCGTGAAGTGCAACGACGATATCGTTATAATGTCACTGAATACGTAGGTGGCGTCGACTAGTAGATAATAGCGTGTGTGGAAGAGTGCTTGTGCAGGCGTAGAGCGAAGAAGTGAGAAGCGAACACATAATCAGGGGGAGTGCGTATTAATTCCGAGCAACCGAGTGTACAGTTCGGAGTGATGAACGGCAGCTGGGGCGAGAACGCGAGCCTCGGTGACGGCGGAGGCGGCTCTGGCAGCGGGTCCGGCGGGGAGGCGGTGCTGGAGAGCGGACTGCTGGTGCCCCTGTACGCGCTCATCTTCGTGCTGGCCGTCGTGGGCAATGCGCTCGTCGTCGCCACGTTGGCGCGCAACCGGCGCATGCGCACCGTCACCAACGTCTACCTGCTCAACCTGGTGAGTACTGACGGTGCCGTCACACCCAGAGGCCGAAACGCATTTCCGTTACGTTTTTACAGCTTTGCCTCTGTTTCTTTCTAGGTGCATGTGGTGTCCCACCATCCTCCTACATTTAATGTATTTTTCTTCTGATTGTTTGTATCTAGCATTCACTCCACGAAGGTAGGTAACGTTCTTATTCAGGTAGCCCAGTGAGACAACGAACCGGAAGAGCAAGCAGCTCTCCTGACACCACTGTTGGCAATACCAGTACGAGTCTCCAGACGCAGTCAGAAGTGTTGCTTCCATCGCATCTCCTGGGCAACATTTCTGGCAGTGGTTTGTAAACGACATCACAGCGAATGGCAACAAACTTTGCACCACTACATTGAAATTTCCTGGACGATTAAAAGTGTACTATATAAAGGGTGATGCACTCAAAACTTGCACCGCAAATACTGCAAATATGAAAACTGCTATTGATGTTCTGTTTTCACAGACCTGTGTCGGTAATTATGGCCTCTTATTGTCAGTCATTAGATCGTAATGATGCTTATAAAGTGAATTTTTGGTGCAAACATACATTTTTTAATGGAAGAGTGCCTGTTGACATTAACAAACTAAAATTAGGTTACATCAGAATGTCAATAACTTTTGTTGCAGGATGACGTGGAAAAGATTCCTTATCTTAAACCTTCTGGCTGAGTACCTTTGTTTAAAAGATTTTCAGTGCAGTTTGTGAGTACTCAGGAATGAAGATGGCTACTGAGTAATAAAAATTAGTCAGCAGTTATTTTTGTCATGGTATACAAACTAGTCTTAGGATATGTATTTGCAATATCGATCGAGACGCTTTTCCTTTCTTTTTCTTCCGACTGCTCTGTAACTTTCTGCTTGTAATTCTGTTATTGAAAATGCTTGGACTGGTCTTTCTTACAATATTCAGATCTCTCATTAACTTATGACGATTGATCTTTATGCTTGTCACTGTGTCTGTATGTATCTGATATTCCAGAGATCCTGCCCTAAGGCTTAAACAAAACTCCATTAGTAGAAGTATAAAACTTATCTGGCAGACTGCCGTAACGAACGTTGATATTCGTATCTTAGAGATACGTCTCATACTGTGTTGTCCTGGCTGAAAGTCACCAAAATTTACTACGTAAGATTTTCGTACTGCCAGCCTGGATAGATTTGGGGTTGCGCTGAATGGGGGGCATTGAGGTATGCACAATTTTTGTTCACTTCTTCAGTAGCCCAAAATGTCTGACAATAAAGATGAATGTTTTACTAGAAAAGACTTAAGGAAAACGGATTCGGATCCTTACCCGCACATCTCTACAAAATCTGGTGTTACAGCCAAAAAGGACTCTTGAGTGGAAACCACGATTTTCTTAAGATAGAACGCAAGGTACCCGGACTATTCTCATCGAGTGTTTCACAATGAGAGCTCTTAGCGACTTCTTATAAACTTAACACATATTTTCAAATTTTTTTCAAGCTTGACATATAAAATATAATCAGACGCAGAGGAAGATTTTCTCTGATAATGCTAACGCTACTTCCACTGCTGTGTCGTTCCCAGTTTTGAAGTTGACTTTCATTTTGCACTACTGTTCACTATACTAGTCTTTCATTCTTTATCCCAAAGCTACCTTTGTACTACATATCCTGTCCATTTCTTATGACAGATCTAATTCATGCCTACATTAGGCCCCATGGACCACATCGCCTGCAAACGTTAGCATTGCTATCTGCTACCATGGCATTTTAATTTCTCTTCCGAAATTATTTTCACATGCTTAACTTACTCTTTAGCGCCTAAATTGAGAACTAGTGGTGACAAACTGCTAACCAGATTCACAGCCTTTGTAACAAGAATCTGTCTTCCTTGATCTTCAACTTGTATTACTTCTACATGTGTTTTGTACGCTTTCTTCATTATTCACCTGTCTCTGGCCTTAAACCCGAATATTCTCATAATTGTCACCATATGATTCCACCTTACATAATGGACGCCTTTGTTTAGCCCTACAGGTGCTTGGAAGGTGTCTTTATTTTCATCTGATAATTGGCAAGCCATTCAGTAAGAAAATTAACTTCAGTGACAAGATAATGAGGAGATGCGATCGAACAAAAATGTCTTTGGAAAATAAATATGACTACAGTAGCTGCATGTGCTGACTTCTTACCAACTTATTGTCTTACTTACCGTTTTCATATTCAACCTGATGTGAGTCTGTTATTTTCTTTTGTGAATAAGTTTGGAAATCAGTCGCATGATAGACTCAGGGCAGGCGTTGCGGGGCTGGCAGAAATCGCAGGTTCTGGTACGCTACAGGGACTCTGACATTTGTGGAAACGGCACTGGGTCTTGCCACAGGTAGAGGGCGGTGTGTTGTCTGTGTGGAAGTTGCGTGATGGAGCGGGCCCCCAGCAGGAAAGGATTTCCTTCATCTTCATAGCCCCATTCTGGCTGGGGAAGCATTGCTGTGTAGTGAGAGAAAGAACCTGTGTCAGCACAAGGACGCGTTCTGCCGTGTTCGGAATAGTGCTTTCAGGAGGTAACCATCATCAGCTTTAGAAAAATTTAGGAGGCTGCAGAAGTAGCAGATAGTCTCAGGCACAGTCTTTTATCTTCCCCAGGACCTGGGAAGCAAGGCTAGCTGTTGTGCACGAAAAACGCTGATTAGTAGAAATATATTATGCGTCATGAGGCATATCACATAGCGACAAGTTTTTAGAAATGGTGGGAGGTTAGAGAAATCATTGGACCTTCTTTTTACGTGACGCGCTTTCTTGACTGGATTTCTGCAGAAGAGGGTACACCATTGGAGAACAGTGAAGGCTTCAAAGTGATGGGTAGTCACGTGGTTTTGGCGGGAAGGAAAGAGCTGGCTGCTTGATTCTGCTAGAGAGAAGAGTTCGACGTGGGCCTGGGAACTGAAGACATTTCTGCAGGCTGCGGTCTCCACTACAGCAGCCAATCAGGGGTCGAGTGTTCAAGTTTGTAGTAGCGCGATCTTAGCTTTGCACTTGAGAGCCACCAACGGAGCCAACACGCAATTCGTATTCCGCTGACTACTTACGGCAAGCACGATAGCAGCATTGGCAAGTTACGACAATCCCTCGTCACGTCAGGGTAAACATCACTGTGTTGGTAGGTGCATAAGCCTTTTCTTGTTTAGCATTTTGCCAAGCAGTCACTGTAATCGATCGGTAGAAGCCGGCCGGTGTGGCCGAGCGGTTCTAGGCGCTACAGTCTGGAACCGAACGGCCGCTGCGATCGCAGGTTCGAATCCTGCCTCGGGCATTGATGTGTGTGATGTCCTTAGGTTAGTTAGGTTTAAGTATTTCTAAGTTCTAGGGGACTGATGACCTCAGAAGGTAAGTCCCATAGTGCTCAGAGCCATTTGAACCATTTTTGATCGGTAGAAAATCGTGAGTTACACCATTTTTGATGCAGTAGGTATTATGAATTAAAACACAAAGGAATTACAGGCAATGGTTGCGAGTGGACATTTCTTGAATCAGTGGAGAAAGTTAAACATTTATGCCAGACCGGGATTCGAGTCCGCGTCTCTTGCTTACTAGGCAGATGCTCTGACGACCATACCATCCGGACACAATCAGTGGTGGTCATTTCAATTGCACGGACTACCCTAGCATGGTTTCCGTCAGACTCAAATTTTCAACTTTTTCTCAAACTTATATTGTAATGACCGTTGGCCATTATCCTCATTAGTCACCGCATTTCGCCGTTTCCCGTAAGATTTGGTTTACATCTGCACTGAAGCGATAATTATGTATAATGAGTCACCAACTATTGCCACCAAGAATAGCTCCGAAAGTATGATAGGAGCTGGAAAGTTTGTGGGACAAAAGTTGCATGAGACAACGGGGGCCATAATATGAGGTTGGTTTTTCGTTTCTAGGTGGGGTCGCTTCAGAGATGTGAAGGTCAGCTTGGTTTTTTTTTAATATGGGATGCTATAGTTTGGTATTTATTTTCTGATAGCATCTATCGGGACGAATCCAATAATGTGGAACAGTAAGGTCTTTCAAGGTCACAAAGGTGGCATGACCGTCCATTTACAAGTGATGAGCATTGGTATCAATGCAGTGCTGCAATATTCTCATCATGGATTGAGTGGTATTTCTTATCATTTCAGCACTTATCGAAGCATATGCTCTTACAATTCTCGCTCGCATATCTTCATGTGTAGTTGAACGTCTTTATAAACAATGTCTTTTACGAATCCCCACAACAAAAAACCAAGAAGAGTCAAGTCTAGCGAACGAGCCGCCACAACACATCTACACGTCAATCCAATTGGGAATTGTTCCTGCAACTCATTTCTAGCCATCAGCGAAAAATGTGGCAGACACCCATCATGTTGATACCAAATTCTGTTCCTTGTTCCTAAAGGTATTTCTTCCAATAACAGACCTAATGTTTCTTGCAGAAATGTGGTGTAGTTCCTACAATTAAGATTTCGTGCGGCAATTCCTGCACGACGACCAACACGTCCATGCCGGTGACCTGAAAAAGCTTAGTCTTTTTATGTTTTCTGAATTTAAGTTTTAGATCATGTGTCTGTCTGCCCTTGATGTTGCAGGTCTCACCCCATGTGTCACTCTCCCCCTACGGAAGGTCTGACATATTGACTCACTATCATTTCGTGGATAGCTATATATATTTTAAAAAAATACAAAAAAATACTTAAATAAAATTAAAAATAAGAAAAATAAATAAAAATTAATAAAACCATTGTTGTCAGTTACCTTCATTAATTCCTTTCACGTCACACCCGTCATAGCCTGGAGGGATGGGATGTCTACATCTACATCATCTACATCTATACTCCGCGAGCCACCTTACGGTGTGTGGCGGAGGGTACTTATTGTACCACTATCTGATCCCCCCTTCCCTGTTCCATTCACGAATTGTGCGTGGGAAGAACGACTGCTTGTAAGTCTCCGTATTTGCTCTAATTTCTCGGATCTTTTCGTTGTGATCATTACGCGAGATATATGTGGGCGGTAGTAATATGTTGCCCATCTCTTCCCGGAATGTGCTCTCTCGTAATTTCGATAATAAACCTCTCCGTATTGCGTAACGCCTTTCTTGAAGTGTCCGCCACTGGAGCTTGTTCAGCATCTCCGTAACGCTCTCGCGCTGACTAAATGTCCCCATGACGAATCACGCTGCTTTTCGCTGGATCATGTCTATCTCTTCTATTAATCCAACCTGGTAAGGGTCCCATACTGATGAGCAATACTCAAGAATCGGACGAACAAGCGTTTTGTAAGCTACTTCTTTCGTCGATGAGTCACATTTTCTTAGAATTCTTCCCATGAATCTCAACCTGGCGCCTGCTTTTCCCACTATTTGTTTTATGTGATCATTCCACTTCAGATCGCTCCGGATAGTAACTCCTAAGTATTTTACGGTCGTTACCGCTTCCAATGATTTACCACCTATGGCATAATCGTACTGGAATGGATTTCTGCCCCTATGTATGCGCATTATATTACATTTATCTACGTTTAGGGAAAGCTGCCAGCTGTCGCACCATGCATTAATCCTCTGCAGGTCCTCCTGGAGTACGTACGAGTCTTCTGATGTTGCTACTTTCTTGTAGACAACCGTGTCATCTGCAAATAGCCTCACGGAGCTACCGATGTTGTCAACTAAGTCATTTATGTATATTGTAAACAATAAAGGTCCTATCACGCTTCCCTGCGGTACTCCCGAAATTACCTCTACATCTGCAGATTTTGATCCGTTAAGAATGACATGTTGTGTTCTTTCTTCTAGGAAATCCTGAATCCAATCACAAACCTGGTCCGATATTCCGTAAGCTCGTATTTTTTTTCACTAAACGTAAGTGCGGAACCGTATCAAATGCCTTCCTGAAGTCCAGAAATACGGCATCAATCTGCTCGCCAGTGTCTACGGCACTGTGAATTTCTTGGGCAAATAGGGCGAGCTGAGTTTCACATGATATCTGTTTGCGGAATCCATGTTGGTTATGATGAAGGAGATTTGTATTATCTAAGAACGTCATAATACGAGAACACAAAACATGTTCCATTATTCTACAACAGATTGACGTAAGCGAAATAGGCCTATAATTATTCGCATCTGATTTATGACCCTTCTCGAAAATGGGAACGACCTGCGCTTTCTTCCAGTCGCTAGGTACTTTACGTTCTTCCAGCGATCTACGATAAATTGCTGATAGAAAGGGGGCAAGTTCTTTAGCATAATCACTGTAGAATCTTAAAGGTATCTCGTCTGGTCCGGATGCTTTTCCGCTACTAAGTGATAGCAGTTGTTTTTCAATTCCGATATCGTTTATTTCAATATTTTCCATTTTGGCGTCCGTGCGACGGCTGAAGTCAGGGACCGTGTTACGATTTTCCGCAGTGAAACAGTTTCGGAACACTGAATTCAGTATTTCTGCCTTTCTTCGGTCGTCCTCTGTTTCGGTGCCATCATGGTCAACGAGTGACTGAATAGGGGATTTAGATCCGCTTACCGATTTTACATATGACCAAAACTTTTTAGGGTTCTTGTTTAGATTGTTTGCCAATGTTTTATGTTCGAATTCGTTGAATGCTTCTCTCATTGCTCTCTTTACGCTCTTTTTCGCTTCGTTCAGCTTTTCCTTATCAGCTATGATTCGACTACTCTTAAACCTATTATGAAGCTTTCTTTGTTTCCGTAGTACCTTTCGTACATGATTGTTATACCACGGTGGATCTTTCCCCTCGCTTTGGACCTTAGTCGGTACGAACTTATCTAAGGCGTACTGGACGATGTTTCTGAATTTTTTCCATTTTTGTTCCACATCCTCTTCCTCAGAAATGAACGTTTGATGGTGGTCACTCAGATATTCTGCGATTTGTGCCCTATCACTCTTGTTAAGCAAATATATTTTCCTTCCTTTCTTGGCATTTCTTATTACACTTGTAGTCATTGATGCAACCACTGACTTATGATCACTGATACCCTCTTCTACATTCACGGAGTCGAAAAGTTCCGGTCTATTTGTTGCTATGAGGTCTAAAACGTTAGCTTCACGAGTTGGTTCTCTAACTATCTGCCCGAAGTAATTCTCGGACAAGGCAGTCAGGATAATGTCACAAGAGTCTCTGTCCCTGGCTCCAGTTCTGATTGTGTGACTATCCCATTCTATACCTGGTAGATTGAAGTCTCCCCCTATTACAATAGTATGATCACGAAACTTCTTCAAGACGTTCTGCAGGTTCTCTCTGAGGCGCTCAACTACTACGGTTGCTGATGCAGGTGGTCTATAGAAGCATCCGACTATCATATCTGATCCACCTTTGATACTTAATTTAACCCAGATTATTTCACATTCGCATTCGCTAATAACTTCACTGGATATTATTGAATTCTTTACTGCTATAAATACTCCTCCACCATTGGCGTTTATCCTATCCTTGCGGTATATATTCCATTCTGTGTCTAGGATTTCGTTACTGTTCACTTCCGGTTTTAACCAACTTTCCGTTCCTAATACTATATGCGCACTATTTCCTTCAATAAGAGATACTAATTCAGGAACCTTGCCCTGGATACTCCTGCAGTTTACCAATATTACGTTAACTTTTCCTGATTTGGTCTCTGAGGACGGACGTTCTTTATCAACGATGATAATGACCTCTCTGGTAAGCCGTCAGGTATTTTATCGTTTCGCCCAAGGGGGGGTCCCTCTAACCTAAAAAACCCCCGTGTGCACGCCACACGTACTCTGCTACCCTAGTAGCTGCTACCGGTGTGTAGTGCACGCCTGACCTGTCTAGGGGGGCCCTACAGTTCTCCACCCAATAACGGAGGTCGATGAATTTGCAACCATTATAGTCGCAGAGTCGTCTGAGCCTCTGGTTTAGACCCTCCACACGGCTCCAAACCAGAGGACCGCGATCGACTCTGGGCACTATGCTGCAGATATTAAGCTCAGCTTGCACTCCGCGTGCGATGCTGGTTGTCTTCACCAAATCAGCCAGCCGCCGGAAGGAACCAAGGATGGCCTCAGAACCCAAGCGGCAGGAGTCATTCGTTCCGACATGTGCTACTATCTGCAGCCGGTCACACCCAGTGCGTTCAATAGCTGCCGGAAGGGCCTCCTCCACATTACGGACGAGACCCCACGGCAAGCACACCGAGTGCGCACTGGCATTCTTCCCCGACCTACCCGCTATTTTCCTGAGGGGCTCCATAACCCGCCTAACGTTGGAGCTCCCTATAACTAATAGGCCCGCCCTCTGTGACTGTCGGGACCTTGCCGGAGAATCGGCCACTGGCCCAACAGGCGAGGCATCCTGTGGTGGCTCGGAAACGATGTCATCACCACTAGGAAGCACCCCGTACCTGTTGGAAAGGGGTAAGGCAGCTGCCACGCGGCCAGATCCCACCTTCGCCTTTCGGCCAGGCACGCGCGAGCCCACCACTGTCCGCCATTCACCCTGGAGTGATGGCTGACCGGTAAGATGCTCACTGCCGGAAGACGCAGCGACATCAGGGGTTCCATGTGATTCCAAGGCCACCGAAGTAGGCATAGGTCTCACCACAGTTGCCCCAACGCCACTACGAGCCGACGCCTGCGCCTCGAGCTCGATGAGCCTAACAGACAAAGCCTCCACCTGCCCCCGAAGAGTGGCCAATTCTCCTTGCATCCGCTCACAACAACCACAGTCCCTACACATGACTATGTTTACCCTACTCTATACGGTGACAAATTCCCAAGATAATCTTCTGATGAGCTACTCTGATAATCAAGAAACACTCACTGAAATACGAGACGCGAAAACTACGCTAGGTTTTCCCAGAAAAACTATTTAAAAGCTAAGCGCAGCAAATAAGTACAAAAACGCTTTACACAAACAGTACTCGCTGCTGCTGGTGCTCTCGCTCTGGCTGTCACAAGACAACTGTCGTGGCGAGGGCTAGGGTTGTGGCCCCTCCTGTCCTCCCCGTCACGACACTTTTTGTGATCAGGTTAAAACAATGTCTGTAGAGAACGTGCCCGCCAGAGGCAAAGGTCCCGAGTCAAAAGTCCCTAGTTCGAATCTCGGTGCTCACACAGTTTTAATCAAACATGAAGTTCTATATCAGCGTAAACTCAGCTGCAGAGTGAAAATTTCACCATGAGACTGCTTGTTCTCCCAGATCATTGGCCTTGGTCCTACTGAGGAGATCTTCGATGCCATTGAGCGGTATCAGTGAGATTTTTGACGACTATTGAGTAGCCATGGTTCAAGACGCCCCCATCATACAAACTCCAAGTGCGTCGGGGGCTACTTTTGTATTACACCTTGCCTATCTAGAATGGCATCACACTGAAAGGAAGACTCAATCCAGCCTTTTCCAGTATTCAAAATTTTCGTGATCATTTACTATGCTGTAAGGTGGAGCTGCATCGTAGCCTTTCTGGAAGTTAAGAAACACAGTATCTACCTGATATCGGATATCTGTTGCCTTCTAGATCTCTCATGAACGATCAGAGCAAGCTATGTTTCACAGGATCAGTTCCTATGGGCAACATGTTGATTCCCACTCTGGAATTGTTGAATCTGCAGGAAAGTTATCATACACTATGACAAAATATTTTCCATAGCCCTACAAGACTCCTGTGATATAATTCTCTAGTTCAGCGTGTCAGTCGAAATTGGAATGACCTGCACCATTTCTCAGTCATGAGGCATCCTCTGTTCTAGTAAGACCCGGTAACCTTATGCTACAAAAGGGGCCATTTTCTCAACATGTTCGATACAAATGCTTTGCGCCTTCACGCTTCGGTATAACTCAGAAAATGGAAGGTATGCTGTGATCTTCATCGGTGAACCAGTTTCGGAAGACAGAGTTAACAGGAATGATAGTGTTTTCACCGACATGTGAGTAGATTGCGTGAAACAGACTGTGATGATCAACTTGCTTACAAAACTGGAACGCAAAAATCTGCTGCTGTTGCGAGTGATAGTCTGCTGGATAACAAAATCTTTACAGGCTGGTTGGTGGAGGGGAGTTATGGAGGAAAAATATCAAATTTAATCACGCAGACTGTATTAGTTTTCGTTGTCTCGGAAGAGAGAGATGCGGTAAAATCTTATAGGGGGCTCTATTACTAGACAGGCTCTCACAATTTGTTTCGTAAACGCCTGTGTGAATACCATCACATTCGTAATACGGGACTTGCCATATTGTAAAAAAAAAGCAATATTCTCTTAAATTACAGCTTGTTGTTGTTGAATTTTAAATGATTGTGTTTCATCCAACATGTGAGCAAATGGCGTGAAAGGCTGTTTTCTGTAATGTTATTTCACTTGTGTTTGTAATACAAACGTGCATTACAGTTTATTTAGAGAAACCGATCTGAATGAAAGAGACGCTCTCAGGTCGTGTTACTTGACCATCAAGGTGAAAGTAATTGCTTAACACAGATGACTTTTCTTCAGAGTCCAAATTCTCGCTTTTTCTTTACTCCAAATACACTTTCGGAACAATGACGATATTCTGCAGTGATTGGTAGTTTTCTTCCCAATTTTATTTAAGGTGGACTTTTATAGGCGATGTGAGATAAGTTATACATTTGACAGAAGTATACCACCAACCTCTGCGGTTTGGTCATCTGTAAACGGTAATAGCGCTGTAGTTGCTTTTCAATTTGATGGATGTCACAAAGTAATGACTTGTGAATCGTATCTTGCAGCCTAACATAAAAACTATAGCGATTTTTCTCTTAAAACTTAAATGAAATAGACTGCGCCTATTTTCGTTAAAAGAAAACATTTATTACCGTCAAAATTGTTTTCTTTTTTAGTAGATGCTCATTTGTAAGAGATGCATTGACATTAAATAAGTGTTCTCCATTGCAGAACGACAGGTCTGCTGAAGTTGTTGGGGGCATGCCTGTGTGTCGTCACCGAGTCAACTGCCCCCTGACTGGGGGCGATGTCGGGGGGCACTTTGGTGATGCTACATTTTAGATGAACAAACAAGGTGCACTTGGAGGTGGCCCTCATTTATCTCATATTATTTAGTTGGCTTGACAATATTTTGTGTTGGTGAAGGGCTGATGTCTGGACTGTCGCCTCAACGTGGTCCAGGTGCCACTAGTCCACCGGCACACAATAGCAGTTGGCTGTTCGAAAAAGCCGTTGCCCCACTGTAAATGGATGGGGGGAGGGGGGGAGGGAGGGAGGGAGGGAGGATGGGAGGGAGGAAGGGAGAGGGATGAGGGGAGGTAGGAGTGCCTATAATTTCGCTAGTTCCTGGCCATACTTCGAGGAAATGCAAGTTCACCTGCTGCCCACATGTGCTGTTGCAATCTTTTAGGGACGACGATTTTCCCCACTACATATGTAGCAGTATGATCCACTGATTACGAGTGGTGGTTTTCACAACAATCTGGATATGTAATTAGAAAAGGGTAGCACTTTCATCAGTTGTGGTAGCATATGTTGGCCTTCCAGAATTTTGAGCTCCTGGTTTGCAAGCAGCGATAGACACAATCCTCAGCTGTGTGCTTTCAGTAATACACCCACTAAAATCCTCTCTGTCCAACACCAGCATCTCGTCAATTGAACATATTTCCCACCAAAAACATAAAGATAATACCTTCCAGCCTCTCTTGTAGGTAAAGAGTAGACTGAGTGTTTCTGCCACTTGTTTCAAGTGGTTTTGTCAAAATTTTTCACAGCAGGATAATACCAGTTGTATGGCATTATCAATTTTCGAGCTGTATTCCTAGTTTAGGCAGTCCTTGTCTAGCGATGTGGATATAGTGGTGTAATTAAGTCTGCCGAAAACCTCAAACCACACACACACACACACACACACACACACACACACAATTATCAAAAACGTAATTAGGACCGATCTTTACCTCAGTTTCACAACCGCCATATATAAAGTACTTTAACGTGACCTTTCTCTCCTGCATCTGGAGAGTTACCATATGTTAGGGGGTGTACTTGAGCTCTCCATTCAGGAGGACCAGGCTTTGAGTTCCAAAAAGGGTACCGCCATTTTTAATTTCCCGCGTAGGACATTGGCGCAGCCCTGGGACAAAGAAATTCGAGCCAAAATTGAAATTCTCGCTAAAATTCAGATTTCCTGCCCAAAATTCGAAATCCCACCAACAGGATAGGTGGGGTAGGGAGAGAGGTGAGTAGGGGGAGGGGCGAGGAACCACATGCTGGTGAGGGAAATCTGGGTGTGGAGGAAGGGGTGGATAATGGGTTGGCTTTGGGGTAATTAATTGATGAATTTAATTAATTTGCTTCTTAAAATGGTATCAGTTTGAGATCAAAGTTTGGGTGGTGCCAGCATCTTCCTACTACTTCCAACAACAGCACCACCTCTAAATTATATTAAAGTTTGTTACTGGAGGTTTCGAATAATCAACATGTAATCAAACACAGTCGTGAAGCCAGAGATTTTAAATGGTGTTGGTATAATCTTTATTATGTCAGTCCACTCAGACGATGTTGGATATTGAGCAAATATCACGCCGAGCAACACGCCGTAATTTGAAGGTACGTCGGTAAGGGGGACTTTGTGAACTGTCTGGTTGTTTACTGCCTCAGATTTTACAGGACCTCTTGGTTGTAAAGATAGGGATAGACCATTATGTGTCTTCGAGAATATCGTATTATTTATTGCCAGCAGTTCTAAAATTATCTTGGTGTTGTAGTGTTAAGTAAGATATCGTAAGAGATGGAAAAGACCCACCGCGGTACAGCAACCGAGTTAGATAGCTGCTACGGAAGCAAAGGGAACTTCACAGCAAATATAAACATAGCCAAAGCCTTGCAGACAAACAAAAATTACACGAAGCGAAATGTAGTGTGAGGAGGGCTATGCGAGAGGCGTTCAAGGAATTCGAAGCTAAAGATCTATGTAATGACTTGTCAGAAAATCCTAAGAAATTTTAGTATTATGTAAAAGCGGTAGGTGGATCAAAACAAAATGTCCAGACATTCTGTGACCAAAATGGCACTGAAACAGAGGATGATAAAGGCCGATATACTAAATGTCTTTTTTCCAAAGCTGTTTCACAGAGGAAATAGTTCCTTCTCTAGATTTTCGCACAGATGACAAAATGGTAGATATCGAAATAGATGACAAAGGGATAGAAAAACAATTAAAATCGCTCAAAAGAGGATAGGCCGCTGGACCTGATGGGATACCAGTTTGAGTTTACACAGAGTACGCGAAGGAACTTGCCCCTCCCCCCCCCCCCCCCCCTTCTGGCAGCGGTGTACCATAGGTCTCTAGAAGAGCGTAGCGTTCAAAAAAATGGGAAAAGGGCACCGGTCATCCCTGTTTTCAAGAAGAGACGTCGAACAAATGTGCAGAACTATAGACCTATATCTCTAACGTCGATCAGTTGTAGAACTTTTGAACACGTATTATGTTCGAGTATAATGACTTTTCTGGAGACTAGAAATCTACTTTGTAGGAATCAGCAGATCGTGTGAAACCCAGCTCACGCTATTCGTCCACGAGACTCAGAGGGCCATACACACGGGTTCCCAGGTAGATGCCGTGTTTCTTGACTTCCGCAAGGCGTTTGATACAGTTCCCCACAGTCGTTTAATGAAGAAAGTAAGAGCATATGGACTATAAGGCCAGTTCTGTGATTGGATTGAAGAGTCCCTAGATAGCAGAACGCAGCATGTCATTCTCAATGGAGAGAAGTCTTCCGAAGTAAGAGTGATTTCAGGTGTGCCGCAGGGGAGTGTCGTAGGACCGTTGCTATTCACAATATACATAAATGACCTTGTGGATGACATCGGAAGTTCACTGAGGCTTTTTGCGGATGATGCTGTAGTATATCGAGAGGTTGTAACAATGGAAAATTGTACTGAAATGCAGGAGGATCTGAAACGGATTGAGGCGTGGTGCAAGGAATGGCAATTGAATCTCAATATAGACAAGCGTAATGGGCTGCGAATACATAGAAAGAAAGCTTGTTTATCATTTAGCTACAATAAAGCAGGTCAGAAACTGGAAGCACTTAATTCGATAAAATGTTTGGGAGTAGGCATTAGGAGTTATTTAAAATGGAATGATGATATAAAATTAATCGTCGGTAAAGCAGATACCAGACCGAGATTCATTGGAAGAATCCTAAGGAAATGCAATCCGAAAACAAAGGAAGTAGGTTACAGTACACTTGTTTGCCCACTGCTTGCATACTTCCCAACAGTGTGGGACCAGTACCAGTTAGGATTGATAGAAGAGATAGAGAAGATCCAACGGAGAGAAGCGCGCTTCGTTACAAGGTCATTTAGTAATCGCGAAAGCATTACGGAGATGATAATCTCCAGTGGAAGACTGCGCATGAGAGAAGCTCAGTAGCTCGGTACGGGCTTTTGTTGAATTTTCGAGAACATACCATCACCGAGGAGTCAAGCAGTATATTGCTCTCTCCTACACATATCTCACGAAGAGACCATGAGGATAAAATCAGAGAGATTAGAGCCCACACAGATGCATACCGACAATCTTTCTTTCCACGAACAATACGAGACTGGAACAGAAGGGAGAACCGACAGAGGTACTCAAAGTACCCTCCGCCACACATCGTCACGTGGCTCGCGGAGTATGGATGTAGATGTAGATTGCAACCTCCCCACAGAAATTTTGAAGAAATGACAATAAAAATGAGAATCGCAATCTGACTCAAATATAAATTCTTCACGAAAATAATGAAAGTCAATTCAGTGATAAAAAATCTCAGTGATAATGATAATTCAATTAAACCGAAATATCGGTCTTTGGCCCTGTGCAAAAAATCAGAATTAGATTCTTACCTCATTGTAACTGCTAGTCAAATTTCTGCTCTTATCCTTGCGCACGGCTTGGAGGAACTGCATTGCAAATAATAATATTCCTTTTTTTTGTGATCTTACTGAAATTTTTCTTTAAGGGAAGTGGAACGAAATAGTTACTTCAATTAAATAAAAATTTTATGTAAAATTGCTTTTGAAATCAAAATTATTATTGGGGGCACTTGTTGAAAATTAATTACAGTAAATAAACTTTACATTATCTGATGATTACCTTAATTAATAATATACCTCATTCAGCCTCTTGAGCAGAATGCCGACCGCCTACATCACACAACCGCACTGGGCTGCTACCACTGACCGACCGCTCTGCATGACGACTACTAGCGCACTCGACGCAACTGAACAGAGCTACTGCTCGCAACGACTACTGACAGAGTACTCCTCTGCATAGCGACAACTAGCGAACTGCTCGCAACACTCGCGCGGTCAAGCGCATACTCTCTGGTCAGAGACGCTGCAATGCCTCGCCATCGCTGCTATGTTACATACGTGTTTCATAACCCTCCACTGGGGGGGCAAAAATTTGGCAGCGATGGTGAGTCATTTGGACTTGCCAAGCGCGGCAAAATTTTTTTTTTTAATTAACAAACTTCTACAATTTACTGAATATTTAGATGTAGTACATGAATTAAATGTTGTGTACACGCACTAAGTACAAAATATATCAGACAAAGACAAAATGTAAGTACAAAACATAGTAACAAATCAGAAAAATATATATACAAATTATTTGACAGATAACACAGTGCACAGGCACTGAAAAAATTCTTTAGCATATTCAGAACAAATAAACAGACTGGCAAAAAATATTATGTTGACAAGTGACATGAGTGCACATGCACTGCAGTTGAGAACATATCAGTAAATGATGAAACGTATATACAATGAGTAACAAATGACATAAGTGCATACGCATTGAAGTATTGAATATACAGAATGAGTACAAATCATATTGAAAAATGAGAAAAGTGCACAGGCACTGAAGTTCAGTACAAAACATATTAACACATAATATAAGTGCACATGCACTGTAGTTCAGAACATATTATCAAAATAAAAATGTATATACAATATAAAAGACAAAAGTGTACATATACTGTACTTCAGAACAAATCGAAAAAAATGTCTTTAGCATTTTCGCAATAAATAAACATAATGGCAAAAAATCATATCGACAAGTGACATAAGTGTATTCGCACTGGAGTTCAGCGAAACGAAAAAAAATGTATAACCCACGAACATAAATGATGTTACCAAAAAAAATGATTTTCATTATGTGACAAGAATTAGGATAGGAAAGGGAAGGATTGCATCATGGTTGTAGCACTTTAGATTGCACACAGCTGTTCTGAAAGTCCATATCTTTCCACAGAAGTACAACACCAAGTGACACAACTTGAAGTTCTTTTCCCATCAGAATTAATCAGCGTAGCCAAGACACTGAATTGTCGTAGTAATATTCCATGTTTTCATTTTGGCAGTACATTAGGTACACCAAACAGTGGGACCATAATAACGTCTTCATCGCTCACGGTGGTGGACAGCATGTCGTGTCAACACCACGCTCTTACAAGGCACACCAACGTAGAATTAGTGCAAAACCAAAGATAGTGCTCCATGATCACTAGGATAAACAGGACAAATGGACATTGCAGTAATTCAGGGTAATTAGCTCATGAGGTGAAGGACATTAAGTCACATAATATTCACAATTACAGTCTTCATCAGTAGTTTGTGGCATTCATAGCCCAGTTATTGAACATTTCTGTACCAAGTATGTAGTATTACAGAAAAATGTTCATGAATTGTTTTACATAGAATCAGTAACCTTCTTTTCCTAGTTACAAAGTATAGCATGGTTAATTAATCATTTGTCATTCCAATAGTATTAATCATTAGCCTTTTCCTAATTACAAAGCATTATTAAACAGTCACAGTCCTTTCCAGTTACAAAGTATGGCATCGTTAATTAATTATTTGTCATTCCAATATAGTAAGAATTATTAGCCTTCTCCTAATTACAAAGCATTATTAAACAGTAATTAAGATTCATTAGCCTTCTAATTACAAAGCATAGCATCATTTGTCATTTCAATATAGTAAGAATCATATTCTTTTCCAGTTACAAAGTATAGCATAGTTAATTAATTATGTGTCAGTTAATTAATCATTTGTCATTTCAATAGTAATAATCATTAGCTTTTTCCTAATTACAGTTAATTAATTATTTGTCATTCTAATATAGTAAGAATCATTAGCCTTCTCCTAATTACAAAGTATTATTAAACAGTCACATTCTTTTCCAGTTACAAAGTATGGCATAGTTAATTAATTATTTGTCATTCCAACAGTAATAATCATTAGCTTTTTCCTAATCACAAAGCATTATGAAACAATAGCATAGTTAATTAATTATGTGTCATTCCAATCTAGTAAGAATCATTAGCCTTCTTCTAATTACAAAGCATTATTAAACAGTCACATTCATTTCCAATTACAAAGTATGAACATTGAAAACAAGAGCTAATTAATGGCATAATTAATAACAATTCATCGGGTGACATTAATTATTGGTACTCAGTGGCCAGCAAGTATTGAATAGAATAAAACATAGTTCATCATTCAGTATTATTCAGATCATTATGAAGTCATTATTAAAAATCAGTTAATTACAGTCATAGCATTAATAATCATGGGCATTATAAGTAGTCTCATTACAATAAACAGTGGCAGTTATTAGCTAGTGACAAAGCATTATTTTATATATATACCCTTTTTTTGTCTCATTAAGAAGTCATTACTCAAGTGACATACTATTCAAAGCTAATCAGTATTATTCAGAATTTTCTCAAACTGGTATCACTACTTGGGACTGGTAATACATTTTTTGTGTTAGCAATGCATTGCGTTGAGATCGATAATAATTGCTGAGGCATAACACTATTTGCTTTTGACCTATTGCTGCAAATGAGGATAGGTAATGTCATTCGTCATGAGTCAGCTGTAGCAAGGTTATGTAACAAGGCAGTATATGTGATCACATTTATAAATGATAAACACAAATGGGTAAAAAATAAAAATGCAAGTACTAGAACAGGTATAATAAGTAACAGGTTTAGTAAGTATCATGAAAAGCTTCTCCTGAAAAAAAAAATACAAAATGGATTATTGACCTGAAAGAAGAAACGCACACTATGCTGAAAAGTAGTGAACTTCGAATTAACAGGTAGTGAAATGTGTATAAAAACGTGTTCCATAGCTGTCCTTTCCAAAACTTTCCGTCATCCTACTATGCAATGTAACACCTGCTGTCAAAGCAAACTGCAACAAATACTTAAATAACTACGTAGCATAAATACATAACTTCAACATTATCCTCATCTGTAAAGAAAAAACTTCATTATCAATCACTTCATTATCCATATTATCATAACTTCATTATCATCATCACCTGTAAAGAAAAACATCATTATTCATAACAGCATATTCTTCAGCATTCATTATCATCTGCAAAAAAATCACTTCATTACTCATTACACAACTATTCCTTATCTCTAGCATATTTCATCACTAAAACTAAGATGTGCAGTTCTGTCTGACAGCCTGCATCAATCACCTTGTATTCTGAAAGAAAAAATTAGTTAAGACTGCTATTCTATGATGAGTATAGTATATTCTTGTTAATGCTTGTTAATCCTGATCCATTTACTCTTCCTCATAAAGTTATTGCATCTTCTTTCGTTTATTCCGTAGGTGAAATTCCCATTTCTGTTGAATTTATTTCTTACACGCATCATTTCTTTCTGAAATTGATGAACAGAGATTAACGTCTTGCATTTAAATCATATACCCACTAAATAATGACTGGTTTATGGTGACACAATTAAGCATACAGCATAACATGACAGAAAACGTAATATGTCAAAGACATTGACAGTGTTCAAAGCCAAAATGTACAGAGAATATCACAATGCAGCAGCAAAAAATGTAAAACAGTCACGATGTTGAGATGTCATAAGGCAAAAAATGTCAGAGTCGACTGGTGTGTGTTATATCTTAACTATTTCACAGTGCATACTAACAAAACTGGAATACAATCATACACACAAAAAAGTGGAAAATGTGCACGGTCTGATGTGTAACGACAAGAAAAGCGACCTGCTAACCTTACCTTGCCGGGCACTTGCCAAAAAAAAAAATACGATAATCATCAGTAATTAGTCAGGTGAAATAATTGCATTAGTAAATGACATCATAGTGTGTTGAATCATAAAGTGTCTTCATTCAATAAACGGTTTAATATTTGACCAATGGTGGTTGCCTTTCGATTTTCTGGTTCTCAAAGTTTCGACGTGTACAACATTGGGGTGAGGGATGCTGCGAATCCGATATGGACCTGCGTATAGAAGTTCAAATTTACTGCACTTACCTTTTAATTTGCTGGATAAATAGTGTGTACGTACTAATATCTTCTGTCCAACGTGAAATTCGCGGCGTGTACAAACCTGTTTTTGCTGTCTTCTCCGGCGCTCTGCGGCACGTTCGATGTTGTTCAGCGCAATGTCAATTATTTCGTGGTGTCTTAGTCGCCGACATTTAGGGAAGTTTACTAATTCTTTAATTTTGTTTGGTGGTTCAACGTTTTTCAGTATAACAGACGGAGATAGCATAGTGGATTCATTTGGAATGGAATTAATTACGTCTTGGAATGAGAGTATGTGTGTATCCCAATCAATATGTCTTTTGTGGCAGTATATTCGGCACAGCTTACCAATTTCTTTCATTAATCTTTCACAGGGGTTCGAAGAAGCATGGTACTTGGATATATATAAATCGGAGAAATGTTTCTAGTTCGTAACATGCGTGTCCATACGCTACTACGAAATTGAGATCCATTGTCAGAAATTACTTTCATCACATGCCCTACATGAAATAGAAAATGTTTTACAAATGCTTTCGAAACAGTTTTAGCAGTAGCTTTGCGTAATGGAGTGAAAGTAACAAATTTTGAAGTGAGCTCAACAGCGACAAAGATGTAGCAAAAACCTCTGTTAGTTCTCGGAATTGGACCAAAAATATCTACTGCGGCCATGTGTCTTAATTTAACAGGGATAATGGAATGTAAAGGAGGAATATGTGAAGTGGTGTCTGATTTAGCTTTCTGGCAAATTTTACAAGACGCTAAAACTCGTCGTATACGTTTCTCCATGTTGGTAAAATAACAGTTCTGTCTCAGTATAAGAAAACATTTTCTTGCTCCGTAATGTGCGTAACTTAAATGAGTGTACCAAATTAATTTGTTAACCAGTTCGTCAGGAATGCATAATAACCAATTGTTGCTGTCAGGATGAGAGCGACGAAACAGAATGTCATTGCGTACAGTGTAATGGTTTCTAATCGTAACATTATTCTTATCTTGCCAAAGGTGTTTAATTTCTTTCCACACATTGTCTTTATTTTGCTCCTTTGCTATGTCCTGTAATGACGATGAAATAAAGTTTTCAAATGCGACTTGCTGAATGTACATGACACTGAAATTTGTTTTGCAGAAGTTGGTTGCTACGTCTTGCTGATTGTTGCCGAGAGAACGCGATAGTGCGTCTGCTATAACATTTTGTGTGCCGGGAATGTGAACTATTGTAAAATTAAATTCTTGTAAATATAGTTTCCATCTACTTAACCTGTCGTGAGTGAATTTAGCCGAAAGTAAAAATTGTATCGCTCTGTGGTCTGTGTAAACGGTGGTATGTCTGCCATAAAGAAAGTGCCTAAATCTCGTAAAAGCCCATACAACACATAATGTTTCCGATTCTGTAACAGAGTAATTTCGTTCAGCAGGTGACAAAATGCGACTTGCAAATGCGATGTTTTTAATTACTGTTGAACCATCTTCTTCTATTTCCTGGAAAATGTGTACGCCTAAAGCGGTATTGGAACTGTCAGTGGCAATGGAAAAATCTCTACTAAGATCTGGGTGCGATAAAAGTGGAGCATTCAACAAAGCATGTTTCAGGTTCATGAATTCAGAGTGTGCTTGCTTATCCTATGACCAAATACTGTTTTTACCTGTTAATTGACATAATCTGGGTGTGTCTAAAGCAGAGTGATGAATAAATTTACGAAAAAAATTAATTAAGCCCAAAAAACTGCGTAATTGCTTTTTTGTTGTAGGAACAGTAATGTCACGTAGAGCTTGAAGTTTTTCCGGATCTGGTGCAATGCCTTCTGCTGAAATTACGTGTCCAAGAAATTTTATAGAAGTTTTGCCAAAGTGCGATTTACTGAGGTTAACTGTGAGTCCTTGTGCATGGAAAGTTTGTAACAGTTGTTCAAGAATCAGATTGTGTTCAGACCAGTTAGCTTCTGCGATAAGAATGTCGTCTACATACGTCGTAATTCTGTCCTTAATGCAAACGTGTGTCGGATGGCGTCAAAATTAATAACATTTTCGTGAACAAAATTCTGCGTGTCAAAAGTAATGTTTGCGTTACTGTAATATGAAACCTGTACTGTATATGGTCAAATTCTATCGTACGTGCTGTTATTTACGGGAGAATATTGTGGCATATCCACTATATGAACTGTTCTGTTATTTCTTACTGACGTGTTACGCTATAGATGACACCTATTGTCTGTTTCATTCATCATAATGTGTTGTTGCTGATGTTGTTGCTGCTCATAAGATCGACTGTTATAAAATGTACGCTGAAAATTGTGCTCGTTATTTTTACGTCTGTCATGATAGTAATTTCTATACGGCGCATTGCGATAGGAATTGAAATGGTGTGTTGTCTGTACGTGGTTATTTCTTTGTTGCCATGCGTTACTATTTGTTGGGGCTGGGACTATACGTGCACGCGGCGAAACATTAAAGTTTGGTTGACCTTGTAGACTGCATTGTTGGTTAGGTATGCTAAGCGGTTGACTTTCATGCTATTGTGGTGAAAAGCATCTATTGTTACAAAAATGTGCGTTTGCTGTTAATTTTACACATACTGATGATTACGATTTTATCCGTTATTAAAATTACGCTGGTTCTGGAGTGCCTACTGAAAATTGTCACATTCGGTAAAAGATTTGTCATATCCGGTTTTCATTACATATTCTTAATCCTAGATAGAGCAATAGTTAAAGAGCAGTTTTGATAGATATAAAGGATAGTAGAAGAGAAGGCAGCAGTGCAGAAAACTAAAGATGAAACAGCACTACTACAGCTCGGGGCCCTATGCTCGCTACGGCACATATTCATTAAAGCATAATGAATCCCCTGAGGTCATTTACGCACTGCAAATAAATTTTAGCTTTTGCGTTGCACGCAATAGCGGTAAAAATCCAAAAGCAAATTGTTGTATCCATGTTAATTCTAGTTTCTTCATTATATGCAATACTGATGAAAGTACAATAGCAAATTGTCGTAACAGGTTCAAAGCTCGTTTCCGCATTACAGGCAATAGCGGTGAAGGTACAAAAATAAATTGTCGTATACAGCTCAAAGCGTGTACCTGTGTTCTGTCGTTTTTAAACACTTTAAACTTTCTTACTGACAGAAAATGTTTGTAATCGAAATTATCGTCTCTGAGTGATGGAACAGGTTCATGATTGTAAGAGAATCTGTTGAACTGTGGTTGTTCGGAATCAAAGTCCCGTACTCTCTGTAGATTACCCAAATTATACGCGTTGCGTGAGTCTGACAAGTGTTCATAAAGTGGCGTCTGTTGTGGTATGTTATTAACTGAAATGTTTTTCATCTCTGTTACTTCTTGTTGTAAATTTGACAACTTCCTACGTAACGTATTGCTGGATGAATCGATCTCATTAATTGTCTGCTGTAAATTTTGAAATTCAGGTGTTTGGTTAAATGAAACCGGTGAAGTATCGTCTGATTTATTGTCATTAGCACTTTCGATAGCATCAATACGACTGGCCAATTCATCATATTTTTCAGTCAGTATTTTTGCCTGTTCATCGGTTTTAGAATCAGTGGCATTAATCTGTTTTTGCAATTTACGCGTAGTTTCATTCAGTTTTTTAACGTCAGTTTTGACGACATCGCAATCCTGTGTTAGTTCTAATTGTTCGACTCTGTCGGTCACTGTTTGAATATTTACTGTGTGTGTATCTGTTTTTAATTTAAGATTGGAAATTTCATCACGTACTTCTGTGTTCGACTGTTCTATGGTATTAATTTTGTCGGACATTGTAGCAATATTATTGTCTACATACATCTTCGCTTTCGCGAATATTTTACGTTTGTCTTCTTGTCTTTGTGCAGTGATTGTTTCCATGACTTGTCGTTTTACTTTGTTTTGATCCTGAATAAATTTGCGGAAACGCGTATCACTGTTTTGTATATGCTGATTAAAGCGTTCGTCAATCTGAGCATTCTGTTGTTCGAATTTCGCGTCTGTCTTTGCGTCCATTGTGCGCGAAAGTTCTACCGTCATTGCTTTAAACTCGTCGCGTAATTGTGCAGCTTTTTCAGAGCATTGTTTAGCGACTCCGCTAATTTCGTCTCTGAGTGTTTCTGTTGCGGCTGTTTGCATTTCCCTTAATTCTTGCGCAACAGACCTAATTTCTTCGCTATTTTTTTGTGAACAAGCCTCAATTTCCACGCGCAACTGTTCCTTAGTGTCATGACACTGCGCGGCAACGGCTCTAATTTGTTCACTAAGCTGTCTGGAATTGTCGTCTAATTTTTTATTTTGTTGTCTGACCTGTTCACTAAGTTGTTTGAAATCTTCACTCTGTTGTTTGATATCTGCACTAAGTTGTTGTTTGAGATCTTTACTACTGTTGTCTATTTTCTCACTTTGCTGTTGTAGCAAACTTCTCATAATTCGTACCAAGTCAAAACTAGCGTTTATATTCTCTGTGCTGTTTAGTGGTGGATCTGGAATTTTCTCGTTTTGCGTGACCATTTGGTCATTCTGTAATTTACAGAAAGGTTTATCAGTCGGACGTACACTGTCAGTCACTATTTCGGAATTAAATAAATCCGTCGTACTTTGAGTATCCTGTTCATTTTCATTAGAGAAATTTGTCTGTACGTTACTTGAGTTTTCCAAATCGGGTGTGTTAAGCTGGGCAGCGCTCATTACAATAGAGCGTTCTGCGTCATCAATTGTCGTCAAATTAACAGACGAGACAATTGAGTTCGTTTGTTCATTATCAGGGTAAAAGTCATCACTAGTGGTTGGAATGCACTGATTGTTAGTGAACGCAGGATTGTCATCATTACATTGCGTGTCACATGTCCTATCGGTAAAGTTGTTTGAGTCGGTAATTTCGTTCGTAATACCTCGCGATACACTATTCACAGTCTTTCGCGGCATTTTTACAATAGTCACAAATATTCACAAAACAGATAAGCACAATGCAAAAACAACACACAAATACAACAGAGCAAAGAATTGCCGTTGATCTGTGGAAAGAGAGTCACAAAATTAGTAAAAGCGTTGCGCCAAATCCTAATTATACCTAAGCAAATAAGAGCAGATATCTGACTGTTATTCAAAAGACTCTCAACGAAATTCGATCCTGGACTGGGTGTCGCCAAGTGTAACCTCCCCACAGAAATTTTAAAGAAATGACAATAAAAATGAGAATCGCAATCTGACTCAAATATAAATTCTTCACGAAAATAATGAAAGTCAATTCAGTGATAAAAAATCTCAGTGATAATGATAATTCAATTAAACCGAAATATCGGTCTTTGGCCCTGTGCAAAAAATCAGAATTAGATTCTTACCTCATTGTAACTGCTAGTCAAATTTCTGCTCTTATCCTTGCGCACGGCTTGGAGGAACTGCATTGCAAATAATAATATTCCTTTTTTTTTGTGATCTTACTGAAATTTTTCTTTAAGGGAAGTGGAACGAAATAGTTACTTCAATTAAATAAAAATTTTATGTAAAATTGCTTTTGAAATCAAAATTATTATTGGGGGCACTTGTTGAAAATTAATTACAGTAAATAAACTTTACATTATCTGATGATTACCTTAATTAATAATATACCTCATTCAGCCTCTTGAGCAGAATGCCGACCGCCTACATCACACAACCGCACTGGGCTGCTACCACTGACCGACCGCTCTGCATGACGACTACTAGCGCACTCGACGCAACTGAACAGAGCTACTGCTCGCAACGACTACTGACAGAGTACTCCTCTGCATAGCGACAACTAGCGAACTGCTCGCAACACTCGCGCGGTCAAGCGCATACTCTCTGGTCAGAGACGCTGCAATGCCTCGCCATCGCTGCTATGTTACATACGTGTTTCAAGATGTATAAGTTCCACGTGGTAAAGAGAATAATCCACAGAGCAGCAAAGCTGAGGCAGCGTTGTAAAATCATACAGGAGTAAACTTGTTCGCGGTAGTAGTGTCGCATTGACTGGAAGTAGATGCAATCGCGTGAGCTCCGCGCATTACGGTAACCGAACTTGTAGTTTTTCTTTATATCTGTAACGAATGTAAGCCTACCAAACTGGAGGGCACTTGGCCTTTACAATATACTAAAGTTCTCTCAGATTAGTTTGGTATTCGTTTGGTAGTGTACCAGTCTTACGCAGAGTACTTATGTGTTAGCTTAAATCGTCATCAGACATTCTTATGTTGGAGCACAGATCAATTAGACCTGCAGTACGGGTAATGACAGGTGAAGTTTAGTGGTCTAGTACATGCTGATGGACTAGGAGTACACAGCACTAGCAGGTAGGTCTGCGCTACAGCACAGTCACAAACCCCAGGTAGACTCCCGCTTCCTTGTACAGACTGTTGGTTCCATGGTACTTTGTTGGTTGGGTCTGGTATTTATTTTCTCTCGATGTAAATCGACGTATTTTGTTCCGAACAGCACCACAATGGGCTAAATACAATCAATTTCTTACACGAGGGGAAATGTTCCATAATGTCGACAGATCTGTCACATCTGTTACTTGTTGTACCCTAATAAATGTAGCCAACTCTATCAGAAAAAAGATCATTTTAGGTTCACCCTCTCGGTTATACACAAACTGCACTTGCGATGTTGACATCAAGCAACAGTATCTGAAATGATTAGTGGATGCACTACACGTGCAGTTACTTTGTTAAGTTTCGGACAGGGTTTTTGCACATTTCCATGAGCTGATGTTAATGACAACAGTTAGAAGTGTTAAATGCCACAAGCATTTCCTCATGCTTTCTTGTAAGACCAGTTGACTCATATATTTTGGATACAGCCTGTACACCACGTGCCACAATCCGAGCAACGTGCCGCAGCCTATGTGGTGATCAGAGCCCGCCTCCCCAGTGCTAGTTCCCGCTCCACGCGGTGAAAATCGGTGTAGTACTTCAACCTTCATTTTATTATTTTCCGTTTCGATGTTATCGTGATCTACGATAATTCAGACGTTCACTGCTACTGCAGAGAACGAAAGGATTTAGGATTATTTGACGCTAAGCATGTAAAACATTGTCCTCAATTAGAAGCCTCTCGAATAACTTGTTTCGACTTTGATGGATTTTGTGATCTCTCAGGTTTTGTCAGCGTCATTGATTGATAGTTTGCTTCCATGTGCAGTGCCGAGTTGCTGTTTCCATTTTATGCACAGCATATCGATAACCGGCCACAGTAGACGGTAGATTTCTTCAGGTGGTGTCAGTTCTGCTGTTATGTATACTCACTCCCTGGGCCCCTAACCAGACTGTGAACCATTATTTATAGCTGAGTTCGATTCCCCACAACCATTGACGCTCTTTTGTTTTTAACAGCCCGTACTGAATTCCTGTAGAGCGCAAGTTATCTCAGCGTTTTCCATCTCCGATGGATGCGTTGGCCGACGAGCTCTTAATAAACAGAGTTCCGGAATCCAAGACTTTTTTGGAGTCCTGGCGGGGAATATACATAGCAATAGTAAATGAGTCTATCGAAATAGAGATGTCAGAAAAGCTAGTAACAGAGGTTTCATTTTAAAGCTTTGCGACTGGCACTCAGTTACGAACATCTACTCGGCAATCGCATTCACCAAATTTGGAAAATAAGTCACAGTCTAGTTGTAATTTAGCCAAAGTATACATAACAGCAGCTCTCTGGCAACTGAAGAAACGGCAGGGTCGGTTGTGGAGATGTTATGCATTTTTTCCGCTAGGGGACTGGGTGTTGTGTTATCCTTACTTCCGTATCGTCATAATTGGCATTCTACTCTTCAGATGGTGTATGGGGATGTCCCGAAAGCCAATAAATAATTAAAAAAAGGAATGCTGTGCATCAAATGAAAACAACAACTCGGCACTACACCGCTAAGCCTACAATTGTTTATTCAGCGCCATTCGAATCAGCTATACAACTCTCTCTGCTTTCGTAGCAGCTCCATAATATTATTACTGAACTATGGCGCGTACTCTTCCATAGCACAAAAATGGGCTACAATATGCTCAAAGTGCTTCTCATTCTCTTCATCAGAGCTAATCCTCTATCGCTTATGCTCGGATATTTTCATATCATTTTCCTGTCTCACCTCCTAAGCCTAAGTATCTACCTCTCTCACTTTGTCGTACGACACTAGTCAACACTAGTCATTAATGATGCTTTAACAGCCTTTTGGTTACTGAATCCTATCTCTAAGTTCAACTAATTGAAGATTCTTACTTTTTATTTATTTTAGAAGTTATACAAACATTTGGAAAATAAATTATCACTAATTCCAAGTTTAAGATATTTGACGTTCAGCGACAAATGCTTATCTGAACGGAGAGTACTAAATCTTCTCGGAGGATGAATTAGAATGCAGGCAGTTCTGCACTTCAAACCCCGCGTAGTTCTGGTGGAATCCACTCCCACGCACTTTGCATCCAATAAAGCCGGCAGCTACGGAGTACTGCATAGCTCTAGGCACAGAAATGCTTAGTAATAAGACCATGTGCATATTCCAACATGTCAAGCTTTTAGAACCCAGTCACTGAAGCAGAGATGGATTTTCAGAAAGTGTCGTAAACCGGGACTATGTATTCCAAAGAAATTAAATTCAGGATGTCCTAGCACAACTAATGTCAAATGGAACACACTGCAAGAAAACCACTACAAACTATTAGAAATGTTTGCCCAATAGAAGACACGTTTAAAATAATGTTGCTTATCAAGCTGTCTCAAACATTTCCGTTGCTCATAATGAAGACCGAAATCTTATGTGGCGAAAACAATGTCTGGAACGATCAAGAGTATATATGGTAAACGGTCTTTATCTTGTTGCAGATGTCATCCCAACATTCTCTTGAATCATAATTTATTAACATTTTTCGCCCCACCACTCCCTTTTAGAAGTAACCTTACTCAGCGGAATCACTATTGGGAAACATATTATTCACTGGAGTTCTCCTTAACGGTTCAAAATGGCTCTAAGCACTATGGGTCTTAACATCTGAGGTCATCAGTCCCCTAGACATAGAACTACTTAAACCTAACTAACCTAAGGACACCGCACACATCCATTCCCAAGGCAGGATTCGAACCTGCGACCGTAGAAGCAGCGCGGTTCCGAACTGAAGCGCCTAGAACCGCTCGGCCACAGCTTCCGGCCGGAGTTCTCCTTAAGTCATCATAATAAACAAGGAGATCTGAACAAGATAGGCACCATACCCTGTGGCATCAATGTGTAGCCCAGCTATTCCGGTGACTCGATCGACCCCACCTTAATGAAGCTGCGACCTGGATCAGTGTAGTGTTGAAAGTGGAACTAATGGCACACAACTTTGTCGAAGCTGCGCTGTCACTTGGAACTATCGACATAAGGCGTTTCACTAGACATGTGAAGAGAGGACTAGTTCTACTAATACCTGAAACTAGTATGTTGGTTGGAGATGCAGGGAGAGGGGCAAGTGGATAGTGGGATCTCGGGCTACGAATGATGAAGTATTCTTTGTCATTAGCAACAGAGCATTTCAAAGATGCATCGAGACAAAGATTACACCAGTTGAAAAAAATCTACATTAATCATTCACAAGACAGATTCTGACACATATAAAGGCACATTCACTAGATGTCACTAGGAAAAAGTTACTGGGACTGGTAACATCTGACATTTCACTTAGTTTACATTCATCCATACAAGCTATGAATGATGAACAAAATGTAGTAATTGGAATTTGAGTGTCAACATCTGACCTGCACTATGGTTTGTGTCACTAAGCACTGATGTGGAGCCGGCTGGGATGGCCGAGCGGTTCTGGGCGCTACAGTCTGGAACCTCGCGACCGCTACGGTCGCAGATTCGAATCCTGCCTCGGGCATGGATGTGTGTGACGTCATTAGGTTAGTTAGGTTTAAGTAGTTCTCAGTTCCAGGGGACTGCTGACCTCAAAAGTTAAGTCCCATTTTGCTCAGAGCCATTTGAACTGATGTGGAGATGCAGAAATCCATGAAATGAGAGATTTTTACGTAAGACTTCCTCAAAACGTGAAAGATCATAAATTTTTATCAGAACAGGAAACAGTATAAACGTAAACAGGATCTTAGTGTAATGAATGAGGACAAATACTTTAAAATCACTGGCTGCATATCAACATAGAATTAATTTTTTATCTGTTTATCGATCACATATATGTATTTGTGTAGGTATTGAAATGGGGACCTAGAAACGACGGAGAGACTTCGTACCGCCGTAGCCCTCAGTGGTACACAACCCCACAACAGGCTGTAGCAGTCCACTGAACCCACCGCCACCCCACACCGAACCGAGGGTTATTGTGTGGTTCGGCCCCAGTGGAACCCCCTGCGAACGTCTCACACCAGACCAGTGTAACCCCAATGTTTGAGTGACAGAGTAATGATGGTGTACGCGTAAGTGGAGACAGTGTTTGCGCAGCAATCGCCGACATAGTCTAACTGAGGGGGAATAAGGGGAACCAGCCTGCAGTCGCCGAGGCAGATGGAAAATCTCGTTGAAAACCATCCACAGGCTGGCCGGCACACCGGACCTCGACAGCAATAATCCGCCGGGCGGATTCGTGCCGGGGGCCGGCGGGCTTTCCCACTCGGGAAGCAGTGCGTTAGATCGCACGGCTAGCCGGGCGGGCTATCAGTCATATAGTGGTTTTAAGATAATTTTTCAATAAACTAACGTAAGTTACAGATAAAGTCTCAGTCAGAAAACGTTAGTATATAATAGTGTGGAGGCATAATGTGCAAGAATATAGCATTTTAAACTAATTGCACCCTCACAAATATAGTTCACAGTTTCAACATGCTCCTGTTGGTTAAAAATATAACATGGATGAGTACTACGTCATCATTGGTAATCGACCGAGTGCACACATATATGAAACGGGGCCGGCCGAAGTGGCCGTGCGGTTCTAGGCGCTGCAGCCCGGAACCGCGAGACCGCTACGGTCGCAGGTTCGAGTCCTGCCTCGGGAATGGATGTGTGTGATGTCCTTAGGTTGGTTAGGTTTAACTAGTTCTAAGTTCTAGGGGACTAATGACCTCAGAAGTTGAATCCCATAGTGCTCAGAGCGATTTGAATCATTTTTTATGAAACTGGAAATGGTGTGATAATTCTTTTTTTATTTATGATAAATGGTAACAACAAAATCCGGCATGGAAATTATCCCTAACGAAATTCGGGATGAAGTACACAGGGGACGCCGTAAAACAGGCAAGGCAAGGGTCCTCGTTCGACTGTCAATGAAGCACACAGTTTTAAACCACGAGGCAGTTTCATATCTGAAGAGGGCACTCTGCTGCACAGCGAATGTGGGTGTATTAACTGTCGACCTTGCAGGACTCCGGTTTCGAACCATACGAATCTTAGAGCTGCCGTCTGAAGTTCAGAACACGGTTGTTGTGAACGCACTGCGGGCTTACGTGGAGGTATTATGGAAGAATAGTGCCACACGTTCGAGTTGTATCCTGTTGTGAACAGAGTGCGTCATGTGCAAAATGAACACATCTCGTCATACGTGACCGTTGGTGGCTGTCGAGCGATCGTCATTTATGATACCCAGCCGCTGACTTGTTCGGGTGCAGGGAGGAGGAGCATGTTCGCCCCAAATGCCTTCAGAAACGCCTCGTTCAGATACTTCGTGCTAACACGGCACCTACTTCGGAACCGACGACGCTGCTTTTTACCTATGTTGAGGCAGCAACGAACATTACGAACGCGGACGTTGTTCCGTTCCATTTACTGACTCCGTGGGCCCTGTTCTGCGCCCACGATGGCACAGACTGTGTCGGAACCGCTGATGTGCTCGACAGCAGCGACTCCGTGTGAAGAAAAGGAGCACCTGGAGATCGATTCAAGCTCGGCTGAGAAATGCGGGAGGTGCCTACCGTTCTTCGTGATTCACAGGACGCATATAATCGTTCACTCAAGTAGCACAAATGGCGAAAGAAGAGGAGACTATCCCAGGAAATACTTCGCAAGATGGTGACACTTTCCAAGAAGATACGAATAATTGCTCTGCGGCCTGGGTTTTGGGCCTCACTCCAGAGGTTCGTGGATCACTGCTGACAAAGACCGCCCAAGGACAAAGACAGTTTGACGATACTCAACTCACTGATGGGCTCCACGGCTGTTATTTAGTTAAGGCACCAGACGAGTGGCTAATGGACCAGATGAATGTCATCCATTGCCCACGTACCAAACCTCCTCCTCCATGCCTAGACATCAAGGTGAAGATGGAAGGAATGGTGTGAGACTTGAGCAACCACCTTATGCAACGCGATTTGTGAGCCGTTGTATGGACATCTTCTCTCTGCCAATCACTAACATGTGCATTGTCAGTGACATGGATGCTCAGTCGGTCAACATGGTGGTTACTAGCCCAAATTACTGCTTAATATGTCATCGTCCTGTTATCGTCCTGTCCAGTGACCCAGATGTTTCGGACAGGTACGTTCAGCTCAAAACCTAGTTGTTAAAGGACATGATTTCGGTGGTGGACGTTGACATAGTGCTTCTTCAAGAGGTCTGGCCTGACCTGCGCCTGGGTATTTATGTTTATGGATACATTTCTTATGGCAACCCAGCTACCAAAGGTGTAGGTAGTACTACCAAACTAATATACTGTGACCTAGAAGAAATGGACATTCAATATTTTCCATTGGCGTGAGGTGTTGGTTTGCTTTGTGAATATTTACACTGTCAGGCTTGGTTAAGTGTAGAGAGTGAACAGTCTATTACTCTACGAAGGCGGCTCTACTGTTCCAGGGCTCTAGAGAGCGTTTAGTGTTGGGTGGGGACTTAACAGCATCACAGATTCTTCACCATGTCCCATGTCTGGTTCTTCATAAGGTCGTTGGGGACCTAGCTTTGCACAATACACAGAGAATTATCCATGTTGAACGATGTGGATATACATACTTCACCAACCACTCACCCAGCAAGTTGAACAGGATTTATGTTTCTGAGCAGCGACTCTTGGCGCCGAGCTGTGGCCCACAGCATTCCCCACTCTTCCGTCCTCCATCTGCTGTATCCCAGCCATAACAACAGACAAGCCATATCAGCCATGGGCTCTTAACGTCATTTATGGGAACAGGTTTTGCGTCTAGGCGTCACTCATACCTGGTAAAAATGTGACCGACGACGCCATACCTATGATTCCATGATCACACACTGCGCTCATAGCGTATAGGCGAGACAGATCTCTTTGGCAGTGGTTGACCTCTGAGTTCTACTACGCGCGATGATCAGGGACCTAGCTTTGCAGGATAACTGGACAATCATCCACATTGAATAACTTGGATGTACGTACTTCATCAGCCACTCTGCCACCAGGTTGGACAGGATTTAAATTTCCCGAGAGAACTGTCATTGCAACCACCTTCTCCAGATCGCCAAACGGCCGTCCACCAGACATAGACGCGGCTTTTGCAGATAACGACCACCACATTGGAAGGTATATGGGTTCGAGCAATCCTATAAGTGTCCGTCCCAGATGAACATGCCTCCCTCTATCAGGTTGTCAGAGAATGGAGACATTATAAGAGGCAGCTCATCAAGGCAGTTATTGCTGCCGATGGGAAACGTGAAGAGACGCAGACCGCCGTAGCCCATGTCGCCACAGATTATTACCGCACTCTCTATGTGGACAGTCAACGGCCTGACAGTCATTGAGGATTTCCTACACAGTCTTCTGGCTTCGGACAGTGCACAAAGAGACGACACATCCTTGGCGGCCATCACGCTGAAGACATAGGTATGCCCTGTTTGCGGAGCACGAGAAACAAGTACCATTGACCTGAAGGTCTTCCGTTTGAATTTTACAGCACCTTTATGGACTTAATGGGCCAAGTTTGGCAATGGATATGCTGCAAACTCTTGGGTCCAGACGTCCCCCCGAATTTTTCGAGGGCACCGTAAGAATCGCAAGAATTCAATCCGTTGACGTTAGTGACACAGATTATTTCCGTACTCTCTATGTGGACAGTCAACGGCCTGACAGAGTCATTGAGGATTTCCTACACAGTCTGCGGGATTCGGACAGTGAAGAAAGAGACGACTCATCCTTGGTGGCCATCACGCTGAAGACATAGGTATGCCCCGGTTGCGGAGCACGAGAAACAAATCCCATGGACCTGAAGGTCTTCCGTTTGAATTTTACAGCAGCTTTATGGACTTGATGGCCAAGTTTGGCAATGGATATGCTGTGAACTCTTGGATCCAGACGTCCGCCCAAAGTTTTCGAGGGCACCGTAATCCCTGTGCCAAAACTGGGCAGAGGGTGCAGATCGCAATACTTCCTCCCGTTGACGTTAGTAAATTCGGATTATAAGCTGTTCGCAAGCATACTTCGTGCTTGCCTACTACGTATTCTCAAGGGTGCTAATCACGCTATCCAAACACGTCTGCGGGATTCTACATCTACATCTACATCCATACTCCACAAACCACCTCACGGTGTGTGGCGGACGGTACCTTGAGTACCTCTATCGGTTCTCCCTTCTATTCCAGCCCCGTATTGTTAGTGGAAAGAAGGATTGTCGGTATGCTTCTGTGTGGGCCCTAATCTCTCTGATTTTATCCTCATGGTCTCTTCGCGAGATATATGTATTGCAGTAATATGCACACTATGTTAAGCTGTAATAGAGAACCACAGTGGTTAACTTACTGGACTCGCATTCGGGGGACGACGGTTCAATCCCGCGTCTGGCCATCCTGATTTAGGTTTTCCGTGATTTCCTTAAATGGCTTCAGGCAAATGCTGGGACGGTTCCTTTGAAAGGGCACGGCTGACTTCCATCCCCATCCTTCCAAAATACGATGAGACCAATGACGTCGCTGTTTGGTCTCTTCCCCTCAATCAGCCAAACCCCTCTAATAGAGATGTGGTGGCGCTGTTGTCTGCGCGTTGTTAAGAAGTCGCCATAGTAGCGGTTGACCTTGACCACACGTTCGACCGAGCTGAACACAGTTTCTTGCAAGGTATTTTAATGAAGATGGGTCAGTCAAAAATATCGGCTGGTGTGGTTCTCTGTCTCCTACCACAGTCCTGGCCAATGACTGCCGCTCGCCACTGTCTGCACTGAGCCCTCGCTAAGACAATGCCGCCCTCTGTCAGCCTTCCACTTCGCTGTCACCTTCGAGCCTGCACCTCATGATCTAACTTAGCCTTTGGAGGCCATTCGCCTCCGCAGTGTGCATATTAAGTTTTGTCTCTTCGTGGACGGCATAGTTTTCTTGGCAAGGTTGGCAGAAGTATGTACGGCAACCTCGTGGCTTCAGAGTTACGGCGAAGTGGCCTGCAGTTGCATCAACTTGCTGCATTCGCAATACAAGAACGTGGGCAGAGGACTGATCAGCAGTGTGTTGGTGCCCGTTACCAAGGTCATTGTGGTGAAATGCTTGGGAGCAGCGTACAGCAGCAGCTACATGTCGCAGACTACTTAATATCATGCGCACACAAGTTCATCTCTGCAGTTCTTGAACGCTGGACTCGATCATGCTGGTACATTTTCTAAACGTCTACCTCGCCTCGAAACGTGATCATTACACACGCGTTCTCCCATTGCCTGTTACAGTGACAGTGGTCTTTTGTCGTTTCGTGAGCGATGGTAAGGTGTTTAAGACCCGTTACGAGACACTGACGTTGCTCACACAGGTGGGCGCCACTGGAATGATAAAAATAGTGTGCCCGCTCTTTTTCTGAGGACGATGTGCCATCTCCAGGCCTTGGACAAGGATACCCTCAACGGCACACTGATTGAGGTGGTGGGGCCTCATTCTCACCGGCCGCCGGTTTCTGCTGGACATATGGCGCCGGACTACGTCACGTTCGCACCTATCTGGTCGAATTGAGTTACCTGCTTGATGTCCTATCACGCACGCGGTCACCTAGAACCAAGGACATCTACCGCTACTTAACAGCGCACACCGACATCCGGCAGTTGGCTGCAACTCGGTAACATACAGTCGACTTTCTTTCACATCGAAGTGAGGGCCTTGAGGAATGTGGTAACGACTGAAGAATTCGCCAGCCGACAACGTTTGCACACTAAACAGCTTGCCGAACCCTCTATGCTTCAGATGCGCAGCTGTCGACTCCGCCATCCACCATTTTGTTTGTGATACGGCTGCCGAGTGATGGCTCCACACACACCATATGTCGGCGTTGTTCTTGCGACGAACGCCTCAGTCCATAGAGCACACCGAACGGATTCATCGTGACGTCAGTTAGTACCCTGCGACTCGACATAGTGACACGGTGTGGAATAAAGGTATTTCGTAGTCACACGGTTTTAATGAGGGCGTTGCAGTGTTGTTAGATTTTGGCCCTACGCCGTTTTAGGGCGCATGGCGTCGTATGGTTCGCTCATTGCGATTTACTTGGCGTCGTTCTTTACGTATCCTCCTGACCATCGGGATGTACCGGGTGTGAGACGTGACTGAAAGTTCAGCACAGGATGGAATAATGTGAGACATCAACATTAATTATAGGGTGTTTGACCCTCGATGAACGAAAAGACCATCTGAAGTCTTCGCCGTCTGGCTGTTGCAGACACACTCTGAAAAAAAACTGATAAAAAAGAAAAATAAGAATGAAAAAGCATTTTAGTCTTTCCCATCTCCCTCCTTTCTTCTTTTTTTTACAGTACGTTCAGAGGCCTGTTTCGTTTTTCCTCGTGGTAGCAAAAATTCTTCCTAATTAACTTTTGTGGTGAAAGTCGATATTTGTTTTTTGTTAGATAGGTTTTTGGGGTAGTATTGGTGTTAGGGGCCAACACCTGAAATGGTATAGGCCTAGGGAAAAAATCGATAAAAAGTGGTATGATTCCTGTTTTGTGTCAATGAGGTACCAGGTTCAAATGCTGGACGATCCGGCCGTTTTGACGGTGCTGAAGAAGTTAGTTAGGAGTAAAAGAAAATAAAAAAAGATAAAGAAAATACAAAGCTTCCGAGTTCGAGTCTCGGTATGCCATACGGTTTTAAACTGCTAGGAAGTTTCAAAATCATAATAATATACAGATGCGGAATGAGAAACTCTAATAAAAATCAGCACGTAGTGATAACATGAACGACTATGCGCATAACTGAAGTGGCTAAAATTCTGGCTGTGGATGGAAACCGGCAATCAGTTTTGAATAGATATTATGTGACGAAGACTCCGACATTTTTAGTACTAAGTTCTCGTGGCTGATGTCAGTAACACAATAGTTAATGAGAAAGAAACAGGAGGACTCCTAGATGACAAAGTAAATTGAACCCTGAAGGAAGTTTATAAATGGTCGATATAACATAAAGCAACAGTGAACATAACGTACCATGGAGTTCAGCATGATGAAGGAAAATGTCACTGGCTGTGGATGGAAACCGGCAATCAGTTTTAAATAGATATGTGACGAAGACACCGACATTTTTAGTACTATTGTAGTGTGTACTTTAGTACTATTGTATACCTCTTTATGTATTACTGTCCTCATCTCATTGTATTCATGTTGCTTCGCCAGCGTCTTTTAATGTGAATTACTCCCTTTCCACTTGATCTTTTCCTATCCCAAGCGGCTTAGCAAAGAACTCGCTTAATCCATTTACCATCGATTCATCTCACGGCACGTCCTTTCTACAGCCATTCATTTTTTACTACAGACATAATTACGTCATTCGTGGAGAGATCTACTTATTTCTTCGCCTCACCTGATACTAACCAACATGCATCACACCGCTGATCGCTGAGAAACTCTGAGCTTTTGAATGTGCATGTCCCACTGGCATAAGCCAAAACTCCCTGTAAGCCTATACCTATTGATAACTGCATTTAGAAAATTCTTTTAGTCTGCGAAAAGTAAAGTGCACTTTGTTTATTATTCTATTTATTTCACTTTCAGGGCATCCAGTTGTAGTATAAGCGTTTGTCATCAATTCTGAATTAAATTTGTTACTGTGTTCCCGATCTGTTAAAAAATGCTTTCAAATTTAAAAACTGAAGGCCAAAGACAATTTCACAGTCTCCTCAAACACAACGCGCTGGAAGTAGACTTTCATCTAACAGGCATTTAAACATGTTGTTGGAAGAAAGACTTATGGCGGCAATGACAACATAACGGAAGATTTTTTTTTCTTATGGGACTTAACTGCTAAGGTTGTCAGTCCCTAAGCTTACACACTACTTAACCTAAATTATCCTAAGGACAAACACACACACCCATGCCCGAAGGAGGACTCGAACCTCCGCCGGGACCAGCTGCACAGTCCATGACTGAAGCGGCCTAGACCGCTCGGCTAATCCCTCGCGGCTAACGGAAGATTAAAGGAAATCTGGAGCAGGGCTTATGGTAAGTATTGGTGAACACAAAAAAGAATTTTTGACGCAAACAGTTGTGGAGAGTGTTCTACCAGAGGATAGTGCAATTAGGAACGTACAATTTCTTTTGATCGGTAAATATCTCGCGTTCTACTGATTTAAATGCCGTATTATAAATTAAAGCTTTGTGAAATGTATTATTGGTTCTTCACGTTGTGAGGTAACGGGCGAGGTGTGGCGCCCTGGAAATATTCTATGTTCGGAATGGAGGCGGCTGCACAGGACGCTCGTCAAAGCCGCGGCTCGTTAGCCACCGCGTGATGCCGCACAGTAGCTGGATCACGTGGTGCCGAACGTTAGCCGGGGTCGAGGCGTGGCGTGGCTGGGGAATTCCTTGGTAACCAGGACGGTGCTTTGTGTCGATGAAGGAGATTTCTATTCAGGGAGTGCCAGAGATGGCGGACTTTGTGAAACCATCATGGCAGACATTTCATTGTTTGTATAGAAATTATTAGTAGCCAGATGAATCATGATACCTCAAAAAGAGACATGTACATTACTATTATTTGCACGACGATTCTGATGGTGTAATCAGATTTTCAATATCTTTACTAGTTTAAAGTTGAGTATCTGACAGTAAATTATACTTGTATCACCCAGCACGAATTTCCTAAATCCAAACGCTTCATCTGACTTCGTCGATCGTCTTGTCTTTAGAAAGCTATTAGTGCAAACCTAAATGGGTATGAATTACAGGCATCTAAGTTGAATAGTACATGAGTTATTGGAGGTTAAAGTGGCTGATTACTACCGATCGCGTCAGGCCATAAGTACTCCACAGTTACATGAAAAAACGGTAGCAGCAGGCTTATAAATATATTTATTCATCTATGTCTTTGTTTATATCCGATGTATTCTATTCATGAAGTAAGTTGTTAAATATTTACTGTGTTTTAGAAAGCACAGAGACATTAGGCTACTGGTCTATCTTTTGTTCTATTCCTTTATTATTATTATTTTCGATTATTCCCATTTAAGAGAGCGTTTGAACTTGAATTCCTTTATGATGATTGTTTATGTTTTTCTGAGCCCACATTTTCTTCATGTGTTCCAGGGTTGTTTCTTTCGCTCCGCTGTCCATTTGCATCCTGGTCTCTTCTGTGTTGTGGTGTCAAATTTATGTTTTTTGATGATGTTCCTGAATTCAGTTTTATTTTCTGCATCGTTTACTGTTATGTGTGCTTGTCTGAGGTCCTCTTCAACTTCTTTTATCCATTTTGTTTTTCCCCTGCCTGAGTTGATGACTTTAAGAATTCGCTTTGAAATTCTGTTTTCATTCAACCTGTGGATATGTCCGTAGAACTGCATTCTTCTTTTCCTTATTGTATCCGTAATCTTGTCTGTGTATTTATATAATTCTGATGTTGGTCTCTTCTTCCAGATTCCTTGCTCTTGTATCGGGCCAAAAATTTTCCTGAGAATTTTCCTTTCTTGTTTCTCTATTTCTTTGATTTTAGTTTGCCCACCTATTTGTGTCGTTTCAGATGCACACAGTGCCTCCGGAAGTACGACAGTGTTGTAGTGCCTCAATTTTGCGTTAATGGATATGGACTTTTTGTTATAATAGTTCCACGTGCGTTTATATGTTTTCTGTAGTTTTTTTATTCTTTCCTCATTGGCCTTTAGGTTGATCTCTGATGGCTGGATGATTTCTCCCAGGTTCTATTCCTTTGTTGTATGTTTATTTAATTTGTTTATGTAGCTAATAATGTGTGTTAGAGCGTGTTTATGGTCAAACCATAGGAATATTTATTTTTTTACAAGTTATTTAAATGTAAATCCAGTATTTCGAATTTGCTTCAACATGACTGTGAGTGCACGTTGGCTTGGAGACATGGAGGGAGTGCTCAAGCCAATCACAGCGCTCGTTACTAAGACAGACGTACGGAGGTTGGGGAGGAGCATCATTTCCGGAGAGGAGACTTGGTAGTTCTGGGAGTGCGGCAGTGCTGGACAGGACGGCACAGGACACGGTAAGTGCTGGATGCGACGGCGTGACGGACGCGGAGTCGGCGGAAAGACTCTCCAGTGGAGCAGTTTGCGCGCGGTCGCGGATAGAAATATTTCAGAGTACCAACCTGTGCTTGTAAAACGCCCGGGGGTACAAATGGGGGTGGGGGTACCTTAAACTGTTTTCTATTGCCGATTCTCTTGACTGTGCGCCCTGTCCACACCACGTACCTGATAATCCCGCTGCGGTAGTATTTTCTGCTCCACACTGTTGTTGGTTTGCCTGAAATTATCCATCGAAAAAACGCAAGCGGCTTTAGGGGAGCCACTCAACGCTAAAACACAACACTGTTCTACTTGTGGTACGAATAACTATATTCTGAGACGATAAAATAAAATCGCAGGTCTCACTGTTTACATTCTAATTCATAAGTGTTTATCCCAATTAACGGATGATTAACAGTCCACAATATCATTCAAACGAACGTACACGTAACCGACACGATGCGGGTGATTGTTGATGATATACGGAAGCCGAATGTTCACACGTAAGTTCTGACGCTCGTCACGCATACACAGATATTTGGTACCAGTCCTCCTTGACAATAGTAATGATGTAACACTGCTCGTAAAGTTAATTTTACAGTTCTCAGTTCTCACTTATACGAGCGTGCGTGTAACCGTCGCGACGCGGCTGATTGTTGGTGATGCGGAACGCGATGACAGAACGCACGTTCTCACGCTCGCAATAAGACAATGGCACTTAGATGCTCTATTTTGTGGTAAATAGTATTACTGATTCACATTAGTTCATCAGGGAGACCCAATGCGTTATTAGCGGCATTGCTCATTTTTAATTGCATCATTACGCACTTTCCTCTGAATCATTTTCATATTCCATCACTTTACTGTAATAGCACTTGTAGCAACACTTCAACTTCCATACCAACAATGCCTCTCACATGCAGAGCTATCCACAACACAGCATAACAGTCCAGTGTCCCGCGCTCGACTCTCTACAGACGCGGCTGCCCGCAAAGATACCTCCTAACTAAGCCAGCGATATGACAAAACGCTTACATGCTCTTGTGTGATTTCCGTGGGTTCTGCAGTGAAGTAGTAGTATGCGTTGTTGTTCATAACTAAATGGTTCCAATGGCTCTGAGCACTATGGGACTTAATTGCTGTGGTCATCAGTCCCCTAGAACTTAGAACTACTTAAACCTAACCAACCTAAGGACATCACACAAATCCATGCCCGAAGCAGGATTCGAACCTGCGACCGTAGCGGTCGCGCGGTTCCAGACTGTAGCGCTTAGAACCGTTCGGCCACTACGGCCGGCGCACATGCTCTGACAATTCTCTCTTGTGTATCGTGCAAATAGTAAATATTCGCCAGATACGACGAATCCATGTAAGGTGCCATTGACATGTAAACATCATTCGACGGTTTCGCAATACAACACTAATAGGAAAGTGATGAGCAATGGGATCAATGCAGTGCTGCAATCTTCTTAGCATGGATTGAGTCGTATTCCTTATCACATCGGCACTTATCGAAGCACATGCTCTGAAAAAAATGGTTCAAAGGGCTCTGAGCACTATGGGGCTTAACTGCTGAGGTCATCAGTCCCCTAGAACTTAGAACTACTTAAACCTAACTAACCTAATGACATCACACACATCCATCCCCGAGGCAGGATGCGAACCTGCGACCGTAGCGGCGACGCGGCTCCAGACTGTAGCGCCTAGAACCGCACGGCCACTCCGGCCGGCTGTTCATAACTAATTAGATGAAATAGTAATCTATTGTTTCCCTGTTATTCAACTTATATTTTATTTAATTGCTGAGCCATCGACTCCAATAAGTGTTTTGCAGAAATATTCTGCATTCTCAAAAGTACTTCTACTATCGTACTCATCATTTAAAGTCGGTAATACCTGCAGATTTTATTTAATTGCAGTCTTTCATTTATAAATTGATATGTTACATTCATAATTCGCAATTGCCGAGTGATAGAAACCTTCGACCATTCTATTAATGTGTGTATTCTTATCGTATACTGTAGACTCAGCAATATTTGGCCTGAAATGTGGCAACTACGTATCCCAGCCCTAGACACCGAAACCAACCAAAACATTTAATATTTAACCTCTGAGTCAGAGGAAACGTAGTTGGGGCCACTTCACCAACGTCACCTCATTACATTCATTTTCTATTTGAAAGCCAGCAGGGTATAGAATTTTAAGGTGAGTAAAATATTATTTTTAGAGCTTCCCTAATGGGGAAAAAACTGCAACACTAAAAGGTAATTAATGTATAGTAATGAAATTCCGGGAACACATCTCACTAGGTAACATATGTAATTGATTAACATTGCAAGTTCGCAGATTAATGCGAGAGCGAGATAAGCCATTGCAAATCTGAAATGCTTGTAGATTACTAACCGGTGTAAGCGCCAGAATACAGAATTAAAGCATGCATTGTGTTGTACAGGTGCCGCATGCCAGTTTGTGGGACGGAGTTCCATGCCTGTTGCACTTGTTCGGTCAGCACAGGGACGGTTAATGATGGTTGTGGAAGGCGCTGGATATAGCGTCCGATGATGTCCCATATGTGCTGGAATGGAGACAGATATGATGATCGAGCAGGCCATTTTGCACTCTGCAGAGCGTGTTGGGTCACAACAGCGGTAAGTGGGTGAGCGTTATCCTGTTGGAAAACACTGTCAAAATGCTGTTCGTGCAGGGCAACACAAGAGGCCGAATCACCAGCCCGACGTACAGATTTTCAGTCAGGGTACCTGGGATAACCACGAAAGCGCTCCTGCTGTCATACGAAATCCACATGTAGCTCAGTGCGTCTAGCTCGTAGACAGGTTGGTTGCAGGTCCTCAACTGGCCTACTCCTTACCAACACACAGCCATCATTGACACAGAGGCTGAACGAGCTCTCACTGGAAAACAACAGACCTCAACCCTGGACTCCAATGCGCTCCCGCTTGACACCATTGAGGTCGCAAATGGCGGTGGTTCGAGGACAGTAGGATGCAAGCTACAGGTTCTCTGAATAGGAGCTGTCTTTGAAGTAACCGACTTGTGGAAGTTCGTTGTGTCACTGTGGTGCGAAGTGCCGCTCACACTGCTGCTGCAGATGCACTACAATGCGCCAGAGCCATACGCCGAACACGACTGACGTCCCTGTCGGCAGTGCCACATGGCCGTCTGGAGCTTGGTCTTCTTTGCATCCTCATTGTGCGCTTCTAGTATAACTCTTGTGCGACTGGTACGAAATTTAATAGACATCATCTTTCACACCTACCACTTTCGTTTATGTCACACAACTCGTTCATGGTGTTGTGATTTTTTTCCTGCCAGCTTTTTTATATAACGTGTCGGCATTTAAACCAAGTTTCCTTAATGTCGTAAATTGTAAAAATGTAAAAAATGTGAAATGAAAATCTATATCTGTGGGAAATTCCAACACCCACTATTTCAATATAATCTTTTAATTGGTTTTTGATAATTCTTTTGCTTATCTTGATTTCGTTTGCTGATTATTGGTGTGTAGTGGAGTAATAAATAACAGATGAACTAATAAATAGATTATCGATAAGCTCTTCACGATTTCTCGTACCTGAGTTCCTAGGTACATGAATATATTGCACCGTGGAACATGTTTTCCAATTTGGTTCGAAATGGTTCAAATGGTTCTGAGCACTATGGGACTTAACTTCGGAGGTCATCAGTCCCCTAGAACTTAGAACTACTTAAACCTAACTAACCTAATGACATCACACACATCCATTCCCGAGGGAGGATTCGAACCTGCGTCCGTAGCGGTCGTGCGGTCCAGACTGTAGCGCCTAGAACCGCTCGGCCACTCCGGCATGCCTCCAGTTTGGAAAAACCAGAATTTTTCGGAGTAATTTTTGTAGTTTCAAAAAAATGAATGCAGCACACAACAGAATGCTGTTATTTAAAAATGGAGTAAAGGACATACTAAACGTGTACTCAGGACTGTCTACAGGTGAAGGTCCGAAGTGTATCAACGTAAAATGCTCTCCCTTACTAACCACCACAGAGACTCATTTTCTTTGTTTAATTAAGGTGTTGTCTGTGTTTCTTAATTTTAATACCGGGAATGTTTATCTATTTCCATGTAAATTTTACCAGAGATGTTAACTTTGTTTGGGACACTGGCTGATATCTGGTGTCGTTTAGTGGCAACTGTCTCAGAAAACTTAAATAAAAAAAGTTCTGCTGAATAATATTCCGCTACTACACTAAGGTTCCTCTGAAGTAAAACCTGTTAGGATGAATTCATAGTGTTAATTAACACACAACTATGCGGGTGTCATACGTCATCTGTACCCGCGATGTACGTTATACTTAACGAGGTGGTCGTTTAACTTTACCGTAGTTTGTGGCTACAGAGTTTAATACGCTCCCTGGCGACAGGTGTGTGTTTAACAAAGACAAGTTCATAAAAACTCGCAACGTGTCCAGCAATGTCACACAGCAGAGACCTTTAGTGGCGCAGAACTACACCGCTACTACGCTTTGTTGAATACTCTTAGAGTAATAAGGTGAGAGAATAATTCTGGTATCATTTCAGTTCGTAGTTAAGCATTCCATGTCAAACACGTCATTCGTTCTTTTTTGGATTCTCATTTATGAACGTACACAACTTGCAGAACGATTCAGAAATGTAAATGGGCCGTATCTTTGTTTAGTCAAAGTTTGAAAATAACTCACGAGCACTGAGACACTAGCTTATTTCTGAAACATTTAAAATCTTTCGAAGGCGTACTGTAGTGGGTTACGTAATTATCCCACAGTCTACAACATTTGACATTGCGCTTTTTCAGCATGATATGCAATTTGAAGACTTATTGTCACATTCTTCAAGACATCTACCCCAACATCGGTCTTTAAATACAGGGTACCGTAGAAAAGCCTGATAATAAGGCTCGTAAGGCACACGATAAATATAACAGGGAAAGGGTCGGAAATGGACTGTTGTGGAGGCCATAAAACGCCAGATAAACAGCGATGAATGGCCGAAGAGGAACGCATTTTATCGTTTTCCAGCTGATACCTGTTGCACTATATAGCACTGATAACAGTTAAAATTAGCACAAGGTAATTGTTTCCTCTGAACATCAATGCTAGGAAAGCTGCTATCAACGACTTGTTTATTTACTTGACATTTTTCTGTGCTTTGTTGTGTAAAGCTTCACTAAAAATGATCTGCGATAGAATTACCCAACTGCACCAACACGGTAAGGTAACTAGGTGTGCTACAGAAACAGCACTGCGTACATGCAAACGAGGGAAAAACGACAGTGTATACGCCTCAGGAACACCCAAGTTTCTCTCAACTCGTCTTCAGAGCCATTAAGCAAAATGTACGTTGACGGCAGTAGACTCGTTCCGCAGACAGCGTTCTCTAAATGTTCTCACTAGTGTTTCGAGAAAAGAACATCGTTCTCCCTCCAGGGTTTCCCATTTGTTTTCACGGTCCTGTCTCTGTAAAAATAGCGCTTCGACCGAACCTACCGGTAATAAATCTAGCAGCACGCCTTGTAATTACTTCTAAGTCTTCTTTTATTCCTAACTGGTCAGGTCCCAAACACTTCAGCAGTACCGAAGACGGACAATGAACATAGACAGCTGTGGCACGTTATTCAGAGCTCCCTGAGATGAACCACTGTACTACTAATCACCATGTGTTGTGAAGGCGTTCTAAGGTTGCTCTGAAAACGACAGAGTAAGTGTGACAACCTGTAAAATAAGCAACTGCTGAATTCTTTTAGAAATGATGGCTACGGTTTGCGAACCCACTGGAGCAGTATAATTACGAATATTTCTAATTTCAAATGGATACTCTTTAAAAATACTGTATGTTACTAGTTTTACGTTAAAAAACATTTGTCTCATACACCAATTTTAAGTAATAAAAATGAAAACTGCAAGATAAATTCAGACAGCAATTTTTAGTAATAAAAATTAAAACTGCAAGATAAATTCAGACAGCACGTATAAGATACTGGACCAGGCTCCGTGTATTTTAATGCATATTAAGTATACATCTCGTAAATAAACTAGGAAAAATATAAAGGGATTCTACTACTTAACTTTCCCATTCACTTTGCAGAATTCAGCTCCATATGTAAGCAGAATAATTTGATAATGAGAAAGACGAGGTAGTATATTTGCTATAACCGTAATAAACTTACGACCAATCAAAACCTTTAGTGCATATTCGACTGGCTGCATGGCTTAGATTGTAATATAACTGCTGCGCAGCGTGGTATTCCCTTGATCCGTACAACACGTCTTATTTTTAAATTGAAATGAATTATACTTGCAACCGGAATTAACGTAAATTTTGTGTAGAATTTACGTGTCTAAGACCTTCGTCATATTTCGAAAGTTTTATGCGGAAAACGATGAACTAAAACAGGCGAAGAAGGATCACAAACTAAATTTTCAGACTGAGTCTTCTACGTGTAAATCCTCCGCTACCGACCACCTAGGGTTATTGTATTTAAATGAAAGCTACTGACACTGTCGAGAGACGATGTATATATAAAGTGCTAATGTGCTATACTCGCACGTTCCTGCCTATAACTGCTAAACGCTAGTAACTTGATAGTTATTTGGGAATTTCCTTGCACATCATCACGTACCAAGCCCCTTCCTTCTGCATTCACAAAACGTAGCGGAGGAAGTCTCTCTTGGAGATGAGTTACACATTCCTAGACTTCTCCAAATAAGCCTTCCCTATGACCGAACTTTCGAGCTCGTTGCATTTCGTACTGCTTTCCAACATAACGCCAAGATATTTAATCGACGTGATTGTGTCAAGAACCACACGACTAATACTACATTCGAACATTACACGATTGTTTCTCGTACTTGTCTGCACTAACATACCCTTGGTAATATCGATATTCTAAGACTCAATTTTTAATAATGAAAACGAAAAGCCAGGTCGTTAGCTTTTCTTCTATTAAATGAATCAGTAAGTGTAAACTAAGACAACCATCGAAGAGGAAACAGTAATTTAAATTTAAACTTCCTTGCTCTTCAAATACTTGTGACAGCGAATGTTCCAGCTTCACGTCGTCGACGTGATTGGCTCACCTTCTCGAAAATTCCTGCCACGTTGCGGATGATTTTCTCTACCTCAGAAATTTTTGCGATCGTTTCTTCACGGGTGCTGATTTCCGTGCACTCAACGCTGATTGGCTGTCGTTTCGTGACTGTAGCGTTGCTCAGTTATCTCCCAAATTCAGCTCGATAAACGATAATGTACGCTGATCTAACCTTATCACTTTCTCTGCGCTCTCTATTTCTTACTCAACAGCACTTCTACTTCTCGGTGTCTTTATAATAGCCTATTTAGCAGAATAGTGCTTCGAAACGAAAAAAAACTGTGTCAGCAGAATTTATCTGACAATGCTAACAAAGCCGAGATGTCCATCTAATTCGTAAATATCTCCATTTAAAAATACATTTACCGCAAACCTGTTCGTAACATTAACTCTAGTCATCTTTTAAGTTGTCTGGGTGTCGTTAGGCTGCCGCGAAAAGGAAAATAGCGTAACATGGCGGATGACTGGTTAATGTGGCCTCTGAGCAGTGACGTACGGGTAGCGTTCCATTTAAACAACTTTGAAAACTAAAGAAAATTGAATTAATTACTGTTTATATAAGGGGGCAGTGGATGATATTAACAAAAATGCAGAATATCTGGCGATGAATGTAATGAGGAGATGCATAGTATCACAACTGTTGGTTGTGCAGATACAGAACTGATTCCTATTTGAAAGCCGGCCGGAGTAGCCGAGCGGTTCTAGGCGCTACAGTCTGGAACCGCGCGACCGGTACGGTCGCAGGTTCGAATCCTGCCTCGGGCATGGATGTGTGTGACGTCCTTAGGTTGGTTAGGTTTAAGTAGTTCTAAGTTCTATGGGATTGATGACCTCAGATGTTAAGTCCCATATTGCTCAGAGCCATTCGAACCTATTTGAAAGACAAAACATGGAAGACCAAGGAGGCCACGGCGCAAGAAGTTGCAATACCATTACACATATAATCAAAAATGAACAGAAAATGTACCATGTGACTTAGCTATCTTGCATTTACCTCACTCAACTTCAAAATATCGATTGCAGGTAGTCGATAATTGATCGACAGGTTTTAAATTAAATCTCTTTAAATCTTTAAATGAAATTTACACGTTCTGGAAGTACACACACAGTAGAATACCTCATAAGATTACTTAATGTCCCTTCAGTTCGTTATCATGAGATTCGTATTTTCGCTTTTGATTTTCTTTTTGCCATTTATGCCTAACGTTGTTAATATTTATTATTGTTTTTGCAGTTAGATGAGGTGTTCTAGGGGAGAAGTAATTTAACAATCTTACTTGAATCAATAGGTCGAAATATCTATAGTCAGACACCGACTTCCTCACACGAAGCCATATTTTCATTATGAATTGGTAAAATATCGACAAGAAGACATGGAATACTTTCGTTGCACGTTGTCTGGACTCCAGTTTCACGTCTTGCAAATAAAACGCTGTGGTTTTGTACGTACAGTGATGACACATCATTGAATTTTCATTTTTATAATGTTGTGTTACTATGTTTTCAGAACTTCTGTCCTCATGTCAGCTCGATTAATTTACGCCTTCAGGATAGATAACAATATATTAATTAATAACGGTATTACGGGTAATGTCGTCATTATGACGTACAGCTTTCTTGGCGACACAACAACGCGATGACAACGGAGCATCACTTGATGGGAGGGTAGTGCGCGCCAAATGTAGTGCTCGTGTGATAGATTTTACATTAACAACTCTAATTTTAGCCATGTTCAATTTTTTAGAGATTGATGTATGGCCTATGGCCTTTTCAAACGTTGTTTGTGAGATCTGTTTTTGATTGGAATGAGCTTAAACAAACGTATCAACCAAAACTTTATCATCCCTTTTACTCGTTTTCCACAATATCAAAATCAGCATCGAAACTTGAAGACAAATCGTGGCCTTGCAATTCGACTGCTTGTTGAAAAACTAAAGGGATGAGTGCGACATCCCAAAAATTATGGATTTCTCGTTCTATAAATGCAGGTTCACGAGGGTTGGATGTACAATGCATGTTAAGTAGATGACAAGCATGTAAACCGTGCAAATAAAATGAATTAGATTCACCATCAGTAGACGACTAGATGTATGAACTCGTAAAACGAATATTATGTAAGCGTTTACTAAAGAAATTAATACATTGTCATGTGCGTTCATATATACTGAATTCAAGGACAATTCGTAAGTATACCGGTGTTCAACAATGATCTTCATTGTCTAAATAGAAAGGCGATACCTCGTGACACATTGTTATAAATAATCTGATGTCGGGGTTACAAAATGTGAAGTGACAAGGAATTCTATCAAAATTTGATAGATTCTAAGAGATAATAGTGAAGTGAGATTCCATTTTTGGATATTTCTACCGACTGAATAACATCGATTTCAAAAAATATTGCAATATTTTTAGAAAAGAAAGAATCCAAAACCCTGTGGAGAAGGAATTACCTACGTTAGAACGTTATTAACCAAAAAATTGAGAGTGAAATCCTGTGGAGAAGAAAGTACCGACATTAGAACGGTATCAAGGAAAAATCTGTGATGCCGAGGAGAAAAACATAGAGCTATTTAAAAACCGGACCTTGTAACAGAAGGCGACACACAGAATTTCTTAGTCGCCTTGCTATTACTTAATATGCATTCATAAAAGCAGCCTGTAATCATAAAAAGCTTGCCAGGAGAATTTATTTCTGGGCAAGTGTCACGATAACGTATATTTTGCCCGTCAGGTTTCACTTCGTGAGCTGCTCCCTTTAATCCTCTCGCTGAATATAATTCTGGTCCGGGTCCCGGCGTGCGGGCTGCATAGGCGGCGAGCTCACAAATTTTAATTGGTGGTTCTTGTTCCGTCAGGTTGGAGAAAAATTGTAAGAAAGATTATGTTTGTTTTAACGGTTCCGTTTCATACGCACAAATGTCAATCGTGACAATCATTAATTTCTTTAAATACGATGTGCGTTTAACGTACTGCCATAACTAGGCATAGCAAAAATTATACTAGAACATTCCGCACATTAAACGCTCCAGACTGGTGAGACCTGCTACCAAACGCGAACAACCCATCAGACACTGTGCACACAACCGACTCTGTCTCTCTCTCTCTCTCTAATGCTTACTCTAACGCCGAACTGGTGCTATTCTTGACCAGAAACAAATATCAGTGCCGTTTACACTTGCACGTGGGAATTCGGATATCGGATAAATATCTATGCCGTTTCTACACTAATGGCCATTACAATTGCTACACCAAGAAGAAATGCAGATGATAAACGGGTATTCATTGGACAAATATATTGTACTAGAACTGACATGTGAGTACATTTTCACGCAATTTGGGTGGATAGATCCCGAGAAATCAGCACCCAGAACGACCACTTCTGGACGTAATAACGGCCTTTATACACTTGGGCATTGCGTCAAACAGAGCTTGGATGGCGTGTACAGGTACAGCTGCCCATGCAGCTTCAACACGATACCACAATTCATCAAGCGTAGTGACTGGCGTATTGCGATGAGCCAGTTACTGGGCAACCATTGACCAGACGTTTTCAATTGGTGAGAGATCTGGGAAATGTGGTGGCCAGGGCAGCAGTCGAACATTTTCTGTATCCATAAAGGCCCGTACAGGACCTGCAACATGCGGTTGTGCATTATCCTGCTGATGTGTGGGGTTTCGCAGGGATCGACTGAAGGGTAGAGCCACGGGTCGTAACACATCTTAAATGTAACGTCCACCGTTGAAAGTGCCGTCAATGAGAACAAGAGGTGACGGAGACGTGTAACCAGTGGCACCCCATACCACCACGTAGGGTGATACGCCAGTATGGCGATGACGAATACACGCTTCCAATGTGCGTTCACGGCGATGTCGACAAACACGGATGCGACCATCATGATGCTGTAAACAGAACCTGGATTCATCCGAAAAAATGACGTTTTTCCATTCCTGCACCCAGGTTCGTCGTTGAGTACACCTTCGCAGGCTCTCTTGTCTGTGATGCAGCGTCAAGGGTAACCGCAGCCATGGTCTCTGAGCTGATAGTCCATGCTGCTGCAAACGTCGTCGAACTGTTGGTGCAGATGGTCGTTGTCTTGCAAACGTCCCCATCTGTTAACTCAGGGATCGAGACGTGGCTGCACGATCCGTTACAGCCATGCCGATAAGATGCCTGTCATCTCGACTGCTAGTGATAAGAGGCCGTTGGGATCCAACGCGGCGTTGCGTATTACCAACCGGACCCCACCGATTCCATATTCTGCTAAGAGTCATTGGATCTCGACCAACGCGAGCAGCAATGTTGCGATACGATAAACCGCCATCGTGATAGGCTACAATCCGACCTTTATCTAAGTCGGATACTTGATGGTACGCATATCTCCTCCTTACACGAGGTATCAAAACAACGTTTCGCCAGGCAACGCCGCTCAACTGCTGTTTGTGTATAAGAAATCGGTTGGAAATTTTCCTCATGTCAGCACGTTGTAGGTGTCGCCACCGGCGCCAACCTTTAGTGAATGCTCTGAAAAGCTAATCATTTGCATATCACAGCATCTTCTTCCTGTCGGTTAAATCTCGCGTCTGTAGCACATCATCTTCGTGGTCTAGCAATTTTAATGGCCAGTGGTGTACGTGCACATGAAAATTCGGAGATCGTCTTGTGAGAACATTACCAAAAAGGACTTGCATCTGTATCTTTACAAGGTAAAGCGTCGAAACAAGCTTTCATATATTGAGTTGTTCATTGGTTTCTATTTGAGGTTGGATCACTGCTTTGGGAATCTCAGCTTTTCATTTCTTTCAGATGAATCCTGGTCATCCTGTCAAGTTACGTGAACTCCTAGAACATGCACAATTACGCATCAGAGAAAACACACCAGTAATTTAAAAAGTCGATGCGTAACCTCAGGACTGGTGTTTGCTATGCAGTGTCTGGCGTCCGCTTTGTAATACTGTTCTTATATCAAATTGTTAATGCTGACAGATATGTCCAGAAAGCGTTTAATCCGCATCTGGATTAACTCACACAAGATGAGCGTATAAAATATTTTGAAGGGGACGGCACACCACCCACCTCCTCGACAACGTTTGTCACGAGTGTATGAGGTGTTCGGTGAGAAGGCGACACTCAGCAACAGGCAGTGTAATCTGCTGGCTTTCTCGATCGTCTGATCTCTCTTCCACTGACACGTATTGGGCACATTGCAGAGTCAGGTGCATTCAAATAATCCCCACACAATGGAAGGGATGCGACAAAACACTGAGAATACTATTGCTCTCCGTAAGGCAAGGTTGCTACGTCTGTCTCACACTTACGAGGTCTGTCAAAAAAAAAAAAAAAAAAAAAAAAAAAAAAAAAAAAAAAAAACAAAACGAGAACACTGTCCACAAAATTTTTGCATGCTTACCTTTTACTAATCGTCCATGGCCTCCTTCGGAATACTCTCCTCCATAACTGATACACCGTTTCCACTTACGGAAGCGGTCTTGGTACGCCTCTCGCTGAATCGCGCGAATCGCTGTCTGCGAATTTTCTTTTATGTCGTCCAGCGCTATAAATCTTGGCCCTTTCAACGGCATTCTCAACCGTGTAAATAATAAAGAGTCCATAGGGGCCAGGTCTGGAGAGTACGGAGGATGAGGCAGCACAGTGATTCCGTTTCTTATGCAATAGTCACGCACCAACTGGGATGAATGTGTGGGTCTGTTACCGTGAAGCAAGAGCCATGAATTGCATCGCCACGTTTCAGGCCGTTTCCTTCTCACATTTTCGCGCAGACATGGCAACACGCCCTCATAGTATCAACGATTTACAGTTTGTCTCTGTGGCACAAATTCATGGTGAAAAAGTCCTTGAAAATCAAAGAAAACTATCAGCATGGCTTTGACATTTCACCTGACCGGACGAACTTTCTTTGGTCTTGGAGAAACTTTACCGACCCATTGTGAAGATTGAACCTTTGTCTCACAATCGTAACCATAGAACAACGTCTCATCACCAGTTACGATTCTCTGAAGGAACATTTGCGCGATCCAAAAGGTCTTCACCAACGTGGGCAAAGGTCTCTGTGGTCTTGACTCATGAGACGTGGGACAAACTTGGCAGCAAAACGATGCATTCTAAAATGCTGTGTCAGGATTTCGTGACATGATTCAACTGAAATGTTACATTCTTCTGCAATATCTCGGACTGTCTACGATCGGCATGCACAATTTAGTTTACGTTCGTGACATGAGCGTCGTCGGTAGACGTCGAAGGGGGTCCAGAACGAAGGTCATCTTTAACATCCATGCGGCCTTTTTTAAACCGTGTGAACCTCTCGTAACACCGCGTATGGCTTAAGCACTTATCACCGTAGGCTTCCTGCATCATTTATTGTGTCTATGTAAAGGTATTCCTGAGATTCACACAGGAGTAAAGAAGAGCGTAGATCCTCTAACGCTGCCATCTCGAAATTCGCAAACTGTGCGACACCCAGTTGTACTCAGTACAACACTGAGCAGTAACTAACGGACATAAAACAATGGAACATTCGGCAGTAACACATTAAACACAGGTGTGTGCAGGGCTGCCACCCGCATTTCTCTTCAACACACCATTGGGGCGAAATTACGAATGTAGGACAACAGCGCTGCATCTTCTATGACGTTTATTAACAGCTGTGTGTCCCGCGTTCAGTCTTGTAGTAAATATTTCACGGTTTAGTTTTATTCTAACCCCCTCCCTCCCCTTCTATTAGAAGGTAATTCCAAAGCTACAGGAACGATAACATAGTTTACACTATTAGCTCAATTCCCTTACCTACTTCAGTCCGATAAGGGCTTGCACTAACACCGCCAAATATGGATAATTGTCAACAAGGTAAGAAGAAATCGTAGTATATACACTAACTCATTACAGCGGTGTGGAAAGGCAGCTTCGCCGTAAAGTCAGTGCAGTGGCAATAAATGAACGATCTACCACATTACGGCGGAATACGCTTTATGGTGTTACTCTGGCCAACATCTGAAATCTTCAGTTTGAGCCAATATGCAACCGGACAGAAAAACTGACTGTTTACTGGTGACACTTTGATTTAGGTTCTTTTGTTCTTTGTGTAATTTTCACATTTTGGTTTTTATTTGCTACGGTTGTTGTATGACGTATATGATCAAATTTCATTCGCTGTGACATACGTGAAATACATACATGTTATAAATACGGAGATACGTGTGTGTGTGTGTATTTGCCACATCTCCTAAACCACTGCAGCGATTTCAACCAAACGTGGTGCACGTATCCTTTGCTGCCAGTCAACAATCGCTGTTGTGTTAGGATCCATCTACGTAATAAAATTCGTTACGAGGCTCAGGAGAAAGGCCCCAGCGCGTACATCACGAGGGTAGGCCTGCGCTACTTCGCTCGCTCAGCTCAGCACACGGACAGCGTTTCTAAGCCACTTCACTTGTAAGTAGGTATTTACGTGCAAACGAGACCTGCATCTTCTACTAGAACCTGATGTTATGGAGTCTCACAGTACTACAACAGTACTGTAGTCTCTTAGTACTACAACAACCAGATGTCCATAGGACTAGTGCTAATTTGTTGCGGCTCTAATAGTTACAATAAAACTAAAATGATCCCAAAATGATTATTGGTTCCATGAGGCACTACATCTTGCACGAAACGAGGACTGTTATACGCCGCGCGGAGTGGCCGCATGGTTAGAGGCGCCATGTCACGGACTGCGCGGCCCCTCCCACCGGGGGTTCGAGTCCTCCCTCGGGCATGGGTGTTCGTGTGTTGGTCTTAGCATGAGTTAGTTTAAGTGGTGCGTAAGTCTAGGAACCGATGACCTCAGCTGTTTGGTCCCTTAGGAATTTACACACATTTGAACATTTTAACTGTTACACAGGAGTGCTGTAAACAAGCTGTTATACCATTTATGTAGAGCACCGACCATAAATTACAGCATACTGCGAAGTTTTGTGTTCCTTTGTAGGACTAGTAATCTGTAAGACTGCATGATAGCATATTGCAGTATATAAGTTTGTAAGTAAATATCCAGTTACGAGTTAACAAGCCTAGAAACGCAGTCCGTCTGCTAAGATGAACGAGCAAACGAGCTCAGTTGTACCCTCATGACGTACACGCCACCGGCTGCTTTTCTCGTGGGCTACTTACTCTAATCGGAATAAATTTCGCGTAAGATATCCACATATGCCGCTAAATGCACCCACAGAATTGTATCCTGGTACCACACATACTTCAAGAGATATGACGTCATAAAGTCTGAGATGCCTGAAAAACGTTCACGTTTCGCATGACGTTTACATTTATGAATTTATTTCTACAAGCTCTGTTCTGAAAAAATTTTGCAGACAGTATCCACATACGACACTGAATTTCTTTTCGTTCTTTTTCTTCTACTTGCGGCTTTTTTCCCGCGGATACGCAGGGTCGGCATGGTTATCCGGATGTGGCAATGTTAGTGGAAGGGGTGGCCGGATGCCCTTCCTGCCGCCACCCCGTACACCCCGGAAGGAATTACTGTACCACAGCTGTCTGCGACTAGTGTAATCTATAGAATAGTGCGAAAGAGTTCAGATGTCTTCGGGCCGTGTAACTAAGGCGGGACCTGGGACCAGCCAGGAATTCACCTAGGGGGATGTGGAAAACCGCCTAAAAACCACATCCAGGCTGGCCGGCACACCGGCCGTCGTCGTTAATCCACCGGGCGGATTCGATCCGGTGCCGGCGCACCTACCCGAGTCCAGGAAACAACGCGTTAGCGCTCTCGGCGAACCTGTCGGGCCCACATACGGCTCCGAATGTGCTTACGAAATGATATCATCGTATGACACTCCGATAGGGAGATATGACGTTATAAACACGGAGCTGCGTGAGAAACTTCCACATTGTGAACGACGTTTACATTTATGACTTTTTTCTTCTATCTCTATTCTAGACACATTTTTCAGACAGTATCCGCACTCGCTTCTGAATGTACCCTACAAAATGATATCATCGTATAACACATATATCGCGGGATATGAAGTCATTAACCGGGAGATGCATAAAAATTGTCGCATCATACTTGATGTTTAAATGTATTACCCTTTTTCTGCTAACTCTATTGCTACTAACTCTATTTGCAACATATTTCGCAGCCAGTATCCTCATATACAGCTGAATGTATGGACACAACTACATCACTGCACGAGACCTAGATCAAGAGATATGACATCATAAACACTGAAAACTGCCGCATCAAGCATGAAATTTTAGTAAATTTACTCTTTACTGCAAAGAAACCTGTACAATAAAGCCGAATTAAGGAAATCCCTAACACTTGGAAGAGCTCTTGACAGCTTCTAATTGCAAAATGCAAACGGCATAGGCTGTAGGCATCTACAGAGCTGTGAAGGATGCGTTGCCATAGAGAAGTTTACAAAATCGAATTGTAGACAAACGAAGCAGCTGCGCGCAGTGCACAGAAACTATCCAGGATCTTCTATCATAATTTGGATACTGTACTTAAACATTTGTACATTATGCATATGTGTAGGACTGCTCCATAATTTCAAAGGTGGCTTCATGAATACATGGAACTGAGATTTTTTCGATATTTCACTATAAACAGTTCATTTTCTTTTTTGTTTCTAGTGGTATATTGACAAAAGGAATACCCGGGTCGTGGGTTTGACAGCTAGTAACAATGTAAACAAAAGTTGATGAGAACAGCTTTTCCGACTCTTCGCGTCAGAAACTGACATCGAATACGCCGGGAAACAACGCGAATCGTTAAAGTATTTACAAAACAGGAGTTTATGTTAGCTGAATATTTAAAATAAGAATCAAAAAGTGAACTGCAGTGCACTTAACTGAGCAGTGTGCAACTGCTTTTGCTTTTCGGTTGGATTTCGCAGCGAGTCGAAACTCTGCGGTCTCGTTACTACACTCACGATTAGCGCCATCAGACCAGAATGTTGTGGGCTCCACGCAATATGATACACCGCCAATACGCCAGCTTTGTCCGGGACCGCTAGCTCATACAGCGCGGCCGGTACCTCTCTCTACAGAACAGCGCATTCTTTTTGTCACACAATCACCAGGAAAAAAAGTATAGATTCCTATTTGGAGGCAGTGGTATATACTTCATACAGCATTTTTATCTCAATCTATTGAAGCTCGTGTTTCACAAAGAACAGAAAGCTGCGTTGCTCTTTGAACATATTGCAGAACTGGACTCTCTTTTTCATTCTGTGATCCATAATAGGAGACTTCTTTTTAATTGAGAGGAAGGATGGAAAGCTATTTTATGAAAATAATCTCATCTCATGACTGATTTACTAAATATTTCTGGAATTTCCATTTCTTGGCTACTTTTTTGTTGCTGCTTTTTGAGGGTATACTAATACTGCAGAGTACGCAGCCATCGAACAATGCAGTGGAGCGGCTGAAATATTGGACTCCCATTGAGGACGACCAGAAATATTGTCTGCTACACATCGTAATATGGCTCAGTTTAAGTGTAAAGAATTATCCAATTTTTTTTTACTATCTCAGAGCGAGTGTGAGGCATAATATTAAGAAAACCAGAAACGTGATGTATGATGGAGGTAAAATATCATAAGATAAACTAATTTAAGGTATACCCCAACAAGAAGGAGCAGCACTGAACGTGGGCATAGACTGTGCAGCCGTGAAGTTTAAATTTTCGTTTTCATACACTGTGCCACTTCTAAAGCTATCGTTCACCTGAGTCATAGCAGAGAATTTTACCCCATGTCTAACGCTGGCCAGCTGCCGCGCCTGCAGCAACAGATATCATCTTCCTTTCATTCCCAACCCTCTACGTCTTTTATACCAGTCGCCTTCCCTTCCAGGCAATGAACTCATCTCTGAAATCTGTCCCTATTTCTAAACATAACGTAACCAACCCATTACAAATTAAGGCACCTACCCCAATTCCTTGCACATCTGGCACATCATTCATGCCTTAAAAGCTACATTGCACCTAACAGTCAATTTCCACACAGATATCCCACGCCCTCTACCATAGAACACTCTCACAGCCTACGTTATCATCATCGTCCATCAAATCATCCACATAACGAAAAAATTGTGTACCATATCAGCATTACGTTGGCATAAAGATTATAAAAAATATTAACTTCACAAGTTATTTTATATAAAGAGTTCAAATGATGCAAAAACGCCAAAGAGACGCAATTTTCTTTCTCCCAGACAATGAAATCATTCCGATGTTTATTCATCCTTTCAGCTGTAAGCTTTCCATCACTATCACACATCATATCAGCGTCCCTGGTCTCTTCTTTCTCTCTTCTTTCCCTATTCGTTTCCTCTTAATACTGTCGGCGTCACAAACTTTTTCCTTTATAGTCATAGTTATGACCCACTGGAACCCGGCGCTGATAACTACAGCTTGCATCGCTACAGAAGACCTATCATTTTCTTCCCCAGCTATCCTTCGCCAGTGCAGAACTTTGAACTTCTCTTGAAAATACTGTGCTCCACTTAGAAACTGGCACCTGTCAGCAAAGTTTCATATATATGTGGTATCTGTTTATCGCTTACAATTTACTTTGGTTATAAACAGCTCAGCTTTGATTTAATAACATCAATGAAATTCACCTTTTGACAATTTTTAAAACAAACTTAAAGGAGGGACACAATTTTTTCAAAACTATTTAACAGCATAGAAACAATGAAATATCAAAGATTTGTGGTTTGAACGTTTTATATTGTTACAGAAAATATCGTATTTCAAAAAACTTGGATTGTAGATTTCAAGAAAATATTAAATGACAGGAAACATGCCGCATAAGAGAGGTATGTTGTTGTTGTTGTCTTCAGTCCTGAGACTGGTTTGATGCAGCTCTCCATGCTACTCTATCCTGTGCAAGCTTCTTCATCTCCCAGTACCTACTGCAACCTACATCCTTCTGAATCTGCTTAGTGTGTTCATCTCTTGGTCTACCTCTACGATTTTTACCCTCTACGCTGCCCTCCAATACTACATTTGTGATCCCTTGATGCCTCAGAACATGTCCTACCAACCGGTCCCTTCTTCATGTCAAGTTGTGCCACAAACTCCTCTTCTCCCCAATTCTATTCAATACCTCCTCATTAGCTATGTGATCTACCCATCTAATCTTCAGCATTCTTCTGTAGCACCACATTTCGAAAGCTTCTATTCTCTTCTTGTCCAAACTATTTATCGTCCATGTTTCACTTCCATACATGGCTACACTCCTTACAAATACTTTCAGAAACGACTTCCTGACACTTAAATCTATATTCGATGTCAACAAATTTCTCTTCTTCAGAAACGCTTTCCTTGCCATTACCAGTCTACATTTTATATCCTCTCTACTTCGACCATCATCAGTTATTTTGCTCCCCAAATAGCAAAACTCCTTTACTACTTTAAGTGTCTCATTTCCTAATCTAATTCCCTCAACATCACCCAACTTAATTCGACTACGTTTCATTATCCTCGTTTTGCTTTTGTTGATGTTCATCTTATATCCTCCTTTCAAGACACTGTCCATTCGGTTCAACTGCTCTTCCAAGTCCTTTGCTGTCTCTGACAGAATTACAATGTCATCGGCGAACCTCAACGTTTTTATTTCTTTCCCATGGACTTTAATACCTATTCCGAATTTTTCTTTTGTTTCCTTTAGTACTTGCTCAATATACAGATTGAATAACATCGGGGACAGGCTACAACCCTGTCTCACTCCCTTCCCAACTGATGCTTCCCTTTCAAGCCCCTCGACTCTTATAACTGCCATGCTAGAAATGTAGGTGTGCCTTTCCTTAATCTATTTTCTAAGATAAGTCGTAGGGTAAGTATTGCCTCACGTGTTCCAGCATTTCTGCGGAATCCAAACTGATATTCGCCCAGGTCGGCTTCTACCAGTTTTTCCATTTGTCTGTAAAGAATTCGCGATAGTATTTTGTAGCTGTGACTTATTAAACTGATAGTTCGGTAATTTGCACATCTGTCAAAACCTGCTTTCTTTGGGATTGGAATTACTGTATTCTTCTTGAAGTCTGAGGGTATTTCGCCTGGCTCATACATCTTGCTCACCAGATGGTTGAGTTTTGTCAGGACTGGCTCTCCCAAGGCCGTCAGCAGTTCAAATGGAATGTTGTCTACTCCCGGGGCCTTGTTTCGACTCACGTCTTTCAGTGGTCTGTCAAACTCTTCACGCAGTATCGTTTCTCTCATTTAATCTTCATCTACATCCTCTTCCATTTCCATAATATTGTCCTCAAGTACATCGCCCTTGTATAGACCCTCTATATACTCCTTCCACCTTTCTGCTTTCCCTTCTTTGCTTAGAACTGGGTTTCCATCTGAGCTCTTGATATTCATAAAAGTGGCCCTCTTTTCTCCAAAGGTCTCTTTAATTTTCCTGTAGACAGTATCTATCTTACCCCTAGTGAGATAAGCCTCTACATCCGTACATTTGTCCTCTAGCCATCCCTGCTTAGCCATTTTGCACTTCCTGTCGATCTTATTTTTGAGACGTTTGTATTCCCTTTTGCCTGCTTCATTTACTGCGTTTTTATATTTTCTCCTTTCATCAATTAAATTCAATATTTCTCCTGTTACCCAAGGATTTCTACCAGCCCTCGTCTTTTTACCCACTTGATCCTCTGCTGCCTTCAAAACTTCATCCCTCAGAGCTACCCATTCATCTTCTACTGTATTTCTTTCCCCCGTTCCTGTCAATTGTTCCCTTATGCTCTCTATGAAACTCTGTACAACCTCCGGTTTAGTCAGTTTATCCAGGTCCCATCTCCTTAAATTCCCACTTTTTTGCAGTTTCTTCAGTTTTAATCTACAGTTCATGATCAATAGATTGTGGTCAGAGTCCACATCTGCCCCTGGAAATGTCTTACAATTTAAAACCTAGTTCCTAAGTCTCTGTTTTACCATTATATAATCTATCTGATACCTTCTAGTATGATTCTTGAACCAAGTGTTAGCTATGATTAAGTTATGCTCTGTGCAAACTTCTACCAGACGGCTTCCTCTTTCATTTCCTCTTTCATTTTCCTACTCTCGAATTCCAGTCACCCATGACTATTAAAGTTTCGTCTCCCTTCACTACCTGAATAATTTCTTTTATCTCATCATACATTTCATCAATTTCTTTATCATCTGCAGAGCTAGTTGGCATATAAAGTTGTACTACTGTAGTAAGCATGTGCTTCGTGTCTATCTTGGCCACAATAATGCGTTCACTATGCAGTTGGTAGTAGCTTACCCGCACTCCTATTTTTTATTCGTTATTAAACCTACTCCTGCATTACCCCTATTAGATTTTCTATTTATAACCCTTTATTCACCTGACAAAAAGTCTTGTTCCTCCTGCCACCGAACTTCACTAATTCCCATAATATCTAACTTCAACCTATCCATTTCCCTTTTTAAATTTTCTAACCTACCTGCCCGATTAAGGGATCTGACAATCCACGCTCCGATCCGTAGAACGCCAGTTTTCTTTTTCCTGATAACGACGTCCTCTTGAGTAGCCCCGCCCGGAGATCCGAATGGGGGACTATTTTACCTCCAGAATATTTTACCCAAGAGGACGCCATCATCATTTAACCATACAGTAAAGCTGCATGCCCTCGGAAAAAATTACGGCTGTAGTTTCCCCTTGTTTTCAGTCGTTCGCAGTACCAGCACAGCAAGGCCGTTTTGGTTAGTGTTGCAAGGCCTGATCAGTCAATCAGTCAATCATCCAAACTGTTGCCCTTGCAACTACTGAAAAGGCTGCTGCCCCTCTTCAGGAACAACACGTTTGTCTGGCCTCTCAACAGATACCCCTCCGTTGTGGTTGCACCTACGGTACGGCTATCTGTATCGCTGAGGCACGCAAGCCTCCCCACAAACGGCAAGGTTCATGGTTCATGGGGGTAGTCAAATCATGAGAGGTAAAGATGGCCAATTTCAAAATACACTGAAAATAACATTCACTTTCATTTTTGTTCTTCGAGTTTATTTTCAAGTCGTCCACAGAAACAACACATATTTTCATAGAGTGGTAGATGATGTTTCTTGATAAAATTTAGTGCACACTGCACATTCGTTTTCTTCAAAATTTCATTCATCAGAAGATCTTGAACAATAATATCGTCTTCTTCTGAAATGGTGCCTTCGCCGTTCTTTTTCCCTGGTTTTAGGGATTGATTTCTTTTAGCTACTACAATTTTTGTGCACAGATTTTTCTTTTCTTGTTTTATTCAGCGATATTCTTTCTTTTCGTTGCTGTAAGCTCGGCGCAATCTAGATTTACTTCTTTGAGGTAGTGCAGGAACATGTGAAATCTGTTCCAGCAGTTTTGATAGAGTTTCTCCACAAGGAGTTACTGAGTTGTCATTTACACAGCAATTGCCGTGTGTAGCTGGTCGAACAGTAGCCAAATTTTAGCAGTGTTTGCAAGTAGAAGCATGTCCTATTAACAAATATCTTTCAGCCCTTGATGTTGATGCCTGACCTGTAGTCAAATCATGAGAGACATCATCAACAGTTGGGAGTTCAGTCTCAGTATTATTAATGTCTAAGATAAAGGCATGGCTAGAAATTACTGCTCTATCAAGCGGGATAATTCCAGTATCTCTAAATTCAGATACGCCAGTTTGGACAGTTGCAGCACGAGTCCGTGCTTTGAAGAGAAACTCTCCAGACTGCTGCCTTGTAATTCCTCTGGCTTTGCTTGCATTAGCTGCAATCTGTAAATGACAACCTCTTTAAAGTAAGATTTTAGTAGCTTGAAAAATGATCGGTCTAATGCCTGTAAAAAGTGTGTCGTATGACTAGGCAAACAAGCTATCGACACTTGGTTTTCAACCTCTAGATCCAAAAGTGCTAATGGTTCAAATGGCTCTGAGCAGTATGGGACTAGAACTTAGAACTACTTAAACCTAACTACTTAAATCTAAGGACATCACACACATCCATGCCCGAGGCAGGATTCGAACCTCTGACCGTAGCGGTCACGCGGCTCCAGACTGAAGCGCCTAGAACCGCACGGCCACACCGGCCGGTTCCAAAAGGGCGACAGAATTCATATGAGAGGCATGACTATCTAGGTAAAGCATAACGGGGACAGGTGCCTTTCTAGGAAGGAAAAGTTTTTGAACCAAACCATGAAAATATCACTGTTGACATCAGCGGATTCTCTTCTTATAACTACAATTGATTCTGGAGGCAAGTTGTCTTCAGCGTCTTGTTTTTATTGGAAAGGCAACAAGGTGCTAAGAAATTTTCCTCACCATTACAGCAGGCAATAACAGATATTGTCGCTCCTTTTTCAGCAGAAGTAATAATATGGATATGTCTGCTTCCTTTTGCCGCCACAACCTTCCCATGCTCATTGCTTAACTGCAAACCAGTTTCGTCTACGTTGTAGATACTACCTGGTTTATCCATAACTCCATTTTTCCGTTAACGTTTTCGTCAATGGATCAAACTAAGAACTGACTTCGTCTCTGTTCATTCCAATCACTCTGCCAACAGAAAGCCCTTGCGCTTTCATGATGTCTAAGTCGGCAGTACCTTCTAAAAATGAGAGAAGCTAATCTTTCCCCGCACGATTCTTTTCTGTCTGAATTTATTTTTCAATCCCATCTGATCACCTAAATTGAAAGCTATTTGCCTGAGGTCTGACTGTTTGGGAGTAAAGACACTTGCTTGCAATTTCTTTACATGGTAACTAAGTTCCTTTCTGAATCTTCATCGAAGTATGATGATGGTCCACACCCTGTTTTCATGAAGCTGCTCGTACGAAGTCTTCTCCTTAATGTTCGTTCTGGTGTATTTTTCATTCGCGTTGCTTTTGCTTTAGCATTGCCTTCTTCTTCGACTAGTCTCACGGCCTCTATTATATCTTCTACAGTCTATTTCCCCCTGCATGTTGTCATAACGCGTTTTCTCGGCAGTTTTGTGTAAAACAAAATCGTATGGACTCCTGTTAGCCCTGCGAGCATCGCGGCATCTGTCCCACGGTAAGGCTCAAATGGCTCTGAGCACTATGCGACTTTAAACTTCTGAGGTCATCAGGCGCCCAGAACTTAGAACTAATTAAACCTATCTAACCTAAGGACATCACACACATCCATGCCCGAGGCAGGATTCGAACCTGCGACCGGAGCGGTCGCTCGGCTCCAGACTGTAGCGCTTAGAACCGCACGGCCTCTCCGGCCGGCCCCACGGTAAGGGTGTGTCATCTGTCCGTTTTCATAGGGAGGGATGCCACATCCCCATTTTCACCAGAAAAAATGGAAATATCGTGTGGCTAGGGCCTCCCGAGATGTTATAGAAAGAACCATTACTCAACGGGCATAACCTACAATCCTTCTATTGCACGATCTTAATACGAGTTATAAGCTATCAGGCCCGTATCTACTAGTATCTAGTATACTTTTCTTCTGTTTTTCACTCTTGAAATTCAAAAACTTGGGAGTAAACTGATCTCACCAGTGGTTACAACAACAATGAGCGTCGCTAGCACAACAACGTATACTGAGGATTTCCTTGGAATTGCGGGATCAATCCCCCCACGTCATTTAACGCGTCTTTACCTTGTATGTAACTTTTTTACTTTTTAGTTGTATTGTTCCGACCTGATGTACTTTTTATATTTTGCTGCAGGTGGAATGTCTGTACCATTTTCAGCTCATATGGATCTAGGAAGATGAAGCAATAGCAAAGAATATATACATACATTGAGTCTCCTAAAACCTTAAACCTTCTGAAAAGGAAGTTGCTACTAAATTACTGTTTTCCGAGAATATAGTAGAACCAAGACCCCACAATTGCAGCCTGTAACCTTCATAATATGTTATAATTTTAAAAAGTCAAATTTTTCTGCTCGAATATGGCAGTCGATGTCAACAGCCTAAAGCTAAGCTAAAGAATAATGTCAGTTGTGTTTAGGTTTTTGTCCGAATTTTCAAGACCAAACGAAGACTGGAAAATGAATAAGTGAGATATCAAATTGACTCTCCTGAAGTCTTATACCGAAAAAAAAGTCATTTCCTTTAAAGAAATCAAGGTAGATAAGAAAAATATAGACAGTGATCTAAGGGAAAGTTACATTATGCATTCTTGTCCGAATTTTCGTAGCTAATAAAGGATGAGCGGAATTGGACAAATAGGGTATTAAGTAGACCAGGGTCAGGTGCAGTTTTCAAAAAACATTTATTCGCATTAAAGAAATGAAGGTAATTAAGGAAAACTATTATCTGAGGAAAAATCCAAATATTCCAGCTATCTAAGTGAATGAAGTGTCAATGATTTGATGTCTTCAAGGCGTAGTTGTTTCACGCATAAAACCTTGCATAGTATAAAGGCTCCTTTGAAAAAAATTAAATTTATTTACTACTACTACTAGGCTGATTACTGTTGGCTCTACAGGACCTTTATACTGAAATGTTTCCCACACCACCTTGTATTGTCTTTCTATGTGTGTGAGTAACTGTATGTTCACTGTTGTGGGTAAATACAAACAGCGTACACATGGCGATGTGTGAAACTGATAGCGATTACACGCTTCCGCTGTTGTAGAAATCTGCTCCAGTGCTGCAGATACCGTGTTGAGCTGAAAGTGGTAACCAAAGTACGGAGAAATATTATTCGGGGCTCTGTTGCATAGCAATAAGATTGCTTTCAGTTCTGAGAAATGTTCAGGTACAATTGTGGATTTGAATGATCCATGAAGTGACTTCTTTTCCGAAGAAAGCATTGAACTATTTCACTAGAACTGAACGCTCCCGTCGGAACTGTTCTCAAGTTGGTTTTTATTATCAAATCACAATAGAAGTATACGCTGGCTGTAGAATAACACGTACCTTCTTGAAATGAACAATATTTTATTGTTCTATTAACTGATTTCCTTCCATATACATATATATTTTACAACGTGATTCAAAATCTCAGCCCGCAGCTAGTGGTCGTGTGGTAGCGTTCTCGCTTCCCACTCCCGGGTACCCGGGTTCGATTCCCGGCGGGGGCAGGGATTTTCTCTGCCTCGTGATGGCTGGGTGTTGTGTGATGTCCTTAGGTTAGTTAGGTTTAAGTAGTTCTAAGTTCTAGGGGACTGATGACCGTAGATGATAAGTCCCATAGTGCTCAGAGCAATTTTTTCAAAATCTCGCAATGGTGTCGATTTTTACATCACAAGAATGGCTCTCCTCTTGTAAAATTACTCTTAACAAAAAAAAAGCTCTATATCCTAAGAATAATTATGTGAGCGCTGACCGCCACAGAGTAATAAACAATATCCTTGTCTCTCTCTCTCTCTCTCTCGCACTGTCACTGCAAGTTACGCTGCATGATGCATCATAATAGGTGTGACCTTTAACTGTCAAAATGGGTTCCTTAGAACCAAGTACTACATTCACGACACGCTGAGAACAAAAGACGCTCGGAAAGCGATTTTGTAAACGTCTGTAAGCTAACGCATCAGTGTTGTCGCACTCTCCCGCAGCTGTTAACACTTCGCAGTTGAATGTTGCCAATAGCACTGGTAGCGGCCACGGATCATCTTACACTGGCTCGACTATAGGATGTCTCAAACATCATCTGAGGTAAGCAATTGTAGTCGACCACAGAAGATGCGTGGTATATATGGAAGGTGTTCCCGTAGGCAAAAAAGCTTACGAGAAAAACGAAGAACGAAAAGGTCGTACAAGAGTGTAAAGTTACCTGAAAAAGCTACTGAAATTCCAGTTCGAATCACATTAGAAATTATATATGTATATAAAATCACAACATAAACTGAAATTTCTCTGTTTCCTGTTGATTTATATACTGTTAATAATTGAATACCTATCGGAATTTAAACATACAGGGTGTCCCATTTATCTTGACGACCCTAAATAACTGTTTGTCCAGATGAAAATCACAAAATGTTTAGAGTACATTCGAAACATTCTGCGTGGTGTCTGTTTGTTCTATATCGTGTCTCTCTACCACTTTCGCGCAACGACGCTCTGAGCGTGTTTTTTAGGGAATTGACTAGTTTGAACCTGGGGCCTGTTGCTGGTAAGGAGACGCCAGACCACACATGACTTGTAGAATTCAGAAGAGCTCAGTGAGACTAGCGATGATATAACAAAATACTTAATGATTTCAGCATCAGCTCCACTGCACTCCCTGTAAAAGAATCTTAATACTAACTATATTTAGTGGAAGGGGTTCAAGGCTTTCCTATTTTTATTTAGCTGGTAAAATAACGTCGAAAAAGCAGTTAAGTTTACCATTGGAAATTTTATTCTACTCACAAAACATTGTTTATAAATTGCACTATTGATAAAAGGAAATGTTTTAATACAGGACGGTAAAAACCAACTGCGTTCAACAAAAATGTGAACGAATATTCCCTGAATGGGTTTCCAAGTTCTACAATGGATCGAAGGATGACCTATACCATATCACATCTATAATCTAGGTTTAAATTAAGTTTCACAAAAGAGAAAAACCATCAAAATGGTCTACAGTGACCCTCAATTATCTTTAATTACTTATCTAACTTGTCGGAAATTACAGTGGCTGATGCGGCTTCTCAATAACTATATAACAGAAAAATCATCGAGTTTCAGATTTTTACTTCAAGCGGCAAATGTGAACACCATGAGCTTTAATTGACGATCGATACTAGTATTACGCAAAGGGGATGTAACAGATGAGTCTTCTGCAGTTCTGAGTGAAGCCTTATGCGCTCAAAAATGCGGCATCGCGTGCGTTCATTACCTTGTTGGTGTTCGTCAGGGGGCGGCGGCCGGCGCAGCTCCGTCCAGCTCGCCCTCTTGGAAGCAACTCTCAAGCAAATCTCTCCTAACTTCTCCTTACTACAATTTACCAAAGTTGGTTTAAAAAAAACTATCTGGCTGTGTTTTCATCTGACCAATCAGGGTCTCAATGTTAACCTTAAGCTCCGCCTACAAAAATTCTGTCTATCCAATGAGAAACGTTATACTTTTCGTGGTGGGGCAATGTTTTTAAACTTTGCAACGTAACAGAGACGCGAAAAGGTCTCACGCTAAAACTTGCAGCTGGTGTGGTCCTTTTAGCGTTATCGTAAGATCTATACTGTTCTTCTGGAGGGCTCTATCTTTTAACATGGGCTGCGGGGTGGTCCTAACGTAACAGAGACGCGAAAAAGTCTCACGCTAAAAGCTTGCGGGTGGTGTGGTCGTAGCGGTTAGCTGGCGACGTGGGTGTCCGTCCCTTATCGTAGGGCCTTCCAGCTTAACACGATTCTGCTCTCAGCTTCTGTTCTCGTTTCTCCCCTCGGAACTGCGTCTGTCTCACGGTGGGAAGGTACGACATGCATTTAGGCATTCTTGTGTTAGTCTGTGGTATTCCATTTGCTCACTCGTTACTCGTATTACTTTGGTTAATTTAATGTCACGATTTATTCGGAGCTATGTGCAAAAATACTGTATTTGCTTATCATGTCAGGGTCTTCATGGAAGGTGTTGGATTTGCCTGACACTTTACAACATGTTCCTTAGCCGGCAGGGGGACATCATTCAGCATGATTGCCTTCGTTGTAGCTTTGTTTCTTACAAAGATGTGAACAGCGGTATGACCTTTTTAAATGGCACCCTGTATTTGTTATTCGATAATTCGTTTCCTCTCCTAAAGACCGATTCAAAAGTGTATCACAGTGTACCATCCACTGAAACGCAATGTTATTAATTACATAATACAACATTGACTTTGAGCCCGTGATGACAATCTCGTCCACTTGCTGGAGTTGTCAGAAAATGAATGAAAACCAAGTAAAAACATAACATAAACTGTCTTTGACTCTCCTGTACCACTGCCCGGGAGAAGAACATTCAAAGGTGCTCAGAGTGCTGACCCTATACACTGGCGCACTCGTTGAGTGAAAGGATTATTTAAAGCTTCCAGTGTTGCCAGCTGAAGAGAATTACAAGCAAGCGCGATACATTCCTGCATGTCCTCTGGAGTTATTGGAATATCGCAATAGACAACGTCTTTAATGCATCTCCAAAGTAAAAAGTCCAGAGGATTTAAACCAGGAGACCTAGCAGGCCTCCTCGACCAATCCATCTGGCAGGATACCTTTCGTTCGGAACACGACGTGCACGCAAGGCATTATGTGCTGGACATCCATCGTATTGATACGACACAAGCATTCTGGTTCTTAGCGGCACTTCATTCAGAAGTGGAGGAAGAATTCGTCTTAGCAAGTTGGCATACGCTGTGCCGTTTAGACTACCATTGATTAAATAAGTGCCAATAATTGTAGTATCAAGCGTCACACATCAGACGTTAACTCACCATCGACGCTCATGTTCCACCTGTCTAAGCCATCGTGGGTTGTCTCTGGACCAATAACGTATGTTCCTTGTATCTGCCTGTCCTTTGTTTGAGAAGGAATATTCATCGGTAAATAGAGCATTGGAGAACGGGTTGGCGAGCATTTGCTGCTGTGCCCACTGACAGAACTGTACACGATTCTGTAAATCATTCCCAAGCAATTCTTGAAGTAGGTTTACATGGTAAGGATGGAACCGGTGACGTGTAAGAATACGATGTACACTGGTTTTAGGAATGCCAATCTCGTGTTCAAATGGTTCAAATGGCTTTGAGCACTATGAGACTTAACATCCGAGGTCATCAATCCCCTAGATCTTAGAACTACTTAAACCTAACTAGCCTAAGGACATCACACATCCATGCCAGAGGCAGGATTCGAACCTGCGACCGTAGCGGTCGCACGGTTCCAGACTGAAGCGCCTAGAACCGCTCGGCCACTGCGGCAGCCCAATCTCGTGTTCAAGCTGTCGTGTGCTCACATGTGGATTCATAGCAACTGAAGCAACAGTAACTTCGGCAGCTTCGTTTGTGCGAGTTCTACGATGATAGCGTTGTCGTGGGTTGAAACTTCCCGTTTCCTGGAGCGTCGCAACAAGACGAGAAAACATCCGTCGGGAAGGTGGGTTATTGTCGGGATATCGCTCTCTGTACAGTACCGCTGCCTGCGTAGCATTTTCGCCTACCTTCAACAACAGAAACAACTACAACAACAACAATAAAAGAAACGTTATGACGATGCAGTTTGTGGAAAGTACAGCCTTTACTGTATGCCTACTCTACACAACAGTATTTAAAAGGACTGCCGGCCGGGGTGGCCGAGAGGTTCTAGGCGCTACAGTCTGGAACCACGCGACCGCTACGGTTCGAATCCTGCCTCGGGCATGGATGTGTGTGATGCCCTTAGGTTAGTTAGATTTAAGTAGTTCTACGCCCTAGGGGACTGGTGACCTCAGAAGTTAAGTACCATAGTGCTCAGAGCCATTTGAATCATTTAAAAGGACTAAACTACTGTACTAAATATACCCGTACATAAGAAAACAGTATTGCAATTAGTGTTGTGCAAATTACATTCCCCACAGATGAGTAGATTTCTACCTTCTCTTAGTTGGTGTACATTCTACTTACACATCTCTTCAACTGACGCTGGTGGAGGGGGATGACTGGTGTGCGCTCTACTTATGTTTGCTTTTATTTTCTGTCAGCCTCAGCACGTGGATGTTTTCCATTACCCAGAACACCTGCACTAAGCGTTGGGAGCGTCAATGTCAAGGTTGTGTTATGTGATTAATAACATTGTGTTTCAGTGAATGGTACACTGTGATACATTTTTGAATAGGTCTTTAGGAGAGGAAATGAATTACCGAATAAAAAATACAGGGTGCCGTTTAGAAAAGTCATTCCGCTGTTCATATCTTTGCAAAAAACAAAGCTACAACGAAGGCAATCATGCTAATTGATATCCCCCTGACGGGTAAAGAACATTTGCTTGAAACATTTTGTAATTTTCATCTGGTCAAACAGTTATTTAGGACGGTCAAGATAAATGGGACACCCTGTATTGGATTTCTTGCTTTCTTGACCGTGAAAACAAAAAACTGAAAAACCTGGCCAGTTGTTATGTGGTCATTTGTCTTATAGCAAGACATAAAATATGTTGTAAAAAAATGACGTGCGTTTGACTGATGTTCGAAGCCGCGTACAGCAAAAGAGGTGCGGATTGATAATTTAAAATTTCAAGGCGTAACTTGGAATCTTAGAATTTTCAAGAGTAACAGAGCATATTTGACCGGCGTATTATGTAGACTGTGCAGTTTGCTATTGTGTGGGGCGACGCATTTCTTCGATTTACACCTCCCGCTCTGTAGGGAGACTCTATGGGTTAGGATGGTGCGAGCGTTTAGTGGAGGTGCTCCAGAGAAAGGCACCTGCAGATGTGGCATGTCCCTTATTGAAGCACCTGTGCAGCGTAGCGCACCAGGTCACAGGCCACTCAACTCTGCTAAGCTGTCTGCTTGCAATCTCCACGATGCTGAAGTCGATTTTCCACCGAGTGCTGGCAGCTGAGTAAGACGGCCACGTGGTTCCCGCACCAGCGGCGTATGTATTCGACGACGGTGTATCTGCTGCCGACCCGGATGGTGCTTGGCTGCATCATCGGTTGGGTTGCCCACCACGATGTCGCAACCGTCCTGCTGTGGCCCCGTGTTCGCGGAGACTTATTGCATAGAGCTGTTGCTCTTCCACGGTCACGAACCGGTGACCTCTGCTGCGAGATCCATGTCGTTTTCACCCGGTAGAACACCTCCGTCCTGCTACGGTTGTGAGACTGAGAATAATTTCGTTACCAAATGTCCAGTACTTATAGTCGACAGCGTCGCGCTTGTTATGCATATGCGCCACTACCAGTCACACATGTCAAATCGCCCCTGACTGTGGAAATCTGCCTTGACCCTTGCTCCACGAGGCTGTGCGCTACCGTTTAGTTTGCTGTTTTAGCAAGCTAACATGTCTCACAATATTGCTCCGGACTTGTTGAATTATTACAGTGATAACCTCCCGCACTATTCTGCTGAATGGTGCTTCCAATACATTGTTCAGCCACATGCTAATATGCCCATATACGGTCAGTATGCTATACATTCATGCCTTAAGGTGTAAAAAGGGTCGAGCACGTTTTTCAGTTTGAAAATTGGTTTAGTACAGAAGCATTTACACATCAGAAAAGAAAATGTGTGTGGTGCAATAAGCAATGTCTGTCCTCCAAGTGCTCTTCTCATAATCATTCTTTCTCACTCACTTGTCCCGATAGTAAAAGTACATGATTTCTAGCGTCATTAAAAGATGTCTCAAGTGCTACACCAATGCATTTTATTTCTTACTGTTAGACAAATTGCTTCAGAAAATATTTCAACTTTTTTAAATTTTTTTAATTCTAGAAACAACCCCTAGGCTGTGGCTAAGCCATGTCTTCGCAATATCCTTTCTTTCAGGAGTGCTACTACCTCTGCAAGGTTCGCAGGAGAGCTTCTGTGAAGTTTGGAAGGTAAGAGATGAGGTAATGGCGGAATTAAAGCTGTGAGGATGGGGCGTGAGTCGTGCATGTGTAGCTCAGTTGGTAGAGCACTTGCCCGCGAAAGGCAAGGGTCCCGAATTCGAGTCTCGGTCCGGCACACAGTTTTAATCTGCCAGAAAGTTTCATATCAGTGCACACTCCACTGTAGAGTGAAAATTTCATTCTAGGTTTTCTTTTCGAGAGTACCGTTTCATTGGCCCGCCCGGTTGGCCGTGCGGTCTAATTCACGCTTTCCGGGTGTGACGGAGCGCCTGTCCCCGGCACCTATCCGCCCAGCGGTTTTTATGTCGAGGTCGAGTGAGCTGGCCAGTCTGTGGATGGATTTTAGGCGGTTTTCCATCTGTCTCGGTGAATGCGGGCGAACTCGCACAATAACCCTGGGTTCGGTGTGGGGTGGCGGAGGGGTGAAGTGGACTGCGGTAGTCGTCGTGGGGTTGCGAACTACAGCGGCTGAGGCGGGGACGGAGCCTCTCCGTCGTTTCTAGGTCCCCAGTTAACATGACATAGCATAACATAACCGTTTCATTTCTACCGAAGATTCACTTTTCAGATTTCCGAACATCTCTGGGCTAAACTCGTAGGCTTCCACGGGCGATGTCATTTTGAATAAACTAAGTTTCGGTATTGGGCTGCGTCATTTAAACTACCAACCTGAAGAGGACCGCTGGAAACAGTTCACTATGTTCAAGCCTTGGTTTCACCTTGATCTCCATCTACTATTTTTTCTCTCAGTACCTTATTCCATTACCCTACTGGCGATTCCTTGATGCCTAAGGATGTTTCCTATCAATCGAGCGTAAATATCCTTAAACAGTATTTTACTATTTATGACCTTCTTGCTGCTGATTGTTAGTACAGCGGTGCACTTTCTCGTCACTTATGATTAGCCCGTATTAGTAACATGTTTCTGATGTGCTGTCGCCGGTAACACATTTTGTGTATTATCTTTCTTCGGTTCAACACAATCTTCATGTTCCAGCTCCAGGAGGTCTTGAGAATGTTTCAAGCGAAGTATCCTGGTAGGAAACTCTCCACGACCAGCACTTTTCAAAGACGTGGAGGGCCCTAGGAACCGTTCATAATGTGCGGAGGAATAGGTGACCGACAGTGAGGATCCCTGAAACTATATACAGAATTTGCATGAATATTACGCGAAGTCCCCGCAAATCCGTAAGGATATAATCGCAGTAGATTGGTTGGATTGGTTTACCTCGTACGTAGTGTCATCGTGTACTAAAAGACATTAAATTAAGAGCCTATAGTGCGAGTGTGGTACAAGAGTTCTGCGGATCAGGAAAAAAGAGTTCAGTATCGTAACTGACTGTCGACAACAACTACTGACGGTTACTTGGACCCCTTGCTTTACATCATGTCCGTGGAGTACTCGTTTCGTTTGTCAGGTTACGTAAACTCCCAAAACTGAAGATACTTGTTACAGGAATACCACATATTTTGCATGAAGAACCCCTCCACTCAGAGACGATAGATGTTTGGTGAGTGTTGTCCGACATGCGTATTATTGGCCGCATGTTTTTCAATTACACCTTAAACAGTGCTGGATATGTAGGGATCTTTGACATGTTCTATGCACAATTAACAGATGGAGATAAGCCGTATGCAGTATTCCAACACGGCGGAGGGACCACAGATACAGCCAAAGTATGCCCCGGACCACCCACGTGTTACCTGAAGACAAACTTATCAGTAGGGGCATCTGGCTCCCAAGTTCCCCGGACTTAACATCGTGTGATTTTTATTTATGGGGCACACTAACACACAAAGTATATGCTGACAATCCTCGCACAACAGAAGATCTTAAACGGAACATTGCTGGAGAAATTAACATCACGCCTGCAGTCTTACTGCGTGTTGCTGATAATGTCATCACACGAAGTCAGCCACCGCTTCCAGCATCTCTTATAAACAGATAACTACAAGTTTTTAACGGTATTATTATGTATCCTTTTATAGTTAGTTGATTGTAACTTGAATCTCGGATGTGAGGCGTATAGGTTTCATGAGGGACACCCTATATTCAGAAACCTATATAATTTCACAAACTGTGCTATCATAGTGTGAAAATTGGAACCACATTTTCTATTAGCAACGTTAATCTGTCTTTGTGTTACTGCTTTTTAGCTCTTCGAAAACAGGTGACTATGAATTTTCATGTTATTGGATAATGAATGGCCATTTTTCGTTTGGAAAATAGCTGTAATAGAATGGATATCGGCGAGCTGCAACTAATTGATACAAAGAGGTAACGTAGCGAATGCAGTATTGGCTACAAAACTGTGGAGTACACTCACGCGAATTAATGAATTACCGCTCTGAAAATTTAAATTTTTACAGCTTCTAACACCGACTACGGCTACCTTTTCATCACTTTGAAACATCGGGTCTAGCTTTCCCAGCTTTTTTAATGTAACAGTGTTAATAATATGTGATCAATACATGCTTTGAATTCTTTTTGCATAGTCGACATTTCATCCATTCATCCAACTCTGCACATGAGACTCCAATATTCCTTTTAGGCTTGCTTGCTGTGCAAACCACGTATTCAGTAGGGCAGCGTAAAATTCTCCCATCTTTCTCCATACATGGCAACGGCCATGCCGCAGTGGATACACCGGTTCCCGTCAGATCACTGTCTGGAGTGGCCGGCACTTGGATGGGTGACCACCCAGGCTGCCATGCGCTGTTGCCATTTTTCGGGGTGCTCTCAGCCTAGTGATGCAAACTGAGGAGCTACTCGACCGAATAGTAGCGCCTCCGGTCAAAGAAAACCATCGTAACGACCGGGAGAGTGGTGTGCTGACATCATGCCCCTCCTATCCGCATCCTCAGCTGAGGATGACACGCCGCTCGGATGGTCCCGATGGGCCACTTGTGGCCTGAAGACGGAGTGCCTTTCTCCATAAATCATTTGATAGTGTACCGATAAAACCATCGTTACCTCCTCGATATCTTCCCATCCCCAGGACTTTCTGGACGTAAGGCAAGTCTGCTACATTCCTTGTAGCATTTGCAGGTGCCTGAAGTGTGGGTAGATGATAGGACACTGGACACTACTGGTGGGGAGAAGTTGAGGCCCTACGCTGAAAACAACCCTCGTTTAGTGTACAAGAAAGTTCAAAATGGCTCCGAACAATACGGGACTTAACATCTGAGGTCATCAGTCCCCTAGAACTTAGAACTACTTAAACCTAATTAATCTAAGGACATCACACACATCCATGCCCGAGGCAGGATTCGAATCTGCGTCCGTAGCGGTCGCACGGTTCCAGACTGAAGCGCCTAGAACCGCTCGGCCACTCCCGTCGGTGTACAAGAATGTACTTGGCATCTGTGAACCAATGGCATAGGACAGAAGATGATCACCGATAATCTGAAAAGGGAAATGCAAAGGCTCAATCTAGATATAGTAGGGGATAGTGACGTGAAGTGGAAGGAAGACAAGGATTTCTGGTCAGATGAGTATCGGGTAATATCAACAGCAGCAGAAAATGGTATAACAGGTGTAGGATTCGTTATGAATAGGAAGGTAGGGCAGAGGGTGTCTTACTGTGAACAGTTCAGTGACTGGGTTGTTCTAATCAGAATCGACAGCAGATCAACACCGACAAAGATAGTTCAGGTATACATGCCGACGTCGCAAGCTGAAGATGAACAGATAGAGAAGGTGTATGAGGAAATTGAAAGGGTAATGCAGTATGTAAAGGGGGACGAAAATCTAATAGTCATGGGCGACTGGAATGCAATTGTAGGGGAAGAAGAAAAGGTTACAGGAGAATAGGGACTTGGGACAAGGAATGTAAGAGGAGAAAGACTAATTGAGTTCTGTAACAACTTTCAGCTAGTAATAGCGAATACCCTATTCAAGAATCACAAGAGGAGGAGGTATACTTGAAAAATGCCGGGAGATACGGGAAGATTTCAATTAGATTACATCATGGTCAGACAGAGATTCCGAAATCAGATACTGGATTGTAAGGCATACCCAGGAGCAGATATAGACTCAGATCACAATACAGTAGTGATGAAGAGTAGGCTGAAGTTCAAGACATTAGTCAGGAAGAATCAATACGCAAAGATGTGCGATACGGAAGTACTAAGGAATGACGAGATACGTTTGAAGTTCTCTAACGCTATAGATACAGCAATAAGGAATAGCGCAGTAGGCAATACAGTTGAAGAGGAATGGACATCTCTAAAAAGGGCCATCACGGAAGTTGAGAAGGAAAACATAGGTACAAAGAAGGTAGCTGCGAAGAAACCATGGGTAACAGAAGAAATACACTCCTGGAAATTGATATAAGAACACCGTGAATTCATTGTCCCAGGAAGGGGAAACTTTATTGACACATTCCTGGGGTCAGATACATCACATGATCACACTGACAGAACCACAGGCACATAGACACAGGCAACAGAGCATGCACAATGTCGGCACTAGTACAGTGTATATCCACCTTTCGCAGCAATGCAGGCTGCTATTCTCCCATGGAGACGATCGTAGAGATGCTGGATGTAGTCCTGTGGAACGGCTTGCCATGCCATTTCCACCTGGCGCCTCAGTTGGACCAGCGTTCGTGCTGGACGTGCAGACCGCGTGAGACGACGCTTCATCCAGTCCCAAACATGCTCAATGGGGGACAGATCCGGAGATCTTGCTGGCCAGGGTAGTTGACTTACACCTTCTAGAGCACGTTGGGTGGCACGGGATACATGCGGACGTGCATTGTCCTGTTGGAACAGCAAGTTCCCTTGCCGGTCTAGGAATGGTAGAACGATGGGTTCGATGACGGTTTGGATGTACCGTGCACTATTCAGTGTCCCCTCGACGATCAACAGTGGTGTACGGCCAGTGTAGGAGATCGCTCCCCACACCATGATGCCGGGTGTTGGCCCTGTGTGCCTCGGTCGTATGCAGTCCTGATTGTGGCGCTCACCTGCACGGCGCCAAACACGCATACGACCATCATTGGCACCAAGGCAGAAGCGACTCTCATCGCTGAAGACGACACGTCTCCATTCGTCCCTCCATTCACGCCTGTCGCGACACCACTGGAGGCGGGCTGCACGATGTGGGGGCGTGAGCGGAAGACGGCCTAACGGTGTGCGGGACCGTAGCCCAGCTTCATGGAGACGGTTGCGAATGGTCCTCGCCTATACCCCAGGAGCAACAGTGTCCCTAATTTGCTGGGAAGTGGTGGTGCGGTCCCCTACGGCACTGCGTAGGATCCTACGGTCTTGGCGTGCATCCGTGCGTCGCTGCGGTCCGGTCCCAGGTCGACGGGCACGTGCACCTTCCGCCGACCACTGGCGACAACATCGATGTACTGTGGAGACCTCACGCCCCACGTGTTGAGCAATTCGGCGGTACGTCCACCCGGCCTCCCGCATGCCCACTATACGCCCTCGCTCAAAGTCCGTCAACTGCACATACGGTTCACGTCCACGCTGTCGCGGCATGCTACCAGTGTTAAAGACTGCGATGGAGCTCCGTATGCCACGGCAAACTGGCTGACACTGACGGCGGCGGTACACAAATGCTGCGCAGCTAGCGCCATTCGACGGCCAACACCGCGGTTCCTGGTGTGTCCGCTGTGCCGTGCGTGTGATCATTGCTTGTACAGCCCTCTCGCAGTATCCGGAGCAAGTATGGTGGGTCTGACACACCGGTGTCAATGTGTTCTTTTTTCCATTTCCAGGAGTGTACTTCAGTTGATTGATGAAAGGAGGAAGTACAAACATGTTCCGGTAAAATCAGGAATACAGAAATACAAGTCGCTGAGGAATGAAATAAAGAGGAAGTGCAGGGAAGGTAAGACGAAATGGCTGCAGGAAAAATGTGAAGACATCGAAATAGATATGATTGTCGGAAGGACAGACTCAGCATATAGGAAAGTCAAAACAACCTTTGGTGACATTAAAAGCAACGGTGGTAATATTAAGAGTGCAACGGGAATTCCACTGTTAAATGCAGAGGAGAGAGCAGATAGGTGGAAAGAATACATTGAAAGCCACTATGACGGTGAAGATTTGTGTGATGTGATAGAAGAAGAAACAGGAGTCGATTTAGAAGAGATGGGGGATCCAGTATTAGAATCGGAATTTAAAAGAGCTTTGGAGGACTTACGGTCAAATAAGGCTGAAGGGATAGATAACATTCCATCAGAATTTCTAAAATCATTGGGGGAAGTGGCAACAAAACGACTATTCACGTTGGTGTGTAGAATATATGAGTATGGCGATATACCATCTGACTTTCGGAAAAGCATCATCCACACAATTCCGAAGACGGAAAGAGCTGACAAGTGCAAGAATTATCGCACAATCAGCCTAACAGCTCATGCATCGAGGCTGCTTACAAGAACAATATACAGAAGAATGGAAAAGAAAACAGAGAATGCGCTAGGTGACGATCAGTTTGGCTTTAGGAAAAGTAAAGGGACGAGAGAGGCAATTCTGACGTTACGGCTAATAATGGAAGCAAGGCTAAAGAAAAATCAAGACACTTTCATAGGATTTGTCGACCTGGAAAAAGCGTTCGACAATATAAAATGGTGCAAGCTGTTCGAGATTCTGAAAATAGGAGGGGTAAGCTAAAGGGAGAGACGGGTCATATACAATACGTACAACAACCAAGAGGGAATAATAAGAGTGGACGATCAAGAACGAAGTGCTCGTATTAAGAAGGGTGTAAGACAAGGCTGTAGCCTTTCACCCCTACTCTTCAATCTGTACATCGAGGAAGCAATGATGAAAATAAAAGAAAGGTTCAGGAGTGAAATTAAATTACAAGGTGAAAGGATATCAATGATACGATTCGCTGATGACATTGCTATACTGAGTGAAAGTGAAGAAGAATTAGATGAGCTGCTGAACGGAATGAACAGTCTAATGAGTACACAGTATGGTTTGAGAGTAAATCGGAGAAAGACGAGGGTAATGAGAAGTAGTAGAAATGAGAACAGCGAGAAACTTAATATCAGGATTGATGGTCACGAAGTCAATGAAGTTAAGGAATTCTGCTACCTAGGCAGTAAAATAACTCGCTATGGCAAAATAGGCGTTTCTGGCCAAGAGAAGTCTACTAATATCAAATACCGGCCTTAATTTGAGGAAGAAATTTCTGAGGATGTACGTCTGAAGTACAGCATTGTATGGTAGTGAAACATGGACTGTGGAAAAAGCGGAACAGAAGAGAATCGAAGCATTTTAGATGTGGTGTTATAGACGAATGTTGAAAATTAGGTCGACTGATAAGGTATGGAATGAGGAGGTTCTACGCAGAATCGGAGAGGAAAGGAATATGTGGAAAACACTGATAAGGAGAAGGGACAGGATGGTAGGACATCTGCTAAGAGATGAGGGAATGACTTCCATGGTACTAGAGGGAGCTGTAGAGGGCAAAAACTGTAGAGGAAGACAGAGATTGGAATACGTCAAGCAAATAATTGAGGACTTATGTTGCAAGTGCTACTATGAGATGAAGAGGTTAGCACAGGAAAGGAATTCGTGGCGGGCCGCATCAAGCCAGACAGTAGACTGATGACAAAAAAAAAAAAAAAAAAAAAAAAATCTGGGAGGAATCAAGAAGTTTGCACTAGCAGTAACCGTTTCCACCACTGTCAGAGATATTACATCTGACTAATGGCACAAAAATGGAACGAAGCTTGAGATGTGACAGTGGAACTCTGTCCTCTGCGCAAGCTCACTGCACTCCTCGCCAGTAAATCAATAAACCAAAGAAAAGAAGGAGAGAATAATCAAGTATAATCGTATCTAGATGGTATGTAGATGTACAGAAAATTTCATTATAATAATTTTGGTGATATGAGTGGAGAATCACGAGATATTTGAATTTTAATTCGCCGCGCGGGATTAGCCTAGCAGTCTTAGGCGCTGCAGTCGTGGACTGTGCGGCTGGTCCCAGCGGAAGTTCGAGTCCTCCTTCGAGCATGGGTGTGTGTGTTTGTCCTTAGGATAATTTAGGTTATGTAGTGGTAAGCTTAGGGACTGATGACCTTATCAGTTAAGTCCCATAAGATTTCATACACACACACACACACACAATTTTATTTCAGTGTATTGAACTGAAATCACGGGAGACAGACGTGATTGCGGACCACAACGATCGCGGAGAAGGGCAGTATTGACCACAAAAACCCAAGTCACCGGTGGTGACTTGTACTTAACCTACACCATCAGAAATCTTCCAATGCTGGCTACAGAGTGACGTGGTGGGATGGTTGGCACACCGGACTCACATTCAGAAGGACGACGGTTCAACCCCACCTCCGGCCATCCTGATTTAGTTTTTCTGTGATCTCCCTAAATCGCTTCAGGTAAGTGCCAGGATGGTTCGTTTGAAAGGGCACGGGTAATTTCCTTCCCCATCCTTCCCTCCGAGCTTGTCGTCAGGACCTTAAACTTTCCTCCTCCTCCTCCTCCTCAAATGCTGGTATAGTTATGTTGTCTCCTGAGCAAAGATACTGCGTGGCCTGAGGACACCCTTTCGGTGAAAAATGATGAAAGAGATCAAGATAACGTAGAAGAGCTGAGCAAAAAATGAAAATGATCGTATGACAATGTTAGCCGGGAGGCCCCATTCGGGGGAGTTCGGCCGCCGTATTGCAAGTACTTTATAGTTGACGCCACTTCGGCGACTTGCGAGTCAATGATGAAAATGATGGTGAAGGACACACAATATCCAGTCCCATGCCGAGAATCTAACCTGGGCCCCCTGCGTGGCAGGCGGTACCGCTATCTGTACACCTACGTTACGGAGGCGGACCGGGCTGACCAAATACGAGGTGCATTCAAGTTCTAAGGCGTCCCATTTTTTCTTCTCTAGACTGGAAAGAGATAGAAACATGCGCATTGTTTTAAAATGAGGCCGCGTTCATTGTCAATACGTCCCAGAGATGGCAGCAATGTACGGCAGATGGAATTTTACCGCCAGCGGCGAGAATGAGAACTGTTTTAAATACTTAAAATGGCGACGTTTTCCTTACTTGAACAGCGTGCAGTCATTCGGTTTCTGAATTTGCGTGGTGTGAAACCAATTGAAAATCATCGACAGTTGAAGGAGACATGTGGCGATGGAGTTATGGATGTGTCGAAAGTGCGTTCGTGGGTGCGACAGTTTAATGAAGGCAGAACATCGTGTGACAACAAACCGAAACAACCTCGGGTTCGCAGAAGCCGGTCTGACGACATGATCGAGAAAGTGGAGAGAATTGTTTTGGGGGATCGCCGAATGGCTGTTGAACAGATCGCCTCCAGAGTTGGCATTTCTGTAGGTTCTGTGCACACAATCCTGCATGACGATCTGAAAATGCGAAAAGTGTTATCCAGGTGGGTGCCACGAATGCTGACGGAAGACCACATGGCTGCCCGTGTGGCATGTTGCCAAGCAATGTTGACGCGCAACGACAGCATGAATGGGACTTTCTTTTCGTCGGTTGTGACAATGGATGAGACGTGGATGCCATTTTTCAATCCAGAAACAAAGCGCCAGTCAGCTCAATGGAAGCACACAGATTCACTGCCACCAAAAAAATTTCGGGTAACCGCCAGTGCTGAAAAAAATGATGGTGTCCATGTTGTGGGACAGCGAGGGCGTAATCCTTACCCATTGCGTTCCAAAGGGCACTACGGTAACAGGTGCATCCTACGAAAATGTTTTGAAGAACAAATTCCTTCCTGCACTGTAACAAAAACGTCCGGGAAGCGCTGCGCGTGTGCTGTTTCACCATGACAACGCACCCGCACATCGAGCTAACGTTACACAACAGTTTCTTCGTGATAACAACTTTGAAGTGATTCCTCATGCTCCCTACTCACCTGACCTGGCTCCTTGTGACTTTTGGCTTTTTCCACCAATGAAAGACACTCTCCGTGGCCGCACATTCACCAGCTGTGCTGCTATTGCCTCAGCGATTTTCCAGTGGTCAAAACAGACTCCTAAAGAAGCCTTCGCCGCTGCCATGGAATCATGGCGTCAGCGTTGTGAAAAATGTGTACGTCTGCGGGGTGATTACGTCGAGAAGTAACGCCAGTTTCATCGATTTCGAGTGAGTAGTTAGTTAGAAAAAAAATTGGAGGCCTTAGAACTTGAATGTACCTCGTATAGAGCGTGAGAAAATTACGCCTTCTCATAGTCAGGAGGCAGGAGAAATTCAGATTCACATCATTTTGAGAGTGCCCCTCATCGAGAAATCGATGTAAGTAAGTAAAGTCGCATAGGAAGTTAGTTAGTTTAGTGCTGCCAAAGTCCATTTTGTTGTCTGGCAACTTAAGCAAATGTGGCAGTCAGTTTGCAAAGCTTATGCAAAACCCGATACAATCATTCATTACAATTCATGTTGGCAAGTTGGATGTCTTGGCTCTTCCAATATTAACTGTCTCAGTGTTGTGATTTTATTGTCGCTCATGACCACTTGATTGTGAGAGGGAGATCGTTTTATAATTTTGGTGTTCAATAACATCGGATTATTAAGTACCTGCAATTTCTAAACCGTCCTGGCGTTGAGGTGGCAAGTCCCGCTTGGCAGGTATCAACAGTCATATGACACAAAGCATACACAGAAGTTATGCCGGAATGTTACTATGTGACTGGTGTCAAGAATCGGTGATCTGCTGACCGTTCACCGATAGATTTGCTAAAGTCATCAGCACTGAGATGCCAGGCGATGTTGCTTTATTGTCAAGAACTTTATGGATGATTCTGGAGAAGTGTCGGAAAATGAAGGCTATCACCAACACCAGGGACCATCAGATCTCCTTCTTCATGGGGTAACTCATAACATACCTGCTCTTTAATTATTTGTAATGTACGGGTATTAATGCATCTGTTTCCAGATGTCCTGGTGGAATAATTTACGTACAGTAGTTAAACTTCTGCACCGGGCAAGTGAGTGTGAGATGCGATACGTCTTTATTTAACTTTTTCGATTATAGAGAAAAAATGGTTCAAATGGCTCTGAGCACTATGGGACTTAACAGCTGAGGTCATCACTCCCCTAGAACTTAGAACTACTTAAACCTAACTAACCTAAGGACATCACACACATCCATGCCCGAGGTAGGATTCAAACCTGCGACCGTGGCGGTCGCGCGGTTCCAGACTGAAGCGCCTAGAACCGCTCGGCCACTCTGAATCGTAGAGAATACAATGTAATAACACTGTGCTTACTTCTAACACTGTGGTTATCTGTAAGACCCTGCGTTTTAATTTAATCTTGTATATACAGGCAAATCACAAATCTGATTTACCTTCAACACTGGCCCTTACCCATCAGTACAATGGCTTCTAGGTGATGTGGCTACATAATTTGGTGCACAATGTGAGTACCAGGAGAGCAAAGTACTGCAATATTAACACTTAGAAACTCGTTGCCCATTGTCCGTGATTGCCACAAACAGTACAACGGTCGAGAGATTCCACAGATAGTTGTCAGTATGTGGCTTGGATATACTCGTAGTTCCACACGGACAGAGAGGCTGATGAAACACGTCTAGCCTGATGATCAATTAAGCCGTTTACAGTGATAACAAAATAAAGTCATTAAGAGCTTTTACGAGCTCCGGTCATGTGCTAAGAAGCAATGTGAAATATTTGGCTCAGCAGTGGCCTGTTGGTCACGCTTGGCGATGTTGCTAGTAAAACAAAATAAAGAGTCGAAGGTATCTTGAACGCTGAGTGTTAATAGCCAGTGTGCTACCTGTTGGCCGTTGCTTTTGCGAAAGGAACCAGCACAACATCCGAATAATATTAAGAGGAAACACGGGAAGCTAGGTAATGATGATACATCTGCAATTTACACCATGCTATTGCTGAAAAAATATCCACTATTTTAAGGAATACGTCATGTATCTCGCTTGTCTAAAAACTATACTTGGCACGACAGTTGACGTTCGTGGATCCACGATATTTGCTCTGTTCACCGCCACCACCTGCCATCGTGGTGTAAAATGGTTCGAAGATGATCACATTTTGACAGAAACCGGTTAACATTGCCAGCAAACATTATATTGCAGACAAGACTATAATTGGATGAGTTTAAAAATCCTTTACTCGTGGAAGCAAAGATCGTATCGTTGGCAACAGGAATGAAATATTCTTCCAGTATGGTGGACATCCTCCATGTTTGGCCATATATAGTCGTTCGGGTATTCTCTGGCGGAGTTAAGTGTGCAGGAAAACTCAAGGCAGTTCTATGGGAGTGAAATCTTTCTTTATTATAGTAAATTCATGCTCAGATCAGGTGGACGCAGCGTAGTGGGTGGCGAATCCATAGACCACAGTGCTCAGTGCAAAGTAGAGATGATACCTACCGACGCCATGCTCGTCACGGGGCGGGAGCAGAGCGATCTTGGGGTATGCATTAAATAGTGGCGACGCCTATCATGTGCCAGTTGCTGGCGCAGCGGTCTGGCACGGCTATGCTGCTAGCAAGGCGACTACAGGACGCCCGTTAAGTGTGAAGGGGGGGGGGGTTGGAGGGGTGGAGGAGCTCAGTTCTACCCTTGACCAATCAGTGTTGCAACTCGAACGCCAGGGAGACAGTCCTTCCAGGATGATGGTTCAGTGACGGTCACCACACAATGGACGCCCACTACAGCGGACGCCAATCAGATGCCCAGTCTATCACTTGCTCACCCTGTTCTTGACGTTTGGTTTGTTTGTAGCTACAGCAAGCAGTTCCTTCTTTTACCATTGGCGTGTTCATGTTTTTCCTTCATGCCTGGTTGTCGTTGCACTTGGGACTTGCTTCACATGTCCGCCTGACTTGCTGCATGTAGTATGAGTTCAATGTGTAGTGGAGTATCATCAAGGGCACGGAAGGCATTGGGGTGCGCACAAATAATCGAGCATCTCTAACAGCCGCTCATGAGCACGAAAACTCGATATTTATCGTGACGTCTGCAACATCCTACTATCGCAGATGATCCAGTGATTTGATTTCACGGCGCCAGTGACGTCTTTGGCCTAGGATGTGTGTCTTGTCGTTGGTTGAGTTAGCGCATAGGTCATAGGACCGGCATGCTGCTTCTCTGAAACATTTGCGAAGTTGTTTCACATGCAATACCTGGTGCAGCAAGAGCATTGGGCATCCCCATAGGAGATGTAGAGTTGTTTTAAGTGCTCGGTCTTGAATTGTCAGGAGACGGCTGACCTGAATGCCGGTGGCAATCCCCCATACAACCACCATGTATTCCAAAATAAGCCATACAGAGCAGAGACAATTCAAATGTGCGGAGGGAGCATCAGTGAGGATAAAAGCATTTGATGAAGGTCTCGTAGTCACCACAGTCCTTTTCTTCGACCTTCGTTGGTGTGGTGCCACCACATCAGAAGTTGAACAATCGTGATGCCTAAGAAGTAGATGCTGTCAGTCCATGGTACTGGAGTGCTTCTCACAGTGGCTTGCTACGTCTTAGGTGGAACATGCTGCTTGGTTATGAGTGTTCCTTAAGTTTGGACCAAGCTGAATGTTAGTTACCATATGGTGGCCCAATCAGTGACTTCATCCACGTGCGGCTGGTCCCAGCGCAGGTTCGAGTCCTCCCTCGGACATGGGTGTGTGTGTTTGTCCTTAGGATAATATAGGTTAAGTAGTGTGTAAGCTTAGGGACTGATGACCTTAGCAGTTAAGTCCCGTAAGATTTCAGACACATCTGAACATTTGAACTTCATCCACGGCACATTGTAACGCATTGGAACCAGACCTTTGTTGCGTCATATTGTGTAAAGCACTGTATTGTTGGCATAATGCACTAGATGAAAACCTGAAGTTGCAGCAGCCTCTCCTGTGTAGGATGTACAGTAGTGGTGCCAACGCTGAGCCTTATGGGATGCCTACTCGGGTGGCGAAGGATGCCCAGCGTGGCTAGGCGACCAGAACCTATATGTGCCCTGAATGGCTTGATGTTGAGTGGTCACCCAGGTGTTACATACCCACTCGCTGATGCGTTCCAGGCTATGGTAACTTCGTTGGTCACTGACTGGACGTCATTCCATGACACCTAGGTGGGCAGTGAGGCTAAACACAGTGCCAGTAGGTTACAAGTAGTACGATTGTCACAGTGAACCCATAGCTTGGCTCACGACACATGTGTACACCAACATTCCAACCGTATTTTCGCATTGTACAATGTCATTGTTGCCGATGTGTCTTCTGGGCTGTATAGCCGTGGGTGAAGGAACTTTTCAGTTCCGAACGTTTCGTCCAGTGTTGTGTTGGATATCTTTCCGAGTGCTCCTGGCGACGCTGAGCCTTGCCAACTTTCTGTAATAGATGAGTCAGTTATGACCAAGATTTATAAGGCAAACATCTTGTCAGTTTAGATTATTGGGTTGCTTGAAGACGGGCATGAAGTGAAGGAAAGTGGATATGTGAAATAAAATGCTGGATCAGATCATGAGTGGGCCTACTGCCAACCTGGTACATCAATGAAGAGACACTCTAAGACAATCAACCATTCACGTTCTCTTGAGATTTCAAAAATATATTATATGTTTCATAATTTATTATGAGCTTATAAACGTATGGAAAACTTTTAAAGTTATTAACAGTGTAGGATGCGAGCTTAATAATTTGTGACAAAATCAAAAAGTCAGCAGGGTCTAACCATTTTTATGAATAACTATATCAAACTAGTCTCGGATTAAATCCACTGGGCACAATCAGACCAAGGGTCAAGCATATATTAAAACTGGATTTACGAAAATAGGCCATTTAAAATATTTGATGCTATAGAATGGAATAATAAGAACGAATTGCCACAAAGCCTGGGATATACAGATACTAAGCAAGCTGTTGATTTAAAATCGTTACTGCCAGCTCTAGAGAAACAACGAATTTATTCAGTCGGCGTTAGTGAACTGAAGAATATGCACATAAACCATACTTCTTCCATAAGACTGCACCAATATATTATTTTCAGAATTTGAAGAGCTGTCTGACACGGAGATAACACATCACAAAAATTATTTTCAGGTGTGCCAGACACTTTAAGTTTCTTGAATTCGGAAAACGAAGATGTAATGTTTATAATGGAACCGTCTTCTACCAACTCCATCTTAAAGTCATAATAGCAATGCAGATATACACAACTTTTGGCAAAACTTTTCAGCCAAACTGAAAACAGATCTCGAAGTCAGTTATATTAAGAATAAAAAATATTTAATCGTCACTCAAACATGAATATTTTACGAACTAGCAACGAGGTCATAAAGTCGTTTATTGATAATATGTCGGAAACGTAAAGTTCACATTTCTGTGTGTATTTTGAAATCGGTATTGGGAAAAGACGTTTAATGTAAAAAATTTCAATGCAGAATGATGATATGCAACATGGGAATGGCTAAGAATGACAAATTGACCGGACAAGAAATTACAGTGGAAGATATAACTATTATTTCGTGTGGCTTATAGGACACTCGTTCGACGAGTTTTGAACATTGTTTGTCATTCTGGAAACCTTAACCCATGTAGGGTTAATACAGGAAGTCGATAAAATGGGAAGGAGACTGACGTGTTTCTTCATGGGGTTCCTTAGTAAGTGTGAGAACGTTATGGAGATGCATTACGCTTGGATTTACCTGCGAGACCATATTCTCCTCGAAGAATATGATAAAAAATTACTACCTCATAAACACATCTTTCGAAATTACCTCAATGAGAAAATCAGCTCAGGCTTACAGACAGTCCTTCCTGCCACGCAATATTCGCAAATAGACCAGGACAGGGGGAAATGATATTTGCACTAGAAATACGCCATCTGGTAGCGTATGTAATATAGTAGTAGACGTAGATGCGAACTAAAAGTAATCAACTGAAAGGATCAAGTTCCTGTGTTCTAACAGACGAGAATAGCCTGAGAAAATCTAAGGGAAACTGTATAAACGACACTAGAAAACATGTAGGGTGAAAATCTCTTAGTATTGTTTCACATGATAATGCATGAAGTGGTCCAGAGAAGGCTGTTATTCAGGTGTGAATGACAATTAACTGACGGTCATGATATGATAATGATGATGGTGATGACGATTAGTATTCTACAGAAGGGAATTTACGTCTACCTGAAAGTTCTTGCTTCAAACGGCCATTTCTGTCACCTGAGGGAGTTTTTGAGCTCTTGTCCCTGCACAGCCTTTAGATGCAGCAGCTTTACTTTGAGCTTTTCGGTGACGTCGAACAAGAGACACAATCTGAGAGAGTGCAAGTCCCCTCTCCCAGGGCTATTTCTGCCAGACGAGGCACACCTAACAGGGGATCAGACAGGAGGAAGGTCCTGTAGCTGTCTACCACTCGTTCACCTGTCGGAGCTAAAGTTTATGGAGACAGTAACATTACCAATACAACTATAAACGTGAATGCTAAGTTCTGCGGGTGTTACACATAGTGTTTTCACCTGGCTAAACGCAAAATCTGTATAAACTTTCAGCCGTGATTTCTGAACATGCATACTGTGAATTTTGTACAAGTCATTACTCCATGACGAGTGTTACTCACTTATCTACTTCCTTATTTTGGTTTTGTATTATAATGGCCAATTGACCTAGCCCGTAATTTTGCAATATTTTACCACTGGTTTCATCCAGACATTATTGCATCACATTAAGTAAAACACTGTTCACTCGCAGAAAGTATTACATATTTCTTTTCATAAAGACTGAATGTGGGGCTGAATACCATATTTTAGCGCACTGCCTTTTTCTGTTATCAGTCTCCCCATAGATTCAGTCGTAAGTATTACTGATTTATTAATTTTCCTGGCCCTATCCCCATGAACCATGGACCTTGCCGTTGGTGGGGAGGCTTACGTGCCTCAGCGATACAGATAGCCGTACCGTAGGTACAACCACAACGGAGGGGTATCTGTTGAGAGGACAGACAAACGGGTGGTTCCTGAAGAGGGGCAGCAGCCTTTTCAGTAGTTGCAAGGGCAACAGTCTGGATGATTGACTGATCTGGCCTTGTAACAATAACCAAAACGGCCTTGCTGTGCTGGTACTGCGAACGGCTGAAAGCAAGGGGAAACTACGGCCGTAATTTTTCCCGAGGGCATGCAGCTTTACTGTATGATTAAATGATGATGGCGTCCTCTTGGGTAAAATATTCCGGAGGTAAAACAGTCCCCCATTCGGATCTCCGGGCTGGGACTACTCAAGAGGATGTCGTTATCAGGAGAAAAAAAACTGGCGTTCTACGGATCGGAACGTGGAACGTCAGGTCCCTTAATCGGGCAGGTAGGTTAGAAAATTTGAAAAGGGAAATGGATAGGTTAAAGTTAGATATAGTGGGAATTAGTGAATTTCGGTGGCAGGAGGAACAAGACTTCTGGTCAGGTGAATAAAGGGTTATAAATACAAAGTCAAATAGGGGTAATGCAGGAGTAGGTTTAATAATGAATAGGAAAGTAGGAACGCGGGTAAGCTACTACAAACAGCATAGTGAACGCATTATTGTCGCCAAGATAGATACGAAGCCCACACCTACTACTGTAGTACAAGTTTATATGCCAACTAGCTCTGCAGATGACGAAGAAATTGAAGAAATGTATGATGAAATAAAAGAAATTATTCAGATTGTGAAGGGAGACGAAAATTTAATAGTCATGGGTGACTGGAATTCGAGTGTAGGAAAAGGGAGAGAAGGAAATGTAGTAGGTGAATATGGATTGGTGCTAAGAAATGAAAGAGGAAGCCGCCTGGTAGAATTTTGCACAGAGCACAACTTAATCATAGCTAACACTTGGTTTAAGAATCATGATAGAAGGTTGTATACATGGAAGAACCCTGGAGATACTAAAAGGTATCAGATAGATTATATAATGGTAAGACAGAGATTTAGGAACCAGGTTTTAAATTGTAAGACATTTCCAGGGGCAGATGCGGACTCTGACCACAATCTATTGGTTATGACCTGTAGATTAAAACTGAAGAAACTGCAAAAAGGTGGGAATTTAAGGAGATGGGACCTGGATAAACTGAAAGAACCAGAGGTTGTACAGAGTTTCAGGGAGAGCATAAGGGAACAATTGACAGGAATGGGGGAAAGAAATATAGTAGAAGAAGAATGGGTAGCTTTGAGGGATGAAGTAGTGAAGGCAGCAGAGGATCAAGTAGGTAAAAAGACGAGGGCTAGTAGAAATCCTTGGGTAACAGAAGAAATACTGAATTTAATTGATGAAAGGAGAAAATATAAAAATGCAGTAAATGAAGCAGGCAAAAAGGAATACAAACGTCTCAAAAATGAGATCGACAGGAAGTGCAAAATGGCTAAGCAGGGATGGCTAGAGGACAAATGTAAGGATGTAGAGGCTTATCTCACTAGGGGTAAGATAGATACTGCCTACAGGAAAATTAAAGAGACCTTTGGAGATAAGAGAACCACTTGTATGAACATCAAGAGCTCTGATGGAACCCCAGTTCTAAGCAAAGAAGAGAAAGCAGAAAGGTGGAAGGAGTATATTGAGGGTCTATACAGGGGCGATGTACTTGAGGACAATATTATGGAAATGGAAGAGGATGTAGATGAAGATGAAATGGGAGATACGATACTGCGTGAAGAGTTTGACAGAGCACTGAAAGACCTGAGTCGAAACAAGGCCCCGCACTACTGACGGCCTTTGGAGAGCCAGTCCTGACAAAACTCTACCATCTGGTGAGCAAGATGTATGAAACAGGCGAAATACCCTCAGACTTCAAGAAGAATACAATAATTCCAATCCCAAAGAAAGCAGGTGTGACAGATGTGAGAATTACCGAACAATCAGTTTAATAAGCCACAGCTGCAAAGTACTAACACGAATTCTTTACAGACGAATGGAAAAACTAGTAGAAGCCGACCTCGGGGATGATCAGTTTGGATTCCGTAGAAATACTGGAACACGTGAGGCAATACTGACCTTACGACTTATCTTAGAAGAAAGATTAAGGAAAGGCAAACCTACGTTTCTAGCATTTGTAGACTTAGAGAAAGCTTTTGACAATGTTGACTGGAATACTCTCTTTCAAATTCTAAAGGTGGCAGGGGTAAAATACAGGGAGCGAAAGGCTATTTACAATTTGTACAGAAACCAGATGGCAGTTATAAGAGTCGAGGGACATGAAAGGGAAGCAGTGGTTGGGAAGGGAGTAAGACACGGTTGTAGCCTCTCCCCGATGTTATTCAATCTGTATATTGAGCAAGCAGTAAAGGAAACAAAAGAAAAATTCGGAGTAGGTATTAAAATCCATGGAGAAAGAAATAAAAACTTTGAGGTTCGCTGATGACATTGTAATTCTGTCAGAGACAGCAAAGGACTTGGAAGAGCAGTTGAACGGAATGGATGGTGTCTTGAAGGGAGGATATAAGATGAACATCAACAAAGGCAAAACGAGGATAATGGAATGTAGTCGAATTAAGTCGGGTGATGTTGAGGGTATTAGATTCGGAAATGATACACTTAAAGTAGTAAAGGAGTTTTGCTATTTGGGGAGCAAAATAACTGATGATGGTCGAAGTAGAGAGGATATAAAATGTAGACTGGCAATGGCAAGGAAAGCGTTTCTGAAGAAGAGAAATTTGTTAACGAGTATAGATTTAAGTGTGAGGAAATCATTTCTGAAAGTATTTGTATGGAGTGTAGCCTTGTATGGAAGTGAAACATGGACGATAAATAGTTTGGACAAGAAGAGAATAGAAGCTTTCGAAATGTGGTGCTACAGAAGAATGCTGAAGATTAGATGGGTAAATCACATAACTAATGAGGAGGTACTGAATAGGATTGGGGAGAAGAGGAGTTTGTGGCACAACGTGACCAGAAGAAGGGATCGGTTGGTAGGACATGTTCTGAGGCATCAAGGGATCACCAATTTAGTATTGGAGGGCAGCGTGGAGGGTAAAAATCGTAGAGGGAGACCAAGAGATGAATACACTAAGCAGATTCAGAAGGATGTAGGTTGCAGTAGGTACTGGGAGATGAAGAAGCTTGCACAGGATAGAATAGCTTGGAGAGCTGCATCAAACCAGTCTCAGGACTGAAGACCACAACAACAACAACAATTTTCCTGGCGATATTAAAATTGTGAACCAGACCTCGACTCGAACACGGGACTTCGTCTTTGCCTCTCAGTGCTCTTGCCACCGATTGACATGACCAGCGACGACTCACATTTTCACCTCGCGTCTTTCATGGGGAGCTTGTCGTGATAGGTGTGCAGGAGGACAGAAAGTACGAGAGGGTAAAGGGTAGAATTGAAACTGACTGTGGGTCGTGAGTTACTGGCTGGATTTTCTAGCCGCTAAGAGCCTTAACCAAAAAAGGAAGTTTTCAGTGTTCCAGTCCGGCGCACACAGTTTTAATCTCTCAAGAAGCTTTAAAATAGGACTCTTTCCATTGTAGAGTGCGGGATTCATTCTGATTGCCTGTGCCTGAAGATGGGTCCCTGTGCGTCGATATAAACTTGTGCTGTTCACTTCCTCCATAGTTCACTTAAATTATTGTATTTAAATGTTGCCAATAGGTAATACGATACTGAAAAGCATAATTCCTCTGAACTATGTTTGACGTGATTTGCTGTGGTTAATTTTTCCTTCACTCAGTACTCCTTTAAACTTCAATAAACTTTATGAAGCTCTTAAAATACCATCTGAAAACTTTAAACTTGTTATGGACGTTCTTATGCTGCTGATGCATGAAGTACAGAAACAGATTACATTATATAACCTAATAATCTCAAATTAGTGTAAATACTGATCACAAAAACTGATGTTGATTAATGTTTGAATGTCGAATTACTTGATATATAGTAACAACTTCAAATTAATATAAATATTGATTGCAACAAAATGATGTTCATTTATGTCTGGATGTTGAATCCGACATTGTAACCATAAGAAATTTGCTATCTGTGGACGTCCACACAGCTCTGTATTCTGTATTACCTTCAGATGATATTACACCCCTGAAAGCCAAGGTTAGTAGGACTGTGGGAACATCTAGCTGTTCCATTTTCTCCTAAAGATTGCGTACCAGTATTACGTTTCATTTATTAAAATTAATGTGAGGATCTGAAATCTAAAGCTGTTAGTGTTTATTTAAATGCGTCCTAGATTCGAATAAACCGCGTGATGTCGAGGGAATTAGATCAGGAAATGAGAAATTGACAGTGGCAGATAAGGTTTTCTATTTGGGCTGCATAGTGATGATGACTGAACTATAGAGGATATCAACAGCCTGGCAATAACAAGGAAAATGTTGCTGATAAAATAAACATATTAAATTAATAAGTAAAATAAATACCGGTACTAAAATTAAAATTAAAAAATGAAATAAAATAAATATATTTAGATCGAATGTAAGTTTAACTATTAGGAAGATATTTCTGAAGTAATTTGTCTGAAGTACATCCTCCATGGAAGTGAAGCATGAGCAATAAACAATTCAGACACTAAGCTTTCGCAATGTGGCGCTGCAGAAGAATGCTGAAGATAAGATGGGAAGATAAAATAACTAATCGAAAGGTACTGGATAGAAGTGGAGAAAAATTGAAATTTATGGTACACCCTGACTAAAAGAATGAATCATTTGAGAGGACACACCTTCAGCAGCAAGAAAACACGCATTTAGTACTGTAGCGCAAAGTAAAGATCTTATTATATATGTAAAAATTATGTAACATAAAAATTATATGGGGAGACGTAGGCTGGTATACGGTAAGCAAATTCAGATGAATGTCGACTGAGGTGGATATACAGCGATGAAAGGCTAGTACAAGATAGACTTGTTTGGGGAGGCTTGAAACACTCCATTTTTGATCCATTGTTATTACCCAGTGGGTTATAGCCTAACAGTTTAGAATAGTTTGACCGTATGCAGCTGATAAAGGCTGATCGGTTACTATTTGCATGGCAGTTGCTTCGTATCAAATTGGACAAAGCTAATTAGGATATCAGGTAGCAATAATCAGTAGATGCTTTGTTGTCAAGGTTCTATATACTGGATGATTAAAAAGTCACTATAAATTTGAAAACTGAATAAATCATGGAATAATGTAGACAGAGAGGTACAAATTGACACACATGCTTGGAATGACATGGGGTTTTATTAGAAAAAAAAATACAAAAGTTCAAAAAAGTCCGACAGATGGCGCTTCATCTGATCAGAATAGCAATAATTAGCATAACAAAGTAAGACAAAGCAAAGATGATGTTCTTTACAGGAAATGCTCAATATGTCCACCATCATTCCTCAACAATAGCTGTAGTCGAGGAAAAATGTTGTGAACAGTACTGTAAAGCATGTACGGAGTTATGGTGAGGCATTGGCATCGGATGTTGTCTTTTAGCATCCCTAGAGATGTCGGTCGATCACGATACACTTGCGACTTCAGGTAACCCCAAAGCCAATAATCGCAAGGACTGAGGTCTGGGGACCTGGGAGGCCAAGCATGACGAAAGTGGCGGCTGAGCACAAGATCATCACCAAACGACGCGCGCAAGAGATCTTTTACGCGTCTAGCAATACTTTTTTTGGTTCTAATAAAACCCCATGTCATTCCAAGCATGTGTGTCAATTTTTACATCTACATTATTGCGTGGTTTATAAAGTTTTCAAATTTACACTGACTTTGTGATCACCCGGTATATTGTGTAAACAGCATGAATGAGGCAGTTACTCCCTCCGTCTGACAAAATAATAACGGTTAACTCATCACAGGTCGCCTGTTACTGTCGTCACACGCCAGTATTCCTCTTATAGCACCGAATGCACGATCCTCACTGCAATCCAAATCGTTGGTGCCCGGCGCGGCTGTCGCGTAATCACGGTGCACAAATGAACACCTAAAGCCATTAACAAATCACTCAATTAATGCTATTTCCGTATTTGCTGGAAGTAAGGCCCACGGCGTTGGGTTACGCCCACAGCCGTGGAACACGTGTTAAGGGTGGTCGGCCGTCCGGCCGAAATCCGCCCTGCTCGTTTAGCAGTCAGCAACCTACTTTCACGGAGTCACGACACTGACTGCCTGGCGCACTGGGCGCTTGACTATCGGTCGATAGTACTACTGTGACCTGCGTGAGACTAGGATATATCGTACTCAGTACGTAAGGGTCAGTTGACCCATTACAAGCTCCATCGAACGTCGTAGGACTGGAGGCCGCAGGAAAATCAACTACGACCGCGAAACCCTTCACTTATCTACTGAGTCAGTGTCGTATAATTTGCCTCTGGTTGTGGATAAATCGTAGTAATCTGACGATCGACTGAAAATGTGTGACAGACACCGATCACTGATTTCTCAAACATTTCTAGCTTGTCAGATTTTGCGTTTTTGAATATATCACACCATGCATTCACTAAAAATGATCTTAAAGCACAGTTGAGACGCACGTTGTAATGAGGAAAGACAGAAAAAGAAATACACCAGGAAACAAATTAGAAAGGAAAACGTAATTATAGCTACTATGAGAAGGAATTTTATATTGTCAAGACATGTTTCCGGAAGAATGAATGATAACTTCGAAAAGTAAGTTCGCTGCTACGTCTTATAAAATAGCAGAAGACCGATGTACCGACCTCGTGGAAGGTGTAGTTGGCATTAGTAGATATGCATGAGAAAGCATAGCATGAAACTGTGGTGTCACCGCCAGACACCACACTTGCTAGGTGGTAGCCTTTAAATTGGCCGCGGTCCATTAGTATACGTCGGACCCGTGTGTGTGTCGCCACTGCTAGTAATTGCAGACCGAGTGCCACCACACGGCAGGTCTAGAGAGACGGCCTGGCACTCGCCCCAGTTGTACAGCCGACTTTGTTAGCGACGCCACACTGACAAATACGCTCTCATTTGCCGAGAAGATAGTTAGCATAGCCTTCAGCTAAGTCAATTGCTACGACCTTGCAAGGCGCCGTCACCAAGTTATATGGAGACGATAATACTGTATCAACAAGACCAATGTTCACCAATTGTGGATTAAAGTTAAGTATTCCAGCAGCTACGTACTTTTCTTTATAGCATTCATTACGTATCCTGTTTCAGACCTCACTCCAGCCTGCGTGAGTTTAAGCGCGTGCCTTTCGGCTTCCTCTCATTGTGTCTAGGCTGTCTTGCCTAGACACAACAGAAACACTTGCTAATGATGGCGTTGCTGTCGCGACCCTAATGAATAACAGGGCTGTAACTCAACTAACTCCACTTCGAATGTTATCGCTTTACCAAATAATGAAGTGTTAATTACCTCCTTTCCCGCTACGTTCGCGTCAATAGTTTCGTTGTTGGACTTCGGCTTGGCTATGTTACTGAGACAGATTAAGTAACTTAGCGTCTTGACGGTGAAAACTGAAAGCTATTGACGAGAGGAACGCGCATAATAAACAGCTAGTGATAAGTGTCCCTGCTACCGCCCAGGATTATCAAACAGTTCTCTCCGCCCCTGGCAAAACGGGCCAGGTGGCACCACCATCACGTCCGCTCTCTCTCCAGTGCTTCAGCACTCATGTTTATTTGGCGTATAATTCAGACTCATCACAAAGTAAAAACGGTTATATTCGCATTACTACTTCAGATTAACCTGAACACTGAGTGCTACATTTTCAACAAAAACGTTTGAGATGATTCTTTAGAATGTTGAGGAAGTCGAGACTAGCTGATACCAGAGCAAAGAATTGCAGATATTTTCTACACAAAAAGGGGTTTTAAATAATTACTTTATATGCGTTCCAGTAGAACTTCATGTATGAGAAGCAGTCAAATGCAACAGGACCATGCACTGAGTCCATTCAAAAGTAATCACATGCGTTAAGACATTCATGCCACTGGGAGATGAGATGATCAATTGCTGTCGGATCAACAACCTCACCCACTCTGTTACCTCACAGTATGGATGGCTCGTAACTTATATAAAAATACTGTGTGAGCAAGAAACTGCTACTCCTCCAAACGTTAAGGGGGATGAGGTTCGGAGATAAAATACTTATCCTGCTACAAATGTGTAAAGTGTTTGTTTCATTTTCACACCTACAAAATTTAACTATTTTCCATGACGTCTTGCGTAATTTTCACCCAGCAGAATTACCTGTCCGAGTAAAACCGATGTCCCCGCATGTCTTTCTTCAGATCGCCAAGCGTGTGAAAATCACGACTGGATTACCCTGTCCTATAGCATCCCTGGGCGTTTTGACTTTATAGCTCATCGCAGTCATCGCAGTCTCTGCAAAGAGTCTTCATAGCGTTGCGCATTGATTGTAGTTCCATGCTCGAGGAACTCTAAGAGCGGAGGAAGCATCATCTCGCACGATAATGCCCGTCCCCACACTACCAATCGTACGAATTTGCGATTGGATCGTAACATCCTCCGTAGAGCCCGGATCTTTCAACGTGCGATTTTCACATCTTTGTCGACCAGAAGAAAGGCATGTGAGGATATGGTTTCAGTCGGACAAGGAAGTGCAAGAATAAGGTGTGGCTGGGGATCCATCAGCATTCTACGAAACTGAAACTGATCGACTGGGATAAATGTCTTAGTGCGTGTGGTGATTACTTTTCAGTGGAAGAATTCCGCAGGCCCGCTGTGGCGGGTGTTCGGTTCTTATTTGATAGCCACTTACAATTAGAGTCACAGTGTAAAACAAGTATAATGAACGTAAGGCAGTAGATAGAATTTTCGTTTACTGCTTTTCCTGATCATATGCATATACGAATAGGCATAGTGTCGGAAGTTCCATGCGGCTTCTCGCGGATGATGCTGTAGTATACAGAGAAGTTGCAGCATTAGAAAATTGCACCGAAATGCGGGAAGATCTGCAGCGGATAGGCACTTGGTGCAGGGAGATGCAACTGACCCTTAACATAGACAAATATAATGTATTGCGAATACATAGAAAGAAGGATCCTTAATTGTATGATTATATGATAGCAGAACAAACACTGGTAGCAGTTACTTCTGTAAAATATCTGAGAGTATGCGCACGGAACGATTTGAAGTGGAATGATCATATAAAATTACATGTTGGTAAGGCGGGTGCCAGGTTGAGATTCATTGGGAGAGTCCTTAGAAAATGTAGTCCATCGACAAAGGAGGTGGCTTACAAAACCCCCTTCACCTACACTTGAATATTGCTCATCAGTGTGGGATCCGTACCAGCTCGGGGTGACAGAGGAGATAGAGAAGATCCAAAGCGGAGCGGCGCGTTTCGTCACAGGGTTATTTGGTAAGCGTGATAGCGTCACGGAGATGTTTATCAAACTCAAGTGGCAGACTCTGCAAGAGAGGCGCTCTGCATCGCGGTGTAGCTTGTTGTCCAGGTTTCGAGAGGGTGCGTTTCTAGATGAGGTATCGGATGTATTGCTTCCTCCTACTTATATCTCCCGAGGAGATCAAGAATGTAAAATTACAGAGATTCGAGTGCTCACGGAGGCTTTCCGGCAGTCGTTCTTCCCGCGAACCATACGCGACTGGAAGACGAAAGGGAGGTAATGACAGTGGCACGTAAAGTGTCCTCGGCCACATGGGTGACTTCCGGAGTGTAAATGTAGATGTAGATGTAGATGTAGATTTAATATAATTACTTTTCGATGTCTTCTTGGTAGTGACGTCGGCGAGTTGGCTCCAACGAGCTCCAATTTTGTTCTGAAACTGTCCCCGTTAAGTCTCTGTTAATGTAAAGATTGGGGCTTGACACCAAGGGGCAAATTGCTACCAAGCCAGGATGAAGGGACGTCCCATTACCTGCAATTGGGTGGTGAGCTGGAGTTGAATCGCCGGCGAAGACAGCTCTTTATTCATGGCAGGTACAGAGAAGTAGTTCGCCTGCTTAGCTTAGTGGTAACGTGTTCCCCTACCATGCAGCGGGTCCGGGTTCGATTCCTGGCTGGACAGGAAATCACCCTTGGTCTGTGTGTTGTGTCGCCCCCACCATCCTTTCGTCATCACCTACGAGAAAGTAACCCAGTGTTGCGTCCCCTGAAATAAGTCTTGCAACGCGGCGGCCGAACTTCCCTGGATGGGACCTCTCGGCCATCAATGCCACACGATCATTTCATGTTTTACAGAGAGACAGAATCGTAACTGAGGTAGCGGTAGGCCCCCTCTGTCATGTCTGTTGGTACTGTCGCTGGAACATGCCGGTGTAGGGGGTAATCCCGCGTCCGGACAACCTGATTTAGGTTTTCCGTGATTTCCCTAAATCGCTCCAGGCAAATTCCGGGATGGTTCCTTTGAAAGGGCACGGCCGACTTCCTTCCCTAATCCGATGAGACCGATGACCTCGCTGTTTGGTCTCTTTCCCCAAACAACCCAACCCAACCCTCACCCGACTGTAGGGGGTAATCTACCAGAATGCAGCGTGCATTGGATGCGGCATGCCCTGCTGTCAGCTGATGGGAGGTGATGTGTTGTCAGCGATGGGCGATAGAGAACAGCCTTGGATGCTTGGCTAATCCCCTTGGTGGCAGCGTACAACACATCGGATCTGGTGGTGCTAACCTGTAGCTCTGGGCATGGCTGAAAACGATGGGGTGCGCTCACTCTGAGAACTTGTCAACAGGAATGTGAGCCCGCGTGGGCTGGCAGATGGCGACAAAACAGTTAGTCAGATTGGTGGTCCGAGCTCGAATAAACAGTCTTCCATTGAGCTGGCCCTCAGCAGAAGATCATTACACAGCGGGTGAGTCAACAGAGCAATCGTGCTGAGTGCATACATACTTAAGCTCAGGCAGAGTTCTGCTTTTGTTGATAGCAAAGTCTCACGATAGGAGCTCGCTGCTTCATATTGAGGTGCAGTTAGTCTTCTCGCATTTATTGGACTGGTGTTAATAGCATCAGTGGGCATACTGTGTTTAAATGCATACTGTTGAGCACAAACTGAGAATGAGGGTGGCATATATGTAAACCATCTGACGAGTCCTCAGCAGAATATTAAAGTACTGTACTGCACATGATAGCCCAGTATTTCTAATTTTTCCTTTAGGTATGGTCAGTTAAAGTACTCAGTAGTAAAGCCGCTTTATAAAAATTGGAGAAAGGGATAATGGAGACAATTTTAGACCTACATCTATGTCATCAGTGTTTGCTAAAGTTATTAAAAAGGCTGTGTATGTAAGGATAATTGATCATTGTATATCACACGATTTGCTATCAAGTGTACTGCTTGGCTTTAGAAGTGGTTTAGGAACTGAAAATGCTATATTCTCTTTTCTCTGTGAGGCTTCGAACCTAGGAATATTTTTTGATTTAACTAATGCGTTTAATTGTGTTGATCACAAAATACTGCTCCAGAAGTTGGACCATTACAGAATACAGGGAGTAGCTCGCAATTGGCTCACCTGTTAGTTTAGCAAAAGACAGCAAATGGTCATTATTCACAGTGTTGAGAATGGCTGTGATGTGGGGTCTGAGTGGGGTACGGTCAAATGGGGATGCCTCAGGGATCAGTGCTGGGGCCACTCGTGTTCTTTATTTATATAAACGATATGCTCTCTAGTATTACAGGTAACTCTAAAATAGTTCTGTTTGCTGATTACACTAGCTGGGTAGTAAAGGATGTTGTGTGCAACATTGGCTCGGTTACAAGTAGTGCAGTTCATGACATAAGTTCATGACTTGTAGAAAATAAACTAAATCCCAGTATGACTCAGTTTTTACAGGGTCTAACACACAATTCAACAAAACCAGACCTTTTAATTTCTCAGAATAGGCGTTTGATTAGTGAAACTAAACAGTTCTAATTATTAGGTGTTCAGACAGATAGTAAACTGTCGTGGAAAACCCTCCTTCTGGATCTTGTTCAAAGACTTTATGATGCTATTTTTACTGTTCGAACGGTATCTGAAGTGAGTGAACATTCGACACGAAAATTAGTCTACTTGCGTATTTTCATTTGGTTATGTTGTATGGTATTATATTTTGGGGTAATTCTTCCCCATTCTAAAAGGATATTTTTGGCTGAGAAACGGACGGTTTGCCCAATAAGTGGTGCAAGTTCACGAACCTCTTCTCGTCCCTTGTTCACGAGTCTGGATACTTTGACATTGGCCTCTCATTATATATATTCCTTACTGTTAACAATATTGGCTTATTCCCAAGAATAAACAGCTTTCAGCAGTTAATACTCGGCCGTATCAAACCTGCATCGGTTTCAATAAGCTACCACTAGAATTCAAAAATCTTAGCAGTAAAACACGCGCTTTCAAATCGAAAGTGAAGAGTGTCCTCAGGGGTCACTCCTTCTATTCTGTCGAGGAATTCCTTGAAAAATTAAGCTGATTCTCATTGTATTGTTAATTGCGTTGACTTAAACCCATGGTATACTTTTTTCGGCTTCATAAACATTTTATGTTCATTTGTTACTACTTCTACGTTGTAATTTCATGTACTGACACGTTCCACGACCTTGGAGATTTGTTCCTCAATTGGTCCTACGGAAATTGACGTGTGAATAAATAAAAATAAAAGTGAAACTTCCTGGCAGATTAAAACTGTGTGCTCGACCGAGACTCGAACTCGGGACCTTTGCCTTCGCGGGCAAGTGCTCTACCATCTGAGCTACCGAAGCACAAAATAAAAGTGTTCCACCTACGACAGCACTCCCATCCGGGAACCCATAGCAGGATGCAGTGGGCAGGAGTTGCCATTGTGCAGTGATGACATTCGCCTCGGTTTTCCTGTTGAATCAGCTCATCCAGAAATCCTGCCGGAGCTGCCATATGTAGTAACTTTGGCTTTCAGAGGAACCGGCTGGCATCTTCCATTTCGTCAGTGTACAGAATGAGTGCCCTTGTGTACTGAATATGCGTCACTGCTGCGCAGCATCTGGTCGTCAGGGTTACAGATTCTCGCCCATATGACGTCGTTCTGCTGATCGATGCAAGAGTAGTTCATCGTACCCAGGAAAGCTGGGGTCACCGGTAAGAAAGTTCGTACGCGACTGGAATTTTCCGAGTTCTCTATGGCTTTTGAAAATATTAATTTAACCTTTTAGGTAGTGTCAGTCAAAATAATGTTTAATAACCATCCAAACATTGAAATTCGACCCAGAAGGTTTGCTACAATTGTTTCACCATTGACTAACGCCCTCAAGACTGTCTTCGTATTTATTTGAATAGTTCTCTAAGTTCATGATGTTCATGTCCTCTCCTCCAAGTATTAAATGTCAACCATCTCTATCTCTGACTTCAAGACTTGTGTAACCAATGTAGCTCACGCTGTTAAGAGCTGTAATAATTTCCACTTTGCAGGAAGTCTCGTAGAAGGCGGCCTGGCAGCACAGTGTGTGTGGCTGCGTTACGTTTTGTTTGTTTCCTTCGGTGCCATTTCCTAAGCCAGCTTCCCACTGGCAGCTGCCACAGCTCAGTGTCGGATTAAACCAACTCCGGCCACACCGTCTTCTTCTTGCAAAGACGCCGTCTCCATAATCTCTCCCATTACTCACGCTCCACCGAGAGACGTTGAGATTGGTGTTCTTTCACATTATTCTTTCGTTTAAATAGTTTAACACATTGAGCAAGTCATGTTGTTAAAATGTAATACGTTCGTATCGATATATTTTCGTGAGCCTCCGGTGATGCTTTGCCTTTGAGTTACTTGGCATGCTACGAGAAGACGCTGTTTCTGAATGGGCGGTCGGTAGATACCACGCAGGCACAAGAAAGAAGGGAAGGGCTAAAGGCAGTACATTTGGAACAGCTTCGAGTACATGAGTGTCTAGGACAGTGACGGGTGTCACCGTGCGAGGGCGGGAAGTTTTCCTGTATGTAGGTAGGTATGTGATGAGTAGACACATTTGAAGCTGTCTGCTCCTCATTGGCATTCATCTTTCGGGTTTGGAGAATTTCTGCGGGGAAGACTGTTTCTAGTTCTACTTCACGGAAGTGTACTTGCTGTCAGACGATCGTGGCGGTTATCATACAGCGGAAGTCAATGGTGAGCTCCCATTTGTCATATTACACCTTAGCTAGGGCAAAGTGGCTGAAGTTCAGAGGTTTTCGATGGTGCTTAGCCAAAGGTCATGCAATACTTTTTGAAAGAATGAACCACTATCTGACTGTACATTACTGTATTTATCTTCTGTTCTATTTAGATTTCGACTTCCATGCCACTACCGGTACATTGCTAAAAGTTCTTCGACCATTAACACTTCATATGTGGTAAAGTTAGTCCAAAGCAGGTAGACAGAAGGTCATGGTCAGACCGGTCCTCTATTGCAAATAAAATTAGAATCTTTGTTTAATCTTCGAGCCTCAAGACTAATTAACGTAACAGCATTCGCGAAATAAGTACTTTCTATGCAAGTTTTTTCACGCATCCGTCCGAATCAGAAACCGAGCTCTACCGAATAATAAGCTCCTAGCACATTACCACGTTATGTACAGTTTTATTATATTTAATGATTTTAATATGTTTCCAAGTGCAAGTAAAATTCATTGAAACGTAGTTTACTTATAGATACTAGCGACAAATAGATCAATGTACGATACTTCCGTGAATTGAATTTTAAATGAAATTTTACTTTCAAGCAAGGCACCATATGTTGCACTGATTATGTATGAATCCAGTACACGTGCTCAGAAATTTTACATCTCCTTTAACTTTTTTAAGGAAACTTTGCATACGAAAACTACGCGAGTCCATTGGTCTAACAATAAACGTCAGGAACGTCATAGCATAAACTCTGTCTCTGCAATGGGAGAGTCTCACTATCAACAAATGCAGTTCTCTGCGGTTACCTGGAGGAGAAGGAATCATGTTGATGATGCTAACAGTCTTTATAGCTCAGAGAAAACCAGGCTGAATAGCCATTATTTGTTTGTGGGGTAAAACACAGACATGCGTATAAATACACAGAGAAAGATACATTTACTTCAGTTTAGTTATATATGACATTTATTGCTTCGTATCTCTCAAATGTACGTGTTTCGCTGATGCTAGCGGATGCTGCGAATGGTAGGGGTGGGAAGACACTGCGCTCGTATTTCAGATCTGAATGGAGACATATATCTGAATAACTTACGGAATTAAATCACAGAAAAAAGTCTCTCGCAGTTGCTTTTCAGTTCTGTATGTAGCTGCAGGGTGTAATGCGATATGTACGCCATGATTTATAAACTTTCTGTTACGTCATAAATTAAAACTCACAAAAAACACGCGTGCCGGTATCTTACTGTTGTCTTTTGTTTAACAGTCTTCTGTGCTTTTTTCTCTTCTCTTCTGGCTTTTGATACATAGCTTGTGTTTTCCTGTACCTAATGCCAAAACTATCAGCGCGCTACCAAGGCTCCGAAGTCAGTCGAACAGGGAACCATAAAATCAGGAATATCCATACCTACTTTAATCATATTCCTCTCCGAAAGAGCTTGAGGGTGTCTAAGTGAATTCCTGAGTACCGTTTCGGCGTTTGGAGCTCTAATCAATCAGGTATGGCAGCAACGGATTATGAATGCACTACTAGCGTCAGCACAGTACAGATCTTGGAAATGGATAACAGAAATGCTCGAGAAACGTAAACAGGAAACCTTCAAAGACCGATATTGCTGTTCTCGACAAACCAAGTGGATATGTTTAGAGAATTTTTAATCTTTTGTTTTTGTTTTACACGTCTAGTTCCGTAGGAAAACAGTGTAAAGCCAATTTCCATGGCCATAGAACGATTCGGTGTAACATCAGAAAAGGTAATAGATAAAAATTTACACGGGCCCTGTGGAGACGACAATTGGGGCTGTGGCCGTACAAATAACGAACTGCTACAGTATTGTACAGAACGTAACTGAAAGAAGTATGCAATGAGACGAACGGAAATGACATTTTATTAAAAGACAATAATTAAACTCACGTCGCCGCGATTTATGATGGTCCCCTGGACATTAGAGAAGTCGGTACACCTTAATGGGATGTGTAATCACCACGGACAGGTACACGTGCTAGGCAACGTGTCCCAAGGCTGAAGATAAGGCTGGTAAGGGCGTTTCATTCCTCCACTACTGAGGTTGACAAGTGCTGGACGGTAGTTTGAATGTGGAAGAGCTCAACAATGCATCTCCACAACGCATCACATACGTGCTCGATGGGATTTAAGTCGGGGCAAAGGCAGGCCGTCCTGTTTGTCGAATAGCCTCTCGTTCCAGGAATCCTTCCCCTGCGCTGTTTGCTACGGTCGTGCCGTGTCATCCATTGAAACGCACTCAGGGCCGGATACACGCCTGAAAAGGCGAACATGGTGAAAGAGTACAAACTTCGCAAGCGATAGGACAGGCAGCCAAGACTTGCATTCACTTCACGAGATACTCACAAGGGGAGTGCCAGGGTTGGGAAATGAAGTTCGGAGTGGCACGGCGCGTGTTTGCAGCACTACCCCATAGAGTTTCAATGCCCCAGCCATACGGCCAGGTGGCCAGCCATTCACGAGAAAAACGCTCCGGAACTTTCAGTCTTACAGTATATAATAACCATGCGTCCGCTCACTGAACCGAATGGCGCGGTGGCCGATGCAGTATTGGTAACAATTCGTGCTTCGTATTTTCAAAGTATGTATTTGCTTTTCCTTAATAAGAAAATACAATGACGTTCAAACTGAAAACTTTTGTTCTTTCAACATTTTCAACTTTTCCAACCAAATTATTTACTTCTGATATTCGTTCGTATTGTATATTGAAAACTGTGTGCATGGGAGAATGACATTCATACTGTGAAGACTATGAATAATGATATGTTTATTCGCTGGACTCCGAAATTACACAAGAGCCAGAACGATATTTGTCATAAAAACACTCGAAAAAAAAGATGTTTAAGCAATTTGCGCATCGAATAAATGAAGATTTTTTACACGAGCAGCGAGTTTTGAGGATATCTGTCGAAAATCAGACCTCATTAACATTTCTAAAGATGTGTCTTTCTGCGGTTAGTTTCGACGCTAACCATGCGTATTGGATCATATTACGAAAAACACGAGATGATAACTGATGGTGAACGATCGAGCGAATTTTAACACAATCTTCTAGTGAATTAATTTCTCGTTCCTGTTCAATTAACGTGGCGCAATTTTGCAGGCATTTAATGAAATTTTTCACCTGTCTATAAAAATAAACATCACAGGGCTGCACTAGTGGTGTACACTTCGGTGGAATAACTTTGAGGGTAAAGGTGGGGCGTTGTGCGTCGTCCTGGAAAACCTCGTCATACATTTGTGTTTGTGTTTGCCCTCCCCAGGACTCGACGATCAAGAGAAACCTTTTGTTTCCAACGTAGAGCTTCAAAGATGTTTTAAGAAACTCGTTGTACGTGTTTGTATTCAGCTTTCCAGATTCTGATGATGTCATAATGACGTTCTTGTATGTTTTGGGGTATTCATCGATCGTATCCTGCAGGCAAACGAAAACACTCGGCAGGACACGTCCAGAAAAAGTAATAGCATATTGTGCTGTATATGAATGCGTAACTTTCTTCATGTCCACTCTCTTCACAAGTATGGTCTTGCTTCCTTTGTGGGTGAGAGTCCGGTTGACAGTAGACTGGTACTGACATCCTTTAAGCAAATGAAACAGCACGATATTTAATGACCGAAACGATTGTACAATTACATGATTACATAAAAGAATTATTTAAATTGGTATTCGTTGTTTGAAATATCATTTATAGAATGTGATTTCATTTTGTGTCACATACCTGTTTGATCCGTGTTGATAATATAGTCCTTGTCAAAAGTGGGTATTAAATCTGGTGTCTGTAGCTGCAAAGTTCGTGCAACAGCCAAGGTTTCTTCCAGTGTCACTGTTTCCTTTCGTGATACGAATTTTGCTACTTTCAGTTGACGAATTCTGTGCCGTTGTTTAAATCTCGCCACCCATCGACTAGAAGCTTTAAATTCAAAGTTTTCATATTGTGCGGCCGCTGCTAAAGCCCATTGTTGCAGATTTCGAGTGGTAACTTGCTGGTAATTGTGACTAGCTTCGACAAAGCGATCGTAAGTCCACGAATCTATCGTTGTGTATTTGTCAAATACATATCTACCCTTTTTAATTTCGTCTTCCCATCGTCATAAATGTTCCTTTTTTTAAAAAAAACGATGACATCCTTCACTTTTCAACGCCTGCAGAATCCACCGAGGATGTGCTTTCGCAATGTTGACGCATTGTATTTTGTATTCTAGCGGAATGTACGTAGACTCTTTGGATTTTTTCCCTGGGGGTTCATACTCGTCCGAAGAATCGTCTATTCTAACCTCTTCGAATTCTACATCTTCACCACCTTCATTCTCGTGAAGTAACTCTTCATCAATCACGATAGTGTTTTAACTCAAGAAATCTATCACAGTGTTGTACAACTTCTGCGCCGTCAGCATAGCTTCGTGTGGAATTGACGGCGAACCTTCTGACGCTAGTAAACCGTTTTCAGCCAGCAATGCATGGGTAACCGCATCTTTAATCAGCAACTTCGATTTCTCGCTATGTAGAGAATCGTCGGTAATATCTTCTACAAGTCCCTCAGAACTCGCGATGTGTTCACTTCGAAGCATTGTAACCACAAAACGTTAGCAACAGGAAAAACTTTCAGACACGTGTACTCATTCCAAGCGCGCAAAAGCAACTGCTAGTTTCTTCTTCCATGTTTGTAGCGCAGGGGGCGCGGATGCGTGGCTATCCCTTCGCTCTCCAAGTTCGTCAAATGCTCCTTTGTGGGGACCCTCGTTTATAGCGGTCTCAGGACATTGAAGTTGATCGTGTATCTTAACTAGTCGGATAGAAGCCGTACGCTCCTGTTCGAAGGATGTTATGTATGATATACATCATAGAAATGAAATATTGTCGGTATACAATAAGAACGAATATTTGAAGGAAATACGTAGGTTTGGCTTTACTTAATCTATTTTCTAAGGTAAGTCGTAGGGTCAGTATTACCTCACGTGTTCCGACATTTCCACGGAATCCAAACTGATCTTCCCCAAGGTCGGCTTCTACCAGTTTTTCCTTTCGTCTGTAAAGAATTATTAAACTGACAGTTCGGTAACTTTCATACCTGTCAACACCTGCTTTCTTTGGGATTGGAATTATTATATTCTTCTTGAAGGCTGAGGGTATTTCGCCTGTCTCATACATCTTGCTCACTAGATGGTAGAGTTTCGTTAGGTCTGGCTCTCCCAAGGCTGTCAGTAGTTCTAATGGAATGTTGTCTACTCCCGGGGCCTTGTTACAACTTAGGTCTTTCAGTGCTCTGTCAAACTCTTCACGCAGTATCATATCTCCTATTTCATCTTCATCTACATTCTCTTCCTTTTCTATAATATTTCCCAAGAACATCGCCCTTGTATAGACCGTCTGTATACTCCTTCCACCTTTCTGCTTTCCCTTCTTTGCTTGGAACTGGGTTTCCACCTGAGCTCTTGATATTTATGCAAGTGGTTCTCTTTTCTCCAAAGGTCTCTTTAATTTTCCTGTAGGCAGCATCTATCTTACCCCTAGTGATATGCGCCTCTACATCCTCACATTTGTCCTCTAGCCATCCCTGCTTAGCCATTTTGCACATACATTCTCTATTTGTCACCTTCAGCTTGCGACGTCGGTATGTAAACCTGAATTGTCGTTGTCGGTTTGCTGTCGATTGTGATGAGAACGACCCTATCTCTGAACTGTTCACAGTAACCAAATCTCTGCCCTACCTTCCAATTCATAAGTAACCTATTCCTTCAGCTGTTGATATTACCTTATACTCATCTGACCGGAAAACTTTGCCTTTTTCCATTTCACTTCACTGAAATGCACTGTATCTAGATTGAGCCTTAGCATTTACCTCTTCAGGTTTTCTAGCAACATACGACGTTCAAACTTCTGACTTCCACGCTCCGACTCGTAGAACGTTATGCTTTCTTTGTTTATTCAATCTTTTTCACGTGATCACCTTCCCCTTGGCAGTTCTCTCCCGGAGACCTTAATGATGGAGTTGTCTGCTCTCTTTTGCCAATGGTGAGATCATTATGATACTTTTTTTATTACAGTGAAACGTCCCCTTTGAACAATTATACATGACTGTGTTTAAACTGACACACAATATTTTTAGCGCAATTCAATCTGACTTTCAAAAATCCCTACAAAAGAATGGCCCTTTACGTTTCACAAATCACTTACCTCACAAAAATCATCGTTACTCGAACTACTGCAATGCAGCGAGCGCCACTACTGCCAGCTAAATAAAAGATTCAAACTACTGAAGGCACTAACTACTGATAGGCACAGTTAGCAAAAGAAAGTTTTTGATAGAGATAGAGAACAAACAATGTATTTACCTTAATATTGTTCAAAAGTCATAATATATATAGCAGTTCATGACATGTATTCTTACAAATGTACTGTTTCTGATGGACACACGTCCAGATCATCCGCTCTCAAAAATCCGCCATCTCACTTCCCCACATCCACCACTGCTGGCGGCTCACCACCAACTGCGCAACGCTACGCGCTGTTAACGTCGAGCTGCCCAACACTACAGTGGCAGACAACAATGCAAACTAGCCACAGACTGCACACAGCACAGCCAGTGATTTTCATACAGAGCGCTACGTGGCGTTACCAATAAGAAAACCTAAACAGCCTACTTACAACAGACCGTATGTTTTCTGGACAGACATTGGTTTTTCGAGTCATCATTCGTCTGGCTGGTTTGATGCGGACCGCCACGACTGCCTCTCGTGTACCAACCTCTTCATCTCAGAGAAGCACTTGCAACCTACGTCATCAATTATCTGGTGCAGTATTCCAATGTCTTCCTCTACAGTTTTTGTCCTTTACGGCTCCCTCTAATACCACGGAAAGTCATTTCCTTATGTCTCAGCAGATGTGCTATCATCCAGTCCCTTCTCCTTATCAGTGTTTTTCACATATTCCTTTCTTCTCTGATTCTGATCAGGACCTCCTCATTCCTTTCCTTACCAATCCACTTAATTTTCAACATTCGTCTGTAGCAACACATATAAAATGCTTACATTCTCTTCTGTTCCGGTTTTCCCACAGACCATGTTCAACTACAATACAATGCCGTGCTTCAAACGTATATTCTCAGAAAATTTTACTTTCAGTTAAGTCATATACTTGGCCAGGCCAGGAGTGCCCTCTTTTACAATGTTAGTTTCCTGTTATATCCTCCTTGCTCCGTCCATCATTGGTTATTTTGCTGCCTAGGTAGCAGAATTCCCTAACTGCATCTACCTCGTGAGCAACAGTCCTGATGTTAGTTTCTTGCGGTGCTGATTTCTGATACTTCTCATTACTTTCGTCTCTCAATACATATTCCGTACTCATTAGACTGTTCATACCATTCAGGAGGTCATGTAAGTCTTCTTCACATTCACTCAGGATAGCAATGTCACCAGCGAATAGTATCAATATTATCATTTCACTTTGAATTTTAATTCCACTCCTCGATCTTTCTTTTATTTCCTTCATTGCTTCTTCATGTACAGATTGAACAGTACAGGCGAAAGACTACATACCTGTTTTACACCTTTTATAATCCGAGTGCTTCATTCTTTGTCGTACATATTACATATTACCCATCTCTTCCTAGAACGTAGACCTATTTTTCTCAGAATTCTAAACACCTTGCACCATTTTACATTGTCGAACGCTTTTTCCATGTCGACAAATCCTATGAACATGTCTTGAATTTTCTTTATTCTTGCTTCCATTATCAACCTCAACATCAGAATTGCCCCTCTTGCGACTTTACCTTTCCTAAAGCAGAACGTTCGACATCTAACATATCCTCAATATTATTTTCCATTCTTCTTTATATTATTCTTGTCAGCAACTTGGATGCATGTGCTATTAAGCTGACTGTGGGATAATTCTCGCACATGTCAGATCTTGCAGTCTTCGGAATTGTGTGCATGATATTTTTGCGAAATTCAGATGGCATGTCACCAGACTCATACACACTACACACGAACGTTAATAGTCTTTCGTTGCCATTTCCCCTGACGATTTTAGAAATTCCGACGAATATTATCTATCCCTCCTGCTTATTTTATCTTCAGTTCTCCAAAGCTGTCTTAAATTCTGGTTGTAATACTGGATCCCCTATCTCTCCTAAATCTATTCATGTTTCTTTTTCTATCACACCAGATAAATCTGCCCCTCATAGAGGCTTTCAGTGTATTCTTTCCACCTATCAGCTCTCTCCTCTGTGTTAACAGTGGAATTCCCGTTGCACTCTTGATGTTATGAACCATGCTCTTAATGTCACTAAAGGCTGTTTTGACTTTCCTGTATGCTGAGTCAGTCCTTCCGACAATAACTTCTTTTTGGATTTCTTCTCATTTCTCATGCAACCATTCCGTCTTAGCTTAGCTGCACTTCCTATTTAGGTCTATTTCATTCGTCAGCGACTTGTATTTCTGTATTCCTGAATTTTCCTTTGTACTTCCTTCATTCGCCGATCAACTCAAGTATTTCTTCTGTTACCCATGGTTTCTTCGCAGTTAACTTCTTTGTACCTGTGTTTTTCTTTCCACCCTTTTAGAGAGGTTAATTCCTTTTCAACTGGACTGCCTTCTGAGCTACTCCTTATTGCTGTATCTATAGACTTCGACAACTTAAAGTGTATCTCGTCAGTCCTTAGTATTTCGGTATACCACTTCCTTGCTTATTGTTTCTTCCTGGATGATCTCTCAAGTTTCAGGATACTCTTCATGACTACTACCTTGTGATCTGATTATATACCTGCTTCTGGCTCGGCGCTGCAATTCAGTATCTAATGTCAGAGTCTCTCCCTGACCATGATCAAATCTAACAGAAATCTTCCCATATCTCCAGGCCTTTTGCAAGTACACGTACTCTTCTTGTGATTCTTGAACAGAGTATTCGCTATTACTAGCTGAAATTTATTATATAATTCAATTAGTCTTCCTCCTCTCTCACTCCTTCTCTGAAGCCCATATTATCCTATAACCTTTTCTTCTACTTCTTTTCTCTGCATTGCAGTCCCATAAGACTATTAGATTTTCATCATCCTTTACGTATTGTATTACCCTTTCAATATCCATATATACATTACCTATCTCTTCATATTCAGCTTGCGAAGTCGGCATGTATATCTGAACTATCGTTGTTGTTGATTTGCTGTCGATTCTGATAAAAACAACCCTATCACTAAACTGCTCACAGTAAGACACTCTCTGCCCTACCCTCCAATTGATAACTAATCCTACCCTAGTTATACCATTTCCTTCTGTTGTTGGTATTACCCTGTACTCATCGACCAGAAATCCTTGTCTTCTTTCCATTTCACTTCACTGTCATCTACTATATCTAGATTGAGCCTTTAAATTTAACTTTTTAGCTTTTCTACCTTCCCTACCATGTTCAAGCTTCTGACATTACACGCCCTGACTCATAGAACGTTATCCTTTTGTTGGTTATTCAGTCTTATTCTCATAGTCACCTTCCTTTTGGCAGTCCCCTCCCGGAGATCAGAATGGGGGACTACTCCGAATAGACATTATGCGTCTTTAATGCAGAGACTGCCATTGCCTTTTGCATCCTCATGCCATTGATCATTGCTGATTCTTTTGACTTTAAGGGCCCTTATCCTCTGTCCGTCCCTCCTTCCTCTCTGACAAGACTGCTGGCTGAATGAGGGTGACTTCTTACACTTCGACCGCAGTTACTGGTGATATTTAATTCAAAATTTAAACAGTTGCAGTGTTCGAACGCAGCATCGATGACGCTTTGATTGCTGATTAAAGATGCTAACCCTAGACCAAGGATGGTTCTTAAACTTAGAATGTTTATTTCCATATCATAAATAATATGTGTACCAAGACATGGCTAAAATCATCAGTTTCTTATTTGTTGTTTTGCCCGCATACACACATATCAAATGTATTTCGTATTTTATTAGTAAAACTTTTCGTAGTTGGCTCTCTATGGCTGTTAAGCACTTTGAAGAAAAGAATACCATATACGTGCCGTAAGCTGCAGAATCCACAAATCAGCACTGTTTTAGAAAGCGCTGTTCGTGCGAAACTCAGCTTGCTCTTTTCTCAAGTGATGTACTGCGAACTATAGGTGAAGAGCAACGGGCAGATTTAATATTTCAAGATTTACGGAAAGCATTTGATACGGTGCCCCACTGCATGTTGTTAACGAAGATACGAGCATGTGGAATAAGTTCACAGATATCTGAGTGACTCGAAGACTTCTAAAATAATAGAATCCAGTACTGAATTTTCACAGTATGAGGGTATTGAAGGGCGAAACCATTCAAAAGCGAAGATCACACAAAATACTATTTATTCAAGACAACTGCTTTTAACAGTCTTAGTCATCTTTAGGTCTTAAACATTTTTTTGTAGTAAAACATGTTCATTATACGCTGACTAAATATTTAGCGATGAGAAACATTCATAATGTGCTGAGTTTTATCCACTTGACGTATAGAGCATGAGGTCCATCATAAAATGGACATGTTTTACTACAAAAAAGTGTTTAAAACCTGAAGATGACTGCTAAGACTGTTGACGCCGATTGTCTTGCACAAAAAGTATTTTCTGTGATGTTGGTTTTTGAATGTTTTTTAAGAATCCAGTATGTTGTCCTCGACGGTGAGGTGCGCCAGTGTACTGTGATATGACCGATGTTGTTCTCTATATACATTAATGATCTGGCGGACAGAGGGGGCAGCAATCTGCGGTTGTTTGCTGATGATGCTGTTGGTGTACGGTAAAGCGTCACAGTTGGGTGACTGTAGGAAGGTACAAGACGACCTAGACAATATTTCCAGTTGGTTTTATGAATGACAATTAGCCATAAATGTGGAAAAAATGTAAATTCATGCGTATGAGTAGGAAGATCAAACCTGCAATGTTCGGATGCAGTATTACCAGTGTCCTGCTTGATACAATCAAGTAGTTTAAATATCTGGTCGTAACGTTGCGAAGCTATATGAGATGAAACGTGCATGTGAGTACTATGGTAGGGAAGGCGAATGGTCGACCGCGGTTCATTGCGAGAATATTAGGAGACCGCACACAGGAGGCTGGTGAGACCTATTCCTGGGTAAAGCTCGGGTTGTTTGGATCTGTACCAAGTCGGATTAAAGGAAGACTTAGAAGTAGTTCAGATGTTACCAGTATTTTCCAACAACACGTAAGTCTTAGGGAGATGCTTCGAGAATCCAAATGGGCTCAAATGGCTCTGAGCACTATGGGACTTAACATCTATGGTCATCAGTCCCCTAGAACTTAGAACTACTTAAACCTAACTAACCTAAGGACAGCACACAACACCTAGCCATCACGAGGCAGAGAAAATCCCTAACCCCGCCGGGAATCGAACCCGGGAACCCGGGCGTGGGAAGCGAGAAGGCTACCGCACGAAAACGAGATGCGGGCAATCCAAATGGGAATCTGTGGAATCTCTGGAGCGAGGGCGACGTTCTTTTCGAGAAATAATATTCAGAAAATTTAAAGAACAGGCATCTGAAGCTGACTGCCGAGTGATTCTACTGCTGCGAACATGCTCTGCTCTATCTTACCTTCGTGGTCGTTACGCGAAATTAGGGCTCATACCGAGGCATATAGAGTGTCATTTTCCCCTCGCTCCATTTGCGTGGGGAACAGAAAAGGAAATGACTAGTAGTCGTACAGGGTACCCTCCGTCACGCACCGTACGGAGGCTTGAGGAGACTTTATGTAGATGTAGGATTGTATGTTTACTCTTTTCAGTTTTTGCTATCACTGTCAGTTTCACAAGAGGGAAACCGTGTACTTCAATGGATCAAAAATATATTTTCCTCAAATTTGACCCTAAATTTGTATTTTTAATCTACTGATGTGTACTGTTTTTCTGCTGTGAAGTTCGTTGTAGTAACTGAAGGCGATAGAGAAAAAACATACGGTCGTACAACTTATAGCACAAATATTCTTTTTCCAAAATATATTTACACACTTATTTGTACAGGTATTTCAGCTGTATCTCTATCGAATTTCGCAACACAGTTTCATTTTCACGCATCTCAGTGTCTATGATGCCGTATCTCTTGAACTATGTGCTGTCCAACGATATAATTTTGGAAGCGGTATATGTCGCTACCATTTGTGAAATGTAATAAATTAAAACGCCACGCAAGATGCGGCACTATTTTCACGTGTCTCAGTGTTTATTGCTCGTCAACTTTTCCATACCCATCAAACTGCAGAGACTGATTCCTGACTGGAAATGAAAGGAAAAGAATCCTATGATCACGTGTCCATGTATCGATGGTGTGCTTGCAATGACAACAAACAGTGCCGGCAAACATTACAATGCTGTTTCACATCCACGTCACAAGAGGTGTTCAAAGTGGCCTCCACGGGACTGCAGGTGATGGCTGATAGTAGCGGTTGTCATGCAGGATACACATAATCGTACGTTGGCTTACACCATATTGGCAGGCCATTTGTCTGTAGCTTATACTAAGGTTCCTCCCAGTAACCCATAGAACCCAGTCCTCCAAATGGCGTAGGCACACTCAACCGCCTCCCTGCATATTTGTCTTTCTTGACAGAAAATCGTAGGAAATTCTGGTCTTACGTTAAATCATTAAGTGGATCAAAACAGCATATGCAGACACTCTGGGATGATAATGGCACTGAAACAGAGGATGACACTCGTAAAGTTGAAATACTAAACACCTTTGTCCAAAGCTGTTTCACAGAGGAAGATCGCACTGCAGTTCCTTCTCTAAATCCTCGCACGAACGAAAATATGGCTGACATGGAAATAAGTGTCCAAGGAATAGAAAATCAACTGAAATCACTCAACAGAGGAAAGTCCACTGGACCCGACGGGATACCAATTCGATTCTACACAGCCTAACAGCCGTGTACCGCAAGTCTTTAGAGGAACGGAGGGTTCCAAATGATAGGAAAAGACTACAGGTAGTTCCAGTTTTCAAGAATGGTCGTCGAGCAGATGCGCAAAATTATAGCCCTATATTTCTGACATCGATCTGTTGTAGAATTTTAGAACATGTTTTTTGCTCGCGTATCATGTCATTTCTGGAAACCCAGAATCTACTGTGTAGGAATCAACATGGATTCCGGAAACAGCGATCGTGTGAGACACAACTCGCTTTATTTGTTCATGAGACCCAGAAATTATTAGATACAGGCTCCCAGGTAGACGCCATTTTCCTTGACTTCCGGAAGGCGCTCGATACAGTTCCGCACTGTCGCCTGATAAAGTAAGAGCCTACGGAATATCAGACCAGCTGTGTGGCTGGATTGAAGAGTTTCTAGCAAACAGAACACAGCATGTTGTTCTCAATGGAGAGACGTCTACAGACGTTAAAGTAACCTCTGGCGTGCCACAGGGGAGTGTTAAGGGACCATTGCTTTTCACAATATACACTCCTGGAAATGGAAAAAAGAACACATTGACACCGGTGTGTCACACCCACCATACTTGCTCCGGACACTGCGAGAGGGCTGTACAAGCAATGATCACACGCACGGTACAGCGGACACACCAGGAACCGCGGTGTTGGTCGTCGAATGGCGCTAGCTGCGCAGCATTTGTGCACCGCCGCCGTCAGTGTCAGCCAGTTTGCCGTGGCATACGGAGCTCCATCGCAGTCTTTAACACTGGTAGCATGCCGCGACAGCGTGGACGTGAACCGTATGTGCAGTTGACGGACTTTGAGCGAGGGCGTATAGTGGGCATGCGGGAGGCCGGGTGGACGTACCGCCGAATTGCTCAGCACGTGGAGCGTGAGGTCTCCACAGTACATCGATGTTGTCGCCAGTGGTCGGCGGAAGGTGCACGTGCCCGTCGACCTGGGACCGGGCCGCAGCGACGCACGGATGCACGCCAAGACCGTAGGATCCTACGCAGTGCCGTAGGGGACCGCACCGCCACTTCCCAGCAAATTAGGGACACAGTTGCTCCTGGGGTATCGGCGAGGACCATTCGCAACCGTCTCCATGAAGCTGGGCTACGGTCCCGCACACCGTTAGGCCGTCTTCCGCTCACGCCCCAACATCGTGCAGCCCGCCTCCAGTGGTGTCGCGACAGGCGTGAATGGAGGGACGAATGGAGACGTGTCGTCTTCAGCGATGAGAGTCGCTTCTGCCTTGGTGCCAATGATGGTCGTATGCGTGTTTGGCGCCGTGCAGGTGAGCGCCACAATCAGGACTGCATACGACCAAGGCACACAGGGCCAACACCCGGCGTCATGGTGTGGGGAGCGATCTCCTACACTGGCCGTACACCACTGGTGATCGTCTAGGGGACACTGAATAGTGCACGGTACATCCAAACCGTCATCGAACCCATCGTTGTTCCAACAGGACAATGCACGTCCGCATGTATCCCGTGCCACCCAACGTGCTCTAGAAGGTGTAAGTCAACTACCCTGGCCAGCAAGATCTCCGGATCTGTCCCCCATTGAGCATGTTTGGGACTGGATGAAGCGTCGTCTCACGCGGTCTGCACGTCCAGCACGAACGCTGGTCCAACTGAGGCGCCAGGTGGAAATGGCATGGCAAGCCGTTCCACAGGACTACATCCAGCATCTCTACGATCGTCTCCATGGGAGAATAGCAGCCTGCATTGCTGCGAAAGGTGGATATACACTGTACTAGTGCCGACATTGTGCATGCTCTGTTGCCTGTGTCTATGTGCCTGTGGTTCTGTCAGTGTGATCATGTGATGTATCTGACCCCAGGAATGTGTCAATAAAGTTTCCCCTTCCTGGGACAATGAATTCACAGTGTTCTTATTTCAATTTCCAGGAGTGTATATAAATGACCTAGTAGATAGCGTCGGAAGTTCCATGCGGCTTTTCGCGGATGATGCTGTAATATACAGACAACGTCAGTGGAGGCAGTAATTTGAAACAGAACCCTGAACCCGCCTAACAATTAACTCTTTCATGCCGGCGCCGTGATTGTTGCGTCGTGCGCTGTGGGCGAGCGCCAGTCCCGCCCAGGCGTGCCCGCTGTATGGCGCATTTTTCGCGCTCCCGGTGGCGCTGCTCTGTCCTGCTTTCACACTCGCAGTGTTATAGCAATTATTGGACTTTATACTACATATTTATTAGGGAAAATATTTATACAAATCACATATTCTTGATATTGTCTGTGTCTGTGCACAAATCCAAGTCTGGGGATGTCAATGGAACAGTAGCACGTGTACCTGATGTAGAAGCAGCTACAATAGGTGCTTCATGTTCATCGTCAGATTCGGACGATGAACCCCCTTCATCTTCATCCCAGTATGAGAGTAAGAGCTTCCTCCAGAGTATATCGCTTATCTGCCATATCACTTGTAGTAGAAACTGACGTTCACAACAACACGTCACTTCAGATTAGAAATCTAGCGGTACCACCGCTTAGGATAGGGAAAGTTAGTTTTGTGCGACATTCTGAGCACAAGTTACAGCCAAGTGTGGGTCGCATTGCATACCAGCAGTTGCGAAGGCAAATAGAGGCCACAGGGGCGTAGAACTGCTGGAGAAGGCACACACAGCAGTTTGCATGGCGCAAGCTACAGGCAGAAGGGGCCCACTGGCACAACCGGCGTGTGGTGAGTACGTGACTCGGAGTGGCGCATTAGCAAAACAGAGGCACACAGCCGAGTATAAATAGGTGTTGTTGTCTAACGAGATTTGTTCAAGTGTGGCAGCTCTCCTGGATGGTAGGACATGTCACACCACCGGCTACACACCACAGCAGATGGCGCATCAGGATTCCAGTCCACGGCAGGTCATTGGTTCGACCCCCTGAGGCTGATGTGGGGTCTGTATCCAGCCAGCCAATAGCGGGCCACTCCATGGCTCGCTACTGCGGGCAGTCGTCTTCACTTTCAACTCCCACTGGAGGCTTCCTGAGGCGAGAGCTGCAGATTGTGACGCCAGATTGCAGGCGCTTGTTGGCACCGCGACTTGGGCCATGCCGGCGAGGATGCGGTATGGGCATCTTGCGATTGTCAGCTACCCATGCAGCAGCTCCTGGCAGAGCAGCATAGAGGCATCAACGATGGTTGCTGCTGAGTCGACTGCTGGCGCAGCCATTCTGACACCATTGGCACTCCACTAGCATACAAGGCTGGCTCAACACAGCATTGCATTACACGGGTTGCTTGGGTGCTTCCTCAGCATTGCGGGGCACTGTGAAGCAGACCAAGAGGAACAAGGGTACTGTAGCTAAAAAACCAATAAATCACTTGGAAATTTCTCGCCGAGTTTTAATACGGCACCTCCTGGCAACCATCCGCTACAGAAACAAGAGGGGAAATGAGCAGAGGAACTCACGCGAAACCAACGCTTTGAAACTGAACGCAACTGCATCTAGTGAACAAAGCCGCTAGATTGTGCATAGGTCAAGCTTCCACACAAGTCGAGTTTAGCGAAGCGGAGAACTATGACGCGAGGCAGAACTGCTGCAGCAGTCCACCAGCTGGGCGGCATGGGCGACTGCTGCAGCAGTCCACCGGCTGAGCAGCACATTCACTCGCAACTTCTAAAGAAGTTCATCATAATGAAAGGGTTAAACGCATCATTGACAAGTTTGAATTGCATGGAAAGATGCCGAGTGGAGTGGCCGCGCAGTTACAGACGCCATCTCATGAATTGCGAGGCCTCTCCTGCCAGAGGTTCGAGTCCTGCCTAGGGCATGGATGTGTGTGTGTTGTCCTTAGCATAGATTAGTTTAAGTAGTGTGTAGGTCTAGGGGCCGATGACCTCAGCAGTTTTGTCCCTTACGAATTCATGCACATCTGAACATGGAACGATTTGTGATATTCACAAAGGAAGATCAAGAAGAAATCATACAGCTACAAGTCCTGCTTCATCGGCTCTCGTGCTGGAGACGTGTGATAATTCTCCACAGAAGTCTGCTACGCAATTTGCACGTGAAGTGGGAGTTAACAGTACAAGCGTACGAAGACTTCTGAAAGCTGCAAAGTGGAAAGTTTACATTCCTTGATAACTGCACAGGATTGATGATGATGATCCTGATAGCCGAATGCAATTTTACGAATGGTATCAGCAAATCGTAACTGATGACGAACAATTTGTGACGAAGTTAGTGTGGGGGAACGAGGCACAATTTAAACTTTATGGAACCGTGGATCGGCATAATAGTGTTTACTGGGCACCGGAAAATCCACATGTTTATGTGGATGAAGCAGTCTATCTACGAGTGGTTCATCTAGGGGCTTAGTCGGACCCTATTTCTCTGATGGTCACTGGAGAAGTGTACCTGGAAATGGTATGCACATCAGTTTTGCTAGGTATATGTGAGCTTTACAGAGCTGATGAAGAGGTCTTCTACCAACAGGACGAGCCACCACCACATTATCACTTAGCCATACGAGCTTTCCTGGATGACAGCTTTCTGGGCCATTGGATTGGAATAAGAGGGCCAACCGAGTTCCCCTCACGGTCGCCAGATCTAATGACTATGGACTTTCACTTGTGGGGAACTGTAAAGATAACATCTATCGACGTTAAGCCACACACGCTGGAGGAACTTCGCCAGGAGATTACAGTGACATGTGCAGCGATCTCCACTGTAACATTGACTGACGTAGTTGCGGTGACCGCTGGTCGCTCTGGTATGTGTGTAGCCGCCAACGGTGAATATTTTGAACATTAGAAGTAACCGTGTGCTAAACTGAAGGTTGTACAACATGTGCAATCAATTATTACATGTAAAATGAACATATAAGAAATACTTTTCGTTCCTTAAAGTGGGTGTACATTTTTCTGGCGGATCTGTATACAGGATGTATCATAATTAATGGCGTAAACGCGTACAGTTGAAAGTCCATGATACTAGAAGCAAAAAAGTCTCAGTAAACATGGGGTCGAAAATGTATACCTTAAGACCTGCGAGCAATTTTTCATCTTCAATACTGCGAAGCAAATCTCTTCTACTGCAAGCTCTTTGCTTTCCATATTTTGGGAAATGGTAATGTGAACCAAAACAAGAAAAAAAATTTTCCAGTACACATGTGTTCTAAAATGCAGACCTTAAGAGCTATGAGCACGTGCTCATCTTCGGTACTTGGAAACACAACTCTTCTAATGAACAACTGCTCATAACTTTTTAGGTATGCATTTTAGATCAAATGCTTACGTGACATTTTTTCTTGTTTTGGTCCATAGTACTACTTCCAAAACTGTGGTAAGCAAAGAGCTTACAATAGAAGAGATTTGCTCACAGTATCGAAGACGAAAAATTGCTCGTAGCTCTTAAGGTACACTCCCTGTAGAGCCCCATTAGGTTTAATATAAGTAGTAATATTTTGATCCAAGCGTCGTCGCGCCGGGGGACTGCTAAGTAAACGAAATAAACACAGAATACAACTAAAAATGATAAAGCATGACATTTAAATACAAGTCAGTTGCCTAGACATCGTAGATAAATATCAAAACAATAACACCAAATCGTTGAGTCTAAGTCTCAATTAACTTACTGCGAAAAATTAACTGTATCCTGTAGAGGCCTGCCCCCACGCGACTGCCCGTTCTGGTCACTGCACTTTATTCACGCCCCACTCGCCACATACCAAACATCACGCGACTCGTGCTCGCTGTTTACTGAAGCATGAGTCTGTACGCTGTCCTCAAAACACTGCAGGACACAGGCCTCGTAAAAGAGATAAACGCACAAAACTAAGTTCGTACCTGACTATGTACAAATATGATATAAAATGAATAGGTACCTCTATTCCTTAACAGTGTTAGGTTTATTAAGGACGGGTCGTTTTTCACTTTTTATATTATAAGTGATTATAAAATCACTAGCTGTTTTGAGGTGTGCTTGAGAGCCACGAGTGCCTGGAAGAGATGACGACAAACAGAAGAGACTTATATCCAGCAATAATGAAAGTATGCCGTTATGGAAAGGGTAGCTACTGTTAACTTTCTTTTAGGTATTATAAAAGTGTTGAAGAGTGTCCGTGATCGAGTTGTTGGTCAGCTGACATCCAATGACTAGTCAACTTTAGAAGCGGTTGAGCTCCCGTGACCGACCCGTTCTGCTTTTACCCTTTCTCTACTGACAACACGAAACTCCTCGCCTTCTTGTATAATAGCGAGTCCTACCTCTCGTGACACTTTATAACACACTGCATAGGCTATTACTGCGTTACATAGTGGAGTTCGGTTACTTTTTATCACTCAGGTAATTAGCCTAACGTTGCTGAGAAAAATGCGTTACCTATTTATTTTATATCACATATTTAGATAATGACGTACGAACTTAGTTTCCTGCGTTAAGTGTAAATAACCATTTATTTACATAAAATAGAAGCGAACTGTTTTATAATCTACGAATAATACATATAAAAAATGTATCATAACTGTATCATTATACACTGAAGCGCCAAAGAAACTGATATAGACATGCATATTCAAATACAGAGATACAGGCAGAATGCGGCACTGCGATCGGGAACGCCTATATATGAGAAGAAGTATCTGGCTCAGTTGTTAGATCAGTTACTGCTGCTGTATTAAAACGTTATCAGAAATTTGGTGTTATACTTGGTGTTATAGTCTGCCGCACGAGCGATGGGACGCGGAATATCTGAGGCAGCGATGAAGTTGGGACCTTCCCGTACGACAATTTCACTAGTGAACCATGAATATCAGGAATCCGGCAAAACATCAAATTTCTTCTGGTAAACCTTCCGGGATGTAAGGTCGTGGTCCATGAAGCTCTTCAGCTCCTAACGTTTCGTCCAGAGCTGCGCTGGACATCTTCAGAGGGGTGTTTCTCCTCTTGCCGGCAAGACTCACCGGAGGAGAAACACCCCTCTGAAGATGTCCAGCGCAGCTCTGGACGAAATGTTAGGAGCTGAAGAGTTTCATGGACCACGACCTTACATCCCGGAAGGTTTACAAGAAGATATGTCATCCGGTCGTGAAAGCTTTCATACTATCATCAAATTTCTGACATCGCTGCAAGCGGAAAAAGATCCTGCAAGAACAGATCCAACGACGACCGAAGAGAATCGTTCATTGTGGTGGAAGTGCAACCCTTCCGCAAATTGCTGCAGTTTTCAGTGATGGGCCCCCAACAAGTGTCATCGTGCAACTGTTCAAAGAAACATCATCTTATGAGCTTCCTTAGCCTAAGGCGAAGTCGTGTACCCTTGATGACTGCACGACACAAAACTTGACACTTCGCCTCGGCCCGTCAACACCGCCATTGGACTGATGATGACTGGAGTCATGTTGCCTGGTCCGACGAGTCTCGTTTCAAATTGTATCAATCGGATGGGCGTGTACGAGTATGGAGACAACCTCATTAAATTATGAACCCAGCATATTAGCATGGGACTATTCAAGATCGTGGAGGCTCTGTAATGGAGTGCGGTGTGTGATGTTTGACTGACATCCGAACCGTGATACATCTACATATGACTCTGACAGGTGACACGTCCGTAAGCATCTTGTGGTGATCACCTGCTTCCATTCATGTCCCCTGTGAATTCCGACAGACTTGGGTAATTCTAACAGGACAATGTGACACCCTACGTGTCCATAACTGCTACAGAACACACTTCTGTGTTTAAACACTTCCGCTGGGCACCAAACTACCCGGACATGAACATTACTGAGCGTATCTGGGATGTCTTGCAACGTGCTGTTCAGAAGAGATTACCATCCGCTCCTACTCTTACGTATCTATGGACAGCCCTGCAGGATTCATAGTGTCAATTTCCTCCAACATTACTGCAGACATTAGTGGAATCCATGCCACGTCGAACTGGGCGCTTCTACGTGCTCGCGGGGACCCTACACAAGATGAGGCAGGTGTACCAGTTTTCTTCGCTCTTCACTGTAGATCCCACTCATGATGCCCTAAAGTAGGATATGGCAAAACGCTTCTGGGAGAATAAAACACAGTGCAGCAAGAGAAGAACTGTTTTATTTACAAAACAAATATTTCCTTACTATGTCAAGTGCCGGCTACACCTCCAGGCGGCATTTAATCTCCAGTGAGCAGTAGCCATGACGTTTTGGCTCACGGCAGTGTATGAATCGGAAGCGTGAGAAGTGCCCTCGCCAGGCGCGTGCTGGGCCTCCAGTGCCGTTGCTCCCTCTCCAGCCTCCCTCTTCTGACCTCAGCTGCGGGAGGCCGCCGCTGTTTACCTTTCACTTCTCCGGACAAGTGTTTCCGTCCGCGTGACAAGGTGTCCACTCTCGTGGCTGCCCGAGTGGTGTCCGGTACTGTCCTTCGTTGCAGCCTCCGAAAACGACGGCGGTACACCCGTAACAGAGCCATAAAACACGAGCAAATTGTGACGTATTAATGGTTTTAAGATTACTTCGGTGTGGAGTTGAACATATGTACGAAGGTACTCACAAAAGTAAGGTCTCGTATTTTTATAAGTATATAGACCTATTCATTTCTACAGAGGTTTACATCAGTTTAAAGCTTGAACATTTAGCTATTTTTCGACATAATCACCATTTCTGTCGATGCATTTTTGTGGAAGTTGTGGCAGCTTTTGTATGCCCATGTCATACCAGCTGGCCTCCATGCTGATCAGAAAGCTATCAACCTCTTCTTTCACCTCGTCGTCGGAGCTGAAGCGCTTTCCAGCCAAATGGTGTTTTAACCTAGGGAACAGGTGATAGTCACTGGGCACCAAGTCAGGACTATTGGGTGGGTGGGTGATTATGTTCCACTGAAACTGTTGCAGGAGAGCAACGGTTTGCCGAGCGATGTGTGGGCGACCGTTGTCGTGGTAAATGTGTACACCCTTGTTCAACATTACTCTTCTCCGGTTCTGAATTACCCGTTTGAGTTTTTTCAGAGTCTCACAGTACCTGTCAGCGTTAACTGTGGTCCCAGCGATTCAGCTCCGATGACGAAGTGAAAGAAGAGGTCCATAACATTCTGAACAGCATGGCGGCGAGCTGGCATGACATGGGCGTACAAAAACTGCCACAGCGTCTACAAAAATGCATCGACAGAAATGGTGATTATGTCGAAAAGTAGCTAAATGTTCAAGCTGTAAATTGATGTAAACCATTGTAGAAATAAACGGGTCTATGTACTTAAAAATAGGTGACCTTACTCTTGGGATTACTCTCGTACGATGGAAGTTCAGTAAGTAATGCTACCCTTCTTTTTCTCAACCAGTTTCGGTTGAAAAAATGCGGAATCTATTGTGGGACATTGTGGAATATTCCTGCTTTAACCGCCCTAGTCCCATGGCGGTGTATCTAGCCCTGAAAATATGATCCGTACTAGAACTGCGTTACAAGCAGTCACCTTTCATTGAATTTCTTTTGGAGGAAAGCCAGAGCATCACGGACACTCATAGGCGCTTCCAGAATGTCTACAGGGACCTGGCAGTGAACAAGTGCACATTGAGTAGTCGATCGAGGCGTCTGAAACAAAGTCGAGCTAACCTGTGCGATCTTCCGCGTGCAGCGGACACTCCCTTTCGAGGTGACAGACTGCTGTTCAACTGCACGTTCTCTTTTGGTAGTGCTGACACACCCGCCCACCACCAGTTGTGGGAACTCGGAGATGTGTTCCTCGCCGCGTAGCAGAAGACCTTAAAGAGCAACCATCCGTGCGGAACTGCTTGCGCTTTAGGGACTGATAGTAACAATTTTTGTCGAATATCGTCACACGCGATAAAACATGGGCTAAACGCTTCGAACCGTAAGCAAAACGGCCGTCCATAGAGTGGGGCCACAGCACTTCTTCTCTTAAAATCGCACCCTCAGTCGATAAAGTCATGACGACCATCTTCTGGCACTTGAAGGGTTTTTGAAGACCTCCATGATGATGGCACTATAAACTCTGAAGTATATTGTGCCACACTCAGGAAACTGACTGAAGAAACGACTTCAGCGTCTTCGTCGCCGCAAAAATGGAAACGAACTTCTCCTTCTCCATTAGTATGCAACGCCTCACGCAAGTCTACGCAGCCGGCACTCGGTGGGGCTGTTTTTCCTCATCCACTCTACAGCCCGGATCTCGCACATTCCTCCTTCCATCTGTTTGGCCCAATAAAGTGGCTTGTAGTCCACTGTATACGCACGTTTACTTTCTCGCAGTATTTATAATTTACATAAACCGACAATGAACTTGTAGACTTACAAACAGTCCAGGTCCTGACACCTCTCATTTCGATATACCCTGCAGCTATTCTGATAAATATTGATATCACACTAAGCGGGAGGCAATACGTTGATGATGGGGAGGTTATAGAAGGTCATAGATGCAGCAACACATTGGCTCCGACGTCGACCATACAGGCCCACCCAGTAAGTTGGCGTAAGGTCGTCACACTAAACGGAGGTTATGTTGAAAAATAGAGTTCTGCAGCTAAAAGTCTGGGGAATAAATGGGTGCATTGGAATCATGAATGAAACCAATTTGGCTTCAGAAAAGAAATGTGTTGGATTACGTATTGAACGTCCCTTGTAATTTACGTCTCACCTCTGTTTGTTTGAAACATCTTTAGTGACCGACAATACACTGTATATGTAATTTGAGCCGGTCGCTGTGGCCGAGCAGTTGTAGGTGCTTCATTCGGTAGCCGCGCAGCTGCTACGGTCGCTGGTTCGAATCCTGCCTCGGGCAATGATGTGTGTGATGCCCTTAGGTTAGTTAGGTTTAAGTAGTTCTAAGTTCTAGGCGACTGATGACCTCAGATGTTAAGTCCCATAGTGCTTAGAGTCATTTGAACGTACGTTGACTTACATGCAGAATTTATAACTTACGTAATACGATATTGTAGTTGGAGATTTATAAACAGTCCTGGTCCTGCCAGCTTCTGATTCAGTACATGCTTTAACGATTCTCCAGAATGAGATTTTCACTCTGCAGTGGAGTCTGCACTGATATGAAACTTCCTGGCAGATTAAAACTGTTTGCCAGACCAAGACTCGAACTCTGGACCTTTGCCTTTCGTGGTCTGGCACACAGTCTTAATCTGCGAGGAAGTTTAACGGTTGTGATAAATATTGATATCACATTTTCTTTTCATCAGAGTTACCAAATACAGCGCAGTAATTTTCAAAGGTGCAGAGGTGTACGGCATAAGTTCTTTTACACAGAAAAGAAACAGAATGAGGGTCGTAGGTCACCGTGTTCAGAGAGAATAAATTAAATTGAGTTGTTGGTGGAATGCTTATTGCTGTCAGAAATAGTATACTTTGTAGTGGTCGGATGATTGATCCCGGGGCAGGGACCAAAAGCGAGGTCATCGATCCCATCGGATTAGGGACGGAAGTCCGCCATGCCCTTTCAAAGAAACGATCCCGGCATTTGCCTGAAGCGATTTAGGGAAATCGCAGAAAACCTAAATCAGAATGGCTGGCGCGCGGGTTTGAACCGTCGTCCGCCCGAATGCGACTCCAAATGCTACCCACTGCGCCACCTCGCTCGGTATATCTTCTAGAGAAATTAAAGTAGATGGTTCATGTAAGTTAGTATGGGTAGAGGTTATACTTGACGATTTGATGAAATTAATACTTGGTTCCTTTTATCGAAACCCATCTCTCCACCACCTCCCCTCGCGGACAGATGGCACAACTGAACAATTCAAACAAAACTTGAATCTCGTTTTAAAAGGTACCCCACTCATACAATTATTCTTGGTGTTGACTTTATCTAGCTTCGAATGTTGGCGGAAATACATGTTTAAAGTCGGCAGTAGGCATAAAACTTCGTTCGATATCGTACCGAATGCTTTCTCAGAAAATTATTTTGAACAGTTAGTTCAGGAGCCCACTGTTCAGGAGCCCACTCGAATTGTAAATGGTTGCGAAAACATACTTGATCCCTTAGAACTAATAGTCCTGAGTAAATAGGGAGAATTATTGTGGATACAGAAATTAGTGATCACAAGGTCGCTGTAGCAAGGCTGAATACCGTAACATCTAAAACCACCAAAATTTAACGCGAAATGTACGTATTTAAAAAGCAGACGCCTTCCCAATCAACAGTCTGCACTCCTTCCAGTGTGTGTAAGTGTGTAAGTGTAGAGCAGATGTGGTCTAGAGTCAAAAATATAGTTTCGTCGGCAGTTCGAAGATATATACGAAATAAATTAATAAGAGATGGTATTGATCAACCATGCTACACGAAACAGGCCAGAACACTGTTACAATAGTAACGCTGCGCGATAGCAGTGATTATGTTACTGACAGAAGTGACACTAAAGCAGAATTACTAATCACAGTTTTCCGAAATTCCCTTACCATAGAAGACGAAATAAATATCCCAGAATTCGAATCAAGAACAACCGCCAACTTGAGTAACTTAGATGTAGGTATCCTCGGTGTAGCTAAGCAGATTAAATCACTTAATAAAGACAAGGCGTCCGGTCCACAATGTGCACCAGCTAGGCTGCTTTCAGAGTGTTCTGATACCACAGATCCATACTTAGCGATAATATACAATAGCTCGCTGGTCGGAAGATCTGTACCTAAGGACTGGAAGGAAACAAGAGAAATCCGATGAATTACAGAGCCATATCACTATCGTCGATTTGAAATAGGATTTTGGAACATATACTGCGTTCAAACATGAGTGACCTAGAAGAAAATGATTCATTGACTAATAGGCAATATTGATTCAAAAAATAACATTCTTGTGAAGCAAAACTAGCTTTTTACTCTCACGAACTAATGAGTACTATCGACAGGGATTGTCAAATTGGTACCATATTTTTAGATGTACAGAGGGCTTTAGCCACCGTTTCTTCTATGTGTCTACTTTGTATTTTCTCAGTTGCGCGACTGGATTCTTGTCTTTCTCTCAAAAAGGTCAAATATCGTAGTAACTAAACATAAGTCGCCGATTAAAACGGAAGTAACCTGGAATTCACCAAGGAAGCGCTATAGTCCACCTGCTGTTCCTGGTCAAAATAAACGATGTAAGAGACAATCTAAGAAGCCCTTTTAGAGTTTTCGCAGATGATTCTGTCATTTACCCTCTCATAAAGTTATCAGATGATCAAAACAAATGGAAAACGATTTAGAGAAGATGTATGTATGGTGCGGAAAATGGCAGTTGACTTGAAACAATGGAAAGTGTGAAGTGATCAATACGAGTTCTGAAGGGAATCCGCTAGGTTTTGATTTCACGATAAATCACACAAATCTAAATAGGCTGTGAGTTGAAATAACCGCCGGCCGGTGTGGCCGTGCGGTTCTAGGCGCTTCAGTCTGAAACCGCGTGACTGCTACGGTCGCAGGTTCGAATCCTGCCTCGAGCATGGGTGTGTGTGATGTCCTTAGGTTCGTTAGGTTTAAGTAGTTCTAAGTTCTAGTGGACTGATGACCACAGATATTAAGTCCCATAGTGCTCAGAGACATTTGAACCATTTTTTGAAATAAACACTTACGGATTACAATTACGAGCAATTTAAATTCGAACACTCAGATAGGTAATGTTGTGGGGAAAGTGAAACAAAGAATGCTATTTATTGGCACAACACTTAGAAAATTATAGGGAGAAATCAATGAAATAAGGGAAATTAGAACTCGCACTGAAACATTTAAGTGTTCATTTTCCCCGTTCGTTGTTCGAGAGAGGAATGGTAGGGAAACAACTTGAACGTGATTTGATGCACCCTCTGACAGGCAGTTAATTGGCAACTGCAGAGTAATAATGTAGATGCAGATGTAGATCAGACAAGAAGCCTATCATTAGTACTAAGCCTGAGAGTAAAATTCAAATAGCACCTTTTTATATTATTCTACTAACTCTTATCTGTTATACTTATTACTAAATAAGAACATAATGTTTTAGTTTAAACAAAGAAAATAAATACTAAGTTTCTGTAGTAATCTGAGCCACTCAAGCTCTAAGTTTAAGGACGACTAGTGAGAGCGTTTCTTGGTGGGGCGAAAGAGACGCGAGATTGAGCCCGCCGTGAGAATCAGGGGGAAGGCTACCAGACGCCTAAGCGACTTTAAAAGTGGGGAAGACGTCCGGAGCAGCCAGCAGGGGTCCCACGACACTTTTCCGTGACGAAGGCACCACCCGCCACCACCTTGCGCTGCCATCGGAGACATTGCTTCTGCTGCCGTTTTGGAGACACCGTCCAAAAGTACAGCCTCAATCAGCTCTAGACGTCTAGGCTGCATTAGTATTAGTCTCAAAAGTAAAGACTGTTGCCATTCGTTGCGTCACCTAAGAGAAAGGCCCATCACCATATTGTGAAACGATTTCTGTTTATGCAAAGAGTTATTGAACTACATATTGTTAGCTTGCATTAGCGCTGCAGCGATGAATCGGAATTGATTTTACTTATTTTCTGTGAATATATAATTCAGAAAGGATATTTAAGTATGTAATCCTTTTATCCCTGTAAGTCACTGTTCATTACTGACCTGAACCATTATCAACATTCTCCCAAACTACTGGGTGAGGAATATTATCAGAGAAGTAGGGAGCTGCTTGACATAAACCAGCTATAATCTCCACTGCGATGACATATCAAGCAAGCGAACTTTCAGACTGCCTCGGGCTATGAAAGACTAATTGTGAACCACAGAGTTAACTGCCATACATCTCTTTACATCTATATCTACATGGATATCCTGCAAGCCACCTTACAGTGGATGGCGGAGAGTTACGTTGTACCACTACTAACCATTTCCGTTTCTGTTCCACTCGCAAATAGAGCGAGAGAGAAACTGTCTACAAGCCTCTGTACGAGCTCTCTTATATTTTCATTACTTAAGCGAAACGTGCACTATAGAGTATGTCTTGGAAACCTGTGGTAACCGAATTACTTACTGGATTGACACAGAACTATCCCGTTATAATCACTTGATACTTCGTCGGTATTCCAATAAATATTCTGAAAGATTATCGCTTAAAATATGTCATCTATCAAATGTACATTTTTAGTCCAAGAAGGTCATTACATGCAAAAGCTACAACCAATTTCATGTTTGCATTGCGAGTTATCACTAGCACAACTAGGGAGCAATGAATGCAACAGGTGCTAGGTGGACGTGTGGAAACCAAGTTACGCTGCAAAGTGAGGGTAGCGTTTGCTCTAGGTTACAGTCTCACGTGGAACTAGTGTTTTATCTCTTATATCTCTTATGTGACAGAGCTACAACTATTGGGACTTCCTCAATGCGGCGAGTAATTCATTTAACCGATTCTACATGAAGTGAAAAGACTATTTCCTGACGTAATTTCTCACCCCGCACACGACACAAATGTTCGGACTCCCTCCGCTTCCTTACCTTCCATCGTATTCAGAGAGGACCAATGTCACAAAAATAAAATTTTTTTTCCTTTTAGCACTTCTTTCCCGATCCATAAAAAACAATACTTGTAACCTTTAAGTACGCAACGTTCAACATTCCATCTCAAGAACAATAACCGCAAATAAAAAAATAAAAATTGATAAATACAGTTATGGTAATCACCAAACAAAATCGCCACTAAAATCCGCTTATCAATCCACCAAACAAATTCTCCTCGAACTTGTGCTCTAACCTACTTTTTCCGTGCCACTTTCCATGTAAGCTTTCCCCTCAATCGAAGATTACATACTCAGTATTCCCCAAGTAATGTGCTGTGTGAGTACTGATTGTTGCTACTTCATGTTGTACACACAGTATATCGAAAATATTTGATGCCGAAAACCAAACTACAATATTAAGTAATCTTATGCTTGCCAATGTGAAAGTAAAAATGTCTGCTGTTTACCGTAGGCCCAAGTCGCAACGGGCTGCGATCACCTGATCTGTTAGCAGTTAGTGTCAGGTGGATGTAGGTTGGTCGAACAGGAATTATTCTGATCAAGTTGAGGAAGCCACAACCCTTTTCACGGAAATGTCCTTCCAAGACGTTGCTGTTACTGGTGGGTTAGAAAATGAAGTACATTATCCCTAGGCTTCGAACAAACTGATATTGTTACCAGTCAGATGAGATGTGGTTTATGAAACTACGGCAGAAACACTTTCAATAACTCAGATTTTCTCTTTCATTCCATGACTTTTACCATAAACAGGTAGAGCAGCACACAAGCTCAAACGGAAGTCAACATTTCCTATGGAAACTTTCGTACCCTATAGTGTTAGCAGTTTGTGTGGATGGCCGTTATGCGATTTTATTTCAGTGATTACAAAATCAAGTCGTATCTAAGCATTGCCTAGCCAAGACAGCTCGTTAATGGCGATTCGAATGAACGAGGAAATGAATGTACTGAACAGCCTGTAATCTATTAGTCTGGTCGGAATTCTTATCCAGTGGACAACGACAAAGGCGGAACTGGTAGCCAGGAAACTTTCATACACAAGTAATACTATTTTAATTAAGGAACCAAAAGCCATCTAAGGTCACAGGGCACTTGGTTCATCTTTTATTTGAGCTTGAGATATTGGTTGTATTGGTTCTGGACTGGGATTCGAACTTGGATATTGCCAGTCGCGGCATCTGATCCTTTCGTGACGACGCAGTTTCATCAATTCGTTGTTTTATCAAGACGATTAGATTCTCAAGGTCTCCAAATAAAGCGTGTGTCGGTGTTTGAATCCTGGTGCGGCATGATGGTTTTCATCATGTCTGTTTGAAGCTGAAACATGAGGCCACCTACCTGATGACGGAAAATAATTTTAGTATTTAACGTTCCTCCATTGGTTGACAGCAAATAAGGCATGTGATGGTTTTGAGTCCCAGTGAGGCACAAAACTTTTCGTCACATCGTTTTAAGTTCTATCATGCCACTCCTAACTACTGGTGTAAAAGAATTCTATGGCTAACGTCTATTTGTGTGTAGTCAAAGATGATATGTGATGGGGTGGATTCCCAGTCTGCACTGAACTGTTCGTCATGTTAATTCTGGTTGAAACACGCGCATATCTCACTACTGGTGAAAGAACCCGTATGTGATGTTCTTTATTGCCTAGAAAAATGACGGTAATAGGAGCTGAATTCGAATTCCAGGGAGGGATAGTATTCATTTGTCTCGTCAATTTCCTTTCAGGTAACTTGCTGCTGCTGAGAAAATTCGATTCTTGAGATTTGATTTTGCTTATCTAACTATGTGATTAGGTCCTCGGTTCGAATCCCCATCCAGCACAAAAATTTTAAGTGTCATTTCAAGTTTGTTAATTGTTAATAAAACGATGTTTAACAGTATTCGAGGTTAGTTAACAGGAACAATAGCTTGTGGATTAAAATCCAGGATTCCAGTCCAGTACAAAAATGTTCGTAATGTAATTTCAAGTTGAAATTTAGTTTTTGAAATGTCATTTACTAATTTTGATTTTACAAGCGTAATGGCTGTTTTACTTCTGTAACGTGTTTTCTGACATTTATATTGTCCTGATATTAATTTGCTTCTCGATTTATAGCCATTACAGGACAGTTGTCTCTTGCGGCCTCTTGCAGTAACCACTTTGTATAGTCAAACGACTGTACCGAAAAGAGAGCAGAGAACCTGCAAGATAGTTACGTTATGTGGGTTGCATACAAAACGGGTGAAACGCAGTTCAGGTCGTTTGAGCATGGAAGTACATCCACATGACCATCAACTACTAAAATACACTCCTGGAAATGGAAGAAAGAACACATTGACACTGGTGTGTCAGACCCAACATACTTGCTCCGGACACTGCGAGAGGGCTGTACAAGCAATGATCACACGCACGGCACAGCGGACACACCAGGAACCGCGGTGTTGGCCGTCGAATGGCGCTAGCTGCGCAGCATTTGTGCACCGCCGCCGTCAGTGTCAGCCAGTTTGCCGTGGCATACGGAGCTCCATCGCAAACACTGGTAGCATGCCGCGACAGCGTGGACGTGAACCGTATGTGCAGTTGACGGACTTTGAGCGAGGGAGTATAGTGGGCATGCGGGAGGCCGGGTGGACGTACCGCCGAATTGCTCAACACGTGGGGCGTGAGGTCTCCACAGTACATCGATGTTGTCGCCAGTGGTCGGCGGAAGGTGCACGTGCCCGTCGACCTGGGACCAGACCGCAGCGACGCACGGATGCACGCCAAGACCGTAGGATCCTACGCAGTGCCGTAGGGGACCGCACCGCCACTTCCCAGCAAATTAGGGACACTGTAGCTCCTGGGATATCGGCGAGGACCATTCGCAACCGTCTCCATGAAGCTGGGCTACGGCCCCGCACACCGTTAGGCCGTCTTCCGCTCACGCCCCAACATCGTGCAGCCCGCCTCCAGTGGTGTCGCGACAGGCGTGAATGGAGGGACGAATGGAGACGTGTCGTCTTCAGCGATGAGAGTCGCTTCTGCCTTGGTGCCAATGATGGTCGTATGCGTGTTTGGCGTCGTGCAGGTGAGCGCCACAATCAGGACTGCATACGACCGAGGCACACAGGGCCAACACCCGGCATCATGGTGTGGGGAGCGATCTCCTACACTGGCCGTACACCACTGGTGATCGTCGAGGGGACACTGAATAGTGCACGGTACGTCCAAACCGTCATCGAACCCATCGTTCTACCATTCCTAGACCAGCAAGGGAACTTGCTGTTCCAACAGGACAATGCACGTCCGCATGTATCCCGTGCCACCCAACGTGCTCTAGAAGGTGTAAGTCAACTACCCTGGCCAGCAAGATCTCCGGATCTGTCCCCCATTGAGCATGTTTGGGACTGGATGAAGCGTCGTCTCACGTGGTCTGCACGTCCAGCACGAACACTGGTCCAACTGAGGCGCCAGGTGGAAATGGCATGGCAAGCCGTTCCACAGGACTACATCCAGCATCTCTACGATCGTCTCCATGGGAGAATAGCAGCCTGCATTGCTGCGAAAGGTTGATATACACTGTACTAGTGCCGACATTGTGCATGCTCTGTTGCCTGTGTCTATGTGCCTGTGGTTCTGTCAGTGTGATCATGTGATGTATCTGACCCCAGGAATGTGTCAATAAAGTTTCCCCTTCCTGGGACAATGAATTCACGGTGTTCTTATTTCAATTTCCAGGAGTGTAGATTAAAATGGAATGGCATATGGTGTACACAGATGCTCGCAGGGTAAGACAAGCAGCCCTATGTGTGCACAGGGCACATAAAGAACGGAACGAAGGAAAGGAAATGAACTTTATTTAATTTCTATAATAATGTGTAAGATCTCCAACAAGTTTAATTTTGGCACAATTTCCTCCGCCCTTTAGATAGACACATGCTGACTCTCTTTCACTTATTTTTGCGATGATTCCTCGTGCGTAGAACCAAAGCTGTAGATGCCATGTAAAATGGTCTTGCCTTTGTTCTGTCATAGAACTCACTTATTTGAAATGTACGAAATGCAATGAGATCCCTATCATTGAAGCTATCAAATCCTCCAACTAATGGCACTTTGTCTCCAGGATAACGTACTATAGCCACAGTTACCCATCGATTACCATGGGCATTGTCGGCTACATTGTCAATATTAAAGTTGAAAATAGCTCCACAAAACACTGAAGGGCCGTGTAAAAACACTTGACTACTTACAGGCTGAGCTACTAATTCACCATCATCTGCTGCTTCATAAACAGCATGACGCAGACAAACAGATGATCGTCTATTTAATCAGACGACAGTGATGAGGATATACAGGGTGTTTATAGTTATATTTTCGCTGCTTGAGTCAGTTTCAAAGGAAAATTATTTATCTTATGGGTACCCAGCTTTATAAACACCTCGAAAATAGATTTGCAACACCCCGGTTCCCAGAACGCCTGCAGATAGACGTTGACTGTGGATATTATATCACAGACACAGTCCCTTTTACTGTTCAGAGATGTCACTAAACCCGCCCAAAGATGTAAACAGCCACGCATGAGCAGCGCCCATTTGACTGAGGGGTCCGACAGCCGATCAGTTCCAGTCATTCCACTAGGAAGGAGGTACATGGCTCGAGTTGTCTGTACTTCAATCATGCCTAGACGGTCAGTACCGCGGTTCGATAGCGACCGCATTGATTCTTTGTGCCAGGAACGGCTCTCAACAAGGTAAGTGTCCAGGCGTCTCGGAGTGAACCAAACCGATGTTGTTCGGACATGGAGGAGATACAGAGAGACAGGAACTGTCGATGACATGCATCGCTCAGGTCGCTCAAGGGCTACTATTGCAGTGGATGACCACTACCTACGGATTATGGCTCGGAGGAACCCTGACAGCAACACCATCATGTAGAATAATGCTTTTCGTGCAGCCACAGGACGTCGTGTTACGGCTTAAACTGTGCGCAATAGGCTGCATGATGGGCAACTTCATGCCGACGTTCATGGAGAGGTCAATCTTCGCAACCACGACACCACGCAGTGCGGTAAGGATGGGCCCAACAACTTGCCGAATGAACCGCTGAGAGTCGGCATCACGTTCTCTTCACCGATGAGTGACGCATTTGCCTTCAACAGGACAATCGTCGGATTGGCAACTCGGTCAGTCTGAACGCCTTAGACACACTGTCCAGCAAGTGAAGCAAGGTGGAGGTTCCCCGCTGTTATGAGGTGGCATTATGTGGGGCCGATGTACGCCGCTGGCGGTCGTGGAAGGCGCCGTAATGGCTATGCGATTCGTGAATGCCATCCTCCGACCAGTAGTGCAACCATATCGTCGGCAGCATATTGGCGAGGCATTCGTCTTCATGGACGACAATTCGGCCCCCCCCCCCCCTGCCCCGTCGTAAACATCTTGTGAATGACTTCCTTCAGGATAACAATATCGCTCGACTAGAGTTGCCAGCATGTTCTCGAGACATGAACCCAATTGAACATGCCTGGGATAGATTGAAAAGAGCTGTTTATGTACAGCGTAACACACCAGCCACTCTGAGGGATCTACTCCGAACCACCGTTGAGGAATGGAACAATCTGGACCAACAGTGCCTTGAAGAACTTGTGGCTAGCATACCACGACAAATACAGGCATGTGTCAGTACAAGTGGACGTTGTACTGGGTATTAGAGATAACGGTGTGTACAACAATCTCGTTCACCATCTCTGAAGATTTCCCTGTATGGTGGTACAAAATGCAATGTGTGGTTTTCATGAGAAATGAAAGGGTGGAATTGATGTTTATATTGATTTTTTTTTATCATCAGTCTACTGACTGGTTTGATGCGGCCCGCCACGAATTCCTATCCTGTGCTAACCTCTTCATCTCAGAGTAGCACTTGCAACCTACGTCCTCAATTATTTGCTTGACGTATTCCAATCTCTGTCTTCCTCTACAGTTTTTGCCTTCTACAGCTCCCTCTAGTACCATGGAAGTCATTCCCTCACGTCTTAGCAGATGTCCTATCATCTTGTCCCGTCTCCTTATTAGTGTTTTCCACATATTCCTTTCCTTTCCGATTCTGCGTAGAACCTCCTCATTCCTTACCTTATCAGTCCACCTAATTTTCAACATTCGTCTATAGCACCACATCTCAAACGCTTCGATTCTCTTCTGCTCAGGTTTTCCCACAGTCTATGTTTCACTACCATACAATGCTGTACTCCAGACGTACATACTCAGAAATTTCTTCCTCAAATTAAGGCCGGTATTTGATATTAGTAGACTTCTCTTGGCCAGAAATGCCTTTTTTGCCATAGCGAGTCTGCTTTTGATGTTCTCCTTGCTCCGTCCGTCATTGGTTGTTTTACTGCCTAGGTAGCAGAATTCCTTAACTTCATTGACTTCGTGACCATCAATCCTGATGTTAAGTTTCTCGCTGTTCTAATTTCTACTACTTCTCATTACCTTCGTCTTTCTCCGATTTACTCTCAAACCCTACTGCGTACTCATTAGACTGTTCATTCCGTTCAGCATATCATTTAACTCTTCTTCACTTTCACTCAGGATAGCAATGTCATCAGCGAATCGTATCATTGATATCCTTTCACCTTGTATTTTTATTCCACTCCTGAACCTTTCTTTTATTTCCATCATTGCTTCCTCGATGTACAGATTGAAGGGTAGGGGCGAAAGGCTACAGCCTTGTCTTACACCCTTCTTAATACGAGCACTTCGTTCTTGATCGTCCACTCTTATTCTTCCCTCTTGGTTGTTGTACATATTGTATATGACCCGTCCCTCCCTATAGCTTACCCCTACTTATTTCAGAATCTCGAACAGCTTTCACCATTTTATATTGTTGAACGCTATTTCCAGGTCGACAAATCCTATGAAAGTGTCTTGATTTTTCTTTAGCCATGCTTCCATTATTAGCCGTAACGCCAGAATTGCCTAAAGCCAAACTGATCGTCACCTAGAGCATTCTCAATTTTCTTTTCCATTCTTCTGTATATTATTCTTGTAAGCAGCCTCGATGCATGAGCTGTTAAGCTGATTGTGCGATAATTCTCGCACATTTCAGCTCTTGCCGTCTTCGGAATTGTGTGGATGATGCTTTTCCGAAAGTCAGATGGTATGTCGCCAGACTCATATATTCTACACACCAACGTGAATAGTCGTTTTGTCGCCACTTCCCCCAATGATTTTAGAAATTCTGATGGAATATTATCTATCCCTTCTGCCTTATTTGTCCGTAAGACCTCCAAAACTCTTTTAAATTCCGATTCTAATACTGGATCCCCTATCTCTTCTAAATCGACCCCTGTTTCTTCTTCTATCACATCAGACAAATCTTCACCCTCATAGAGGCTTTCAATGTATTCTTTCCACCTATCTGCTCTCTCCTCTGCATTTAACAGTGGAATTCCCGTTGCACTCTTAATGTTACCACCGTTGCTTTTAATGTCACCAAAGGTTGTTTTGACTTGCCTGTATGCTGAGTCTGTCCTTCCGACAATCATATCTTTTTCGATCTCTTCACATTTTTCCTGCAGCCATTTCGTTTTAGCTTCCCTGCACTTCCTATTTTCTTCCTCAGCGACTTGTATTTCTGTATTCCTGATTTTCCCGGAACATGTTTGTACTTCCTCTTTTCATCAATCGACTGAAGTATATCTTCTGTTACCCATGGTTTCTTCGCAGCTACCTTCTTTGTACCTATGTTTTCCTTCCCAACTTCTGTGATGGCCCTTTTTAGAGATGTCCATTCCTCTTAAACTGTACTGCCTACTGCGCTATTCCTTATTGCTGTATCTATAGCGTTAGAGAACTTCAAACGTATCTCGTCATTCCTTAGTACTTCCGTATCCCACTTCTTTGCGTATTGATTCTTCCTGACTAATGTTTTCAACTTCAGCCTACTCTTCATCACTACTATATTGTGATCTGAGTCTATATCTGCTCCTGGGTACGCCTTACAATCCAGTATGTTATTTCGGAATCTCTGTCTGACCATGATGTAATCTAATTGAAATCTTCCCGTATCTCCCGGCCTTTTCCAAGTATACCTCCTCCTCTTGTGATTCTTGAACGGGGTATTCGCTATTACTAGCTGAAACTTGTTACAGAACTGAATTAGTCTTTCTCCTCTTTAATTCTTTGTCCCATGCCCATTTTCTCCTGTAACCTTTTCTTCTACTCCTTCCCCTACAACTGCATTCCAGTCGCCCATGACTATTAGATTTTCGTCCCCCATTACATACTGCATTACCCTTTCAATATCCTCATACACTTTCTCTGTCTGTTCATCTTCAGCTTGCGACGCCGGCATGTATACCTGAACTGTCGTTGTCGGTGTTGGTCTGCTGTCGATTCTGATTAGAACAACCCGGTCATTGAACTGTTCACAGTAACACACCCTCTGCCCTACCTTCCTATTCATAACGAATCCTACACCAGTTATACCATTTTCTGCTGCTGTTGATATTACCCGATACTCATCTGACCAGAAATCCTTGTCTTCCTTCCACTTCACTTCACTGACCCCTACTATATCTAGATTGAGCCTTTGCATTTCCCTTTTCAGATTTTCTAGTTTCCCTACCACGTTCAAGCTTCTGACATTCCACGCCCCGACTCGTAGAACGTTATCCTTTCGTTGATTATTGAATCTTTTTCTCATGGTAACCTCCCCCTTGGCAGTCCCCTCCCAGAGATCCGAATGGGGGACTATTCCGGAATCTTTTGCCAATGGAGAGATCATCATGACACTTCTTCAATTACAGGCCACATGTCCTGTGGATACACGTTACGTGTCTTTAATGCAGTGGTTTCCATTGCCTTCTGCATCTTCATGTCGTTGATCATTGCTGATTCTTCCGCCTTTAGGGGCAATTTCCCACCCCTAGGAAAAGAGAGTGCCCTGAACCTCTATCCGCTCCTCCGCCCTCTTTGACAAGGCCGTTGGCAGAATGAGGCTGTCTTCTTATGCCGGAAGTCTTCGGCCACCAATGCTGATTATTTATCAAAATTTAGGCAGTTGCGGGGATCGAACACGTTTTGATTATGAATCAAAGACGCTACCCCTAGACCACGGGTACTAGTTCCGGAACTCTCGGACCCGAGGTAATGCAAAACTTTTTTTTATGTGTGTAGGAATAATGACTGTGCGCTGGAGTATTTTGGTTGTTAGTAGGGTTAGTGACGTGACAGTTATTTAGGTACTGGTACGGCGACGTAGCATTGAATCACTAGTGTCAGTGAGCATTACAGTGGACTACAGTCTACTTGGATTGAACGACGTGAACATAACTTTACTCGGTTTATCACATCAGCTACAACAGTGCTGTTGCTCTTATCGACGCATTAAATGGTTTGAGGAACATGATTCGGAAGCTCGAATCAAATGGCGATTTGGGAATTGTTCCTGCTAGAGACCAAAGACCAGTTGCTCCACAAAGAAGAAGAAGCTACCGTTTCGTTGGCTGAGAATGTTCCAAGCAATGTGCGATTTCCAAGCGGTGCACGAGCTGTGTCACGACAGGTGAACATTCCGTGGCCCACATCTACCTTAAATGTATCGGGAAGCAGTTGAGCAACGTCTAGCGCGCTTTCAGGCTGTGGTGGATGCAAATGGTGATTAAGTTGTGCAACGTTTGTATCCTAGATCATAAACAAGGTAAGCAATTAACAAATGTTACCCTCTTATGTGGAAATTGAAATGTGTTTCTCCGTGTAGTTGATTCGTTATTTCTCTACCGGATCTCCTTACAAATGCTTCGACAAAGTTTCATTGTCCTACGATGACTCGTTTTTCGTGGGAGTTGTCCGACATAGCCAAATTTTAAGTATGACCACCTTGTAAATTTTAAGAACACACAGCTGGAAGGGAACTAGTCACGTTTTATAATCAGTTTTATTGCTCTTGTTTATGTTTTATACTTGTGGCTCGAAGAGGTTTCTTGTACAGTTATTCTGAAGACGAAGGCTTGATCTTCGAAACGCGTGAATTTTAGAGTTTTTTATACTCTAAATAGGTGGCTGAGCCGACTGGTTAATATTAATCTCATATACATAAAGGATAAAATCAAAAAACAGTGTAGGTTAAATCTCATTTTAAGAAATATAGCAACCAACCACTTTTTTGCGTATTTTTATTCATATCTATGCGCATTTGGGCTTTCACCCATCTTAAACTGGCGTAATATATATCTGAATCTTCAGTTAAGAACATCGTTGAAACATCGACAGCAGACTGGACACTGCAGCTGCCCTGTGCAAAATAACGATTTTGTTTAGCTACCACACTTCGCGAGTTGTATGTTTACGATATATTGCTTGCTTTTATTCGGATTTTCCACTTGTATCTTGCATAAAGACAGCGCGTTATCCACCACGTTACCAAGTGAGATCTTTGTCTACATCCCGACCATTGTATCTATGGTCAAAGCTATACTTTTGTTACAGGTTCTGGAAATACTATTTCTAGTTTAAGCTTCATTAACACTACAAGGAAGTAAAATTATCCAGCATAAATATGCTGAGTACTATGTATGGTTATTAAATAAGTGCTTGAGTAACAGTTTAATTCGACTATATGGAAGATTATAAAAATAAAGCAATATATTTTACATAAAAGAATTTATATTACGTATTTTATTCACAACAAGAAGGACAATTATAGACACTAAAGAGAGAACAACAGATTTACATCACATATAACTACACCGAAGTGCCGAAGAAACTCGTATAGGCATGCGTATTCAAATACAGAGACACTTTAACAGGCAGAAAACGGCGCTGCGGTCGGGGACGCCTATATAAGGTGTCTGACACAGTATTAGATCGGTTACTGCTGCTACAATGGCAGGTTATCATGATTTAAGTGAGTTTGAACGTGGTGTTATAGTCGGCGGACGAGCGATGGGGCACTGCATCTCCGAGGTAGCGATAAAGTGGGGAATTTCCCGTACGAGCACTTGACGAGTGTACCTTGAATATCAGGAATCCGGTGAAACCTCAAATCTCCGTCGCCGTGAAGTATTACCCTCACTTAATGTTCACTTTCACCTACATGTGGATTTGTTTAAGTTTCTAAAGGAAGATCATCCTCCAGTTCCTCTAAACATATGTTGAAATTTCTACCTGTTTCGCCAATGTATCTCTTCTAACATGAATTGCAGTTAAGTTTTTATACCCCTGATCGATTGTAAGGTCCCTTTTTTTTAATTTGATAGCTGCTTTACGCAGGGCAGCTGCAGCAACCAGTTTGCTGTCGATGATTTAATGAAGTACTGCCTGAAGATTCAAATGTGGGGTGAAAATAAATTCAAGGAATTTGGCTGGTTGGTGCCCGTGTAAGAAGGCGTTCTCAGCAGCTGATAGCCTCATTGAGGGTCTCCATTCGGTCGGCTGGTCGAGTCGTGCAATATCTAGATTTGTGGAGCACTCGGATGCAAGAGTGTGCCAATGTTGGACTTCGTATGAACGTGAGGGCAGGCGTATTACGTCGTCAAAGTTCCGTTGGAGCACATCTGAGTAACGGAAGGGAGGGTCGCCGTATTGTGTACCAAGCACATCGAAACCCCTTCACATGTGCCCCTGCCATCCGGCAACACGATTACGTACTTCTTTCAACAATATGCATTTTTTTAAAGAAATTTCCGTCATTTGCCTGTAAATTACTTTTCATTTATTTCACACATTAATGGTTTCGGCTTTGTAGCCATTGTCAACTTATGCTGAATGCCATTAATACAAGAAAAACGGATACGTTTGGATTGGTGCCGCACCCGGGAGGAATGGACTTCTGATGAATTGAGTCACATTGTGGAGCACGTCTCTGCCCTACACTCGTCGGCGTGTGTGGCGTTTTGGAGATGCGCAGCGGTGTTTCTCCTGTAATATGGAGTGGAGAGGCATCGGCTGTGACTTCAAGTCACGACTGGTAGTACAGCGTGGAGCATGAAATGTGTTACCAATTGTTTCTTTCACAATTTACGACGCACATTAGATATCCCGCTGGGATCTCTACAGCAGTACCAGCAGAACTTTGAAAAACAGGTGAGTTACGAAATGACGTGTAATTCACGATACTGCCGCTAGGAGAGTAGTAAGCAGCAATGGCTGACAATGGAAGACTGACGACACAGCAACGATCGGCAGTCGTGTTACTTTTTCATGAAACGTAAAGCCTTGTTGTGCCTCAGAGGCGTTTTCGACAACAGTTTAACACACTATGGGTCCCTTGCAAGAAGACCATCCACAGGTTGTACGACAAATTTGTACAGGAAGGAACAGTATTGGAAGCGAAGCGACCTCGGCCTAAGCCTGTTTGTTCGCCGGAGAATATTGAAGCGGTACGAGTTGCTGTACAGAGAAGTCCCGGGAAATCGTGTAGAAAGGCAGCAGTGCAACTGGGAATATCCAGACGCTCCGTTCAACGCATTCTTAAAAGTGACCGCCATATGTACCCATACAAGATGACCTGTGCACTGAAGCTCACTGAAGAACACAAGCAGCAGAGACTACTGTTCGCTCAGTGGGCGGAGGATAGGGAAGAAACTCTCAACAACGTTTGGTTTTCAGACGAGGCGCATTTTCATTTAGACGGTGTGGTTAACAAGCAAAATGTAAGCTTTTGGGCCACTGAAAACCCACAAGTGCTTCATGAACGACAACATTATGCTCCGAGGATTACAGCGTGGGCAGCAATTTCCAGTCACGGACTTATTGGACCCTTTTTCTTTGAAGAAACTGTGAACAGCATGAGTTATTTGAGCATGCTTCGCAATAGCTTCATTCCACAGCTTCTTGCTACTGCCTTGCCCTTCAACACGCAGTGGTTCATGCAAGATGGAGCAAGGCCACATACTGCGAACACTGTGTTGGAGTTTTTACACGAGCATTTGGACATGCGGATCATTTCACTAAGGTTTCCAGGTCGCTTCAGTGACGGACAAAATTGGCCCCCCAATAGTCTAGACCTCAATACATGTGACTTTTTTCTTTGGGGGTACCTAAAGGTAAAACTTTTCCCGAAACGTCCACGTGATTCAATGGAGCTCAGGAGACATATTCTTCATGCTTGCAGTGAAATTACGGAAGACATGTGCCGTAGGGTAACCACTAACTTCAGTGTTCGTTTGAAGGAAGTTAGAGAACGAAATGGTGGACATATTGAGCATGTGCTGAGTTAGAACAAATCTCCATGGCCTGCTCTTCATTGTAGTGTATGTTCCTTTCAGACTGTATTGACAATAAAGTTTATATTCAAAAACAAAATGGTAACACATTTCATGTGCCACCCTGTAACTGATGCTACAACGGTACGTCAGGGACATCCTGCGTCCTCATATGTTGCCTCCCATGCGACGGTATCATGGCGCCATTTTTCAACAGGACAATGCTCGTTCACACATGGGACGTCTCTCTTTGAACTTTCTGCGTCGTGTTGAGCTACCCAGATCCCAGATTCCCAGATCTGTACCCAACGGTCTTTGTGCAGGACCGGCTCGTTCTTCAAATCCATCCCCGTGCCGGTATCCGCGATGTCAAGGACCAGTCGTAGCATTTGTGGACCAGAATATCGCAGGAGAAGATACAACGGCTTTATAACTTGCTTCCCAACCGCAAAGTGTGTGCATTTAGCCCAAACGGGGTATATTACTCGCGCATATTACTGAACTTGTACCCTATTAGTTACGAGCATCGGATCGCATATTGATAACTTGGCTCGTACTAAAAAGTTATATGTAAATTTACAAGCACACAAAATGTGTTAGTCTTAGTCATACTTTATAATTTCTGATTTTGATTACTCGTTTCGCCTAACTATCGTCATGAGACAAAAAGTACAAACATGAGATATACTATTCCTTGCGTATATTCCAAAAATATTTTTCGTAAAAAAAGAAAATAGCTATGGGATGCTTGTTATTTCAATAGACCACAAAATGACAAGCGCTCACAATTAATATGGTACAATGAAAGTAATATACACTCATGCCCATAAATTAAGGATAATTGCAGAATGTGGTGCCACACAACGTGGCTTACATAAAAGTGGCGCTAATAGCATGGACACATAGGGAACACACACGACGCTGATCTGTAAGTCCACGGTATTGGTGATAAGTTGAGAAAACCGACCCGAAACACATGAGCTACAAAACGCCACTGTTTCTTGCGCATGTACCCCGGCATCAATATGGGATATGATCACCGTGCACACGTACACAAGCCGCACGACGGGCTGGCATACTCTGGATCAAGTGGTCGAACAGCTGCTGGGGTATAGCCTCCGATTCTTGCACCAGTGCCTGTCGGAGCTCCTGAAGTGTCCTATGGGATTGAAAATGTGCAGCGATACGTCGACCGTGAGCATCCCAGACGTGCTCGATGGGGTTTAGGTCTGCAGAACAGACAGGCCACTACATTCACCTGATATCGTCTGTTTCAAGATACTCCTCCACAATGGCAGCTCGGTGGGACCGTGTGTTATCATCCTTCAGGAGGAAGGTGAAACCCACTGCACCCATGACCTGTTACAGTTCCTCTGTCAAAGACTTGAAGGGGTGTACGTGCACCAATCATAATTCCACCCCACACCATCAAACCACGACTCTCATACAGGTCCATTTCAAGGACATTAAGGGGTTGGTATCTGGTTCCTCGTTCACGCCAGATGAAAACCCGGCAAGAGTCACTGTTCAGACTCTGCCTGGATTCGTCCATGAACATAACCCGAACCACTCTTTCAATGATCATGTACTGTGTTCTTGACACCAGGCTTTATGGACTCTTATGTGACCAGGGGCAAGTGGAATGCACCTTGCAGGTCTCTGGGCGAATAAATCATGTCTGTTCAGTCGCCTGTAGACTGTGTGTCTGGAGACAACTGTTCCAGTGGCTGCGGTAATGTCCCGAGCAAGGCTGCCTGCAGTACTCCGTGGCCGTCTGCGGGCTCCGATGGTGGGATGTCGGTTTCCTTGTGGTGTTGTACACAGTGGATGTCTAGTACTGTAGCGCCTGTACACGTTTTCTGTCTGCTGGAATCGTTGCCATAATCTTGAGATCACACTTTGTGGCACACAGAAGGCCCGCGCTACGACCTGCTGTGTTTGACCAGCCTCCACTCGCCCTAGTATTCTATTCCTCATAACGTCATCAATATGTATTCTTTGAGCCATTTTCAACATACAGTCACCATTAGCAGTTCTGAAATGTCTGCACACTTACTCGCTTCACCCTACTCTGACATGCACCAACACACCTCTGCGTATGTGGACTGCTGCCAGCGCCACCGTGCGACGACCGCAGGTCAAATGCACCGCATGGTCATATCCCGAGGTGGTTTAAACCCGCAAACCGCCCACCAGAGCGTTGTTTTACCATGTTTCAGCATTATCCTTAATTTATGAGCATGAGTGTAGATGAGTAATATATACCAAATAATTTAAAACGCAAACATAATGTATTTAGTCAAACAGTAGATACTCGTAAGAAATGCAGGTGCATACTGGCTGCGACACAGTCACCAGTGAGAGGTTACATTATTCGATCGTCGTCGGGTGGTAATCAAAGAGCTATACTAGCGTACCCGGTTTGCTATATGGCAGATAATGAATAATATGTAAGTCAGATTAATAATATACACTCCTGGAAATGGAAAAAAGAACACATTGACACCGGTGTGTCAGACTCACCATACTTGCTCCGGACACTGCGAGAGGGCTGTACAAGCAATGATCACACGCACGGCACAGCGGACACACCAGGAACCGCGGTGTTGGCCGTCGAATGGCGCTAGCTGCGCAGCATTTGTGCACCGCCGCCGTCAGTGTCAGCCAGTTTGCGTGGCATACGGAGCTCCATCGCAGTATTTAACACTGGTGGCATGCCGCGACAGCGTGGACGTGAACCGTATGTGCAGTTGACGGACTTTGAGCGAGGGCGTATAGTGGGCATGCGGGAGGCCGGGTGGACGTACCGCCGAATTGCTCAACACGTGGGGCGTGAGGTCTCCACAGTACATCGATGTTGTCGCCAGTGGTCGGCGGAAGGTGCACGTGCTCGTCGACCTGGGACCGGACCGCAGCGACGCACGGATGCACGCCTAGATCGTAGGATCCTACGCAGTGCCGTAGGGGACCGCACCGCCACTTCCCAGCAAATTAGGGACACTGTTGCTCCTGGGGTATCGGCGAGGACCATTCGCAACCGTCTCCATGAAGCTGGGCTACGGTCCCGCACACCGTTAGGCCGTCTTCCGCTCACGCCCCAACATCGTGCAGCCCGCCTCCAGTGGTGTCGCGACAGGCGTGAATGGAGGGACGAATGGAGACGTGTCGTCTTCAGCGATGAGAGTCGCTTCTGCCTTGGTGCCAATGATGGTCGTATGCGTGTTTGGCGTCGTGCAGGTGAGCGCCACAATCAGGACTGCATACGACCGAGGCACACAGGGCCAACACCCGGCATCATGGTGTGGGGAGCGATCTCCTACACTGGCCGTACACCGCTGGTGATCGTCGAGGGGACACTGAATAGTGCACGGTACATCCAAACCGTCATCGAACCCATCGTTCTACCATTCCTAGACCGGCAAGGGAACTTGCTGTTCCAACAGGACAATGCACGTCCGCATGTATCCCGTGCCACCCAACGTGCTCTAGAAGGTGTAAGTCAACTACCCTGGCCAGCAAGATCTCCCGATCTGTCCCCCATTGAGCATGTTTGGGACTGGATGAAGCGTCGTCTCACGCGGTCTGCACGTCCAGCACGAACGCTGGTCCAACTGAGGCGCCAGGTGGAAATGGCATGGCAAGCCGTTCCACAGGACTACACCCAGCATCTCTACGATCGTCTCCATGGGGGAATAGCAGCCTGCATTGCTGCGAAAGGTGGATATACACTGTACTAGTGCCGACATTGTGCATGCTCTGTTGCCTGTGCCTATGTGCCTGTGGTTCTGTCAGTGTGATCATGTGATGTATCTGACCCCAGGAATGTGTCAATAAAGTTTCCCCTTCCTGGGACAATGAATTCACGGTGTTCTTATTTCAATTTCCAGGAGTGTACTTTATACTTTTGTTAACGTGTTAAGTAAGTAGTAACTTAAGTAGAAAGTACGTTTTTAATGTAATTTAGATTTATTTCGTGTTTCACTTGTGTATCACACGTCAGTCCGCCTCATAAGCTAAGTCGCCGGCACTGTAGCTCAGCATGTTCAATCTCAGGGTCAGCTACCCTCAGTAATAAAAAAAAAATAAAACTGAGTGAACGAAGAACCAGAACGGGTGTCATCGGACGTCCGCCCCGACCAAACTCAACGAAAAATATAGAACGATATGAGATAAAAAAAGTGGAGACGTGTTTGCGTACCATGAACCTGGCCCGGTGCGGCGGCGCGGTTCCTTCCGTGCCTTTACGATGTACCTACACCTACCTGTTAACATTGTCTCAGCAGATCATCAGTAGGGAAGCCGAGCGAAACCTACTTTACTTCGACGTGAACCAGGCTGCAATTAAAGTCACTAATCTACGTTTCGGGAGAAAGTTTTCACACGATATGAAAGGTTGGAAATTTTTTCCTTAATTAATATATTCTGAAACTTAGTTGAACAGGTATCACTGCCAAGCCTGTGCTACTCTTAACGCAATCACTCACAATCCCTTTCACTCACGTTAGCAAGTTTATGGTGTTGCATTTCCCGAAAACGTAATAGCTACAAAAATACGTATTGTTTTTGGTTGAGAAAACTCGCCAAATATTAAGTCTGTCGGTACCTAATGCAGTCACAGTTTTTAGCCACCGACCTGCTCAATACGCCACGCGGAATGTATGTCTTTTCTCGTCACAAAATTCACTTAAAAATTCCGAAATTTCTACACACCCATCGGAATAATTATGCTGTCACTTTACAACACTTTTTATATATGAAATACTGCTAGATCCGGCAACTTATCATTTCCATCGGAACTACTACTACACACGTCCGAACTGTTTCATGGTTAGGCTCCGACTCCTTCCCTTGAATATTCTGAGTCTTCTCTACCAGCAGAGAAAGGCGCGCGAAGAATATTGCTTTACCAACAACATTCTCCCGCGTCAGTCCGCGGTTTTTATCAACGACCAATCGCAAAATAGTAAACCTAACGACTGCACATTTTACCGACGTAATTATCTAATATGCTGAAGTTTTGCTTATGCATAAAGTTATTTACTATTGTTATTTACACCTGAATTAACTTTCCCTTTACCATAAACTTACTTTACAAATCTCTTCTACAAAAATCCCCTTTGTTCATATCCATACTTCTTCGAAATGTTCCCACACTAAATCCCACTACATAACTCGTTAAAAAATTATCTTCATATTAACCTTAAACCAGACTCACGCATCATTCATACTACTAAAACACATTTATAACATTTTACATACACAAAAAGACATGATAACACTTTATGACAATACCAGAACAGTTTATGAAAAACATTCTATTACTTTAGTGCACTCTAGTGGGCACAATTGAAACTAAATCAGTCCCCTATCCAATATTGTGCTCTATCGGATGATACATAAATTACGTGCGCGTCCAGTCTCGCGTCACCGTCTGTCACTATCCAGCTCTAAGACACATCTCCCATTTAACCGCCTCCAAGGCAGGATTGGTATACGGCGCTGCGTCTTACCGGGTTTGATTCTTGGCCGCATTAGAGATTTTCTCCGCTCGTGGAATGGGTGTTGTGCTGTTCTTGTTATCCTTTCACCATCACTGACAGCAAAGCGCGCAATGCGGCATCGTCTGAAATAAGACTTGTAACCCGGCGGCCGAACTTTCCCGTATGGGGTCACCCTGCCATCAATGCCACACAGCATTTCACTTTTCTTTTTGTCATATATAAGACGCCGTTGTTACTGCGCTGTAAATAATCTACCCTCATACCGGTAACTGTGTCGCCGCCAGTATGAACCTGCACTTTTTACGAGTATGTACTGTCTGACTATATACACTATTTTGGTGTTTTGAAATGTTTGGTACCTATTATTTATGTATACTACTGTATTTCTACCCTATTAGTTGAGAGCACTTCTCAATTTGTAGCCGGCCGTTGTGTTCGAGCGGTTCCAGGCGCTTTAGTCCGGAACCGCGCTGCTGCTGCGGTCGCAGGTTCAAATCCTGCCTCAGGCATGGATGTGTGTGATGTACTTAGGTTAGTTAGGTTTTAGTAGTTCTATGTCTAGCAAACTGATGACCTCAGATGTTAAGTCCCATCAATTTGTAGTCTACTGAAATAACATGCATCCCAAGGTTACTAACTTTTCTTACCAAAAACATTTTTAATATGTGTAAAAAATTGTATTTCCCATGTTTATACTTTTTACCTCATGGCAGATCCGACGGTGGCAGCTACCCGAAACATGTAATCAGAATGATAAATAATCAAATGCGACATCGAGCCAAAATGTTGTTTCTGCAACATAATGGCTAGAGCCTTATGCAAAGGCGTCCTGTCTGCTACTTTATAAATGTGACAAAATTTTGTTATCATTGCAATAAAATTACGTACCGTCCGAAATCGTGATGTTTCATTTCGTCTCCTCCTCCACTGCCTGGTGCTCCATATATTTTTTCCGGGCAGTGTGTATTTTGAAGAATCACGCAAACAACATACTAAACTTGTGTCTGTGCAGTATCATTTTAGCATTCTTGTGAAAATCTTACCTCTCCACAAGTTCACAATATATTTCAGACTCACCAGCTTTCTCGTCATTCTGACTATGCATTCGCTTTCATAGAATGTGCCCGTCGTAAGCGAAGTGGACAGTGAACCTGCCTGTGTATTGTTTGGGGCTGCAGTAATATAACACAGAGTTTGCTCTTAACCCCCAGAGGTTTCCAGGAACTGTCCGGAGCGCGATGTCAGTTTCTCCAGGAACTTAAAGAATACCTCGGCCGCCAGTTGTTAGAAGGTTCCCTGTTACCAGACTGAGCTCTGTGGAACTGCGTGACAAAACACGCGCGGGTTTTCGTACCGTCGTAGCTTATTTATTCCTCTGATTCCCCAAACTGGTGCTGACAGCTAATCTGACTTTTAATTAGTGAAAGAAGGAAGATGAGAACACTGAGTTCAAAGTATCGTCATCACTGAGCTCATTCGTGGAAGGGAAGAAGGGGAAAATCTTAAAGGTAAATACTCCGTCTACACGTGGCTAATAGAAGGGCTCCCTCCGCTGGAATGAACACACTGAGGATACACAGATGGGTACTTGAGTCGTATTTCCTCTGCGTACGAGTCCAGCACTCTTCCATGAGAGTAATACTGGGGACTTGCGTTCTGTGTTACTGTTTCCCATGAGAAACCGTATTTCTCTATGGGGCTGAAAATACGAGTAAATTCGAGTTATTGCAATCGCTGTCTAAGATTAGGTACAATGAGCACTAAAGAGTGGATGTACCCACTCCATGTACGTAGCTAGAGCCATAATGCAGGAAAAAAGCACCACACTGCAAATAAAACAGATATGTCAACCTTAAGCCATAACAATAGAAGAAATAGAATATTTCTCTATCAGGTAAAATGTTTACTACAGAATGATATATGAAAGATCATGCTCAATGACAAATGCAATACCAACCAACGTAGAGTGTTCCAGCTGCTATACAACTCATCAAAAAATTAAAAAAAATGAATATTTATACATACGAAGTCTAAAAGGTAAGCACACACACAAACACACACACACCTGAAGCAGAGTGAATGGACTTACAAGGACGAACACGGTTTGAGAACATCGCGGATGTTTTCTTGATTATCACTGAAGAGAAACCTACAACTTGCAACACTTCGCGAATGAATCAATCATTTCTCTGTGATTGATTTCATGCTCAAGTCCGTCGTCAGAAAGCAGTGAGCACAGAGGTCTGCTTTTTGTAACTTGTGACGTAAAGTCGAGAAGAAGCCTGCGACTACTACATTACTGCTGATCCGGTCCGTATCATCCCTTTCTCGCCGCTAATAACAGCCCAGTTTGATTTTAGAACTTCAGTTACGTTTTCCCTGATGAGCACTTGAAATGATACAGTGCATTTTGTTCGCTTATCTGATATTCTGGTGATGAGCCATGAACGAAACGCGCAAGTAAAAATCTTTGACAAATAGCGGACCCAAGCTATTATAGGTCAAGAAGCGAGGGCTGAGAATGTTCTGACGTCTGCTTTTCGACATATGCCATGCTCAACCATCAGACAGTGTAAAGACAAACTTTACCTCGGGACAAAAGCGATAAATTTGAGCGAAATGTCCATTCTCTCTCCTGACGATGGATAAAGTCCGAAACCAGTTGCGGAGAAACATCATTCAAAAATTATCTCTCGTCGCTGTTTCTTCTTCAGTAACAAAGGTAGATACTCGTTACTCATTATATGTTATTATCTTGTTATGAAAAATATAAGCTTCTTATTAACACTGTACGAAGTACTAAGGTGCGCAAAACTTATGGACGATAGCAACTTTTGCATGATGTGTTACTGACAAATAACTTTACTCGCTGAAACTTGGAGCATACATAGGAAGAACTGCTACAGTATACTACAGAAGGTAAGCGAAAGAAATATCCAGTGAAACGGACAGAAATCACACTTTTACTCAAAGACAGTAATCACTATGAAGCTACTGTGACACAATGATGATCACTTGGCCAGTACAAAAGGCGGGATATGGTTCTTAGTAGTGTGCGTGATCACCATGTACAACAAATAATTCATGTTTTACAACGTGTTCCCGTGGTGGTCACAAGGTCAGTGAGGAGTTCTCGTGGTGGGCGTTCCATTACTCCACCAGCGCGCTCGACAGTTGGTGGATGGTTCTTTTCGCTTGTTGACGTGATGCGATACGTCTCACGAATCTATCTCACAGGTGAACGATGGGATTTAAATCGGCGAAAGGGGCAGGCCAGTCCATTCGCCGCGTTTCCTCTGTTTCCAGTAGGTCCTATATCTGAGGGGTGGCTTATTTTTATCCACAAAAATAAATTCAGCGTCGAATGCACCACTGAAGAAACGCACAGGGGGAACCAGTACGTCGTCACAACATTGTACTATGAGTGTACCGTGTTCAATGATTCTGAGGTCGCTTTGCTTGTGCAGCTTTAATCCTCCTCACACGATGACACCTGAACCAACAAAACAGTCATTTTCAATAATGTTCCCGCGTGCATTACATTTTCCCATCTCTCCTCATAGGTGAGGGTGCGTCCAGAATAACTATTCAGAACGAATCAGCTCTCTTTCGAGAACATGTAGCGGTTCCACCTGCTTTTATTTCTTCGTTTGTTGCTCTCATTGTCGATGTACTGCGTTGCTACACTGGCTGAAAAATGGGGTTTGTAATGATGACGTGCTACAGACGCGAAATTTAACAGACAGGAAGATGATGCTGTGATATGCAAATGAATAGCTTTTCAGAGAACTCACACAAGGTTGGCGCCGCTGGCGACACCTAAAACGTGCTGACATGAGGAAAGTTTCCTACCGATTTCTCATACACAAACAGCAGTTGACCGGCCTTGCCTGGCGAAACGTTGTTGTGATGCCTCGTGTCAGGAGGAGAAATGCATACCATCACGTTTCCGACTTTGGTAAAGGTCGGATTATAGCCTATCGTGATTGCGGTTTATCGTATCACGAAATTGCTACTCGCTTTGGTCGAGATCCAACGACTGGTAGCAAATATAGAATCAGTGGGTTCAGAAAGGTAATACGGAACGCCGTGCTGGATCCCAAGGGCCTCGTTTCATTAGCAGTCGAGATGACAGGCATCTTATCCACATGGCTGTAAAGGATCGTGCAGCCACGTTTCGATCCCTGAGTCAACAGATGGGGACGTTTGCAAGACAACAACCATCTTCACGAACATTTCGACGACGTTTGCAGCACCATGGACTATCTGCTCGGAGACCATGGCTGCGGTTACTCTTGACGCTGCATCGCAGACAGGAGCGCCTGCGATGGTGTACTCAACGACGAACGTGGGTGCACGAACGGCTAAACGTCATTTTTTTTCGGATGAATCCAGGTTCTGTTTACAGCACCGTGATGGTCGCATCCGTGTTTGGCGACATCGCGGTGAACGCACATTGGAAGCGTGTATTCGTCATCGCCATACTGGCGTATCACCCGGCGTGATGGTATGGGGTGCCATTGGTTGCACGCCTCGGTCATCTCTTGTTCGCATTGACGGCACTTTGAACAGTGGACTTTACATTTCAGATGTGTTACGCCCCTTGGCTCTACCCTTCATTCGATCCCTGCGAAACCCTACATTTAAGCAGGATAATGCACGACCGCATGTTGCAGGCCTGTACGGGCCTTTCTGGATACAGAAAATGTTTGACTGCTGCCGTGGCCAGCACATTCTCCAGATCTCTCACCAACTGAAAACGTCTGGTCAATGGTGGCCGAGCAACCGGCTCGTCACAATAAGCCAGTCACTACTCTTGAACTGTGGTATCGTGTCGAAGCTGCATGGGCAGCTGTACCTGTACACGCCGTCCAAGCTTTGTTTGACTCAATGCCCAGGCGTATCAATGCCGTTATTACGGCTAGAGGTGGTTGTTCAGGGCACTGATTTCTCAGGATCTATGCACCCAAACTGCGTGGAAATGTAACCACATCTAAGTTCTAGTATAATATATTTGTCCAATAAATACTCTTTTGTCATCTGCATTTATTCTTGGTGTAGCAATTTTAATGGCCAATAGTGTAATGTAGCCAACAGATGAACAGTTAAGATTCACTGACTTTCACTTTGCACAATCCCCCAATTATACACAGTTATACATGTATGGCCAGTGCACTATTGCTTAAACTTTTCATAAGCCTCATTAACATTTTGCAGGCGAATCTCTACATACTCCTACAATAGTTTCTTGTTGAACATCTACGAGCAGTAAAAACCTAACCACAAAGTTCATAGTTCTTTAAGAATAATCAGGTACAAATGGAGCAGACACTGTCATTGTTATTACACATGGCCTAATTGTTTAACATTTATCACAGTGTTAAGATGAAGCATTGTTGTTGTTCTAACCAGCACAGGTTACTCGTCTGAAACTCGGCTGTGGTCTGACTGTCTCGTGACCAAATACTGGGCCCTTATATATCTTCACAATAATAGGTACTGAAACTATACGTTGTTTGATGTTAAAATTACAGAAATTACAATTGAAACTTAACTAATAAGATTAATTGGATATAAGGAAAGATTCGTTCTTTTTAACAGTTTCTCAGGCCGAATTATTTGTTTAAATAATGATTGTAACATATATAGTTATGCAAACCATACTTTCACAAAACTGTTAATTACTTTGGAATTAATTAAGGGTAGGCCTTGCTAACATGTTTTCGAGTGGATCTAAATAGATACTTCAAGATTTCTAATTCTTCGTCTTCCAAATTTTACAATTATTACAGAATCTGTACTTGTTTATATGTGAACAATGGAATTGAAGTTACGAAAAAATCGCTGATTTCACCCTATAACAAATGATACTAACTATGAATGCTCAAACTAAATTAGAAAATCAATTACATACATAAAACTAGGCATAAAATTAGATCTGGTGTTATTTAATTTAAAACTGAGGCCAACCTTTCTCTCTTACGAAAATGCAGACTACATTCACGTATGTTAACGATAGTTAGCCAGGAGTAACAAAAAAAATTTAAGCAGGCAGATGGCAAAACAAGAGGTGAACAAAAATCATCCCAGCTTTCTTCGGCACAAACAGCATGCCATTCTACTCGTTGTTTGCTAGTCCCTGTGGTCTAGGCACCATCTGAAACGAATCCGCCCATGTGCGAGTGTCAACAGAACACAACGAAGTGATCACCGGGAAAAGAGACCACCACCATGTAGTCACAACGCCAATGTGGAGATGTACGTAATTGTGTGCCTGCACTCCTGTCAAATATGGATGCAGTTGCAATCGCAGTTTGACGTGGGTCACTTTTGCCTGTTGCACAATGTAGCGATTGTATGTTGCTATAGCCGACCGTGGTCGACCAACGTCTCTCCGTTGCGCAGCTGAGCCTGTGGTTCACAACGCTCCTCATGCATATGAAACAATGCTGTGAGCTAGACGACACTCCTGGACTACAGCAGCTTATTATGTACTTCTTCCAGTTTCCCGATGATTCTTCCCTGTGTGAAGTCATCAAAATGTTGTCTCCGGACCAATTTTGAATGACAAACTCAATCGCAGAGCATCGTACCTGCTCACTGAATGTCACACACTGTCATTTCCCTTTCCTTCAACAGCCTCGTGTTCTGGAGCCAGCTCCGTTTGACGCTATAATGATTCTCTCACGCCATGTGATGTCCAACTTTCCGTACGGAACTGGCAGACATACTCAAGCATTTCCATTCACTTCCGCCGAGTTGTTAATGTGTTGTGTTATTTAATTTATCTCGTACCTTAAATTTGAAGAGCAGTGTAGTTATCCTACTGGTACACTTTAGTACTGCTGTACTGGTTTTTAGCTACTTAATAAACAATAGGTCAGATAATTTGTTCTGAAGTTAAATTCTTTTAGCAGACTATTTATAGGAGATGCGGAAAATAAGCACAAATTTCGACCTTATAAAGATCACATGCGTTCAGGTGTCTTGTAACCAGTTTCCTCAATATATATTTTACCCAGCATTTAACAGGCAACCGAAGTCTGCCTCTCGCGTTAGCCACTTCTGAAAATATGTAAATGGAATACAGCTGTTGCAGACTTAGTTTCTTTTAACCGAAACACAGAGCAAGCATGTTCAGAAACAGCCTAATGTACAGGATGCGGAACGATCATGGCTTTGGAGTGGGCACTTGCAAAGGATAGGAGGGAGGGGAGGAGGGTGGAACGGCGATGGCTGGGGTAGGGGAGAGGGGAGGGGAAGTTGCACTCGAATTGCCGGAACCGCCTAAAATGGTTGGTTACAAGATGAAAAATCAAAAATTCCAGTGGAGGCACAGGCAGTTACATGAACACTGGGAGCCCTGGTACGGATTTAAAAAAGGAGTTTAAATAAGACCTCGGAGGAAAACTGTACGGAATGAACCCATCGTTGGTGCTGTGTTACTGAAACTGCCGGTGAGCACTGTGGCCGAGAGAAGCGGCCAACAAAAAGCATGGAAATATGCTGCTAGAGGGTGAGACAACATTTCATCTTGTAAACGTCCAGTTTGGTTGGTTCTGGCAATTCGAATCCCATCCGAACTTTGGGAAACCGTGTATAGTTAACTTACCAAAGTCAAATTATGAGGGCTATTCGGAAAGTAAGTAACGATAGGTCGTAGCGTTGTACCAACTTTCCAATGTCCTCGTTATAGAAGGCAGTAGCCAGTGTTTTCGGCCAGTTCTCTACGCTGGCCTACAGCTCGTTGTCTGTGCCAAAATGTTGTCTTCATAGCCAGCGGTTCATGTGAGCAGAGATGAAACTCAGAGGGAGACAATTACGGGCTGTATTGTAGGTAATCAAACATTTCCAATTGAAAATGATGCAGGAGCATCTTCATTGCCCCTGCATAGTGCGGCTGAGAATAGTCTTGAAGAAGAAACCGCACGACGGTTATGTAATGTTGGCTGCATAGCTTCAGCCGAAATTTATCTCCAGGCCCTCGTACTTGGCGGGTGACACTACCGTTCTATGTATCTTTATGTGCTCCCTGTGTGCTCAGAACGAAAAAGAACGACGTAACGCGGTCGACGGGCATCTTAGGGACACTGCCCAATAGACCTGTGCAAAACTTCATCGGATTTTCACTGTGGTTTCCACTTCGCGTCCGATCTTTCCTTACTTTCCCAATTGCTTTTGATTAATTGCCTTGTTTTTATAATTTTTGTAAATATACACACCTGAAGATGCGATTCAACAATGGCGAAACCGGTTGTATTTGATATTGTAATAAAGGAACTATTAACACCTAATGAGGCTACAAAAATGTTCTAGAAGAGTTCAAATATTTAATTTTTTTTAAAAAATTATGTCTTTCTAGGACTTCATTCCTAAGCAGAGGAAAAGGAAACAAGAGAGGCGGCGGTTTACGCAAGTGCAGCTGTCGGCTGGTCCTAGTACACAGGGAAAAAGGCAGAGGGCACGGGGCCGTCCGCTCTGGCTGAAGGCTCCAACATGGGAGAGCGTCTGAGCCGTAAAACGGCTGGCACGGAAGAGAGCGACAGAAAGAGCTGCACTCTGCACTCCGGAACCCCCAGCGACTACAAACGTGACGCTCCTCCCACGCTCCCTATTGGCAAAACAGTGGCGTGAGGACTTCAGTTTATTCGGCAGGGACCCTGGAAAAGAGGCGCGATGTTGAATTCAACAACGTGTATTAGATTGGACCGCTTGGTTCGTGAAGGACAAGATGGGATAGCACGTAGACACTGCCTAAGTTTTACCGGGAACGCTGTTGAAAGACTCAATGGAATCTAAGCTTGAAATAAATGTTGGCAAAAATTCCTAAATGTACCCACAATGGCTGTCACCTCCCTACAGCAAACAACAAGTATGTAAAAATGGATCCAAGCACTTAAAGTGATGTGACTCAATGTCTTGCCACTATCTGAGTAAAATCAAAGTACTTTGCTAAAGAATTACAAAACAGTCAGCTCTTTGAGGCATAAAATTAAGTTTTTATACAACTGCAAAGTTTTAAAGCTCTTATCGAAGATCCGTTGTATGTTATTGAACCTAGTTTACGGTAGTGAATAGCAGAATCAAGGACTTCAGTGGCCGAATCCCCAGTCGAGAATTTTACAAGTAGCCGGATTTACTTGCAACGTTCTCTGGTCTCGGATAAGGGATTTGACCTCGCCTGCTGTGCATTAATGAAAATAGTGCAGTGCAAATGAAAGAAAATGAAATATCGTTCAGAGACCTGGGACCATGATGTAAACTTGAGGAGATACCGCATGTTTAGTACTGATGTCGACAGCCGAAGTACATGACTCCCATACATTGTATGAAGACTTTTCTGTTTGATGTTCTGATAATGGCGTGCGACCGAAACGCAGGTGACCACATATTCTACGTAAGTCTCCTCAGGCCTTCAGGAAGTTTCTACGGCAGTGATGTATGCGGCAGTAGTACCCTTTGACCGCATGTACACCGAAGCGCCAAAGACACTGATATTGGCACGCGTATTCAAATACAGAGATATATAAAGAATACTTTTCTGAGGTCGGCAACGCCTATATAAGACAACAAGTCTCTGGAGCAGTTGTCAGATAGGTTACGGCTGCTACAATAGCAGGTTATCAAGATTTAAGCGGGTTTGAACGTGGTGTTATAGTCGGCGCACGACCGACGGGACACAGCATCTCCGATGTAGCAATAAAGTCGGGATTTTCCTGTACGACCATTTCATGAGTGTACCATGAATATCAGGAAACCGGTAAAACACAAAATCTCCGACATAGCTGCGGCTGGAGAAAGATCCTACAAGAACGGGACCAATGAAGAATGAAGAGAATCGTTCAACGTGACAGAAGTGCTAACCTTCCTCAAATTTGCTGCAGATTTCAATGCTGGGCCGTTAACAAGCATCAGTGTGCGAACCATTCAAAGAAACATTATCGATAAGGGGTTTTGGAGCAGAAGGCCACTCGTGTAACCCTGACGACTACGCGACACCAAGCTGCATACATGAAAAAAGTTTTGCATCACCTCGGTTCCAAGAGTTCTGGAACGTGTACAGAAAATTGGAAGAGAGATCAGCATAAACATCATTTCCGCCCTTTTTATTGCTCATGAAAACTGCACATTGCAGGTTGTACCACCATACAGCGAGACCTTCAGAGGTGGTGTCCATATTGCTGCACACACCGGTACTTCTAATACCCAGTAGCACGTCCTCTTGCATTGATCCAGGCCTGTATTCGTCGTGGCATACTATCCATAAGTTCATTAAGGCACTGTTGGTCCAGATTGTCCAACTCCTCAACGGCGATTCGGAGTAGGTCCCTCAGACTGGCTGGTGGGACACAACGTCCATAAACAGCCCTTATCAAACTATCACAGGCATTTTCGGTAGGGTTGATGTCTGGAGAACATGCTGGCCACTCTAGTCGAGCGATGTCGTTACCCTGAAGGAAGTCATTCATAAGATGTGCACGATGGGGGCACGAATTGCCGTCCATGAAGACAAATGCCTCACCAATATGCTGCCGATATGATTGCAATATTGGTCGGAGGATGGCATTAACATATCATACAGTCGCTGCGGTGCCTTTCATGTATACCTGCGGCGTACGACCGCCCCACATAATGCCACCCCAAAACAGCAGGGAACCTCCACCTTGCTGCAGTCGCTGAACAGCGTGTATAAGGCGTTCAGCCTGACCAGGTTGCCTCCAAACACGTCTCCGACATTTGTCTGGATGAAGGCATATGGGACACTCATCGGTGACGAGAACGTGATGCCAGTCCTGAGCGGTCCATTCGGCATGTTGTTGGGTCCAACTCTAGTGCATTGCGTGGTGTCGTGGTTGCAAAGATGGATCTCGCCATGGACGTAGGGAGTGAAGCTGTGCATCATGCAGCCTATTGCGCACAGTTTGAGTTGTAACAGACGTCCTGTGGCTGCACGAAAAGCATTATTCGACTTGGTGGCGTGGTTGTCAGGGTTCCTCCGAGCCATAATCTGTAGGTAGCGGTCATTCACTGCAGTAGTAGTCCTTGGGCGGCCTGAGCGAGGCATGTCATAGACAGTTCGTGTCTCTCTGTGTCTCCTCCATGTCCGAACAACATCGCTTTGGTCCATTCCGAGACGCCTGGACACTTCACTTGTTGAGAGCTCTTCCTGGCACGAAGTAACAATGCGGACGATATAGAAACACGGCATTGACCGTCTAGGCATGGTTGAACTACAGACAACACGAGCCGTGTGCCTCCTTCCTAGTGGAATGTCTGGATCTGATCGGCTGTCGGACCCCCTCCGTCAAATAGGCAGTACTCATGCATGGTTGTTTACATCTTTGTGCGGGTTTAGTGGCATCTCTGAACAGTCAAAGGGACTGTGCCTGTGATTAATATCCACAGTCAACGTCTGTCTTCAGGACTTGAGGGAACCGGAGTGATGCAAAAAGGTTTTTGAAATGTGTATATGCCTCCCCTGCGTCCATCAACATCGACATTGGATTGATGATGACTGGAAACATGTTGCCTGGTCTTAAGAGTTTCGTTTCAAATTATATCTAGCCGATGGACATGTATGGGTATGGAGACAACCTGATGAGTCCATGGACCATGCATATTAGCAGGTTACTGCTCGTGCCTTTCGAGGCAATGTAATGGTGTGGGGCGTTTGTAGTTGGAGTGATGTGGGACCTCTGATATTTCTAGATACGACTCTGACAGGTGACATCTACCTAAGCATCCTATTTGATAACCGGCATCCATTCATATCCATTGTGTATTCCGACGGACTTGGCCAATTTCAGCGGGACAATGCGACACCCCACACGTTCAGAATTGCTACAGTGTGGCTCCAGGAATACTCGTCTGAGATAAATACTTACGTTGGCCACCAAACTTCCCAGATATGACCATTATTGAGCATATTGAGTGTGCCTTGCTACGTACTATTGGGAAGAAATCTCCACCGCCTCGTGTTCTTACGGATTTATGGACAGCTCTGCAGGGTTCATGATGTTAATTTCCTCCAGCACTGTTTTAGACGTTAGTGGAGTGCATACCACGTCATGTTGCGGCGTTGACCCTACACGGTATTAGGCTGGTGTACAAGTTTCTTTGGATCGTCAGTGTACATGGTGGTCAGGCATAGTCTGAAAAGCTTGTACGGATGTTGAAGGGTACGTTCTGCTGAGAAAGCGTTGTTAAGAAAATAATTCGCTATGTTGCACCGTTTCCGTCTTAGTTAGCATTGAAGTTACCCAATCAGGCCGTTTAATGCACGGATTTAAGCGGTCCGCCAGAGACGTTGACGATACACTAGTTCTTCGTTTAATATCCTACAACCGAACAAGAGAGCGATAAGCGAATTGGACATGGGACGATAGTAAGGGCTGACCCGAGCCACAGCTGAGCTGTCTCGGACACCATCATCTGCGTTAAGCAATTGACAGTAATTGTACCTGGCAGCCCTCTTGAATTTTCGCCCCAGCGGCCTGATTCGCCAACTTCAGTGCAAATTAACTCGGAAACGGCGTGACTTGTCGAATTTTTTTCTGAACATTAAATTCTCAGCACAATCTACCACGTAACACCCGACCCTTTCTTACCGCTCTGTGTACCCCTGGACTAGACGAGCAGGTAATCAGCATAGATACGCTACGCTCCGACGCCTGCCAAGTGCCCGTCTCTACCGTGGCTTCGCCGATTTTCCGATGCAGCCACCACCGGCACAGCTCGATTTCGAACCAGCTACCGTTGCCTGACGGCATAATCATCAAGCCGCCCCCACCCTGACGCGGCATCCACCCAACCGCCAGTCAGGGATCATGCCATCACTTCTTGATCCAAACTATGGACCGTGGTCCGTCCAGATGCACGCCGCTGGGATCCGCCGCCGCCGGGCGCAGCGATCCAGCCATCGGTCCATGGTTCGACGACCAGATGTTACCCTATCTCCCGCAGACTGGCCTTCTTCACTCTGGCCACTTATAGGGACGCTGACGCAGCAACAGCCAAGGCCGCCCTTTACGTGGCTGCCTCTAAAAGGTTCTCATTGAAAATGATCGAAAATTCGATTTTTGAACTGCATTTTTTTGAAAGATATATCTGCACTACTGGCCATTAAAATTGCTATACCACGATGATCACGTGCTACAGACGCGAAATTTAACCGACAGGAAGAAGACGCTGTGATATGCAAATGATTAGTTTTTCAGAGCATTCACACAAGCTTGGCACCGGTGGCTACACCTACAACATGCTGACATGAGGAACGTTTCCAACCGATTTCTCATACACAAACAGCAATGACCGGCGTTGCCTGGTGAAAGGTTGTTGTGATGCCTCGCGTCAGGAGGAGAAATGCGTACCATCACGTTTCCGACTTTGATAAAGGTCGGATTGTAGCCTATCACGATTGCGGTTTATCGTATCGCGACAATGCTGCACGTGTTGGTCGAGATCCAATGACTGTTAGCAGAACATGGAATCGGTGGGCCGGCCGCGGTGGTCTAGCCGGAACCGCAGGTTCGAATCCTGCCTCGGGCATGGATGTGTGTGATGTCCTTAGGTTAGTTAGGTTTAAGTAGTTCTAAGTTCTAGGGGACTGATGACCACAGATGTTAAGTCCCATAGTGCTCAGAGCCATTTGAACCATTTTTTTTTTTAATCGGTGGGTTCAGGAGGGTATTTCGGAACGCGGTGTTGGATCCCAACGGCCCCGTATCAATAGCAGTCGAGATGAGAGGCAAACTTATCCACATGGCTGGAACGGATCGTGCAGCCACGCCTCGATCCCTGAGTCAACAGATGGGGACGTTTGCAAGACAACAACCATCTGCATGAACAGTTCGACGACGTTTGCAGCGGCATGGACTATCTGCTCGGAGACCATGGGTGCAGTTACCCTTGACGCTGCATCACCGACAGGAGCGCCTAAGATGGTGTACTCAACGTCGAACCTGGTTTCACGAATGGAAAAACGTCATTTATTCAGATGAATGCAGGTTCTGTTTACAGCATGATGATGGTCGCATCCGTGTTTGGCGACTTCGCGGTGAGCGCACATTGGAAGCGTGTATTCATCACCATACTGGCGTATCACCCGGCGTGATGGTAATGGGGTGCCATTGGTTACTCGTCTCGGTCACCTTGTTGGCATTGCCGGCACTTTGAACAGTGGACGCTACATTTCAGATGTGTTACGACCCGTGGCTCTACCCTACATTCGACCCCTCAGAAACGCTACATTTCAGCAGGATAATGCACGACCGCATGCTGCAGGTCCTATAAGGATCTTTCTGGATACAGAAAATGGTCGACTGCTGCCCTGGCCAGCACAGTCTCCAGATCTCTCACCAATTGAAACCGTCTGGTCAATGGTGGCCGAGCAACTGGCTCGTCACAATACGCCAGTCACTACTCTTAATGAACTGTGGTATTGTGTTGAAGCTGCATGGGCAGCTGTGCCTGTACAGGCCATCCAAGCCCCAGGCGTATCAAGGCCGTTATTACGGCCAGAGGTGCTTGTTCTGGGTACTGATTTCTCAGGATCTATGCACCCAAATTGCGTGAAAAGGTAGTCACATGTCAGTTTTAATATAATATATTTGTCCAATGAATACCCGTTTATCATCTGCATTTCTTCTTGGTATAGATATTTTAATGGCCAGTAGTGTAGAATGTTCGGACGAAATTATATTTGAATCCGTGCTTTACGAAAGTTTCTACAGCCCATTGTTCGAAGTAGTGTCATCTCCTCCGTGGGTCGCTCTGAGCCGGAGGCGCCCGGCATAGGTAGAACACTGTCCTGTCGAGATGCAGGTTCAAAAAATTATTTATATTGCAGTGTACATTAAAAATATTTGCCGAAAATTCTGACGTACAATATATGCTGGCTATCCACCAGAGTACCCAGCTGAGCCAGATTGGCTCTTCTCGCCAACAAGAACGAGGGAATTGCTGTCCATATGAAGATGGTATCTTTTGTTTAGGACATGTGCAATGTAGACTGTACTCCCCGTGGTGCACCCTGGGCAACGTGATTTTTTTATCACGGCTAAATGGTCTACAAATCTGGCTGCTGGACCTGTGAGGATTTCCCAGCTTTATAGAATCAGCACAGACATAAACGCGAATACCCGAAAAAACGGTTCCTCTCAGAACCCGTTGACCAAGGACATTGGAGATGTCCTTAAAATCCTACAATTCAACATAGAAGGAATGAGTAGAGCTAAATCTGACTACCTAATTAAAGTCCTGGACAACCATTCTGTGGATGCTGTCTTGCTCCAGGAAACACACTGCGCCGACGAAAAGCAGTTGAAAAATAGATGCAAACTTCCAGGCTATTCCCTTGCTGCAGCAACTTACCACGCTAACTATGGCACTGCCACCTACTTTAAAAACAACACTGACCAGGTCCACGATATAAAAACACACACTGACCCAAGCGCCTACGTCATAAGAACAAAAATTGCTGATATTGAAGTCATCAACCTCTACAAACCCCCAACTCAGTCACGGAATGACTCCACTATCTCCAACATACAACATCCTACAGTGATAATGGGAGATTTCAACAGCCACAGTACCCAGTGGGGATATAACAACACCAAGGAGGATGGGGAGGGAGTAATGAAATGGGCGGACATAGAAGACGTCTTCTTGATCCATGATCTAAAGGATAAAGGGACTTTCCACTCGGCTAGATGGAAAAGAGACTACAACCCCGATCTGTGATTTGTTTCCAGAGACGCCAAAAAGCTACCATTACGCTGCAATAAACAGATCTTGCCGGATTTTCCTCGTAGCCAGCACAGGCCCGTCCTGCTACATGTCGGTATACAGATTCCAATAGTGAGATCTACACCTAAACCTGGATGAAATTTTGGCAAAGCCAACTGGGAAGCCTTTACCGCCGAAATGGACCACAACATCCAATGGATCCCACCCGCATCGAAGAACTACAACCGCTTTGTGGGATTACTCCTAGCCATTGCCAAAAAACACATTCCAGGAGGCTACAGGAAAACTTATATTCCCGGCTGGAGCCAAGAATGTATAGACCTATACAATGCATATTCGCAAAACAACGATCCTGAAATTGCGGACGAGCTTCTCCAGTGTCCGGACTCAGCAAGACGAGAAAAGTGGCACACTGTCATGAAAAATATGGACTTCAAGCACTCCAGCAAGAAAGCCTGGTGCCTTCTTAAAAACCTAGGTTAAAGCTCCATTAAAACCTGTATGGGTGGCAACATACACCCCAAAGAGGTAGCAAACAGAATAGTTAACCTTACGAGAAAAACACCACGCAGCAACAAGGATAAGACTATGAAAGTAAAGAAAGAACTGAGAACCAAGCTCCGACAATCCACACCCGACAACAATTTCTCAAAAACCTTTACCGTCCTAGAGATCACAGGAGCACTGAAAGAAATGAAAATGTGTAAAGCGGCTGGTTTTGATGAGGTCCACCCCGAGTTCTTACGGCACCTAGGACCTCGAGCTCTCCTGTGGCTAACTCAGTTTTACAATGACATCCAACGATCGGAAACACTACCACCACTATTTAAACAAACCAAGATCGTCGTCATTCTTAAGCCTGGCAAAGATGGAAAGCTCCCAGAGGACTATAGACCTATAGCTCTTCTAAGTGTATGCTACAAACTACTGGAGCGACTTATTCTCAACAGAATAAAACCCATTGCTGAGAATTTCATTCCTATTGAACAAGCCGGATTTAGACCCGGTCGGAGCTGCTGTGATCAAGTATTATCTCTTACCACACATATTGCGAGTGGATTTCAAAGGAAGAAAAAGACAGTCGCAGTGTTCATAGATCTATCGTCAGCATATGACACAGTGTGGAGGGAGGCAATGATTCTCAAACTCCAACGCATTATTTCTTGCAAGAAAACGGCTACCCTAATCAACAATAAGCTTTCAAATAGATTTTTTGAAGTACACCTAGATGGAGAGATGAGCAAGAAATATAGGTTAAATGATGGCCTGCCCCAAGGATCCGTGCTAGCTCCATTACTTTTTAATATATATACATCAGGCCTACCAGAGACATCTTCTAAGAATTTTATCTATGCAGACGATATTGCTCTCACATATCAACATCAAGACTTCCACAATTCCGAAAGAATCATTGAGGAAGACCTTATCAAAATGGATGAATATTTCGAAACATGGAGGCTCAGACCTAATACCTCTAAAACCCAAGCCTCCTGTTTCCACCTCAACAACAGACAGGCAAACTATGCACCCCACGTAGAGTTCAGAGGCCAGCTGCTTAGCTACAATCCCCTCCCAGAGTATCTGGGAATTACATTGGACCGATCTCTGACGTACAAGGAGCACTTATACAAATGCGCAGCAAAAATCAAAACCAGAAATAATGTCCTACACAAACTCACTGGAAGTAGCTGGGGGACAAGCGCCACGGTTCTCAGAACATCTGCTCTTGCACCAGTATATTCGGTGGCTGAATACTGCGCTCCGGTCTGGCTAAACAGCACCCGTACAACAACGGTGGACACCCAGCTAAGCGACACCATGAGGCTCATCTCAGGCACTATTAAACCGACGCCCCACCAATGGCTCCCGGTACTGGCTAACATAGCCCCACCTCATCTAAGGCGAAGATCTGCACTGAAAAGGGAATGGCAAAAGTGCGCTAACAACCGTGACCTACCCTTACACGAAGACTGCAAGAATCCCAGCCACAGGCTCAAGTCCTGTAAGCCATCATGGAGATTAGGGCAACAGCTGATCGAGGACAATTATGATATCGACGAAGCCTGGCGTCGGGAATGGGATATGTCTAACCCTGATCACCTCAACTTAGTCTCGGACCCAACCGTACGGCCCGAGGGCTTCGGTCTTCCCAGAAAATCTTGGACAACTTAAATCGTATCCGAACAGGCTATGGTAGATGTAATTACTGGAAGCACAAATGGGGACAGACTGACTCACCCAACTGCGACTGTGGGAATCCACAAACACTACATCATATCGCAATGGACTGCCCTACGAGGAGATTCCCTGGCACAATGCAGGAGCTGCACCTCCTGGAGGGAGATGTTTCTGGCTGGCTGAGGGACTTGGACATACAACCATGAGTCTGGTCTATACTTCTCCTTCTGAAAAACCTATTACTAGATACTATTACTATAATTTCTATGTATTTTTGTGTATTTTGTGTTTTACTTCCTTTTTTAGATCTAATAATTGTTTGTTGCCTGTAACATTGACCATTCATTGTTTTTATACGTTGTTTGTGGTACTACTTACTTTCTGCTGTATTCTATTAGCCATACGAAATATATATTTAGGACATGTCAGAAAGAACAGATACCATCTTCATATAGTTAAGGCTAATCGGCCATTGACCTTCTACTTCTGTGCTGGATGCACACGCATTGCACGAATTTTTACGGGACTTGGTAAGATTCTCTACCGCAAGTAATGAGTGTAATGGGCGGGGCACTACGAAGGTAGTGTGTGGACGTTAATTTGGGAATGTTGGTCTCACGGGGATCTTCCAAGGGATAAACCCAGCAGTCACACTATCCCCTGTGCCGTCAGTGTCTCAGATATATAGAGCGTCTGCAATGTAAGCAGGAGACACTGGGTTCGAGTCCCGGTCGGGGCACACATTTTCAACTGTGCCCGTTGATGTATGTCAACGCCTGTCGACAGCTTACGGTCTTTATTTAATTATCATTTAATTGCTCTCCAGGAACAATTCGTGTCAGAGGAAGGGTTGATACACTGTCCTGGAATTGCAGATCAAACGTAAGTAACGAAGACGCTTTTTTTGATCAAATTTATGTCTAAATTGATCTAAACATAACTTTTACTCCACCATATTTAATTAGAAATTTTGAATTTTGAAAATCTGACTTCAGCTTTTTGTTCAATGACATCAAAAATATATAATAACAGGTAGTTTTCATGCAGATTGAAGTAATAATACATATTAAAGTTTTTTCTAAACTTTAAACAGGTTTTTCCGGAGAAACGATTTTTCAAAACTGAGTATAGCATAAAATAAAAAAGGTTCAATCTATTAACTTCTGCCTTTGAATAATGGAAAGTTCACACCGTTTTTGGGAACTTATACCTATAATTCATGAAATTTATTAATAGTAACTGTTTTTTGTAACGCCAGAAATAGTGCAACAGACCCCAAATATCGAATTCAAGTTCGAGTTAGTACCGTATTGGTATATTTAAGGTTATTTCGTGGTGGCTAGATACAAGCTCCTTTAAATTTAATGCAGTATCGCCTGATGTTATCTATTTTTGAATTCAGATAACTCCTGAGAGGCTACACTGCAGGCAGACTCGTCGGCCCTCGAGCAAATCGTAATTACGGGCGCCATTTTGTTTTTTAATTGAAAATCTAAAATATAAGTCAAAGAATGGTCAGTCATAATCCCAAACAGATCCTTTGTATGTCTTTTCAGTGTCTCAAAAGAAATTTCCAAAAGTTGCTGTTTTTGCTCATTGGAAATGAGGGCCTGGCGTTAAAATAGCGTTTCCACGCCAGCGCGCCTGGCCACTTGGTTCAGCAAGCTTCGCTTGTCGTCTGCTTACTGCAGAAGAGCTGCACAACTCCTCTCTAGTAAAAAAAAAAATAGCTTTGGAAACATTTAGCTGCTTTCATTTTCTACAACTCCACTTATCTCCAGCATTGAAACACTTGCCCGCTCCACTTTTCTTGACACCATTAGAGTGTATAATACTCATTAACACAGTAGTAACTGAAATACAGTCTTTCAATTGTACTCGGTTCAGTACAGTACTCTCACAGGCTGTGACTGTTGATTTCGTATGTTGGAAATAATCGTTATTTCAATAACTTTTCTAAACTGTTTCACACAGTTCTGAACATTTCTGAGTTACCTCTCAGATGTAATCCGACCGTGGCTATTGCTGAGCTTAGATGTGTTCGCACGGTCCATAAATTCGGAACATTAGGTAAGCTCTAATTACGTGCGCAATTGTGCCGCAGCGTAACAATTCAGCATGCAGCGTAATTCACGCCGATGTCTGTAAGCCGATCAGATTACGAGACATGCCTGTGCAGACCAGGGCGTATGGCTCATTCGTGATGCTAACGGATAAGTTCATTACAGCCTGGTTACATTAGCCCTTGGTAATTAATAGGTGACATTTAAGATTTGTCTCTGACGCTGCAGAAGAAACTCCTGCTTGATTCATTTTGCAACAAATATGATGTGATAAATGAGAATATCTGTGAGATCAGTACCAGTAACACATGGGTGTTATGCCTACGAAATCTAGCAGCCCCTACGTTTTTAACATTGTAAGATTTCATGAGCGCTGGCTTGATACACACGAACCTACATTTTGATGATTTATGCTGTAATTGTACACAGTAGTGTTCCTCATACCAGGAAGCGGATTGTGTGTCCGTAGCTTAGTGACGCTTGAAGAAATAAAAACAGAGCCTGAAGTATAGTTTTTTTAAAAAAATAACGAATACTTTCGATTATAATACATTATTACACATGTGAGATGTTTTACCGCCGAAGAGACGATGTGGCCATCGAACCCACAGCTGAACATCGCTATTTTTCGGAAATTTACGAATGTGCTCGGTAAAATTCATGGTGTTTGTAGCGTTCGGGGCAACTTGGAGACAACAAGAAGAAAACTGCGAAAACCTCAACTGAAACTGATCATAGATTGAGGGTTGTAGTAGTGGGAAATGTGTTACTGGTACTCGAACGATCGATCTGCTAAAATAAATTTCTGGTCGTGAAGCGATAGATGGCTAAAGCATCGGCTGGCGTTAAATAGCGATGCTTGTAAATCGGGATTTGAGCATCTAAGTGACGCGAATGTGGTGAAGAAACGGTTCGGCAGAGGAAGCGAACGAAGGAGACTCGATCGAGGAATACGTTATCATACATACCTATCCACCGTTGTGCGTAGATCTGTTATTAGAGTATGCAGAACAGAATTCCGTCGATTGTATGGTAGTTTTAACTTTCCAAAAAATGAGAATATTGGTCAGGCAAAATGTGGACTCTTATTTTCCGAAAGTGGACTGAAAAGTTACACGGAATACAATGTACCTGAAATGTAATTTTGTAAATAAGGCGTGTTTCCGGCGAGTAAAGCGTACACAACGAAGCGAGCTTTGAAGCATGATAACCGCGCTGGGTGTCCACGTGGTTTGAGGCGCCCTGTCATGGATTGCGCAGCCCCTCCCGCCGGCGTTTCGAGTCCTCCCTCGGGCACGGGTGCGTGTATCGTTGTTGTTAGCATTAGTTAATTTAATGTGTATGACTGTCTAGGGACCGATGTCCTCAGCAGTTTGATGCCCTAGAAATTCACATACATTTCAACATTTGTTGCATGATATTTAGTCTTACTTTGAATTTACATTATGTTTTGGGCCATCCGTGATTTCGCGTCACCATAACAGTCTCGGGTTCTCCTTAACGAGAGTATTCGGGAACCTGCTATACTATAATTCGAAAATGGCTTGACAGACGAAACAGCACAATAATAAAATCAAACATAGTAGAAAAATTTTTTCATTCAGGGTACGTACGAACTGAATTAAATTCACCGCGAAATGCCTACATGGAGACGAAATCAATGAACATGAATTGCAGAGTTTTCAACGTGCGGAATACTTCCGAGTAATGGATCCATTACCTCAGTGGTGCTGCTCTTGTCATTCCTGCTAGAGAACATTTGTTTGCAGTGTTAAGAAGTAACATGTGGAAACATCAGTGACAATGAAAGTCTGCGTAGGGCCTGAGTGACTTCTCATGTAGCTGCTTGTCATTTGACTTTAGTTTCTCACAAAATTCGAAGACGCTCACGCACTCGTCTGAAGCCTTCATATTGACTCTCATGTACCATTACTTGCATCTGACCCCTCGAGAGGGGCATCTAACGCACATTAAGATGTAGTATGCAGGAATGTAGATTTAAGTGATATTCAGGCTGACTCATCACTACTACCAGGAGACTGTTGATCGAGATCGATACAGGAGATACATGTCACACAACTTCACCCATTTCAATCGCTATACAGAGATGGAATAGAGGATTTCCTATTTCGAACTTTTGTAAAATCGTCGAATCTGATAGGTTAAAATGCTTTCATCACCAATGACTTTCCATTGGCTAGAGCAGAAGTTTATTTAACGTATGTCAAAACCAGAAGAAAGTTTCACACATGCAAAAAAGCTACATCTGTATCTACGTTCTGAATCTATATCTCTGTAGCTTTTGTAAAATTCGATGAACGCATGTGCGCTAGTATGTATGTTCAACATCTTTTCCTGAACTACTGGATCTATTTCAACGAGGCTTGATACACGTATCACTTACTATCTGGAAAGTAGCATTTTGGGGGTAAGAACCAGCAGCCTTTCAACGGGGTGGGGGTGGCTTGAAAAAAATACGTAAGCACCGCGTGCAAATACTCATATTACATTAAACCAGTATTTGAGAATGAGATCTCAAAGCAACTTCCGGCAAACTTTAAATATAATTTCAAGCGTTTACGAAACTTTCTATCAGCGACAACTTCCAGAAAAAGAGGAAGGAAAAACCATCTATCACTCAATACATTTTCGCTGTTCATGAGGTACAAATTCAGCATTAGACGTGACGTTTCAACTTGTTACTTCTTGTGTGAGAAACTTGGTTTTCTTCAAACGGGGAGCAAATTACCCAAACTATATTCAACCACTGTTTGGTAATGAGAGCATTTGGTGTTTCATAACGAACTTTAAATATAATTTGAAACATTTTATAAAAATTTTTCGCTTACATGCTTCACGTGAAATGTTGTACTTATTAACTCATTTGTAAAGTAATCAGAAGTTTGTAGCGTCTTTACACAGAGGAAGGCGAGATTCTATAAAGAAGCATGGGTTTACTAGTTACTTAATATCTGGAAACAAGTGCTGTGGTATTAAGAACCACGTAGGGGTGGCAGTGAAAAGGGGCATGACTAAGTAACACGTGGAACAATTTCAATTAAGTTCGTTAGGACCATGGCTTGTTTTTTGTACAAAAATACTGTGGGAATAAGACTGTCCAGCACCACTATGGTTGGGACTGTAAATCACAAGAGGTGACGTAAGAGAATGTTTGAAAACGGATTGTTGTATTTGTTTCATATAATTAGTTGACTTGGAATACTTTTTTAAAGTATAGAGTGCAGTTGGTGTCGTATTTGTGTTGTTCAGTATTAACCAGGTCTCGAGAAATACCGGCAACGAGTCGACGATCTTTTGAAAGAATTTCGTTACTTAGCTTCAGTCCACATGGCTGAATACAACAGGCAAACTGAACAGCGTCACTAGAATCAGTCATATATGTGATCAGACGTATATGTGTGCAACATGTGTCACATACTTCAGTGTTAAACATCTAAGTCCCTCCATCGACTTCAAGCAAACATGGTACACATATTACTTACTATTTGAAAAGAAATACTGTGGAGGCTAAAACCACAAATATCCCATTGGTGTGGTGACGAGTAGGACAACAGGACGGGAGGGCGAGGGGGAGGTGGATAGGGAGAGGGGAGTGAGGCAGAGAGGGATGGTCGACGAGCTGGACAGAGAGAGGGGTAGGAGGAGATGGAGCGAGAGTCGGAGAAGGAGCTGAATAGAGAGGGGATGAGGAAGTAGACAGAGGGTTGGAATAGGTAACAGAGAGAGGTGGGAGGGCGACAGACAGATAGAGAGAGAGGAGAGGAGATGGATAGAGAAAAGAGGAAGGAGGAGGAGATGGACAGAGAGACGGTGGCAGAAGTGGCCAGAGAGGGGAGAGGAGGAGTTGGATAGAGGGAGAAGAGGAGATGGACATAAGAAGGAGGAGAAGCAGGCGAGCAGGAACAAGTGAGATGAGAATATCAACAGATGAAAGGGGGAGAGGGAATGGGGATGAGGGGGAGGTGTATGTGGCTGGAGGAAGACTGAATGGGGTAGTTGGCAGGTGGAAAAGAAAGAGCGTATGAGGGGCACGTGAAGAAGCAATGGGAGGGAAGTGCAAATGGGACACTTTACGAGGAGTCAGGTGGAAAAGGGGCAGCGTAGGGATGAAGCACGTGGCAGAGGGGACTGCTTATAGACTACATGGATCCATGCTATTAGGCAACAGAATACACAATCTGTTGTGCTGTTGTACGTAATGTGTCTGCATACATTTCCCATGCTTTTCCACTCAGCTCTCTGGTAACTTTATTTCAAGTTTAAATTTTTTGTCTGCCAATTAGGAGACGTTCAAATAACTTCACAGAGGGATTTTGTATTATGCTCAGATATTTCGGAGGTGGACTGTGGTTTGACAGTCCTCTGCAGAAGTTGATATAAAATTTCTTGTTGGCGAGATTGTTATTTATATGTAATACACAAACCTCTGTTTCACTAAGGTTGGAAAAAAGTCTCCGCTATTTTACAATATCCATCCAGCGTATCTATCTCCCTAAGAGCATTTCCTGTTCTTCATCAAAGGCCAGACGTTGTGTTGTCGGAGCAACATCATCAGCATTGTCGGCGCCATCTTACTTTCAACGATTAGGGTATTCCCTATTTCCAACTTCCAAGCAAAACTATTCCCATCTCTTCTGCGGACTTGCAAAATCTCTCTTTCCTTTCGACTTGTTGTTCAGAATATTCTGGAGAGTTTTATGACGTAGCATTGTCCTGATTTTTTCTCCGATTTTCACTATTCCTTTAAATATTTTCATTCATGTTCAAAATATTTAACTCTGTACTAATATCTTATTTTCCGATCATGTCTCCTTCGTCCTCCTGAGGAACCTCATTTCTAATAGCTGTGCTGTGCTGGCTGGTGGTAACAGCGTGGCCGTCCACGTGAGGACGGTGTCTAGTTGTGTATAGCGTCAGGCAGACATCACAGAGTTCTACATCTCACCTGCCGTCGCTTAACCTTAAATGTCTCTCTTGCTGCAGAATGTGACATTCAGTCATTGTGCCGTTTAAGAAGTGGTACTGCCACTCTTGTGACTATAGGAGAAAGACCACTTCATGTTGATTCGATGGGTGCCATGTTGTTAATTTATCGCTGTAATCCGTTAGTACACAAACAGATTATTACACAATACTCCAAATATGTTAGTATATCACACTGCTGAATAATAGTACTGACCTCCTTAGAAACTTGTATAGAACCCTTTATCGGCAATAGCTCTCAATTGTAAGCGTTCTAAGCAGAGAACATACTTCAGCTCATTACAGTTCATGTTAGAAATTCTCACAATCCGTGACTTCGCACACTCTCGACCGTCCACTTTTGTCGCCACCACCGAACTCGCGGTCGTACTTGGCAACAGCACCAGCCAATTCCACCAGATACAAGAAGAAAGTTTTGCCCTCGGAAGTTTGAAGCATTAACCAGTTATGGCACAGGAAAATCAAAGCTATGTTCAGCAATAGCAGATCTACTTGGCTGTTGTGATCTTGTGTGCCCTTTACGTTAAATACATCTGTCCTCCACGGTCCTGACAATCTGACCAATGTATGCCATGCTACAGCTACGAGGAATACGATATACACCCACCTTACGCAAACAAAGATCATCCTTAACAGAACCAAAGAGCACTCTAATTTTAGATGGACGTCGGAAAACACAATTCCGTCAGATAGGACCGATCTCATTGGGAGTGCTCCCTGCGTAAGGCAAAAAGGCAGTAGACTTCGGTGTAGACTCAGTATTATCATGAGTTATCTGATACACAGTTGGTCAGTAGCGCAACACAGGTTCAGTCTGTCTGTCACTATAACCATTCTGACGAAATGTAGCTTCAAGATGGGCCAGCTCACCTGGAAAAGTCATAGTTTCGGGAACGACATGTGCCTTTTGTACCAAGATACGAAGTAACCCTTCATGCTGAGCCTGATTGTGACTATATCAGCCCGTAAATACAAGTCAGTGTGAGTACGTTTCCGGCAAACTGCATATCCCAATGATCAATCAACCTTCCTCCTAACCACTAAAAAAGGGAGAATTTACACGATTATAGCAGCCAAGTAGATCTGCCATTCCTGAACATTGTTTGGATACTGGTCACCCTACATTATTTAACAATACCGAGATATTGGCATGCACTCCAGCTGTTAGTACATTGTTATTGAGGAAGCCGTTGATATTGAATTAGCGAGCAACCTTGTAAACAGGGATGGAGGTTTTTGTTTAAACTCTGCTTGGAATCGTGTTCTCTGCTTTGTCAAAAAAGAGGGATGGAGTCTATGTTACCTCACCTGCTAGTTCGTAGTCTTTCACTATCGATACCTCTGACTTTGGTCATCTTTGGTGGCACTAGTGTTCAGTGTGTGTATGTTATCTTTCCTGAATTACTCTAAAAACCGATGTTTTAAACTTGTTGGTGCATCGCCTGTCCATTGCAGTTTGGCCCTTGAAAATGACAAGGTGTACCCCCTCCGAAATATCAGCGGTCGCTGTAAATATTACCTGGCTGAATTCCCGTAAGTTGTTAGAAAATTGTATACGCCGCCGTTGGATAAGCAGCTGAGCAGCAAGTCGTATACTCCTAGCTCACTCATTTGTTACATAGTTTAATTCTTAATTTCTTTGCGTGTTTTTCGTACTTGCATTGTTTAATTCATAAATTTCGAGCGTATTATAGTATTTGAGAGTTGTAGCATCGCGTTTTAGTACCTGAATAGTGTAAATTCGCGTAGTCGTTTGTCTACTGTTTTGTTTTGAACGGCCAGTGTCGGTTGGTCGCAGTCAGTGTGCCCCCTGCCGCCGTTGGATAAGCAGCTGAGCAGCAAGTCGTATACTCCTAGCTCACTCATTTGTTACATAGTTTAATTCTTAATTTCTTTGCGTGTTTTTGGTTCTTGCATTGTTTAATTCATAAATTTCGGTCGTATTATAGTATTTGAGAGTGTAGCATCGTGTTTTAGTACCTGAATAGTGTAATTTCGCTTAGTCTCCTTCCGCCGCCGAGCAGTGTCAGCAGTGCGCAAGCAGCAGCATTACTGCATTTACTAGGCAATCTTGTATTTTAATAACCGTTTAAATTTTGTCGATTTGTTTGCGCTCTCTGTAGATTAGTTCAGACGTTCTTAGCAAAACAGTTTTTAGCATGGATAGGGACTGCAACTGCTGTGTTCGGATGCAGGCTGAGTTGGCATCCCTTCGCTCCCAGCTTCAGGCAGTGTTGGCTTCGGTCACACAGCTTGAGGCTGTTGCCAATGGGCATCACTGTGGGAGTCGGGATGGGGGTTTGTCGGGGACGGCCAGCTCGTCCCACGCATCCCCTGATCGGACTACGACTGTGGTTGCCCGGGATACTGCCCGCATTGAGGCTGATCCCTCACCTGTGGTAGAGTGGGAGGTCGTTTCAAGGTGTGGCAGGGGGCGAAAGACATTCCGGAGGGCTGAACGGAAAGCCTCTCCAGTTTGTCTGACGAACCGGTTTCAGGCTCTGTCTCAGGCTGATACTGATCTTCGGCCTGACATGGCTGCTTGTCCCGTTCCAGAGGTTGCCCCACAGTCTGCAAGATCCGGGCAGTCGCAGAGGGTGGGCTTACTGGTAGTTGGGAGCTCCAACGTCAGGCGCGTAATGGGGCCCCTTAGGGAAATGGCAGCAAGAGAGGGGAAGAAAACCAATGTGCACTCCGTGTGCATACCGGGGGGAGTCATTCCAGATGTGGAAAGGGTCCTTCCGGATGCCATGAAGGGTACAGGGTGCACCCATCTGCAGGTGGTCGCTCATGTCGGCACCAATGATGTGTGTCGCTATGGATCGGAGGAAATCCTCTCTGGCTTCCGGCGGCTATCTGATTTGGTGAAGACTGTCAGTCTCGCTAGCGGGATGAAAGCAGAGCTCACCATCTGCAGCATCGTCGACAGGACTGACTGCGGACCTTTGGTACAGAGCCGAGTGGAGGGTCTGAATCAGAGGCTGAGACGGTTCTGCGACCGTGTGGGCTGCAGATTCCTCGACTTGCGCCATAGGGTGGTGGGGTTTCGGGTTCCGCTGGATAGGTCAGGAGTCCACTACACGCAACAAGCGGCTACACGGGTAGCAGGGGTTGTGTGGCGTGGGCTGGGCGGTTTTTTAGGTTAGATGGCCTTGGGCAAGTACAGAAAGGGCAACAGCCTCAACGGGTGCGGGGCAAAGTCAGGACATGCGGGGACCAAGCAGCAATCGGTATTGTAATTGTCAACTGTCGAAGCTGCGTTGGTAAAGTACCGGAACTTCAAGCGCTGATAGAAAGCACCGAAGCTGAAATCGTTATAGGTACAGAAAGCTGGCTTAAGCCAGAGATAAATTCTGCCGAAATTTTTACAAAGGTACAGACGGTGTTTAGAAAGGATAGATTGCATGCAACCGGTGGTGGAGTGTTCATCGCTGTTAGTAGTAGTTTATCCTGTAGTGAAGTAGAAGTGGATAGTTCCTGTGAATTATTATGGGTGGAGGTTACACTAAACAACCGAACTAGGTTAATAATTGGCTCCTTTTACCGACCTCCCGACTCAGCAGCATTAGTGGCAGAACAACTGAGAGAAAATTTGGAATACATTTCACATAAATTTTCTCAGCATGTTATAGTCTTAGGTGGAGATTTCAATTTACCAGATATAGACTGGGACACTCAGATGTTTAGGACGGGTGGTAGGGACAGAGCATCGAGTGACATTATACTGAGTGCACTATCCGAAAATTACCTCGAGCAATTAAACAGAAAACCGACTCGTGGAGATAACATATTGGACCTACTGATAACAAACAGACCCGAACTTTTCGAATCTGTATGTACAGAACAGGGAATCAGTGATCATAAGGCCGTTGCAGCATCCCTGAATATGGAAGTTAATAGGAATATAAAAAAAGGGAGGAAGGTTTATCTGTTTAGCAAGAGTAATAGAAGGCAGATTTCAGACTACCTAACAGATCAAAACGAAAATTTCTGTTCCGACACTGACAATGTTGAGTGTTTATGGAAAAAGTTCAAGGCAATCGTAAAATGCGTTTTAGACAGGTACGTGCCGAGTAAAACTGTGAGGGACGGGAAAAACCCACCGTGGTACAACAACAAAGTTAGGAAACTACTGCGAAAGCAAAGAGAGCTCCACTCCAAGTTTAAACGCAGCCAAAACCTCTCAGACAAACAGAAGCTAAACGATGTCAAAGTTAGCGTAAGGAGGGCTATGCGTGAAGCGTTCATTGAATTCGAAAGTAAAATTCTATGTACCGACTTGACAGAAAATCCTAGGAAGTTCTGGTCTTACGTTAAATCAGTAAGTGGCTCGAAACAGCATTTCCAGACACTACGGGATGATGATGGCATTGAAACAGAGGATGACACGCGTAAAGCTGAAATACTAAACACCTTTTTCCAAAGCTGTTTCACAGAGGAAGACCGCACTGCAGTTCCTTCTCTAAATCCTCGCACAAACGAAAAAATGGCTGACATCGAAATAAGTGTCCAAGGAATAGAAAAGCAACTGGAATCACTCAATAGGGGAAAGTCCACTGGACCTGACGGGATACCAATTCGATTCTACACAGAGTACGCGAAAGAACTTGCCCCCCTTCTAACAGCCGTGTACCGCAAGTCTCTAGAGGAACGGAGGGTTCCAAATGATTGGAAAAGAGCACAGATAGTCCCAGTCTTCAAGAAGGGTCGTCGAGCAGATGCGCAAAACTATAGACCTATATCTCTTACGTCGATCTCTTGTAGAATTTTAGAACATGTTTTTTGCTCGCGTATCATGTCATTTCTGGAAACCCAGAATCTACTATGTAGGAATCAACATGGATTCCGGAAACAGCGATCGTGTGAGACCCAACTCGCTTTATTTGTTCATGAGACCCAGAAAATATTAGATACAGGCTCCCAGGTAGATGCTATTTTTCTTGACTTCCGGAAGGCGTTCGATACAGTTCCGCACTGTCGCCTGATAAGCAAAGTAAGAGCCTACGGAATATCAGACCAGCTGTGTGGCTGGATTGAGGAGTTTTTGGCAAACAGAACACAGCATGTTGTTATCAATGGAGAGACGTCTACAGACGTTAAAGTAACCTCTGGCGTGCCACAGGGGAGTGTTATGGGACCATTGCTTTTCACAATATATATAAATGACTTAGTAGATAATGTCGGAAGTTCCATGCGGCTTTTCGCGGATGATGCTGTAGTATACAGAGAAGTTGCTGCATTAGAAAATTGTAGCGAAATACAGGAAGATCTGCAGCGGATAGGCACTTGGTGCAGGGAGTGGCAACTGACCCTTAACATAGACAAATGTAATGTATTGCGAATACATAGAAAGAAGGATCCTTTATTGTATGATTATATGATAGCGGAACAAACACTGGTAGCAGTTACTTCTGTAAAATATCTGGGAGTATGCGTACGGAACGATTTGAAGTGGAATGATCATATAAAACTAATTGTTGGTAAGGCGGGTACCAGGTTGAGATTCATTGGGAGAGTGCTTAGAAAATGTAGTCCATCAACAAAGGAGGTGGCTTACAAAACACTCGTTCGACCTATACTTGAGTATTGCTCATCAGTGTGGGATCCGTACCAGGTCGGGTTGACGGAGGAGATAGAGAAGATCCAAAGAAGAGCGGCGCGTTTCGTCACTGGGTTATTTGGTAACCGTGATAGCGTTACGGAGATGTTTAATAAACTCAAGTGGCAGACTCTGCAAGAGAGGCGCTCTGCATCGCGGTGTAGCTTGCTCGCCAGGTTTCGAGAGGGTGCGTTTCTGGATGAGGTATCGAATATATTGCTTCCCCCTACTTATACTTCCCGAGGAGATCACGAATGTAAAATTAGAGAGATTAGAGCGCGCACGGAGGCTTTCAGACAGTCGTTCTTCCCGCGAACCATACGCGACTGGAACAGGAAAGGGAGGTAATGACAGTGGCACGTAAAGTGCCCTCCGCCACACACCGTTGGGTGGCTTGCGGAGTATCAATGTAGATGTAGAAACTCAGGTCTCACATCTTCCATGGGCTATGATGGCTCACACGATCGAAAGCGTTCTCAAGGACAATGAAGGCTACCTGAAACACTATATTAAATTTTCTGCCCGTGCACGGAAGTCCTGATACAAATCAACACCTACATCTGCATCTATACTCCGAAGTAATCTTACAATGTGTGGCTGAGTCATACTTTCAGTCCTTTCCTGTTCCATTCGCGTACGATTCGTGGGAAGAACGATTGCTGGTAAGCCTACATGTAAGCTCGAGTATCTCTAACTTCATCTTGTGAGTCTTTTCAAACCGTAATGCTGAACTTCTATCGAAAAGTGCTTCTCTCCTTTTGATATTCCCTATTTCCTTTACGAGTTCTTTATCGATCGGTTCCCATACTGATGAGCAGTATTCACGCATTGGTCGAGCGAGTGTTTTGTAAGCTACTTCCTTTGTTGATGGACTACATTTCCTGAGGATTCTCGCTATGAATCTGCTGGTATGTGCCTTACTCGCGATTAATTTTATACGATCGTTGCACTGAAAATCACTTGTACGCTTAATGGTAGAGATTTTATGAAAATAACTGCTCCCAGTTATTGTTCAGCAACTGAGCAATCATATAATAAAGGATGTTTCTGCCTGTGCTCTCGCAGTACGTTACATTTGTTCATGTTGAGGGTCCATTGTCAATCCTTGCTCCAATCGACGGTCCTCTGCTGGACTTCCTGGATTTCCCTACAATTTTCTAGCGTTGAGACTTCTCTGTAGACAACAGCATCACCCACCAAAAGCCTCATGGAAGTTCCGACGTTACCTACTAGGTCATTTGTGCGTACTGTGAAAAGTAGTGGTCCTATCACACTCCACTGAGGTATGCCCGAAGTTAATGTTAAATCTGAAAAGTTATCTTTGTTCAGAATGACATTCTGTCTTCTCTTTATTAGAAACTCTTCAATTCAGTCACACGGTTGCCAATCACACAGTTGATCTCAATTTGCAGTGAAGCTGTCTTTACTTTCGTAGAAGCTTCCTAACACCGTTGCCAAACAATGGTGGGCCTTTTCTATGTCTCACAATTTCGCACTGGACATTTAGTTCTTAAGTGTATTGTGCGATATTCTTGAACTGGATGCTCAAAATTCACAGTAACGGAGATGAAATCTTCTTGGTGACATGCCAGCTTATCTGATATCTCTATCTTTCCGCTGTTTTCAAACAGAAAGATCTTACTGCCTTTCTTTCATTTCCTGATTACAGCCTTATTCAGTGTTGCTGTAACGCTCTTACGCTCTCTGGTTCCCTTCTCTACGCTGAGTAGAAAATTGTGGTTCTGTTGTCTTTACGAGACGGTTTTTTGTTTACCTACTCGAGGTAATTTTTGGATAAGGCACTCAGACCAATTTCACAAGAGACTCTGTCCCTTCCACCTTCTTAATCGCTTAAGTCTCGCACTCTACACTCGGTAAGTTGAAATTTCAACCTAATACCACAGGATGCCCACAAAAAGTATGAGAAATGTTCTCCAAGTTCCCCTCAATTATTCCGTCACTGCTGATACCATGGCAAGACGTACATAAAAGCATCCGTTGACCACATTATGTCTGCCTCGAGCACTTATCTTCAAACAAATTATTACAAATTCTGAATCTGTAATAATCCCACTAGATAATAACGAATTTTTTATTGCTACACAACTGGCCATTAAAATTGCTCCACCACGAAGACGACGTGCTACAGACGCGAAATTTAACCGACAGGAAAAAAAGTGCTGTGACATGCAAATGATTAGCTTTTCAGAGCATTCACACAAGGTTGGCGCCGGTGGCTACATCTACAACGTGCTGAAAGTTTCCAACCAATTTAGCATACACAAACAGCAGCTGACCGGCGTTCCCTGGTGAAACGTTGTTGCGATGCCACGTGTAAGGAGGAGAAAAGCGTACCATCACGTTTCCAACTTTGATAAGTAGCCTATCGCGATTGTGGTTTATCGTATCGCGACATTGCTGCTCGCGTTGGTCGAGATCCAATGACTGTTAGCAGAATATGGAATCTGTGGGTACAGGAGGGTAGTACGGATCGCCTTGCTGGATCCCAACGGCCTCTTATTACTAGCAGTCGAGATGACAGGCATCTTATCGGCATGACTGTAACGGATCGTGCAGCCACGTCTCGATCCCTGAGTCAACAGATGGGGACGTTTGCAAGACAAAAACCATCTGCACGAACAGTTCGACGACGTTAGCAGCAGCATGGACTATAAGCTCGGAGACCATGGTTGCGGTTACCCCTAACGCTGCATCACAGACAGGAGCACCTGCGATGGTGTACTCAATGGCGAACCTGGGAGCACCAATGGCAAAACGTCATTTTTTCGGATGAATCCAGGTTCTGTTTACAGCATCATGATGGTCACATCCGTGTTTAACGACATCGAGGTGAACGTACATTGGAAGCGTGTATTCGTCATCGCCTTACTGGCGTATCACCCGGCTTGATGGTATGGGGTGTCATTGGTTACACGTCTCGGTCACCTCTTGATCGCATTAACGGCACTTTGATCAGTGGACGTTATATTTCAGATGTGTTACGACCCGTGGCTGTACCCTTTCTTTGATCCCTTCGAAACCCGACATTTAAGCAGGATAATGCACGACCACATGTTGCAGGTCCTGTTCGGGCCTTTCTGGATACAGAAAATGTTCGACTGCTGCCCTGGCCAACACATTCTCCAGATCTCTCACCAATTAAAAACGTCTGGTCAATGGTGGCCGAGCAACTAGCTCGTCATAATACGGCAGTCACCACTCTTGATGAACTGTGGTATCGTGTTGAAGCTGCATGGGTAGTTGTACCTGTACACGCCATCTAAGCTCCGTTTGACTCAATGCCCAGGCATATCAAGGCCGTTATTACCGCCAGAGGTGGTTGTTCTGGGTACTGATTGCTCAGGATTTATGCACCCAAACTGCTTGAAAATGTAATTACATGTCAATTCTAGCATAATATATTAGTCCAATGAATACGCGTTTATCATCTGCATTTCTTCTTGGTGTAGCAATTTTAATGGCCAGTAGTAGTGTACAAACACAACCCTCCAATAGCGTTCAACCTATGTTTGCAACAAACATTCCTGTCTGAGTTGAGAATTCTTCTGCTGTTAACCTCTGGTTTCAACCATCTTTCTGTCCATTGTACTATGTGGGCATTGTAAACGTTTGTAAGCGAGACACGTGGTCTAGGGCTAATTTGGAAACAAAAACTTTCACTGCGGTCGACTACATTCGATATAAGAAGTCACCTTCACTCTGCCAACGGCAGAGGATGGTGGAGCGGACAGCTGCTCTCTTGCCTTTGGAGTAGAAAACTACCCATTAGAGGTGAAAGAATCAGCAGTGAGGATGCAGAAGGAAATGGAATGAACTGCATTAAAGCACATAACGTGTGTCCACAGGACATGTGGCCTGTAATTGGAAAAAATGTCATGATGATCGCTCTGTTGGCAAAAGATTCCGGACTAGTTCTTCATTCGGATCTCCGGAAGGGGACTGGCAATGGGGAGGTGACCACGAGAAAAACATTGAATAAGCGACAAAAGATTAACGTTATACGAGTCGGGACGTGGAATGTCAGAAATGTGAACGTGGTTGGAAAGCCGTCAAATCTGAAAAGGGAAATGCTAATGCTCAATTTAGATATAATGGGAGCCAGTTAAGTGAAATAGAAAGATGACAAGGATTTCCGGTCAGATGAGTATAGGGTAATACAACAGCAACATGTTTTTGGATAGGAACACAGGGCAGAGAGTGAGTTACTGTGATCAGTCCAGTGGTAGGGTTGTTCTAATATAATCGACAGCAAACGACCGCTCAGATTTGCATACCGTCGTTGCCAGCAGAAAAGGAAGACAAATTATAGGAGGAAACTAGACGAGTAATACACTACGTAATGAAAATCTATTACTTATGGGGCACTGGAAATCTGTTGTAGGCGAAGGTGTAGAAGAAGGGGTTATAGGAGGCGTTTGGTGGTAGGAATGAGAAAGGAGAAAGACTAATTGGGTCTATGCTAAATTTCAGTTAGTAATAACGAATATTCTGTTCGAGAATCACATGACGACGAGCTATATTCGTAAAAGGACGGGAAATATGGAAATTTTCGGTTACATTACAGCATGGTCAAGCAGAGATTCCGAAACCGGATATTATATTGTACCCAGGAGCAGATATAGAATCGAATCACAATTTAGTAATGATGCAATACAGACTGTAGTTTAAGAGACTAATCAGGAAGAAAAACTGCCCAACGAGGAGGGATGCGGAAGCAATGAGGAAGGAGGAGACACCATTAAATTTCTCTGATACTACAGATACTGCGACAATGAAGATCTCAGCAAGCAGTGCAGTTGAAGAGAAATGGACTGCTCTAAAACGGGAAATCACAAAACTTGGAAAGAAAAGAACAGGTACAAGGAAGGCAACTTCGAAGAAACCGGGGATAGTTGAAAAAATACTTCAGTTGATCGACGAACGTAGGAAGTACAAAAATTTAGGAATACAGAAATACAAGTCTCTGAGGAATGAAATAAATAGGAAGTGCGTGTAGGCTAGGGCGGAAAGGGTGACTTCGCTCCTTTGTGTCGAGCCACGGATGTGTGCTACATCCCCTTTGTGGAGTGACGCATTCACCGCTTTCACGTCTGCGAGGAAGACACACAACCCACAAGAATAATCCGTTCCGCTTTGTGGACGTACGTAACATAGCGTAATTATTAAGGAGATAGGAGTTTTGACAAACAGATATTATACACTGCGTGACAAAAAATGTGAATGAACGAGGAGACACGGTCGAGTGTAAATGTAACTTCCTACACGTACAGACCATCGGCAGGTACGTAAGTTAGTAACAATTATCTGCAACGCGTAGGGCAGCCACCAGAGTACGTTAGTCTTACTCGTATTTTGTGTTGTTACCACGTCTGGTAGAGTACACAGGGTGATGCCACCTAGAACAACTCCGAAAGTATGATAGTAGCTGAAAAGTTTGTGGGACAAATGTTGCATGGGACAACGGGAGCCTTTTTTTTTTATTTTTATTTTTGCTGGGTGGGATCGCTTCAGAGTTATCAAGGTCAACTTTGTTTTTTTAAATGAGATACTATAGTTTGATACCTACTTTCTGATAGCAACTATCGAGACGAATCCAATGATGTGTAACTCTAAGGGCTTTGAAGGTCTACGAAGGTCACAAACGTGGCATGAACGTCCATAAATAGAAGGTGTTGGAAGTGATGACCAATGGGATCAATGCAGTACTGCAATCTTCTTAGCATGGATTGAGTCGTATTCCTTATCACATCGGCACTTATCTAAGCACGTTCCCTGACAATTCTCTCTCATATATTGTGCAGATAGTAAATATTCACCAAATACGACGTAACCACCTAAAGTGCCACTGACAAGTAATCAGCATTCGGCGGTTTCTCAATACAACACCAGTAGGAACGGTAAGACTAGTATGGTCGAATGTGAATGATGTATTCCTCCGAAGAACAAGTCGCTATGCTTCTCATTTATGGAGAATGCCAGCGACACTCAGTGAGAGCTGGAGACTTATATGCTGAAAGATATCCTCAACGTACTCACACTATACGTCGTACATTGAAATATGTGTATGATAAATTGAGACCACCTACACCTGAAGATATGCGAGAGAGAATTGTCAGAGCATGTGCTTCGATAAGTGCCGATGTGATAAGGAATACCACTCAATCCATGATAAGAAGGTTGCAGCACTGCATTGATACCAATGGTCATCACTTCGAACACCTTCTGTAAATGGACGTTCATGCCACGTTTGTGGCCTCCGCTGACCTTCGAAGACCTTACTGTTACACACCACTGGATTCGTCTCGATAGCCGCTATCAGAAAATAAGTACCAAGCTATAGCATCATAAAAAAAAAATAAAGTTGACCATATCTCTGAAGCGGCCCCACCTAGCAGCAAAAAACCAACGTCATACTGTGGGCCCCGTTGTTCCACGCAACTTTTGTCCCACAAATTTTTCAGGTCCTATTATACTTTCGGAGTTATTCTTGGTGGCAATAGTTAGCGACTTACGCTGTGTAGATGGTGTGAATAGCGTCAGATATCGAGAGAAGGACATGGAGATGCCAGGTACTCGTCTTAGACGGTGTTGTTAGCCTCTGACATATTTTGATAGGGATCTCATTGTATTTTTCCATTAGATCGTCTGCTCGAATCACACAGCATTCAGGTTTTCAGTGGCATTCAGACGTGACAGTGCCCCGATACTGGACTACGTGGGAACGCGAGCGTAGTTATACTCGTCATTAATGTTGTCGTCGACCACGTCTGACCACCACATAGGAAGATCAGTATACTCCGCACCAAATCCATCGTAACGCCTTCACATCTGCGCCTGCTATCTGAGAACAAGTAGTGAACTGCCTGAAATATTCTCTATGATCCCTCACCACTGGTCGCAGACCAGCACCAGCCGTATTAGTGAATTACCGTCCAATGCATAGGCTGTTGTTAACATCACAAGAGAAACGAGTATGTTTCGAGTGGTGCCATCATCAGGAAGCACTGGTGATGGGGACCACGTTGTGTTCAGCGATGAATCAGATCCTGCACTACAAATGGTTCAAATGGCTCTAAGCACTATGGGACTTAACATCTGAGGTCATCAGTTCCCTAGACTTAGAACCACTTAAACCTAACTAACCTAAGTACATCACATACATCGCTGCCCGAGGCAGGATTCGAACCTGCGACCGTAGCAGCAGCACGGTTCCGGTCTGAAACGCCACAGCGGCCGTTTCCTGTACTACCCCATATGACCATTATTGGCATGCCAGCGTCCGGTAGATAGATGCCATTTAATTTTTTGTAGTGGCACAGTGGTTTTAATCGTGGTGTCATGGTATGGGGGCAATCTGGTATGAACTTTAGGTCATGATTTGTAGTGATTCAGGAATCATCATCATCAGTTATCTGCTGTATAAGCAGGTCCTTTGCCTCTCCATTTTCTGCGATCCATCGCTTCCTTCTTAAGGCTGCTGTATGTTGTACCGTCCATCATGTCATCCAGTATCTGGAATCTCTTCCTTCCTCGCTTCCTTTTCCCTTCTACATAACCTTCTGAAACTGTTTTTATCAGTCCGTCATTCTTTCTTAATATATGCCCAATCCAATTTATTTTTCTTCTCTTTATTACATCTAGTAACTGTCTTTTCTCTCCCACTCTTCTCAGTACCTCTTCATTTTTTACTCTATCCATCCAACCTATTCTTTCCATCTTCCGCCATGTCCAGATCTCAAAAGCCTCCAGCCTTTCTCTGTCTTTTTTCCTCATAGTCCATGTTTCAGCGCCATATAGAAGAACACTCCATACAAGACATTTTATGAGTCTCTCTCTGAGTTCTCTGTCCAGACCGCTGCAGAAGATTCTCCTTTTCTTATAAAACGCCTCTTTTGCAATCGCTATCCTTGTTTTGATTTCTGTGGTGCACTTCCAGTCGGTATCTATCCTGCTTCCAAGATACTTAAAATTTTGGACCTGTTCTAGTGTTTCTCCATTCAGCATAATTTTTATTTTCTTATTTCCTCCTAGTGCCAATACTTTTGTTTTATTTGTGTTAATTTTCATTCCATATTTTTTTCCGTTAGTTGCAATGGTGTCCACCAAATCCTGTAATTCTTTTTCGCCTGTGGCTAGAAGGACCATGTCATCAGCAAATCTCAGACACCCTACTCTTCTTCCACCTATTTCCACTCCTTTGTCATCTTATGAGCATTGGTAATCATATTTTCCAAGTAGAAGTTGAAAAGAGTAAGTGATAAACAGCATCCTTGTCTTACTCCTTTTCCTAGTCTGATCCAGTCTGTACTTTCTCCTCTCACTTTAACTGAAACTTTTTAGTTAAGATATAATGAGTTTATAAGTCTTCTGGTTTTCCAGTCCACTCTCTTTTCCCTCATTATACACTCCTGGAAATGGAAAAAAGAACACATTGACACCGGTGTGTCAAACCCACCATACTTGCTCCGGACACTGCGAGAGGGCTGTACAAGCAATGATCACACGCACGGCACAGCAGACACACCAGGAACCGCGGTGTTGGCCGTCGAATGGCGCTAGCTGCGCAGCATTTGTGCACCGCCGCCGTCAGTGTCAGCCAGTTTGCCGTGGCATACGGAGCTCCATCGCAGTCTTTAACACTGGTAGCATGCCGCGACAGCGTGGACGTGAACCGTATGTGCAGTTGACGGACTTTGAGCGAGGGCGTATAGTGGGCATGCGGGAGGCCGGGTGGACGTACCGCCGAATTGCTCAACACGTGGGGCGTGAGGTCTCCACAGTACATCGATGTTGTCGCCAGTGGTAGGCGGAAGGTGCACGTGCCCGTCGACCTGGGACCGGACCGCAGCGACGCACGGATGCACGCCAAGACCGTAGGATCCTACGCAGTGCCGTAGGGGACCGCACCGCCACTTCCCAGCAAATTAGGGACACTGTTGCTCCTGGGGTATCGGCGAGGACCATTCGCAACCGTCTCCATGAAGCTGGGCTACGGTCCCGCACACCGTTAGGCCGTCTTCCGCTCACGCCCCAACATCGTGCAGCCCGCCTCCAGTGGTGTCGCGACAGGCGTGAATGGAGGGACGAATGGAGACGTGTCGTCTTCAGCGATGAGAGTCGCTTCTGCCTTGGTGCCAATGATGGTCGTATGCGTGTTTGGCGCCGTGCAGGTGAGCGCCACAATCATTACTGCATACGACCGAGGCACACAGGGCCAACACCCGGCATCATGGTGTGGGGAGCGATCTCCTACACTGGCCGTACACCACTGGTGATCGTCGAGGGGACACTGAATAGTGCATGGTACATCCAAACCGTCATCGAACCCATCGTTCTACCATTCCTAGACCGGCAAGGGAACTTGCTGTTACAACAGGACAATGCACGTCCGCATGTATCCCGTGCCACCCAACGTGCTCTAGAAGGTGTAAGTCAACTACCCTGGCCAGCAAGATCTCCGGATCTGTCCCCCATTGAGCATGTTTGGGACTGGATGAAGCGTCGTCTCACGCGGTCTGCACGTCCAGCACGAACGCTGGTCCAACTGAGGCGCCAGGTGGAAATGGCATGGCAAGCCGTTCCACAGGACTACATCCAGCATCTCTACGATCGTCTCCATGGGAGAATAGCAGCCTGCATTGCTGCGAAAGGTGGATATACACTGTACTAGTGCCGACATTGTGCATGCTCTGTTGCCTGTGTCTATGTGCCTGTGGTTCTGTCAGTGTGATCATGTGATGTATCTGACCCCAGGAATGTGTCAATAAAGTTTCCCCTTCCTGGGACAATGAATTCACGGTGTTCTTATTTCAATTTCCAGGAGTGTAGTCGCCAGCTTGTTCCAAACCACATTGTCAAATGCCTTTTCTAGACCGATGAAGCATATATATATAGGTCTCTTTCTTTTTCAATAAACATTTCTCCCAAGATTCGTTGGAGCCCTATTGCATCTCCGGTGTCCGTATTCCGTCTAAAGCCAAACTGCTCCTCGCCAAGATTCTCCTCCATTACTTTTTCAAGTCTTTTATTAATTATTCTTAACATCACTTTGGCTGCATGTGAAATGAGGCTGATTGTCCTGTGCTCGCTGCATTTCTTGGTTGCCTGTTTTTTCGGTAATGGAATAATTACTGTTGTCAGAAAGTCCTCCCATTCATCACTGTCATATACTTTACATAATCTCAATATTTCTCTTATTCCATCGTGGTTCAAGCATTTTAGTATTTCTCCCGGTATTGTATCTGTACCTACCGCTTTGACATTTTTCATTGCAGCTATGGCAGACTTTACTTCTTCCATTATGATGGTCGGTCCTTTCTCGTCATCACTTACACTGTTGTGTGATTCAAATTCCAGAGTTTCTGGTTTGCTATTTGTGTCATATAGCTCTTTTATATATTCTTCCCATCTCTGGAGGACATCGTCACGATCTTTGTACACTACCTCTTCGTCTTTACTCAAAATTTCCATAGCAGCACTTCCAGCTCTGTTTTGCTCCTATGTCATAGTCTTTACTCTGTTGTATAGTAAGTCGCATCTTCCCTTCCTGTCCAGTTCTTCAATTTCATCACATTCCTCTTTTAGCCATTTTTTCCTAGCTGCTCTGTTTCTCTTCGCAGTTCATTATTTAACCTTCGGGGTATCTTTCTTGCATCTTCAGTGTTCCTGTTTTTCAATTTTCTTCTCTCCTCCATCTTGGAAATCATTTCTTGTGTGATTCATGGTTTTTTTGACCTTTTCCCATTTACATATCCTATATTTTGCTGTCCTGCTTTAATAATTCCTTCTTTCAGCATATTCCAGTACTCGCTGGCATTATCAGGTGCTTCTTTGTCTCGTAATGTGTTTAGAAAGTCCGAAAGTCCCGAGACAGCATTTCTGTAATTTGTTCTTTGTTGGATCTTATCTTCTCTAAATCCCACTTCTTCACCATGGTCGCCTTCTTCAGTTTTTTCATCCTTATTTCTATTTCTGCCATAACTAAGTTATGGCCACTATTAATATCTGCACCTGGTAACGTGTGCACCTTCTTCATTCCATTCCTGTATCTTTCTTCTACCAGTATAAAATCGATTTTGTTTCTGTATTTATCCCCTGGTGACTTCCAAGTGTAGAGCCTCCTCTTGTGGTTGTTGAACCATGTGTTTGCCGTTATCAGATTAGATTAGATTAGATTTACTGTCATTCCAATTGATCCGTAGTGAGGAGGTCCTACAGGATGTGGAACATGTCAGAAAGCAACAATACATGACAAATATTTACAACTAAAACAAATAAGCTAATGTACCATTCCACAGGTCCCAAGTGGAATGATCGTCATTTTTTAATGAACACTAAGAGTCATTTTACAAATACTAATGCACTGTATTTAAAATAAATTTTTTTTAAAATTTATTTATAAGGTAATATACATGTAAAAAAAAAGGTTCAAATGGTTCTGAGCACTATGGGACTCAACTGCTGTGGTCATAAGTCCCCTAGAACTTAGAACTACTTAAACCTAACTAACCTAAGGACATCACACACATCCATGCCCGAGGCAGGATTCGAACCTGCGACCGTAGCGGTCGTGCGGTTCCAGACTGTAGCGCCTTTAACCGCTCGGCCACTCCAGCTGGCTAATAAACATGTAATACAACTACTGTAATACTTATTTACAATGAACACATTACTGCACTGAAATGGTGCAGAAGTTAGATTATACTTACACACACACACACACACACACACACACACACACACACACACACAGACAGACACACAAATTTTCAATGAACACATTACTGCACTGAAATTGTGCAGAAGTTATGTTGTACTTATATACAAATCAGTTGGTTTTACTTAGAAATTCATCAATGGAGTAGAAGGAGTTGGCCACCAAAAAATCCTTTAGGCTTCTCTTAAACTGAATTTCATTGGTTGTTAAGCTTTTTATGGCTGCTGGCAAGTTATTGAAAATGTGTGTTCCTGAATAATGCACACCTTTTTGTACAAGACTAAGTGACTTTAAATCCTTGTGAAGATTATTCTTATTTCTAGTATTGATTCCATGAATTGAGCTGTTGGTTTGAAAAGGTGATATATTTTTAATGACCAATTTCATTAAGGAATAAATATATTGGGAAGCACTAGTTAGTATCCCTAGTTCCCTAAACAGGCTTCTGCAGGATGTTCTTGAGTTCACACCACATATAACTCTTACTGCACGTTTTTGTGCCTGGAAAACTTTAGCTTGGCGTGATGAATTACCCCAAAAAATAATCCCATATGACATTATGGAATTAAAGTAAGCTTAGTATGCCAGCTTTTTCATTTTTATATCCCCTATGTCTGACAAAATTCGCATTGCAAATAGAGATTTGTTAAGACACTTCAGCAGTTCTGTGGTGTGCTCCTCCCAGTTGAATTTATTATCAAGCTGTAATCCCAAGAATTTAACACTGTCCACTTCTTCTATCTTCTTCTCATCATATGTTAGACATATACTCTTGGGACACCCCTTACAAATTATGAACTGCATGTAGTGTGTTTTTTCAAAGTTTGGTGACAAAGAATTGGCTAGGAACCAGTGATTAATGTCCACAAATATTTTATTGGCTGATCTTTCTAAGACTACACTTGATTTGCTATTTATTGCAATGTTTGTATCATTGGCAAACAAAACAAACTTGGCATCTGGTAATGTTACTGATGAAAGGTCATTGATATACACAAGAAAAAGTAAGGGCCCCAAAATTGAACCTTGTGGGACCCCACATGTAATTAGTTCCCAGTTGGATGATGCCTGATAGCTTGATTCATGTCTCTTTCCTAATAACACCCTTTGTTTCCTGCCAGAGATATGAGATTTGAACCATTTTGCAGCATTTCCTGTTACACTATAATATTCTAGTTTACTTAAAAGGATATTGTGATTTACACAGTCAAATGTCTTTGACAGATCACAAAATATACCAGTTGCCTGCAATTTTTCGTCTAATGAATTAAGCACATTTTCACTGTAAGTGTAGATAGCCTTCTCAATATCAGAACCTTTTAGAAATCCAAACTGTGACTTTGACAGTATGTTATTTGAGATAAGATGGTTATAAAGACGACTGTACATTACTGTACATTACTTTTTCGAAAATTTTTGAGAATGCTGGCAACAGTGAAATTGGACGGAAATTTGATGCTATTTTTTTATATCCCTTCTTAAACAGTGGTTTAACTTCAGCATATTTCAGCCATTCTGGAAATAATCCACTGATAAACGACTGGTTACACAGTTAGCTTAATATGTTACTTAGCTCAGAATCACATTCTTTAATTAACTTTGTTGATATTTCATCATACCCACTAGATGTTTTTGATTTTAAAGATTCTATGATGGACATTATTTCTGTTGGGGTAGTGAGGGTCAAATTCATATTATGGAAGTTACTTGAAATGTCTGGTCTAAGGTAATCCATAGCAGCATCTACCAAACCTGACAACCCCATCTTTTCAGTAACAGTTATAAAATGTTTGTTAAAAAGTTCTGCAACACTATACACATCTGTCACCAATGTATCATTTACTCTTAATGCTATTTGTTCCTCTTCGTGTCTGGTTCTACCAGTCTCCTCCTTCACTATATCCCATATTGTCTTTATTTTGTTATCTGATATGACTATCTTTTCCCTGTATTATATTTGCTTTGACATCCGTATTACAGTCTTTAATATTTTGCAGTATTTCTTATAATGTGCTATAGCATCAACATTGGAAATGTTTCGGATTGACAGATACAGTTTTCTTTTTGTTTTACAAGATACCCCTATTCCTCGAGTAATCCATGGCTTCTTTGTAGACTTTGCTCTAACGTTGGTAAGTTTTGGGGGAAAGCAGTGTTCGAATAAGGTAAGCACTTTATTAGCGAAAATGTTATATTTTTCATTCATGCCATGAGCACTGTAAACATCAGTCCAGTGAATGTCTCTGAGGAGTGTCCTAAAATAATCAATTTTTGGCTTACTGATTACCCTCTTGAGCTCAGATTTAACAGATTTTATATCCTGTTCAGTATTAACATTTAACAGAAGGAACTGCATGTCATGGTCTGAGAGACCATTGACTATTGGTTTTGTAATATAATTTTGTTCATTGGACTTTTCTATAAAGATATTATCAATGGCTGTTTGTGAGCAAGTGGCTATCCTAGTGGGGAACTTTACAGTGGGAATTAAGTTGAATGATAGTGTTACTAACTCAAATAAGTTCTTATTGGGAGAGTCTTTAAGGAAATCTACATTGAAATCACCAGCAACCACTATTTCTTTGTTTTTGGTTGTTAGATGGGCCAGTGCAGCTTCAAGGTGGTTTACTAACAGATTAAAGTTGCATGTATGGTTCTCGGGCGAGACGTCGGATATTATAGTGAAAACTCCACAATATTTCGTCAGCGCAACTGGCCGACATTTTCAGGTGCGACGAACACACTGCTAAGGCAGCACCAGGGCCCCCTATTTATGCCAGTTTTAGGCAGGAAGTGCGCATGCGTGGAGGCGCCAAATTCGATGGGCAATAGCGACGATATCAACTAATAGCTGGAAGGATAGTAACGCCACCTACAGGATGAAGGACCAAATACTTCGGCGCACGCGCGGAGGCTGCCGCCGCTGCTCTGCACTGCCATCGGCAGCCCCAGCGACCTCTGTCGGAAGCCGCAAGGGCGGAGGCTGCCGCTGTTACTCTGCGCTGCCATCGGCCGCCCCAGCGACCTCTGTCGGAAGCCGCAAGCAAAAGTTACCTGCAGGTGCTCGATATACACTTAATATTATGAAGGATTTTTTGTGAAATTCTAATTCTGTTGCAAATGCTTCCATATGCTGTTCTAGGCAAAATTTATGAATGTCTATGTTCTTAAATTTATGACAGTTCCTGATGAATGTGGCAACTCCTCCTTTCTCCATTTCTGATCTACAAAAGAGAGATGCTAACCTAAACCCTGTATCAGCTGCCTTTCCCTGCAGAAGTAAATTAACCATTCACCTCTGTCATTTCTCTTTCCAAGAGCATGAGTGCCTACTATGTTTCCCTCTTTCCCTTCTCCCACAATGGCGTTTCAGTCTCCCATTACTATTTTGCAGCATTTTTTTTATTTTCGTCCATTATTCTCTCTATTACATTGTACGTTTCCTCTACAATTTGGTCATCATGTTCTGAAGTTGGCATATACACCTGGACAATCAGTAAATCTTTTTGTGCTCCTTTCAGCCTTACACAAATAACCCGGTCATTTGCATAGTCTACATCTTCCACACATTTAGCCAATTACTTTGTCACAATCATTCCTACTCCATTAATTCCTTTTACTTCTCCTCCTGAGTAGTAGAATACATATTCATCTGACTGCAACTCTCCATGTCCATTCCATCTTACCTCAGCAACTCCTACGAGGTCCATATGATTCTTTTCCATCTCTCCTTTAAGGTTTTCTAGTTTTCCTGCTTGTAGCAGAGTTCTGGCATTCCAGGTACCAATTCTCGTTTTGATTTTTTGCCTCCTGTCAAGTTGTCCCCCCTGGAGATCCGAATGAGGGACTATTTTACCCCCTTACACTGATTTAACATGAGGGGAAGCCGTTTTTTGTGCATACAATGGAGACTGCATTATGCAGGGAAGATAATCTGCGATGATACTCCGTTGCCTTCCGCAGTTCTGGAGGCCGCCACTAACATGGGATACAGACGCCTTTTGCAGCCGCCCGCTCCGGGTCAGACGCTGCATGAGAAGTATAGGTTGGAATATGAAAGACCCCTAGCACTCGAAACCTAATAGCGTCAGGGCCGAAAAGAACAAGAGCTGGCCGAGGGTGGCCAGATAGGAAAGATAAAAGTGAGGAGCCTGGCATAAGTAAGTGGAAGCAATGCCAGGACTCAGCTCGGGCCCCTGTGGTAGCCAGCCACGTATCACTAGGTGTGACTCCCTGAGGGGGATTCAGGAATACCTGGCGGAATAACAGTACGCCAAAGATAGTCTACGTCCTCATGTGTTGCCTCTGATGCGGCAGTAATGTAGTGCTGCCCCAGTAGAGCAAATCTGGCCAATGTGTGCACTTGTATCTATGAACTGTCTGCGTGATGCTGAGCTACTCCAGCGACCAGCAAGGAACATAGATCTGACCCCAACATAACATTTGTGGAACGAGTTACAAAATGGTTCAAATGGCTCTGAGCACTATGGGACTTAACATCTCAGGTCATCAGTCCCCTAGAACTTAGAACTACTTAAACCTAACTAACCTAAGGACATCACACACATCCATGCTCGAGGCAGAATTCGAACCTGCGACCGTAGCGGTCGCGCGGCTCCAAACTGAAGCGCCTAGAACGAGTTACAACAGCTGTTGAGAATTAAACCGTTACGAGCTGCAAAACTGTGGACGAGCTTACCCTAGGGGAGGATACGACGACTGTTTGACATCCTTTGCAACCGAATTAGTTCATGCGTTCAGAATAGAGAGGTATCTAAAATCATATTCATAAATGGGCTCTTACTGCCAAGTTACTTGTAGATTTGTAGATGTGATTCGATTGTTGTAATCACTGAAATAACATCACATACTCCTCAGCCCGTCCTGAGTACCTCACTTTTTTCATAGGGTAGTGTAGGACACGATTATGACACTATGGATATTTAAAAAAATAATGATTGATAACTGAATATAGGGTACGCAATAATCCGAAACCGAGTGTCTTTATGAGGTGGAAATATTGATAATACCTGAACTGTGACTGTTGTTTCAGGAAAGGACTAATATTATGCTACGTCGACGAAAGCAAGGCCCACGGATAACTATTAGCTACCACAAAGAAACATCACAGTAGTACCGCAAAACAGCGGTTGTAGTCTAGATAAAGGAATCAACTGTGCAAGGAAGAAAATCCACAAGACTCTTCGGGTGACGAAAATTAGGTGTGGTAAAACTACCATACCGCGTTGATGTTGACTCCTAAGTTCATCCTCTGTTCCAAATAGTCCCAGACGTCTGACATGAGATTAAAGAGTGGAAGAGTGTTCGTCACACCAAGTATGATTCGCCCACATGAACAATACTTGTCACCTAGGGAGACAGGACTATCCACAGTATACTCACGATGCATATTTAGAACAAAGGTCAATACATTTTCACTGAGATTAGAAATAAACGTCGTGGTTCGCGCACACGGTAATCCCAACGAGTGGGCCCAAATTATGGAGCGAGAAACACCACCAAAACATCACAGAATCATGTCCAGGCTGAACTTCACTCTACAGACATTGTAGGCTACTCGCCTGATTATGCCGTCGGTGCCCTTGACGACTGGAATCATATGAAAAATGCCAAAACGGCGATTGATATGATACGCACCTCCACTAAGCTACTGTACAGTTTCTGTGTTGTTTTGAACGTCGCAGATGTGCAGCTGTATGTGCTGCTGTGAGCAATAGTATTTTGAGAGACGCCGAACGAAATATCCAGGAAATTCATTTCCTTTCGCAATATTCGCACGGAAAGCCATTGACATAGACCTGCATTCATTGATATCAGCAACAGGGCACAGATACCAATGTCCACAAGGAAGAGTTTCTCTGTAACGAAGCAGGAACGATGAGGACAGAGTCACGACCAGGCGGCATCTGTATAGCATCACACTGCAAAGTGGCTCCGAGCGCAAGTGGGTCGAGCGACTGCGACCGGCCGTCCTATATTGCGGCGGCAGAGAGTGTTCGTAGTGCAGAACTGCTGGAGGTGTGGCTCAGCGGGCATGCTCCATTGGGTTCGCCGGATCCCGCACGATAGCTGTCAGTGTCAGTCAGAAAATTGTTATTTCAATGCGAAATTGACACTGGTAGGGTGGTATGAATACGTGATACTACAGTTCCCACGCTCGGCACTAGGTTGGTAAGTATTTCTTGTGGTAGTTCGTTCCATTCCACCGCCGGCACGGCTCACAACAGGTGGATGGTCGTTGGTGCATTTGGACATGCTGTAATACGTCTGCATAACGCATCCCACAAGTGCTCGATGGGATTTAAAATGGGGGAACGGACAGGCCAGTCCACTCACCGAATATTCTTTGGTTTCAAGAGCTGCTCCACCAGTGCTGTTCAATAGAACCTACCATTCTCGTTCATAAAAATAAAGTCAAGGCCAAATTCGCCCTGAAAAGACGCACACTAGGGAGGAGAACTGTGTTGTAATAACAATGGCCAGTGAACGTACTGTGTTTAAACATTTAGAGTTCAGTATGCACATACAACATATGTCTCCGTACACGATAAAAACTTGGCTACAAACACGGTGGTATTCGACAACGCTGAACGTGCCCTCATATGATGTGAGAGAGGAAAATATTAATGGGTTCGGTATCACTGCCAAACATGATTGTTTTGGTGGGGCAGGTGTGGCCTGCAAAATATTGCATGGACAAATCTTTGAACGTGGTCCACTCATCAGTCAGCGTTATTGTGGCACTATACTCCTTCCCCATGTGCGTTCCTTAACTTATGCTTTCGGTTTCTTTTTACAGATGACAATGCGTGACCACATCGAACAGCGCACTTGGAGGAGCTCTTGGAACGAGATGATATTCTGCTAAAGAAAATCCCTACCACAAGAATTCCTGATGAGACTTGTACAGATGAGCTCGAACACTAGGCCCCTCAATGTGTGCGCTCTTGTCTGCGTTGAAGATTCAGTGCCTAATGCTGAGGAGTTGACTGATGAGGCGCATGATACTGGGTTAGCCTCCATCGTCCAGGTACCACAAACATCTGTGAATCTTCTTGACTATTGATAGAGTGGTGGAATGTATCCTCCAACAAAAAGTCACTGACAAACTTCAGGGAGCTGTAGAGGGAGTTATGAGGAGGGTAAGAAACTATATCTGTTAACTTAATCCATCGGTATTTCAGAGTGTCGAAGTCACAGAAGCCAGGTACCGTCATTAGAGCCGTCATTTGGAGCAAAGACCGTTTAATGTCCAGAATATTGTTAGGCTTTGTGAAGAAATTCTGGTCATGGTCTGTCCATATAGAAGCACACTCTGGCTGCCGAAAGGTTGCCTAACGACAGGCTTTACCACAAGAACTTCGACACTCCGTATCGTTGTTGGATGACGTCTCTGGAAATTCATTCCTATCCTTAAATTGTTCTTCAGAAGACCCTCTACAACGTCTTGAAGTACGTCGCTATCAGTTCGTTTCGTCGTTTACAATGGCCTCTGGCATGTACCACTGAAACTGCTGTATAGTGTTGACCTAATTCTCATTGGATGATACTGTGTGAACCACAGACTGGCAGCCTGCCCTGTTGACTGCATAGTAGGCGACCGCTAAATGTGATAGTTACAGGCGCATCAGAAAACTTCTTCTGCCTAGTCGTGAAAGAAATCTCCTACTCAAAAATTTTCTAGTTTCAAGTAAATTTCATTCATATTAATGGAGAGCTTAACTTAGTTTTATTATCTGTTACCGACAGCTCCGCTCAATATCAGTAGTTTTGTTATGACGTTATGAGTATGTTATGTTATGTTAACTGGGGTCCCCGCCGCAGCCGCAGTGGTCCGCAACCCCACGACGACTATCGCAGTCCACTTCACCCCTCCGTCGCCCCACACCGAACGCAGGATTATTGTGCGGTTGGGCCCCCTGTGGACACCCCCCCCCCCCCCCCCCCCCAGGGAACGTCCCACACCAGACGAGTGTAACCCCTGTGTTTGCGTGGTAGAGTAATGGTGGTGTACGCGTATGTGGCGAACTTGCTTGCGCAGCAATCGCCGACATAGTGTAGCTGAGGCGGAATAAGGGGAACCAGCCCGCATTCGCCGAGGCAGATGGAAAACCGCCTAAAAGCCATCCACAGACTGGCCGCTTCACCGGAACTCGAGACTAATCCGCCGGGCGGATTCGTGCCGGGGACCAGGCGCTTCGTCCCGCCCGGAAAGCCGTGCGTTAGACCGCACGGCCAAGCGGACGGTCTGACGATAAGTTAATTTACAAACATTTGCGTATATAGTGGTGTAGATGTGTATGAGAAGATGTATAAATGTACGTATTGTCTGTATGTGAGCACAAACTGAACGTGTTTCGATTATTGTGCCGTATATCGAATCTTAATCAAGAATATTAAAAAGTAAACAAATTTTTCTTTCCAATGAATTATTTACTGCACCATGTTAATTCAATACAGTCTACAAACAACGTTTTTGGTCTTGCCTTCTTTGGATGGAAATAAAAATTTTGTTGCTTGCTGAGATGCGATGATGCCATATAGAGCTGTCCATGAGAAAAACACAGTTTTTCTAAGGGCACACCAGCTGTTTTGATTGTTAGCCCTTAGGCTCTATTTGCGGTCTTTCAACTTTACGAACTGAAAATATCTAAAACCTATTACTAACTGAAAAAGAACGAAAACGTCCTTATAGAAAGGAAGAAACAACCAAATGCTCAACGGCTACTCAGTTCACCAGGACTTTGTAAAATTATAAGAAAACAAACTTTAACCATTTTTGTTAACATATTTGCAATACAAAGATCTAAATTTGGGTATAATGAAAAAAATCAGTCTTGATTGCAAATTAAGAAACATTTTATTCGTGGCGTTCGGCTTCAGTACAGGCTATAGCAATGACGAATGTGCTTCCTAGCTTATAATTCAGCACTGTTCAGCGCCTCCGCAGATCACCAAATAATGGTTCAAATGGCTCTGACCACTATGGGACTCAACATCTATGGTCATCAATCCCCTAGAACTGAAAACTACTTAAACCTTACTAACCTAAGGACATCACACAACACCCAGTTATCACGAGGCAGGAAAAATCCCTGACCCCGCCGAGAATCGAACCCGGGAAACCGGGCGCGGGAAGCGAGAACGCTACCGCATGACCACGAGCTGCGGGCGATCAGCAAAGCAGATGTGCTATGAACTGTAGATGTCCTGCGTCACGACTAATAAAGTATCCCGTATTTTGTGATCAAGACTGAGTTTTTCATTTAAAAATAACTTTGGTGTCATAACGTATTAACGACTGAAGAAAAGCAATAAAAATTATCATAGTGAAAATGCACAAAAACACAGTAATTTGCCAAAAATCAATGAAAATCATGATAGTGAAAATACTCACACAAAACACAATAATTTGCCAAAAACCAATGAAAACTGAAACTTCCTGGCGGATTAAAACTGTGTGCCGGACCGAGTCTCGAACTCGGGGCATTTGCCTTTTGCGGGCAAGTGCTCTATCAACTGAGCCACCCAAGCACGACTCAGGCCCGGTGCCCACAGCCTTACTTCTGCCAGTATCTCGTCTCCTACCTTCCAAACTTTACAGGAGATCCGCTGCAGAATGAAAATCTCATTCTGGAAGCAATGAAAATTGTCAGAGTGAAAATAATCACAAGAAACACAATAATTTTCCAAAGAACTATTTAATTTGTAATTACATTGTATAGCTAAATTAAATGTGAAAACAGAAATCAGAAAGTATCTATAATCCACTGAAAAACGGATGCGTGTCTCAACAAGTTGAGTTGAACAGTAAAATAAAATGTGTTGACTGTATGGATATGCGTAAAGTTCTTTACGATTCGCATACTTTTCTGATCACTTCGTGAATGGTGCATGATAATAAAGTCTTTAATTTCGAACTTTCTTTCAATTTTTCTCAAAAACTCGTTTTATTATGATCATAGCGCTTTGACACCAATTTCCTTTTTAAACGAGCATGAAAATAAAATTATCTGCACAACCTCTGCATATCTGATTCTACAGCGTTTGCCTGCACCTGATACCAAGGGTGCTGCAGTTAGTCAAAAAACATAATTTTTCCAAATTTTGTGCAATATGCCAAAAAAATCTAGTTTCTGTGCACTTTTATTTCAGTTTTTGTTTATACAGTAGAAATATGTATTACATTATACATTGAAAATGTACATCTCACTTTGCGATATTCGGTTACCGTCTGGTAATTCCTGGTCACATCTGTCATCCGTTTGTTGTGATCCATACATCACTTCTCGAAGTTTAGCTAAAGGGTATTTCAACCTTGACTCGCTCACATTTATAAAACCACATTTTAATCATTTTATATATATATATATATATACATTTTATACATATACATATATATATACATTTTATATATATATATATATATAAAATGATTAAAATGTGGTTTTATAAATGTGAGCGAGTCAAGGTTGAAATACCCTGGAGCTAAACTTCGAGAAGTGATATATATATACACTCCTGGAAATTGAAATAAGAACACCGTGAATTCATTGTCCCAGGAAGGGGAAACTTTATTGACACATTCCTGGGGTCAGATACATCACATGATCACACTGACAGAACCACAGGCACATAGACACAGGCAACAGAGCATGCACAATGTCGGCACTAGTACAGTGTATATCCACCTTTCGCAGCAATGCAGGCTGCTATTCTCCCATGGAGACGATCGTAGAGATGCTGGATGTAGTCCTGTGGAACGGCTTGCCATGCCATTTCCACCTGGCGCCTCAGTTGGACCAGCGTTCGTGCTGGACATGCAGACCGCGTGAGACGACGCTTCATCCAGTCCCAAACATGCTCAATGGGGGACAGATTCGGAGATCTTGCTGGCCAGGGTAGTTGACTTACACCTTCTAGAGCACGTTGGGTGGCACGGGATACATGCGGACGTGCATTGTCCTGTTGGAACAGCAAGTTCCCTTGCCGGTCTAGGAATGGTAGAACGATGGGTTCGATGACGGTTTGGATGTACCGTGCACTATTCAGTGTCCCCTCGACGATCACCAGTGGTGTACGGCCAGTGTAGGAGATCACTCCCCACACCATGATGCCGGGTGTTGGCCCTGTGTGCCTCGGTCGTATGCAGTCCTGATTGTGGCGCTCACCTGCACGGCGCCAAACACGCATACGACCATCATTGGCACCAAGGCAGAAGCGACTCTCATCGCTGAAGACGACACGTCTCCATTCGTCCCTCCATTCACGCCTGTCGCGACACCACTGGAGGCGGGCTGCACGATGTTGGGGCGTGAGCGGAAGACGGCCTAACGGTGTGCGGGACCGTAGCCCAGCTTCATGGAGACGGTTGCGAATGGTCCTCGCCGATACCCCAGGAGCAACAGTGTCCCTAATTTGCTGGGAAGTGGCGGTGCGGTCCCCTACGGCACTGCGTAGGATCCTACGGTCTTGGCGTGCATCCGTGCGTCGCTGCGGTCCGGTCCCAGGTCGACGGGCACGTGCACCTTCTGCCGACCACTGGCAACAACATCGATGTACTGTGGAGACCTCACGCCCCACGTGTTGAGCAATTCGGCGGTACGTCCACCCGGCCTCCCGCATACCCTCGCTCAAAGTCCGTCAACTGCACATACGGTTCACGTCCACGCTGTCGCGGCATGCTACCAGTGTTAAAGACTGCGATGGAGCTCCGTATGCCACGGCAAACTGGCTGACACTGACGGCGGCGGTGCACAAATACTGCGCACCTAGCGCCATTCGACGGCCAACACCGCGGTTCCTGGTGTGTCCGCTGTGCCGTGCGTGTGATCATTGCTTGTACAGCCCTCTCGCAGTGTCCGGAGCAAGTATGGTGGGTCTGACACACCGGTGTCAATGTGTTCTTTTTTCCATTTCCAGGAGTGTATATAGGGGAAGACGGGGAGGTGGGGTAAGACGGGGAAGGGCTATAAGCTAGAGTTAGAGTGCTGCCATCTGTGGATAGCTACGTCAACATCATCAATACACAGGTCCCAGTGTGTTGATATTGCTGGACCTTAGTTTCGCGGCAGTTTCTGTGAGCTTTGCAAGGTACGTACAACTGTTATACTGATTTGCTACGTTTTACATCTTTCGAGGTCCTAAAACATATGTTTCGTGAACATTTGTGCAGACTATATATATAGCACTAAATAGTACGTCTTATTAACAGTAAACTGCTGTGTCAGTAGTCAATGTTCACTAAATAGTGTTCATGTAGGCGTAACATAACCTGACAGCATGGTAGGGGGACAAGACGGGGTGGGGCAAGATGGGGAGCTTCCCTGTCCTGCCCCTACTATTTGTCCAACCATTACGTTCTTATCGTCTCATGTGTTTACCTCGTTGCGGGTTTTGAACCTGTACATTATACGTTGAATACAATTGTAAATAGAATGGTATTGGTTATTCCAATGTTTCCTAATTAATTACAAATTATGCCTTAGGCTATACGGCGAATAAAAATACACAAAACATGCAAAGTCAGTATTCTTGCTATGCTTTAACGATTGACTATTGGAAATATGGTATTTACTATATCATATAGATTACCAGGAATGATCTGACTCAATAGTACGTTCCAAGAGTTTTATTTCAGATGGTTCGCAAGTATCGGCGACAAACGTCTAGGCAAGATAGGTCATTGGAGCCAATGGAAGGCGCTGTAAATACTGTTATAGAAGGTCATATGGGTTCTTTCAGGGAAGCTCGACAGTTTTACGTGCCACAGACAACGATTGAACTACATCTGGCAAAGAAACGTGCTAATCCTGGCTATACAGTTGTGAAGACGTTAGGACCAGTCACTAGTGTGTTTACACCAGAACGAGAGGCAGAACTTAAAGACTACTTAAGACAGATGGAGGGACAGTATTTTGGCCTAACAAAGAACTTTATGAACTTGCTTTTCAGCTAGCTGAACGAAACAACATCAAACATCCATATAATATCGCAGCCAAATCTGCTGGAAGAGATTGTTTAAATTGGTTTCTTGCACGAAATCCTACCTTAACAATACGAAAACCAGAGGCCACATCAATCGCACGAGGAATGGGGTTTAATCGAGTTGCCGTAGATCGGTTTTTCGATCTGTTAGAAAGTGTACTATTTGAAAGTAAGAAGCCTAAATAAAACGTAATACCTAATTCTTCAATTCGCAGAGCCATGTTTCGAAGCCTTATAGTCACATGATTTCGTTATTCCAGTCCTTATTTAAGCTTTAGAGATGAATTCCTGCTAGTTCCCCATCTTACCCCACATATGGGGCAAGACGGGGAATTGGTAATTTATGTGGCAAATCGAGATATTTCTAACTAAATGTAACAAGTTTGCAGGTTTCATTGCATGCTGTTGTAATTCAATGGTTAAGTAAACAAGTGATGATCAAACCTACTTGAATGTGTTTATTTTTGTCCCTTTTGTAAGGGTTTAAAGTTAGCTTCCCCATCTTGCCACGCCTTCCCCTATATATATATATATATATATATATATATATATATATATATATATATATATATAGTCGAACCGAAGTAGGTAGCTAATTATACTTGTATAAATTGGCGACAGGAAGGAAATCCGGCCACTCCTTCAAAATAATAAGCCACGATCTGCTAAACAGCAGACCCCGCAAGTCGGGATTCATGCTTGGAAAGAGAGAATGGTACCATGTAATACACATGAAACATAAATAAATATATTATAACTCAGAAGGTTTTAAAATTTACTGATGCTCATTATTATCATTTCAGGTTGCATAAATACAGCGTATTTCGACCTTTATCGCACTTAACTTACACTACTGGCCATTCAAATTGCTACACCAAGAAGAAATGCAGATGATACATGGGTATTCATAGGAAAAATATACTATACTAGAACTGACATGTGATTACATTTTCACGCAATTTGGGTGCATCGATCCTGAGAAATCAGTACCAAGAACAACCACCTCTGCCTGTAATAACGGCCTTGATACGCCTGGGCATTGAGTCAGAGCTTGGATGGCATGTACAGGTACAGCTGCCCTTGCAGCTTCAACACGATACCACAGTTCATCAAGAGTAGTGACTGGCGCATTGTGACAAGCCAGTTGCTCGGCCATCATTGACCAAACGTTTTCAGTTGGTGTGAGATCTGGAGAATGTGCTGGCCAGGGCAGCAGTCGAACATTTTCTGTATCCAGAAAGGCCCGTACAGGACATGTAAAATGCGGTCGTGCATTATCCTGCTGAAATGTAGGGTTTCGCACCGAATGAAGGGTATGGCAACGGGTCGTAACACATCTGAAATTAACGTCCACTGTTCCAAGCGCCGTGAATGCGAACAAGAGGTGACCGAGACGTGTAACCAATGTCACCCCATACCATCATGCCGGGTGATGCGCTACTATGGCGATGACGAATACCCGCTTGCATCGTGCGTTCACCGCGATGTCGCCAAACACGGATGCGACCATCATCCGAAAAAATGACGTTTTGCCATTCGTGCACCCACGTTCGTCGTTGAGTACACCATTGCAGGCGCTCCTGTCTGTGATGCAGCGTCAAGGGTAACCGCAGCCATGGTCTCCGAGCTGATAGCCCATGCTGCTGCAAACGTCGTCGAACTGTTCGTGCAGAGGGGTGTTGTCTTGCAAACGTCCCCATCTGTTGACTCAGGGATCGAGACGTGGCTGCACGATCCGTTACAGCCATGCGGATAAGATGCCTGTCATCTCGACTGCTAGTGATACGAGGCCGTTGGGATACAGCACAGCGTTCCGTATTACCCTCCTTAACCAACCGATGCCATATTCTGCTAACAGTCATTGAATCTCGACCAACGCGAGCAGCAATGTCGCGATACGATATAGCGCAATCGTGACACGCTACAATCCGACCTTTATCAAAGTCGGAAAAGTGATGGTACGCATTTCTCCTCCTTACACGAGGCATCACAACAACGTTTCGCCATGCAACGGCGGTCAACTGCTGTTTGTGTATGAGGAATCGGTTGGTAACTTTCCTCATGTCAGCGCGTTGTAGGTGAATGCTCTGAAAAGCTAATCATTTGCATATCACAGCATCTTCTTCCTGTCGGTTAAATTTCACTTCTGTAGCACGTCATCTTCGTGGTGTAGCAATTTTAATGGCCAGTAGTGTAGATAGGTGAGTCATTTCCAACGTTTTGATCGGCCATGCTTCTCTATGTTATCAGTAATGTCTTGAGAAGTAGAATCAGGGTAAGTAGATCGACTGGTCCCAGATTGCCCTGTTCCTCTGACAGTGTGTCAGCCTCTTCCAGTTCGTTAGTTTCAACATCGGCTTCCCGGAAAAATTCCAAAATTCTGCTTCTTGTTCACTTTCTTCGTTTAAAGATTCTAGCACGTTTCCACAGTTGACGTCACTGCTGTTCTTGCAAATGGAAGAACATTTCAAGCCGGCTTTTCTGCGTTAGTACTCTCCGCCACCGCTCAACTTACATGAACACGATACACTGTCTAGAATTTATTCTTGTTTTTGATTAGGCTCCTTACTACTGGCCTCCGAGCGTCGTTATTATGTGTCCAGCTCCATTTTTCAGGAGGTTTTCAGTTTGCCATCTAACTTAGGACTTCCTGGGAACTCCGAACGAATGACGTTGCGCAGCATCTTTTAAGGATATCAGCCTTTCTGGACTCAATTTGTTTCTTGTGGCCGACTTGGCGAATAAATGGTACCACAAACCACCTACCGCCTGGGAACTGATAACCTTCCACTGTACACTGAGATAATAAACTGCTCCTCAGCTGTTATTACTTCCTGGTTTCTTTAACGTGGAAAGTACTGAGTTTAGGTCCTCGTGTTATTGACAGTGTTAGAAAAATTCCTTTTTCCTTGGCCGATGTTGTATCGCATCCACTAACAGCGTCAGTGGAAGTAATATATGCACATTTGAACTTAAACGATGCAGCACAAAATCACGTGTCTTCTGCGCTTCCTGTACCTAGTTTAAGAAAACGAAAATAAGTTTTAGGTGCCATGTCGTAGACCAGTCATGAGCACAAGGTAGTGAACACCTTCTCCCACCATAACCACACTTCCAAAATCATCCGTTATTGAAATGGCAGATCTTACAATCATGTCAGCATGTTTTTGTGCCTGGTTCACGTCAATAATACACTCCTGAAATTCTTTACTAAGAAGTGTGATCAAGGCTAATTTTGTTTCGTCCACCGTGTAAAAACTTGTCCTGAGGGAATGGTTTACTATCTCTGAGTCAACTATAATTTCAATCGAAGACTATGAATTCTCTAGGTATTCTCTGTGCTACATCGCTCTTCTTCGCATGAGTACTCATCGAATATAGTAGGAAATAGAGATCCAGAATCACGCTGAAATTAAGAAGCATAAACCGAGGGAGGTGGCGCAGTGATTAGCACACTGGACTCGCATTCGGGAGGACGACGGTTCAGTTCCACGTCCACCATGAGTGATTTCCCTAAATCGCTTCAGGCAATTGTCGGGATGGTTCCTTTGATAGTTCCTTCCTACATTCTTCCCTATTCCGATTATACCGATGACCTTGCTGTTTGATCCCAAATCATCCAACCAACCAAGAAACACGACTTTGGGCTACTGATTTGAGTAATTCATTTCGATGACAAATTTCTTTGTGTATAAGGTACCGTCTTCAAACGACATAACAATCATTCGGTGCAAATGAGCATTAACGTCATTCAACTATAAAACATGTGCGTAGCAAATGAACGCAATTATCTAGTTTTACATGCCACAAAAAAGTCACCCAGTTTGATCTGATTGTATTAGTAGATAATGTAATTTCATCGATGCTATATATGCTGGCCATACCACGAAGTGAGGTCTTAGATTCCAATGTATAACATTGTATAATGCATAACATTGGAACTGTAGCGTCATTGGTATTGGATACAGGAAAAAATTTTGTAACAAAATTTGTGAAGACTTTTGTGCGCCTTTAAAAAGGAAATAGACGTCAAAGTGCTATGAACACAAGAAACTGAGTTTTTTTTTTAAAAAAAAAGAACGTTAAATATTTCCCAAATTTTCGATGTGTTTTGACAAAAGAAAGTGTGAAAAATATAAATTTTGTAGGAAAAACTTGCTTTTTCCAAGCTTTCCAATCAAAAAGAGTTAAAAAAAATAAAATCTTCTCTCAGGCTTTCTCCGACAATTTGACTGGACTGTTGTGTCCCACTACAAAATTTAATATTTTGCTGAAGTTTTCTACGAACAGTCAACGTGATTAACCGAATATTCGGTGAAACTCTGCAGATGATTAGGGAAATGTAATTAAGTGATCAAATGGTATTGACGGACGCAATCTCCATCCAGGGAAATTCGGCGATTGTGTTGCAAGTCCTTTTAGTTAAAACCGCAGTGGGTGACATGCGTGTCGATGATGATGACAGGATGATGAGGACAACACAATTCCAACTCCCCGAGCGGAGGCAATCTCCGGACCTGCTGGGAATTGAAACCGGGCCCACTCCACGGCACTCTGGCGCGGAGAGGCGGAGAGACAATTAGTGAAACTGTTCAAAGCAACTCCCAAGAGGAAGATCTGAATTCGTTTGGATGTAGTGTTACTGAAATATCTATCATCAGAAACACGGAGAAAAATAAATTGGGAAAATTGAAAAGTAATAGTAATGAATAGTTGTTAAAAAGTGCGGATACGAATTCAAGAATCATCAAAGAGAATTGCCGAAGACAAAAGTCTCAGAAAGTCTCTTAATAGTAGAAGGGACAGATTAGTGTTAATGACATCTGGGCATAGTTGGCGTGGCGCTGAAAATACGAGCTGCTGTAGGGGTAGTATCTCACGTATTACACAAATCAGATGTAGGTGATGTGGGATGTATTACTTACGTGAAGGGTGAAAAGTAGGAGAAGAAAAGGAGAGGGGAGCGTAGCAAATGCAATATGCAAACCAGATAGTAAAGGATGGGGGATGTATTACTTACGTGGAGACTGAAAGTGTAGGAGAGGAAAAAAATCTATTGATGGTCGCATCGAAATAGACGAGGGGCTGATGTAAAAAATAAATAAATGAATAAATAACAAAAGAAAATTGAAACTGAACGTCAGAACAGCCCATCTGTTAATTAGGGAGGTCGAGATACAAATTAGTTTGTGTGTGTGTGTGTGTGTGTGTGTGTGTGTGTGTGTGTGTGTGTGTGTGTGAGTGAGTATGTGTGGACTATTCAAAATGGACGGCGCAACATTGTGCAGTGGTAACCTGGGCTGCGAAAAGTGCGATTGTGTAGTCGAGGCGGGATGACACTGTGAGTGAGCCAGATGGGGGAAGTGGGTGTTTCGATAGGAAGCACACATGTGTTCTCTAGGGACCGCCGACGAAATGGTAGCAGCGCTAAAGCAGGACTGTTCTAGAATATCGTACACAGCTGCGACTATTACAACCACTTTCGCAGTGCCCCGCTGTATCGGACAGCAATTTTGCCGCTGAGACCAACTGCCATCTTGCATATCCAGGTTGTTATAAAGAAGTATTCCATGTACTGAGAAGTGATAGAATGGACAAAAACAAGAAACAATGTCTGTTGCACATGGGTTCTAAAATACACATTTGAAGAGCTGTGAGCACATGTTTATCTTCGTTACTGTGAGACATATCTCTTCTGATGCAAACTCTTTGCTGTTGCGAATGACCTACAGAATACAGTAAACAAATGAGGACATAATTGTTTTTCTCAATGGACACAGCATGGAGTAAATTACCCGTTAGCGTTGTTAAGGTTAAACCATATTCACAGTCATGGGTAACTGCGCCGCAAAATTAGGTCTAACGGAACCAGTTTGTGTTTTGATAAGTTTGTGAAATGCTTTCACTTTCTAGTTTCACCTTTGCAATTACCGGATGATATCCTACGCTCTGGATATTTTTTCACATACTGGACATGGGCTTCACAGTTGCTTCCATCCCCAAACAATAACAGAATATCATGTCTGCCATTTCTTCTGTAGAATAGTAGGCTTCCATGAAGGTGGTAAGTGCTAGGATGAAACTACAATGTAAAGCCATTCAGCAAACTTATCAAAACACAGATTGGTCCATTAGAAACACTGGATGCCTTACACTTACCTAGAACTCTGAATATAGTTCACAGTAACAACATTAACAAATATTTGCCGTTTGTTTGATCCATGAACAACAACAAAAGTATGTGTCCTCTTTTGTTTACGGCAGTCTGTTGGTCGTTCGTAATAACAAAGGGCTTTCAGTAGAAGAGATGTGTTTCACAGAGGCATAGATGAAGAGATGCTTATAGCTCTTAAGCACTGCATTTTAGAGCTCGCGTCACCTGGACATTTTATTTTTGTTTTGATCCATGTTATCAGCACTCAAAATATTGAATATTTTTTTAAGATCCTGTATGTCGGTTTTATAAACGATGCAGTACATAGACACAACACGTACTAACGTCTCAGCTACAAAGGCCAGACACAGATATCCTAATAAACCGACATCGAAATACATATAACAGAGATTAACAGCACTGTAATTACACAATGACGTGACAGAGGAAACTGAAATGGCAGAGTTAAAACATAGGTTTGTTACAAACCCATAATTCTGCACTGATAATCATGATGATGATGATGGTGGTGATGATAAGGTCGATTACTACTATTGCAATAGGGATCATGATGATCAATATTGGATTTTCAGTAACTGGGTTGGTGGAGATAGTATGGCATTCTCTTCCTCCTAAAATGGATCTAGCGTTCTTTATTCACCTAAAAGAAGTTCCATTTGAAGTGAAATCAGCCGTAGGACCAACGAATCTGGGTTTTCATAGTAACTAACATTAAGGCACTTTCATCTCTGTGGAATACATAGATAGAAAATTATCTGTTCTGGTCCTTACTTAAGAAACAAAATTTAGAACGTAGTATTATTTTATTCAGTTAATTTACAGAGCAAAGCCTCATGAGAACCGTGGAGAAAAATTACAATTTGCATTCCACAAGGTAGAGTTATAGGTAGCTTATTCTTGTTTGGTACTAATAGTCTACATATATAACCCAAAACGTTTATTGGTGAAAGTTGTGAAGTATTTCTATTTCTCAAAAGTTTTCGAAGTAAATTTATTTGTTAACCTTCATTACCGAGGAACAGGTTAAATGAACAAATATGGATTCAGTAATGGTTACAGTTTGCTGCGTTAGATACAGCAGCTTTTCGCTGAATTTAGAAAGAATATCGCTAACAATTAATGTAGTACATGTGCAGTATCAGGAAAAGGATAGGAATGTGCCAGATTTTCGGGTGTACACATCGAGAAAAGCATGAACTGGACGAATCATATTGCTCAACTGCTCAAAAAATTAATTTCTTATCCAGCGTGTGTAACATCTGGGTGAGATTCCTCAACTGTGGTAATGGTTTTGATGAAAACGTCCGTACCCCCTTCGCACTTTTCGTTTAAAACCACGATCAGTTTGAGCCCCCAGACCCATTATCTAGAAGTATTTACATAATATCTAGCGGCGAAGTACAACAGAATTAGTCTAATAGTATCAATAACCATGATCGAAAACAGTTAAAATACAATAATATTGTACACAATTCGTCCAAACACTGCATAAGAGCAGTAAACTATCGTAACGTAGTGTGAACTGGTCTATAATTAAGTGTATATATATGTTGGATAAATTAAATAATTTTGGAAGATCGCTTGTCAACAATCATGATAAAAACTCTGTAATAACATAAATATCGCAATAAGTAGGTTTCAATCTAGGAAATTAACACATGTCTTTTGAATTTACGCGTATAACGTCTTGAGAGGGCACAGGAAACTTTTTCCATTTTATGCATGATTGTGAGGATGTTGACAATATAAGTTACACTTTGTGATTTTTAAATTAAGTGAGATAGGTGGATTTGTCTTCTACATTCTTTCACCCTATTTCTGCATGCTCTCTGAATCTAGTTCTTAAGTTTCTGCCTATATGGCTAACGTAAGAGTCATTGCTATCAGTGCAACAGATTTTATAAATGCCTGTAGTTGCAAATTTGTATTTTTCAGTTTTGATGTTCTGAATAGCACTACAATTACTTTTCCTTCAGTAATAAAATTTTTATGCGGAAAGAACGAGTAGCTATGGCCTGTCTCCACTTGGTGGCATCATTACCCACACAGGTATCAATCATTTGCAAAACCAGTTCTTCAGGAAGCTCTTGCAAGAGCTGCAGTAATCGATTTGGAACAAAAGATATGTACAAGACATTCTGCTGTTGTATGTAGGTTCTAAAGATGATATTGATCTGTTAGCCCATAATGTGAATGAACTTAATATACTTCATATACTTTGCTTTGAACATCAGCAAGATACTTCAATTAATTTTGGGATTTAGACATTTCTAACGTCAATCAGAGTCACTCAGTAGGCATTTATCATAAGCCTACAGTAATTGACGTCATTACTTCTCAGAACCCTTGGCAGCCAAAGCAGCAAAGACAAAACCGTTTTTTTTTTTTTGGAAGGAATGATAAGCAGATTACTTAGATTATGTCTTAATAATGCAGAAACTAATAAAGAACCGAATATACAGTCTCAAGTTGCCTCCAAGAGTGGTTTTCATTTGTCTAAAGTTGACACGGTTTGTAATTCTAAACATGAGGTTCTTAAAAACAGAGGAAACATAGTTAGTTACGAAGTCGCCAAAACTTCATCTCGTTTCCCTTTTATGCTAACTGTGTAAAAACTCAATGCATTGTTTCGCCTATTTCTTATTAAAATTGCCTTCGAGACAATACGTCACGCCTTTCTTCGAGGAGTGCTAGTCCCACTAGTTTCACAGGAGAACTTCTGTGGAGCTTGATAGGTAGGAGACGAGGTGCTAGCGGAAGTAGAACTGTGAGGAGTCGTGCGTGCATCGTGCTTGGGAAGCTCAGTTTACGGACCAGTTGCCTGCAAAAGAAGGTCTCGAGTTCGACTATAGGTTAGCCAAAAATTTTAATCTTCCAGAAAATTTATATTAGTGCACACTCTGCTGCAGCGTGAAAATTTCATTCTAGACCTTAAGACCGATGGAATAACTGCAGGTATTCGTAATTAATTTGCTTCAGTGGTAAACTTAAAGTTCATCACGGTAATTCCTCTACAATACCGGTAAGAGTAGACATTCACATCCAAGAGTATGTGAAATTTCTTAACAGTGCAGAAAATAATGGGCATAGAACAATAACACAGAAATTCGTATGTGAAAATAATATTGTGGTATTAAATTTCAGTGTCTATTATGCGCTGCTCCAAGTGGGGTACAAAAATCGAACTATAGTCCTATTTGGGTGCCAAGTAGCATGCAGAGAACAAGATGGCAGAGTCTGGATATTTACTGATAGGCTGTTTCCTTCTGAATTTGTGTGTGTGTGTGTGTGTGTTGTGTGTGTGTGTGTGTGTGTGTGTGTGTGTGTGTGTGTGGCAGAGAGAGAGAGAGAGAGAGAGACAGAGAAAAGGATGTGTGTGTGCGTGTGTGTGTGTGTGTGTGTATGTGTGTGTGTGTGTGTGTGTATGTGTGTGCTGTTGATAAGGCTGATTCTGGTTAACTCGACAAAGGTTTGTTGGTCCTGTAACTGCACATAGAAACTGTGTGTGTGCATGCGTGTTGATTTACGGTGCTTTTGATGGACAAATTTACATGAAAGAGATGTGGCTTAAGGAGTATAATGCACCAAGTCTCCTCCTCCACTTCTTTCCTCCATTGCCGTCATATTCGGAAAGGAAGGCAACTGCGCCTGTGATGTCACGAGATTGGTACCATGCATACAGCAGTGCTAACTCACTTCCTGAGAACATTTTGCTCCATAGATACACTGCTGAGACAAATCTATTTCATATTGTTATAGAAAAGTCACACAGACAATTTTTGGTTTGTTTAAAGAGCTATTTTACTTTGGCAAACAATCGAACTATAGTCTTAACCATGCGTATACAGTAATCTAAGCAGTTACTTTAAATTTAAAATTTTTAAAGAATTTATTGGTTTTAATAAATTCTTCCAGCTGATTCCATAAATGGTTTAAATTTTGCAGTTATACTCAACTTAAAAATTTATCTCTTAGTGGGGGATGTTACTCTCCCAATTAATGTGATTATCAATATTTCCAGGTTCAGGACGTAACCCACAAATTAATATATATATATATATATATATATATATATATATATATATATATATAACGAAAAATGCGTCTCCCCCTTATTAATACACGTTATTGTAGGTGCACTGATGCGAAGAATGCGTCAGAACATATTTTCATGATCTGTAACCTGTTAACACATCAGCACCTCTTTGAAAATTGTGTTGTTCACATAGGTCAACAACAATTAACAAATTTTCTTTTTACGTTTTTTGGGATGGACAGAAAGTACCCCCTACACCCCTGGTAGCGCCTTATAAAAATGCGGTGGTACTAATAACGTATTTTATATGCTGAAGCAGCTGTATGACAAAGTTTCTGATAAATTTGAAGCCACTGAGCAAATTTGAAGATGGTCATTAACGAATGTAACCGGTAATTTTGCTCATTAAGTCTACCCTTATAATTTGAGACTTAAAATATTCTTTTCTGCCAGCCAGACGCTGCATTACTTTGGTCATATGATCAAAGACTTCTATGAGTGTACATTGAAATCATTTACGATCTACTGACATTTTTAGCAATGTCTAAGACACTCCATTTTTCCTCTAGGTCTGTAGTGGTCGGCATTTTCCTTTTCTCCAGTTGTGATATGTCCTTTTTGACAAATTTCATTAGGGAATGTATATACGTCATGTGGGTGAAGTTGGATTGTTCAACGCACATTGAAGAGCTTTCCACAAAATGAATTCAGCTGTATACTACATATTAATCTCATTTCTCGCTGTTGTGAAATCAGACGTTCCTACCCCACCAAAATTGAGTCTTTAAACACATGAAAATTAATTAACCAGAAGAAACTGAGGGAGTTGCGTATGCCAGATAAACAGCGGGTTGCCAAGCTTAAGGTGTAATATTTTTAGCATGATTCATTTTTACACTGGGACAAGAGAGTTGTTATAGTGTAACTGGCTGCAAGTGATTCAGCATGTTGACCCGCATTCCTACAGGCGATAGATTAAATCTCATTTTGGAGTGTTGTAGCCTCGAATCTTCCACTTGTCTACGTCATTTGGTACCTGTGAGCAATTGTAATTGTTTTACCAATATCGTATTACAGACAGTAAGATCTAGATAATGAAGTTACGGGACTTTGTGTGCCGATTTGTGGCCTAGGTGGCGGAACTCCATCTGAACTGAAAAGTTTAAACAGTGCAAGTCCAACGGAAAAGTGTCTCTTTGGTGTGTGTGGCTGCAATAGAATGACAGCGGTGCCAGCCCACAGCAGATTCACTTCACACTGGACAGCGACAGTGTGCAATCTGGTACAAGCACAACTATTTCCGAACACACCGTTCAGAAAATGTTCTGGAAAATGGGAATCTACTTCAGTTAACCCTCACGTGTTTCGATGTTGGCCACCAGCATCGTAACAGGCAGATGGTCGTGTCTGGGTGAGCCTGTAACCGAACCCACCAATGCCAAGTGTGAGCAACTCGCCTTTTATTTTTAAAGTGTATGAATCGTGTACAGTCGGACTTTTTAATGTTTTCGTAACAGAGAAAGTATTTCTTTTTAATTACTAAACCATCAACTTTTAACTATTGTAATAGCTGTGTTTTCAATCTATGACGTTTAATATGTTACAGACTAATGCCTTTAATTTACTGGAAAGCAAAAACTTCGATGACTACAGAGCCACAAGAAAACAGACCGCCGTATCGTCCTGTTTCACGGGCGTGCATTGCACCGCCCAAACCACAGACTCGCATATCTTTACAAAGAATCCGTCATATTCGCCACTCTCTCTCTCTCTCACATACACTTTTCGAAAACGAAAGCCTTATGTTGGCTGAGCTCAGCATTGGCAAATTAATCTGCATTATATAACTTTTGCGATTTTGTTGGTGCTAACACAACTCAATTTCTGAACTGACTATATGTATCATAAAGGAATATTGTTAATTTTACGCAACTATTTTTCTCTTGGACTTCTCTCCAAAGCATTATAAGGATAACGGAACTCGGTTTGAAATAATTTCGACACACAGAAAAGAATATTACAATATATAAACACTTCACTGCCTACACTGAATTTTTACACTCATCACAGTAACAAAAGCATTGTGGATTGGTATAATCTCACAGTAAGGCAGTTCCTCTGAAAAAGATATTAATTCTGCGTAGATTTGCCGTCGCCAGCTCTCAAGGAGCAATTTACCTTTATTCTCTCAGAAATTATTTAACTGTTACTGAAATTAATTCACGTTTCTACAATTAATTTTCAACATTGTTCTTGGAGTCAAAATGGAAGCAAGCTGTGACATTGACGTATGTCAATGGGTACGATCTTTTGAGTTTCAGCTACATCTGAATGAAAACTGAATAACTGAAGGTTACTGAAAGTAATCTCAAAATTTGGAGCATTAAGTTATTATCAATGCAACCAGAGAGTTGTATAAGTACAACATGAAATTAAAGTTGTCTTTTGTGGCTTTATACGCCTGTGACACTCATAGTCGCGATTCTGAAATATTTTATGCAGTCTTTTGACTGTTTAGATTTATTCAATATTATTTCAACAGGCAATGATAAGGAATTTAGGGTTCAGTTGATAATTTAGGGATACAGTCTTTAACGAACGCATTTAACTAACAGAATCTACTTATTAATGACGCATGACGTTTGTGACTGTAATATTCATTACAATTTTGATTACTTAATTTAACAAAAATTATTGTCTTGTTTATTGTTGTTATTGAGCTGCTGTAGTTGAAGATCGCAGAATGAGAACTGGATAGGCTTTTCACATCTCCAGTAAGGTAGAATTAATTTATTACAGCCAAACTGTTTGCGGTAACCATTTCCCTTGAAGTTTCTTCGGCTTCTAATTCCATCTTAGATTAATGTTGGACATTTTTGCTTTCCATAAACGATAGTTTCTGGAGACGACTTTACGATAAAAATACTGCTGCCGCAACAACTTCCATTTGATTATCCACACTTCACGTGGCCACAGACACATGTGCAGACATGGCACTGCTTTGTACACACACCAGGCTATCCTCCCTGTGACTGCCGTCTTTCCTTTTCATCCGTCCTTTCTGCGCAACTCAGCGCCAACATTATCCCTAGAACCGCAGGCCTAAAGCGCAGAGTGGATTCCTGACTTACTTGCTTCGTCAAAAGTAATATTCATTTTCAAGTAATCAATGAATGTTACAGTAGCTATAATTACTGAAAATGTTCGTGATTATGCTTTTACTTTCTTCAAACAAAACCTGTACTCCATTTTGTTTTAACAGATTGTTAACGATATCTAACATCTTTAAAGAAGGTCAATTCATTTAACGCGATCCGAGAACTTAGATAGTTTTATGTATAGATTTTTACTGTCACAGTTTAATCGAAATTGTGTTTATAAATCTGTGGTCTAATATAAGCTGTTATGTTAAAAACTTTCATCCAGGCATTTGGCTGCACGAAACGTTCACTGCGTCACAATCGCAGTTTGGTGTGAGCTCTATTATGCTTTTGGAGTTATTCACCTGTGCTTCCATGAGACCCATGAAGTAACTGAATTATCCATAGCAGCTGTGGACTATGGGAACATTATTGTGGACCACCTACTTCACAGGGAAATAGCCTGTTTAGGTCTGCAGTCATCAGAGACACAACATCGCTTTTACAGTTGTCTATGGAAACCAGCTTATAGCTGTTAGCCACTGATGAGATAGTGTATACAACTGGAGCCAACGCCGTGTCAGTTAAGGCTTAAGGGTGGTGTACTGAATCAATGAAACTGGTAGCTACGTAATAAATGAGATCGAAAGGACAGCTTCTGATGTTCCATTTTATTACAAATACTGTTTGGGCCACTGCAAGTATTTTTCAACCATGGTCTTAGGGGCTGCTACCATTACCTTCAGGTTCTCAGGAGAACCGACCATAAACAGCATTTTCTTTGTGATAACGTAGATTACATCATATCAAAGAGACGATTTCTGCCAGAAGTCTTCACCTCTGGCGCTGCTGCAATTCTTCGCCACACAGAGGGCAGCTCTTCCGTTGCTCGCGCGCGCGCAACGGCCAGTACCCGCGGTATAAAGGAGCCGCCGAATCTGAGGCTTCTTCAGTTCCGGCGTGATTGTGTACTCAATCTCACCTGAAGATGGCGGCCAGATGGTCCGCCGAAATAGCGTGTTGTCGTCATGACGATGGAACCCGGCTGCAAACCCGTGAAAATCATCTGCATTTTCTTTGTCTTGGAGACATTATCAGTTCATCTGGATGGCTCCTGGATTGAAGGCTGCACCTGTGCCGTTTCAGAGGCTGTTGGATTGAATTTTGAAATAAACAAAACTACATCAATCCTTGGTGTATATCCATGATATAATCGTGTTTGCCAGTGATACGGAGCAGCATATAGAATGCCTGAGGCAAGTATTCCTGAGACTGTGAGCTGAAAATGAGGTATTATCACCGTACAACTATATATGAGGATGTGTGTGTGGCAACTTATCATGAGACAGTTACATATTTTTATTTTTATAATTATATTTTATGATTTTGGTTGGGGTGGCTTTCAATAATGTGGGCTAACATGAGACTTTTAGTTAACTTATACCGCGATAACACACGTACGGACATCGGCTGCCCCAAAGAACGTACGATATAATATTTTTTAAACACATTGCGCGACCCACCGCCTTGTAATAAATAGTTTGCCTGAGCGCTGCTATTTAGAGAAGGAAATATACGTATTCTTAGGCAAACTGTAATTATTAATATGGGTTTCAAGGGCTACTGATTATTTATGTACCAAACTACATAAAGATTCACTGAGATATTGCGGAATGTAATGATTTTCAATATTTATTGTTCATTATTTGCAAGGCAAAACTGGAGAGAATCTCATCTGCCCTTAGGCTGCCAAAATGAAACATACTGAACTCATTCAGTGCTGTGGATTTTAGTAAATGAAATTTATCGCTACTGTCTTTAACTTTGAAATTAATGAAAGATCAAAATTGCGATGTCTCTCGCATTTACATTTAATATTACGATATGAAATTATAATAAAAAAATGCAATCAGCGTAATGGTCCACCAAATCCTGCTAGGGGAGATGAGCTCCCTGTACGACGAAGTACTGTACAAACTTTGTTAATTATAATTAATGGTTGCGATCATGAGAGGTGACAACTAATTCAATAATACACACATTATAATTACAATTTCTATTATATTTTGCAAAAATACAGAAAAATTTACATTAATTATTACCCAGCGCTACAATGGCGGCCTACCTCTAGACAAAACAAAAACAGGAGAGCTCGTTAAATCAAAGCATTGTCTTTTCATGGCCTATATTACACAGAGATTATGCAAAAACTGTGTTCTGTTAATTGCATCGATATTTGTGTTTTTATAATAATAATTTACAATATATATTATTTATTATACATCACGCAGACGTACTTAATCTTTAGATAATTTATGTTTCACACGTCTCGTAGCAAAAACTTCTTTTCCCTTTCTCCAAATGTCCATTTATGTGACGTACCGTCACAGTATGGAGTACAGAGAAGTGTAATAGTGGGTTCAAAGAGCTGGCAAAACTTGAGCACATAATTAGTAAGGATGGAGGTATGACAGACTTGATAATGGTTGAAGATGTAAGGAACATTCTGCACCTGAATTAGTGAAGGAACTACTCTTTGAGTGGTGAACTATTATAGGAGATTCATAAATGTATTTGTAGATGTTGTCAGATCATGGATCCAATTACTAAAGAAAGGTTCAAAACTTGTTTGGTCTGAGCGTTGTCAATCGGCTTATGAGGAACAGAAAGAAGTTTTGATATCTAGCCCGATCATGTGATGCATCCAGTCATGGACTTGATTGTGCATATAGAGCATCCAGTGGCCTGTGAGTCAAGGCAAAGAGGAATAATTACTTCATGACAGAAACAGAAATGTTGAGCGTTTTCTGTAGAATCATCTGCTTCAAGTGCTACGTCTATGGGAAAAAAAGTTTGGAGTGGTGATGGATCATGCACCGTTGAAATGGTTGCTTGGGTTGAAGGATCCATCTAGTAGGTGATAAGATGAGCAGCTCAATTAAGTGAGTTTGATCTTGAAGTTGTGCATAAAGCTGAAAAAAAAAGAAAACGAGAACTCAGGGAGATTAAGTAGGAAAGTAGCAGTGTTACAAATAGGTGGCAATGAGCTTAATGAACCGCAGACAACATAGAAGATGAATGGCGAATGTAAGTAGTTTAGTGAACAGTCGCAGTTTTGTATTCAAGAGAGGCTGCTGTGCAGAGAAACTAAGTTGGGACTAGTAGTGGTAGGTAGAGGACTGCAAACGCTTGGCGAATCGTGTGGAAACCGCTTGTCTACCTCATTCGCTCTGCACGGACACACAGAAGCACGAGACTGGCCGTTCACTTACTCAGAATCAGCGCAGCGGTCAATCATGGAATGATGGGCAACAGCCATGAGGCCTTAATACGCAGGTAAGGGAGCATGGACTTTACCTAAAGAGCTTCGACAAAATGTGGCGCCACTAATGGGACCTGCAGAGTTCAAATGTATTTACAACTATAATTTCTTTTTAACTGTCGTCTGTCCATGTTTTCTATAGACAATGAGTGCTTTGTATACCTGAGTTTCACCAAGTCTTACCGCAGTACAGCGAAAATTAAAGTGGTAACCGAGTATTGACTCTTACTGAAGATCTTTGTTTCAGTTGTGGAACTACACACTTCTGTCAAATAATAGCTGATTAGTCAATGCTCGCATTCAGTCAGCCGCTAAAGTCGTGCTGGCATTTAGACATATTTTGAACGGAACAAATTAATATGATTTCCACTAATAGTGTGGCAACAAACCATAATTGTCAACTTCGTTTATAATTACCTAATAAACTTCAATCCAGGTGCTTCGTAAGCTTCAGTAACTAAATCGAGCAAGTAAACAAATATAACACGTTACATTTAGCAACATCAACAGAAAGAGGAAGGAAGCATTAGGTGTAGCGGTGAAAAGAGATGGGTATTACTAGAATAGATTTTTATCTGGATAATTATTCTAATAAGTAAATCATTCAAACAAATTTTTTCGCTAGTAAATTATATGTAAATTAAATAACGAATAACAGAGAATGCCACTGTATTTTTCTTTTTTTTTTGCTTGAATTAGCATTTGTTTCCTCGACTCAGTATTTCATAAATACCTTATTAATGGACACTGCAGACATACGCATTTGTGTGTGTGTGTGTGTGTGTGTGTGTGTGTGAGTGTGTGTTGGTGACTTAAGTTCCAGACCACAAAACGTCGGCTTAGAGTACTATCCCTAAGATTTTCTCTGTTCTTGTTGCTTCTTTGACCAACAACAATGACAATAATGTCAAGTTGCAAAGTATTTCGGAGTACGTATTGAAATGTTGATCATCCTCTATCTGGCTGTGTCTGTCAAGAGGTGGCACGAAGTGAACGGTACACCACCATGCCTAGTAAAGCACTACAGCGATGAAACCACGCCCCAAATTGAGCACAGCTTTACTTGATTTACAGCACAACAAATGAAACATAAACATGTCTGTAGGCGGACGGCCTCAGCAGTTTGCTTTACAACGCACTAGGCAGCCTCAATGTTAAGCAGCCAGCTGCTGACGGTCAGTCGTGACCGATAAGCTGAGCGAGATGGACGTGGAACATGGTATGCCTTTTTTCTAATACTAAACGTACTTTACGTTTTACTTGCTTTATGTGCTCCGGATTATATGTTTAATTACATAGATGTTGGAGCTTCCATGAAACATAGTGACTCATCTATTTTTATGCAGTCAGTTAGTAAATGTCGGAGAAAAGCACTAGCCGGCCACGGTGGCCGTGCGGTTCTAAGCGCTGCAGTCCGGAACTGCGGGACTGCTACGGTCGCAGTTTCGAACCCTGCCGCGGGCATGGATGTGTGTGGTGTCCTTAGGTTAGTTAGGTTTCAGTAGTTCTAAGTTCTAGGGGACTGATGGCCTAAGATGTTAAGTCCCATAGTGCTCAGAGCCATTTGAACCATTTGAAGAAAAGCGCTATATCAAACGAAGGAGCACCGATGCCGTGCGTCATTGTCGGTGTCGAGCTATTCGGTAAATCTGAAAATTTATTCCGTTCTTATGATGGGAGAAGTTTACCAAACAACAAAAGGGTTTTTAAAACCGATTGTTTCGGTCCAAGCGGTTTATGGAATACACACTGACAAATAAATGGAGAACAAAGAATTTTCATCGCCCAATCGATGTTCGAGGTTAATTTGCAATTTCCGTAATAAATACATGCTGCAACTTCTTGGCAGCTCAAAACTGTGTGCCGGACAGAGACTCGAACTCGGGACCTTCGCCTTTCCGCGGGTAAGTGCTCTACCAACTGAGGTACCCAAGCACGAGTCACGAGCTGTCCTCACAATTTTACTTCCACCAGTACCTCGTCTCCTACCTTCCAAACTTCACAGAAGTTCTCCTGTGAACCTTACAGGACTAGCACTACTGGAAGAAAGGAAATTGCAGTGACAAATTGCGAGGACGGGTCGTGAGTCATGCTTAGGTAGCTCAGCTGGTAGAGCACTTGTCCGTGTAAGGTAGAGGTCCCGAGTTCGAGTCTCGGTCAGGCGCACAGTTGTAATCAGCCAGAAAGTTTCAAAACCACAGCACACGCCGCTGCAGAGTGAAAATTTCATTCTGAATACATGCTGTGTTTTATAAAATAACGAGCCAGAAAGAGATGGCTCTAAGTTTGAAGACATGTTATAGGTCCCTCCAGGACTGAAAAGTCTACCAAGTACAACAAGCCTGCGAAAGTCATCATGAAATTTATTTCAGGATGTAAGGAGGGTCTAGCTGCTACGACAAGTGCACAGACACCGAAAACAGCCATGTAAGTTCTTCGCAAGACAGCCTCTCAGAACTGGCAGCGTGGAGCCAGCTGGCTGTTGCAGCGGCCCATGTGCACGTCACTTTTTTTATTGTCTGCAGCAGACGGCCTGCCTAGAGCGTTACAGCCCTGCTACTACTACTATTGACTCAGCCCCCTTCATCTGTCTCTGTGTCTGCAATATGCCTACCCCTCACACTGCTAACATGGCGCAACAACGCTACGTAAGTAGCCAAAGAAGAAAATGCAGCCGACAAGAACTCTCAATCTTGCTAACACCGTCGGATATGTGTGTCTCCTTAGAATAATTACGGAATTCGTGGTTGTAGTGTTACGAAATGAGTGAACCAAGCAAGAACTCAGTGGTTCCAAAAATTTAACACCACCAGACTTTTAACGTAAACTCTGTTAAAACGTTTATGGCATTCTGCTGGACCTCCAGCGTTATCCACAGTGTTCTAGGATTAACCATGAGTGTTCTTGCCGTTAGAATATGGAACAGTTTTTCGATCCCATATCCAGGTACGTAATTACTTAGAGCTTTGCGATTCAAAATTTACGGAAGAAACACTGGGTTCGCGTATAAAATAATTCGTAATATTTCAGCACTCTTGCAACTTGTGTATCGTGAAACTGTCAAGAGATGATTGGATGACTTTTTCGCCTTTCTATATCAGCAGCAATTATTGCAGCAAAACCCACAATGTCGAACATGTAGTTCACCTCTATTCCTGTCCATGACAAACCGGGGATTACTACGAATTTCAGATATATAATAGCAAAAGATATGTCAAAGAAATCGGGCTACGAGTTTCGAATGACGTTATGACGTAAAAAGAATTTATCAGAAACGTAATTTGAGAAGTGAAGTTGAAGTGGAATCACAACGAATTATATGCCAAAAACTACAGCGGAATTGATGATTTTTCAGTTTTGGTGAAGCAGATTAAGCGCTGAAAGTCATACATCGAAGTCAGGATCAGAGACAAATGCAGGAGGGCACTGCATGTGCAGAACATATTTTCTTTAGTGTCACAGCAGTAAGTCTCTGTAAATTAGGTGAAGGTTCTGATCAGACCTTTCAAAACCAATAAACAAAAAAAAGATAGTGGTTCTGAAAACTAATTGAAAAGTAACGAAAGGTACAATAGTTTAATGAATGACGAAGAACTGGAGCCATAAATACAATTGGATTTAATATATACCCATTATAACACTTTTTATTCGTGTCAGTGAATAATCTTTCGAATAATATTTGTTATTCAAGAGTAATGAATAGTAACTTACATCTGCATTCGTTATTTGCCATTCGCATAAATTTCGCCCAAATCTCGTGCGAAGCGAAGCTGATCGCGCATGTGTAAATTAGCACCCTGTCTGCAAATGAGTGCAGGCTATGCCAGTCGCGTGTACATGCACTAATGCGGATGCCATTAGCATCGGTAATGTTCGGCAACTTCCGCCAACGTTCACGAAGCGAAGCGTATTAGCGCTGTCACTGGCACACCACAGGCGCGGGCGTGCCGTGTGGATAGGCCACGCGGTTGCAGAGCTCTAGGTGGTGGTAAGTTACTATGGGACCAAACTGCTGAGGTCATCAGTCTCTAGGCTTACACAGTCCTTAAACTAACTTAAACTAACTTACGCCAAGGACAACACACACACTAATGCCCAAGGGAGGACTCGAACCTCCGACAGGGGGAGCTGTGGGAACTGTGGCAAGGCACCTCAGACCGTGCGGCTACCACATGCGGCCATGCGGCCATGGCTCTAGGGGTGGGGCCAAAAAACTGAGAGATAGAGTATTAAAGGAAACACAAGATCATATATCAGCAGGACACTGGAGATAAAGATCTACAAACAGGAGAGTAGTGGGGAGATACTGATGGAAGAATAGGAAGTCGCTCATAGACCAATTCGTACCTGCACAAAGAGCAGGTTTGTATCAGATGATGGTACCATTCCAGAGGTTATCTGAAGCATTTGCACAATTTCGGTATCTCGGGACTGATGTGTTAGATCCTTTCAACAAGACACCTGCAGGGAATAAATATGTACTTACTACTATAGACTGTATTTCGAGATAAGTGGAAATGGTCGCGGTGCTCAACCATCTGGCAGCAAAAAAGGCGCAGGCACTAGTAAAGAGTTGGATACTGAAGTTCGGAGTACCAGAGACAATACTGAAAGATCAGGGAACCAAATGTTCAAGGAATTGTGCAAGTTTTTGTGTGTGATAAAACTGGGAACGAATCCTTTACATACTGAAGTTAATGGAACATTGGAAGGAGTGCATAGGATTATAGGGAAGTTGCTTGTATATTATGTAGACGCACATCATTCCAGTTGGATGTTTGTATAAGGTATTTGGTATCAAAATATAACCCAAGGCAGGGCGTAAATACAGGTTTGTCACCATGTGAGGTAGTATATGGTTGTAAGGTGTCATCGCCGTTAGACTTGTTAAAATACAAGATGGGTAAGGCCAGTGAATCTGTTGAAGAGTTCATGAGAGTAATAAAGGAAATATGGAACAGGTTCAAAAATGGTTCAAATGGCTCTGAGCACTATGGGACTTAACTACTGAGGTCATCAGTCCCCTAGAACTTAGAAATAATTAAACCTAATTAACCTAAGGACATCACACACATCCATGCCCGAGGCAGGATTCGAACCTGCAATCGTAGCGGTCGCGCAGTTCCGGACTGTAGCGCCAAGAACCGCTCGGCCACTCCAGCCGGCAATATGGAACAGGATATACAAGACATACACCACGTGGCTAGAAAATCAAGAAGAAACAGTGAGCCATGTAATAAGAATGGCGCAATGCAAGGATGGCCAAAAGGTAACGTTATCGCCCTCCTGTACAACAAATCCGCAGCTCGTGTACTCGCGGTCGCGATCTTGCTTTCCGAGCACGGGGCCGCGCGTACGATTTCCGGCGGGGTCAGGGATTTTCTGTTGTCACGAAATGACTGGGTGTTTGTGTTGTCCGCATCATTTCATCGTCATTCATGCATGTGGCGAGACTGGACTGAGTAAAGGTTGGGAATTTGTACGGGCGCTGACAACCGCGCAGCTGAGCGCCCCACAATCCAAACATCATCATCATCATCATCATCTTATACAACAAAGGGGAGACGAAAACAACATTTGCACATGTCTAGGACCATATCAAGCTGTGGAAGCTACATAACCTGTAAACGTCAAGATTCAGTTGCTGATGAGAACGACTCGGAGTAAACCTTTTACCATATCAGTACTTGGAGACGCTGTGGAAAGTGCAAAACAGCTACCACCAGAATTAAAGTTGGTCTTGGGACCCAGCCACGAAAACTTTCCTTTCTATTCCAATCTAGCCACGACAGAAGAAGGACCGATGGAGGGATGTGTATGTACATTTCAATTTCTTTTCGAGCAGGAGGGAAGCAGTCCTCGTATTAATGTTATGCAGCCAATAAGTATCTCATTTAGTGAGGGATGCTGAAGAAGATTGTCAACGTATAAGTGCAGCAGGTGTTATTAAGGACAACAGAAGGCATACAGAAACGGAAGTACCAGAGATGCAGAAGTGTTGCAGGGAAGATATTATGGTTTGTCCGAACAGGGTAGCGAGAGGAGGTCAGAGCTCTTGAACACTGTAGTTACTGCTGTGTCAAGAAACAGAAAAGAGCTGCTAAAAAGAGATGATTAGACCTATGTTGTGCTTCCAACAGGTTGAGATACGTTCGCTGTGCTCGACTTTCGATAAAGTGATAGTAGAAGCCAGTTGGTTCCAACGGGGAAGCTCACTACAGCCAGAAGGTTGGAGCTGTATGAAAGTGGATTATTAATAAGCGGGACACTTTTTGAAATAATGTGGCTAACTTTCCGTCTACACGATACAATTTTGGGAATAACCAACCTCAAAATTTTGCAGCCTTCATTGTATTTGCCAGAGGAAACGAGGAAACTATGGTTGTGGTACCAGTTGCGTATGTAAAATCGGTCAAAAATATTGATTTCTTTTCTTTAATTCGTGCTACAAATGAAGTAAAAGCCGTCGTGTTTCAACCAATGCGCAGCGCCACTTCTGCTTTTCTACATCACTCTGTCCTTGTTTGCGATATTTTATTACTTCCTGCCGTCAGTGAAGGTATCTGTAGAGCATGTGAGGCTGTGAGCCCGTTTACGTCGCGACTAACCACGATTTGTTAAAGAAAAGCAAACATGGCAGAACAAAAACCCGAGCGAAAGATTTAATAACCACATCTAGAAAAGACGCCCTCTACTATTGTCAAAATTTCGTCAAATGATGCTTGCTTCGATGGTGGTAACACTGAAAGAATAAGGACCTTTATGAGACTGGGATTCGATGCATGTTGCTTCACTGGAAATCCGCTAAAGAAGATTGATGATGTAGAATTGTTAGTTCTGCAGTTTCAGTGAAGGATATTCCCTGAAGAGCACGCCAGAAGGATCAGAATAGAAGTAAAGAGCTACATGAAGACCAAAAAGACGAAATGTATGGTTATGGTCAATATTAAGATACTTGTTCCTGGGCTAAATGGTACTAAAATTTGTTTCCTGCATTTCTCACAACTTTCATGTTCCATTGTATAAGTAACTTTTCTGCTGAAGATTGCCAGATGCAAAAGGTGAAATGTGCTACATACTTTGTAAATACTATAATACAGCTTCCTGTGGAACAAAATTTTACTGCCGCCTTTATTCAAATTTATGTGAAATAAAAACTTATGTATCATACACATAAATTTACAAAATTGTTGGGAGAGTTCTTGTTTCTGTGACACTGTACTGTTCTTTGGATCATGTACGTATTTGTCACATAAAAAAATGTATGGGCCAACTGTCAGTACTAGAGTGAGGAGTGATGTTTGCATTTGGTCCATATTTCTTCCCATGAGTGGTGCTCATCAGTGTACAGCAAGGGGTTAAATTTGTACTTTTATTTGTAAATTTTCTAACCAGAGTTCTGTAAACTACTTACTGACTCGTTATATATCCAAGTAGCTTTGCGACCGATATGGTCACATGTTCGAATCCTGCCTCGTGCTTGGATGTGTGTAATGTCCTTAGGTTAGTTAAGTTCTAGCGGACTGATGACCTCAGATGTTAAGTCCCATAGTGCTCAGAGCCATTTGAAGCAGCTTTGGCGAACATGGAACCACGGAGAGTGACAAATAAAGTCAATGGAACTGATGTCAGAAGAATAGTAAGAAAAAAATTAAAAAAAAACTGTAAACTAAGACAAATCCTACGAGTATGCCCAGATGCAATGAACAAGTGATCCCTCACGAGTTCACAAATTAATTCTAAATTGAAATGCCTCTCGCGTCTAATTCTCGGTAAACTAGAAAAGCAAGTGTACTTCTTTTTGCGATTTCTTTGTGCTTAATCAAGCCGAAACGTTTTACGGAACTTCGTAGAACTAGAGTCGCCATGTCCCACAAAGCTCTGTTGTTTACTTTTACGAAACGCAGTAACGCAAAGTGATGAAGCACCTCAACACCTTTGGAAATGTAATAGCGCAGCTAGCTGTGGCGCTTTTTGAATCGGTTCAGACGAGAATCGGGGGTCTTTTTGTGTCACAGATATCGGGCAGTAGGCGATGAGGGAGCTGGTGGAGGGCGGGAAGTGATCGCAGCAAACGGCAGGACTCTGGGGACAGCAGCGCTCCCGCTGTCGCCTTTGCGAGCGGCGCAGCTGCCTTCGCAGAATCCCAAATAAGCGACGCCCACAGCAGGCGCCTATGCATGCAAATAGCGGACGGAACGCCGGGCGGCAATACTGGGCAGGCAGCCGCCGAGAGTGTACAAGCCGGGGCGTCTGCGACGCCACTCCCGTAGCCGACGGCCGAGACTTTACTGTGACCTTCAGAAGGCGATAGGCTATGGGTGTCTGCGGTCGCGGCACGTCTCTGCTCTACAGGCCGACTGGGTGACGCAACAGAAATACTAGGGGTAGTCACAAAGTTTTAATCATCACTCAAACAAAATTACGTAATGTATTTTAGAATTCCGTACCTCGACTGAAAAAGAGAACCACTGTTCGTTTTCTCGCCCGTCCGTCTGTCCCTCTGCATTTACATCTACATCCATACTCCGCAAGCCACCTGACGGTGTGTGGCGGAGGGTACCATGAGTACCTCTATCGGTTCTCCCTTCTAATCCAGTCTCGTATTGTTCGTGGAAAGAAGGATTGTCGATATGCCTCTGTGTGGGCTCTAATCTCTCTGATTTTATCCTCATGGTCTCTTCGCGAGATATACGTGGGAGAGAGCAATATACTGCTTGACTCCTCGGTGAAGGTATGTTCTCGAAACTTCAACAAAAGGCTGTACCGAGCTACTGAGCGTCTCTCCTGCAGAGTCTTCCACTGGAGTTTATCTACCATCTCCGCAACGCTTTCGCGATTACTGAATGATCCTGTAACGAAGCGCGCTGCTCTCCGTTGGATCTTCTCTATCTCTTCTACCAACCCTATCTGGTACGGATCCCACACCGGTGAGCAGTATTCAAGCAGTGGGCGAACAAGCGTTCTGTAACCTACTTCCTTTGTTTTGGGACTGCATTTCCTTAGGATGCTTCCAATGAATCTCAGTCTGGCATCTACTTTACCGACGATCAACTTTATATGATCATTCCATTTTAAATCAGTCCTAATGCTTACTCCCAGATAATTTACGGAATTAACTGCTTCCATTTGCTGACCTGCTATACTTAGCTAAATGATAAGGGATCTATCTTTCTATGTATTCGCAGCACATTACACTTGTCTACATTGAGATTCAATTGTCCTTCCCTGCACCATGCGTCAATTCGCTGCAGATCCTCCTGCATTTCAGTACAATTTACCATTGTTACAACCTCTCGATATGCCACAGCATCATCCGCAAAAAGCCTCAGTGAACCTTCGATGTCATCCACAAGGTCATTTATGTATATTGTGAATACCAACGGTCCTACGACACTCCCCTGCGGCACACCTGAAATCACTCTTACTCCGGAAGACTTCTCTCCATTGAGAACGACACGCTGCGTTCTGTTATCCAGGAACTCCTCAATCCAATCATACAATTGGTCTGATAGTCCATATGCTCTTACTTTGTTCATTAAACGACTGTGGGGTACTGTATCGAACGACTTGCGGAAGTCAAGAAACACGGCATCTACCTGGAAACCCGTTCTATGGCCCTCTTAGTCTCGTGGACGAATAGCGCGAGCTGGGTTTCACACAATCGTCTTTTTCGAAACCCATGCTGATTCCTACAGAGTAGATTTCTAATCTCTATAAAAGTCATTATACTCGAACATAAATACCCTATTTCTCCGTAACAGATAGGTGTATCAAGTTGACTTTTATCTCAAATACTAAGATCTACTGTCCCTATGCGGCGTAAAAGACTAAAGCTTCTAAATCAATGCAGTCAAAAGATACGGCTGCTTATGTCATATGTTTTGATACTAGCAAACTCATCCTTCAAAACCTACAGATACAGGGTATTTTCCGTTGGCCTAGAATCGTGGCATCTGCAAGAAGCAGCGTTTCACAGTACAACCGAACTGAAAAAAACCCGAGAACTGTAAATTTATAAATATTTCGCACGAAAAAAATATTTCTTTTGTAATATGTTATCCGACCTCGAAATTGAAATCAAAACAGTTGACAGTTCCACAGCCACGGTGGCCGAGCGGTTCTAGGCGCTCAGTCCGCAACCGCGCAGCTGCTACGGTCGCAGGTTCGAATCCCGCCTCGGGCATGGATGTGTGTGATGTCCTGATGTTAGTTGGGTTTAAGTAGTTCTAAGTTCTAGGGGACTGATGACCTCAGATGTTAAGTCCCATAGTGTTCAGAGCCATTAGAAGTCGGCAATTCTGCCATTCATGGATACTAGATGAGAAACGTAAAAGTAAACATCAGGTACGGAATGACTTCAGTGCTTACACGACACTTCTCGGAATTTATCCAGCATCAGATACCCAGGAGCGATTACTGCAGTAGATATGGCTTTTCACATTTTATGTGAAACAACCATTCGCTGATTAGTATGTTTGTTTCATATCCAGTTTGAAACGCCATTTCTACATCCAGCAGTCGGTCCTGGATCTCTGATGATGGATAAATTCCGAAATGCGTCATATGAGCAATGAATACATTCTTGGCCTGCTGTATGATATTTAGCATTGCCACCCAGCCACTCTGAATACTGAAGTACTGATTATTGTAATAACGACTGCTTGCCCCTTGCATGGCTTTGTGTCACACCATATTATTGTCCGCCTGCTTAGCTGAGTGGAACGTGCTTGCCTCCCACGTAGGGGGCCCGGATTGGATTGTCGGGAGGGTTGGAGATTTTCTCCGCACGTGGATTGAGTGTTGTGTTGTCATCCTCATCACCGGCACGCAAGTCGGCCAGTATAGCGTCGACTGGAATAAGGCTTGCACTTGGCAGCCGAACCCGAATGGGGCCTACCGGCCAACAACGCCACACGATCATTTCATTTTCACCTATGCGATTGAAATTAAAACTTTTCGAGAATCTGGGAATCTCTGGTACCGATATCTTGGCAGTATCACTGTCGACAACAGACAAAATTTATCGAGTTTCTCGATTCCCGGAACGGTTACACTGTCTCTATACATAATTACACTACTGGCCATTAAAATTGCAACACCAAGAAGAAATGTAGATGATAAACGGGTATTCATTGGACAAATATGTTATACTAGAACTAACATTTGATTACATTTTCTCGCAATTTGGGTGCATAGATCCTGAGAAATCAGTACCCCGAACAACGACCTCTGGCCGTAGGAACGGCCTTGATACGCCTGGGCATTGAGTCGAGCATAGCTTGGGTGGCTTGTACTGGTACAGCTGCCCAAGCAGCTTCAACACGATACCACAGATCATCAACAGTAGTGACTGGCGTATTGCGACGAGCCAGTTGCTCGGCCACCATTGACCAGACGTCAAGGCTAACCGCAGCCGTGGTCTCCGAGCTGATAGTCCATCGTGATGCAAACGTCGTCGAACTGTTCGTGCAAATGGTTGTTGTCCTGCAAACGTCCTCATCTGTTGACTCAGGGATCGAGACGTGGCTGCACGATCCGTTACAGCCATGCGGACAAGATGCCTGTCATCTCGACTGCTAGTGATACGAGGCCGTTGGGATCCAGCACGGCGTTCCGTATTACCCACCTGAACCCACCGATTTCATATTCTGCTAACAGTCATTGGATCTCGACCAACGCGAGCAGCAATGTCGCGATACGATAAACCGCCATCGCGATAGGCTACAATCCGACCTTTATCAAAGTCGGAAACGTGATGGTACGCATTCCTCCTCCATACACGAGGCATCACAAGAACGTTTCACCAGGCAACGCCGGTCAACTGCTGTTTGTGTATGAGAAATCGGTTGGAAACTTTCCTCATGTCAGCACGTTGTATGTGTCGCCACCGGCGCCAACCTTGTGTGAATGCTCTGAAAAGCATGGTTTGCATATCGCAGCATCTTCTTCCTGTCGGTTAAATTTCGCGTCTGTAGCACGTCATCTTCGTGGTGTAGCAATTTTAATGGCCAGTAGTGTATGTTTGTACGGAACTTGGAGAATGAAAACATGGCCCAAGTAGGCTATATTCTTTATATTATATGTGCGATCGGCCAGTTTCAACCTTGGGTCATTTTCAACCACGTATGTACATGTACTTGTGACGTATTACAATGTAAAATGAAGCTCTAAGCTTAAGATATGTGATTGAAAAGGACTCAAGGTTGAAACTGGTTGACCGCATAGATAATAAATAGAGTACAGCCTGCTTGGCCGTGTTTTCATTCTCAAAACACATTGAGGCTGCGAACCCCTCAAAAACAATAAAAAAATTAATTACTGATACGAAATCTCAACGCGCGAGTCCTACTCTTCCATGGTCTTTCTTCTTTTCTTTTTGTTTCCAGATGACCTTACAGATACATATTGAATGATTACTAAGTTTTGAAACAAACTTTATCTGATACTGCACGTATCAGTGCATAATGAACAAAAGGAATCAATAAGTTCTGTCGAGCGTTCGGGAAAACACTGAGTGACTGGCAACCTAGCTACCAGCAGGTAATAAGCTAACCAATATGACCCATTCGTACTACACTTGACACATCGTTCTGCTAAAACCTACATCTACGTATACGTAGCTCAAGAGGTGCTTCCTCAAAAAATGGTTCAAATGGCTCTGAGCACTATGGGACTTAGCATCTGAGGTCATAAGTCCCCAAGACTTTGAACTACTTAAACCTAACTAACCTAAGGACATCATACACATCCAAGTCCGAGGCAAGATTCGAACCTGCGTCCGTAGCAGCAGCGCGGTTCCGGACTGTAGTGTCTAGAACCGCTCGTCCAGACGGCCGGCTGGTACTTCCGTTAGAAGAACCGATTACAATGACCAAAGGTTTCTCGCTGAAGTAATATTACAACACCGAAGGAATATTCAGTGAAAGAAAAGTCAATTATCTTCTCTACAATTAACCTGCACCAAACAATCACACTCCACCATATCTGTTGTTTAGCCTCATTCAGCCGCTGCACAACCTCGGCGACTTATTAATACGTATTTCTTGTGTTCATCTCTTCCTTATTTGTAAACACAGCTTCATCAGTAAACGAAATTCTTTGAAGAAAGTGCCTGTTATCTTGATGTCACAACAGAACCGAAAGAAAGAGTTTCATTAGTCTCCTGCATTTTGATAATTATTCATCCGGTGAAGTTACACATGACGCGAATGCGAACAACGATGGATTGTTAATAAAATATTTTCCAGTTTCAATCCGAGTCAAGTGGTTAACTGCCCACCAGCTTTCGGCAGAGGTCTCCTCTGCCTTTTTCAAGTGGTTGACAGTCGTATGAATGCGCCGCCACCAGTGACGTCACTGGTACCCAGCCCCGTACCATATACGGCAAATCCTTTGGTGGCGCGACCACCATTCCTGCTTCTACTCCCAGGTCGTCCTCAGCTGCAGTCCACGGACCTTACTGTAGGTCTTGCCCGATATTTTGATCTCTGTTGCTTCATTTATTACGCTATTCCAGAAGCCGTAGGGCTGTTTAACAATAGAAGTATCGCCGAATGCAACTCGGTCTCCCTTTTCCAGAGAGACACGCAATTTTTATGGAGCTAGTATGTGAATAATGAACGACAGGTGAGAGGACATCTATTTCGTTCAGTCCTAAAGGCTGGAATGTAGCAAAATCTGTATTCGACAAATAAAATGGGAGGGATCCACAGACCCATTTTATTAATACCGGTCACGCGGAGTGGCCGCGCTGTTTGAGGCACCATATCACGGATTGCGCGGCCCTTTCCACCGGAGGTTCGAGTCTTCCGTCGGGCTTTTGGTGTGTGTGTGTGTATGTGTGTTGTTCTTAGCATAAGTTAGTTTAAGTAGTGTGTAAGTCTAGGGATCGATTATAACACTGGCCTGCCGTGACACTAACTAATGTTACCCTCTGAGAGGATTTGGGAATTTTGACCGCGTGCGTATCTAACGGATAAAGCCATCGGACAGTAATATTGAAGATACTGCAGTTAATAGAAAACTGTCGTATACGAAAGGAAAAAATGAACGGTCGCCAGCCTAATTAGGCACATGAATTTGGAAATATACATATGTTTAAGAAAATTGAATATTAGTTATTGACGTGACTTTCATTAAGATTTCCCTTTGAATAGCACATAGGATACAAGCGGGCACAGGGCAATCTAAGCTGTGGGTAGCAGTAGTTACCTGTAATTCACAAACCAGTAATCATAGAAAGCAAAATTGTACCCAACTCATAATAACAACAGCTACAATCACGGTCATTACGTGACACAGTACTGAGATGTTACTTCTGGAAGGACTGAACTAAAGTTGAACATGGAGGTGTTTCTAACTTAACTGACATGTAATAAACAGTAATAAAAATTTAAAAAAGTAGTATCACAGTTACACTGTTTATACTCTCATTTAAAGAAATATATCAGATATCCTTAGTAGCAATAGTATTCCAATTACCTTTCTAATATGAGAAAAATATGGTGGAGACCCATAAACTGATATTTTACCACTAGTCGAACTCTTTGATTATTTATGTAACCTAAATTCAATTCAACTAAATTTAATTTTTAGCTTCACTTGGAATAATTTATGTTTCTACTTTTCAAGGCAAATTATTTTACACTGAGTTCAATAACTTAAAAAAATCGGTCATGATGGAAATCAAGGCTAAATTATATTTCAAATAAGTTTAGCTTTTACGTGCCTTTTTCATCACCTGTGAAGCAGGTATTTTAGAGAGTAACATTTACACAGTCTTGCACTGAATTTTTTTGCAAAACGATACATTGCAATAAAGTGAGATCACTTTAGCAACATTCTAACTACCTTCAACTCTTGCTAATCCTTCCCCATTTAAGAAACATAAATAAATCACTAGTTCATTTGAAACAGGATACGCGGTTTTCTGAACGCTTAGGAGGGGATCCTGCATAGGTTCATGATTAGGATAAAAGATATGGTTCTAAACAAAGGTTTATAGCACTTGGATTATTATTCAAATCACTCACACAAATTAACTGATCCATGCTCCGATACATATCTGTTCAAAGTTCAAATGGCTCTGAGCACTACGGCACTTAACTTCTGAGGTCATCAGTCACCTAGAACTTAGAACTACTTAAACCTAGCTAACCTAAGGACATCACACACTCTCATGCCCGAGGCAGGATTCGAACCTGCTACCGTAGCGTTCGCGCGGTTCCAGGCTGTAGCGCCTAGAACCGCTCGACCATTCCGGCCGGCGATACATATCTGTGTGAATGAAGTTGATGGAGCAGTGGCGAAGTAGTGGTGGCAAACGATGTGACGGCTAACGGTACTCACGGCTCTTGATGTTTCAATGCTCTGTATAATTTCTTCTTGGCGACGGATTTTTAATGTGTTAGAGCCATTCGTTATTGCCGAGAGTACCATGCAACAGCCAAATCCACATTCGAGGCAAAATTCCTTCCAAAGCGCCTACTAACTGCCTCCCTTGGCACCGTCAATGTGTTCCGTGTCACTGACTGCCTACCGTTCACACCAAGTAGCCACCCAGTTCGACCACCAAAACCACCTTTTACATGGCGCCGAACCACTTCCGTTGCATAGGGACTTCCCTACATCTTTTACATTTTGCAATACAAGTGCACTAAGCATAACCCTCTTCCAATATACAATGTTTTTCTTCTAAATATACACATATCATAAAATTTCATTATTTTAAACATCATTTAGCTTTTCCCATAGATACGTTACAATACTTTAAATTTCCTGTCACAAATCAATGACCTTAATCAACAGAGAATACACACTTCGTAATTACAGCTACACAGTTACATAATATAAACGTACTTCTAATCGATATAAGTGTTACACTATTAACTTAGCAGTCTGGTCCCTTAGGAATTCACACACATTTGAACACTATTGTCGATTAGGGGTACGATTTTGGTACGGATAGTGCCTTTGAATGTCATCAGTTACCTCGAAGAAAACGATTTAATGAAAAATAGCGAACACAGATTCAGAAAATATAGTTTCTTGTGGAACACAACTAGCTCTTAACTCTCACAAAGTAATGAGTGCTATCGAGAGGGGATGTCTATTGATTCCTTTATTTTAGATTCCTAGAAGCCATTTGACACCGTTCGTCATAAGCACCTTCTAATAAAATTGCGTGCCTGTAGAGTATCGTCTCATTTGAGCTACTGTATTCGTGATTTCCTGTCAGACCGTAATGTGGGTTACATTGGTCATGACAAACACAGTACGGCCACCCCAGTGACGAACGAACTATAGCAAGTTTAGATGCAAAAGTGAAACTAGCAGGACATGCGATAGGTATAGAACTACACAGCAATTTAAGCCGTTGATAATTCTCAACACACTAGATGGTATTATCCGAGATCCACAGCTGAACGTTTCACGTTAAATGATAGGGACTTACATATCCTGTTCGACCCCAAGGATAAAACGACTTTCGGACGAAAGGCGTGGGGCACAACGTTGAAGCCTGACGTAACCTTCGTCACACGCGGAGCAACAGGCACACACGTACAGGCTACAAGTAGGCTTTCTCACGCAGCCACAGCTCCCGGTAATTGTAGAGATTTGACTATCAATCCCAGTTATAAAAAGTTCCTCAATCCCATGATGTAATCTGAGGGAAACTGACTGTAAGAAATATCAGTCCTACGTCGAGAACACAATGAATCGGACACCGCCGAATCTTGAAATCTCGTACAAAAGATTCGCAAACCTGACGCGCAAAGCGACCATAAATGCTATTCCTCGTAGAGTTAGGAAGCAATACACCCCTGATGGGCGAAAGAATGTGAAACAGTAATGCAGAAATTTCAGAAGAGCAAGGACAACGAAACCGTGGAACAATTGGTCAGTGCTATAACGAACAGCGATGGAGCAAGGAAGCAATAGATGGTCTAGATTTTACCCACTCCAACAGAAAATGCTGGAACCTACTGCGGATATTAGCTGGTGCCACGTCGCCTCACTAGCCGTCGTTGGCTCTACCCCGTCTGAGATAGTGACTACCCTGAAACAGACCTCCAAAATCCAACTGAAGACTGCTGAAAAGAAAGCGATTTCCAGAAACCTGAAAGACATACTACTTAATAATTCAGTCAACGTGGACATTGTGAAAGGAGTAGAAACAGAAGAGATTACTAGCAATTTTGGGAAGAAGATGGTTGGTCAAACTTTACACAGAATGCATCAGAACGGACGCTGACCCTAACATCTGGAAAGAAACAAAAGTTATCGCCGTGTTGGAAACAAGGGAAGTCAGGAGATAACCCAAAGAATTTCAGACTGATATTCCTGCTATGTACCTCCTATAAACTACTCGAGAGAATATTACTGATTAGATTAACTCCATACATCGCAACCAAACTTCCTACTTACTAGGCGGGTCTTCGAGCAGATAGAAAGTGTTACGATGAAGTGCAGTCCCTCACAACCTACATTGAGAAAGGCTTAGAAAACAGGATGAGAAAGGAGCCTCATTTTCATAGACCTTACATCAGCTTATGATAGAGTATGGATTGAGGGGCTACATCTTGAGGTAAAAAGAATCATCAGAATCAAACAGACTTACACCTTAGTCTAAAACATGTTAGCAGACAGGAAGATCAAGGCATGAACAGCGTGAGCATGGTTCTGAATAATGTCCTGCCACAGGGTCCGGCACCAGCATCGATTTTTTTCAATCTCTGTATTGTCGATATAGCATACTCAAAATCACGTAAACTTGTGTACGTGGGCTACTTCTCCACCGAATACCAAAGTAAAAACTATCACGACCTCTATGAAATATTGAATCCCTACCCGGAGGTTCTGAACACCCATTACTCCAAGTGGCACATACTGCCATAACCAAACGACACTACAGCACGTTAGCAATAGAGACTCAGGTATAAAATTACAAATCTCTATGAACGCCCAAAGCTTCAGACGTGGGGATAAGCCCAATGAAATTTCAATTAACTGCTTCTTCCTCAGAGTGTGTTGGCGCACATCTGCATAGGAATAAATGATCATCATAAGAAAATAGTAGAAATTACAGCTCGCTCTGAATGATTTATGTGTTTGTTTCCCCACGCGCAGTACGACAGCGGAATGGTGAAGATATAACTTGAGAGAGGTTCAATGAATCCTGTACCAGGCATTTAACGGTAACTGCAGAGTACTGCTGATATCGTAAATCATAATAGCTTTGGGCGTGCCATTCAACTATTCTCTTCGTGTTTCTTCTGTAAAGAAGTAGAATATGTAATTCCTCTTGGTTTGCGAAAGATTTCTTTTCATAGATATCAGTTTCGGTACACGTTGAGTGTACACTGAGGTGATGAAAGTCATGGGTTACCTCATAATATCACGTCGGACCTCATTTTGGCACGTGTAGTGCAGCTACTTGATGTTTCTTGGAATCAGAAAGTCGTTGGAAGCCCCGCAAAAATACTGAACCATTCTGCCTCTACAACCGTTCGTAACTGCGAATGTGTTGCCGCTGCAGGACTTCGGGCATGAATTGACCTCTCGACTATGTTCCATAAATGTTAGACGGGATTCGTGTCGAAAGACCTGTGTAGCTAAATCATTCGCTTGAATTCTTCAAACCAATCGCTAACTATTGTGGCCCGCTGACGTAGCGCATTGGCAGCCGTAAAAATTCCATCGTTGTTTGGGAATATGAGGTGCATCAATGGCTGCAGATGGCCTCCAGATAGCCGAATACTACCGTTTCTAGTCAATGATCGGTTTAGCTGGATCAGAAGAGCCAGTCCACTCCATGTAGACATAGGCTACACCATCATGCAGCCACTACCAACTTGCACAGTGCCTTGTTGACAACCTGGTTCCATGGCACGGCGGGATTTGCGTCACTCTCGAACCCTACCATCAGCTCTTCCCAACTATAGTTGGAGTGCGAACGATGGCGGACGAGTTTAGGCTTGTTCTGCGCACCTACGTCACCTATTCTCCGACAGCCAATGAGCCTTCAGTAGTGTTTTGAAAGCTCTGCTGTGAATGGCGTAGCTAATATGAGCATTAAAGGTGATCGTAGCGAGTTATTTAGTGAATTTCGATTCCATATGTTGCGAATTGTCATCGCTGATTGGAAGGGTACGTGATAAATTCTTCATAAGCAAGACAGAGACATAATTTGCAGGATATACGCTTTCTTCCAGCAGAAAACACACTCATGCGTGTACCGCAAACTGTCTCTTATAATCGTCTACAATCCAATGCCCGTCGGTGCCTCGACATGTGCGAACCGCCGTCGTCCATGTATAGGATTATAAATTCGAGACACATATGACCTGGCTACGGCTTTCCTGTCGTCTAAGATCCAGCCTTTCGGTCACGGATCCAGGAGAGGCGCGCAGTCCATGTCTGCTTCCATATCCCGTTAACGCCAAATTTCGCCATCCTGTCATAACAGATACGTTCGTCGTACGTCCCGCATTGATTTCTGCAGTTATTTCAGGCAGTAATGCATGTCTGAGGCACTCACAACTCTACTCGAACGCCGCGGATCTCAGTTGTTAAGCAGAAGCCGTCGGCCACTGCGTTCTTCATGGTGAGAGTTAATGCCTAAAATGTGGCATTCTCGGCACGTTCTTGACAATGTGGATCTCAGAATATTGAATTCCCTAATGATATGCGCAATGGACTGTCCCATGCGTCTAGTTCACATGGTTCATATGGCTCCATGCACTATGGGACATAACATCTGAGGTCATCAGTCCCCTAGACGTAGAACTACTTAAACCTGACTAACCTAAGGACATCATACACACCCATGCCCGAGACAGAATTCAAACCTGCTACCGTAGCAGCAGCGCGGTTCCGGACTGAAGTGTCTAGAATCGCTCGGCCACAGCAGCCGGCGTGTCTAGTTCGAACTACCATTCCGCGGTCAAAGACGGTAATTCCCGTCTTGCGACCATAATCACGTTGGAAACCTCATCATCTGGGTACAAGTGACAACTCCGCCGGAGCGCTGCCCTTTTATACCTTGTGTACTCGATACTACCGCTGTTTCGGTAGGTGCGTATCGCTATGCCAGGACTTTTGTCGCCTTACTGTACAATATCAGTCCGAGCAGGTTTAATGGTATTGTACTGCATATATATACGTAAACTGTATGCTCTACACCACGTGTGTCCAAAATATTCGTCATTGTGATACCTTTGTAAGTTACCAAATCACATAAATAAATGGAATCTATTAACACTTTTTTGAGGAAGTTAAAGTTTTGCTACGATTTATTCACTCATTGTCAAACTGTACAACGTTTATTCACCACCTTGACAATGCTTTAGAGTTTAATTTCTATAGCAGAAACGTCCAGACTCTGTATCACATAAAGAAATAGTATCTAATATTCTGAGGAGTCTCAAGTGGAAAAATTTCGATCCTTCTACGCAGTGTGTAGTATTGAAGCTTGTGACACAATGCCGACCAAGCGCAGTTTCATGTTCTACGAGTTCTTACAAGTTCTGGTATGTCCATTAGTAGACTGTGGTATTCGTACGCGATAGTGTTTCAATATCCCAAGCTACGAGTCTCACTGGCGCTGAGTGGATTACTACGGAAGGTTTCTATTCCTTCAGGCGCGAGCAATGCGTAACGTACGTTCCCGTACATCTCCCATCAGAAATGAAACTCTTCTTATACAGATGCATGCTGCCGGTTGTATCCGAATCTGAGTGATAATGCAAGGCATATGAAAAGGAGAAATGACTACAGGATCTTACCAGAACATCACAAATGTAAATACTAGAGGAGTACATTTCGAGCGGGAAGTAAAGCGTATAGATGTCAGAACCGTAACAGTTATTACGGTTCCATTCCACAAAGCTAATCTTAATCCAATATCTCAATAGTTAATATACACTACAGGCCAATCAGATTGCTACACCACGAAGTTCACGTGCTACAGACGCGAAATTTAACCGACAGGAAGAAGATGCTGTGATATGCAAATGATTAGCTTTTCAGAGCATTCACACAAGGTTGGCGCCGGTGGCGACACCTACAACGTGCTGACATATGGAAAGTTTCCAACCGATTTCTCATGCACAAACAGCAGTTGACCGGCGTTGCCTGGTGATATGTTGTTGTGATGCCTCGTGTAAGGAGGAGAAATACGTACCATCACGTTTCCAACTTTGATAAAGGTCGGATTGTAGCCTATCGCTATTACGGTTTACCGTATCGCGACAATCCAGCTCGCATTGGTCGAGATCCAATGACTGTGAGCAGAATATGGAATCGGTGGCTTCAGCAGGGTAATACGGAACGCCGTGCTGGGCCCAACGGCCTCGAATCACTAGCAGTCGAGATGACAGACATCTTATCCGCATGGCTGTAACGGATCGTGCAGCCACGTCTCGATCCCTGAGTCAACAGATGGGGACGTTTGCAAGACAACAACCATCTGCACGAACAGTTCGACGACGTTTGCAGCAGCATGGACCATCAGCTCGGAGACCATGACTCCGGTTACCCTTGACGCTGCATCACAGTCAGGAGCGCCTGCGATGGTGTACTCAACGACGAACCTGGGTGCACCAATGGCAAAACGTCGTTTTTTCAGATGAATCCAGGTTCCGTTTACAGCACCATGATGGTCCCATCCGTGTTTGGCGACATCGCGGTGAACGCACATTGGAAGCGTGTATTCGTCATCGCCATACTGGCGTATCACCCGGCGTGATGATATGGGGTGCCATTGGTTACACGTCTCGGTCACCTCTTGTTTTCATTGACGGCACTTTGAACAGTGGACGTTACATTTCAGATGTGTTACGCCCCGTGGCTCTACCCTTTATTCGATACCTGCGAAACCCTACATTTCAGCAGCATAATGCACGACCGCATGTTGCAGGTCCTGTACGGGCCTTTCTGGATACAGAAAATGTTCGACTGCTGCCCTGGCCAGAACATTCTCCAGATCTCTCACCAATTGAAAACGTCTGGTCAATGGTGGCTGAGCAACTGTCTCGTCACAATACACCAATCACTACTATTGATGAACTGTGATATCGTGTTGAAGATGCATGGGCGGCTGTACCTGTACACGTCATCCAAGCTCTGTTTGACTCAATGCCCAGGCGTATCAAGGCCGTTATTATGGCCAGAGGTGGTTATTCTGGGTACTGATATCTCAGGATCTATGCACCCAAATTGCGTGAAAATGTAATCACATGTAAGATTTAGTATAATATATTTGTCCAATGAATACCCGTATATAATCTGCATTTCTTCTTGATGTAGCAATTTTATGGCCAGTAGTGTAGTATCTAATATTCTGAGGAGTATGAACTGGAAAGATTGCGTTCCTATTACGCAGAGTGTAGTATTGAAGCTTGTGACACAATGCCAGCCCAGCGCAGTTTCATCTTCTACGAGTTCTTATTAGTTCTGGTATGTCCATTAGTAGACTGTGGTATTGGTACGCGATACTGTTTCAATATCCCAAGTTATGAGTCTCGCCAGCGCTGAGTGAATTACTACGGAAGGTTTCTATTCCTTCTGGCGCGAGCAATGCGTAAAGTACGTTCCCGTACAGCTCCCACCAGGAATGAAACTCTTCTTATACAGATGGAGGCTGCCGGTTGTATCCGTATCTGAGTGATAATGCTCGGCATATGAAATGGAGAAAACGGTTACAGGAACTTAACATCAGAAATGTCGTAAATACTTGGAGAAGTACGTTTCGAGCGGGAAGTAAAGTGTATCGATGTCTGTATCGTAACAGTTATTACGGTTTCATTCCGCAAAACTAATCTGAAACCAATATCGCAACAGTTAATGTAGTTATGCCAAAAGACTATACGTCGTTTGTTGGTTACTTCACATAAATCATTTGGCTAAAAACAGAATTACGATATCTTCAACGATTCGAATGGTTCAAATGGCTCTGAGCACTATGGGACTTAACATTTTTGGTCATCAGTCCCCTAGAACTTAGAACTACATAAACCTAACTAACCTAAGGACATCACACACATCCATGCCCGAGGCAGAATTCGAACCTGCGACCGTAGCAGTCGCGCGGTTCCGGACTGCAGCGCCTAGAACCGCTTGGCCACCGCGGCCGGCCTTCAACGATTCCGGTAAAACTTATGAACAACAAAGTGAAATCAGCCTGAGTACAACGTATGTCGTAAGTAAGAATGACAACTGAGACATTTTAAAGTATACGGTAACAGACGCAAAAGCTTTCCCGTAAACTCGTTTCCAGGAACGAGCAGTCTGCGTGATAATGGCGAATGTGTGTTTAGAACTTCATTCTGAAACATGGTTGTAATTAGTAGAAACGTACTCGCATATCCCCATGTAATCGGGACGAATTTCCCCCATGGGCCAAGGTTGGCGAATGTAGCGCATTCATAACGTGGCATCACCTGTTTAACTACTGATGAAAGGCGACACCATACGCACCAGTATTGTCCAAAACAGATCGATCAGAGCCTGTACACTGGCCTCCACCGTCACCTGACCTTCGTCCACTAGATTTTTGTGCTGTGGACAGCACTCCTCCTGATGCGATGGATGAACTGTAGGAGAAAATTGCACAGTCTAGAAAAATTTTCCGAAATCATCCGTGGGTATTTGAAAGAGTTCGTAATTAACAATACAGACGAGAGAGGTGTCACATTCACATGCTAGGGTGGTACGTGGAACGCCTTTAACAGCCACGAGCGTAATGTTAATTCTAGCATGTAATATGCTGAAGTGGTATATCACGTGTTGTAAAGGTAGGTCTTGGGTGAATTTTAAACTCAGATGGGAGCTGAATCTTAAAATCTACATTGCAATTAAAATAGAATTTCGTACCGAAATCTATGGCGACTCGTAATCACATGCTGCGCGTTTATATCAATAGTCGATACATCACTGTGAAGTGCGTGGCAGAACTTACTTCCCGCTGCACCATTTATCAAGGCCTCTTTCCGACCCATTCGCGTAAGAAAAATGACTGTTTAAATGTCTCCGCCTGCGCTGTCGTTCATCTAATCTAGATCTCGCGAGTGGGCTTTCTCGGAATAGTTTACATCTATTTTCAAGTGTCTGTGAATTCTGTCTCTCCATCAGATTTCTGGGCCAAACAAACGTGAATTTAGTGCTGTCCTTCTCTGTATATATACAGTATCTTCTGCTAGTTGTATTTGGCACGGGTGCCATACACTTGAGGAGTTTCTAGGAGTGGTTGCTCAAGTTTTTATAAACAGTCCCCTCTGTAGACTGACTGCATTTCCCTTACATTTTACCACTGAAACTAAGTCTGGCACAAGCTACTCCAACGACGAAACCTATGCGATCGTTCCATCTCGTATCCCTGTACAATATTACACTCAGCTATTCGTATGCGTTGATTTGTACTAATTGTGACTCGTTGATGCTGAAGTCATGGTTTACTCTGTTTTGCGAAATGTATAATTTTACATTTATGAACATTTAAAGCAAGTTGTCTGTCTTTGCACCACTTACATGCTACTAAATGTTTTATAGTTTTTCAGACAATACTTCTGAGTCGTGTGGCTCGATCAGCGATATTTCCGCCGCCGGTATGGGTCATCTTTCCGGTAGAGTGCGCAGAGCGCGCGGTGGCGCCACCTACCGGGCCGATTGGGGAACGAGGGTCACCTCTAGGAAATAGCGAGACATTTGCTTTGGGGCGCCTAACAGTAACGGGGTTTGCCTAGTCTGGCGGACGGTACAGGTGCCGTGCGAGGCAGCAGGAAGAGCACATCTAACAGGGGCTGTTTACCCGGGTGACGGCGCTGTATGAAATATCGCCGGCGTGGAAGCAGCCACGTTACTGGGAAGCCGTTGGTGTATTCCGATTCCTGCATTTGTCCTGGCTCCGGGATCTGCGGCGGCTGGCTTCCTCGAACAAGCAAGAGGGTAAGGGCCGTGCTTGTGCTGTAAATTGTGCTCGGAATCGACTACTGGGTTCTGTGCTGTTTACTTCATTTTCTTGGCCAGCCGTTGGTACTCCTACCGAGTATGTCCTCAAAACTAATTTCAACTTGCTTAGTACGCAGTGTTCTAGTGAGAGCTGTATGTGATGTGATGATTAACATTTGCTAGGGCCTGGAGTGCTGATACTTACAGTATGTAGGTTCCTACTATCAGTGTTTAACTGTCACTGAAAACAGTTTGGCTGGCCCTTGTCTAAGTGCCGCCTCATTATTGTATTTATATCACACGACGGAGTTAAGCTGGCCACTTGCTATATACAGGGTGTTACAAAAAGGTACGGCCAAACTTTCAGGAAACATTCCTCACACACAAAGAAAGAAAATATGTTATATGGACATGTGTCCGGAAACGCTTACTTTCCATGTTAGAGCTCATTTTATTATTTCTCTTCAAATCACATTAATCATGGAATGGAAACACACAGCAACAGAAAGTATCAGCGTGACTTCAAACACTTTGTTACAGGAAATGTTCAAAATGTCCTCCGTTAGCGAGGATACATGCATCCACCCTCAGTCGCATGGAATCCCTGATGCGCTGATGCAGTCCTGGAGAATGGCGTATTGTATCACAGCCGTCCACAATACGAGCACGAAGAGTCTCTACATTTGGTACCGGGATTGCGTAGACAAGAGCTATCAAATGCCCCCATAAATGAAAGTCAAGAGGGTTGAGTTCAGGAGAGCGTGGAGGCCATGGAATTGGTCCGCCTCTATCAATCCATCGGTCACCGAAGTGTACGAAGACTTAGACTGAAATGTGCAAGAGCTCTATCGCGCATGAACCACATGTTGTGTCGTACTTGTAAAGGCACATGTTCTAGCAGCACAGGTAGAGTATCCCGTATGAAATCATGATAACGTTCTCCTTTGAGCGTAGGTGGACGAAACTAAAATGAGCTCTAACATGGAAATTAAGCGTTTCCGGACACATGTCCACGTAACATCTTTTCTTTATTTGGGTGTGAGGAATGTTTCCTGAAAGTTTGGCCGTACCTTTTTGAAACACCCTGTATATACATGGATAAAATTTTCCCCGGATATATTATGCTGCGAATTGCAATAACATTACTGTTAAGTTTTTATCTGAAGTAATAGTGTCTGAGAGACACGTGTCTAATTCTAAATGAGTAGTTTCATAAATTCTTAAGAGTTACTGAGAGGCCCGTTGTTATTGTGTGTTTAGTTTGAAACTGGTTCTATTAATGTAAGTACAAGAATTCCTTCATCAATATGTGGATATTGGCTACTGCGGTAATTTTGCGTCGCGCTTGGGGACTCGAGCCGCGCTGAATTAGCCGAGCGGTCTAGGCGCTGCAGTCACGGACTGTGCGGCTAGTCCCGGCGGAGGTTCGAGTCCTACCTCGGGCAGGGATGTGTATGTTTGTCCTTAGGATAATTTAGGTTATGTAGTTCGTAAGCTTAGGGACTGATGACCTTAACAGTTAAGTCCCATAAGATTTCACACACATTTGAACATTTTTGGGGGACTCGATATACCGTTAGCCTCCACGCTAGTTACTTGCATTTTGATTTCGTTTTATCAAGACTTCTCCTGTTTCTCTTTCCTCTTACCGGGTGCGGGGTCCTGGGTTGTGTCCTGCTTGTGCTGTTGTGTATCTTCCGCCCACTTTTCCCGCGCGTGTCGGCTGTCCGTGTATCTAGTTCGCTCGAGGTTTAATGTATAATTGGCTTTACGCACATAAGATAAGATTTGTACTGATTAGCTGATGTTCATTAACAGGTTAATTCTACAGATGATGTGCTGTAATGAATTATTGTTTCTGGTTACTGAAGGCAGATGTCAGTCTGTTGTAGACACCCACTAAATCTGGGATTTTTCGTGCCCATTCGTTACCGTTGCTGCTCCCGTTTAGGGGTCCATGCCGGGCTTGTGTTGGAAACAGCTGAGTGAGCGGGCGCCCGCTTCTGGGGGTAGTTTGTTGAATCCCACGAGGTTGCTTGGTCACATGAAATTTTATATCCTACATTGTAGGGTGCCTGCCATCTAAGTAACGTGACTGTGTGCCATGGTATCAGATTTGTTGTGGCCTGTACTCTGAATTACTTCCGTAATACCAATCACTGCAGTAAATAAAGATTACATTTTCTCTTTAAATTTTAGTAAATTTTTCTTCAAGTTGATCATAGTTTTTGAGTAAATAATTTTTAACTCATTTCACTAAATGTGTAATAGGCCATAAGTGCAGTGGTTTATGAATGTTTAAATTTTGAAGTAACTTTCATCTAAATGGTAAATTTAAAGATGTGTGGTAATTTTAAAAATGTGTTGAAGATTTTATTTGTTGTTTGTCTTGTTTAAATGTCCCAAATAAATGTTCAGTGCAGCTGTCGATGGTGGTTGCCTGATGTGTCACTTGGTCCAGTTCTACCACCCCACAGCCTATTGTGGTGAGCTTGTGTCGTTGTGTAAAAGGTTGAATTCCATGCTGTGCTGACACATCATACAGATAACTGAATCATCTGCAAAAATATTTTTGTGCATGGTCATTAACACAACACAAACAGCAGTGGTCCCAGCACACCTGAAGTAAATTCTACATCAACTGACAACTCTCTATCAAAGATACTCCACCACCCCTCCCAAGAAATCTTCAATCCAACTACAAATCTCACTTGATACCCCATACGATCGTATTTATTAAAAAACTTGTACTGAGTCAAATGAATTTTGAAAGTCAAGAAATACGTCTACCTCTGACTTCCGAAAGGCTCACTGGTTGGTATGGAGCAGATCATTCAGTTCGAGATACCTCCTTAAATATATATATACTGGGGCAGCTCATACTTTAATCTAGGCAGGTTCAAGCCACACCATTCTTACTAAAAAACAGATTTTCTTCCCCTTTGTCCAATTTCGTAAGTCTACAACAAACGCTGCACACAGCAGGTGCAGCCCAAATTCTCACTTGATCTTCCAGTTCGATTCCAAAGTACACCTCGTAAGCTTGTGTTTCAAATGAGGTTGTTTTCCCTCTTTTTCTTCACAATAAAACTACTGAGTTACTTATACAATCTCTTTTCAATTATTCAGTACTGAATTGCACATAAGAATGACAAACTGGTACTTGTTACATGGTAATTTACTGCTTTATCGCAGAACTATTACGACCTGTATAGAAAATTCTTAATAAAAATGGGTTAAGATATTTAAGATGGACTGCCATTACATTAAAGGAGTTAATTCTGTCCCTTTAAGTGGAGTTATTAAAATATATGGCATTGTTGTTTGGTGTAATGATCTACGTGCACAAGAATGAGTTTCATAAAGAAAAACTGAAGACAGTAACTTTGAATAAAATGATATGTGATACGACTATATAGGCTTCATTTTTAGGATCATGACATAAAAATATCTCAAAATCTAAAATACCAATATCACCATTGACCTGCTTTATGGCTGGGAGACCATATGATATGCTGACGAAGATTGCCCGGTATTATGATGCACTCACACACCCAAAAGAATTTTAGAATCTGTTATTGAACAGCTATTCCGGCTCATGGTTCTTGGTTCAAATTTCCAGTTTCAGGTGGTCTATGTAACGGCTTCCAAGTGCCACAAAAATTTGTTTCCCAATATTTTTCACAGTTATTTGCCGAATTTAAAAATTTAAATCCCTGTCATAACGTACTCATTAAGAGATATAATCTAATGTTAACGTCCTGCCCACAAGGTGTGTTGGAAGGACGTTAACGGCAATGTCGAGTGGAATTCCACGCGGGCAGTACATGGCACGGAGCAGGCGACCCCTCCAGTACTGTGAGCCTGACAGGCTAGAAGGCTACACTAACTTGGGGAATGACTACATTGTGTATGCGCACTAAGGCAAATAGGGCGGGTGGATGGTTTTCCACCCCACCTTGTGGTAGGAGGGATCAAGCTGTACTACAATGATACTGTTACTATAATTAGAAACTGTGCATATGTCCTGAGGCATGATCTGGCAAAACGCAAATAACTAGATTAAGGGTCAAAAGAGAGGGCTCTGATCATTATACGAGGGTTGTACAGAAAATTCCGATCGGTCGTGAAATGGACACCTCAGTGCAAAACCTGATGAAGCTGTGCATAGATGGGTAGTGTCTCCAGTAAGGCCGTCGGTCGCATCAAGACGCTCTTTTCAGTTGCGAGCGCACTGTGAGCGAGTAAAGGTGCCTAGAACAACGATGTCTCCCGCCAAGTAGGAGGGCCCGCTGAGAAGCTTCGCCTTAATGAATGCAGACCGCCTAGCACAACTGCCACGCATGGAAATTCTCAGCCACACTCCGCAGGAGCAGTGAAGACGCTCCTGCAGCCTTTTCGATGGGAAGAGTTCGATCACCTACAACACAGGCCTTATTGGCTCGTGCTGAGTATCGTCTCTGTTCACATGAAACGCTTGATACGAAGATAATACTTGGGCGCAGCTATAGACCAGAGTAGAGAATTATTGGAAAGCCCAGGCGGCTGCCTTCTATGACGATAGTGTTGGAAATTTGGTATAAAGCTCCGACAAATTGTGTGGGAGCGGCGACTATGTAGAGAAGTAACTGGAAAGTGTAGCTAACTCGTGCAAATAAAAAGTTTCTGATTTTCACTGTGGTTTCTATTCAGCGACCGATCGGAACTTACTTTCTGGACAACCATCGTACACACTGCCTAGTGGCCGGCCGCGGTGGTCTCGCGGTTAAGGCGCTCAGTCCGGAACCGCGCGGCTGTACGGTCGCAGGTTCGAATCCTGCCTCAGGCATGGATGTGTGTGATGTCCTTAGGTTAGTTATGTTTAAGTAGTTCTGAGTTCCAGGGGACTGATAACCACAGATGTTAAGTCCCATAGTGCTCAGAGCCATTTGAACCATATGAACACTGCCTAGTCACATTAACGTGACCACCTGTCAAAAGCCTGAATAACGACCTTCTGCAGCGCGCACCGCTGCAAGACGTGCGGGAATATGGTTCAGGAAGGCACCTGACAAGGATGTGGGGCCATGTCGACGCCAGTGCCGTGGCAAGCTGTATTACGTTTTTTTTTTTTTTTTTTTTGTTGAGGATCCATGGCGTAAATAGCCCGATCGACGTGGTCACAAAAATTCTCGTCTGGGCTTAAATCCGGGGAGTGACGGCTAGGGGAGCACGGTAAACTAATCCTGGTGCTCTTCAAACATGCTAGCCAGCTGTGTGACACGTTTCATCATTCTGCTCGAACATACCATCGGGCTGCGGAGAAGGAAACTGCACGTAGGGGTGGACGTGTTCCCCCAAGAATAGATGCATACTGGTGATCAACTGTGCCTTCAAGAATGACGAGATCATCCAGGGAAGGCCACGAAAACATTAGCCAGATCATAACGCTCCCTCCTTGTTTGCTTTCAGATTTTTCAAGTCGTACATCCGATGGAGCACAAACGGTGACTCATTTTGAGAGTGGACGTCAGTTACGGAATTGCTGTACAAATTCCAGCTTTCCTCACCGATGAACAGTAGTCAGCTTCAATGTATGAACCAGGCACCTGTTGCGCAGGCCCTTACTCAGCAACGTTCACTAAACGCTAGACACTGAAGGTAGCCCCTTGATTCATCTCACCGCTCAGCCGCACAAGAGTTGCAAGTCTATTCGCCCGTACACATCTCCACAGCCGTTGTTCACAACTGTCATTTCTGGCCCGAGATGTACCACAGTTGACGCCGGCTTCGGGTGGCGCCATTTTTCCATGTACGGTATACTTTAACCAGGACGGCATGCGAACGGTTGATAGGCTTATCCGCTTCGGAAATACTTTTCCACCCTTGACACGAAAGCTAATGATCATGCCCTTTTGGACGTCAGATTAATGGCACCTTTTCCGCATTGCGACGTTGAGGTCGAATAGAGGTGACGCTCACATTGTGTCTGACTGTGTGCCCTTAGAGTATGTCAGAATGAGAGCACTTACCTACATCCAGCAAACTTAAACGTAATTTCAAACCTTCATGAAACTTTTCCTCATTACTTACTTTACTTTCATGTGGCAAGGGCCTTATCGACCATACGCATGCTCTATGAGCCTCTTCCACTTCTGCCTGTCCAATGCGCTGTTTGTCCAGTTGCTGTTGCTGTTCATCCTAGTTGTGTCCTCCGGAATGTTATCCCGCCAACTTATTCTGGGTCTCCCTCTTCTCGTTCCTTCTATTGTTCTGCTAAATGCCATTCTAAGTAGTCTAGTCTGTCATTCTTGCTATATGGCCTGCCCAATTCAACCTTCTCCTCTTGAGCACTTCGATGATGTTACGGTGTTTATACAGCCCTCTTAATTCTGCATTTCTTCTTATTCTCCATTCCATGTTATTTTCGACGTATACAGGTCCAAAAATTTTCCTTAGTACTTTTCTATCGAATATTAAATTTTTCTTCATCTTTCATTCTAAATATTGTTTTACATCCATATAACATCACAGGTATAATGGTCGATTGATATAAGCGGATTTTGAAGTTACTGCTAAGTGATCCTTTTCTTAGAATTTTGTTGAAACTAAAAAGTGTCTTGTTTGCTGTTGATAAACAGACACCCATTTTTATATCTGTTCTGTTGTTATTACTAAAAATACTTCCTAGGTACTTGAAGTGGTCAACAGTTTTGAAACTGAATCCATCTACAGTCAGAGGTGCATCTTTTCTGGTTTTCTTACTTATGGGCAGGTATTTCCTCATATCTACCACAAATTTACAAAAGGATAAAGTTAATCAGTTACATTTCCATGCTGTTGCTGTAAAACTCTATCATGAGGTATGAGGTTTTAATTTATCTCATTCGCTACAAAAATTATTCGAAACACATGTTTCCGATGTTATTCGCATACACAATTGTATGTACCTGCAAAATTATGTCATTGTAAGACACATATTACAGGAGATATGACGTAGTAAACATTGAAATGCGTGAAAACTTGCTTTTCCTTAAAACAAAATTTCAGATTGTTTCTACACTTTTTTCGCTTACAATGTTAATTCAAATATGTAACATATTTGTAAACTAAACGGACATTTCAAGACATGTCATACATGGGGTTCGACTCTTTATGGAATCGAAGCTTTACTGGATTCATTTAAACGAAAGTACCTCAAAGTTCGCAAGTTTCATTTTCTTACAGCCGATATACTACCATCACAACTTTTTGAAAACACATATAACAACAAATTACATGATAAATTCCTGTAATAATGAGCGTATAGCATTGGTGGCCGGGAGACCACTCGCGGGGCGGTTCGGCCGCAGCTCCACAAGTTCTTTAACGCCACTATGGCGACTTGCAAGTGAATGAGGATGAAATGATGATGAAAGACTCAAAACACCCAGTCACCTCGAGGCAGAGAAAATTCCCGCCGGGAATCGAACCCGGGACACCGTGCGCGGGAAGCGAGAAGCTACGGCAAGACCACGAGCCGCGGACATAAATTCCTGTAATATGTTCCGAAACGTAGTGGATATCCTTTCGGTTCTATGTGAGTAGCCGTTTATGCTGTTACCAGCACAGGTAATTGCTGAGTGGTGGTGCACTGCACATTTTACGACGACTAATTACTGCTAAGGAAACCCACAGTCTGAGTCAACGTCCTCACTAACTGAATGAAACAGCACGCTGCATACACTAATGGAGACAGACGTCCCACCAACTGTGCACCCGCCATTCCAGGAGCAACTCAATTCCGTACCTCCAGAGGAGGCATTGGCCTCCGACGTAAATTAAACGGAATTCAATCTTGAGAGACGAGATTGCTTGCCAAGAAGTTCCTCATCGGCCGACCTCCCGCTTCAGCTTGCTCTGCCACCTAGGCCCACTAACCAAAGAACCCTCGCCGCTCTTCTACTGACTCGCTTCTGCAAGACGATACACTGTCCTTCAAGGTTGTCCAATTATACAAAGCTTCCACAAACTCACACGCTAACCACTTCTAGGATTAAAAGCTTGGGTATAGCAAAATATGTTGCTATAGGTATCGTAAAGACTCGCTATGAAAACGTTATACAAGCAACAATTCTGCGTCTACATTGACATCTGTACACTCCAAGACACCGTACAGTGTATAGCGGAAAGTACGACGAAATTTATAACTATTTTCGCTCCCCCTCTCGCCCCCCCAATACCTAATGTCCCAGTTCTGTTTGATTCATGGATGGTATGCATGATGAAAAATTGTCGATAACTCCTTTTATGAGTCCTAATTTTAATTGCAGTGTCGTGATCATTACGCGAGATATATGATGGAGGACGTTATGTTTCTTCACTAGACGCTTCCAGAAACGACTGCTTGGGTGGTTTTGCTAAGTGAGGAAGGATCTACATGATGAGCAGGATCATTCTTGTAATGTCTCCCACTGCAAGCTGTTGAGCACTTCTGTAGTACCTTCATTAAAGAAATCGATGAAGTGTCGTGGAAGCTCTTCTTTGAATCTATTTGGTCTCGGCCGTTAATGCATCTTGGTAGTGCTTCCGAATAGACGAACAATACATTAGGTCATATTAAGATATAACTGAAAAGATGGCATTGTGCAATAATTACTGTAGCACTGAGAAATATATGTAACCTGTTCACAGTAAACAGAGGTACACCAATTCTGAGTGGAGAGGAGTGCCGTGTAAATGTGTGTGTGTGTGTGTGTGTGTGTGTGTGTGTGTGTGTGTGTGTGTGTGTGTGTCTGTGACAGACTTTCAAACAATTGCGATGAATGGCACGCTCCGAAAATAAGATTGTGTTTCTTTTATTTATTGATGCTCTCGCATTTTTGTAGTTATACTGTGTGTGCGTCTTTTGTCAGCTTATATACCTTTTCAGAATGTTTACCCATTGCGTTCTCTCCATTATTGGCTAAAGGCTCAAGGGATACGTGTTATTATTTCTCATTATTATATTCAATGAAAAAAAAACAGAAAATGCTAGAAATTAGAAACTGCCAATTTTAGAGGACAGGAAAGGAATATTAGTTATGATACAGGGGGAGGGGTCACGGGTACATTGTTCAGGAATTTCTGCCGCTAAACTCTAACGCAAAGTCGCTAAAAACATTTGGAAAATTGTGATTGTATGTATTAATATGCAGGAGACAACAACTGCTAATCGTAGTCTCATGTACCAGTAATGAAACAAAGTGGTCAAGAACGTATTGTTCCTTGGAGGCGACGTGATGTAGAACTGTTTTTCCGATGTCTGATGACAGGTGAATGACCTGAAATTTTCCGTAAGATACGGAGGAGGGTTACGAGGAGAGGTGGAGTCCATATGTCATCGCTTCATCAAGGCACTTCCTTTGTAGAAGCCAATCTATAACTTCTACATACATCTGATGGTTTTATCTCTAACTAGGTGCTCCCCGCTGTATTAGCGGCAGTAAAATGGTCATTTATAAAGAAATATCAATGCCGAAACTCACTGTCCGCACGCATGCGGCAGCATAAAAGTTATCTCTTGCAGATGTTGAGTGCGAGCTAACTGCAGTCCAGCAAACGACGCGACATCGGAAAAAAATACAATTCGCTCACAACGTCGTTTATCTAAGGAAAAAGAAAATACGCGAGCTAGTATCAGGGAAAGGAGTAAATAATGTCTCGACTGTTTACGACATGCTCAGAAGCAGAAATGTTCCGTAATACGTCTCTGTAAACAACGTTATAGGACTTCCTGCTCCCTGCGTGTAGACGCCGCGAGAGGTCAACGTAGAGCTATCCGTACGAAAATCGTGGTGTGTCCTGATGAATACCTGCAACTTTTAACGTTTGTCCTTGCCTCTTATTCATAGCAACCCCGCTAATATCACAATCCAGCATAGTACCAAAAGACTCTTATTTACGTTGTTACGGAGTTCACCCTACACGAAAATTTCTGCTGTCGCAGATTTGAATACTTGCTTTCTTCATGTCTCAAGACTTAAAAACTCTCAAAGTCAAACGTAACTCATTCATTTAGTTAACTTTCATGAATTATTTTTTATTAATCACTTTATAAATTCCACGAGAACAGCGATTTTTTTTTCGGTATGAAAAGAAGCCCACGTGTTAAATCACCGTATAGGTAAATCTCTATTTCCGAGCAGTCCAAATTTGTAATATTTGTAGTTGTAACAACTTCGTTGTCCCCACGTGTGTGCCTGTTACTAGCGGATATGCTCGCATATCATACTCAGGTCTAGCCTCACTAAAAGACCACCACGTTCTATATGTACACACCAACATTCGCATTTATGATATACATGGGAATGTATTGATACGTGCAGCATCAAATGATATTTGTTTCAAAACAAATAAGTTGTCAATACGCATTTGTTCAAATGACTCTAAGCACTATGTGACGCAACATCTGAGGTCATCAGTGCCCTAGACTTAGAACTACTTAAATTTAACTAACCTAAGGATATCACACACATCCATGCCCGAGGTAGGATTAGAACCTGTGACAATTCGCATTTGTGAGACGTCGAAGAGGTAAGGCAAAAATAAAAAAAAGTCCCATATTTATAGACTTCAAATAGGAAGTTTTTCATCTAATGGTAATAATTCGAATTTCTTTGAGGTTATATTGGCACCCCTACATTACGTTTGTCGATGAAAAACACATGCTGTAAGTGTTTTACAATATTTCATTACGTTTCGATGTAATTTCTGGCTTCTGCGCCATTGTCAGGCGGTAACTGACTATTCTTGTCGAAGACGATAAAATGACGATGAACAGATCTGTCAAGACAAGGCACACTTATTTTATTTACATATTTATTAATTATTCGAAATTGAGCGTGATACAGCTGAAAAAATTTAATAATTGCAGGAAAAATCATTTTAATTTCAAAAAGTAGAGAAAGGGGAAGGGGGTAGGTGTTCCACAGGATTTACTAGGGCGTCTATGAAATTTTAGGCACACACAGACAATTCATTCTACTATTTCATGCCCACAAAGAGACCCATTGTTCAGTGGAGTGATTGGAAACATGCTTCAGGCTCCTATGAATAAGCAAGAATGTAATCTTCTTTTACTACATATTTAATGAAACTCGCCAATCTTCAGTCATGCCAAAAAATATTAATTCATTACTTATTTAACATTACTAGATTATGGTCTTATGGCCCTCTCTTACATCTGACCAGGAGCAACTCATACGAAAGATATTACAAAATTACCCAATATTAACAATAATAGTAATAATGATAATATTAATAATAACTGAGACTAATATGAATATTAATAATAGTAATTATTATTTTTGTAATTATAAAAGACATTAACAGTGATATACATTACCTTAGCATATCTGAGTCATGTTTGGCATAATCAGATGTGAAATTGATAAAGGAAGAAAAGAATGACAGTGACGGTGCCTGTTACGAAAGAACAGGATACAGCTCAGCCGACAAGCGCTAGGGAAGAATTCTTGGGGAGGGGGACTGACGAGAATGAGCTGCGCAGAATGTGTGAGAGGTGGCTATTGTGATAGGATATTGGAACATTAGCTGTCTTTTGAAGTTTGGAACGAACTTAGTTTCTGATATTTTGAATAAGAATATCCCAAAGTCGGGTTCCTGACACAGAAAATGATTTAAAGTATACGGCAGTGCTATATGATGGTACAGAGAGATTATTATTATTATTATTATTATTATTATTATTATTATTATTATCATTGTTATTGAGAACGAGTATCCCTGCTGTGTTGTTCAAGCTCAAGTTCTCTCCGTGTGGCTGCTTATTACCTGCTTCCTCTCTGCTGCTGTTCTCTGTGGCGCCACCACTTTACAAAATTCGGGATCTTATTCCATTGTACCGTTGCCCTACATAAGGAAACAGGTGTCTCCCGTCCTCTTAATCTGAAATCAATGTAGATGAAAGCAGCCTCCTTTCAGGCTATCAAACCGAACCGCCAACATCTGCTCCCGTCACTCTGCTGCTGACTGTCGTAGCCTCAATGAAAACTTCCCATTTTCAGCTGAGACAGCTGCTTTATGAAGGTGCTCGGTGACTCCATTCTTACCGAGCGATGTGGTTAGCACACTGGACTCGCATTCTGGAGGGCGACGGTTCAAACCCGCGTCCGGCCATCCTGATTTAGGTTTTCCGTGATTTCCCTAAATCGCTTCAGGCAAATGCTGCGATGCTTCCTTTGAAAGGGCACAGCCAACTTCCTTCCCCTTTCCTCCCTAACCCGAAGGTACCGATGACTTCGCTGTTAGGTCCATTCCTCTCCAAATGAACGAACGATCTGACCAACCAACTTATCTGCCCAAATGACTATTGCCTTATCTGCCCGACTCCATTCTTACGGCTCCAACAGCATTACGTCAAATGTGTCTTCCTTCTGAACAGAATTATCACTTCCCAAATTTCAAATGACGCTGAAGGTCAACTTTCCGAGTGGTGCACTGAATTCAGCTGCCGGTTCAGTTCTTATGCTGTTCATACTTATAATTACACTGATTGAGCGATGTTGACACGAGGATACGCAGGCTAAAAACATAACACAAAATCACTGGAAATATGTCAAAATATGAACTAAAGAGAACGTGGTCAAGGAACACTTTGTAGCGTTCTGTTTCGGCTCCTTTTGCTAAGAATTCAATGTATTACATTCTGTACGACTGGCCAGTTTCGGTATTACAGCCCATTTATGAACGCAGCAAGTATCAATATGTTGTCCAGGTATCCTGTTATTAAACGTCGGATACAGCCGATCAGAGAAACAACACGTAGCGTGCTGGCGTCATAATTAAAGCCAGAAAGCTTACTGCGTGCAGTAATAGTCATCATAACTAATTCCACGCTGTAGGATACTGTATGTGTCTGCTTTCGTTGACAGTATTCAACAAGTGCAATCTACGTCAAGAGCCACGATTCGCCATACGGAATTCACCTTCAGGCAAGGTAATGTTTAGTTATGAATTTTATTGCTCAAGTTTTCACATGCTTAATCACAACTCTATGTCACGAATCTTGATTTATCCTACAATCACTAATCTTTCACGACCTATTTCGATTGCGCAAATAGTTCGAGCTTCAATACAAAGCGAAAGTGTTGAAGTGAATAATTGAAATAATTGAAAGAAGTGTTACGTATGATGAATGAATGTAGGGTTTTGCCAAATTTCTCCACGTGATATTTAAAGGTCATAATTTCCGTTGACGTTAGAAGAATATTTATTTAAAGTACCATGTAAAGAGGTAACTTTAATGAGTATTAAAATCATTTTACAGAATTTTAAAGCCGCGCAGGTTAGCCGCGTGGTCTAGGGCGACTTGTCACGGCTCGCGTGGCTATCCCCGTCGGAGGATCTAGTGCTCCCTCGGACATGGGTATGTGTGTTGTCCTTAGCGTAAATTAGTTTAAGTTAGGTTAAGTAGTGTGTAAGCTTAGGGACCGATGACCTCAGCAGTTTGGTCCCATAGAACTTACCACAAATTTCCAAATTTACCGATTTTAAAGTGTTGATTGTATACAGTAATTACAAAATCAGTACTAGGCCCGATCAGTTTAAAGGGCTACAACATGTCTACTTTTATAACAGGCTTTTAACTACTTCTTTTGCTTGTTTATATTTATGTGTTTAAATCAAACAAAATCCAAGACGGAATGGAACAATATTATGACAATGAAAGTTGTTACTCACCATATAGCGGAGATGCTGGATCGCAGATACGCACAACAAAAACTCTCTCACAATTGTAACTTTCGGCCTTCGTCAACAATACGCACACACACACAAGTGCAACTCACACAGACGACTGCAGTCTCAGGCAACTGAAACCACACTGCTAACAGCAGCACCAGTGCATGATGGGGGATAGTATGGTAGGGGTGGCGGATAGTGAAGTCTGCAGGTGAGGTGAGGTTGTGGGTAGGGGAGAGGTGGGGAGGGGGGGGGGGAGAAGTGGAAAAGGAAAGAAATGAAAAGACTGGGTGTGGTGGTGGAATGACAGTTGTGTAGTGCTGAAATGGGAATAGGGAAGGGGCTGGATGGGTGAGGACAGTGACTAACGAAGGTTGAAGTCAGGAGGGTTATGGGAACGTAGGATGTATTGCAGGGAAGTTACCACCTGTGCTTTCCAGAACAGCTGGTGTTGGTGGGAAGGACCTACAGGCTGTGAAGCAGTCATTGATGTGAAGGATATCATGTTTGGCAGCATGTTCAGCAACAGGGTGGTGCACTTGTTTCTTGGCCACAGTTTGTCAGTGGCCGTTCATGTGGACAGACAGCTTTTTTCTTGTTGCAGCTTAGTTTGTAGACCTCATGACTGGTCTCACAGGTAGCCCTGCCTCTAATGGGATAGGTGGTGTTAGTGACTGGACTGGGGTAGGTGGGGGTGGAAGGATGTGTGGGACAGGGCTTGCATCTAGGTCTATTTCAGGGGTATGAGCCGTGAGGTAGGGGATTGGGAGCAGGGACTGTGTAAGGATGGGCGAGTATATTGTGTAGGTTCGGTGGGCAGCTGAATACCACTGTGGTTAGAGTGGGAGGGATGTCCCGCCCACTGACCTTTCTAACCTACCCTCATTGATATTCAGCTGTCCACCGAACCTCAGTTCTGAGCACACAGTGAGCACTTAGATACTTGGGACAATAGTGCCTCCCGCCAAATATGAGGGCCTGGTGTAAGGTTTCGCCTGATGTCATGCAGGTCACATAATATAGCAGTCATGCGTTTCCTTCTGCATGACAATTCTTGGCCGCACTGTGCAGGGACAACGAAGATGCTCCTGTAGCGTTTTCGATGGGAAGTGTTAGATCGCCCACAATGGAGCCCGTATTGACTCTCCCTGAGTTTCATCTCTGCTCACGTGAACCGCTCGTTATGAAGACAATGTTCTGGCACAGAGAGCGATCTATAGATCAGCGTAGAGAATTGGAAAGATGGAAAGGCAGCTGTCTTCTATGACGAGGGTATTGGAAAGCTGGTACAACGCTACGAGAAATGTCTAAATCGGAATGGCGACTATGTAGAGAAGTAGCTGGAAGGTGCAACTAAATTGTTGCAAATAAAACATTTTTGATTTCACAGTGGTTTCCATTTTGCGACCTATCGGACCTTAATTTCAGGCAATGTGAGAACACATACGAGTCGTCTTCTGTGAATTACCATGTTCAACAATGTGTACTAAATGGTGTGATACTATGCTCTACACAAAATTGTACCCTTTAGACAGATCTGCGATAATAGCCACCTAACCTGGTTTACAGAGCAAGCGAGTCTCCACGTTTTGTGATGAAGCATTGCTGTCCAAAATCTAGTCGTCTACTCGAGGTTTCATCTTCCTGCAATCACATTCAGTAGGTACTTGCAACGGAAGCACACCAACAGACAACCAACTTCGTCGTTTCTGATGTTGTCTTTTCCAGCCGTTCGGCAATAGAAATATGGCATATATCGAAGTCGTTTACATCAGTGGATTTTCCTGGTGTGGCCCGTATCGTCGCGATGATGATCCCTCATTCATCTCCGATGGCTCCACCGCTACCAGGCTGCTTAATTGTAACGGTGGTTAGTGATTGTTCATCAATGTGTGTCACAGGGCTTGCTAATTATAATTATTAACTTTTCTACATTTAGTTACGCACAAAAAGTAGTCATACCAACAACTGACATAACTCATGAGCAGAAGTAAGTGAATACGTGTAGAACGATCCAAAGTTTTGGATGTACATATTGGTGAAAACTTGAACTGGAAGATGCACATACTGACCTTATCAAGCAGCTAACTTCGACTACTTTTTCTCTTCGTATAATTGGGAAAAAACTAATCACTCTCCTGACATTTTCTGCATATTTCGTCTTGATAATGTCTTATGAAATAATTTTCTGTGGTATCTCTTCACTTAGAAAGAAAGTATTGAATGCACAAAAGGAAGCAATAAGAATAATATGTGGTGTTCAGCCACGGACATCATGTAGGTACCTCTCCAAGGAGCTAGACACTTTAACTGCACTGCCAAAATAAGTCTCTTCGCTAGTGAAATTCTCATAAATCATCCATCACAATTTGAGAACAGTGATTCTATACCGACAGCACTAGAGGGACAAATGACTTACTATCCATTGTTAAAACTGTCAATATCTCAGAAAGGAGTTCAGCATGCAGCAACAAAAAGTTTTGATCATTTACCCAGAATCATAAAAATGTCTGACAGTTAGCGAAGTGAGTTTTAAATCGAATTGAAAGTCACTTCTGCTGGACAACTCATTTCACTTTATTGAGGAATTTCTACTTAAAATCTGGTAGGCAGTAAAAAAAGTCTAGTTTTGTAGCATGAGTATAGGACTATAGATAATAATGTGTAAACTGACTTCCACATCATTTCGATAAAAGAATCGCTCAAATGGTCTATGGTACATGTAACTAATTAACAAAGTAACCAACTAACTGAGAGTCATCACTTCAATGACAATGTCGCGATCATGGGCGTGCATTATACAGGTCATACATTTTTAGCTCTGTAGTTTACCATGGAAATACATGTATCGAAATCTCAAGGAACATAGAAGTTGATTTTGCTGAGCATCTAACAGTAAAGTAGGGGACAACACGATTTTCTGCAAACAAAGCAATATTTTTTTTCTGAGAATCATTGACGGCCAGTGCCTCAGGCAGTCAGTTTGTTTTCTGAGAATGCCCGCCTCATATCTAAATTTCTGCTGAAGGGAGCACCAGATTATTCTCCATTTCTAAGAGGAACTCTGAGAGCTTGAAAGGTGGCCTCTGTCGCGGGTGCATTTAATACGTCGCGCAGCGGCACGCCACGTGTTAAGTCACTCGTCAACTCAAAGACTATGGGTCACTGACTACTTTTGTCCGCAGGAGAGGTACGTCTTTGCAATCAGGAAAGTGCAGGTATCTCTTGTGGAACACAAAAGCTTTTACCGGTGGAGGCCAATCGGAGCGCAAGACGAGTAGCATTCTCTTCCTCGGCAGCACACTGATCAGAAACTATTAACACTCTTGTATATTTCATATGGGGCACTAAGACCAGCAGCTTCCATCATAGTAATAAGATTGTACTAAGCTGCACGCATTTGGTATGTATTCAATCAATGGAAAACTCAAGTGTTTTAGAGTTATGCAAAATTGTATTCTTTCCGTACTGAATCTGGTATTGGTGGTTGTCGTGGAAAATGTTATGCCTTTTTTCTCGTTTATGATCTCATCAGATCGTGTGGTGACCGGTATCGTTTCTGACTTAAACATCTGTAAACTCAAGTGATTTACAAACAGGTCCTCACACTTGGGAGGCTATTTTCCATAAGAGTGTTAATTTGTTTTTACATATTCTTGTGCTTTGATGATTGGATGGGATTTTAAATGCTCTAATCCAGTGACTGTGTTTGTCAGTGAGGGGTAAATTTGTAAGTGGGGTATCAACGAGAGCGCGAGATAAGCTTCAAATTACCTTTGATATCGTATTATAGCTGACACAACAGCACATGTCATATTCAAGGTCACTGGGGATATGTGTCTAGATCAACCCCCAGGAACAGAGGTGGAGGCGAGCTGTGTCGGAGGCCAATCAGTAGGTATCATTCTACACCCAAATGCAGTTGTCTGCCAATGGCAATCAAGCTCCAACCGCCACTTTGCTCTCGTCCAGCAGCGATCGTTCGATGTCTGTGCTCTTTAGTGACCAGTCTAAAACGCTGTCAGCAGGGAACAATCATTGTCCCAGGGAAGCAGAAGAAGATCTGGTGCAAGTATTAATCATAACTGATCGACCTGTATACTGGAGAGAGCGATAGGTTAGTCACTGCATCTGATTTTACATTCATCAGACAGTGGCGGTTTATCTGTAAAAATGTATGTTCTACGTACAACTTATATTCTTTCCATACCTATATGTGCTGACTATGATAATAAACTAGACACCAATTAATTCAATAGAAAAATAAAACTGAACTAATGTGTTGAATATCGGGAGAACGTACCAGGTATCAGAGGGTTATGATGGGGAGAGTATTAGGGAGTATGATAGAGTTGTATTAAGGGACTAAGGTTGTATGTTGTAAAGTGCCTGGGATTAAGTAGGTACGTCTGTGGTGTTGCAGAGGCCATGAAACACAATACCCTGAGAGGTCCCCCCTGCGGGTTCGGGGGTAAGAATAGGCCCGCGGTATTCCTGCCTGTCGTAAGAGGCGACTAAAAGGAGTCTCAAACGTTTCTGTGATGGTCCCCTCTTGGGTTTGACCTTTTTTTTCCAAATTTCCGTTGTCAGTGCGTGCCATTTGGGGAAGGACACCTTACGTGGTGTTTTTCTATTGGTCCATCATGCTCCACAATCTTGCATGTTACCTATTGTCGTGTCAGGGGGACTACGCCCAACATCTTCTGGGTTGTCTCCTTCTCGCCTTGTGTGCACTCTTCTTCTTAGCGCCTACGACAACTGTGGACCCTTTCAACACCTAAAATCCAGCATGGTAGCCAGTCCGTTGTGGTGGGGTCGTCATGTACCCTCTTGGTGGTAGCCCCCTGACCACGCAGGGATCGCACTACAGATGCCAGAGCTGTTTCCTCCCCATGCATGCCAAGGAGTATGTGCCCATCTTGTCTGGGGCACGGGGACTCCAGGCAACGGGATATCGGCCAGGTACCCGTTGCTTTGGCTGGGTGGCGCCCTTGGGGAGAGCCCTCATTCAGAGTAGGTGGCATCTGGGCGGATGTGGCGCAATGAAGCGCAATAAATCACACCAAGCTGGTGGTCGCACGGCCACCAGCGTCTCTAAGTGTGGTAGAGTAGACTTTGATGCTGCACAATATGACCCTCAGTCGTTCCCCTCGTTGGCTGCGCCATGGGAGGGACGCCGATCTAGTGCCAAGCGGGAGCCTTATGTACCGCAATACCTTGTCTGCAGCAGGACTGATGGTGACTCCTTTCTTATGACGAAGCCTCTGTTTTTTGTGGAACACCTGGAGGATAAGTTTGGGGAAGTGGCGGGGTTGTCTAAAATGAGGAATGGGTCCATCCTCCTCAAGACGTCCTCCCCAGCCCAGTCACGAGCGTCAAGGTAATGGTTTACCGTTGCGACGTGAAGCCATACGTCCCTCCACCGATGCGGTGCTTCCAGTGCTGGAAGTTTGGGCATATGTCCTCCCGTTGCCCATCCAGCGCTACATGTCGAGATTGCGGACGCCCCTCTCATCCCGATTCTCCATGTGCGCCTCCGCCTGTATGTGTCAACTGTGGGGAGCACCACTCTCCATGCTCGCCGGATTGCCCCGTTCTTCATAAGGAGCAGAAGATCATGGAATTTAAGACCCTGGACCGGCTTACTTATCGAGAGGCAAAACTGAAATGTGAAAGGTTGTATCCTGCTTCCATTCGACCATCTTATGCTGCAGCCACGTTATCGTCGCCAACACGAGCGACGGTTGTCGCCTCATCTGTGCCGCCTTCAGTGGGCCATCGGGGCCGTGTATCTCTGTCTGCCCCCCTCGTGCCTGGGGGCAAGCCTTCCTCTGTTGCCCCCTTAGCATTTGGGGGCAAACCCTCTTCTGTCGCTACCCCCACGCTTACTTCGGGAGTGACATCTGCTCCACAACCGGGAGGCTCGATTCCTCCCCCTCCTTCTCCGCCGGCGTTGCCTCCGCCGGTTCCTCTCTCACGGAAGGGGTCCCTCAGGGCTCTCCCTTCCTCTGTTTCTTCTCCTTCCCAGTCAGATGTCAGCCAGTGGCTGAAGGTTCCGCCACCTGCTGGTCGTAGGGCTTCTGCGTCGTCGTCAGTCTCTGATGCTCCTTCAGAGCAGCTCTCCCAGCCCTCTCACCCTAAGGGCCGACGTGAGAAGAAGGAACGGCATGTGTCCAAGAAGAAGGACGTTCCGGCGGTTTCAGCACCGCCTGCTGTACATAGTCCTGGCTCCGGGGATGAGGTGGAGATCCTTGCCTCTGCCGCGGATCTCGCCCTCACGGAACCCTTGGGGGCCTCTCCTATGGACTTAGCTGACTCTCCCCCAGTGGCGGCAGTTGGCTCTGAAGCGCTGTCTGCCTCTTAGTCGCATTCACGCCCTCCCAGTCCCTTCCTGCTTCCATTCTCCAATGGAACTGCGGCGGTTATTTCCGCCACCTGCCTGAGCTCTGGATGCTTCTGAGTGATTCCCCTGTTCTCTGCATTGCTCTGCAGGAAACTTGGTTTCCTGCACTGCGGACCCCCGCCCTTCGCGGTTATCGGGGATACTATAAGAACCGTGCTGCCTGTCAACGAGCGTCAGGTTGGGTTTGCCTCTTTGTTCACCACTCTGTCTGTAGCTCGCCAGTACCCCTTCAGACGCCTTTAGAGGCAGTTGCTGCCAGGGTTGAGCTCTCACTGGCTATTACTCTTTGCTCTGTTTACATTCCTCCGGATGGGGAGCTCCCCCGACATATCTTGGCTGCGCTGCTGGCTCAACTCCCGCCACCATTGCTGCTTCTGGGCGATTTCAATGCCCACAACCCTCTATGGGGTGGGACTGTCTCTGATGACCGCGGTCGGGTCGTGGAGCATTTGTTGGCTCAGCTCGACCTTAGCCTCTTGAACACCGGTGCCCCACGCATTTCAGTGTTACCCATGGCTCGTTCTCGGCCATCGATCTCTCTCTTTGCAGCCCCGGACTTGTCCCATCCCTCCACTGGAGGGTGCACCCTGACCTGTGCGGTAGTGACCATTTTCCCATCTATTTGTCACTACCCCAGTGTCGTTCTTCTGGGCGCCTGCCCCGCTGGGCTCTCCACAGGGCAGACTGGCTGGCTTTTACTTCTGCTGCAGCCATTGAGTCTCCCCCACAGGGTGACATTGACGAGGTGGTCCGAGTTTTAACCACGTTCATCATTTCAGCGGCCGAGGCTGCCATCCCCCCATCTTCTGGCCTCCCTCAGAGGAAGGCTGTACCCTGGTGGTCGCCGGAGATTGCTGAGGCTATTCGCGACCGTCGGCAGGCTCTCCAGCGTCATAGGCGGCACCCGTCTCTCGAGACCCTCATCACCTTTAAGAGGCTCCGTGCCTTGGCCCGTCGTCTTATTGCACAGCGTAAGCAGGAGTGCTGGGAGAGGTATGTCTCATCCTTGGGCTCCCATGTCTCCCCCTCACTCGTGTGGTCCCGGATCCGGCGGATTTATGGATACCAGACCCCTATGGGTGTCCCTGGGCTCTCCTTGGACGGCGCTGTCTGCACAGACGCTGCCGCCATTGCTGAACGGCTTGCCGCGCACTTTTCTCAGAGCTCTGCGACTGCATCTTATCCCCCCGCCTTTCGCTCTCTCAAGGAGCGAGCCGAGCGGACGCCGTTCTCATTCCACACGCGTCGTTCTGAATCATACAATGCTCCTTTCAGCGAGAGGGAATTCCTCGCTGCCCTCGCCGATTGCCCTGATACCAGGCCCAGACTGCATCCACGCGCAGGTGCTGAAGCATCTCTCCAGGGACTGCCAGAGACACATTCTCGCGATATTTAATCGCATTTGGAGCGAAGGCGTGTTCCCGTCGCAATGGCGAGAGGGTGTTATTGTCCCCATCTTGAAGCCCGGTGCGGACCCACTGGCGGTGGACAGCTATCGTCCCATTACCCTCACCAACGTTTTGAGCAAATTGCTCGAACGTATGGTGGGGCGGTGTTTGTGTTGGTTCCTTGAGTCGCGCAGTCTCCTCGCTCCATCCCAGGGTGGCTTCCGCCGGGGCCGGTCTGCAGTGGACAATTTGTTGCGGGTGGAATCTGCTGTCCGTACGGCCTTTGCCCGACGTCAGCATCTCGTTGCTGTATTTTTCGATCTGCAGAAGGCGTATGACACCACATGGAGGCATCACTTCCTCGCCACGTTGCATGAGTGGGGTCTTAGTGGTCAGCTCCTGGCTTTTCTTCGAAGCTTTTTATTGCGCCGCTCTTTCCGGGTGCAAGTTGGTGCCACCTCTAGTTCATCTTATGTACAGGAAAATGGGGTCCTGCAGGGCTCGGTATTGAGCGTCTCCTTATTTCTAGTGGCCATTAATGGTCTGGCTGCAGCAGTGGGGTCGTCGGTGTCTCCTTCTTTGTATGCCGACGACTTCTGCATCTCATTTAGCTCCACAACTACGGGAGTCGCCGAACGCAGGCTGCAAGTCGCCGTTCGCAAGGCAGCATCATGGGCTCTGTCTCATGGCTTTCAGTTCTCTGCTGCTAAGACTCGAGTTATGCACTTCTGCAGGCGTCGGACGGTCCACCCTCATCCTGACCTTTACCTCGACGGCCACCTGCTTGAAGTGGTGGACACTTGCCGCTTCTTGGGACTCGTGTTTGATGCCCGGCTCACATGGGTTCCTCATGTTACTCAGCTGAAGCAAAAATGCTGGCGGCACCTCAACGTCCTCCGCAGCCTTAGCCACACGTCTTGGGGTGCAGATCGCTGCACGCTGCTGCGATTGTACAGAGCCCTTGTGCAGTCCCGACTTGATTATGGGAGCCTGGCCTATGGGTCTGCGTCCCCCTCAGTGTTGAAGTTGTTAGACCCCATACACCACTGTGGGGTTCGGCTTGCAACTGGCGCTTTTCGCACCAGCCCCATGGATAGTCTACTGGTGGAGGCCGGGGTTCCCCCTGCTGCGGGTTCGCCGCCATCGTCTGCTCGCCGACTATGCTGTCCACGTGCATTGCTCGCCAGGCCATCCCAATCGTCGCTTGCTTTTCCCTGCCATGGTCCTCCATCTGCCCGAACGGCGACCTAGGTCTGGGATTTCCGTAGCTGTCCGTGCCCAGTCCCTGCTGTCAGAACTGGGGTCATTCCCTCTTCTGCCTCCCTTCCGGGTCCGTACCCCTATGCCTCCTTGGTGTTTGTCCCGGCTGTCCGTCTGGATTTGGCACAGGGACCTAAGGACTCGGTTCCGCCTGTGGCCCTCCGTCGCCGTTTTCTTGCGCTCCTCGCCTCATTTCTGGGCTGTGAGCCTGTCTACACTGATGGTTCCCTGGTTGATGGTCGCACTGCCTACGCTTTTGCTCACGCTGCCCATGTTGAGCAACGCTCCTTGCCGGCTGGCTGCAGTATTTTTACTGCAGAGCTGGTAGCCATCTTGCGCGCTCTTGAGCATATGCGTTTCTGCTCAGGTAGGTCCATCGTCACCTGCAGTGACTCCCTGAGCAGCCTTCAGGCCATCGACCGCTGCTATCCCTCTTCTCCTCTGGTGTCCTCTATGCAGGAGTCTTTTTCCACCATTGCCCACTCTGGTCGTTTGGGGGTCTTGGTTAGGACGCCAGGTCATGTTGGCATCCCGGGGAACGAACGTGTTGACAGGCTGGCCAAAGGGGCGATCGACGCCCCAGCTTTGGAGAATGGCCTCACAGCTCGCGACCTGCAGCTGGTGTTGCACCGTAAGGTGTTTCGGTGTGGTCTGTTGAGTGGCATGGCATGACAGCCCAGAATAAACTGCGGGCCGTCAAGGAGACGATCGATGTGTGGCGCTCCTCACTGCAGTCTTCTCACAGGGAGTCTGTTACCCTGTGTCGGCTCCGCATCGGCCATACATACCTGACGCACGGCCATCTTTTCCACCAGGAGGATCCCCCCCCCCCCCCCCCCCGTGTCGGTGTGAGTCCCGGCTGACGGTCGCCCACGTTTTATTGGAGTGTCCCCGACTGCGCACCCTTCGGCAGTCTTTTAATCTCCCGGGCACCTTGCCTTTGATTTTATGCTACGATGCCTCCATGGCTGACAGTGTTTTACATTTTATCCGTGCTAGTCCTTTTTATGGTTCCATTTAGAGTGGTCCTGCACCTTTCCCTTTGTGTGTCTCTTGTCCTCGAGTCTCTCATATTTGGTTGCAGATTTTAGTGTGTAGTCGGTTGGTTGACTCTTTCCCTTTTTTGTTGTCGTGGTCAGTCAACCAGTCTCCGGCCATCTTCTTTTCTTCTGTTTATTTGTTTGTCTGGTGTTCATCTGTCCTCTTCGTGTCTGTCGTATTCGTTACCGCATTTGTGTTCTTTTAAGACCTGGGGGGGGGGGAGTATCCTTCCCCTTGGGGTTTTATCTGCTCCGCGCCTTAATGTCTCGCCTGTTTTTGGACTGGGGGACTGATGACCTTAGCTGTTTAGCCCCCTTAAACATCCTAACAACCACCACCACCCTGAGAGGTGAAGTTTAGGGTGGCAATCATTAAAACGAAGACGTTTTTCGCTGCAACGAGACCTTCTCATGAGATTTCAATCATGTTTTCTGCTCAGAGTGTGAAAGTATTTTGTTGGCACCTATCGGCATAGAGAGAAATGCCCATCATAATGAAATAAGAGAAATCACAGCTCACACAGAGAGGTTTAACTGTTCGTTTCTCCCAGGCACTGTTCGAGAGTGAAACGGTAGAGAAGTAGCTTGAAAGTCGTTCATTGAACCTTCTGCCAGGCACTTAATAGTGAACTGCAGAGTAATCATGTTATGGTGTCAAGTCAAGCGCCGGCACGCTAGTCAGGAACGACACAGAAGAGATGGTGTGAGAAGAGGTCAGTCAACAGCACGCTGACAGTCCTTTCTAGGACGACAAGGCGACAGCAACAGCCCCTAGGTGAAGAGGACATAAGGCGCCGCCCCCGACTGGTCCCGGTCAGTTGGAGTAGCTTCAAGATTAGACGTGTAGCACCGACTTAGTATAGTTTATACTGAAGGACATTGCTTAATTTGCATGTCACCCTTTCTTTGCGACAGTTCTGTGTAACAGTCAAAGTTAAATGTTGTAATCTTATCGTTTTGTATTAAAACTCATTAATACAATATTTTTGAATTGTTTGTCTAGGAAACCGATAAGGCAGGCTTCCTACACCCCAAATATTTCACGACTGTGCTGGATGTAACAAATCACGTAGATCTAGATGTAAGGTGTAAGTCATAGTCCTCAGATCATTGTGATCAGAATTCCAACTACAGTGAATTATCACGGATTTCTTCCGTGAACAATATATACTAATCTCTTCTTCTCGAACTTGTTCTTATTTTTTGTGACATAGTAATAAGGTGTAATCGGTCATTGGGATAGTATATCATGTGAAGGATGAGATAAGTATGTACAAGATCCATTGTTGGTGTTAAGCATATACACTCCTGGAAATGGAAAAAAGAACACATTGATACCGGTGTGTCAGACCCACCATACTTGCTCCGGACACTGCGAGAGGGCTGTACACGCAATGATCACACGCACGGCACAGCGGACACACCAGGAACCGCGGTGTTGGCCGTCGAATGGCGCTAGCTGCGCAGCATTTGTGCACCGCCACCGTCAGTGTCAGCCAGTTTGCCGTGGCATACGGAGCTCCATCGCAGTCTTTAACACTGGTAGCATGCCGCGACAGCGTGGACGTGAACCGTATGTGCAGTTGACGGACTTTGAGCGAGGGCGTATAGTGGGCATGCGGGAGGGCGGGTGGACGTACCGCCGAATTGCTCAACACGTGGGGCGTGAGGTCTCCACAGTACATCGATGTTGTCGCCAGTGGTCGACGGAAGGTGCACGTGCCCGTCGACCTGGGACCGGACCGCAGCGACGCACGGATGCACGCCAAGACCGTAGGAGCCTACGCAGTGCCGTAGGGGACCGCACTGCCACTTCCCAGCAAATTAGGGACACTGTTGCTCCTGGGGTATCGGCGAGGACCATTCGCAACCGTCTCCATGAAGCTGGGCTACGGTCCCGCACACCGTTAGGCCGTTTTCCGCTCACGCCCCAACATCGTGCAGCCCGCCTCCAGTGGTGTCGCGACAGGCGTGAATGGAGGGACGAATGGAGACGTGTCGTCTTCAGCGATGATAGTCGCTTCTGCCTTGGTGCCAATGATGGTCGTATGCGTGTTTGGCGCCGTGCAGGTGAGCGCCACAATCAGGACTGCATACGACCGAGGCACACAGGGCCAACACCCGGCATCATGGTGTGGGGAGCGATCTCCTACACTGGCCGTTCACCACTGGTGATCGTCGAGGGGACACTGAATAGTGCACGGTACATCCAAACCGTCATCGAACCCATCGTTCTACCATTCCTAGACCGGCAAGGGAACTTGCTGTTCCAACAGGACAATGCACGTCCGCATGTATCCCGTGCCACCCAACGTGCTCTAGAAGGTGTAAGTCAACTACCCTGGCCAGCAAGATCTCCGGATCTGTCCCCCATTGAGCATGTTTGGGACTGGATGAAGTGTCGTCTCACGCGGTCTGCACGTCCAGCACGAACGCTGGTCCAACTGAGGCGCCAGGTGGAAATGGCATGGCAAGCCGTTCCACAGGACTACATCCAGCATCTCTACGATCGTCTCCATGGGAGAATAGCAGCCTGCATTGCTGCGAAAGGTGGATATACACTGTACTAGTGCCGACATTGTGCATGCTCTGTAGCCTGTGTCGATGTGCCTGTGGTTCTGTCAGTGTGATCATGTGATGTATCTGACCCCAGGAATGTGTCAATAAAGTTTCCCCTTCCTGGGACAATGAATTCACGGTGTTCTTATTTCAATTTCCAGGAGTGTAGTTGAAAAAGATTGATATGTAGCTCGTAACTTTAGCAAGAGTACTGTTATAGGATGTCTACCAGATTCCCACGCCCCTGTTCTACAGGATGATTTCACATTGCTGCCAAAGAAAAGAAACTGAGACAGTTACGGACTCAGTGAGACAGCTTGAAGTGTGATACAGGGAGTAGCAGGTGAACCACGAAAAATATTTAAAGTGCAAAGTGTGATAATGCATCTTGGTGCACATTAGCAGGTACAGTGCTCGTTTTGAGGTGCAGTCAGTGACTGAAACCTTCTAAGCTGTGTAGAGGCTATAACTGTATTTATTTCAGCTGTTGAAGCGTCGCAGACGGACTTACAGATGTAGTGACGCAAAGACTATCCCGATGTATCTGCAGTGAACTGAACGGAATTACAGTAAGTAGTTCTAGGAGCAGCAACACGGAGAATTCGGTGTGCCGAATTCTTCGAAGAGAGGAACACAGATCTAGTTGTCTAGTTAGATGGGCCTGATCCCTTAAAGTGGGCCAGTTGTTACTGTGCGATGTTCCAGCAATGCGCCATTGCATTCACTGGACTTCGTTGTCAACCTGATGAGACAATATTATTGTAATCAGCAACATTGTGATATGCGGTGTACGTGACCTTAACAGCTGCCACAATCTCTCTGACGCTTATAAATACTACCCGTCAGGCCAGGCAGTTATCAGATTGATTCACTGGAGCACCAGTCGAATGGGCCACTCATCGAATTTTCAACCGTCGTTGTTTCGGCTTCTTGGCGTAACGCAACTCTGCCTCCCCACCCCGAGGTGCTACCATCCATTCTGGGAGGCTCCGCTGTCTCCCAATAGACCAAGTACCAGCAAGCATTGCCTGCGGCCGAGCACAGCCTTTGAGTTATTGGACGCTCGCCGGTGCCAGCAGCCGCCACCCAGCACATCCTTTACTTGACCGCTTCGATAGCAGCGTAACAACAGCAGTCGCGAGATCGGTAATTGACCACGCTGTGAAACACGGACAGCCCTGGACCGACGTCATACTGCACCGCAGGGCGCGGGGTCGCTCCTGTGCCCGCTTAAGCATGTAGGGATAATAAAGGAGTTCACACGCACGCCGTTTGTCTTCCTGCAGCTATTTTGCTTCTATGATGGGGTCCTGTAGCCGGAGCCAACACAATGAACCTACACCGTCGAGGTAGGAGTGCCAGAATCCTTTCAGACAACTAGAAGAACGTCTCTCCACTCTTCTGTAGTGGTTGTCCTATTTTCTATGTTAACTTTGAGTACGTCATACGCCACAAATATGAGTTAGTTTTTAAATCTGGTAAATGTTATCAAGCCTTGTAATACCTCCTTAATATTTCCTTTATAATGATACACTTTGAAACTTTGTTAAAGACCAGAGATGTTGGACAGAGAAGTTAGCTTCACTTTGTTGGGTTATAGGCACAGTGTGCAAGTAGCAACTGTAAGGTAAGGTACATGGTTTGAAATGGACGTAACCAGGGCTGCCATGGAATGCAGACAGCATTATCTAGATATTTTTTTATTATGATGTTTGGAGAGAGCTATTAGGCAGAAAGATTAGGATATTTTACGAATGATGAAAGGTAACACGTAAAGGTATCGTGATTTGTTATATCTGTAATCAATTAGTATGCTGGTTTTTATAACAGTGCTTACGGTTTAGATTATCTATACGGTTTTTTGAAATGAAGTCACATAGTTCCGTTTTTCCCTAGAGTGATATATACGAAAGAGATGTTCAACGAATTAGTTCATGTGGCAGAAGCTTGCAATTGTTCCTATGATTCAATGAAGCTAGGTTATAACTTAGTGTCGACTCAGTTGTTTCTTCGTCGGAGATAAGTAGCAGACTTTTTCATCTGTATTCATGGTCTTGTTCGACTACAAACATGCACTGCATATTTGCGAGTTCCGTGCTGAGTAACATTTTTGAGTATTGGTCAAATCACGCAACGCATTACACATCGCGAGAACGGTGAGTGAAGCTTAATTTTGACGGTCATACCACTATTTCATTGAGAAAAACAAGACTGCAGAGCAGAAGAGCGGTCCATTGTCCACAATTAAGCCACAAAGCTCATATTCGGAGTCCAGCCATACCGATTGTCAGAGTGCATTTACGAGAATAACATCAGTATAAACTGAGACGTTTAACGCGAGTGAAATATTTTATGAAAGAGCTACACACTACAGATAAAGTCAGATGCGTTTTATTCAGTGACCATTTTCTGTGTAATTACGACAACATACGACAACAGTTTTGGTACACCAATGGTTTTCTAAACTTACGAAAGTTCGCAATGCGGCGGCGCGGTTCCTTCCGTCCCTTTACGACGGACCTGAACCTACCTGTGAACATTGTCTCAGCGGATCATCAGTAGGAAAGCCGAGTGAAAGCTAATGTACTTCGACATGAACCAGGCTGCAATTAAAGTCACTAATCTACGTTTCGGGAGAAACACGAAATTAAAGGTCGGAAATTTTGTCTTCAACTAATATATTCTGAAACTTAGGTGAACAAGTATCACTGCCAAGCCCATGCTAGTCTTAACACAGTCACTCATAATCCCTTTCACTCACGTTAGGAAGTTTACGGTGTTGCATTTCCCGAAAACATAATAGCTACAAAAATATTGATTGTTTTTGATTGATAATGCTCGCCAAATTTTAAGTCTGTCGGTATCAAATGCAGTCACAGTTTTTAGCCACCGACCTGCTCAATACACCAAGCGGAATAATTGTCATTTCTCGTCACAATATTCACTTAAAAACTCCGCCATTTCTACACGCCCATCGGGATAATTATGCCGTAACTTTACCACACTTTTGACGTATGAAACACTGCTAGATCCGGCAACTTATCGTTTCCATTGGAACTACTGCTACACATGTCCGAACTGTTTCATGGCTAGGCTTCCACTACTTCTCTAGAACACTCTAAGTCGTCTCTACCAGCAGAGAAAGGCGCGCGAAGAATATTGATTTGCCATTGGTCAGTTTCCTTAACAGCCAATAGCAAAACAACATTCTCCCGCGCCAGTCCGCGCTTTTCATCCATAACCAATCGCAAAATAGTAAACCTCACGACTGCACTTTTTACCGACGTAATTATCTAATATGCTGAAGTTTTGTTTACGCATAAAGTTATTTATTATTGTTATTTATACCTGAATTAACTTTCCCTTTACCATAAACTTACTTTGCAAATCTATTCTACAAAAATCCCCTTTGTTCATATCCATACTTCATCAAAATGTTCCCACACTAAATCCTACTACATAACTCGTTAAACAATTACCTTCATATTAACATTAATCCACACTCACGCATCATTCATACTGCTAAAACACATTTATAACATTTTAGATACACAAAAAGACATAACACTTTATGAAAATACTAGAACAGTTTATGAAAAACTTTCTATTACTTTAGTGCACTCTACTGGGCACAATCGAAACTACATCAGTCGCCTATCCAATACTGTCCTCTATCGTCTGATACATAAATTACGTGCGCATCCAATCTCTCGTCACCATCTGTCACTATCCAGCTCTGAGACACATCTCCCACTTCACCGCCTCCAAGGCAGGATCGTTATACGGCACTACACCTCAGCAACATTCAGGGCCAACATTTAAGGCAAAGTCATTTTGTCAGAGAGTCAGATAACGTAAGAAAATTTTATTGAGAACAGATTTCTGTCTCGCACTCGTATCGTGTAATCGAACGGATACTCTGGATTTCGTATCGTGTAGGGTGTCCTTCATAAAATTCGTTCTCAAATAAGCTTAAGATATTTTCTGTCAACATTTATCAATTAGCTTTACATATTTTTCCGTCTGACTTCACAACTGCACGAGAGCCAAAACATTTTATAGAGTACTTTCAAACTAACGGCAAAGAAAATTAATTTGGGATATTTGACTAGTATTCGGTAGTAACAGTGGAAAAGAAGGAAAACTAGTTGGAGAAGATGGTATGGGGGAAAGTAAGAAAGAGGAAACTGCTGGGTAGAATTTTGCACGGAGCATAATTTGATCATTGTTAAAACTTAGTTTAAGAAACATGAAAGACAGCTGAGAAACAGACCTGGGGACACAGGAAAGTTTGATTATATAATTACAGGACAGAGACTTCGAAAACAAGTTTTCAAATATACGACATTTCGGGGAAATGTGGACTCTGACCGTAATTTATTGGTGTAGACTAAACCATAAGAAACTACAAAAATTTAGGAATCTATGGAGCTGGTAACCGGATAAGTAGAGGGGATCAAAGTTCGTCAGCGGTTTAGAGGGAGCATTAAGCAATGTCGGACTGAAACAGTGGAGAGGAATACGGTAGAAGTTCTACAGCTTTGAAAGATGAAACAGGGAACACAGAATAACTGGTTCAAATGGCTCTGAGCACTATGGGACTTAATTTCTGAGGTCATAAGTCCACTAGAACTTAGAACTACTTAAACCTAACTAACTTGAGGACATCACACACATCCATGCCCGAGGCAGGATTCGAACCTGCGACCGCAGCGGTCGTGCGGTTCCGGACTGTAGCGCCTAGAACCGCTCGGCCACCCCGGCCGGCTGAACACACAAGAGAATGTATGGTTAAGACACAAGGTAGAATGGAAATCGCTGGGTAACTTATGAGATATTGAATTTAATTTACTAAAGGAGAAAATATAAAATGCAGCTGACGACGCAACCGGAAAGGAATACAGGTCTAAAAACATATGATTGATAGAAACTGTAAAATAGCTAAGTAGAAATAACTGAAGAAGCATGGATAACTAGGAAGAAGATGCCGCCTATTAGCAAGTTAAGGAGACCTTTGAAGAAAAGAGGAGCAATTGTATATCAGATGGTAGTCATGTGATAATGAAGGAATGAATGTATAGAGGGTCTACAAAAAGATGAGCAAACATGAGGACAATGTTAATAGAAAAAGATGGGATGCAGGTGAGATAGGAGAGATGATACTTCGGGAAGAATGTAACTGAATAGTGAAAGATCTCAATGGCAAAAAGGTCCGTGGAGTGCATGACATTCCCTTATCATTACTGAGATCCTTTGGAGAGCTAATCACAACAAAATTGTTCTACGTGGCGTGAAATGCACATGAGACAGCGAAATCTCTACAAACCGAAGGGAGATTGTAATAATTCAAACGCCAAAGAAGGCAGCTGCTGAAAAATGTGAATACTGCCGAACTATTAGTTTAACAACTCATAGTTTGAAAATATTGGCATAAATTATTTACAAAAGAATGGAGAAACTGATAGAGACCGACCTTGGGAAACTGTTTAACTTTATCACTTTCTTCAGTGATATGTGATATTACCAGGGTACTTCCCTTGTCAGCTTTCCCAATTAATGATTGTTGCTCTTTCAGTTTAGACTTAACAGTACTAATTAACTTTACATCAATATTTGTCTGACCCTTACTCGTCGGTTAACTGACACTAAAATTTTGCTGGTAATGAAGTCATGCTGCACCTAATTTTAGAGAACGCTTTGATAATATGGATTAGAGTATAATATTTAAAGTCTGAAGGTAAAGATGGATAAAGATAAATAAAGAGAAATTAAGAAAAGGAGTTTTATTTCAGGGACAGGATATAAAACCGTTAATATCTGCCTATGGTTTCGTCAGAGACTACAAAGGGCTTGGTAGTAAGCATAACAGCAAGAATACGTGTTATAAAATGTGTGTAAACAAATTTAAAATAAGGGTAACAGAATGTAGTCGAACTAAATCAAGCGATGCTGATGGTGTTAGATGATGAAATGAGAAGCTAGAAGTCTTAGAAGCGTTTTACCATTTATGCAGAAGAATAAATGACTATGACCAAATCCGAGAGGATAAGTCAGACAGTAATAACGTTTCTGAAAAAGAGAATTTTGTAACAACTAATATTCATTTAAGTCTTATGTAGGCTTTCCTGGAGGTATTTCTTTGGAGTGTAGCCTCATACAGAAGTGAGAAGTATGAACTGGTGGAAAACAGTAGCATGTGGTGTGTGGTATTACAGGCGAATGCTTAGGATTAAATGGGTAGATCTAATAACTAACGAGGGGATAATGAGTCCAGCTCGGAAAAATGAATGTTATTGCAGTCTGTGAATATAAGAAGAGAGCGGCTTACGTGCTTTCAAATAATAAATGAAATGGTGATGATGAATGTCGTGTGGCCCTCAACTACGTACCCTCTGACTCATAGATGAAATATTAGTTTTGGCTGGTTTCGGTGTCTAGGGGCTGGAATACGTATTTGTCGCATTAGAAGCCAAATATTGCTGAGTCTACAGCATACAATATGAATATACACATGAATCGAATTGTCGAAGGTTCCTATCACTTGGCAATTGCGAATTTTGAATGTTATATAGAAATTCATAAAGGGAAGGTTGTAATGAAATACAATCTGCAGGTGCTATTCTTAACGACTTCAAATGATGAGTACAATAGTAGGCGTACCTATAAGAATGCCGTTTATTACTACAAAACACTTATAGTTTCGATGGTCGAGCAATCAAATAAAATAAAAATTGAATAACAGGGCAACAATAGATTCCTACTTCACGTAATTAGTTATGAATAACAACATAGCTCGCCAGATATTCACTTCTAAACGCATACTACCTCTTTACTGCAGAAGCCACGGAATTCTCACAAGTGCGCAAGTCGGCACTACGAAATATTTCTATCTCCTGCTACCACGCGCAAAACTGCTCCACTCCCCAAGTCTTTCCCGCGACTGTACGTCCGTCGCGCCATACTGTCCAGAACTCTTCGTGTCCGGTGCGGCTTCCCCCGCGCTGCACTGTTCAGAACTCCCCCGTGTCCTCTTCTGTACTGCCCTCACGCTGCACTCTCATTAACGAGCGCTGTGATTGGCTAGAGCTCTCCCGCCACGTCTCCAGGCCAACGCACACTCTCAAACATAATGAAACACATTTTGTAAGGTGTCAGGCAAATCCAACACCTTCCAGGAAAACCCTGACATAATAAGCAAATCCAGTAGTATGTCACATAGCTCCGAATAAATCGGGACATTAAATTAAGCAAAGTAATACGAGTAACGAGTGAGCAAATGGAATTCCACAGATTTACACAAGAATGCCTAAATGCATGTCATACCTTCCCACCGTGAGACAGACGCAGTTCTGAGGGGAGAAACGAGATCAGAAGCCGAGAGCAGAACCGTGTTAAGCTGGAAGGCCCTACGATAAGGGACGGACACCCACGTCGCCAGCTAACCACTAGGACCACCCTAGCCGAAAGATTTAGCGTGAGACTTTTCGCGTCTCTGATACGTTGCAAACTTCAAAAACATTGCCCCACCACGAAAAGTATAACGTTTTTCATTGGATAGACAGAATTTTTGTAGGCGGAGCTTAAGGTTAACATTGAGACCCTGATTGGTCAGATGTAAACACAGCCAGATAGTTTTTTTAAACCAACTTCGGTAAATTGTAGAAAGGAGAAGTTAGAAAAGAGAGTTGCTTCCGAGACGGCGAGGTGAGCGGAGCTGTGCTGCCCGCCGCCCCCTGATGAACACCGACGAGGTAATGAACGCACGCGATGCCGCATAACAGCGCATAAAGCTTCACTCAGAACTGCAGAAGTCTCATCTGTTACACCCCCTTTTTCCGTAATACTTGTGTCGATCGTCAATTGAAGCTCATGGTGTTCACATTTTCCACTTGAAGTAAAAATCTGAAACGCGATGATGTTTCTGTTATATAGTTGTTGAGAAGCCACATCAGCCACTGTAATTTACGACAAGTTAGATCAGTAATTAAAGATAATTCAGGGTCACTGTAGACCATTTTGATAGTTTTCTCTTTTGTGAAACTTAATTTAAACCTAGATTATAGATGTGATATGGCATAGGTCATCCTTCTATCCATTGTAGAACTTGGAAACCCATTCAGGGAATATTCGTTCACATTTTTGTTGAACGCAGTTGGTTTTTACCATCCTGTATTAAAACATTTCCTTTTATCAATAGTGCAATTTATAAACAATGTTTTGTGAGTAGAATAAAATTTCCAATGGTAAACTTAACTGCTTTTTCGACGTTATTTTACCAGCTAACTAAAAATAGGATAGCCTTGAACCCCTTCCACTAAATTTAGTTAGTATTAAGATTTTTTACAGGGAGTGCAGTGGAGCTGACGCTGAAATCATTAAGTATTTGGTTATATCATCGCTAGTCTCACTGAACTCTTCTGAACTCTACATATCATGTGTGGTCTGGTTTCTCCTTACCAGCCTCAGGCCCCAGGTTCAAACTAGTCAATTCCCTAAAAAACACGCTCAGAGCGTCGTTTGCACGAAAGCGGTAGGGAGACACGATATACTCGTAGAACAAACAGACGCCACGCAGAATGTTAGAGTTTGAAATACTGGATTCACATTTAAATAACTTGGAATTAAATAAATATTCCTGTGGCTGAGTCATAAACACAGTCAAACACACACTATTAAATACACAAACAAATTAAATTGTTGTTGTGGTCCTCAGTCCTGAGACCGGTTTGATGCAGCTCTCCGTGCTACTCTATCTTGTGCAAGCTTCTTCATTTCCCAGTAAATACTGCCACCTACATCCTTCTGAATCTGTTTAGTGTATTCATCTCTTGGTCTCACTCTACGATTTTTACCCTCCACGCTGCCCTCCCATACTAAATTCGTGATCCCTTGATGCCTCAGAACATGTCCGACCAACCGATCCCTTCTTCTAGTCAAGTTGTGCCACAAACTTCTCTTTTCGCCAATCCTACTCAATACCTCCTCATTAGTTATGTGATCTACCCATCTAACCTTCAGCATTCTTCTGTAGCACCACATTTCGAAAGCTTCTATTCTCTTCTTGTCCAAACTATTTATCGTCCATGTTTCACTTCCATACATGGCAACGCATCATACAAATACTTTCAGAAACGACTTCCTGACACTTAAAACTATTCTCGATGTTAACAAATTTCTCTTCTTGAGAAACGCTTTCCTTGCCATTGCCAGTCTACATTTGATATCCTCTCTACTGAGACCATCATCAGTTATTTTGCTCCCCAAATAGCAAAACTCCTTTACTACTTTAAGTGTCCCATTTCGTAATCTAATTCCCTCAGCATCACCCGACTTAATTCGACTACATTCCATTATCCTCGGTTTGCTTTTGTTGATGTTTATCTTATAGCTTCCTATCATGACACTGTCCATTCCGTTCAATTGCTCTTTCAAGTCCTTTGCTGTCTCTGACAGAATTACAATGTCATCGGCGAACCTCAATGTTTTTATTTCTTCTCCATGGATTTTAATACCTACTCCGAATTTTTCTTTTGTTTCCTTCACTGCTTGGTCTGCTTGCCCAATATACAGAGTGAATAACATCGGGGATAGGCTACAACCATGTCTGACTCCCTTCCCAACCAGTGCTTCCCTTTCATGCCCCTCGACTCTTATAACTGCCATCTGGTTTCTATACAAATTGTAAATAGCCTTTCGCTTCCTGTATTTTACCCCTGCCATCTTCAGAATTTGAAAGAGAGTATTCCAGTCAACATTGTCAAAAGCTTTCTCTAAGTCTACAAATCCTAGAAACGTACGTTTGCCTTTCCTTAATCTAGCTTGTAAGATAAGTAGTAAGGTCAGCATTGCCTCCCGTGTTCCAATATTTCTACGGAATCCAAACTGATCTTCCCCGAGGTCTACTTCTACCAGATTTTCCATTCGTCTGTAAAGAATTCGCGTTAGTATTTTACATCCGTGACTTATTGAACTGATTGTTCGGTAATTTTCACATCTGTCAGCACCTGCTTTCTTTGGGATTGGAATTATTATATTCTTCTTGAAGTCTGACGGTATTTCGCCTGTCTCATATATCTTGCTCACCAGATGGTAGAGTTTTGTCAGGACTGGCTCTCCCACGACCGTCAGTAGTTCTAATGGAATGTTGTCTACTCCCGAGGCTTTGTTTCGACTCAAGTCTATCAGTGTTCTGTCAAACTCTTCACGCAGTATCATATCTCCCATTTCATCTTCATCTACATCCTCTTCCATTTCCATTATTTTGTCCTCAAGTACATCGCCCTTGTATAGACTCTCTATATACTCCTTCCACCTTTCTGCTTTTCCTTCTTTGCTTAGAACTGGGTTTCCATCTGAGCTCTTAATATTCATACAAGTGATTCTCTTTTCTCCAAAGGTCTCTTTAATTTTCCTGTTGGCAGTATCCATCTTCCCCCTAGTGAGATAAGCCTCTACATCCTTGCATTTGTCCTCTAGCTATCCCTGCTTAACCATTTTGCACTTCCTGTCGATCTCAAATTAAATAAAGGTAAATTAAAGGAATAGAACAGAAGTAAACCAGTAGCCTAATGTCTGTGCTTTCTAAAACACAGTAAATAATTGACAAATTTCTTCATGAATAGTATATATCGGATATAAACAAAGACATAGACGAATAAATATATTTGTAAGCATGCTGCTACCGTTTTTTCGTGTAACTGTGGAGTACTTATTGGCTGACGCGATCGATAATAATCGGCCAATTTGACCTCCAATAACTCATGTACTATTGAAGTTACATGCCTGTAATTTATACCAATTTAGTTTTACAGTAATAGCTTTCTAAAGACACTTCGTTCGACAAAATCAGATGAACCATTTAGATTTTGGAAATTCGTTGCTGGGTGTTACTAGTATAATTTATCGTCAAATACTAAACTTTAAACTAATAAAGATATTGAAAATCTGATCACACCACCAGAATCGTCGTGCAAATAATGGTAGCGTACATGTTTCTTTTTGAGGCATCATGATTCATCTGGCTACTATTAATTTCTATACGAACTGTGATACGTCTGCCATTAAGTTTTCACAAAGTCCGCCATCTTCGGCACTCCCAGGATGTCTCCTTCATCGACACACCATCACCAAGGAATTCCCAGCCACGTGGTCGGTCTGGACCATGGCTAGCGTTCAGCACCGAGGTTACTAACGAGCCGCGGCTTGCAGAGCAACCCCAGCTGTGGCCCCCAACTCTGAACTTAGAATACACTCCTGGAAATTTAAATAAGAACACCGTGAATTCATTGTCCCAGGAAGGGGAAACTTTATTGACACATTCCTGGGGTCAGATACATCACATGATCACACTGACAGAACCACAGGCACATAGACACAGGCAACAGATCATGCACAATGTCGGCACTAGTACAATGTATATCAACCTTTCGCAGCAATGCAGGCTGCTATTCTCCCATGGAGACGATCGTAGAGATGCTGGATGTAGTCCTGTGGAACGGCTTGCCATGCCATTTCCACCTGGCGCCTCAGTTGGACCAGCGTTCGTGCTGGACGTGCAGACCGCGTGAGACGACGCTTCATCCAGTCCCAAACATGCTCAATGGGGGACAGATCCGGAGATCTTGCTGGCCAGGGTAGTTGACTTACACCTTCTAGAGCACGTTGGGTGGCACGGGATACATGCGGACGTGCATTGTCCTGTTGGAACAGCAAGTTCCCTTGCCGGTCTAGGAATGGTAGAATGATGGGTTCGATGACGGTTAGGATGTACCGTGCATTATTCAGTGTCCCCTCGACGATCACCAGTGGTGTACGGCCAGTGTAGGAGATCACTCCCCACACCATGATGCCGGGTGTTGGCCCTGTGTGCCTCGGTCGTATGCAGTCCTGATTGTGGCGCTCACCTGCACGGTGCCAAACACGCATACGACCATCATTGACACCAAGGCAGAAGCGACTCTCATCGCTGAAGACGACACGTCTCCATTCGTCCCTCCATTCACGCCTGTCGCGACACCACTGGAGGCGGGCTGCACGATGTAGGGGCGTGAGCGGAAGACGGCCTAACGGTGTGCGGGACCGTAGCCCAGCTTCATGGAGGCGGTTGCGAATGGTCCTCGCCGATACCCCAGGAGCAACAGTGTCCCTAATTTGCTGGGAAGTGGCAGTGCGGTCCCCTACGGCACTGCGTAGGATCCTACGGTCTTGGCATGCATCCGTGCGTCGCTGCGGTCCGGTCCCAGGTCGACGGGCACGTGCACCTTCCGTCGACCACTGGCGACAACATCGATGTACTGTGGAGACCTCACGCCCCACGTGTTGAGCAATTCGGCGGTACGTCCACCCGGCCTCCCGCATGCCCACTATACGCCCTCGCTCAAAGTCCGTCAACTGCACATACGGTTCACGTCCACGCTGTCGCGGCATGCTACCAGTGTTGAAGACTGCGATGGAGCTCCGTATGCCACGGCAAACTGGCTGACACTGACGGCGGCGGTGCACAAATGCTGCGCAGCTAGCGCCATTCGACGGCCAACACCGCGGTTCCTGGTGTGTCCGCTGTGCCGTGCGTGTGATCATTGCTTGTACAGCCCTCTCGCAGTGTCCGGAGCAAGTATGGTGGGTCTGACACACCGGTGTCAATGTGTTCTTTTTTCCATTTCCAGGAGTGTATTTTCAGAGCACCACAACTCGCCCGTTAGCTCACAGGCTGATGGTATGCATCGTGAGCATCAAGGAATCGTCAGTTTGATCATGGAGGGAAGTGGGGAAGGAGTACTAATCCTTGATTAGAGTAAGCAGGATAAACTAGATGCAGTCTGCAGTAGTTATGGCGAGATCGAATATTGAAAGGAAACTCTAGCAATGAGAGCTACATCAAAACCAGTTTTCAAGCTGCAGACCACAGCAGCAACAACAGAGGTAAGTTTTGTGGAATGAAAAAATATGAACATGTGGCGAAATTTGGCGTTTATGGTCTATAGCAGCAGACGACATCGCCTGACGCGCCTCTTCTGGGCTCGTGACCGTACCAGTTGGACCCTAGACCACTGGAGAACCGTGGCCTGCTCAGATGAGTTTCGATTTCAGTTGGTAAGAGCTGATAATAGGGTTTGAGTGTGGTGCAGACCCCACGCAGCCATGGACCCAAGTTGTCCAGAAGGTACTGTGCAAGCTGATGGTGGCTCCATGACCGTACCAGTTGGACCCTAGACGACTGGAGAACCGTGGCCTGATCAGATGAGTTTCGATTTCAGTTGGTAAGAGCTGATAATAGGGTTTGATTGTGGTGCAGACCCCACGCAGCCATGGACCCAAGTTGTCCAGAAAGTACTGTGCAAGCTGATGGTGCCTCCATAATCGTGTGGGCTGTATTTACGTGGGTGATGATGCCGTGTGACGAGGGCCTCCCGTTGGGTAGACCGCTCGCCTGGTGCAAGTCTTTCGATTTGACGCCACTTCGGCGACTTGCGCTTCGATGGGGATGAAATGATTATGATGAGGACAACACAACACCCAGTCTCTGAGCGGAGAAAATCTCCGACCCATCCTGGAATCGCACCCGGGCCCTTAGGATTGACAGTCCATCGCGCTGACCACTCAGCTACCGGAGGTATTTACGTGGAATGGACTGAGTCCTTTGTCCAACTGAACCGATCATCGACCAGAAATGCTTATGTTCGGCTACCTGAAGATCATTTTCAGCTAAATCCTTATGGATGATAACGCGCATGTCAGTGAACAACAACATAATCGAGATATCAATTCGTACAGCACTTTCGCAATAACGGATGCCTATAGAGGCAAAGTGGTTCAGCATTTGTGCAGAGGGCTTCCAACGAACTGTTGAGTCCATGACACGTCGAGTTTCTGCACTACGTTGGGCAAAGGAGGTCCAACAGGCTATTAGGAGGGATCCATTGAGTTTGTTGTCTCGTGTGTATGAGCTTTGTGAATGACTAGTTGTTGTTTCTTACACCACCCGAAAACCGCAGCTGTTATACCTATACGATGCTATACGAATTGTGTGAAAGGTTTTCCTTCCCTTCTAGTAGCAGTTTATCGTGAGTCGCTGGAGCAACGGATGGTTACAAGCGAGTGGAAATAGGCGCGGGTCGATTCCGCAGTCACGAAGGGTTCTCAAAAGTTTGTACGTAACTACAGGTATATATTGCTAATGTCAATATTTCGTATAATTATGGACAAAAATTTAATTATTTCTACAGCGCTGAACATGGAGTACTCAAATAGAAGTCTTGTGAAATTCACATTCGTCTATGAGATACGGAGGGAGATAAAAGAGCGCCAGCCAGCAGATTGAATATAGCACCTCACTGCCATAAAAGATCAAATTACGAGCCTCGTGACTTCATTTCAGACATCCTAGCACCCAAAGTTCAGCACTAAAGTTAAAATCTTCTTGGTTATTAGGTCGCGTCTTATTTCCTCTAAAATATACGACGTGTCGACCCCTCTCCTGGGATCTTCCTCAGGATCATCCGGTGTCCACTACTGCTAGAACTACTGATAGAATAGTGTTCTAGCACTAGTGGACACCGGAAGATCCTGAGGAAGATCCCAGCAGGGAGGTCGAAACGTCGATTATCTTAGAGGAAATATAACGTTACCTAATAACCCAGAAGACTTTAACTTCAGCGACAACGGCCAAGAAAGCCTGCACACTTACATAAAATTCAGCACGTCTACCTTTATCGAACGAATCTGTAATACGTAACTTTTGGAGTACCCCAGCAAAGTTTCATAAGGCTGTACCATTCGACTACATATATGATATTTGGTTTGGTAGGTTGGAAGCTAAGCAACACTCTTCGCTGAAGTCGGAGCTCTGGCAAATTGTAGCAATGTGCAAGACCGACGTTGGACAGAGAGTAGCTGTTGAGAACCACATGGATAAAGGTAAAGTATCTACTTCTATCTCTGCACGGAAATCCCCACTTACGTGTTTGGTAGACTTCATAGAGCCACTCTGAGACTAATGGGAAAATGGGAGACCTAAATCTTACCATACCAAATCTAATGTCTGTTGTCTTATCATGATGGTCATTTCTCAACTTGTAGGTGGGGATCAATCAAGTATATTCGTATTCGGAGAAGAAAGTTGCTTATTGAATCTCTGTGAAAATTTCTCGCCACAACGAAAAACTACTTTGATTTAATAACAGCCACACCAAATCTCGTATGAAACCCATGATACGCTGTATACCCTATTTCGCAATAACAAAAACTAAGAGCAGCCCTTCTTTGAACTTTATCGATGTCTACCCACAGTTCTATTTGATAAGGATTCTATGCCATGCGGCAACACTCCAGAAGTGACTGACAAGGGTGTTGTTGGAAGCTGACATAGTATCTCTGTTCCATAACTTAAGTGTTCTGCCAAAAACGCAGTCTTTCATTTGCCTACCCCACAGCATTTTCTATGTGATGGTTACAATTGAAGTTGCTCGTAATTGTAATCTTTTGGTATTTAGTTGAATCGAGAACCTTCAAATTTCTTTGATTTGTAGTGTAACCAAAACTTAACATATTTCTTATAGTACACATTGCTTTATTTAGAGCAATTGCCTATTTTCATATCATATAGAAGTATTGTCTAAGTCAAGTTCGCTTGAATAGGTGGAAAGTATGATTGTTTCTACATTACACCGTATCCGATATCAAGGGAAATAGTAACAACCGTAAAATATCTGGGACCTACTGTCAGGATCGATCTAAAAGGAAACGACCACGTAAAAGTAGTTTTCGGGAAAGTAGATGGTAGGCGAAATTCATTGGAGGAATCCTGAGGAAGTATAGTTACGCCACGAGAGAAAAAGCTTTAATAACTGACCGTTGGGTGTTGCTCGTCTGTCTTGACCATGACGAGGTGCGATTAATACAGAGAATAAAGTCATCGCTTAGTTCAGTAACTGTGAGAAACGATTTGTGGCCATTAAAACAAATGGCAGGTCAAAATCGGGGAGTGTTGCTCTTAAAAGATTACATCTACATGACTACTCTGCAAAACACACATAAGTGTCTGGCGGAGGGTTCTTCAAACCATCTTCAGACTATTTCTCTGCCGCTCCATTCTGTAACAACATGTGAGAAAAATGAACACTTAAATTACTCTGCACGAGCTCTGATTTCTCTTATTTTATTAAGATGATCATTATTTCCTCTGTAGGCTGACGACTATAAAATATTTTCGCATTCATAGAAGAAATACATGTTTTACTGATTGCCGTTCCAGCTTGATTATCATATCCGTGACAGTCTCTCCTCCTCTACCTTGCGTTTGATTTAGGAAGAAGAACGTTATTCCACACTCTGCCACCCTTCTGACAAGAAAGAACGTTAGTACTAGGAGGACTTAGACTGTTTCTCATAAATATTTCGTAACTGAAAATTCTGAAAGTATGTAAAGCTTTATTTATCTTGCAGAGTGATATTTAGATAATCGATGTGAGAACATCATTTAAACTATGCAATGTTCCAGAAAACGGTTCAGTTGAGTTTCAGTAAACCGTTCTTAGTTTTCCATTATTCCTAATCATTCAAATGTTAATGACTGTCCATAAACCATTCATCGAGACGTGATGCGTGTAATGGCTAGGTCAAAAGTAAATACTACCTATATGTATTCGTTACAAGTGCCCCACATCCACCGCCTGTTTGCCAAAGATGCAGGGGACAAAAGGGTTACAGCTAGTCACGTCACCGGTTGCCACAGGATTTTAATGTGTTATCTTCCTTTTCTAATGAACATTCGCCGTCCAGAAGGCCGCGTGGAAAATACGCACTGTTAATTCTCATGTGTCTTGTTGATGTATGACGGTACGAAGTGTCTTTGGTATGCACAGTACTTACTTCGTGGCCTAGATTGTCTTGCATTTATAGTTTAAAGCATGCCAGGATTTTATATCGGTTTGTTGTCTCTTTGAAGACTTTTCCACCCACGGGGCGTTACCAAATTTCAGAGGGTGGTTTATATGACTCCTACTACGAGTGTTCGTGGTTACCTACTACACAACGTAAGTGCGCAGCTTTTTTTTTATTTTGACTGACAACAAAGTGTACCTCTGAACTGACTCGAGCAGCTATTTGTCAACAGAAAAAAGAAAAGAAACTTTAATTTAGTTACTTTTGTAGACATGTCGATGGAAGAGAATTCGCCGTTGTAATTTAACACTTTAACAGAATAATTTGTCTGGGCACCAGATATAAGTTTATATTCCTTTAAAACTCGACCACATTAAAAGTGACTTGGGCTGAACAAGCGTCCATCATCTCAGACCGTCAAAAGAAGTGGAATACCTCAAGGAATAAAAACAGTAATCAGTACATAAGAGCTTTAAATTTTCAGACAAAGTTGTCTTTCTTATCTGTTAAGTTTTTCTGATTCTTGAGATGGTATGTGCCTAAGGACGGAAGCCATTTTTTCGAAATGAATCAGTTTTAATGCGATCAGATTTGAGGGTGGTTAACATCATAAGTGTGGCGCACCAAATTGCTTTTATATATATATCTTTTTACCATTTACTATTCAGACTGGAAAGCATTTACTCAATTTCCTGTACATTTATGTGTTTATTTATTTGATTAACCTGGAAATATTAGTGCCATAGGCCTATTCTTACATTTAAATATACTTTCTAAATATTTTACACTGTTTTTACATAACGACACATGTGCTATAAAGAAACTTATTCACAATATGTGAAATAAAGTTTAGAAGTAACTATGACATAAAGAGGGGAAAGCAGTAGTAGGTCTAGTAGTCTAGTAATAAAAAGAAAAAGAGGAAGAGTTTGTCATGAAAAATAGAACAACAAAAGCAGATTACATTCAGGTGGGCTTATGCTGAAGGCACTAGCAGTAATGAACGTGAGAGAGGATATGGGAGCTCGAGAGGGACGTAATAAGAACACAAAAAAAGGAAGAGAGGAAATAAACTGCAACGACAGTCAGAAACGAGAAGAGAAAGAGGCTGGTCTGGGAGATATGAACGCAAGTTCATTGCTGTTAACACAGAGAAGACTGGCCATACGCCCTTTTTTTAACGTTTTTGTTTTATGGATGAGCACACCTAGAATCCTCGATAAATGAGACCTAGTGTTGCAATTATGATGAGATGAAAGGTAATTCTAATATGGTGTGAAGCGTTGGGTGCTTGAATACTAATGAGTCGATTAAGTTGACATACCTATGGTAGTCATATCGTATCTGGCTGCAACTGTTGCAAATGGGCATATGAGGCTCTGCCGTGGTCAAATAGACGAGTGATGCAAGCGTAGCGTACAGAAGCATTTACCGTTACTTCTAAGTGCCTGCAGTTTTCAGTGCTCGTACCGAACTGCATTTCATCGTAAATGTGAAACGCTTTGGTTCCAACGGCAATGACATTTCTACCTGCCGGTGGAAGTGAGACGTATCTGCGTAATGGTACTACATGCGTTTTGTTTTCATAACGTTATATGTCGACAACCGTACGAGGTATTTTAAAGTTTTTTAATTACGTTTAAAGCGGAGATGCGGCCTCCAGCATTTCTCTGCATTCTGCGCTGTGCCACGCAGTTGACAATGTCATCGCATTGTGTAACAACATTAAATCCGATATAATATAAAGACTTCAAAAGGAAATATGTTTAACCTCTGTTTTCCAGTTTTAGCACAGTTAAATAACTAAGCCGTAATCAGCCGCGCATGCAATTAAATACGAAATACAAACATTTTTCGTAGATTTGTAGTCGCATGAACGAAATAACCACTGGAAATGCAGGGACGCATCAGCAAAATTAATAAGTTTTTCCAATAAAGATACGTAATTCGAACAGAGATGAACATTTTTAAGAATCATTCCAAGAATTTCCAGCAACTAAGTGATACGGAAAGCGAAAAAATGACTATTTTCAAAAACATTTTTGAATGCGATTTAACACATGACTAATTATCCCAGATTTGAAATGTATCCTGATAAACTGACATGGCAATACTAGGTTACAACTGAACTAGTAGTTAGTTACATACTGACGGAAAAAAATCACCAATCAAAAAGTAATCAATGTAGAGTAATGAAATTTCGGGAATACACTTGTGCTGGTAATATATTTAAATGATTAACGTTGCAAAGATCACAGGTTTGTGTAAACGTGAGATAAGCCATTGAAAAGGCCTGACTCGAAATATTTAAGTACGAATTACGTGAGAATGAAACAGAGCACAATTTAACTACAGCAAGAAGAAAAACAGAAGACGGGGGTGGGAGACAATTATACTATCATCTCCTTAGCATTAATACCATTAAAATATCTCAGTGAGATTTGCATTACGATTCTACGCATGCACTATTCTGGACAGAGTTTTAACCAATACACAAGACTGTGCGATAATTATTTAACATATTAACTGCGTCTGCTGCTTGCAAACGGCAGAACTAGAGCACGTGATGCATTCTGACTCAAACTGTTGTGCTTTGTAGAAAGCGCACGAAAGAACAGATATTCTTGTAGAAATTTTAGCTCATTAAACAAGCAAACTGTTAAAATAAAGCCTATTGTGGTGCCGTGGTGGACCAGAAAGGTCACTGATAACCAAATACGTGGCACAAAATCGACACGCAAAGACAAAAGCAACTTCCGCAAAATATAAGACTAAAAATCATTAAAAAAAATTACTCGCTTCACACGGTTCAGTTAAGCTGAAGTTCTTAAGTATTTCACCAGTTAAACATAATGAAGTCCTAACTCAACCTGACTCCTGTCACCTGAAACCCCCCCGTAAGAGCTACGATCCGTACTCACCAAGCCTTCACCGAAGAGTCCCTTTCTCTTTAGAGATAACCTAGCTGCCCGTGCAGCGGAAGGTACCAGAGGGGTAGCTCTCCGTCACCAACCCCGCACACAAAAACAGCCTTCGACTAACATGGGTAAACCTCTCTGTTGAGGTATTGGAAACCGAAGTTTGTCATCCTGTACTCTCCTTCAAACGAGAAGCAACATCGTCTGCTCCCAGCAGACGCTGACCAACTCAGCGTTTCCCACAGAACAAAACCGAAACCCCACATTAAAACACACATATAATAACCAATAGGCCTTATTTGAGTGCTCAGTCTTTCTGGAAGAGTTCATGAATTGAGTAAAATCAGGTAGTAAAATGAATATGTTGTACCGAATTCGACAAGCGTCTTATGAAACGACTTCACAGAGACGTTTCAACCTCTTCACCTTGTCGGTCAGTACAGGGACGGCTGATGCTGTTTGTCCCAGGAAGCCCCATATGTGCTGCATTAGAGACAGATCTGGTGATCGAATAGGTGAAGCCAACATGTCGGCACTGTGCAGATCATATTGGATTACAACAGCGGTATGCGGACGAGTGTTATCCTCTTGGAAAACGCTCACTGGAATGCTGTTCGTGACTGTGGGCACAATAGGTCAAATAACTAGAATGAGGTATAAATTTGGTTTCAGGATGCGTGGAACAGCAACGAGAGTGCTTCTGCTGTCATACGAAATCGCATTACCAGAACATAACTCAGGTGTATGTCCAGTGTTTCTAGCACGCCGATAGGTTGGGTGCAGGCCCTCAACTGTTCTCCTTCTAGCCAAAGCACGGCCGTCACTGTCACCGAAGCGGAACGAGATTTCCTCAGAAGACACAACAGACCTCCACCGTGCCCTCCAAAGAGTTCCCACTTGATACCACTAAAGTCGCAAATGGCGATTGTTTGGGGCCAATAAAATGCACGCTACAGGCCTTCTGGCTCGGAGCTGACCCTGAAGTAATCGATTTGGAATAGTTCGTTGTGCCACTGTGGCGTCAATTGTGCTCTGGCTGCTGCTGCTGCAGCTGCAGTACGACGCGCCAGAGCCATACGCCGAACACGATTTTCCTGCGACCGTACATTCACGCGACCACCGCTGCCAGCGATCATGTACAGTAGCTACATTACTGCCAAGTCTGTCTGCAGAATCGCAGGAGGAACAGCCAGCTTCTCGTAGCCCTATTACACAACCTCGTTCACACTCAGTGAGTTGCTGAAAATCGCGTCTTTGTCGCCTTGAAGGCATACTTGACTAACATCAACCCAGAACGTCAAATTTCAAAGGTAACTAACGCTCAGGACCATTACAGCGTGTATTAAACCTGATTCACATCCTCATAGTGGCGCCACTAGCACCACTCTGGTGCAACTGGAGCGAAATTTCCATACACATTATTTTTCGGATGCAGAAACACGCCTACCAACTTTCGTTGACATCGCACAAATTTTTTACTGTCACTGTCAGTGTTCTACGAAGGTTGCATGCACAAATGTTGGTCCACCCACCAGTCGGTTGGTTGGTTGGTTGATTTGGGGAAGGGGACCAAACCGCAAGGTCATCAGTCCCATCGTATTACGTAAGGATGGGGAAGGAAATCGGTCGTGCCCTTTCAAAGGAACCATCCTGGCACTTGCCTGAAGAGATTCAGGGAAATCAAGGAAGATCTAAATCAGGATGGCAGACGCGGATTGAAGAGTCATCATCCCGGATGTGCTAACTACTGCGCCACCTCGCTCGGTACAAATGTTGAACCCAGATGACATGCAATTAATCAAATCGTTAAAACTGTATTTCGGTAAAGTACGTTGGAAGCGGGTATCGATTACAAGGGTTAAAACTTCATGAATATTGTTTCACTTTAATTATTAATCATATGTGTCCCATTATCACAGGATAAAATCAATTACCATAGTCTTTTAGTGAGCGAATATATAATTGCGCAAATATTGTTCCGAAAGTAACAAGACAGTGCTGTAATTGCTGTGTCTAAAATTACGAAAGTGAAACTAGAAGTATTCAGTAAATATCGATACCGAACTTGCACCATAAGAAATCAAAAGTATTGCAACTAATGATATCGTTATCCTAATGTAAGTCTGACATTCGTTAAGAAGAGCATGAATCAGATACTGCTATGAACTTGCAGGATTTTGCTACAGTTAATTACGATCTGAAAAAACACAACTATTGACCCACATTTTAATGAGATTTCAAAGTGGTACACAGACTGAAAACTTACTTAAAATATTTATAAACGTGTAATTCTGCTCTTTACATAAGGTGCAGAATCGTTTGACTAAAATAAGTCAATAAACCCATACAAATATATGGCAGAAATAATTTGTAGGTACATGAAATGGAATCATCGCAAAGGCTCCGTCGTAGATACAGCAGACGGTGGACGTCGTTTCATTGAGACGATAGTGGTAAAATACAATCAGTCTGCAAAAGAGACTGTTACAACTACTTATGTTTAATAAATCGAGTCCCCCATTCAGTAATTCTACAGACTTGTTGGTCCACGCCATCATATGATCTACGAGGCGATATCAGAAGGTTGAATTTAATGAAATTAAACTTGTAATTCTTGTTATTCATAGGTCCCATAGTTCTGACTTCAGAGCAGTCCTTCTCAAGCTAGAGAGGCTTCTTATTTCACTTTATGGGAAGTACCAGAACTTATTTACATGTAGCGACTTCAGTATTAATTTTGTATGTGAATGTGCAAGAAAAAGGATATTGGAAGATATAATTCACATGATCTGATGCAGCTATGTTTTCTCCAACCAGGGAGCACGGGAACCGTAGCACAGCCATAGATAATATTTTTATTCATTTTTCATTACTAGATGGGCATTCTGTTAGTAAAAGACCACGATGCACAAATTTTAACACAAACGGTTTGTGAACCCAAACAAATGTAACATGTAATTACAAACTATGTAATAAATTTCATCCAATGGCAATAGAGAGTTTTTTAAACTTCGTCAAGGAACAAGAGTGGCCTGATGTTATAGTGCTGATAACAAAGATGACAAATATAATGCTTTCCTTAACACATTTGTCACGCTCTTTGAGTGTTGATTTCCATTACAAAGTTCTAAACGAGGTACTAGCAGTAATAGGCAGTCTGGATGGCTGACTAGTGAGGATATCATGTAGAACAAAGTGGGATTGGTATGAAAATGATAGAAGTAGTCACAAGAAATCTACAGTATCACATTACAAACAGTACTGTAAGGTGCTTAAAATGTTATTAGGAAGGCAAATACTATGTGGTACGTAGATAGAACAGCTAATTCATAAGATGAAATTAAAACTATACGATCAGTCTCAAAGAAAGTGTCTGGTCAGCAGCAAAAGGTCGACTATAAAAAGTCAGTTCGTAGTAAAAATATTTCTGTCACTGTTAACTCAGATATATGTACAGTATTTAATAATCACTTTCTGAGCATTGCTAATGAATTTTAATAAAAACTTCATTTCTAAGAGAATCATATAACTAGCTTGGAAAATGCCTTTCCGAGATTGTTGTCTAAAATATTCTTCTGTAGTACTGACAAGGGAGAGATTGAAACAATAATTAATCACTGAAGACTAAGGACTCTCAGGATATGGTGGGAGTATCTAACAGAATACTGAAGTAGTGTGTTGCACATGTTGGCCCGTACTTAGCTACATTTCTAATTTTTCACCTTAAGAATGGTGAGTTTCTTGAACGATTAAAGTACTCAGTACTGTATAAAAATGGAGAAAGCGATAATGTAGACTATTTTAGATCTATTTCATGCCATCAGTAATTGCTGAAGTTAAGGAAAAGGCTGTGTATATAACGATAACTATTCGTTTTATTTCATATAATTTGCTATCAAATGTACAGTTCGGTTTTAGAAATGGTTTAATAACTGAAAATTCTATATTCTCTTTTCTCTGTGAAGTACGCAATGGATTAATCAAAAGGTTTCGAACGCTGAGCTTCATTTTTGGTAAACTAAGGTGATTGATGGTGTTGACCTAAAAATATTGCTCCTGAATTTGGTCCATTAAGGAATATGAGAGGTTCACAATTGGTTCACCTCTTACCTTAACAAGAGACAGCAAAGGTCATTATCAACAGCGTTCAGTATAGCTACAATGTGTGGTTTGAGTGGGGCATGGGTAAACTGGGGATGCCCCTGGGATCAGTGCTGGGGCCAAGCCTATTCCTTATTTATATAAATGATATGCCCTCTAGTAGTATGGGTAACTCTAAAATATTTCTGTTTATGATGACACTAGCTTGGTAGCAAAGGATGTTGTGTGCAACATTGGCAATGTTTCAAATAGTTCAGTTCATGACGTAAGTTCATGGATTGTAGAAAGTAAACTAACGCTAAATCACAGTAAGACCCAGTTTTTACATTTTATAACATGCAATACAACAAAACCCTACGTTTTAATTTCACAGAAAGGGCGAATGATTAGTGAAAGTGAATAGTTGTAATTTCTAGGTATTCAAATTGTAAACTCTCGTGGAAAGCCCATATTCAGGGTCTTGTTCAAAGACTGAGTGCTGCCATTTTTAACTTTTCGGACGGTACCTGAAGTAAGTGATGGTTCAACAGGAAAAGTAGTCTACTTTGCATATTTTCATTCGCTTATGACGTATGATATTATATTTTGAGATAACTCTAGCATTCTTAAAGGATATTTTTGGCTCAGAAACGGGCGGTTCGGGCAATAAGTGGAGCTAAGTTCGGAACCTCTTGTCGACCCCTATTCTTTAGTGTGGATATACTGACCAATCATTCTCTATACATATCTTGTTTTCTGTCTTTCCTTGTAGACAATACCAACTTATTCCCAAGAATTAGCGGTTTTCACTGATATCCAATCTGCATTTTGATCAAATTTCATTGTCTCTTCTGTAGAACGGTGTGCAGTATACTGCTGCATTCATTTTCAATAAGCTGCAACAAGAATTCAAAAATCTTAGCAGTAATCCATGCGCTTTCAAATCGAAAATGAAGAGTCACTCCTTCCATTTTGTCGAAGAGTTCGTAAACATTTTATTTTATCTGTTATTACATTCATGTTGTAATTTCATTTACTGATACGTTCCATGACCTTGGAAATTTGCTCCTCAATTTGGCACTAAAAGTTAGACGTGGAAAATGAAATTAAAAAAGATTATTCACAAACAAAAATTTACGGTATCATTTGACGTTGTCAGATTGAAACATCATATAGGGTGACATTTATTGAATTACATGGAAGAAACTAAATTAGTTACAAAATACGGCGTGCACACACTTCAACATGTAGTTGTCACTACAGATATTCGGATTTACGTTATGAAATGCTGGATATGCCTGCCATCGTTGGCGATGATGTGGCGCAGACGAATAGCGAAATTTTGCATGACCCGCTGAAGAGTCGGAACATCGATGCTGTCGTTGTTCTCGTGAACGGTGTTTTCAGCTAAGAAAAGGTTTTGGGATTACTGCTGTACATCTTGTCTTTAATAAAGACCCACATTCATGTGTTCGGATCTGGAGAATATGGCGGCCAATCGAGACTCATTTCAGTGGCCTCTGTGTACCCCCAGAGCCAGAACGAGGTCCCCAAAAGTCCTCCTCCCGGTCATCGAACACTGTCCTTCTTCGATGGGGCTGAGCTCCGTCTTGCATGAACCACATCTTGTCGAAATGAAGGTCAGTTTGGATAACTGGAATGAAATCATCTTTCAAAACCTTCGGTAGTCATCGTGCAATCAAGGAATATCGCACCGATTATTCCGTCACTAGACATAGCACACAACATAGTCCCCCTTGGAGAGTACAGAGATTTTTCGATCACGAAATGCGGATTCTCAGTCCATCAAATGCGCCAGTTTTACATATAGGTTGTTTTGTTGTTGTTGTGGTCTTCAGTCCTGAGACTGGTTGGATGCAGCTCTCCATGCTACTCTATCCTGTGCAAGCTTTTTCATCTCCCAGTACCTACTGCAACCTACATCCTTCTGAATCTGCTTAGCGTATTCACCTCTTGGTCTTCCTCTACGATTTTTACCCTCCACGCTGCCCTCCAATACTAAATTGGTGATCCCTTGATGCCTCAGAACATGTCAGACCAACCGATCCCTTCTTCTGGTCAAGTTGTGCCACAAACTTCTCTTCTCTCCAATCCTATTCAATACTTCCTCATTAGTTATGTGATCTACCCATCTAATCTTCAGCATTCTTCTGTATCACCACATTTCGAAAGCTTCTATTCTCTTCTTGTCCAAACTACTTATCGTCCATGTTTCACTTCCACACATGGCTACACTCCATACGAATACTTTCAGAAATGAATTCCTGATACTTAAATCAATACTGGATGTTAACAAATTTCTCTTCTTCAGAAACGCTTTCCTTGCCATTGCCAGCCTACATTTTATATCCTCTCTACTTCGACCATCATCAGTTATTTTGCTCCCCAAATAGCAAAACTCCTTTACTACTTTAAGTGCCTCATTTCCTAATCTAATTCCCTGAGCGTCACCCGACTTAATTAGACTACATTCCATTATCCTTGTTTTGCTTTTGTTGATGTTCATCTTATATCCTCCTTTCAAGACACTGTCCATTCCATTCAACTGCTCTTGCAAGTCCTTTGCTGTCTCTGACAGAATTACAATGTCATTGGCGAACCTCAAAGTTTTTATTTCTTCTCCATGAATTTTAATACCTACTCCGAATTTTTCTTTTGTTTCCTTTACTGCTTGCTCAATATACAGATTGAACAACATCGGGGAGAGGCTACAACCCTGGCTTACTCCCTTCCCAACCACTGCTTCCCTTTCATGTCCCTCGACTCTTATAACTGCCATCTGGTTTCTGTACAAATTGTAAATAGCCTTTCCCTCCCTGTATTTTACCCCTGCCACCTTTAGAATTTGAAAGAGAGTATTCCAGTCAACATTGTCAAAAGCTTTCTCTAAGTCTACAAATGCTAGGAACGTAGGTTTGCCTTTCCTTAATCTTTCTTCTAAGATAAGTCGTAAGGTCAGTATTGCCTCCCGTGTTCCAGTGTTTCTACGGAATCCAAACTGATCTTCCCCGAGGTTGGCTTCTACTAGTTTTTCCATTCGTCTGTAAAGAATTCGTGTTAGTATTTTACATCCGTGACTTATTGAACTGATTGTTCGGTAATTTTCACATCTGTCAGCACCTGCTTTCTTTGGGATTGGAATTATTATATTCTTCTTGAAGTCTAAGGGTATTTCGCCTGTTTCATACATCTTGCTCACCAGATGGTAGAGTTTTGTCAGGACTGGCTCTCCCACGGCCGTCAGTAGTTCCAATGGAATATTGTCTACTCCGGGGGCCTTGTTTCGACTCAGGTCTTTCAGTGCTCTGTCAAACTCTTCACGCAGTATCATATCTCCCATTTCATCTTCATCTACATCCTCTTCCATTTCCATAATATTGTCCTCAAGTACATCGCCCTTGTATAGACCCTCTATATACTCCTTCCACCTTTCTGCTTTCCCTTCTTTGCTTAGAACTGGGTTTCCATCTGAGCTCTTGATATTCATACAAGTCGTTCTCTTATCTCCAAAGGTCTCTTTAATTTTCCTGTAGGCGGTATCTATCTTACCCTAGTGAGATAGGCCTCTACATCCTTATGTTTGTCCTCTAGCCATCCCTGCTTAGCCATTTTGCACTTCCTGTCGATCTCATTTTTGAGACATTTGTATTCCTTTTTGCCTGTTTCACTTACTGCATTTTTATATTTTCTCCTTTCATCAATTAAATTCAATATTTCTTCCGTTACCCAAGGATTTCTACTAGCCCTCGTCTTTTTACCTACTTGATCCTCTGCTGCCTTCACTACTTCATCCCTCAAAGCTAGCCATTCTTCTTCTACTGTATTTATTTCCCCCATTCCTGTCAATTGCTCCCTTATGCTCTCCCTGAATCTCTGTACAACCTCTGGTTCTTTTAGTTTATCCAGGTCCCATCTCCTTAAATTCCCACCTTTTTGCAGTTTCTTCAGTTTTAATCTACAGGTTATAACGAATAGATTGTGGTCAGAGTCCACATCTGCCCCTGGAAATGTCTTACAATTGAAAACCTGTTCCTAAATCTCTGTCTTACCATTATATAATCTACCTGATACCTTTTAGTATCTCCAGGGTTCTTCCATGTATACAACCTTCTTTCATGATTCTTAAACCAAGTGTTAGTTATGATTATGTTGTGCTCTGTGCAAAATTCGACCAGGCGGCTTCCTCTTTCATTTCTGTCCCCCACTCCATATTCACCTACTATTCCTACACTCGAATTCCAGTCACCCATGACTATTAAATTTTCGTCTCCCTTCACAATCTGAATAATTTCTTTTATTTCGTCATACATTTCTTCAATTTCTTCGTCATCTGCAGAGCTAGTTGGCATATAAACTTGTACTACTGTAGTAGGCGTGGGCTTCGTATCTATCTTGGCCACAATAATGCGTTCACTATGCTGTTTGTAGTAGCTTACCCGCATTCCTATTTTCCTATTCATTATTAAACCTACTCCTGCATTACCCCTATTTGATTTTGTGTTTATAACCCTGTAGTCACCTGACCAGAAGTCTTGTTCCTCCTGCCACCGAACTTCACTAATTCCCACTATATCTGACTTCAACCTATCCATTTCCCTTTTTAAATTTTCTAACCTACCTGCCCGATTAAGGGATCTGACATCCCACGCTCCGATCCGTAGAACGCCAGTTTTCTTTCTCCTAATAACGACATCCTCTTGAGTAGTCCCCGCCCGGAGATCCGAATGGGGGACTATTTTACCTCCGGAATATTTTACCCAAGAGGACGCCATCATCATGTAATCATACAGTAAAGCTGCATGCCCTCGGGAAAAATTACGGCTGTAGTTTCCCCTTGCTTTCAGCCGTTCGCAGTACCAGCACAGCAAGGCCGTTTTGGTTATTGTTACAAGGCCAGATCAGTCAATCATCCAGACTGTTGCCCTTGCAACTACTGAAAAGGCTGCTGCCCCTCTTCAGGAACCACACGTTTGTCTGGCCACTCAACAGATACCCCTCCGTTGTGGTAGCACCTACGTTACGGCTATCTGTATCGCTGAGGCACGCAAGCCTCCCCACCAACGGCAAGGTCCATGGTTCATGGGGGGGACATATTGATTAACCCATCGAAATTAAAGTGAGATTCGTCCCCAAACCAAACCATACGAGTGCATACTAATTCCCATTATGCCCCGCTGCGAAGTGTGCAGTTTAAAAGGCCTAACTCAAACCGTTCAGAAGTTATGACGATTTTATTTCCTGTAGTTCAATAATTGTCACCCTGTGTGTTTCATTCTGGTAGCACCGCAGTAAATCATTGACAACTACTCATCCTCATGGCTGCATGTTACGTCGTTCGTATGATGCCAACCAAGACATAAGTAAGATTTACAAACCAACTCTTCACTCAAATCATGACTTACACAATTGCATACGACGCTAATGGCTACTTTTCAGAGTTATTTAGTGGATCAAAATAGAATTCGTGCGGCCTCGCCGATGACAGGTTCTGTTTACATATCGTGCTTATAATAGAGTAAATGGGCCAGGTAGAGAAGGATAAAGGACGTACACAAACGAAATCTCGAAATAAATTAGTAATCAGTGTAGTTGACACGCATATGAAATGGCTGTTTATGAGTTTTCGGTAGAAAATCTGGAATGTAATTTTGACAACGCCGAGTATTTCGTAAGTGGTCAATGCTTCTTGTCGGCATTTTAATGAATTAATGCAAAATAAAAAAACATTTATAGATGAAAAACGTAGTCTATTACTTGGTATATTGACCTTGTAATTGGACAGTGATACCTCATTTTTTTAGTTTATTTTAAAGAAACTGTAAAAAAAGATAACCAGTGCTGTCGCATCGACTTCGTGAGATCTGTTAGTGGAACGTGTTTTTGTTGTGATCTTCAGCCCGAAGACTGATTATACATAGCTCTCCACGCTAATCTTTGGCAAGCCTCTTCATATCGAAAAACTATTATAACCTACATTCATTTCAACTTCGTTGCCGCATTCGTCTCTTGGTCTCCCCCTACAGTTCCCCAGCCAGTAGCGAAGCCTTCCCACCCCCCACCCCCTCTCTCTTACCGTGCACTAATCTCCAGCATTTAACTGATGATCCCTTGACCTCTCAGAATGTGTCCTTTGAACTGATTCATTCCTATATTCAAGTTAGAGCATAAATTTCTTTTCTGCCCATTTCTATTCAGTGGGGGGAGAGCGTCGTGCTTTTCGTATTTTCGCCTGTAACAGAACTATTAAATATTTCCCCATTGCATTTTAAAATAATGTCATTCACTCTTTACGTGCTGCTGTTGTTTCCTGAAACTACAAAAGCCACTTCCGAAAATGTAGGTTTTTCCAATTGTAAAAACATTTGCCAAGGTATAGAATGGTCATGTACAGTATGTAAGATCTTTAACAAAAACCCTCATCTAAACGTTTTGCTGAACTACACAGCTTTATTACCTGTTACCATAGAATAACCTGCAAGGAGACTAGGTGTTACCAATATATTGTCTATAGACGTGCAGTCGAAAAACTATCCGATGATTGTCAGACAGTTTTAGATAATGTGGGAGGTTATATTGCTGAAGATTCAGTTATCTCTTTATCCATTGTGCTCAATAAACTAACCATGAAACGGTATTTAGTATGCACGATACTAGTACAAATGTTTTACAACTGCCCATGATAACGTTACGAAAAATATATTTTTCAGTAAAACAAGGTATCCGACACGAATTGCCAGTATAATAAGTGGTTTCACCTTCGAAACTGTCTGCGTCTATGTTCAGCGCACAGTGATTCTGTAGTACAACTACAAAAGTGTATAAACGTAGCAGTGGGGATAGATACGTAACGAAATCCAGTCAACTAATCATTCAGTGCTAGAACTAGTGTGCGATTCTAAAAGTGTGCCACCTTTACCTCCGAAGGCTGCAGAATTAAGGTAGAGCAAAACCTATGAGGGAGAAGTTGTCTTAGGATTTCATTGTTGATTAGCGATCTGCCTGTTATTGGCTTTTTTCGGAAGAGGTAACAACGTTGGCTTCGGCAAGATTAGAATGGAAAGTAAATAACGCTCTCTTCCGCTTGAATGGCAAACACTTAACTGCAGATGTAGTATAAAGCTGCGCCCGTCACTGCTAATATACCATACAACTGCGTCCAACGGCGCGTCCTTGTCGTCCCAATGATGGCTGCGACAGACAATTCGTAACGTGAATAGCGAAGTAAGCTGCAGTTTCTATTGTAACGAGCTTCCTGAACTCAACAGCATAAATTGGGTACCGGTGTGTAATGTTCCAGCATAAGTAACCTAAATGAAAAGAAAACTTCGAGTGGGTTTACTGAGATAGCTCTGAACAAATCCAACTGAAGGTCACATAGTTGCCAAATTTATTCTACAATTTTACCAGTTGTCCATTAAACGAGCGAGAGGCGGGATACGACTGCTCAGCCTATGTGAATCTTGAGCAGGCAGGCATAGGCGAAGCTCACTCTACGAAGACGCGGTGGAGCCGGCTGCTACTGCAGTGTCTGGGAGCAGATACACCTAGTGCACGCTAATGGCTTTACTTGCACATCGCTGTAATTACGATTTGATTCTAATGCATAGTCACGAATAATATCCAGATGAACCGACTGTAATTCGAACATCGTAAATAGAGACTAGAGTAAATTATGAATGGTAGTCAACACCCGCCACTACAGGATTGTGGAATGCTTCCATCCAAAAGTGATCAATACACACGTTAGGATATTTGGCCTACTGGGAGACAAGTCGATCAACTCCCGTTTCGCAGAATGCGATCAGTCACTGACATACCCTTAACCGCACCAACTCTTGTAGTTCTTCGTCCGACTGAAACCGATGTCCAAAGATGAGAAAATCGCACTGTGAAAGTCTAGTGCTGCACAGAGGATACTGCAGTGGTTCCCAACCAAATCGCTGAGTGTATCCTTCGTCTGCCTGGGAGTGTTGGGGCTGGCGTTATCGTGTAACAGAATGATTTCCGTCCGACAGCATCCGACAGCCCGAGGGCAAACGGCACAGCCAACAGTGGAAATACTCCACGTCTCCCCCACCACTACAATCCAAAGCTGTTGTTGTTGTTGTGGTCTTCAGTCCTGAGACTGGTTTGATGCAGCTCTCCATTCTACTCTATCCTGTGCAAGCTGCTTCATCTCCCAGTAACTACTGCAACCTAAATCCTTCTGAATCTGCTTAGTGTATTCATCTCTTGGTCTCCCTCTACGATTTTTACCCTCCACGCTGCCCTCCAATACTAAATTGGTGATCCCTTGATGCCTCAGAACATGTCCTACTAACCAATCCCTTCTTCTAGTCAAGTTGTGCCACAAATTTCTCTTCTCCCCAGTCCTATTCAATACCTCCTCATTAGTTATGTGATCTACCCATCTAATCTTCAGCATTCTTCTGTAGCACCACATTTCAAAAGCTTCTATTCTCTTCTTGTCCAAACTACTTATCGTCCATGTTTCACTTCCATACATGGCTACACTTCATACAAATACTTTCAGAAACGACTTCCTGACATTTAAATCTATACTCGACGTTAACAAATTTCTCTTCTTCAGAAACGCTTTCCTTGCCATGGACAGTCTACATTTTACATCCTCTCTACTTCGACCATCATCAGTTATTTTGCTCCCCAAATAGCAAAACTCCTTTACTACTTTAAGTGTCTCATTTCGTAATCTAATTCCCTCAGCATCACCCGACTTAATTAGACTACATTCCATTATCCTCGTTTTACTTTTGTTGATGTTCATCTTATATCCTCCTTTCAAGACACTGTCCATTCCATTTAACTGCTCTTCCAAGTCCTTTGCTGTCTCTAACAGAATTAGAATGTCATCGGCGAACCTCAATGTTTTTATTTCTTATCCATGGATTTTAATACCTACTTCGAATTTTTCTTTTGTTTCCTTCACTGTTTGCTCAATATACAGATTGAATAACATCGGGGACAGGCTACAACCCTGTCTCACTCCCTTCCCAACCACTGCTTCCCTTTCATGTCCTTCGACTCTTATAACTGCCATCTGGTTTCTGTACAAGTTGTAAATAGCCTTTCGATCCCTGTATTTTACCCCTGCCACCTTTAGAATTTGAAAGAGAGTATTCCAGTCAACATTGTCAAAAGCTTTCTCTAAGTCTACAAATGCTAGAAACGTAGGTTTGCCTTTCCTTAATGTAGCTTCTAAAATAAGTCGTAGGGTCAATATTGCCTCACGTGTTCCTATATTTCTACGGAATCCAACTGATCTTCTTCTAGTTTTTCCATTCGTCTGTAAAGAATTCGTGTTAGTATTTTGCAGCCGTGACTTATTAAACTGATTGTTCGATAATTTTCACATCTGTCAACATCTGCTTTCTTTGGGATTGGAATTATTATATTCTTCTTGAAGTCTGAGGGTATTTCGCCTGTCATATATCTTGCTCACCAGATGGTAGAGTTTTGTCAGGACTGGCTCTCCCAAGGCTGTCAGTAGTTCTAATGGAATGTTGTCTACTCCCGGGGCCTTGTTTCGACTCAGGTCTCTCAGTGCTCTGTCAAACTCTTCACGCAGTATCATATCCAAAGCTATTCACACACATTGTGGTAAGGACATAATGACGTAGTTTTTCGACTGCAGAGATTGTCGATTGTGGAATCACAGTCATGCACAGCGCTATCGAGATGTTTTGCAGAAACTACGATGCGCCATAAAGTCAAAACGGCGACGAATGCTGTTGGGCACCGCCATCATACAGCACGATGACACCCACCTACAAACTGCCAATCAGGCGAAAGCTACACTTCACATATTAGGTTCGTGATGTGAAGAAAGACATGCGTGGATGACGGTTTCAGTTGGACGAGGAACGCGGTAGTGGATCCTTCAGTGGTCGACCGCACTCTAAGAAACAGGAATAGTCGTCTCATCTCCCAGTTGGCTAAATATCTTCAAGTGTTTGTTGATTACTTTTGAATGGAACCATTGCATGTTTCCATTGTGGTGGGTGTTCGGTTTTCACTTGACTCCGCCTTATATTTTGATTGTTCTCGTCTTCTGCAGCTGTCATCGATATTTTTGTGTTTCTGTCTTATGCAGTCTGCACACCCAAATACCCATACACAGGAAGCGATTCGCATTTTAGCGTCACCAGACGCCGTTAACATCGTGAGTTAATAACATTCGTTTTAATATTATACACTCAACGAAAACTGTCATTCGTTCTCTGGAAATCTGAGATATAAAACGTATAATTTAATTGTAATGATTACAATATACTTTTACTGATTTTTTAATTACAGCTAAAGGCAACTGATCCTTGACCTTTTAGATTTTCAGGCAGCTTAAGATGGGGAGGAACCAAAGCAACAAGAAGACTTTAGCCTATAAGAGCATATGATGGAATTTCTATGCATTTTCTCGCAGTTAGGGCACGTTGCTCGTAGTTTATTTCCCATTTGTTTCACGATAACGACCCTTCTAGGCTATCGCAATATTTGTATTACATTACCGAGGTGTAATTGTTAAAACAGACTGCTGTTTTAAATATTATTCCACTTTTTGCCGGATCTAACTCAGTAGAAAGTGCTAATTATTTCATTTCATTTTGGAGAGTATTGGAAACGCTTAATAACGCTTTCAAGATACTCACTGTGACATAAAATTGCGTCACTGATACCGTTCCTCATCGGCCCTTGCTTAGCTGTAAAGTTGAAGGTCACATAAATAGGATAAAACCCGAAGGACAAATAAGAGTGGAGACTGAAGACCTCGCTCTTTATATCACCCGCCAAAACCTGAAAAAGTTAAGAATTGGTAAGGAAATGAAATTACATGAAACGAAGCTGATGAAATAAACGTTTCAAGATAAACCTAAATAATTACTTCCGTGAGTATTTCCGTTTTGAAGTCGTCTCTACGCACCTAACAAAAACAAATAATTGTAACTGAAGATCTCTTCAAGTCATTTCAAACACTCGAAGTCGCCGTGGGGAATGTTCGCCACCTGATACTATCGTCATCCAAGTCTCAAGGAGACGCAGTCTCCAACTAGTATTGAACAATTTCGTTGAAAGCTTCAGCAATGATACAGTTTCAAAAAGAGGGTAAAAAAGGGGGAATAAAACTGTCCACAAAGCAGGAAATGAAATATGTCATTCCCCACAGAATCAGTACGGCTGAATATTAGTTTAACAATCCTAATTACATCATACACTGAGGAGCCAAAGAAACTGGAACTCCATCCTAATATCGCGTAAGGCCTCCGCGAGTACAAAAAAGTGCCGCAATACGACGTGGCATGCTCCCAACTAATATCTGAAGTAGTTCTAGAAGGAATTGACACCATTAAACCTGCAGGACTGTCTATAAAACCGTAAGGGTGCGAGGGGATGGAGATCTCTTCTGATCAGCAAGTTGCAATGCATCTCAGATATGCTCAATAATGTTTATGTCTGGGGCGTTTGGTGGCCAGCGGAAATCTTTAAACTCAGAAGAGTGTTTCTGCAGCCACTATTTATAAATTTTGGACGCGTGGGGTGTCGCATTGTCCTGCTGGAATTGCCCAAGTCGGTCGGAATACACAATGAACATGAGTGGGGAAGCAGGTGATCAAACAGGATACTTACGTACGTGTCACCTGTCAAGAGTCTTATGTAGACGTATCAGGCGTCCTATATCACTCCAAATGCACACGGCCCTTACTGTTTTACAGAGCCTCTACCAGCTTTACGGGCCCCTGCTGATATGCAGGATCCATCGATTCGAGAAGTTGTCTCCATATGCACAGACGTCCATCCGCTCTATACAATTTGAAACGAGACTCATCCGACCAGGCAACATGTTTCCAGTCATCAAGAGTCCAATGCCTGTGTTGACGGGTCCAGACGAGCCGTAAAATCTTTGTGTCGTGCAATCGTCAAGAGTACACGAATGGGCCTTCGGCTCCGAAAGCCCATATCTATGATGATCCGTTGGTTCTCACGTTAACACTTGTTGGTGGCCCAGCACTGAAATCTCCAGCAGTTGGGAGAAAGGTTTCACTTCTGCCACGTTGAACTATTCTCTTCAATCGTCGTTGGTCCGTTCTTGAAGCATTTTTTTCCGGCCGCAGAGATTTGATGTTTTACGTATTCCTGATATTCACAGTAGATTCGTGAAATGGTCGTACAGAAGATCTTCACTTCATCGCTACCTCGAAGATGCTGTGCCCCTTCGCTCGTGCGGGGACTGAAACACCACGTTCAAACTCACATAAATCTTGATATCCTGCCATTGTAGCAGTTGTAACCAGTCTAACAATTGTACCAGACACTTATTGTGTAAGACAGGCGTTGCTGACAGCAGCGCCATTTTCTGCCGGTTTACATATCCCTGTATTTGAATACGCGTGCCTGTACCAGTTTCTTTGGGGCTTCAGAGTAGTAGTTCAGGGGGCTCAAGATTAATTTCGATAGTGTATTAGTTTCTCAAGCCCGGCATTTGGGGTCCACAAGGATTGGCCGATCCATGTTTCTCTTGCGGAAATACTGCAAGAAATGAATGTTCCATGTGCGCTCATGAGAAGTTACACCGACAATTTCCTGAAACTGTATCTTCCAAGCCGGCCGGTGAGGCAATGCGGTTCTAGGCGCTTCAGTCTGGAACCGCGTGACTGCTACGGTCGCAGGTTCGAATCCTGCCTCGGGCATGGATGTGTGTGATGTCCTTAGGTTAGTTAGTTTAAAGTAGTTCTAAGTTGTAAGGGACTGATGACCACAGATGTTAAGTCCCACAGTGCTCAGAGCCATTTGAACCATTTTTTTGTATCTTCCAAGAAGGAGCCACAATAGGTCGCTCTCTCACACATTCGAAACTTGGCTTGCTGAAAGAAGGGCGAAAATAAGTGAACAATTATTTTGTATTGGGTGCCAACAACTAATAGTCTCTGAGAAAGTAACACTCAAAGTTCTGACACTACAGACTGGTTTTATAGCTAGTGAGTCGGCTAACAGCACAGGCTTCCATTTTTGCACTCTGTGATCAAATACAATCTTATTATCTTACTTTTTCCTTTTGTTGTCGCAGAAGTATATGAAGCTGAAGACATCAATATTTTCGTGATAACGAAAAATACAATGGAATTATTTGCAAAATAAATGTTTCATAAATTATTAAACTTAGGTTTATCGTCACAAATCTTAAATAACCTTACGCAAATAACAGTAACAGTAACTGAAAATGATAAAAAAAAAATAAATTCTAATACACCAATCTTAGCTTTGATTTTTACTTTAATACTGCAAGAGAACCAATGTATTCCCCAGGGTGATATCTACCATGAAAAGGTAAAAGTATAAAAACTCGAAGTCTTGTCAGCAGCGTACGAAGGAAAATATGGCAATGTTACATTCTTTAATGTCAATATCGTTAGGAAAGCCAACTTCGTTGACGTTATAGGTACCTCGCGATATGGCGATAATTTCGCAGAAAACTAAGGATTTCAAGGCTTGAAAGCTGGAGCTTACAACTATAATAAAATGGTTCAAGTGGCTCTGAGCACTATGGGACTGAACATCTGAGGTCATCAGTCCCCTAGAACGTAGAGCTACTTAAACCTAGCTAACCTATGGACATCACCCACATCCATGCCCGAGGCAGGATTGGAACCTGCGACCGTAGCGGTCGTGCGGTTCCAGACTGAAGCGGCTAGAACCGCTCGGCCACGGGGGCCGGCACAACTATCATAACTCAGGGTGAAATTCGGAAATTATGGAGGAGGTTTGAAGTTGAAAGAGTGTTGCTGTTTCCTATAATTGATTAAACGTAACCTTGTCATTGGAGCTTATGTATTTCGCTAGACGACGCTGCCGAAGTATGTGTTTCCCCATTAATGATTTCAGAACTTTCTGACAGCAGAGAGGCTGCTGCAACCATTTACCACTGCAGCAATGCTCGTGTAAGAGCCCCACATTTTTTTCAAGTTATTCTACAGTGATGTAAAAGGTGAGGTGTCTTGTCTCCATGCCTATTTGTCCTTGCTTTACTCTATTTACACACATAAAAAAAGGTTTTCCATCACCTTGGTTCCGAGAGTTCTGGAACCTGTGCAGAAAACTGGAATAGAGATCAACATAAACATCATTTCCGCTCTTTTTATTGCTCATGAAAACCACACATTGCATGTTGTACCACCATACAGCGAGATTTTCCGAGGTGGTGGTCTAGATTGCTGTAAACACCGGTACCTCTAATACCCAGTAGCACGTCCTCTTGCACTGATGCATGCTTGTATTCGTCGTGGCATACTATCCAGAAGTTCATCAAGGCAACGTTGGTACAGATTGTCCCTCTCCTCAACGGCGAATCATCGTAAATCCCTCAGATTTTTGTGGCTCACGTTGCTCATAAACAGCTCTTTTCTATCTTTTCCAGGCATATTCGATAGGGTTCATGTCTGGAGAACATGCTGGCCACTCTAGTCGAGCGATGTCATTATCATGAAGGGTAACCATTCTCAAAATGTGCACGATGGGGGCACGAATTGTCGTACATGAAGACAAATGCCTCGCCAATATGCTGCCGCTACGGTTCCACTATCGGTCGGAGGATGGCATTCATGCATCGCACAGCCGTTACGGCGCCTTCCATGACAACCAGCGGCGTACGTCGGCCCCTCATAATGCCATCCCGAAACATCAGGTAACCTCCACCTTGCTGCACTCACTGGACAGTGTATCTAAGGCGTTCAGCCTGACCGGGTAGCCTCAAAACACGTCTCGACAATTGTCTGTTTGAAGGCATATGCGACACTCATCGGTGTAGAGAACGTGATGCCATTTCTGAGGGGTCCATTCGGCATGTTGTTGGGCCCATCTGTACCGCACTGCATGGTGTCGTGGTTAGAAAGGTGAACCTCGCCATGGACGTCGGGAGTGAAGTTGCGCATCATGCAGGCTATTGCGCACGTTTCGAGTCGTAACACGACGTCCTATGGCTGCACGAAAAGCATTATTCAACATGGTGGCGTTGCTCTCAGGGTTCCTCCGAGCCATGATCTGTAGGTAGCTGTCTTCCACTGCACTAGTACCCCTTGGGCGGCCTGAGCGAGGCATGTCATCGACAGTCCCTGTCTCTCTCTCTCTCTCTCTCTCTCTCTCTCTCTCTCTCTCTCTCTCTCTCTCTCTCCTCCATGTCCGAACAGCAGCGCTTTGGTTCACTCCGAGAGGCCTGGACACTTTCCTTGTTGAGGGCCCTTCCTGGCACAAAGTAACAATGCGGACACGATCGAACCGCGGTACTGACCGTATAGGCATGGTTGAACTACAGACAGCACGAGCCGTATAGCTCCTTCATGGTGGAATGACTGGAACTGATCGGCTGTCGAACCCCGTCCATCTAATGGGCGCTGCTCATGCATGGTTGTTTACATCTCTGGACGGGTTTAGTGACGTCTCTGCACAGTCAAACGGACTGTGTCTGTGGTACAGTATCCACAGTCAACGTCTATCTTCAGGAGTGGTGATGCAAAACTTTTTTGGTGTGTGTATATGACATAAGAAATGTTATTTGCTCGCAATGTCAACAGCATCTCAATGCTACAAAGCGATCGCTTGCTATGAATACGCATATTAGTATGCGAACGATTATATAATGAAAAAAGAGTTACAGAAGAGCAGAACCACCGATATTATTTTCCCTGCCCTTTGCTTACGCTCGAGATGTGGTAACTGCATCTGAATACTATTCATAACTTCGGTTTAGACCAAAATCTAAATTACTGAACTGCGAATTGAAGTCAGTGGAGTTACTAGGTATATCTGCCCCAGTCACTGCAGTGGCATCCTGCTTAGGTGCTTGGGGTGAACATCCCTAATGCCTTCCAGCTCAAGATTCACGTCGGCTGGACAGCCTTCTTCTGCCTCTCGCTAGTCTAGAATTAGCAGCATTACGTGTAGCAAAAATGTGACCGTAGATTTACTTCTCTATTTGTTTCAGAATCATCGTGGTAAATTTACTACATATTTTCTCGTCATTTAGATTACAAATTCTGAACTATTCTTGATAGCTGGCATTGAGGTAGTAGATTTATGGTATTGAGTCCAGAAACCTCGCCCCAACGGAAATTGCATCTTGCCTCGCCATTCACTTTACGATTTCTCTGTCTTGGCCATCATTAGGACAACAAGAGCGCACATTTTGACTCTGTTGAATTGTTCCGTTCTAATCGCGTTGGACACAAGAATTTTTCCTCGTGTGTGAAAGAACCACTAGCATGCACATCGCCAATCGGTAAAGAAATCCTAAGACTACTTCTGCCTCGTAAGTTTGTCGCTGACTCGGTTCTGCATCCTTTGGAGATAAATGTGAAAAGCTTTCAGAATTGTTCCCTTGTTAATGAATGATTTTTATGCTTTTGTCAGTTGTACGCTGAATGACCAGTTAACTGAAGTTCGTTATGTATCCAGCCCTACTTCTACATCTATATACTTTCGTGTCAGTCCTTCCTGTGAAGGTACTTCAGCATCGCTGTGGATTGAACGTAGACACAGACCATTTCGAAGCTGAAAACACGAATTGTATCGCTAATTCGTGACAATTTGGCAGACTTTGTTTTACGGAAAAACACTTTTTTCATAACATTATCATTATCATTTTTAATTCATTGGTATTAGAAAAATGGATACTATGAGGGTGAGTCAAATGTAAACCTTAAATTTGTAATAACAAATCGAAATTTCGCGCCGTTATCCTGTAAGTTGGTAAGCCTGCTACAAACAGCGTGCAGAATGGCCTGTAGGTGGCAGCATAGTGCAGATGCACACATACCGTCGCAGTATCAGTATAAAGATGGCTGCCCCACTTGCGACTTGCACCAGGGAAGAACAGCGTTCTGTTATTCAGTTTTTGCGTAGTGAAGGTGTGAAACCTATTGAAATTCATCGACTCATCCAGGTCAGGCACAACGAGTTGTGACTCCACAGAACATTGCAGCAGTTGAAGCCATAGTGAAGGAAAATTGCCGAGTGACCCTGAATGACATTTCAGCATATTTACATGGGTCAACACACCACATTGTTCATGATGTGCTCCACTTTCACAAAGTGTCTGCAAGATGGGTGCCACGGCAGCTGACTCCTGAAATGGGAGAACGACGTGTTGATGCTTGTGAAGAACTTCTTCGGCTTTTTGAACGAGAAAGTGGTGGCTTCCTTGCAAGAATCGTTAGTGGGGACGAAACCTGGGTTCAGTTCTACCAACCGGAAACGAAGACAGCGAGCAAGGAGTGGCGCCATTCCTCGTCACCAAAACCAAAGAAGTTTCGAACAGAACCAGCTGCAGGTAAGGGACGAAAAAGGCGTCATTTTGGAGCGTTACACGCCTAGAGGGACAACTGTCACCAGTACATCATACACAGATCTCCTAAAAAATCATCTGCGGGCTGCTATCAAATCAAAGCGACGTGGATTGCCGTCAGCAGGTGTACTTTTGCAACATGACAATGCAAGGCTCCAAATTGCCCGTACAACAGTTGCAACAATCACAGACCTGCATTTTGAGTGTCTTCCTCACCCACCATACTCACCAGACCTTGGCCCAAGTTCCATATGTTTGGACCACTTAAAGACGCAATGGGAGGAAAGAAGTTCAGTTCTGATGAAGAGGTACGCCACGCGGTGCATGAGTTGTTGCACCGACTACCAAAAGAATTTTTTTCTAGAGGAATTTATGCACTTTGTAAGCACTGGAGGACTTGCATTGAGCGTGGGGCAGGTTATGTTGAAAATTGATACAGCTTTGTACCACTTCTGCACAATAAATAATATTTTAAAAAATATGTAAGTTTTTCATTTGACTCACCCTCGTATATAGCGTTTCATCGTTATTCTAAATTGAAAAAACAGAAAAACAGAGGAGGTAACTGAATCAGCAGCAGGATAATCTCCCGTATTATCTAAGTCTGGCAAAGTTCAGAAAGCTTTTCGAAAGTATTTGTATAGACAATACGTTGGCAGAAGTTGGTCTCTGCATTTTATACTAACGGATAGTAAATCTAAGCAGTTCAGTATAACGATGAGACGAGAGGTCTTGCTAATTCTGTCATGTACTGTACCCACGAAGAAATATGCTACTGAAATTTAAAAGCATCGCTGTAGATAAAATCTTATCAGTACTGTTTTTTGTCCTCTATCTGTTACGTTATTCTCTACCAAACAGCAATAATCAGTAAGTGAAATCAGATTAAGCAGTTACAATTGCAATACATTTTGAAATTGAATCCATGGAAACTAACATAAATTACGATTTACAATACAAGTAAAATTTTTAAGCCATTAACGAAGTACAGATCAGTTGCAAAACATCTCTTGTTCCATAGTAAAGCCTTCTTGTGTTTCATGGTGCAAATTGGTGCACGACCCATGAAGTATGGTTTTACCAGTTGCAAGATCTATAACTAGTTTTAAAAATATGTAGAATTTGACTTGCTATAAAACTCTATAACTGGAGAATTAACAATTTATTTCAAATAGTTTCGATATATTATACATCACTTAAATATGCACTCCGTCTTCAGGCCACGAGTGGCCTACCGGGACCATCCGACCACCGCGTCATCCTCAGTGGAGGATGCGGATAGGAGGGGTGTGGGGTCAGCACACCGTTCTCCCGGTCGTTATGGTGGTATTCTTCACCGAAGCCGCTACTATTCGGTCGAGTAGCTCCTCAATTGGCATCACGAGGCTAAGTGCACCCCGAAAAATGACGACAGCGCATGGCGGCCTGGATGGTTACCCATCCAAGTGCCGACCACGCCCGACAGCGCTTAACTTCGGTGATCTCACGGGAACCAGCGTACCCACTGCGGCAAGTCCGTTGCCCACTTAAATATGAGCAACTCGAAATTTTATTATTGCTAGACAAACTACAACCTCATGTCTAACAACAACAGAACCTCAGAAAAACGTGGAGCCTATTATCGGCGGTCTCTAATAAGCGTTTCTTTAAGTGATTCTAAAATCAGCCATTACACTGAAGTGCGAACCAAAAAATATCACTTCTTCCTAAGTTCACTATGCGCTAGGTACATCTTTTTCTCCCAACTTCATGTTACTTATGTGATCTTCCCACTTAATTTTCAGCATTCTTCTGTAGCACATTTCCTAAACTTTTACTCTCATCTTGTCTTGGAGAAAGTATTTGAGGTTATTGAAAGAGTAATTCAGTAAGTAAAGCGAGATGAAAATCAAGTAGTTACGAACGATTGCAACACGGTTGTATGGGAAGAGGTAGAAAAAGGTTCAGGGGAGAATATGGGCTTGGTAGAAGGAATGAGCGATGAGAGGGACTAAATGATTTCTGTAAAAAAGTTCATCTAGTAATAGCGAATTCTCTGTTCAAGAAGCACAAGAGGAGGAGATAAACATGGAAAGACCGAGAGGTACGGGAAGATTGCAGTTAGATTACATCATGGTCGGACAGAGATGCCGAAATTAGTTATTCGATTCAAGATGTAAGCAGATGTAGACCCCGAACCCAATTCAACAATGACGAAGCTTAGGTTGAAGCATAAGAAACTAATTATGAGATATTGATACAGAAATACTAAGAAATGAAAAGATGCCTCAAGTTCTCGAGGGCTATGTCCTCGTATACTGCGATAATGTGTAGCTGAGTAGACAGCTGAATTGTGAAGGATGGAAATCTCCAAAAAGGACTATCACAGAAAAACACAGGTACAAAAAAGGTAACTGCGAAGAAACCATAGGCAACAGAAGAAATAGTTCTGTAGGTGGATGAAGGAAGGAAGAACAAAAATGACCAAGGAAATCTAGGGATAGAGAAGCAAAAGTCACTTAGGAATGAAATAAATAGGAAGTGCAGGAAAGCTAAGGTGAAATGGCTACATGAAAAATGTGTGAAATCATAAAATAAAAACATGTCGGAAAGAGTGGATAGATAGATACATAACATTCCAGCAGAATTTTTAAAATCAAATTACTGCTCATGTTGGTGTGTATAATGTATGAGACTGCTGATATACGATCAAACATTCGGAAAAGTACTTAATAGCTCGTGCATCCGAGTTGCTGACGGGAATAATATACAGAATAATTGAACAGAAAGTTGAGGATCTATTACATGACGGTCAGTTCGGCTCTATAATTCTGTCGTTGCGGTTAATAATCGAAGCACAACACGTTCATTGTGTTTTTCAACCTGGACAAATTGTTCGCAGTGTAAAATGGTGCAAGAAGATCGAAATTCTGAGAATAATAGGAATAAAGTGTAGGAAAAGACGAGTGATACACAATCTCTACAAGAACCAAGAGGGAACAGTAAGACTGGAATCTCAAGAACAAATTTTGGGATTAAAAAGGACATAAGACAGTAATGTAGTCTTTCGTCTGTACTGTTCAATCCGCACATCGGCGAAACAATGACACAAATAAATGAAAGTTTCAACAGTGGGAATAAAATTCAAGACGAAAAGGTATCAACGACAAGAATCGCTGTAACATTGCTCTGCTGAGCGAAAATGACGAAAAAGTCCTGGATGTGTTGTATAGAATGAACTGTCTAATGGCCGGCCGGAGTGGCCGAGCGGTTAAAGGCGCTTCAGTCTCGAACCGCACGACCGCTACGGTCGCAGGTTCGAATCCTACCTCGGGCATGGATGTGTGAATTATCCTTAGGTTAGTTAGGTTTAAGTAGTTCTAAGTTCTAGGGGACTTACGACCACAGCAGTTGAGTCCCATAGTGCTCAGAGCCATTTGAACCATTTGAACTGTCTAATGAGTGCAAAATATGGACTGAAAACAAATATAAGGAAGGTGAAAGAAATTAAAAGTAGCAGATATGAAAACAGCGGGAATGTTAAGGAATTCTGATAGTCAGGCAGTAAAGCAACCCATGACGAACAAAGGAAGGAGCAGCTCAAAAGTAGACTAGCACTGGCAAAAAGGGCCAAGAGAAATCTGCTGGTATGAAACATAGGCCTTAGGAAGAAATTTCTGACAATGCATTATATGGTAGTCAAACATGGACTGGGAGAAAACCGTACAGATGAGGATCAAGCATTTGAGATGTCATGCTACAGAAGAGTATCTAAAATTAGGTGGACTGGAAGTGTATGCAGTGAGGAGGTTGCCTGCAGAATCGTCGAGGAAGGGATATATGTAAAACACTGAGGAGGAGAAGGGACATGATGGTAGGACATGTGTTTACACAACAGGGAATAACTTCCATTGTAGGGAGCTATAGATGGTACGAACTGTACAGAAAAACACAGATTGAACTACATCCAGCTAATAATACAGGACATACACTAAAGAGCCGAAGGAACTGATACATCTACCTAATATCATGTATGCCTCCTGACATCACGCAGAAGTGCCGCAACATGACGTGCCATGGAATCGACTAATGTTTGAAGTAGTTCTGGAGGGAACAAACGCCATGTATCCTCCAAGGCTGTCCGTAAATCCCTAAGAGTACGAGGGGGTGGAGATCTCTTCTGAAAAGCACGTTGCAAGGTATCCCAGATATGCTCATGTCTAGGGACTTTGGTGGACAGCGTAAGTGTTCAAACTCACAAGAGTGTTCCTGGAGCCACTTTGTAGCAATTCTGGTCGTGTGAGATTCGCGTTGTCCTGCTGGAAATACGCAAGTCCGTTGGAAGGCACAGTGGACATGAATGGATGCAGTTGATCAGGCAGTATGCTAACGTACGTATCATTGCCTTTTGTTAGATTTGCTGGTTCTATATGATTTATACCTTTCCTTTCAACTAAGTTTGTTAGATGTATTAGAGGTCCCATATCACGCCAACTACACACGCCCCACACCTTTGCAGCGTCTCCACCAGATTGAACAGTCCTCTCCTGACATGCTGGGTCCATGGATTCATAAGGTTTTCTCCATACCCGTATACGTCTATCCTCCCTACGCAATTTGAAACGAGACGCGTCCGACCAGGCAACTTGTTTCCAGTCATCAGCAGTTTAATGTCGATGTTGACGGGCCCAGGCAAGGCTGGCTTCAAATGGCTCCGAGCACTATGGGACTTAACATCTATGGTCATCAGTCCCCTAGACTTAGAACTACTTAAACCTAACTAAGCTAAGGACATCACACAACACCCAGTCATCACGAGGCAGAGAAAATCCCTGACCCCGCCGGGAATCGAACCCGGGAACCGGTCGCGGGAAGCGAGAACGCTACCGCACGACCACGAGCTGCGGACCAGGCAAGGCCTAAAACTTTTTGTCGTGCAGTCTTCAGGGATACAAGAGTGGGCCTCCAGCTCCGAAAGCCCATATCGATGATGTTTCGTACAATGGTTTCTACGCTCACACTTGTTGATGGCCCCGCATTTAAATCTCCAGCAGTTTGCAGAAATGTTGCTGAAGGGTTGCACTTCTGGCACGTTGACCGATTATCTTCAGTCGTCGTTGGTCCCGTTCTTGCAGGATCTTTTCCCGGCCGCAGCGATGTCGGAGATTTGAGGTTTTACAGATACGGTACATGGTAGTATGGGAAAATCCACACTTCATCGCTACCTCGGAGGTGCTGCGTCCCGTAGTTCGTGCACCGACTATAGCACCACATTGAAACTCTCTTATATCGTGATAACCTGCCATTGCAGCAGCAGTAACAGGTCTAACTGTGCCAGTCCCTTGTTGTCTTAGATAGGCGTTGCCGACCACAGCGCCGAATTCTGCCTGTTTACGTGTATCTATATCTGAATACGCGTAGCGATATCAGTTTCTTTGGCGCTTCAGCGTAGATTGCAAGTTCTGCGCTCAATTGAAAAGGGGAAGAATTCGAAGTGGGCCATTTCAGATCAGTCGGAAGATTGATTACTCAGTCTTATTCATTATTAGACCTACTTGATTGCATATACAGCCCTCTGCTCAACTGACCAGAAGACCTGTTCATCCTGCCGACGAATTTCACTCGCACTATATCCAATTGAACCAATTTATTTCACTTTTTCAATTCTGTAATCTCCCTACCCGATTTAGAGCTGTGACATTACACTGCAACCCGTAGAATGTTATTCTTTCTTCTGATGGTGGTATCCTTCCATTCTACCCCAACCATTAAGCCGGACAGTAGAGGTACATGCTCCTTTAGTTTCCCCTTGGTGTTAGGTGTTTTCAGCATGACCTGTTGCCTAATGTTACACCAGTCATCCAAAATGTTGTCCCCATAACTGCTGAGAAGGCTGCATCCGCTCTTTAGGAATTAAAGACTTGCCTTGAATCTGCACTGATACCCATTCGTTGTGATGGTTCCTATGGTATAGCTAAGTGTGTCGCTGAGATAGCCATCTCACCACGGCTCTGCTAAGTCGATGGATCGTGAGGGGTTTGGGAGAAGGGGAACAGAATACAATTATAGAAACAACGTATATCCGATGCAGTTTTCCCAGAGAATGCAGAGCATGCAGAAATGGAAGTGGTGGTAAACGGAAAGCAGATCAATAAAATCCTCTACGCTGGAAATGTGCTCCTAATTACTCATAAAACAGATAATGTACAAGAATTTGGCAACGAAATAGAGGTAAATAAACTGATGCGCCTAAAAGTCAACACTAACTAGACAAAATTATTGATCATATCAAGGAACTTGATATTATTTCAAAACTTTAAGAAAACATTAAAGGCACTGTCACAGAAAGAAGACAGCAAATGAGACCTGAGTTTCTCCTGGCGTATACAACTTTCAAATAACCTCTGGGAATTCAGCCAGGTAACACTTTCAGCGACCGCCATGGAACGTGCGTTGTGCTAGCGAACAACTGTACATCGGATGATTGATGATAATTCTGAGTCGACACCTAAGGCTACTGTCTTATTGATGATAATTCTGAGTCGACACCTAAGTCTACTGCCTTTTTGCCTTACGTAGGAAATACTTCCAACATGATCGGTAGTATTTTATGGAAATACGATGTGATGTGTTTTTTCGACCTCCATCTAAAATTATAGTGCTTTTGAGTTCTGCTAAGGATGATTTTGGTCTGTGTAAGGCGGGTGTATTCAGATTGCTTGTAGCTGTGGCATGACATATATTGGTAAAACTATCAGGACCGATGTACTGAGCATAATCGACGCACACGATTACAGCAGCCAAGTAGATCTGCTATTGCCGAACATAGCTTGGATACTGGTCACCCCATGTTATATAATAACACCGAGATATTGGCATGCACGACCAGCTATTGGGAGAGTGCTATTAAGGAGGCAGTTGAGATAAAATTAGCAAGCAACCTTGTTAACAGGGATGGAGGTTTTTGTTTAAACCGTGTTTGGAATCCGGCTCTCTCCCTTGTCAAAAAACAGAAGGACAGAGTCATTGCTACCTCACCTGCGAATTAGTAGTCTCACTATCGATAGCTCTGGCTTTGGTCATCTTTGGTGGCACTAGTGTTCAGTGTGTGTGTGTTATCTTTCCTGCTTCAGTCCGAGAACCGAGGTTTTAAATATGCATGTACGCCGCCTGTCCGTTTCAGTTTGCCTTGAAAATGGCAGGGTGTTCTCCCGCCGAAATATCGGCGGTCGCTGAAAGTGTTAACTGGCTGAATTGCCGTAAGTTACCTGAAAGGAGACAGCAAATCTAAGCGTCTGGCTGCATGGTTTACGGAAGAATAGGCATCTAATAATGAAGCAAATTGTCGCACCAAGCAATTTCGACTGCCGGCTTTCTAGAGTTATGAGCTGTCCTGTAAGTTGGTAAATGTTACACATAGCGTATATGCTGTCAATAAAACAGGAGTTTCGCAATGTTGATATCTCACCATGGATGCCGTCGAGAATGTCTAATGAGGAGGTCCTCGAGCGCTTCGGCAGAGACGAGGAATATTCACTACAGTTTAGAAGAGAAATACGGCATATTTAGAAGATGCGAAACTAAACGTGCCAACTATTACAACCATCAATTAAATAAGAAATTGTATGAGGAAGAGGATCTGGTAAACAGAGGGTTTGTGCGTTATTGGAAGGGATTACATGATATTCAATCACTGATACGGCTATCAGTGTCCGTGTCAGATGGGTACACTGGTACTCGTCTAACCACGTAAGTTAAGTACTGTCGCACGTGGTCAGTACTTCAGTGGATTACCATCCAGGTGCGCCCCGCGCTGTTGATAATTTCACCTTTAGGCTTTACGGTGGAGGGATGGGAGGGAGTCCCTAATCACCAGATTTTGTGCCAAACAAACTGGATTCAATTCAAAACCTCATGTAGTGAGGATATGATAAGGTCTTGATGGCGATCCGTCAATCGGATGGGGACGTTAACTTCGTTGGCCCCCTTGGTGCTCTCCGAGAGGAGTACACTATATGTAGGCACCGAGTTTCATCGTCTCCCTTCTCTCACCGTCTCAAACACGAACGTGACACTGCGCTGCACACACACCCACCACAGTCATCTACACTTAACAGATACACTTACGTATACAGACCTCATACTTCGCGAAGGAAAGTTGCCTACCGGTGCGAAGGATAAAGAAAACCTGTCTAATATGCCTTTCATGCCATACGACATAACTTGTATACCCCATAGGAAGATAGTGAAAATGAGATCAAAACGCCCACTAGCCGATACACATTGGAAGAAGGAGTCGCAAATAACTGTTTAATATATTTTGATATCATCTTATCCTCGTCTCAGCATTTTGTGATAACGATTTTCTGACGTCTAAGTTACGGAAACACCTGGTTATAACCTGTCTTGTGAAACGATCTTGTGAAACAACGGGCCGTTTCCTGTTTGCATGACTGAAAATTAGGCCGCCAGTGGGCGCAGGCTGCGGGCAGCCTCTTGGCATTTCCAAAAAACTGCGCACGGCAGACGGCGGCGGCGGTGGGCCTCGCTTCTCGTTATTTTCGCTGTCACTTCCGGGAGGACGAGTAGGCGCTCAGTACGCATCAATTCCCCGCCAGCGTTCTCGTGGCAACGGAGAAGTGGCAAAAGCTTCGCCGTTGCTGTTGCGTTGTTTTTATTTCTGGGCCACCAATGGCTGCTCTCCAGCGCAGGGCTTAAACAAAACTGCCGGCGGTTCCGCCGCCACGACCCCGAACAGCGCTAGCAGAGCTTTGTCTCTCGGTATACATCTCAAAGTAGGAACAATTCCTCCGGCTGTGCGACGGGCCAGGTTAAAAAGCGGAGGAAACAAAAGAAGAGACAGCGGCGAGAGGAAGCATTAAGCACTGGTGGCCGAAGGCAAAAGCACTGTGACCTTCCTCCCTTCGACGGTATTTCTGTTCTGGGATTAGTACAATCAATGCCTGGAATGCTGCTCCGGCAGCTCGTACCATTTCGACGGTCTTCTACGCAAAGTGGGCGATAGAAGAATAATGGTTCATAATAAAGGCAAACAGTAGTCTGCAGCTGTCGTCTGATGCATTTGTGACTAGTGATGGTTTAACGAACATGTGAACTTACAGATTATGTTGTTTTACGATGTTTGAATACGTGTGCTCGCACTGTGTATCAACGTCACGAGTGTATTTAACAGTATTGACAACGACATACAAATCCCCTCAACGATTCTCCACACCTATAAGTCCCTCATCCGCCCTTTCCTCTGCTACACCCACTCTTCATGGATCTCATCCCCTCCTACCTTCTGCAAATCCCATCAAATCCTAGAACGCCATGCGCTCCTCTTCGCCTATCGCATCCGCCTCCCATCCTCCACGCGGATCCTCTGCGACCTCATCCCATTCCCACATCTAGTCCTTTCCCCCGAACGTATACGGATCCTCTACACCTCCCGCATACTTGATCCCCCTCACCCGCTTGTCTCTCCCATCCTCTCCCACCCCCATCTGCTGCCACAGCTCCATTCCCACATCCCACCTGCTCTCCATCTCTCCACTCTCCATACCCTCGCCCAAGGATGCTTCCACCAACTCCCCCTCCCTGATGATGCCCTCATCCCCTCCATCTACCCCTCCTACCAATTTTGATCCTCCCCATCCACCCCCTGTGTTTTTTCCCAATGGCAACCTCTCTCCATTCTCTCCCTCCTCCCTTCCTCCCTCCCTCCTCTCCCCCGGGCCTCCCCTAAACCCCTTCTTTCCTCCCCCACCCATCTCTCCGGCCACTGGCATCTACACCCTCCCCTCTCCCTCCTCCGCCACCTTTTCTCCTTTTCGACAGGTCCCTCGACTCGTACACGTATAGTGAACTTTCGCTCGACAAAGATATCCCCTAGTGTTTGCGTGTGCCGTCGTGTTCGTGTTCCAGTGTTTCATCGTTTTGTGCTCCAACGTTCGCGCGTATCATCTCTGTCGTCTCTGTGCGTGCCCACGTTTCTGAACGTTTTTATTTTTGGACACTGCGCCCGTGAACGGCTCCGTGTATTTTAATTTTGTGTGTCTACGTTTGTACATCCACCATGTCTGTTCTGCGATTGTCTCCTTTTGTATCATTAGTCTTACCTGTGACCGAAGAGCGGCGTAGTATGCCGCTGCTGGCCTAGCTTTATCAGGTGTGAAAATAACAATCAAGAAAAAAAGACGTACAAATGTGGCAGCTTACATTACGTTGACATGGCTTAAAGCCATAATATCAGCACTTGATAATGGCCTATGCCGAAATTGCGATATGGTGATAAAGACTTGTAACAGTCACAGGCTTAAAAATGATGTTCTTCAATGAGTTATTATGCTTTCACACGTTATCGCAAATTCCTATTTCAGGTTATGGTATCCCATGTCTTACATTCTGCCGAGAACTCAAGGTAAATTCATATGGGGCCATTAACTTGGTGCAGAATTTATGCAATTATGTCACTGTGCAATGGTTCGGGCTGAACAGTGGAATGTTCAATCCTCCCACTTTCTTCGCGGATGTATGTCGTATCATTTCTCTTTTCTTATTGTTAAGCCATACTTATAGAGCGAACGGCACGAATAAACAGCGAAGGAAAAGAAACGGTATGACAAACATCCTCAAAGGTCATAGAAGCGGCCGACGTGCCATTCGTCACTTATAGACTATATACATTGTCGCAACATATACTAGGCGTGTTTTTTAAGTAAGTACCGTTCTGAAATTAAAAAAGAAGACGTGTTAGGATATCTCAATTTTATTTTTACAGGAAAGCCTGTACCTTAATCTAATTTTGTACATAATTTCCGTCAATACTGAGGCACTTGTCATAGTGTTGTACCAGTTTTTGAATACCCTCCTCATAGAAGTCTGCCGCCTGACTTGTTAACCACTGCATCACCGCTGTTTTGACTTCGTCATCGTATTGAAGACGCTGACCGCCCAGGTGCTTCTTCAGGTGCAGGAACAGACGGTAGTAACTGGGCGCAAGATCAGGGCTGTACGGAGGATGATCTAGAGTTTCCCAACGAAAAGATGTGATGAGATCTTTGATCTGATTCGCCACATGTAAACGGGCATTGTCTTGCAGCAAAACGATGTCCTTGCTCAACTTCCATGGACTGTTGCTTTGATTCTGGTGTGACGTAGGCCACCTGTGTTTCATTGCCCGTAACAATTTGGCTTAAGAAATCATCACCGTCGTTGTGGTAGCGCTCACGAAAAGTCAATGCACTGTCTAAACGTTTGGTTTTGTGCACATCCGTCAATATTTTCGGTATCCAACGTGCGCACAATTTTCGTTAATTCAAGTGCTCAGTCACAATGCCATACAAAACACTACGAGAAACATTAGGAAAGTCATACCGCAAGGAGGAAGCCGTAAAGCGTCTGTTTTCTCTCACATTATTGTCCACTTCCTGCACCAAACTTTCATTAACGACCGAAGGACGCCCACTCCGCTGTTCACATTTGTGCGACCATCTTCAAATGCTCTCACCCACTTTCTTACCATTCCATCGCTCATAATGTTTTCTCCATAAACTGCACAGATTTCACGATGAATATCGATCGCTTTTAGGCCTTTACCACTAAGAAATCTTGTAACAGCCCGTACTTTACAGTCAGCGGGACTCACGACTATCGGAGGCATCTTAAACACTCAGTACACAACGTAAACAAGGAAGAATCAGACTGTAATGGCGTCAGTGCGTAGATGAAGGTACAGGGTTTCATGTAAAAATAAAATTACTGAGATATCTTAGCATGTCTTTGTTTAATTTCAAAACGGTACTTACTTAAAAAACACGGCTCGTATTTTTCTGTGCTAAAAGTATAAGAATAAACATCTATCATTTTCACTACAATTATTTTCACTTATTGACGACGTATGTTTTTTTTTCATGGTTACCAGTGCTCTTAAATCGTCGCTTGTACACGCCCAAACCGCTGATCATAATAAAGTACATAAGCGATCAGTGACTGAAAGTAACTGTAATAAAAGTGCCACCATGGTCGCGGTCTCTCAGTGCGACTTCACGTCCGCTTTTGAGATGAAATATTTGTTACGACGATATGTGCTGTTTCGTAACGAATGGTGGTGGTGATGTAAGGTTGTGAGATAGAAATTTTGGCGAGAAAACGATTCTTGTAAATTTTTTTGGCAGGAAAATGAATACATGTGTTGCGAAAGGCTTGCTTTGGTGGAACTGTGAACGAGGAGATGAGAGTGTAGGGCCATTAATTGAATGGAAGAGGTACGGGATGGATACGGTTCATAGGATGAGAGTGTTCCAGAGACAGTTAAAAGTTGGTGTGTCGTTCGAATTAAGAGAGTATTGTTCAACAGAAAGTGTATCCTGTCTTTTTGTAAATGATGCACACAGAATGATTTAAAAGTACTTGAGCCGTGGCTGGATCAAGTTATGCGTTGGATTAAACCTTGGTTGCTATTCTGTGTTTAGTCTCCCACGGTTATCGCGATTATGCTGTTGTCCTCTCTCTCTCTCTCTCTCTCTCTCTCTCTCTCTCTCTCTCTCCGAGAGTGGCAGCAGCGGTGTGTATCGATATTCATACCTTGTACTATCTTCGCCTGGTGCTTATAGTTTCCGGCTGTGATGTGGGCCACAGTTGGTCGGTTGGCGTGGAGCAGCGTGGAGTCTACGCGTGGTCGGAGTGTCTGATGCTGTTCCCATTGCTACGAGGTTCGTGGCTCACGGATCCTGGACAAGAAAGTTGAGTTTTGACTTAATCTACCAGCAAGTCACGACTGTTCACATTGTGTCGTTTGGATTTTGTTATCGGCTGTTGGGACATTCCCGCGAGCAACAACGTGTGATTTCAAGTTGGCAAATTTTAGCCATTCTCCGGTGGAGTTTAACTGTACTTGGTAATTTTGAACTGAAGAGCACCAGCGGAATCTTCTGCCTTGTGGCCGTTAACGTTCCGGTTACCTGCCCTGGTCGTTGACGTAAATTCAGCAGTGTATTTTCCTGATCAACTTGTTGCTGTCCAGCATGGTATTTACCTTGGCAGCTCAATTTATAATTGCTTTTGGGCGCCAATACTTTCTTCGTTGTTCCATTGAACTCCCTGTTGTGTGCTGGTCGAGTGGAGCGGAAGTTATTTTGTCGGTGGGTCCGTTGACTGTCTGTCGGTTGGGTTGTCGTCGGATCGAGAATGGTTGGGCCGACTGCCTGTCTCACCGAAGCGAACGTTAGTGTTTGAATTCCAGGCCGACATTCGGAAACTTCTGAGTGCCGTTGGGTGTACTGCCTTTTCTTATTTGTCCTTGTTGTTTGTATTTGTATGGCTTCAAGCCGATTTTTAGATTAAGGTTATTTTGCCCTTAAGGAGTAAGATTGTTTAGGCCTTCAGCCTAATTTGAAGAACTGTTCTGAGTAAGGCATTTGGCCTTTTAAAAATTCAATTTTGTTGAGTGTTAAGTGATGGGCCTTCAGCCGATTTTGAATTAAAATTTTGTTGCTATTAAGTTGTCAGATTGTTTAGGCCTTTAACCTAATTAAGGAACTGTTTTAAGATAAAGCCTCTGCATTTTAAAAATTTAATGTTGGTTTGAGTCTTAAGAAATAGGATTTCAGCTGATTTTTTAAAATTAAAGTTGTTTTGCTTTTGAGGTGTGAGATCGTTTGGGCCTTCAGCCTAATTGAAAGAACTGATTTAAGATAAAGCCTTCTGCCTTTTAAATTTCTGATTTTGGTTTGAGTCTTAAGTTAATGGCTTTCAGCCGATTTTAAATTAAAGTGGTCTTGCCCTTAAGGCATGAGATTGTATGGCGTATTCAGCCGGTTATTAAGTTCCAGAAATTAATGCTATGTTTTCTTTCTTTAAAAAAAAAAAAATTCTTTTCTCTTGTGATGTCAACTAAATATAGTTGTATGTTCGAGTGTAACTGACAGCCGCTTAGTTTGGTCCCTTTCCACAATTTACGCTACCTGTCCTGTCCTGCGGGTTTACCAGGGCGTTTCTGTACTGATAATGGTAATGAAGTACACATGTGATAAATTATTGAAAATTTTGTACTAAAAATTTAACAATTTTATTGTTCTAATATTCTAACGAAGAAAACCGCAGATTCTGACAATGTGTATATTATGTGAGTGAAGCATGGCATGTCGGCCGCTTCTAGGATCATTGAGGATGTTTGTCATATCATACGTCATCACAGAGGCATAAACGGCAGCATTAAATTCACCATACAGCTTGAAGAGAATCAAGCCTACCCTCCTTCAACATTTCATCAAGAGAAGTTAAGACGGCGTGTTGGGATGCTCACTCTGCAGGAGAAAAGGATGCAAACGTACATTTACCCTAATGCTCAGAGTTGCCACCACGCAGCACAACACAACTCGGTACTAACCACCTTAGTACATATAGTCAAATCCATCTGCGACTGGAAGAGCTTGCCGAACGAGTTACATTATGTGCGGGAAGCTTTCCTCGGAAATTATTTCAACGAGACGCAAATAAGATGCGCGTTAAAGATCGATAAGTGGAGGAGAAGAAGATGCAGCCACACGTGGCGTTTCTGCAGTTTTCTGCTCCACTGACAGCCAGGATCGCCAGAATAATCGAGAAGCATCAAATACAGACCGTTTTCCATGCAATGCGGAAAATTACGGAGCTGCTTGGCTCGACCAAAGACCTGTTAGGACTGCAGCGCCCACCTTTTTACCATCGTAGCAGTATCTTGTTCCATTGGCACGTGATTTGCCCGCCCACAGAAGAGGTCAGCGGTCCAACGGCTAAACAGATACGCAGACACAGCGTCCCGACGTTTTCAAAGAGAACACGTGAACAAAAGAATTCCCGAAGCAGTGGAAACAGGCGGAAATGGTCACAATCGCTGAGACCGGAAAAGATAATTATACAAATGAATAAACCCCTACGATTACGACATCCTCTAATTAAAATTATTAATAGTTCCTTAACTGATTTACCTGCACCAGCAAGTATTTCATTTTGATGAAATTTTGGATCTCAGTATCCAGCTTCTCCAGAGCCATCGGCCTATAGGTTTACTGCCAACCTTCTGGTACACACACACACACACACACACACACACACACACACACACACACACACACACACACACACACAAAGATCAAATGCCGCCCCAATTCCAGTTCGTATTTCACACCACTCAGAACAACAACAACTTATGAGAGCGATCGAAGCCGCCTCAGAAGCCTTCAGTCGGAAAGCCTATTGCGTCCTGGTGCTACTTGACATAGCCAAGGTTTCCGACAGTGTGTGGCACGCTGGTGTGTTGTTCAAGCTGTACACATTAGGCTTCCCGGGCTAAGTCATTAAACTCGTGAACAGTTAATGTGAATGTATGCTTTCCCGACGTATACAGCTGGCGAAGAGTTCTCGGGCTTCCAGCCGGGTGGCGGGTCTTCAAACTGCGACGTTTCGACGAATGACATACTCATCATCTTCTGGCGAAGTGCCGAGACTTTGCGGATGCCAGTCCCTTTATACCTGCGGTGTGCCCCCCACCACCTGGCCGCGGGAGGCTGGGTCCAGAGGAGCCGGCGGGCGGGGCGGAGGGGGAAGCGGGTGCGCCGTTCGTGTCTCCGTCAGAGCATTCTGATCGCGTCTCGTGAGCTGGACGGTTCTTGTTGCGTTCCTGGAGTATTGCGGCTAATGCTGGATTCCAGGCCGCGCTCAGTTGATAGCCTTCGTCCCGGTTCACAAGATTCTCGTGGACCCGTATTTCTATTGATTCTGTAATGACGCTATCCCAATAGCTCCCGGCTCGGCACAGCACCCTGGTGTTTCCGAAATCAAAGGTGTGGTTTTCTTTGACGCTATGTTCAGCTATAGCAGATTTCTCTATCTGTCCAAGTCGAACATGCCTGATGTGTTCCTCGCACCTTTTAGAGATGCAGCGCTGCGTTTGACCGATGTACTGCACACCACATTCGCAGGCAATGTTGTATATACCAGGTGTGTTTAGTTCGGGTGGGTCTTTAGCTGAGCCCAGCAGCTCTTTCGTCTTCGGCGGTGGTCGGAAGACGGTATTTATGTTTGATTTTCTTAATAGCCTCCCGATTTTGGCTGATGTGGGCCCCAAATATGGAAGAAAGGCGAGTCTCTTGTTAACTTCCTCTTCCTGAAATTTGTCAGCCTGTCTCCTCTTGAAGGCCCTGCCAATCTGTGTTTCACTGTACCCGTTTTTCCGAAATACCTCTCTTAGGTGGTGTAATTCGTCTGAGAGGCTTTCTTTGTCACAAATGACGTGCGCCCTATGTACCAAGGTGGTCAGTACTGACTGGCGTTGCGCCGGATGGTGGCAGCTGGTTGCATGGAGGTACAGGTCTGTGTGCGTCTTTCTTCTATATACTGAATGGCCCAGCGTGCCATCCGCTTTCTTCCTGATCAGTATGTCCAGGAATGGAATACAGCCATTCTCTTCTACTTCCATCGTGAAGGTGATATTCTTATATATGCCGTTTAGGTGGTCCATAAACTCCTCCAGTGCCTGCCTGCCATGCTGCCAAATCACGAAAGTGTCGTCCACATAGCGGAAGAAGTGCCTGGGTTTACGGTGAGCAGTTTGTAGTGTCACCTCCTCAAAGTGTTCCATATAAAGATTCGCGATCCCTGGAGCAAGGGGAGATCCCATGGCCACTCCATCCACTTGTTCATAATGCTCTCCATTGCACTTGAAGTAGGTGGTCGTAAGTGCATATTCAAAGAGCTTCACTGTTTCAGGCTCGAAGTGCTGATTAAGGAGCGCCAAGGCGTCTTGTAGCGGTACTTTCGTGAACAAGGAGGTGACGTCGAAGCTCACGAGTAGGTCATCTCTGTATTCGAATGTCCTTCAGTATTCTAACGAAATCCGCGGAGTTTTTCACGTGATGACTGCAGTGTCCCACCAGTGGTTTCAATAGTGTCGCGAGGTATTTGGCCAGTCCATAACTGTGCAAGTTGATAGTGTCCAGAATCGGCCGTAGAGGCACCCCATCTTTGTGAATCTTGGCCAATCCATACAGGCGCGGTGTCGTTGGCGCTCTGGGATACAGCCGTTTCTGCACTGCCTCTGGTAGATCTGAGTCCTTCAGTAGCGCCACGGTTTTCCTGTTCATCGTCGATGTAGGGTCCTTGTTGAGTTTCCTGTAGGCTGGGTCTTGCAGCAGAGAGCAGATTTTCTGTTGGTAGTCGACTGTGCGAATCAGCACCGTCGCATTTCCCTTGTCTGCTGGGAGGACCATGATGTCAGCATCATCCCTCAGTGCGCGGATAGCCTCTCGCTCCGGCGCAGTAATGTTAGCTTAAGGGAGTCGTGACTTGTCGATGATCCTGCAGGTCTCCCTTCGGATCTGCTCAGCTTCCTCCTTGGGTAGGCCCCGGATTGCTTCCTCTACGCTGCTGCTGATGTCCCGTTTCGGTATGGTCCTTGGTACAGGTGCAAAGTTCAACCCTTTCGTGAGGACAGAAGTTGTGGCTGCATCTAGCACCTTATCTGTCAAATTTACAATAGCTCTGGTGATATTTGTCACCTTCTGGGTCGACTGAGCTCCAGAGAGTCTGCCGAATTTGTTGATCTGTTTTGCGGCAACATGTCGTTTCTGCGCCTCACTGTCGGCGTGAGAGCTGCAGTCAACCCACTCCCAAGTGTGTGCCGGTAATGCTTCTGCCATTTTCAGGTGACATGCGATCAGGATGCGTGCATTCTTATCCAGTTCTTGCCGTGTGTAGTGAATGCGTTCCCTGACAATGGCCATCCCTGCTCGCCGTAAAATACGTTCGGTTTTCTTCGTTTTCACAGGATGTCTTAATTCCGCAAATCGTGGCAAGATGTTCTTGTCTCGGCAACGTTGGAGGAAAGCCAATGAGCTGAGCAATTTGGCTTTCCTGTTGCGTTCTTTCTGCAGCAGCTTGAAGCTACAGAGCATTTCCTCCCCGTAGAGGTGTCGTAAATGTGAATGTATGCTTTCCCGGCGTATACAGCTGGCGATGAGTTCTCGGGCTTCCAGCCGGGTGGCGGTGTCTTCAAACTGCAACGTTTCGACGAGTGACATACTCATCATCTTCTGGCGAAGTGCCGAGACTTTTTTTTTAAATAGAGGTGGAGCCCCTCCACGCCCACACCGGCATGATGGCCAACACAAAAGGTCTACTGCCATCTCTGCTTAAGGGTTAGTATTCACTAAAGTGAGGTGTCGCAGGATGTGGGTACTGCGATGTTCGCGTACGACTGGTTAGGATTAACCATTAATACGCCCTCATCTGGAGATAGATTGGTCGAAATCTGACGAAGGGTAGCGGTTTGAAGGGCAGAGGAAAAAAAGTGCCAAAGCAAGAGCCAAGGGAAAAAAACCTCTGCGAAAGTTAGGTCGGGCGGCAAGAGCAGTAGCGGTTGTCTTGCTGCCTGCGATAGGTTGTGCAAGGATAGGCTTTGTTGTAGTAGGTATCATGCATGTCGATACCTTGACGTTGTGCGTTTGTGCTGCTCGGCGGCTGGCGCTGGGTGCTGGTACAGAGTCCTCGTTCAGCGTCCTGCAACCTGCAACAGTTAGGTTTGTTATCGGTCTTGTGTCCGATAGGTCATATACCGGAGGCACAGTGTGAGGGAGTGTTGGCAGATTGTTCGTGCGTCTGTGGGTGAGCTCGTCGGTGTCCCTGCTGTGGCCTGTTGGTCTGCTCTAATAGCAGCTGGTAGTTGCCAGTCAGTGTTGCTGATATGCAGGGGCTTACCGGCGTTTGTCGCTGTTTGCGTGTGTAAGTTTACCATAGATGGCTATGCCCTAGCTAGCAGTGTCTTTGGCCGCTTGTGTTTCCACCTGTGGTTGTGATCGTAGCTTCCCAGAGTGAGGATGAAAGGATTGTTTGAGTGTCTCGAGTTCCTGTATAGTCGTGTGGCGTGTTTCTTGAATACTTCCTTGAGGGTATCAAGGCGGTATTCATGGTGAAGATCCACGGTGCGTGTGTAGCGTGGAGCATTGCTGATGATTCGCAGCACTTTGTTCTGTATGAACTATAGGCGGCGCAGTCGTGTGGGAGCTGCATATCCCCAGACGGGAGCTGCGTACGTCATCAGAGGTCTAATCAGTGTCATGTATAAGGACTCGACACCCTCCTATTTAGTGTGCTTCCCCTGTTGAGCATTGGGTAGAGTGCCGAGACTTTGCGGATGCCGGTCCCTTTATACCTGCAGTGTGCCCCCCACCACCTGGCCGCGGGAGGCTGGGTCCAGTGGAGCCGGCGGGCGGGGAGGAGGGGGAAGCGGGTGCGCCGTTCGTGTCTCCGTCAGAGCATTCTGATCGCGTCTCGTGAACTGGACGGTTGTTGTTGCGTTCCTGGCGTATTGCGGCTAATGCCGCACCTTTGATTTCGAAAACACCAGGGTGCTGTGCCGAGCCGGGAGCTATTGGGATAGCGTCATTAAAGAATCAATAGAAATACGGGTCCACGAGAATCTTGTGAACAGGGACGAAGGCTACCAACTGAGCGCGGCCTGGAATCCAGCATTAGCCGCAATACGCCAGGAACGCAACAAGAACCGTCCAGCTCACGAGACGCGATCAGAATGCTCTGACGGAGACACGAACGGCGCACCCGCTTCCCCCTCCGCCCCGCGAGAAACTCGGCAGACGAACTCATATAAATAACCTAGGGAATTACCACAGCCTACCTCAACAATATACGAGGCCAAAATCACTTCTAGCGTAATCAATGAGTCACGAAAATACAAATAGCATATTAAGTTAGGCCCATAACAAAAATTCAAGAGCGTGGTCAGCAAGCGAACAAATTAATATATACACTAGAAGGAAATGTACACTGACAAGAACCTTGGCCAGTTATGTTCTCGTACATATTCGAGAAACTTAAGACACGCACATACTAGCAGCGTCCCGACACTGCAATGCCAGACGAATAGTGTGGATTGCGAAGCAGCAACTCCCCTTCTCATTAGCTGCTGTAGCTGCTAGTGGAACTGGGAGGACGCTGGAAACAATGGAGTACCATGGGGCACTTCTCCACGTGTCCGCTGCCTTCGACTCCGTCTGGCACGAACGCCTTGTGTACAAACTCCTTGCGCACGGAATACCGAGGTCACACGTGATCCTCCATCGGTCCTACCTTGCTGGAAGGACCTTCCATGAAGGGACAGACAGTGGGTCATCTACCGACAGACAGGTACGGAGTGTCGCATGAGTCTGAGCTCCGCCCCTTATTGTTCTGCCTGTACACCGAAGACACACTGTGGATGGCATGCGTAGAATCAACACTTTATGCCGACGATACAGCGCTGTTTACCCGCACCATGAATGTCCAAATGATGAGACGCCGCGTCTAGATGAGGTGCAGCATTCTGTTCGTGGCCGACTAAGTGGTGCTTCACATTCGGTGCCGCAAGAGCAGGGCTGTAGTCTCCTCCCGAAGAGTGGCGCGACCAGATCTGCCGGTTGCCAACCACCTTGAGGCCCCATCCCATGGAGGAAGGCTGCGAAATACCTCGATCACAGACTCACGTGGGCGCTGCATATATGTGGCATCAAAAGCATGGCAGTGGAGCGTCTCAGTTCCTAGTAATACCCAGTGGTCACTGCCTCCTCGCCACAGTATTACGCTCTACCTACCCCTGATCAGACCAGTGGTAGGGTACGCAGCCGTGGTATGGTGCAGTGCCGCTGACACTCACATCGTAGCGCTGCTTGGAGTGCAGAATCGCGCTCTTAAGCTCGCTCTGCGCCTTCCCAGGCTACATTAAACTCGCCTGTTGCACGAAGAAACAGCCATCTCACTGTTGCGGGACGGATTTTACCAGACTTCTGGTGCTTTTTACGAGAAGGCGGGTCAACCCTGCAATCCGCTCGTCCTCTAACTGGGCCACCAACAACATCGGAGGCCGATAACAAGGTGGCCGGACCCGCTGCCAGAATAATTTTCTCCACAATAGATTGAGGATAACTCACCTCCACAAAACTTTAGATCAATCCTTGTGCGGGAATAATCTCTCCACAGAAGCTTGGGAACAAAGCATCTCCACATGACCTGAGGAAAATCTACCTGCAAAGTCAGATATAACACCACATCAAGCGGTTAAGCAGGAACATCACTTTAATGTTTAAACTGCACACATGTCGGGTAATGAATGTTCGTCAGATAATCAACAAGACACAAGATCCCGACACTTTGCCCGAAGGTAATGGGTACGAAACTCATTGTAACATTGCGACAATACGATGCCGCAACTTGGGTCATCACCTCAGAAGATGTATTCACCCACAGTCATAGTTTCTGCTTCAATCTTATCACTGTTAGCTTACTTCAGGTTAACTCATCTACATCTACATCCATGCTCCGCAAGCCACCTGACGATGTGTGGCGGAGGGTACCTTGAGTACCTCTATCGGTTCTCCCTTCTATTCCAGTCTCGTATTGTTAGCTGTTACCTTCTGTGGCGAAATAAATAAAAAATATAAACTTATTGATTTTTTTTTTGTAAAGAAAAAATGTGGATATGCAGCTTTAACTTTAGAATTTTAGGGAGCGTAATGACTGGCTCTGAATGCGGACAAATTCAGTGCTGATTGAATTTTGCCTCAAATATAATGTACATTTCCGATTAACAATATTTTGGAAATTTATATCGTTGTCGATTTATTCAGAGTTCTCGCCTTAAACGCAGAATTAGTTCTTCTGCCACAGTATTAATTCATTGGTCGCTGTAAATGTTCTTCTCTTTGTTGACCGTGCGCATCTTCCTAAGGCGGTGTCGGCTTCTTTAGCGTAGACGGTGGATCAAAGTAATACAATGCTACGTCGATTGAAGTAAGACTGGAATATTTCTCACTATTTATTCACGAGACAATAAGACTTTTCCTGCGCTTAGTACTGACAATATGGCTGCCTTGCAGCACACTTAAAAAATAAAAATAAAAAACGCGTCCGTCAGATGCAAGGTAACAGCCAAGACTTTTGTTGCTCCTTCTTGGAGTACGAAACAAAAGTGAATCAAATATGGACGTATAGAGATTGTTTCCTACATTCCTCTCAATTTAAGCGTAGGCGCAGAATTTAAAATATTGTATCTCTCTGCGTCGTAATGTGTCATTACACTTCTCTTGTTGTTTTTCCAATTATCTACTCGAAATGATATTCAGACATTACATTCACAATAGTCTCCCCATGATGTGTCAGCATATCTGGCGTCAGTTTTGATAGCATCGGTCTGCCAATATATGTTTGGCACGATGAAGTCTCCCCGTATTACACCACCATGATCAGAAAAGCCATTAACGATGTCTTGCTAATACTCTCTGAAGTGGTCTATCATTGTAGCTCCTGACCCATGTTGTCTGTAAAAGCATCCGACTATCATTTTTGACCGACCGACCTTTGTGGCTCAATTTCACCCAGATAAATTGACATTCGGTATCCATGATAACATAGTTAGGTACTCTAGAATTCTTTACTGCAATAAATACGTCGCCACCATTGGTGACTAACCTGTCGGCTGTGCGGCTGGTCCTGGCGGAGGTTCGAGTCCACCCTCGGGCATGGGTGTGTGTGTTTGTCCTTACGGTAACTTAGGTTAAGTAGTGTGTAAGCTTAGGGACTGATGACCTTAGCAGTTAAGTCTCATAAGATTTCACACACATTTGATTTGAACTAACTTGTCCTTACGATGAATGTTCGAATCTGCACGTAGGACTATGTTGCTAGTTACTTCCGGTTTCAGTCAACTTTCTGTTCCTAATACTACCTGGTCATTACAATCTTCAATAAGAGATACCAGTCTGTTGTGACAGTGTGGACAGTATCTTCTGTGGGAAAGAGAGGGAGGATGTTGTTGAGGTGGGTTAGGCTCTCGAGTGGTCGTATGGGGACGGTAACTTTACAGTGTACAGATGCGGTCGTATTTTGAAAATCACCATTAAATAAATGATGATTTTCAAAAGCTACAAAAGCATGAGCGCGCGTCGTTTTGCTTGCACTCAACATCTTCCGGAGAAGTCAGCTCTGCACCAGCATTTTTCATTTATTTTAGTACTCCAAAATGAGACGACAGCAGAGATTAAATTCGTCAAGTGAGCGTCTAATTTGATATAAAGGAACCTTGGCGAGATAAATGTTGAGTTGAAGGAATCGCTACGTAGAACTCAGACAACATGAGACAAGAGTTCTATCGCAGCTGGGGGCGGTATGATATGTTACAGTTTTCGTCCTTTATTCACCAGAAAAAGCCTAAATGTCAAAGTCAGACTATGGGAAATCACGTAAACGTCACAATTTCTGCTAACTCAGGGGAAGTTCCATCTCTTCGTTCTCCTACTGTTGCAGGTGATATTGAGTATGCATTTCTTGAAACAGATGAATTCATCGTTGGAGGAAGCATCTTAGATGTTTTATTAGCCATAGCCATCCTACTATAAAACTGTTACGTTAGGCTTCTGGGCATGTCCGATGCGACCCATCACAAATAAAGTATAAAGTTTTAAAAACTTATATTATTCCATGGTGTAATTTCGAAGTGATGTTTGAATGGATAAAATTATGTTTTGCAATATCCAGACATGGTGGGTTATTGTGAACTGCGCAGTTATCCAGAAAAGCAGGACATTTTTTTTTCTTTGTCCAGACTCAATAGCTCGTCACTGAACATTTCTGTTGTCACCCACGCACTGCTTGAGTGGTAAGACAAAGGATCTGTGATCTGCAGCGGTTCAGTTATGAAATGCCGGCTACTGGGTATTGGTAGCCATCCCGGCGTTTGTGAGAAGGCGCTCGGCTCCCACGTGGGACGTACTTAACTCTCATGACGAGGAAGAGAGCAGGACGGTGTGGGTAGCTGAAGAGAGACGCAAGATAACAGATGTTTATTTTTCCATCTGGTTTGGACTATTATTTGGGTGCGCCTTCTTCAAGCTCGCTGCTTGCCGTTGTCTCGTAATATTTGCCAGACCCGGTCGCCTACTCGCGGAATTTCAGCGAGGAAGCGTCCCGCTGTTGCTAGGGTTGCTGTGCAAGTAGGTCGTTGGCGGCGGCTGCTGGAATTGCTCCGCCATGGTTACGAATCAGGGCTGTGGCTGTATTCTGTGACGTTACAGATATGATACACTTGAAAATCCTAACGTTTGTAGAATTTGGTGCTAAAAAAGGATTTAGCTTCTAAGAACTGTCCGTTTTCATTTCTAACAACAGCAGTACTCCTACTTTGTTGTAGTATCCCCTGTAACATTTTGCATCTTGAAAACTCAGTGATGTCCAAGTAAGTAGCTGAGTGGTCAGCGCTACTGACTGCCATACGGAGGACCTGTGTTCGATTCCCGGTACTGCCAAGAATTTTCGCCTGGTGGAGAGACTACTTCGGGTGCACTCAGCCTCCTGAAAACAATTAAGGAGCTACTTGACAGAACAGTAGCGGCTCCGCTATCTTGAAAGACGACCGGGAGAGCGGTTTGCTGAGTACATCCCCGTCCATAGCGCATCCTCATGTTGCCGTAAGGCAAAGGATGACATGGCGACCGGAAGACATTACTTCGGCCTTCACGGCGTGGACGAGGAGGTCGTTAAATTGTCGTTGACAACGGATTGTAGTGTTTTCGCTGGCGGCCTTTAATAGATAATCGTTTCGGTTTCTCGAGTGTACCAGTGCATATAGGGTCCCTTCGATTTATCGACAATTTTTTAAGTGGCAAAACAACTAGTTAGATTCCTCGAAAACTTCAATTTATCGAGGCTCTAATTCACAGGAGTCAACTGTGTATTATACACTTTTAAACTTGCATGCAACATTGATTCTATTAATGTTATGAAACAACTAATTGCACCAAGGAAACGAGGAGATGATTCCTTACGAGAATAGAGTAACACACTGTATACTGGTAATGAATTTTAGACACTATCAGTAATGTAGCAAAACCGTTAGTAATCATATTGTTATTGATTGTGGACGAACTATCCTTTGTGAAACTTACTTCGGCATTTGAAATTAGTCGCGAAGCGCTCGTTTTCCTACGTAATTTGATTTTTACTGGCATTAACGATGTTCAGAGAGTAAATATGTACTGTGTTAGTTACGAGCTTAACGATGGGAGGTGATGCGCGATGTTTCATTGAAGCCGAACGGAGGTTGGAATGGGGCCTCAGTTTTGGACTACAGTGAACCCTGCGGCATATGAGATGGCAGTTTGTGTTTGAAATTACGTTGACGTTTCATGGGTGGTTGCACTCGGCAGTTTTCAGAGTTTCGATTCGAATACCGGCAGTTTGTGCCGATAGGGTGTTTGAATTCTTTTTGAGTCAGCCGCTCTCGGAACTTGCATTTATTTACGTGAGCTGCTGTTGGAACTTGTGCTTATTCGTCGCTGTTCGATCCGATGCACTTGGATTTTTTTGTGGTTTACCTATGAGTCAGTTACCTCGAGAATCAGCACTCAGGACATTCAGAGTGTTATTTACATTCTACGGGAGTCCGTCTATAGTCAAGAGTCACTAGTAAATCCACAGCCTTTAAATTTTATCAAGGACACTTGGCGCAAAATTACGCTGGTAGTGAAGGGCAGAGGTTGAAAATACCGCTTCAGTTTCAAAGTAAGGGCTCGGTTTGAAACATTTTAGAAGAAATAGAAATTATCCGCAGCATTTGCCGTGATTTGTATGGCATTTTGAACGAGCAAACTGCGCTCAAGCACACAGTCCTGCTGAATAACTTTTCTCTTCTGAAGCAGCGTCCAGCCTCATTTCCTTCTCTTTCTGGTCCCTGATTACTATACGCCATACGTGTATACTATTTTTTATTGGGTCAGTGATTTTGTGGCCTTCAATGGGCTTAACGAAGGTACGGCATATGCCTGTTTCCTATAGTGAGGTCCGCAAGGTCCACCCAGTTTATTTTAAATAGCTGTAAAATTGTCCTCTCTTACAAAAAAAATAAAAAAATTGCATGTTTTCTTTTTATCCTACGACTCAGGCGCATTATAGTACTGTGGCATTATCTGTGCCCTTACTATTTAAAAATTTACCTGTCTTACATGATACAAAGTGCGTCTCAGGTCTTATCTAATGTGAGCCTCTATTAGTTGTCGACGGTTGGTTAGTAGTTTTAAGCTGACCCCACTTTTAATATGTTCTTTTAATGCTATTGCTGCAAGCTATCAATTGGCATATTACTTTCTGACGTGTAGACTGTAAGGTTTCGCTGCTTTCGTTGCTGATCGGTAACTAGAGATTGTATACAGGAGTGGCCCAAGTGCATGGTCTTTTAACTGATGACTGTGGGGTGTAGTTACACGTTGCCACTTATATATCCCCACTAAATTTAAAACATCTTTGCCACTCATGTAAAAGGAAAGATCCATTGCGCTTTACGGTTTGTATACTAATTTTATATCGCACCCTCCACTCAGTTTTACCACAGTCATGGACCGACATGTTCAATACGCTCCTTTACTACGCATAATGCACTTTTAACACATACCGTGTGTTTTTTGTATGTAATTTTTTGGTTTTTCTTCGTTTCAAATTTAACCCACTAAATTCAAATTGTGAACGGGCGGGCTAGTGACCCCGTGTTCGTCTGTCCGTCAATAGATGGCAGCACTTTTGCCACTCTGGCTTACCAATTTGCCTCCTCGTTCACATCCGCGACACCCTGTTCTGCGCTCATAGGCAGCACACCGCATCTGGTACACGCGGCGCTCGGGGACCACAGCACAGTGTAAATGCTGTGATACCATTTGTTTACAGGGTGGTCCATTGATCGTGACCGGGACAAATATCTCACGAAATAAGCGTCAAACGAAAAAACTACGAAGAACGAAACTTGTCTAGCTTCAAGGGGGAAACCAGATGGCGCCATGGTTGGCCCGCTAGATGGCGCTGCCATAGGTCAAACGGATCTCAACTGCGTTTTTTTTAAAAATAGGAACCGCCATTTTTTATTACATATTCGTGTAGTACGTAAAGAAACATGAATGTTTTAGTTGGACCACTTTTTCGCTTTGTGACAGATGGTGCTGTAGTAGTCACAAACATATGGCTCACAATTTTAGACGGATAGTAACAGGTAGGTTTTTTAAACTAAAATACAGAACGTAGGTACGTTTGAACATTTTATTTCTGTTGTTCCAATGTGATACATGTATCTTTGTGAACTTATCATTTCTGAGAACGCATGCTGTTACAGCGTGATTACCTGTAAATACCACATTAATGCAATAAATGCTCAAAATGATCTTAGTCGACCTCAGTGCATTTGGCAATACGTGTAACGACATTCCTCTCAACAGTAAGTAGTTCGCCTTCCATAATGTTCGCACATGCATTGACAATGCGCTGACGCATGTTGTCAGACGTTGTCAGTGGATCACGATAGCAAACATCCTTCAACTTTCCCCACAGAAAGAAACCCGGGGACGTCAGATCTGGTGAACGTGCGGGCCATCGTACGGTGTTTCGACTGCCAATCCACCTGTCATGAAATACGCTATTCAATACCCGCTTCAACCGCACCAGAGCTATGTGCCGGACATCCGTCATGTTGGAAGTATATCGCCATTCTGTCATCTTGTAGTAGCATCGGTAGAACATTACGTAGGAAATCAGCATACACTGCAACATTTAGATTGCCATCGATAAAATGGAGGCCGATTATCCTTCCTCCCATAATGCCGCACCATACGTAACGCGCCAAGGTCGCTGATGTTCCACTTGTCGCAGCCATCGTGGATTTTCCGTTGCCCAATAGTGCATATTAAGTCGGTTTACGTTACCGCTGTTGGTGAACGACGCTTCGTCCCTAAATAAAACGCGTGCAAAAAATCTGTCATCGTCCTGTAATTTCTCTTGTGCCCAGTGGCAGAACTGTACACGACGTTCAAAGTCGTCGCCATGCAATTCCTGGTGCATAGAAATATGGTATAGGTCAACTGATATTGATGTAGCATTCCCAAAACCGACGTTTCTGAGATTCCCGAGTCTCGCGGAATTTGTCTGCTACTGATGTGCGTATCAGCCGCGACAGTAGCTAAAACACCCACTTGAGCATCATCATTTGTTGCAGGTCGTGGTTGACGTTTCACATGTGGCTGAGCACTTCCTGTTTCTTTAAATAACGTAACTATCCAGCTAACGGTCCGGACACTTGGATGATGTCGTCCAGGATACCGAGCAGCATACATAGCACACCCCCCTTTGGGCATTTTGCCATACAACAACACGATATCGACCTTTTCCGCAATTGGTAAACGGTCCATTTTAACACGTGTGATGTATCACGAAGCAAATACCGTCCGCACTGGCGGAATGTTACGTGATACCACGTATTTATATGTTTGTGACTATTACAGCGCCGTCTATTTCAAAGCGAAAACAGTGGTCCAACTAAAACATCTATATTTCTTTACGTTCTACACGAATATGTAATAAAAATGGGGGTTCCTATTTAAAAAAACGCAGTTGATATCCGTTTGGCCTATGGCAGCGCCATCTATCGGTCGAACCATAGCGCCATCTGGTTTCCCCCTTCAAGCTACAAGAGTTTCGTTCTTTTTAGTTTTTTCGTTTGATGCTTATTTCGTGAGATATTTGGCCCGGTCACGATCAGTGGACCACCCTGTATATTCCCTACCCAGGCAGTTGTCCGTAGCACTGTTTGGTGCCACTTGCGCATTGACATATGTTTCATAGCACCTAGCCCGACCGGTTTTTTTGTTTTTTATGGGAGTTGCGGCGTGTGTAAATTATCTCCCGTCTTTTGCTATTTCCAGTACGACACCTGAGGATGGGCTTATAACAGTCCGAAACCAGTCGTGTGAAAAAAAAGTAATTAACAACTGAAGCTGTATTTTCAACCTCTACTACAATGCTCAATTGCGGATGTGATAGTAAAGAGGTACAGTGCTGTCCAGGTTCACAGTACGCATCTTTGAGTAACGCTTGTTCCTTCCTTTATCATAAATGGTCTTGCGGGGTCCAGAAGGATACCACATTGTTTTAGCCATGAAAAGTAGTGTATTTTAATTTCATCGCAAGTTGTTGTTGTTGTTGTTGTTGTTGTGATCGTCAGTCCTGAGACTGGTTTGATGCAGCTCTCCATGCTACTCTATCCTGTGCAGTCTGCTTCCAGCCTAAATCCTTCTGAATCTGCTTAGTGTATTCATCTCTTGATCTCCCTCTACAACTTCTACCCTCCACGCTGCTCTCCAATACTAAATTGGTGATCCCTTGATGCCTCAGAACGTGTCCTACCAACCAATGTCTTCTTCTAGTGAAGTTGTGCCGCAAACTCATCTTGTCCCCAATTCTATTCAATACCTTCTCATTAGTTATGTGATCTACCCACCTAATCTTAAGCATTCTTCTGTAGCACATTTCGGAAGCTTCTATTCTCTTCTTGTCCAAACTATTTATCGTCCATGTTTCGCTTCCATACAAATACTTTCAGAAACGACTTCCTGACACTTAAATTTATACTCAATGTTAATAAATTTCTCTTCATTAGAAACACATCCCGTGCCATTGACAGTCTACATTTTATATCCTCCCTACTTCGACCATCATCAGTTATTTTGCTCCCCAAATAGCAAAACTCCTTTAATACTTTAAGTATCTCATTTCAAAATCTAATTCCCTCAGAATCACCTGACTTAATTCGACTACGTTCGTTCCTCGTTTTGCTTTTGTTGATGTCCTACATCCTCCTTTCAAGACACTGTCGATTCAACTGCTCTTCCAAGTCCTATGCTGTCTCTGGTAGAATTACAATGCCATCGGCGAACCTCAAAGTTTTTATTTCTTCTCCTTTGATTTTAATTCGTAATCCGAATTTTTCTTTTGTTTCCTTGACTGCTTGCTCAATATACAGATTGAATTACACCGCGGATAGGCTGCAACCCTGTCTCACTCCCTTCCCAACCACTGCTTCCCTTTCATGCCCCTCGATTCTCATAACTGCCATCTGGTTTCTGCATAATTTGTAAATAGCCTTTCACTCCCTGTATTTTACACCTGCCAGCTTCAGAATTTGAAAGAGAGTATTCCAGTCAACATTGTCAAAAGCTTTCTCTAAGTCTACAAATGCTAGAAACGTAGGTTTGCTTTTGTTAATCTAGCTTCTAGGAAAGGCCGTAGGGTCAGTATTGCCTCACGTGTTCCAATATTTCTACGGAATCCAAACTGATCTTCCCCGAGGTCGGCTTCTACCAGTTTTTCCATTCGTCTGTAAAGAATTCGCGTTAGTATTTTGCAGCCATGACTTATTAAACTGATAGTTCGGTAATTTTCACATCTGTCAACACCTGCTTTCTTTGGAATTGGAATTATTCAATTCTTCTTGAAGTCTAAAGTTATTTCGCCTTTCTCATACATCTTGCTCACCAGATGGTAGAGTTTCGTCAGGACTGGCTCTCCCAAGGCTGTCAGTAGTTCTAATGGAATGTTGCCTATTAGAACTACTGACAGCCTTCGAAGAGCCAGTCCTGACAAGACTCTACCTTCTGGTAAGTAAAGCACTTATTATATACCGTATTTGCGCATATCAAAATAAAAAATATCTGTTACACACAGAAAATTGAAAATACATCGCAAGAGAATAACAAGTTTCTGTAACTCTGCAAGACACTGAAGTGAAATGGAATTGCCGGCCGCTGTGGTCGAACGGTGCTAGGCGCTTCAGTCCGGAACCGCACGGCTGCTGCGGTCGCAGGTTTGAATCCTGCCTTAGGCATGGACGTGTGCGCTGTACTTAGGTTAGTTAGGTTTAAGTTGTTCTAAGTCTAGGGGGACTGATGACCTCAGATATTAAGTCCCATAGTGCTTAGAGCTATTTGAACCATTTTAGAAATGAAACGTAAAAATTCAAACTAGTTTATTGTATCAGAAATAACATGAAACGGTAACAGTTTACTGTAAGATGAACATGTGGCACACTACCAGTATATAATGAACTTCACATGTGAAACGGTAGACAATTTTTCACAGTTGTTCAATGTTCACCCAAGTTTTCCTCTCGCCACCCTTTACACGTCAGTGAATGAGGGTTTGGCAAACTGGACGACTGAAGCAAGCGCTGTACGGGTTGGCCTTTGGTCGCTGGCATCAGGACGCAGTGTAAAATTATCATACCTTCTTTGGATCCAGAATGTTGTTTGCGATTATGGGACACTTTTTTTGTAAAACTCGTCAGGTATTTATTCGTAGTTCTTTCCGTATTCTTTCTTTGACAGTTTCGTCGAGTTAGGGTTCAGTAAGTCGCCTTTCAGGTGTTTTGATGATCAAGGTTCAAAATAAAATGATATTTAGTTGATAAGTGAATTTTAAGCATGTGCATCACATAAACATGCCGTGCACTGAGAAAGAGGACGAGTTGACAATTCTTCTGGTTTGTCTGCAGCTCTACTGTCTGCAAGGTGTGTGGAATCTCTAACAATAAAATGGTTCAAATGGCAATGAGCACTATGGGACTTAACATCTATGGTCATCAGTTCCCTAGAACTTAGAACTACTTAAACCTAACTAACCTAAGGACATCACACAACACCCAGTCATCACGAGGCTCTAACAACAGAAAAACGGACAGATGAAATGGTACTTTCACTATTATCGAAAAGGACCTCACAACTCCGCTTCAGACTTAAATAAACTCAGCTCTCTTATGACAAACAGTTCATCTCGACTGCACTGATTTTTAGTACCTTGCCTCATCACCAAATTAATGTTTATTTATTGCACACGTCCAGGAAATTGGCTGCAACTATTCTATTTGTTGAATTGACAACAACGGATGCGACCTGTCTGATAGGCAACGAAGAAATGGGAACAGTTACTGAGATGTCATTACTGTCCAGACAACATCAAATCTGAACTGTCCGGGTCGTAAAGATTATGTCGCAAAGGGGCAATGAAATGATTTTGTTCTTTGCATGTTGAGGTGAAACCGGTTCCCACAGTTGTGACATCAGTCACTGTGATTCTATGTACACTGATGTGACAAAATTCATGGGATGCTTCCTAATTCCGTGTAAGTGACCTGTTTTCGTCCCGCGTAGTGCAGCAATTAAACGTGGCATGGATTCAACAAGTCGTTGGAAGTTTCCTGCAGAAGTAATGAGCCGTGCTGCCTCTAAAGCCAGCCCTAACTGTGCAAGCGTTGCCGGTGGAGGATTTCGTGCACAAATTGACCTCTCGATTATGTCTCCTAATTGTTCGACTTGGCCAGTGGTCTAGAGGCAGTACGACTGTAGCGGCCGAGCAGTGCGGACGTACTGTGTGTTTCCGCAAGCAGTGGGGTTCCGCTCGTCTTATTTACCCCCACAAACCAAACAGCATCATAATCGTCTTATTTACTCCTTCGGACGACACTAACGTGACACCGTTGCGCAAAAAGATCTTGGTGAACCAATACCGTAAAGCAACATTAAGAATCGCTTTTAGAAAAGACTTCGTTAGACCAAAAGTACTCGATGTCTAGTAGAGAGAAAAGATCCCAGCCTCCGACATCGTCGGCATTCGCTTTTCGATCCTATGTAACACCGTCTATGTGGAACTTACTAATGACGCAACGTGCGCAAGTGTTATTCGAGACATAAAACGACAACACTTATGCCACGCAGACGGAAATGTTGGTAACGTCGAGGTTGGTCGTTCCGGACTGGAAATGCGGTCTACACACATACATTAACTAACCCCCGAATTCACTGCTGTGGAAGCCGATGTGGCGCCCCACCCCTATAATACAGTACACGAACAGGTGGCAGAAAAGTAGACCCAATTTAAGACGTACCCACTCCTCAACGGAATACATCAGGTGTGCATTGAGCTCCGACGGCATGAAGGTACACTACTGGCCATTAAAATTGCTACACCAAGAAGAAATGCAGATGATTAACGGGTATTCATTGGACAAATATATTATACTAGAACTGACATGTGATTACATTTTCACGCAATTTGGGTGCATAGATCCTGAGAAATCAGTACCCAGAACAACTACCTCTGGCCGTAATAACGGCCTTGATACGCCTGGGCATTGAGTCAGAGCTTTGATGGAATGCACAGGCACAGCTGCCCATGCAGCTTCAACACGATACCACACTTCATCAAGAGTAGTGACTGGCGTATTGTGACGAACCAGTTGCTCGGCCACCATTGACCAGACGTTTTCAAATGCTGACAGATCTGGAGAATCTGCTGGACATGGCAGTAGTTAAACATTTTCTGTATCCAGAAAGACCCGTACAGGACCTGCAACATGCGGTCGTGCATTATCCTGCTGAAATGTAGGGTTTCGCAGGGATCGAATAAAGGGTAGAGCCACGGGTCGTAACACGGCTGAAATGTAACGTCCACTGTTCAAAATGCCGTCAATGCGAAGAAGAGGTGACCGAGACGTGTAACCAATGCCCCCCCCCCCTTTTCCATCATGCCGGGTGATACGCCAGTATGGCGATGACAAATACATGCTTCCAACGTGCCTTCACCGCGATGTCGCCAAACACGGATGCAACCATCATGATGCTGTAAACAAAACCTGGATTCAACCGAAAAAATGACGTTTTGCCATTCGTGCACCCAGCTTCGTCGTTGAGTACAGCATCGCAGGCGCTCCTGTCTGTGATGCAGCGTCAAGGGTAACTGCAGCCATGGTCTCAGAGCTGATGGTCCATGCTGTTGCAAACGTCGTCGAACTGTTCGTGGAGATGGTTGTCGTCTTGCAAATGTCCACATCTTTTGACTCAGAGATCGAGACGTGGCTGCACGATCCGTTACAGCTGTGCGGATAAGATGCCTGTCGTCCCGACTGCTAGTGATACGAGGCCGTTGGGATCCAGCAGGGCGTTCCGTATTACCCTCCTGAACCCACCGATTCCATATTCTGCTAACAGTCATTGTATCTCGACCAACGCGAGCAGCAATATCGCGATACGATAAACCGAAGTCTCGATAGGCTACAATCCGACGTTTATCGAAGTCGGAAACGTGATGGTACGCATTTCTCCTCCTTACACGAGGCATCAGAAGAACGTTTCACCAGGCAACGCCGGTCAACAGCTGTTTGTGTAAGAGAAATCGGTTGGAAACTTTCCTCGTGTCAGCACGTTGGTGTCGCCACCGGCGCTAGCCTTGTGTGAATGCTCTGAGAAGCTAATCATTTGCATATCACTGCATCTTTTTCCTGTCGGTTAAATTTCACGTCTGTAGCGCGTCATCTTCGTGGTGTAGCAATTTTAATGGCCAGTAGTGTAGATAGGAGGCTGCCGGGCGATAGTTACTAATGACAGAGAACCTATAACGTGTTCTGGATGCGACAAGGAAGGTTCTTACGTTCTGAGTGCCTCCAACGTGACACCTCCACCGACACCAACAATCCTCCCAGTAACCTACGTGGCGGCCCTCACGACGTCTCCGTCCCTCCCTACGCCACAGATCGACGGGGCAGTACCGGAACTGCCCTCCGCAGAGCGACACTGGACCGATCAACCAGACTGGCCACTGGCAGCACTCCGCCCAGTGCCATACATACCAACACACACTCCACTCACCGCCGGCATTAGGATGGCAGTCGTGCCGGCTTCTCCGAGCCACCGAAAACGACACCGTAGGACGACTTTATAATGCGGCGGCTCCACCTCGCTGGAGGAAGATGATGTAATACTACAAGACCATCAGACTGACACCACTGCCACTGATTCCATCCCTGCGGAACGGACGGCGGTGCGGACGGAACCCAACTGGAAGCCCTACGCAGCGAACAGTGATCAACAGGAAGCTTCCATTGCAGGCTGCGAAGCCCCTCGGTCCCTTTCTATCAACTAACTTATGGAATATGAGCTGGCTTATGCTTCCATAACTTCTTATGCTAGAGGTCTTCTATTGTCATAAAGGGAGGAGGGGAGGACAGAGATTCATTGTAGCCTCTTGTCCTTGTGGTGCGATACCACCCCTAAAGGTGGGAGAATCAGCAATGATCAATGGCATGAAGATGCAGAAGGCAGTGAAAACCACTGCATTAATGACACATTACATCTATCCACAGGACATATAGCCTGTAATTGAAAATGGGTCGTGATGATCTCTCCATTGGAAAAATATTCCGGACTAGTCACCCATTCGCATCCACGGAAGGGGGTCTGCCAAGGGGGAGGTGGCCATGAGAAAAAGATTTAATAGCGAAGGAGAGGATAACGTTCTACGAGTCGGAGCGTGTAAAGTCAGGAGTTTGGAAGTGATAGAGAAGCTAGAGTTTTAGACCAGAAGTGTTAAGGCTCAACCTAGATATAGTGGAGATCGCTGATGTGAAATGGAAAGAAGAAAAGATTTCTGCTCAGATTAGTATAGGGAAATATCAACAGAAGCAGAAAATTATATTACAGGAGAAAGTAGGGCACAGAGTGAGTTACTGTGAATAGTTTAGTGCTAGGATTGTTCTCATCAGAATCGACAGCAAACAAACACCGACAACAATATTTCAGGTATACATGCAGAGGTCGCAGGGAGAAGGTGAACAGAGAAAGGGTCTGAGGATATTGGACAATAGTGAAAAATAAGAGTGAAAGAACAAGAACAAAGTGCTCGGATTAAAAAGCGTTTGTGATAGGGATGTAGCCTTTCCCCCCTATTGTTTAACCTATACATCTAAGAAGCAATGGCGGAAATAAAAGAAAGGTTCGAGAGTGGAATTAAAATTGAAGGTGATAGGATATCGATAATATTCGCTGATAACATTGCTATTCTGAAGGAAAGTGAAGAAGATTTTCATAATGGGTCGAACATAAGGAACAGTCTAATGACTACAGAATATGGATTATGAGTAAATCGAAGAAAGACGAAAGTAATGAGATGTAACAGAAATGAGAACAGCGAGGAGATTGAAGATCGCAAAGTAGACGAAATTGAGGGATTCTACAGAAAAATAACAGACAACGGACGGATCGGGGAGGTCACAGAAAGCAGACTGGCATTGGCAAAAAGGGCATTCCTGCCCAAGAGGTCCACTAGCTTCAAATATAGGCCTTAATTTTGAAGAATAAAATTCTGAAAGCGTTCGTTTTGAGCACAGCACCGGGGATAGATAAGCTTGGACTGTGGTGTTAGAGAAGAATGTAGAAAATTAGGTGGACTGATAAGGTAAAAAACGTGGAGGTTCTCCAGCGAATCGGCGAGGAAAGTAAAATATGAACAAACACTGAGAAGAAGAAGGGACAGGATTGTAGGACATTTGTTAAAACATCATGGAATAACTTCCATGATACTAGAGGGAGCCTTAGAAGGTAAAAGCTGTAGAGAAAGACAGAGATTTTAATACATCCAGCAAGTAATTGAAGACGTAGGTTGCAAGTGGTACTCTGAGATGAAGAGGTTGGCACAGGAAAGGAATTCGTGGTGGGCCCTATCAAACCAGTCACGCGACTGATGACTCAAGAGAAGTGTTCGATGGGTTTTATTTCGGGCGATCTGGGTGGCCAAATGTTCGCTCGAACTGTCCAGAATGTTCTTCAAACCAATCGCGAATAATTGTGGTCCAGTGACATGTCACATTGTCATCCATAAAAATTACATCTTTTTTGCGAATATAATGTCCATCAATGGCTGCAAAAGATCTCCTGGTAGCTCAGCAAAACCATTTCCAATTAATTATCGGATCAGTTGGACTAGCGTACCCATTTCATCTCATGTAATCATCGCCCACACCATTACGGAGTCATCACCAGTTTGCACAGTGTCTTGTCGACAACTTGGGTCAATAGCTTCGCCGTGTCTCAGTCACACTCGTCTGACCAGGCTAATTTCATTTAAGTTGCTAATTGATTTGGTAAGTATCACAATAATTCCAAATTTTCTTTCAAAGTATCTATAATTCAAGAAATTAATCACTAATACAGAAAGTAACAATGAGAATAGCAGCATGCCATCTGTGTAAGCTCGATTTGCTATCCGATGACTTTTGTCACGTCAGTTTATAGCAGCAGAGGCTCTCTGAAATTCAGAAAATTTCTCAATAGGTAAGGGCACGTTTCACTATTCTCTTTCCACGAAGCAAAGCAATACATTTCTTCGAGATCCCACTACAATAATTAATCTTACCATAACGTATCAACATATCTTGATCTCCAACTGTTTTCACTGTACTTCGTTCTACCACCTCTTACCTACTATGTGTACACTATAGTGAGAGTTCAGCTTATGTGTTGTAGCGTTGGGTTTCTGTACCTCATACCATTATACAGATTTCGCTCTGAGTTGTGGCACTTGAGGACTGGAACATATATGAATGACTACATGAAATCCTAAAGATAAGAAACTTTTATCTGAAGTTCTTTTTCGTAGCAAAATTTGTTTTTACAATTAATGTATTTGTATCTAATATTTCTCATTATCTCATTGTGTGAAAATAAATGGGTTACATAGCAAATAAGGCAACGGCCTTGTCACAGTGGATACACCGGTTCCCGTGAGATCACCGAAGTTGAGTGCTGTCGGGCGTGGCTGGCACTTGGATGGGTGACCATCCAGCCGTCATGCGCTGTTGCCATTTTTCGGCGTGCACTCAGCCTCGTGATGCCAATTGAGGAGCTACTCGACCGAATAGTAGCGGCTCCGGTCAAAGAAAACCATCATAACGACCGGGAGAGCGGTGTGCTGACCACATGCCCCTCCTATCCGCATCCTCACTGAGGATGATACGGCGGTCAGATGGTCCCTATGGGACACTTGTGGCCTGAAGACGGAGTGATTTACATAGCAAATAAGGCTAATTTTATTTAAATTTCTAACTGATTTTGTAAGCTGCACAATAATTCCAAAATTTCCTCGAATGTTTCCGAAATTCAAGAGATTAATGACTAAAACAAAAATTAACAATGAAAATAGCAGCATCCCGAATGTGTATAAATACAAGCAAGCGTCACAAAATGAAGGGCACCAATAGGAGATGATGTTTCAACAGAAACGATGAACATGAAGTAAAAAATATACGAAAGCAAGTTGCAAAATCTTAAGAACATATCTGCAAAGCTGGACACTACGTCAATATTGCAATAGTAATGGAAAAAAAACTATAGATCTAGCAGTCCCATATTTTAATGGCACGAGCTGTTCACAGTATTATCACAAACAGCGTGGGAAGAACATTGCACTTTCATCAGACAAAGGAACAGCTTAGCTTGAGAGGTAGATAGCACAGTCGACCCAAACGCTAGGGTATGAAGTCTTAAAATATGTAGCTATACGACTTACCAAGTGTACTAGGAAAACTGTTTCTCGCCTGTTTGATTTTGATTCATTGTTCCATTATCTAAAATATTCTATAGGCAGACTTTGTAGTTACATCTTGTACCATTATAGGGCGCTTGAAGTGCCGCGCAACAAATGCCGTAGCTTTTAGAGAACGTGGTGCTCATGTTCGAAATATTTTACTGAATTACTCTTTTCTTTTTTTTCATATTCAATAAATGTTGCACAGTAATAATGTCATCGCATTTAATTAAAATTGAAATACAACTGTATGTAAACTCATGTAATTTGCATGAGCAGTAGAACAAAGCCAGTTATAAATATTAAAGTAGGTGCAATTAAAATCTGAGTGCGTAAGAACAACATCGATAACTCGCCCGCATTCTGGTAGTGGAGTCGAGTGGAAGCTGTCGTGTAGGGAGGAAGCCTGCACAAGACGCTAAGGGAGGCAGTTGTGAACTGGATAGGCATTACTGATGAAGCAAAGCTAGAGCCACGATTACGTAGCATCAAGGCTGGCGTCCGACGAGACTTGGTACAAGGGACGACATGATGAACCTGTATAACGTCTTAAGGTGATCGCTGCTGCATCACTGCTTTGACACGGTTACGCATTCCCCCATGAACCATGGATCTTGCCGTTGGTGGGGAGGCTTGCGTGCCTCAGCGATACAGACTGCCGTACCGTAAGTGCATCCACGACGGAGGGGTATCTGTTGAGATGCTAGACAGACGTGTGGTTCCTGAAGAGGGGCAGCAGCCTTTTCAGTAGTTGCAGGTACAAAAGTCTGGATGATTGGCCGGACTGGCCTTGTAATATCAACCAAAACGGCGTTGCTGCGCTGGTACTGCGAGCAGCTGAAAGCAAGGGGAAACTACAGCCGTAATTTTTCCTGAGGGCAGGAAGCTTTACTGTATGGTTAAATGAAGATGGCGTCATCTTGGGTAAAATATTCCGGAAGTAAAATAATCCCCCATTCGGATATCTGGGTGGGCACTACTCAAGAGGACGTCGTTACCAGGAGAAAGAAAACTAGCGTTCTACGGATCAGAGAGTGGAATGTCAGATCCGTTAACCCCCCCAGGGGATCCACAACTCTTTTGTGGATACGTGTGTAGCGAGCACGGGACCCCGAGCTAATGTGGCCTTCCTTCTTTTCCGGGCTGCACACCCCCCCTTTCCGTATCCTTCCAAATCCCCCATCTTCGCCCCCCCCTCACCTCTGGATCTTTCCTTCCCTTTCTCCCCCTATGGGAGTATGGTTTGTGCCTACGTCCGGAGACGGACGCTTGTAAATGTACCGTACTCTTCGCCTTCCTTGCTTGTATGTCTTCATCTTTCTTCGTCCTTCTCTTTTCCTTACCTCTTCTCTTTACCTCTTCTCTTTACTCTTTTCTCCGCTGCGGCGTTTGAGACCTCTCTTCTTCCCTTTCCCTGTCTCTTTCTTCCTCCCTGTGCGTGTCTGAAGGCCGACCCACGCACTTCCATGCGTAGCCGGTGACGGGGTAACGCGTAATTCCCCGCCCCGGGTAGACAGGTAGGACACGTACGTACCCCCTGGTAACGGCCAGGCCCAGGGAGGGGTGATTACCCGAGCTGATACCTTCCGAAGGTGCCGATTGGTCCCTCCGTCCGTTTGTCGGGAGGTGTGACCCGAGGTGTGAACAATCACCTAAGGCGGGTGTGCCCTCGGTGAGGGCCCCCACAAGGAAGGAGCGCGCCATCGGAGACGCCGGTAGTCATGGGGGATTCTTCCGCAATGGTTTCCTCACCTTCCACTATGTCTGCTCATAAACGTAAGTTCACTGAGTCTCAGCCACAGACGATTCTTCCATCGTTGCCACAGTTCCTTGTTGTTTCTCAGTCTGACGAAGGTCACGACTTTTCCACGGTCAACCCTTTCATTATTCAGAAAGGTGTCGACGCAATTGCGGGTCCTGTAAAGTCTTGTTCCAGATTACGGAATGGCACCCTGTTGTTGGAAACACACAGTGCCCTCCAGGCTCAAAAATTGCTGCGTACTTCTCTGCTCCACACCTTCCCTGTCCGGGTGGAACCGCACCGTACCTTAAATTCCTCGCGTGGAGTCGTTTATACACGCTCCCTCGATGGATTGTCTGACGAAGAAATTCAGCACTACCTGTCTGACCAGGGCGTCACAGCTGTTCATCGGGTTATGAAAAGGGTTGACTCGAACATCATTCCAACCTGCACTGTCTTCTTGACATTTGACAAAGTTCAACTCCCATAAAAAATCAAAGCAGGCTATGAGATAATTTCCGTTCGCCCTTATGTCCCAAACCCTACGCGTTGCTATCGATGTCAGCGGTTCAATCACACCAGCCAGTCCTGTTCCAATCCGGCCAAATGTGTTACGTGTGGCAAGGATGCCCATGAGGGTGCTTGTCCACCTCCATCCCCTCGCTGCATCAACTGTATGGGTGACCATGCTGCTTCCTCTCGAGATTGCCCCGTTTTTAAGGACGAAAAACTCATCCAGGAAATAAGAGTGAAGGAAAAGGTGTCGACCTTTGCTGCTCGAAAGTTACTCGCCAGTCGACAGCCCACTGTGCCTCAGAAAGGAAAATACAGCACTGTCCTTGCTTCTCCTCGGCCAACAAAGGAGGCGGCCACGCAGACTAGCGACCTCACCTTTAGTACCACGGTCGTCAGATCGGCCAGCGCAAAGATCGCCCGTTCAACCTCACCACTTTCGCCTGCCCACTCAATGGCTCACCCTTCGTCGGGTTCTGCTAAATCTCGAGCCCAAAAGTCAGACGCCAAGTCTTCGAAAAAAGAGCATTCTCGTGAAGAGTTTTTACGTACCGCAACTTCACAACCATCGGTTCCTCCTTCATCTAAACATCATACTTCCAAGAAGGCTACGAAGAAACACAGTTCCTCTCCTTCTCCGCCAAGGCGTGTCCCATCTACAGCACCACCTGGCGGAAATCGCCCTCGGCCGTCTTCTGTGTCGCCGAGGCGCACTGCTGGTGGCCGGTCAACTGGTCGATCGTTGGTGGCTGGAGCTGCTCCTGACCAACCTATGGATCAGGATCTTCTGCCTTCGACTGAATGCCATTCCATGCTGTCGGTCGCAAGCTCTGAGCAGTCGTTGAGTTGACAACACCCTTGGTCACGTTCCTCCATTTTCTGTTCACCCTATGTCCATTATCCACTGGAATATCCGCGGCATTCGAGCCAATCGGGATGAATTGTCGATCCTCTTACGATCCTACTCGCCGGTCATCTTCTGTCTTCAGGAAACAAAGCTGCGTCCCCATGACCGCCTTGTTCTCCCTCATTTTCAGTCCGTCCGATATGACCTCCCCTCTGTTGAAGGCACTCCAGCCCATGGAGGACTCATGATTCTGCTCCACGATACTCTCCATTATCACCAAATCCCCTTAAACAGTTCCTTCCAAGCTGTCGCCGTCCGTCTTTCCTTTTCTGGATACACGTTCTCTCTTTGTACGGTATACATTCCATCGTCCACACCAATGGCACGAGCTGATCTCCTTCATCTTCTTGGTCAGCTTCCACCCCCCTATTTGCTGGTTGGGGACTTCAATGCCCACCACCCGCTTTGGGGATCTCCACATCCTTGTCCACGTGGCTCACTATTGCTAGACGTCTTCCACCAAGCGGATCTAGTCTGCCTCAACACTGGGGTCCCCACATTTTTGTCTGCCTCCACGACAAATTTATCTCATTTGGACCTTGCGGTCGGTACTGTTCCGCTAGCTCGGCGCTTCGAATGGTTCGCCCTTGATGATACACACTCGAGTGACCACTTTCCATGTGTTCTTAGACTGCAGCCTCAACTGCCATATATGCGCTCGCGACGCTGGAAGTTTGCCCAAGCCGATTGGACACTTTCTTCGTCTCTAGCGACATTCGATGACCGTCGCTTTCCCAGCGTCGACACATATTACCGACGTTATTCTCACAGCTGCGGAACGTTCAATACCACGCACCTCCGAATTGCCCCGGCGCCCCCCAGTTCCTTGGTGGAACGAGGCATGCCGTGACGCAATACGTGAGCGGCGACGTGCTCTTCGCATTTTCCGTCACCATCCAACTTTGGCAAACTGTATCCGATATAAGCAGCTCCGTGCGCGATGCCGTCGCGTCATCCGCGATAGCAAGAAGGCAAGCTGGAAATTCTTTATTAGCTCATTTAACACCTTCACTCCCTCCTCGGAAGTTTGGAGTCGGCTTCGACTGTTCTCAGGCGCACCTAGTTTCTCCCCGGTCTCTGGGCTCACTGTCGCGCATGATACCTTAGTGGACCCCGTCGCAATTTCTAACTCATTGGGTCAGCACTTTGCTGAGATTTCGAGCTCTTCAAATTACCCGCCAGCGTTTCTCCCGAAGAAACGTGCAGCGGAAGTGCGACATCTTGCTTTCTCCTCTCAAAATCGCGAAAGCTACAATACTGTTTTCTCCATGCGGGAACTCCAACATGCCCTCTCTTCTTCTCGCTCCTCCGCCCCAGGACCGGATGGTATCCATGTCCAAATGTTGTTGCATTTATCGACCCATAGCCTGCGTTACCTCCTTCGCCTTTACAATCGAATTTGGACCGACAGTACCTTTCCCAGGCGATGGCGGGAAGCTATTGTCGTTCCCGTTCCGAAACCTGGAACGGACAAACATCTCCCCTCTAGCTATCGCCCCATTTCTCTCACGAGTAGTGTCTGTAAGGTTTTGGAGCGTATGGTGAATTACCGTTTAGCTTGGTGGCTGGAATCCCGCAGTCTTTTAACACCAGCCCAATGCGGGTTCCGAAAGCATCGTTCTGCCGTTGACCATCTTGTTGCTCTCTCCACTTATATCATGAACAATTTTCTCCGGAAACGCCAAACGGTAGCAATATTTTTTGACCTGGAGAGAGCATACGATACCTGTTGGAGGACAGGCATCCTCCGCACACTGTTCTCTTGGGGCTTTCGAGGCCGGCTGCCCCTTTTTCTTCGCGAATTTATGGCAGAGCGCACATTTAGGGTGCGGGTGAACACTACTCTCTCCCGTACTTTCTCCCAAGAAAACGGGGTACCCCAGGGCTCTGTGCTGAGTGTTGTACTGTTTGCCATCGCCATTAATCCAATTATGGATTGTCTCCTTCCTGATGTCTCGGGCTCCCTCTTTGTGGACGATTTTGCGATCTACTACAGCTCTCAACGGACCAGCCTGCTTGAAAGACGCCTTCAAGGATGTCTCGATCGCCTCCACTCGTGGAGCATCGAAACCGGCTTCCGTTTCGCACCCAGTAAGACCGTTTGTGTTAATTTTTGGCGACGTAAGGAGTTTCTTCCGCCCTCCTTACATCTAGGTCCTGTCAACCTTCCGTTTTCCGACGTCGCTAAATTCTTGGGTCTTATGTTTGACAGAAAACTGTGCTGGTCCTCCCACGTTTCCTATCTTTCGGCTCGCTGTCTGCGTTCCCTTAACACCCTCCGTGTCCTGAATGGTACCTCCTGGGGAGCGGACCGAGTGGTCCTTCTCCGCCTCTATCGCGCCTTAGTGCGCTCGAAATTGGATTATGGAAGCATAGTCTACTCCTCTGCTCGGCCGTCTATTCTTCGGCGTCTCGACTCTATCCACCACCGTGGATTACGCTTAGTGTCTGGAGCTTTTTACACCAGCCCTGTGGAAAGCCTTTATGCTGAGACTGCTGAACCTCCACTGTCCAATCGGCGGGCAGTCCTTCTGAGTCTTTATGCTAGCCATCTGTCTTCCATGCCTGCTAATCCAGCCCATGACCTTTTTTTCGACACCTCCTTTGATGTCGGGTATGCAGGCCGCTCCTCCTCCCTACTACCCCCGGGAGTCCGCTTCCGTCAACTGCTCCATTCTCTTTCCTTCCGCTTTCCTAAAACCTTCTTGACAACTTGGGGTACAGCACCGCCTTGGCTCCGTCCCCGGATCGACTTGCTCAGAGACCTATGTCAATTTCCCAAGGATGGTACCCCTACACTTGTCTACCGTCGGCCATTTGCTGCTCTATGTACACAAATGACGGAAGCCACATTTATTTACACCGACGGCTCGAAAACATCGTTAGGTGTAGGGAGTGCCTATATTGTTGGCGACACCCCAAATCACTTTCGGCTTCCCGACCAGTGTTCGGTTTATACTGCGGAGCTTTACGCTGTTCTCCAGGCTGTCCACCACATCCGCCGCCATCAGCGGATACAGTACGTAATCTGCTCAGATTCTCTCAGCTCTCTCCTAAGTCTCCAAGCTCTTTACCCTGTGCACCCTCTGGTCCACCGGATTCAGGACTGTCTGCGCTTGCTCCACCTGGGGGGCGTCTCAGTGGCGTTCCTCTGGCTCCCGGGACACGCTGGTATCTGTGGGAATGAGGCGGCTGATATAGCGGCCAAGGCTGCAGTCTCTCTTCCTCGGCCAGCTATTCAGTCTCTTCCGTTTACCGATCTACGGAGCGGTTTATGTCGCCAAGTTGCTCATTTATGGCATGCGCATTGGTCAACACTTCCCCATAATAAATTGCGGGAAGTGAAAGCCCTTCCTTGCGCTTGGACCTCTTCCTCCCGAACGCGTCGTCGGAAGGAGGTAATTTTAGCTAGACTCCGGATAGGGCACTGTCTTTTTAGCCATGGACATCTTTTAAGCGGTGTTCCTCCCCCACTCTGTCCCCACTGCTCTCAGCTGTGGACGGTCAGACACCTTTTAATTGAATGCCCCTATTTTAATCCGTTACGCTCCCGTCTACAGCTATCGCCTGATCTATCGTTGATTTTAGCAGATGACACGCGCTCAGCTGACCGCGTTCTACAGTTTATTAGTGACAGTGAAATGACGTCAGTCATTTGATTTTTTTTTTTTTTTTTTTTTTTTTTTTTTTTTTTTTTTTTTTTTTTGGGGACAACCAACCCCTTTCTATAGTGGATATTTAAGCATTCCTACTGCCTTTAGTTTCTCAAATTTTATGACTTTGTTCCCCTTGTTGCTGATTTTAAATTTCGTTTTTTTCCTGTTTCCTACGTCACGGGCTGGGCGCTAATGACCATAGAAGTTTTGCGCCCTAAAACCACAAAAAAAAAAGATCCGTTAACCGGGCAGGTAGTTTAGAAAATTTAAAAATGGGAATGGATAGGTTAATGCTAGATACAGTGGGAATTAGTGAGGTTAAGTGGCAAGAGGAACAAGACTTGTGATAAGGTGAATATGGGTTATAAATACAAAACCAAATAACAATGCAGGAGCAGGTTTAATAATGAATAACAAGATTGGATCGGGGATAAGCTACTACGAACACCATAGTGAACACATTATTGTAGCCTAGGTAGACACGAAGCCCACGCCTACCACAGCAGTACAACTATATATTCGAACTAGCTCCGCAGATGAGAGAGGTTGAAGGAATGTATGATAAGAAACAATCCTCGAAACATATTAGAAGAGTGGAAAGGACGTTCAATAAAAACAGACCAAATGAAATCCGGAAAGACTTCGAGCAATAACACGAAAAATTTCTGCAGAATATTCAAGGAAAATATAAAGGGTTATTCAGCTTTCAAACATTTGCTTCAAAAGAACAGATGGATTTCTGGAAACAAATAACAAAGAAAACTTGCAACACTAATGGCTCATATTATAGTCTTATCACGACGCCGCCCAGTAGGCCCTGTGCGACGCTCCGCAACCGGGCCGTGTTTACTCCCGCGGGTAGTGGTATTCCAGTGTAAACAGATCACCCCGAACGACGATGGCGCTTTCATATAGAAAGGCCACCATCAAAGTAACGTTCGATGTCCAGTACGCACGACATAAGGCATACGAAGTAGAGCGTTACATGCTTGATGTAATACACGTCGATCCACAGGAACCTATCGGTATACATCTTTCGATCATCTCCACTACAGTTTAACTGAAACTTGTCGATGAAGCAGCGTGCGAACGACTTCTTCGACGTTCCACCAATGGATGTCGTTTCCACTACTCGGACGGGCAACGTGGGTGTAGTGACTGTCGACCATGCAGGACTCGGCGTTTGGAACATACGTATCTTCGAGTTGCCGTTTGAAGTTCCGGCCACGCTTGTCGTGAACGTGCTGCGTCCTTACGGGGAAGTACTAAGTCACGTGGGAGAAAAGTGGCATACGTTCGAGACGTATTCTGTACTGAATGGAGTGCGTCAGGTGCGAATCGAAGTACATAAACACATCCCATCGTACGTGACCGTTGGTGGCTGTCGAGTGATCGTCATTTATGACGGTCAACCGCGGACTTGTTCAGGTTGGGGGCAGGAAGGACATGTAGGCTCTTAATGCCTGCAGCGACGCCTAGTTCCGATACCACGTCCGGACACGACGCCTACATCGCCACTGACAACGCTGCCTGTTACATACGTTGAGGCAGCGAGGTATATGACGGACGCAGACATTGTACCGTTCCACTTGCCGATCCCCGCGGGCCCAGTTTCGACGCCCCCGACGCCGAAACTTCCATCGGAACCGTCGCCGTGTTCGACAGGAGCGACCACGTCTGCACCCCAGCCGTGTGAGGAAGGAGAGCATCAGCAAATCGATTCGAGCTCGGACACGGAGATGCGGGAGGTGCCTACTGTTTGTCGTGATCCACAGGACGCACAAACGAGTTCCCCCAAGCAGAAAGTCGCGCAAGCGACGAAAGAAGAGGAGGCTGTCTGTAGGAAATTATTCTCGAGATGGTGACACTTTGCAGGAGGATGAGGAAAATCCATATGCGGCCAGGGCTGTGGACTTCACACCAACGGCTCCTGGTTCGCTGCTGGCAACGTCCGCCCAAGAACACAGCAAAGTTGACGATGCTCACCTCACTGACGAGCCCCCTGGCGATTTTGCGACATCGGAAGAACGCCATGCGTCGCCTAACGTACCACATCTCCAGCTTGGTGATCGGGCATCCGAAATGGAAAGAATGATATCAGACTCGAGCGACAACCAGATGCCCGCGGCTGTGGATCGTCGGACGGACATCATGTCTCAACCGATCAATAATATATACGGTGCTGGTAACAGGGAAAGTCGGACGGACGACGTGGCGCATACTGGCTTAAACGACTGCAGGATACGTCATCGTACTATCAAGTGACTCAGGTGTATCCGATAGGTACAGTCAATGTCAACGGCATTAGCTCCACGACCAAAACTCAGTTATTAAAGGACATGATCCGAGCAGCGGACATGGATATCGTGTTTCTTCAAGAGGTACGGCCTGATCTGCACCTGGATGTTTATGGATAAGAGTCTTAAGTCAACCCAACTTCCGGCATCGAACCAATGGATATTCAGTTTTTGTCATCAGCGAGAGGCATTGTGCTCACCATCGGCACAGTCCGTCTTGTGAATCTATATGCCCTGTCTGGTACTGCGAAGCGTCGAGAGCGAACACACTATTACTCCACCGAGTTAGCTCCATTATTTCAAGGCACTACAGAGCACCTGGTGGTGGGCTGGAACTTTAACAGCGTCTTACGCCCTGAGGATCAGATCGCTCACCATGGCCCATGTCCAGCCCTACATGCTATGGTCAGAGATCTCGCTTTGCGTGATACATTGAAGCCAATCCACGGTGACCGACGCGGATATACACACTTCACCAGCCACTCGGCCAGCACGTTGGACAGGATTTATGTCTCCAGAGGTCTTTGGGCAGCAACTGTCGGTACTGAGCTGTGGCCCACTGCATTCACCGACCATCATGCCTTCATGTGCGCCGTGACTCTGCCACGACAACAGACTAGCCGTAGTAGGGGACACTGGACCCTTAACGTTAACATTCTCCGGGAAGAGGCTTGCCGTGTAGCCGGCACTGATTCCTGGCACAAATGTGAACGACGGCGTCATACCTATGATTCCACGATACGATGGTGGACATACTGCGACAAACCAGCTCTTCGCCGCACGCTCATGGCAAATGGACGAGACAGGGCGCTTTGGCTCCGATCTACCTCTGAGTTTTACTGCACGGTCGTGCGGGAACTAGCCACACAACCATCTTCGCCAGAGCGCCAAATGGCCGTCCGCCGGACACAGGCACGGCTTCTACAGATAGCGGCTGATAGATTGGACGGCACGCGGGTTCGATCGAGACTGCAAGATTCCATCCCAGAGGAACGTGCCTCTCTTTATCACAGCGTCAGAGATACTGTAAGAGACGATTCATCACGGCAGTTATTTCTGCGGACGGGCAACGAGCAGAGACACACACAACCATATCCCGTGCCCTCACAGACTATTACCGCACTCTCTATCTAGCAGATCAACGGGGTAACAATGACGTTGTCCTGCACGACCTGTTACCTTCGGGTAGGGCGCAAGACGAAGCCACATTCTTAGGGGGCATCACGTGGGAAGAAATGCGCATGGCCCTCTCGCAGGGCGCGAGAAACAAATCAGCTGGACCTGATGGTCTTCCGCTTGAATTTTATAGCACCTTTTCTGACCTGATGGGGGAAGCTTGGCGTCAGATGTTCTGCGAACTCCTGGATCCGGACTTCAGCTCCCGCCCCCCCCCCCAAATTTTTCGAGGGCATGATCATCCCTGTGCAAAAACCAAAATTGGGTGGGAACCGCAAGACTTCCTGCAATTGACGTTATTGAATTCGGATTATAAGCTGTTCGCCCGCATTCTTCGTGCTCGCCTCCTCGCTATTGTCGAAGATGCCATTCATGCCAACCAAACATGTCTGGGAGGTGTTAAGCACTTAGAGACGTGGTGGCGCTCATGTCGGCATGCCGCTTAGACGGCGCCCTTGTGGTGGTTAACCTAGACCACACATTTGATTGAGCTACACACCATTTCTTGCAGGCTTTGTTAGAGAAGATGGGACTGTCCGCAATATCGGCATGTGTGGTTCTCCGTCTCATCCACGGAGCCTCTTCCACAGTTCTGGTCAATGACTACCGCTCGCCGCCATTCACTATTGAGCACTCAGTGCGACAAGGATGTCCCCTGGCAGCCTTTCTCTTCGCCGTCGCCCTCGAGCCTGCACTTCATTGTCTACGACAGTGTTTGGAGGGAATTCGCATCCACGATGTGGATTTTGAACGTTGTGCCTATGCGGACGATGTAGTATTCGTGGCGAGGTCGGCAGAAGATATATGTATGGCGATCGCGTGACTTCAGCAATACGGACAGGTGGCCGGGAGCCGTATCAATCAGCAAAAGTCGCACTACATGGATGTGGGCAGATGATTGCAGATGAGTACACCAGTGGCCATTACCAAAGTCCCGGCGATGAAGTGTTTGGGAGTGACGAGCGTACAGCAGCAGATATGTATCGCAGACTACTTAATGTGATCCGCACGCGTCTCCATAACTTTCGAACGCTTGACTTGATCAGGCGGGTACATTTTGTCAACGTTCACCTCGCTCCGAAACACGGTATTCAAGAACCGTTACGAGACTAACGTTGCCCACACGCGCAGACGGCATTGGACTGAAAACCATGCACAACAGGGGGCGCGCTATCTTCCTGCGGACGATGGATCGCCTACCTACTTCGGCCAAGGACTTCTACCGTTACTTTCAACAGACGCTGTCTGCTAATGTGGTTGAACGTCGACATCCGGCGATTGGCTGGAGACGGGTGTGGAGCAGCATACACTCCCCTTTCCTTCCCACCACTATCAGGGTGCTGTGATATGTGATAACGACTGAAAAATTCCCCACTCGACTACGCTAACACGTGATCTAGTCCGTAGAGACCCGGACTCAATTCAACGCAGAGGAGTATGACCCTAAATCGTTCCCTTACCTGGCCATACTATGGCAGGAATGAAAGGCTAAGGATGGCAGCAAGACTTATTGAGGTGGAGGGCTTGTTAAATTGCGCTCTGGGTCAGTTTTGATAAAAACAGCACCCTCTGCCCAGTCACTGGCATTACTCGCGTGTGACAAGCTGGGGGATTTTTCTGTAACCATCACACCAGATAAGAGCTTAAATATGGTCCAGGGTATCGTATTTCATAGAGACTTTCTTTTGCAGTCCGACGATGAGCTGCGCGCCAACTTAGAGTGACGAGGTGTCCATTTCGTCCGTCGCGTCCACCAGGGTCCGAGGGATAATCAGGTTGCCACTGATGCCTAAATCTTGGCCTTCGAGGGTGACACATTACCCGAGAAGGTGAAAGTGATGGTCTACCACTGTGATGTCAAGTCATATATCCCTCCCCAAATGCGGTTCTTTAAGTGCTGGAAGTTCGTCCATATGTTATCCTGCTCTATTTCTAGCCTCTTATGTCGAGATTGTGGTCGTCCATCCCATTCCACTAGTCCATGTGTCCCGCCTCCCATCTGTGTCAACTGTGAGGAGCACCATTCTACAGGAGGAAAGGAAAATAATGAAATAAAAGTCCATGGATAGACTGACCTACACTTAGTCTAAAAGGAAATTTGAAAGGCTCCATCCCGTATGCATGACAACATTTTACTCTGCCACAATAACTAGTCTTCCAGCCCCATCCGTTGCACCCATTCTAGTCAGCTCTCAGAGCCGTAAGACTACACCCGCCTGCCTCCCTGTTGCTCCTGCACCACCTACTTCGAGAGCAGCCCCCTCCCCCCCCCCCCACCAACCATCAGGGACATCAGTCCTCACTTATCGGCTGGAGAAGCGTAAGTCTTCTTTGGCTCCTCTCGCCAGGAAGGGGTCCCTTGGGTCACTCCCTTCCCAGGTTCTGACCAGTGGAGAAGCGGACTCCCGCAAGTGTGTGGAGCAACCTGCAAGTAGCTAGTCATATGACTTCACAGTCCTCCTCAGTCTCCAAGACTGACCCATTGAAGCCCTCCCAGCCAGAACCACCAAGCTCGCGTGTGACAAGCTGGGGGATTTTTCTGTAACCATCACACCCGATAAGAAACCAAAAACTAAGGCACCTAAGAATCTGGACCTTGCAGTGGCACCCATACCTTTGCACCCTACAACCTGTGTGTCTTAGGATGAGGTGAAGATTCTGGCGTCTACTGAGGACCTAGATCTCGCTGGACCTTCAGACACAATGGATGTCGCTCGCACAGGTACTCAATCGGTGGCAGCAGGTGACCCTGAGGCATAACCTGCCTTCTTGATTGCTTCGTGCCTTCCCAGTCTAACAATGACATCATAGAATTGCGGCGGTTTTTTCCACCACCTTGCTGAGCTCTGAGAACCTATCAGCTTTCACCCTTTCTTCTGCATTGCTCTCCAGGAAACTTGGTTTCTAGCATTGCGAACTCCCGCCATTGGGGTTATTATAAGAATTGGGCAGGTTATGAGAGGGTATCCAGTGGAGTCTGTATCTACACGCTTAACTCTCTTTACAGCGAGTGTGTCCCTCTTGAAACACCTTCAGAGGCTGTCGCTGTTAGGCTGTTGCTGTCTGCATTCTCTATCTTCCACCGGATGGTGATGTTCCACAGCATGTACTGGCTGTGCTAATGGCCCAGCTGCCACCACCTTTTCTGTTACTAGGCGACTTTAATGCCCATAACCCTTTGTGGGGTGGATTGGTGGTAATAGGCCAAGGCACTGTCATTGAGCAAGTGCTGTCACAGCTCGACCTTTCTCTCTTAAATAGCAGTGCCCCACACATTTCAGTGTGGTGCATGGCATGTACTCAGCCACTGACCTTTCGGTACGCAACCCTGGCCCTCTACCCTCTGTCCAATGGAGTGTGCATGACGAATTGTGCAGTAGTGACCACTTTCTGATCTTTCTGTCACTGCCGCAGCATCACTCTTCTGGGTAACTCCCCATAAGGGGTTTCAATATGGCTGACTGGACCTCTTTCGCCTCCATTGCCACTATTGCGCTTCTTCTCATGATGCCATTGATGTGGTGGTTCACACGATGACTGCCAGCATTGTTTCTGCAGCGGAATCTGCAATTCCCTGTTCTTCCAGGTACCCCTGTTGGAGGACTGTGCCTTCGTGATCACCTGAGATCGCTGGTTCGATTAGAGATCGCAGGCAGGCCCTCCAGCATAATAAGCAGCACCCATCACTGGAACACCTCATCACCTTTAAATGGCTCCGTGCCCGAGTGCCACCTTATTCACCATCAGAAGCAGGAGTGCTGGTAAAGGTATGTCTCCACCTGTGGCATCCATACCTCTCCATCACTGGTTTGGAACAAAAAATTAGGCAGTTATATGGGTATCTGACCCCTGTGAGGGTCCCTGGGCTTTCCCTGAATGGAGCAGTCTGTACTGAATCCGACACGATTGCTGAACTCTTAGCACAACATTTTGCTCAGAGTTTCGCCTCTACGATTTACCCGCTGGCCTTCTGCTCCCTGAGAGAGCGGTTGAAACATAGGAACCTTTCATTCCATGCAACAAGACCCCCCCCCCCCCCCCCCCATCGTGCAATGCTTCATTCAGTGAGTGGGAATTCCTAAGTGCTCTAACCGCTTGCCCTGATACGGCTCCTAGGCCAGATTGCATCCACTGTCAAACGCTCAAACACCTCTCTGTGAACTGCCAGTGACACTTCCTAGACCTTTTTAATCGTATCTGGGTTGAGAGTGTATTCCCATCTCGGTGACAGGAAAGCGTTATCATCCCATTGTTGAAGCTTGGCAAGAACCCACTAGAGGTGGACAGCTACTGCCCCATTAGCCTCACCAACATTCTGCGCAAGTTGCTCAAATGCATGGTGAACCAGAGGTTCATTTGACTACTTGAGTCTTGGGGCCTTCTGGCTCCATCTCAGGGTGGCTTCCAAAGGACCACTCCACCACCGATAATCTGGCCTGCCTGCAGACTGCCATCCATATGACATTTTCCCGCTGTCAGCTTCTGGGTGCCGTCTTTTTTGACATGTGGAAGGCATATGATACAACATGGTGACATCACATCCTGATCCCGCTTCATGGGTGGAGTCTTGGGAACACTCCCGATTTTTATTCAAAATTTTCTGTCACTTCATTCCTTCCACATGGAAGTTGGTCCCTTCCATAGTTCCTCCCAAGTCCAGGAGAGTGGGGTCCAGCAAGGCTCCATCTTGAGTGTCTGCTCTTTTTAGTTGCTATCTATGGGCTAGCTGCTGCTGTGGGAGTGTCTGTGTCAGCTTCTTTGTATGCTGATGACTTTTGTCTCTATAGCTCCACTGTCATTGTGGTTGATGAATGGCAGTTACAGGGCAGTATCCGCTGGGTGCAGTCTTGGGCCGTCATGCACGGCTTCCAGATCTCGGCTGCCAAGACCTGTAGCATGCATTTCTGCAAGCATCACACTCTTCACCCTGAGCCATGGCTTTATCTTGACGGCAAATCTCTTGCTGTGGTGGAGTAGCATCGGTTTTTGGGGTTGCTTTTTGATGTCCAGTTGACTTGGCTCCCTCATATTTAGCAGCATAAACAAACGTGCTGGCGCCATCTTAATGCTCTTCTTTGCTTGTGTCACACCAGTTGTGGTGCCGATCGAAGTGCCCTTCTACAACTATATATGGCATTGATTAAGTCCTGTCTCGATTATGGGAGCCTGGCTTACAGTTTGGCATCACCTTCTGCATAGCGGTTGCTTGACCCCACACTTCACTGTTGGATCCAACTCACAACTGGAGCTTTCCGCACAAGCCCTGTAAACAGTATACTTGCTGGGGCTGGCATCCCTCCATTGCAGATTTGGCGCCAACGGCCACTGGCCGCTTATGCTGCACATGTTTGTAGCTTGTCTGGGCATCCAAATTACTGTCTTCTGTTCCCCAACTCGGTCGTCCATCTTCCAGAATGGCGGCCCCGGTCAGGGTGCACGATCGTGGTTCGCGTCTGGGCTCTTCTCTCTGGGCTTGAGTTTTTCCCTCTTCCACCTCTTTTCCAGGCCCATATACGTATACCCCGCGGTGCGTGCTCAGCCCATGCCTTCGGCTGGATTTGGCACAGGGTCGAGAGGACCAGTCCCTCCTGAGACCCTCTGTTGCCACTTTCTTTCCATACTTACAAGTTTCACGGCTCTGATGTGGTCTATACCGACGGTTCGATGGTTGCTGGTCGAGTTGGTTATGCTATTACTCTGGGGATCATTCTGAACAACGCTCATTGCCGACTGGCTTCAGTGTTTTTACTGTAGAGCTCTCACGCCCTAGAGTATATCTGCTCCTGCTCAGGTGAGCCCTTCATCATCTGAAGTGACTCCCTGAGCGGTTTACGAGCTATCGACCAGAGTTTTCCTCGCTCCCGTCTGGTGATGGCTATCCAAGAGTCCATCCATACTCTTGCCTGTTGCGGCCGCCCCGTGGTTTTTGTGTGGACCCTGGGTCATGCCGGCATCCTGAATAATGTATGTGTAGCCAGGCTGGGGAAAAAGCGTTCGACAAAATAAAATGGTGCAAGCTGTTAGAGATTCTGAAAAAAGTAGGGGTAAGCTATAGGGAGAGACGGGTCATATACAATGTGTACAACAACCAAGAGGGAATAATAAGAGTGGACGATCAAGAACGAAGTGCTCGTATTAAGGAGGGTGTAAGACAAGGCTGTAGCCTTTCGCCCCTACTCTTCAATCTGTACATCGAGGAAGTAATGATGAAAATAAAAGAAAGGTTCAGGAGTGTAATTAAAATACAAGGTGAAAGGATATCAATGATACGATTCGTTGATGACATTGCTACCCTGAGTGAAAGTGAAGATGAATTAAATGAACTGCTGAACGGAATGAACAGTCTAATGAGTACACAGTATGGTTTGAGAGTAAATCGGAGAAAGACGAAAGTAATGAGAAGTAGTACAAATGAGAACAGCGAGAAACTTAACATCAGGATTGATGGTCACGAAGTCAATGAAGTTAAGGAATTTTGCTACCTAGGCAGTAAAATAACCAATGACGGACGGAACAAGGAGGACATCAAAAGCAGACTCGCTATGGCAAAAAAGGCATTTCTGGCCAAGAGAAGTCTACTAATATCAAATACAGGCCTTAATTTGAGGAAGAAATTTCTGAGGATGTACGTCCGGAGCACAGCATTGTATGGTAGTGAACCATGGACTGTGGGAAAACCGGAAGAGAAGAGAATCGAAGCATTTAAGATGTGGTGCTATAGACGAATGTTGAAAATTAGGTGGACTGATAAGGTAAGGAATGAGGAGGTTCTACGCAGAATCGGAGAGGAAAGGAATATGTGGAAAACACTGATAAGGAGAAGGGACAGGATGATAGGACCTGCTAAGACATGAGGGAATGACTTCCATGGTACTAGAGGGAGCTGTAGAGGGCAAAAACTGTAGAAGAAGACAGAGATTGGAATACGTCAAGCAAATAATTGAGGACGTAGGTTGCAAGTGCTACTCTGAGTTGAAGAGGTTAGCACAGGAAAGGAATTCGTGGCGGGCTGCATCAAACCAGTCAGTAGACTGATGTCCAAACAAAAAGAAGCCAGGCTGACCAATCAGGTTATCAGTGAACTGGCCCTGGAGACTGGCGTTCCGGAATGTGATCTCCAGTCAGTATTGTGGCAGAAAGTCCTTCAGATTATCAAGGAGTCTACAGGTGTGTGGTGCTCCTCCATGCGAGCTTCTCACGAGAACTCTGCCAGCTACGCACTGGCCATACCTGGCTGATGCATGGTCATTTACTGCCCCACGAGGACCCGCCTCTGTCGCTGTGGATCAGCTATGACAATAGTATACACCTTGTTGGATTGTCTGCTTTTAATTGTGCTCTGGCAGACGTTTGCGCTACCTGATACGCTCCCTGCACTTTTAACTGATGACGCTGCGATGGCAGTCTTAGTTTTGAGTTTTATTCGAGCAAGGGGCTTTTATCACTCGATTTGAGAGTTTGTCTCTTTTTCTGTATTGAGTCTGGCCTTTGGCCTACGGTTCTTGATTGGGGTCTTTAGTGTGTCTCTTGGTGGTTGGCTGTTTCCTTTTTGTTTCCATGATCGACCAACCACTGTAACGCTCTGTGTGGCTTTAATTCCTCTTTTCTGGTCTTTGTCCATGTCTGTCTTGTTCTGTGTCGTCCCTTGTCATCCCCGTTGGTGTTTCTGGATCGTGGAAAAAGGGACCAATGGCGTTTGTAGACTAGTGCTTTTAACCCCCACAAACCAACCTACCAACCATCTGTTTAGACATCAGGGAAAGACTTCCATGGTACTAGAGGAAGCTGTAGAGGGCAAAAACTGTAGAGGAAGACGCAAACTGGAATCCCCCCAGCAGAAAAATGAGGACGTAGGTTGCAATGATACGCTGAGGTGAAGAGTGTGGCACAGGAGAGGGATTTGTGGCTGACTGCATCAAACCAGTCAGATGATTGATGACTCAAAAAGAGAATGAGTATGGGTGAGATAGATGCTGCCTACAGGAAGATTTCTCTTTGGTGAGGAGAGAAAGACCTGTATGAATATCAAGAGCTCAGATGGAATGCCACTCTTAAGCAAGGAAGGGAAAGCAGGAAGATGGAAGGAGAATTTAGAGGGTAAATACAAGGATGATGTCCTCGAGTGCGATATTATGGAAGTGGAAGAGGACATAAATGAAGATGAAATCGATAATAGGATACTGCGTGAGGAATTTAACAGAGCACTGAAGGACCTAAGTCAAAACAAGTTCCCACGAGTAGACAACATTCCGTTAGAACTACTGATAGCCTTGGGACAACCAGACATTACAAAAAACTTCTATCTGGTGAGGAAGATGTGTGATACAGGCGAAGTATTCTCACACTTCAAGAATATAATAATTCCAATTCCAAAGAAAGAACGTCGTGACAGGCGTGAAAATTACCGCACTATCAATTTAATAAGGCTTGGTTGCAAAATAATAAAAAGGACTGTTTACAGACGAATGAGTAAACTGGTAGAAGGTGACCTCGGGAAAGATCAGTTTGGATTCCGTAGGAATGTATAAAACACGCAAGGTAATGCTAACCCTGCAACGTCTCTTACAATGTAGGTTAAGGATAGGCAAACCTACGTTTATAGCCTTTGTTGACTTAGAGAAAGCTTTTGACAATGTTGTCTGGAATACTCTTTCATATTTTAGAGGTGGGGTAAAATACGGGAAGCGAAACACTATTTAAAATTCGTACAGAAACCAGATGGTAGTTATTAGAGACGAAGGGCACGAAAGGGGTATTGGTTGAGAAAGGAGTGAGACAGGATTGTATCCTATATTCGATGTAATTCAATCACTATATTGAGCAAGCAGTGAAGGAAAAAACAAAAATTTGGAGTGAGAACTGAAGTCCAGGTAGAAGAAATCAAAACTCTAAGATTTACCGACGACATTGTCAGCCTGTCAGAGTAAGCAAAGGACATGCGTGAGCAGTTGAACGGAATGGACAGTGTCTTTAAAGGAGGATTTAAGATGAACATCAACAAAAGCAAAACGATGATAATGGAATGTAGTCGAACCACATCAGGTGATTTTGAGGTAATTAGATTAGGACATGAGACACGTAAAGTAGTGGATGAGTTTGCTACTTGGGAAGCAAAATAATTGCTGATGGTCGAAGCAGAGTGGATATAAAATGTTGACTGTCAAAGGCAAGAAAAGAATTTCTGAGGAAAAATTTGCTATCATCGAGTATTTATTTCAGTGTCCTTAAGTCCTTTCTGAAAGCATTTGTGTGGAGTGTAGCCTTGTATGGAAGTAAAACATGGACGTTAAACAGTTTTGAGAAAAGGGACTAGATGCTTTTGAAATGTGGTGCTACAGAAGAATGCTGAAGATTAGATGTATAGATCACGTAACTAACGGGGAACTTGGGAGAGGAGAAATCTGTGGCACAACCTGACTATAAGAAGGTATAGGTTGGTACAACAGATTTTGAGGCGCCAAGAGATCAATAGTTTAGTATTAGAGGGAAGGTGGCAGTTAAGTCATAGAGGGAGATCAAGATATGAATACACCATCAGATTCAGAAGGATGTAGGTTACAGTAATTCCTCAGAGGTGAAGAGGCTTGCGCAGGATAGAGCAGCATGGGCAGCTGCATAAAACCAGTCTTTGAACTGAAGACCACAACAACAACACCGATTATCCTACATCTATCAAAAAAATTTGTGACCGTGACTGTATGTGATGGAGAGGTGGTGGAACTATTTTTCGATTATGTAAAGACTGTTACTGAGAGTAAAACAATAACAAAACGAATTAGAATCGAACCCAGGTTCAATTAGTAATTAAACAAAGTGTAATTATGTAAAAAGAAACTGTCTTCAGCCTAAGTGGACGAAGTTGCACTCAGTTGTGACATGCTTTATAAGGAAAGTTAGCTATGTGGGTTGACTTTACTTGAGTTTTTCTGATAAGACATAACGCAGCAGCACAATTTAGCAAGTAATATTCCAGAGCATTGACTTGAACTACACAGGAGAAGTATTAATGTGTTCAGGCAACAACTGGCTCTCTATAACGCTAGTATCTGTACATAACAGTAGAAAGATGATGATAAATGTATGTAAAGGATTACTAACGGTAAAGTACTACTGACATGGACAGGAGGTTCTTTTGTCAGTTTTATTATAGGTAATTACTACTATTGCAATAGGTGTGAAATAATAGTATCTTTTGTATTGACTATTATGCATTGTCAAGACATATTCACTACCTTACATTATTTAGCGCAAATGGGAAATACGGCAGCTCGATCTAGTATAATTTGAATAATTGTACCCATTTGTTTATTTTAGATTGCTGTTTTTGTAATATGAGATTTAAATTTTGCTCAGCAACTAGCTTGGGAACCCAGAAACTAATTAATTGGTAGATTCTGATCGTGGCTGATCGCTTTAGTCCACATGAAACCGTAGTCACTATTATTTCATATAAATTATTTAACTCTCCATTCATGATAACTACGTGGTGAATTTCAGAACTTATGCTGACTAAATAATTATGTACTTTACGAATCTACAGAGTGTTAGCTTTTATTAAAGAAAATAACTGCCTTCGGTTCAGTAAAACAGGATACTTGGATTCATCGTGGCACTTGGGATAGAACCCTGTTTAGGTAAATGACTAAGAATCAAATACGGGGGCTCAAAGCAAAGTTTACAGAATACAATATTGTTATTGAAAACAAAACCACGTAACTGGTCCAAGCAGTTATACAGTACTCAACTGGCAATGAGAGATGAATGTGGAGGCTGTTTCGATATGCTGTGTTTTTTTTTTTAAAAAAAAGCTTCTCTTCCAGTGTGACCAGCTTTGAAAATTTTCTTAGCGTCGCATTTTCATAGTATAGAGCTAATCAAAGTATGCCATGAATAACAAGTCGCATTACTTCCGCATCTGAGGCTGTGTTATATAATCTTGCAGTTCTTGTCGCCTCTTTCAGTTCACAAGATGCGTACCCATTTCCTGCTAACCAACGACTGACTATTGCGACAGAAGATCCTTGCTCTTCGACTGTCACATCCATCTTTTCTATTCCCGCCTAATGAGTTCTGTTAGGGAGAGACTTCCTTCCGAGTTTTACCTGCTTTTAAACTTCCTTTCCATATGCATGTATGAATATAATGCAATATTTTGGTTCTTTTCAGCACATTACTTTGACAGCACATCCATAGATTAATTACAATTACATAAATAATCAATAAAACATTTGCATTGGTGTTAAATTATAGAGCACAGTTATACAGAAATCAAATTAAGTAAAAACAGACAAAGAAGTTAGATAAGGTCATCACAGTATTACGAACTGCAAAATTCTTATAAACTATTACGAGAAATTCCTCAATTGCGAGAAGCCTAAAGGAAAAATTGTACTTCACAAAAACTATATCAAAATCAAATTCTAAACCTTCTTCAATAAGAGAAAGAAATAAAAATAGGAGATCTGAGAACTCAAGGAGCAAACCATCACAAAGAAAATCCATAGAAGTCTCACACAGATATAGAATTCCGAGAAAATTCCACACACATGGAAATATGCGTTGATCCACCCACTCCACAAAGAGGGTGATGAGACAGACTCTAATGACTACAGAGGTACCTCTTTATCAGCAGTGACCTACAAAATACTCTCCACGTCATTTCTCAACAGACTAGAACCACAAGCTGATAGAAAGACATGTGAACACCAATTAGGTTTCAGAAAAAAAAGTCTTGTAGTGAACATATTTAGAACCTGGTAACTCTCCTGAAGATCACGCAACGAACAACACTGTAATCACCTTATAAGACTCCGTAGGCAGGCGGGAATCTCTTTGACATATTCTATAAGAATATGGAATAGACAGAAAAACTAGGACTCACACAGCAGACAATTACAGACATCACTTCAAAAATGAAACTTATGGGAGATACCTCAGATGCATTCGTAATACACACAGGGGTCAGACAAGGAAATTCTCTCTCATCTCTTTTTTCAATATTGTGTTAGATAAGATTATCGAACAATTGGAATAAGCAGTAAAACGAATTCAGTTAGTAAGAACTTGTGCAGACAAGACTATCCTAAAAGTCTGGCATTTTCAGATGACCAGAAAATACTAAGCATCAATACACAAGAAGCACTGGAATACTTACATGTAGTCTCTGAGGAGACAAGTCTACAGATATCGTATGAGAGAACCCAATACATGGAAGGAGAAACATGTATATAAATACGGAAAGCTTAACAGAGTGGAAGAAGTCAAACATCTTGGAGAGTATATACGAACAGGAGGATCAAACAAGGCATACAATAGAGATAGAATAGAAAAACTTTAGAAAGAGAGCGAACTGACATGGACGCACTGCAATATATGAAAACTTTCTAGACACACCAAACTCAGGCACTACAGTATAGATGAATTACCAGAAGCACTCTACGCATCAGAAACAGCCACAATTGGAGCATCAGGCATCACAGAGACAGAAAAAATAGAGCCTAAAATCCTCAGAAAAATTTTTGGAGCAGTAAGCAGAGATGGTATATGGATGAAGAGACCAACCAAAGAATTATGTGAACACACAGACAGACTCAAAGATATGGTCGGAAAACTCCAACGAACATTCTCTGCCCACATACGTAGAATGAATGACAACAGACTCACAGAGCGAAATTTTTAATGTAGTAAGCAGTTCAATAAAAAAACCAATTCGTTTCAAGAAATAGTCCTAAAACAAGCAGGGTTCAGCTTTGAAATGATAAATGAAAGAGATAAGTTCAGAAACAAAATTATGAACACGAAACTTGAAATAAAAGAAAGGAATAAGAGGTAAAACATGGACAGAGCGAAGGAACCAGGAACATAGTTAAAGAATGAGAAGGGATTTTGGGGAGCCAAAAAGGAGAGGAAAACAGGAAAAAAACGAAGAATCATGTAAAATTAAAGTTAATCGTTGTCTGAGGACAAAAATATGTAATAAGAATAATATAGTATTGGGTGTTGAAAAACAGACCTTCAAGAATAATACAAGATTCCAAAATCCCATTCTTTTAAAGAAGATGGGAATTTTGTTACTAATATCTAAAACATTTGTCTATTTTCCTTGTAAAGATAAATGTAGTTTGTTAAGTTTTCCAAATATACCTACCAAAAAAGCAAAAAAGCTAGTCCGAATAACATAGTCACATCACTAAAACGGGATTTTAATTTAAAAGAAATGTCTTTCATAAAAAGCTTATAACTCAGCTCTTACTTCAATTAATTCTGATAGGATCTTACCTCGAGATAACAGTGTAATCTCAGTATGGATCAGTAGTGTTTTATGTTTGCTTATGTAATTTTCACACAATGTTGATAACAAGTGACACTGAAGATTGTGGAGTTAATGTAAATAATTACTTTTAATGCTTCATCAGGAACCAGTTTTAGATTTGGCGGCATCTTCTTTATTATGAGTGCTTGTCCACTGGGGATACAATGACTGGAACTACAATTTACTCGTGGTACCGCCGCCGCTATTTTACGCTCGTTTCCTTGGCCCTGTCTGTACAAATATCGCTACAATCGTACCGAGCGAGATGGTTTATTTCACAAAAATTGTTATTAGTGTTATAAATTTCTTTTCCAGCAGTGTTAGTTGGCAGCGATGAACACACAAGCAGCTCTTCTTCCAGTTAATGTCCTTATGGACATCGTACAATTATCAGCAAGATGGTCAGTCCAGCAATATCACTCGTCTCATCCATTTGCAAGAAAAATTTTTTGTGTTCAAGATGATCAACTAGTTCTTTCGTGATATAGCCTGTGACATCGTTAATAAGTAAGCAGTGTCGTTCGACATTCTCAGTGACAGTTTTCCCTTCGTCTACTTGTGCAGTGCGATACATGAACAAATCCGATGCCTCTGTGGTTTCATCATTCACAGTTGGTTTCCAGACTTCAAAGTTTTTTGACTTCTTAATACTTGTTCTTTCTTTCTTCTAAAAAAGTGTACATTATTGATTTTTACAATCGGGATGTATAGTTTCTAAATGTTGGAGCATCTGTAGAATTATTCGGAAGTATCTTGCTACATAACATGCAGAGAGATGAGCGGCTAGAATCAAAAAATCCGAGAACAATGTAATATTTATCATACTTTTTTTTTTACTTTAGTGTATCATCGGATATCTCACTGCTTGCAACCATGGAGCCTGAGGTCGTTCCATCACCTTCTTGAATATTATAGTCTTGATCGGGAAGCTCTGAGGTTGATGCTGCTCCTTCCATGCTATTCCCGTTTGAACTATCTATGCAAGATTTTGTTGCAACATCTTTAAACCAACACTCCATTCTTTCTTTTAACATAGTCAGTTTAAATTTACAATATGACAAACATATATTAAGAGCCTCAAGAGATTTAATTTTACAGCTGTAGCCAATAACAAACACTAATCGAAACTACTGCCGTCCGAGAGTGGGGCGCGAATTCGCCGTGCCGAATTGGACTGTACGTTTCAATCGCAAACTCGAGTATGCGTTCTCTGTAAGTACTAATACGGCAGGATGGTTCAAATGGCTCTAAGCACTATGGGACTTAACATCTGACATCAGGTCTGCTAGACATAGAACTACTTACATCTAAGTAACCTACAGACATGACACACGTCCTTGCCCGAGGCAGGATTCGAACCTGCGACTGCGACTGTAGCAGCAGCGTGGTTCCGGACTGAAGCGCCTAGAACTGCTCAGCCACAGTGGCCGGCTCTTCAGGTTGAGGGACTTGGGCTGCTCAATATAAAATGTCAAATCAAAGACACCTTCACCCGCCTATAATTCCAATTTTATTCTATTTACGCGACCAGTTTCAGCCTTTCACAATGCCATACTCAGGCCCCCTCACCGACTTACAGGAAGTGTCAAACCTCAAGTGCAATCTATTTAGGGGCCAGCATTCAGTAACTGGTATCCGTACATTCTCTGTATAATGGACAATGCAATCCCTTGGTTCATGATCGTTCAACAATTTACTGAACGCTGGTCCGTATTTCGACTGCACACTAGATTGCATTCTGCCTACACGTCTGCCAAAAGGCCTGAAGATGGCGTAGTGAAACGCCGAAACAGGTCGCGTAATTAAAACAAAATTGAAATACAGATGGCTGCAGGTGATTTTCACTTGACAATTTCGCGTAGGAAATGTACTCTGTGTCGCACGGCGCGGGTTTATATAGCCCCAGGCTGTTAAGGACAGATAATGAAGCAACGAAATCCTTCGAGGCAGTCCGAGGTATCCGTGGATGAGAGAGGGAGTCGCGAGAGCTTAGTGGAATGTTCGTGGCATGTGTACGTTTATCGAGTCGACGAGTACCAACTTTATAAACTAAATTGTTTTGTTCGTAGTTTTCATCGTATCGTTATTGTGGATTTATTACGCTACTTGCCGTGTCATTTTCGGCTACTACACACTGAGGGAAAAATTAACTTTTATAAAACAAACTTTGATGAAATTTACAAGAGTATTTTTTATCAGTTTGTGACAAGACTCTATGCGTTTCATTCTCTAGGTTGGCATTATTGTGTTGGAGCCCTTGCAGAAGCCTTACGAAGCTCCAGGGATCTGAGTATCGCTGCTGTACACCACACAGAAGCAACGTGAACTCACATTGTAACACTTGGAAAATGCAGAAGAGGCCATTACCCAGCAAGCCATATCAAGTAATAGATGATACTGAATTTAAGCTGTAGCGCTACTGAAATAGTACTGAAGTGACAAATTCAGACAGCAGGAGACTCATTGAACTATGCAAATAGCTGATAAAACCAGCAGTGGGTCGTATCCAGACTTCTTAAGATTGCATTAAATTGTTGCTGTATCTTAAACCTATGCATATAAGATATGTTAAGACGGTTCAAGATTCCATAATTTCTTCGATGTGCCGTTTTAGATGTAGCAGGCTAATTTCCTGGAAGACTAAACACTGGTCTCGAGGTCTCTGAGACACAAATTTATATGTATGTGGGAGAGAGTACGTAATACGAACAACTCCAGAACCACACAAGCAAACACCTAGCTGCATTCCTTCGCTGAATGTACAGTTCTATTCAAAATGTCGCGTATACTCTCTACCACGCACACAGAAATACGGATTTACATGCTGATTGCATATCATACGCTACATCTGATATGTTACACATTCTCAGGCCAAGGCAGACCTCAATAAGTTGTGACTTTCTAGATCGCGTGGTCTGTTTTTTTTTCCAAACTTTTCTTGCGGACATAACCCGTATATTTATCAATAACGGTCTCTCATAACAGAAAGCTTTAACAACTGTTTGTGATACGGTTTTAGGTCACAAACTTCTAGATTTAATTTTCCGCTTTCTTCGTCTTGCTCGTTTTCTCTTCAGAATATTCAAGATAGCGATACGACAGTGAAGCCTTTCTCTTCTCGGCCAAAGCTCATTTTAGATTCTTTTGCGCCTCTGCTTTGCAATTAAAATTGTCGCCTTGTTGTGCGTTGTCGACGTCCCGAGTGGAGCGTGAGGTCTTGAAAATGGAATTTCTGACACTTCTCATTTCGCTTCGTTATCCGTAAAATTATCAGAACGTTTCAGAACTAATTGCAACAGAGCAGCGTTTTGATGTTTCATTTTAATGTCCGGAAGTTTTATGCACCACTTCTGCTGCCTGTTAGCCAAGGTTTTCTCAGCCTTTTATTGCTACAAGCACCTTATAAGTAGAATTTGTAAACCCTCACGTGTTACTAATCACCAATAAACTATGTTAATAATAGAATTGTTCATGTGTATTTTTCATACAATTAAGTTTCGAGTTAAAATATCCAGTAAAGTACATTATCGAATATGGAGAAAATTTTTCATTCGAAAAGTTATCTTACTCCTTTCTGCAAAGGCAAATTTATAGTTTCATTGTCAATACATCTGAATTTGTAACTATTAATTTTCTCTGAGATTTTTTTATTTGTTTTAAAGAAAGTCCATTCAATGTGACAACAGAAATAAATGCTAGTCATGGTAGCTTGATGTGTCCTGGCTTGGATCCAACCATTAAATAGGAATGAGAAACAGCACTCGGCCAACGTTTTTCACTGTCGTGGAGAAACCAACGCGCAAATTCCGCATCAAGTTGTCACTCTCTACTACGGTATTATGCTAGCCTCATTGTTGGTCAGAGTCTTACAGACGAGTTTTTTAATTATTTATCTAATTGTTTATGACCTATTATCTCCTGAATAATGTATCATATAATGGTACACTTCTGCAGATACATTCCATGCTATAAGTGGACACGTCTGCAAAATATGTTGGCAATACAGTTGACAGCAAAGAAGAAACAAATAAAACGTCGTGCCTACTGCGGCAGCGTTACTGCATACATAGCGAAAGTGTAGTAAGCAATTAACTATTTTCCTTTGATGTTTTTGTTGGTGATGTCAGAGTCGAAGAACTGAAGAGCTTCACAAAGGTTTGAAATTATGTGTAAAGTTCGTTGCAACTCACTAAGTGCTGTCCTCCTCAAGTAATGGATGAATATAGTCTGGGTATTTTCACGCGGTGAGTTATGCTGCGTGAAGACTTGTATACAGTTTATAGCTGTAATACTCATCATTCTGTATTGAATCTTTAACATAAGGTTATACATCTTAACAACTAGAAAAAGTCAGTATTCAAAATTTTACGAATTGTTGAAAATCAGGTTTTTGGTGTCTCTGGAATCGGTCCCTGGGTTCCTCGAGATAGTCGGTTAGTAATGTAGATTACTAGCGAAAACGGCAATGCTTCACAGTTGTTAAATGTCTAGGGGAATTGTATGAACGTCGTAATCTCCATCCCTTTCACCCCTCTGTCGATCTCCTTCCCACTCTCTCTTTGTCCATCTCCTCCTCCTCCTCCTCCACGATTTTTCTTGACATCACGTCCTCCTCTTCTGTCTGTCGTTTTCCTCCTCGCCCCCCCCCCCCCTTCCTCCACTCTCCACCACCTTCCTCCACCTTTCTATGTTCATTTCCTCCACACTCTTTGTCCAGCTCCTTTTTCCTATTCTCTTTCACTTCGAGACTTGTTTATCCGTGGGAACTAAACTCACTTGAAAGGAACAGGTCAATAGGTTGGGATCCTTGGTATACAGAGTTCGAAAGACATCTCTCCATGTGCTGGATCTCTGTGAATAGTAGCTTCAGTGATACTGTTGTGCATGGTTTTAATCTACAAATTTTCTGATGGTTTCGAAACCATAGAAGTATTACAATAGAAAGTCGATAATCCAAAAATAGAACTCTCCTGTTTTATGTTAAAAGCGTCTGCGAGGAATAAAACGAAACAGTAAATTGTTGTGTGCACAAATTTTGTTTGAAATTATACAAAAGGAGAAAGAATATATATAGAGGAAACAATTTGTCTACTGGTTTAAGTACCTTGGTGTAGTAGTAAAAACAGACAGCGAGGGAGACAACAAAAAACACACATTTTCACAGCAGAGCACAGAATTTCTTTACTAAAAGTCAGTTTTGACAGAAAAGCTGTACAGTATTGTTATAGAAAAATATACAGCATATACCCTTCTGAAAATTAGAGAGTATTGTGTAAAGATTTGATGTAAATAAATGTATATGTCCGTCCAAATGTTTATTAGAGTATAGCGTAAAATTTTTGAAGTGATTCAGTTATCAACTTTTCGAGATCTTTGCCAACTACATTTCCCTTAGCATAGTACATATGCACCATATACATTAAAAATATATAGCATATGTCCGTCTAAACTTTTATTAGAGTGTCTCATGAATATTTCTAGTAAGTCTCTGAAGAACTTTTCGAAATTTTTGGTAACAACCTTTGCATGTATGATCTGTAGCCCTTGTATGTCTGAGCTTCATTAGAGTATCTGAAGCAAATTGGTCATGTAATTTTCGTGATTTTTGGTAAAAGCTTTAAAGGATAACTTGTCTTTATACAGGGTGAGTCACTATTGCCACCTAGAATAACTCCGAAAATATGGTAGGAACTGAAAAGTTAGTCTGACAGAAGTTGCATGGGGTAACGGGGACCATAATATGACGTTGGTTTTTTGTTTCTAGGTGGGCCCGCGTCAGAGATATGAAGGTTAAATTTGCTTTGTTAAATCGGATGCTATAGTTTGGTACTTATTTTCTGATAGCGGTTATTGAGACGAATCCAATGATGTGTAGCAGTAAGGTCTGTGAAGGTCAACAACGGTCAAAAAGGTGGCATGAACGTCCACTTACAGAAGGTGTTCGAAGTGATGACCCTTGGTATCAATGCAGTGTTGCAATCTTCTTATCATGGGTTGAATGGTATTCCTTATCGAAGCACATGCTCTGACACTTCTCTTTCGTATATCGTGCCAATAGTAAATATTCACCGAATACAGCGTATCCATCTAACGTGACGTTGACATGTAAACACCTTTCGACGGTTTCGCAAAACAAAACTAATAAGAAGGGTAATGCTAGTTGAAACTTCTTAATGTTTTTACTTAAATGGAAATAACTGAGAAGGTGAAACTTCTGTGTTCTTACTTAAATTGCTTAGTGCTACTGAACCTTCTATAAAGCACTCCGTCTTCAGGCCACGAGCAGCCTAACGGGACCATCCGACCGCCATGTCATCCTCCGAAGAGGAAGCCGATAGGAGGGTCGTGGGGTCAGCACACCGTTCTCCCGGTTGTTGTGATGGTATTCTTGACCGAAGCCGCTACTATTCGATCGAGTAGCACCTCAATTGGCATCACGAGGCTGAGTGCACCCCGAAAAATGGCAACAGCGCATGGCGGCTGATGGTCACCCATCCAAGTGCCGGCCACGCCCAACAGCGCTTAACTTCGGTGATCTCACGGGAACCGGTGTATCGACTGCGGCAAGGCCGTTGCCGAACCTTCTATAACTGCAGAGTGAAATTGCTTAATGCAACTGAACCATCTAAAACTTCTAAGTGAAACTGAAGCACTGTCACTTTGCTTGTCTTTATCATTTCAACACTGACATGTAGAATTTGCCCTGAAAAACACAACTCAAACTTCTATTCATTAATTACCCACAATATTCAAGGATAACGCGGTCTGACTGCTTTAAAATCAACTCAAAAGACTGGCCCTGAATTTTAAGAAATCCTAAAAATAACCCATACATTTCATAAGTCACTTTACCTCACAGAAAATCTTCATTACACGAACTACAGCAATACAGCCAGATAAATAAAATATTCTAACTGCTGTAAGATCTAAATACTAACAGGCATGTAGTTAGCAAAGGGAAGATTTTGTTGCAGAGCAAACAATATATTTAACAGATTTTACCTTAATCAAGTGACATCCAGTTCAAAAAATTACATAATCGTCCGTGGCATCCAGTTTCAAAAATGATATAATCGTTAACAATATTACATTTCCATGACGGACACACGTCCAGATCGTCCGCTCGCGCCAACACTTTAGACCTCTAACCTCCATCACTGCTATCTATTAACTTCTAACATTCATCACTGCTAACTATTCACATCTAACTGCGATTCCGACCAGCCACAAAGTCTCTTGCAGAGGGCGCACAGTTCTGTCAGAGTTATTAATGCAGTCTATCGCGCTGCCAACATATAAACATTGAAACAGGCTACTTACATAGTATCGTCGAATCACATGAATGTGAATGACGTATTTATTCAAACAACAAGTCGATATACTTCTGATTTGCAGAGAATGCCAACGAAATTCAGTGACAGCTAGAGACTTACATGCTGAAAGATATCCTCAATGTACCCTAGACGTCGTACATTGAAATATGTGTATGATAAATTGAGAACAACTGGATCTTTAACTCATCGGAAACATATCCGGGAAAGAAAGTTACTAACGAGGAAATGGAAATTGGTACACTTGCCACTGTGGTTCGAGATCCCTGTGTTAGTTTGCGTCAAATCGCAACTCGCCCTTTTTTCACATGATATCTTGCGAACCATGGATGAAAGGCATGAGTCGGATGCCACATTCCTTGACTTCCGGAAAGCGTTTGACTCGGTGCCCCACTGCAGACTCCTAAGGTACGAGCATATGGGATTGGTTCCCAAGTATCTGAGTGTCTCGAAGGCTTCTTAAGTAATAGAACCCAGTACGTTGTCCTCGATGGTGATTGTTCATCGGAGGTGAGGGTATCATCTGGAGTGCCCCAGGGAAGTGTGGTAGGTCCGCTGTTGTTTTCTATCTACATAAATGATCTTCTGGATAGGGTGGATAGCAATGTGCGGCTGTTTGCTGATGATGATGTGGTTTACGGGAAGGTGTCGTCGTTGAGTGACTGCACGAGGATACAGGATGACTTGGACAGGATATGTGATTGGTGTAAAGAATGGCAGCTAACTCTAAATATAGATAAATGTAAATTAATGCAGATGAATAGGAAAAAGAATCCCATAATGTCTGAATACTCCATTAGTAGTGTAGCGCTTGACACAGTCACGTCGATTGAGTATTTGGGCGTAACATTGCAGAGCGATATGAAGTGGGACAAGCATGTAATGGCATTTCTGGGGAGGGCGGATAGTCGTCTTCGGTTCATCGGTAGAATTTTGGGAAGATGTGGTTCATCTGTAGAGGAGACCGCTTATAAAACACTAATACGACCTATTCTTGAGTACTGCTCGACCGTTTGGGATCCCTATCAGGTCGGATTGAGGGAGGACATAGAAGCAATTCAGAGGCTGGCTGCTAGATTTGTTACTGGTAGGTTTGATCATCACTCGAGTGTTACGGAAATGCTTCAGGAACTCGGGTGGGAGTCTCTGGAGGAAAGGAGGCGTTCTTTTTGTGAATCGCTACTGAGGCAATTTAGAGAACCGGCATTTGAGGCTGACTGCAGTACAATTTTACTGCCGCCAACTTACATTTCGCGGAAAGACCAAAAAGATAAGATCAGAGAGATTAGGGCTCGTACAGAGGCATATAGGCAGTCATTTTTCCCTCGTTCTGTTTGGGAGTGGAACAGGGAGAGAAGATGCTAGTTGTGGTACGAGGTACCCTCCACCACGCACCGTATGGTGGATTACAGAGTATGTATGTAGCTGTAGATGTAGAATGTAGCATGAGCCACAGTAGTGTTTTTCGTGTTCTACATCGCCATAAATATCGTTCTTACCATATCAGTTGGCACCAAGAATTAACTGGTACAGATTGTATGCGTCGCATTGAATTCTGAGGATGGGCCCAACATCAGATTCAGAGGGATGACACAATTAGTAATTTGATTTTATTTACTGACGAGGGTACATTCACGTACCACGGAAATGTTAATTCGCATAACATGCATTGTTGGGAAACTGGAAATCCATGTTGGCTGCGGCAAGTTGCACACCAAAAACCGTGGCCGGTGAGTGTATGGTGTGGGATTCTGGAGGATAGAATTATAGGCCCCTATTTCATCGAAGGAAATCTTAATTGTAGGAGGTACACCACATCCCTGTAAGAGACATTAGGTCTCTTATTGGGAGAAATACCTTTAGCAACAAGGAACAGAATGTATCCGGCACATTTTTCGCTGATCGCTAGAAATGAGTTGCAAAGACAGTTCCCAAACTGTTGGATTGGACGCGGAGGAGATGTCGGGACCGGCTAGTTCGCTAGACTTGACGCCTCTGGCTTTTTTCCTGTGGGGATTCGTAAAAGACATTGTTTATAAATACGTTCCAACTACAAGAGAGAGAAATGTCAGAGCATGTGCTTCGATAAGTGCCGAAGTGATAAGGAATACCACTCAGTCCATGATAAGAAGATTGCAGCAATGCATTGATACCAATGGTCATCACATCGAACCCATTCGGTAAATGGAAATTCATGCCACCTTTGTGACATTCATTGACCTTCAAAGACCTTACTGTTACACATCACTGGAGTCGTCTCGATAGCAGCTATCAGAAAATACGTACCAAACTATAACATCCCATTAAAAACAAAGCAAAAAAGAAAAAACATAAAAAAACCAAGGTGACCTTCATATCTCTGAAGCGAACCCACCTAGCAGCAAAAAACGTCATATTATGGGCCCCGTTGTTTCATGCAACTTTTGTCCCACATGCCCTTAAGCTCCTGTCATACTGGGAATAGTTAGTGGCTCGCCCTACACAATAGTATACACACATATTTATTTACCATATATATTAAAAAATACATATGTAGCCTATGGTCATCTGAAAACCTTCAGATGACCATAGGCTACATATGTATTTTTTAGTGTACTGTTCAAAAATTTTAAGGAAAAAGTTCAAGAGCTTTCCGCGGTTTTTGACAACAACGTTTTTATTCTATGTCGTATATATATGTATATATATATATATATATAATATATATATATATATATATAATATATATATATTATATATATATATAATATATATATATATATATATGTTAAAAATATGTGGCATAAGTCCGTTCGAACGTTTATTAAAGTTTTCTGTGAAAATCTGAAGTAAATCGATGAAGAACTTCTCGAAATTTTTGTAAACATTTCCCATTTATGTAGCATAGATATTCTCATGCACCAGACATATTGAATAATATATAGCATATGTCTGTCGGAACGTTTATTAGTCTGTCGCCTAAAAATTTGATGTAAATCTGTCACGAAATTTCCGACATTTTTCCTGAAAAGCTTTCGCATTATCTTTCGTCCGAACGTGTATTACAGCATCGTGTAAAAACCTAAACTATATCGGTCAAGACCATACCGCGATATTCGGTAATAACGTTAAAATACGAAATGTCTTTATACATTAACACAGATATTAATGACATAGGAGTAGTAACAGTTAACAAAAGTTGTAGCCCTCACTGCTTTACAGAAATAAGGTACACTAGTAATTTACACGATCGGGAGATGAATTACCAGCCCACAGTCCGCCAAATTCTCGTTCACGGCTATAGCAGTTTTCTGTCATAAGGTATTCTGTTTGAGATATTTTGTAGACTGAAATCTTTGTTGATACGTGAAAATTCATCATGCAAACTGGTGCACTTTATTTCGCCGGATTTTGTCCGATTATTCCTGGAACGTACGCTCTCGGAAGTTTAAATGCAATCCTCTCTTCATGCATAATGCGTCCGTTTCCAGCGCGTGGCGCTGGGTATTGATGAGCACCTCCGAGAAGCGCTGGCGTCGACTAAACGAACCCCTGTCATAACACGTCGCTCGTCCTTATATCGTCTCTATTAATAGTGGTAGCTAAGACTGCAAGACTGAGGAACTGTACTGAAGCATCGGTTGAACGAGAGCTGCATAAGCCACTTCCTTCGTGGGGGACATACTTTCGGATTCTTCCAGTGAGCCTCACCCTAGATCTGCTTTATCAGCTCTAGTTTTATTAAGTCCTCCCAGTCTAGGTTGCTCCGCACGGCCAATCACAGATATTTTACGTTACTGTTTCTAACTATCTAACTCCAATAGTGAAACCTAACATTACTGGATCGTACCACCTTTTTATGAGAAATATATCACGCTTCTTTGCTTTGAGGGTCAATGGCAGTCTCCGCACTAAGAATTGATTCTATTCGTAGATTTCATTACAGATTCCTAACATTGCAACCGACCATCATTGGCGAACCGCGTCACGGATTTCCTGCCTTATTCTTCTGTACGTAGCATGAACGGTAAGACTGAAATTATCTGCCAAATTGTTATTCGAATCCATATTGTTTCATTCGGCGGACAAATGTTCTTGTCGCCGGATAAAACTCGCGACTTACAGCTTACGTAGGCTAGCAGTTTTCTCCCACACTACTACCTTCCATACTTCACAGAAACTTTCCAGCATACCTGACGGACGTAAGTCTGTGGGGTCTGGTCGTGAGTCGTGCTTGGATAGCTGAGTCGGTAAGAACATTGCTCGCAAAACTCCTGGATCGACAAACGAACCGGTTGGCGAAATATTTGTTTGTGGGATCCGTGGTGTTGAACCCGATAGAGATTAACTTACATAAAGGAATACAGAGAGAAAAATACACGTAGATGGTGGTTGCATTTCTTCAAGTAATTCAGTCAACAGCCACGGAACTCAGCCACCATTAATATCGATCAATTGATCTCTATAGAGGATATTTTCTTTCTTAAAAAATGGTTTAAATGGCCCTGAGCACTATGGGGCTTAACATCTGAGGTCATCAGTCCCGTAGAACTTAGAACTACTTAAACCTAACTAACCTACGGACATCACACACATCCATGCCCGAGGCAGGATTCGAACCTGCGACCGTAGCGGTCGCGCGGTTCCAGACTGAAGCGCCTACAACCGCTCGGCCACCCCGGCCGGCTTCTTTCTTCAACAGTAGAGTGAGAGTAAATTGTTTTCTATGATCCTATAAAACATTCTTGTCAGAAATAGTTTCCTAGCATTGACTGCGTATATCAGAACACATTTCTTGATAATACTCTAGAGCTGAATGAGAAAAGTATATGAATATATGAAGATGGTATCTGTTCTTTCATATAGTTAAGGCTAACCGGCCATTAACCTTCTTCTTCTTCTGTGCATTACTCGAACTCTTAAGGGACTCGGTAAGATTGTCTGCCGCTAGTAAAGAGTGTAATGGGCAGGGACACTACAAATGTGGTGTGTGGACATGAAGTTGAGAATGTGGGTCCCACGGGGAGCGTGCAAGGCAAAAATCCCTGCAGTCGCATTATCCTCTGTGCCCTCGTTTCGAGTCCCGGTCGGGTCACAACTTTTTAACTGCCCTCGTTGATGTGTATCAACGCCTGTCGAGAGCTTAGTGTTTTGATTTAATTATCATTTCAGAATGAGAAAGGGTGAGTTGTAGCGCGGAAGGAATCATCGCATTGTGACAGAATGAAGACAGTCGTATATATGCAATCCAGTCGTTCAACGCATCCATGTGAAATATCACGATAAAAACGAACGACAGGTCAACCTAAACGCCCTCATTCCCATGTGCAATAACATTTGGTCGACTATTGTGCATGCACCTGAAAGATCGGGTCCATTCGACAATGCAAATGTCGGTGCCACAGTAATTAGTAAGGCCCTAGACTAGAGAAGCGAAGAGTTCAGAACTTATGCGAATCAACAGTTGTGTTCTCTACAACGGAAAGGCATCAATACACATTCAATAGACATTAACTTTTACTGGTACTACCTAGCTGCTAGGAACACTTCACACTTCAGACAACCAGATGGGTGTACTCATGAAGTGCGTGCTTCAGTATGAGAGACTTCATATCACTTTCTCCGTCTCTAAAGTGTTGCAACTCAGCCACTCCATGTTGCGACGTCAGACTTCTGAGGTCGCGTTGTGATCAGAGGGTCGAGTGCACGCCGGGAAGCGTCACTGATACAGTAATACCTGTGTGCTCAGAAAGAGATTGCTGACTTTGACCCAAGTTGCTAGTTGTCATGAAGACTAGGTTCTGGTCACCCGCCGTGCACGCACACGAGTCGGCCACAAGGCTGCGCCGATGGGCCCCTCCTCTTCGGTGAGAAGATGGCAGCTAGCAGATCCTCCACGACAAATCGGCCGTGGAGGAGGGCTGCCTGCTCACCAGTGTCTTCATACACGATGACCCATTAGATATGGTATGCATCAGGTTGGCTGTCTTTGGATGATGGATTCAGCAAGCAAATATCAGGCGGACCTTCGTCGATCAGGGTGTTGTGGTTTCACTGAAACTCAATAGACTGTCATTCTCTCTGGTTCCGGCGACGTGGACAAAACTGCAGCATGACTGAATGTGTTCTTGAGTTGTGAAAGCCTGTTTAAAGGGCTGAGTATGCACCTATGACCTGGTGGCTATGAGTGTATGGGAGTATTTGTCCCCATTTATCGGACACATCAGCACTCCTTGCCTCGCTGTGGTGATTCAGTAATAATTCGGGGCCGCTGAGCTTGATTCTTTTCTGTCTACGATTGATTTTGTAGTGGTTTTTGGAAAATTAAGTTGCGTAGTGTCACCTCACAGTGGTGGTGGTGGTGGTGGTGGTGGTGGTGGTGGTGGTGGTGGTGGTGGTTAGTGTTTAACGTCCCGTCGACAGCGAGGTCATTAGAGACGGAGCGCAAGCTCAGGTTAGGGAAGGATTGGGAAGGAAATCGGCCGTGCCCTTTCAAAGGAACCATCCCGGCATTTGCCTGAAACGATTTAGGGAAATCACAGAAAACCGAAATCAGGATGGCCAGAGACGGGATTGAACCGTCGTCCTCCCGAATGCGAGTCCAGTGTGCTAACCACTGCGCCACCTCGCTCGGTACCTCACAGTACTTTGATAAGTAGTACAGCAGCGCTTCCATTCCTGGGTGCCCCATTCTGTGGTCTTCTGCATTGGCCACTTTCAGATACTGATCGGAACATCAGCCCAATGCCAACCTGCTCCATTCCGAGTTCGCCTGGTAGAACGTTAACATTTTTAAGCCTGCAGAGTAAAATTGCACTTCTGTGCAACAAAAGGAAATGGTTTAATGCTGCTGAACCGAAGGTATTTCCTTTTCTGAAATTATTTTTTCATATATTGTTCTACTTTTTGCACATTTTTTTCTATCCTATGAAGCCATTTTTGCGTGAATTTAAGGATATTATTACGTAAAATAGTTCATTAATTCCCATATTACAATGTGGTAATGAACTGGCTGCCATATTCTTAATTCCCTTAGTTATAATTAAATCACCGACTGCATATAGTACGAAATCCATTGTCCTGTAGAGTACACCAGTGAGTGGATGTTGCCTCTAATCCTCCGATCTTGCCCAAATATCCGACGGGGACCCAAGTCCTAAGCTTTTCCGCTCTTAGCACTGTTGGGACATCACATTGTATTCTGAAATAAGTTTGATCATGGAGATCGAAAAGTAAAAGAAACATTGGAAGGCATAGATACGTTGGGAGCAACGTTCTGTGAGACTGGCAAGTTCTTGAAAGAGGATCAGGAGGAAGAAGAAGTAACCCGCTGAACATTATAATATTTCTCTCCGTTTCAGCAGTCACGACTATTATCAGTCAAAGTGTCCCAAGTACTTACTATAGCTGCGACAGACGTCATGTATTGATCGGTGTACACGACACAAGAATGCTACACGTGTCATTTTGCACGCACCACGGGAGTTTGGTGGTAGCATTTAGCTGACTTGATGTGTCATTGCCCATTGGTAAAGCGATTTTACGCTGTGATTGGATACTGTGGTACTGCCTTCGAACCCAAACTTATAGCCGGCCGAAGTGGCCGTGCGGTTAAAGGCGCTGCAGTCTGGAACCGCAAGACCGCTACGGTCGCAGGTTCGAATCCTGCCTCGGGCATGGATGTTTGTGATGTCCTTAGGTTAGTTAGGTTTATCTACACTCCTGGAAATGGAAAAAAGAACACATTGACACCGGTGTGTCAGACCCACCATACTTGCTCCGGACACTGCGAGAGGGCTGTACAAGCAATGATCACACGCACGGCACAGCGGACACACCAGGAACCGCGGTGTTGGCCGTCGAATGGCGATAGCTGCGCACCATTTGTGCACCGCCGCCGTCAGTGTCAGCCAGTTTGCCGTGGCATACGGAGCTCCATCGCAGTCTTTAACACTGGTAGCATGCCGCGACAGCGTGGACGTGAACCGTATGTGCAGTTGACGGACTTTGAGCGAGGGCGTATAGTGGGCATGCGGGAGGCCGGGTGGACGTACCGCCGAATTGCTCAACACGTGGGGCGTGAGGTCTCCACAGTACATCGATGTTGTCGCCAGTGGTCGGCGGAAGGTGCACGTGCCCGTCGACCTGGGACCGGACCGCAGCGACGCACGGATGCACGCCAAGACCGTAGGATCCTACGCAGTGCCGTAGGGGACCGCACCGCCACTTCCCAACAAATTAGGGACACTGTTGCTCCTGGGGTATCGGCGAGGACCATTCGCAATCGTCTCCATGAAGCTGGGCTACGGTCCCGCACACCGTTAGGCCGTCTTCCGCTCACGCCCCAACATCGTGCAGCCCGCCTCCAGTGGTGTCGCGAAAGGCGTGAATGGAGACGTGTCGTCTTCAGCGATGAGAGTCGCTTCTGCCTTGGTGCCAATGATGGTCGTATGCGTGTTTGGCGCCGTGCAGGTGAGCGCCACAATCAGGACTGCATACGACCGAGGCACACAGGGCCAACACCCGGCATCATGGTGTGGGGAGCGATCTCCTACACTGACCGTACACCACTGGTGATCGTCGAGGGGACACTGAATAGTGCACGGTACATCCAAACCGTCATCGAACCCATCGTTCTACCATTCCTAGACCGGCAAGGGAACTTGCTGTTCCAACAGGACAATGCACGTCCGCATGTATCCCGTGCCACCCAACGTGCTCTAGAAGGTGTAAGTCAACTACCCTGGCCAGCAAGATCTCCGGATCTGTCCCCCATTGAGCATGTTTGGGACTGGATGAAGCATCGTCTCACGCGGTCTGCATGTCCAACTGAGGCGCCAGGTGGAAATGGCATGGCAAGCCGTTCCACAGGACTACATCCAGCATCTCTACGATCGTCTCCATAGGAGAATAGCAGCCTGCATTGCTGCAAAAGGTGGATATACACTGTACTAGTGCCGACATTGTGCATGCTCTGTTGCCTGTGTCTATGTGCCTGTGGTTCTGTCAGTGTGATCATGTGATGTATCTGACCCCAGGAATGTGTCAATAAAGTTTCCTCTTCCTGGGACAATGAATTCACGGTGTTCTTATTTCAATTTCCAGGAGTGTAGTTCTAAGTTCTAGGGGACTAATGACCTCAGCAGTTGAGTCCCATAGTGCTCAAAGCCATTTGAACCATTTGAACCGAAACTTATAACATCATTACTTATTATTTGTTAAATAAAGTGCCAGTCAGTCATCAGTCTTGTGACTGGTTTGATGCGGCCCGCCACGAATTCCTCTCCTGTGCTAACCTCTTCATCACAGAGAAGCACTTGCGACCTACGTCCTCAATTATGTGCTGGATGTATTCCAATCTCTGTCTTCCTCTACACTTTTTGTCCTCTACAGCTCCCATCTAGTCCTATCATCCAGTCCCTTCTCCTTATCAGTGCTAACCAAAGATTCCTTTCCTATCCGAATCTAACCAGAACCTTCTCATTCCTTACCTTATCAGTGCACCTAATTTTCAAGTCTCCTGTAGCACCACATCTCAAATGCTTCGATTCTCTTCCGTTCCGGTTTTCCCACAGTCCATGTTTCACTATCATACAACGCTGAACTACAGACGTACATTCTCAGTAACTTCTTCCCCAAATTAAAGCCGATATTTGATATTTGTTGACTTCTCTTGGCCAGGAGTGCCCCTTTTGGCCATTGCTGGTCTGCTTTTGATGTCCTTGCTCCGTCCGTCGTTAGTTATTTAACTGCCTGGGTAGCAGAATTCCTTAACTTCTTCTTCTTCGTGACTATCAATTCTGATGTTAAGTTTCTCGCTGTTCTTATTTCTACTACTCCTCATTACCTTCGTCTTTATTCGATTTACTCTTAAACCGTACTCTGTACTCATTAGTGTGTTCATCCCGTTCAGCAGATCATGTAACAGTAGGGACAAAAGGCTACATCCTTGTCTTACACCCTTTTTAATACGAATACTTCGTTCTTGGTCGTACACTCTTATTATTCCTTCTTGGCTGTTGTGCATATTGTATATGACCCGTCTCTCTCTATAGCTTACCCCTACTTATTTCAGAATTTCGACCATCTTGCACCGTTTTTCATTGTCGAAAGCTTTTTCCAGGTCAACAAATCCTATAAAGGTGTCCTGATTTTTCTTTAGTCTTGCTTCCATTATTAACCGTAACATCAGAATTGCCTCTCTCGTGCCTTTACATTTCCTAAAGCCAAACTGATCATAATCTAGCGCATCCTCAATTTTCTTTTTCCATTCTTCTGTATAATATTCTTGTAAGCAACTTGGATGCATGGGCCGTTGAGCTGATTGTGTGGTAATTCTCGCACTTGTCAGCTCTTGCTGTCTTCGGAATTGTGTGAATGATGCTTTTCCGAATGTCAGATGGTATGTCACCAGACTCATGCTTTCTATATACCAACGTGGTTATTTTGTTTGTTACCACTTCCCCCAATGATTTTAACTTCTGTTGGAATGGTATCTATCCTTTCTGCCTTATTTGATCTTAAGTCCCCCAAAGCTCTTTTAAATTCTGATTGTAATGTTGGATCCCCTATCTCTTCTAAATCGACTCCTGTTACTTCTTCTAACACATCAGACTAATTTTCCCCCTCATAAAGGCACACTGTATTCTTTCCTCCTATCCGCCTTATCCTCTGCATTTAACAGTGGAATTCCCGTACCACTGTTAATGTTACCACCCTTGATTTTAACGTCACCGAAGGCTGTTCTGACTTACCTGTATGCTCTGTCTGTCCTTCCGACTATCATCTCTTTTTCGATTTCTTCTCATTTTTCCTGCAGCGATGTCGCCTTAGTTTTAAAGCATTCCTGTTTATTTCATTCTTCAGCGACATGTATTTCTTTAATCCTGAGTTACCGGAACAGTTTTGCACTTCCTCCTTTCATCGATGTGTTTAAGTACTACTTCTGTTACCCACGTTTTGTTAACAGTTACGTTCTTTGTACCTATGTTTTCCTGCCCAACTTCTGTGATGGCTCTGTTTAGAGATGTCAATCGCTCTTCATCTGTACCACCTACTGAGCTATTCCTTGTCACGCGGAGTGGCCGCGCGGTCTAGCGCGTCCCATCTCTGACTGCGCTTCCCCTCCCCCGCAGTTTTGAGTCTTCCCTCGGGCATTGGTGTGTGTGTTGTTCTTAGCATAAGTTAGTTTAAGTAGTATGTAAGTCTAAGGACTGATGACCTTAGCAGGTTGGTCTCTTAGAAATTCGCACACGTTTGAACTTTTTTTGAGCTGTTCCTTATTGCCGTATCTATTGCCTTAGAGAACTTCAACCGTCTCGTCATTCCTTAGTACTTCCGTCTCCTGCTTATGTGCGTACTGATTCTTCCTGATTAATGTCTTAAACTTAAGGCTACTTTTTATCACTGCTATATTGTGATCAGATTATAAAACTGCTCCTCCGTACACCTTACAATCCAGTATCTGATTTCGGTATCTCTGTCTGACCACGACGTAGTCTAACTGAAATCTTCCTGTATCACCCGGCCTTTTCCTATTATATCTTCTCCTCTTGTGATTCTTGAACAGAGTATTCGCTATTACTAGCTGAAATTTGTTACAGAACTAAATCAGTCTTTCTCCTCACTCATTCCTTGTCCCAAGCCCATTTCTCCTGTAACCTTTTCTTCTACTCCTACAACTGCATTTCAGTCCCCCATGACTATTAGATTTTCATTCCCCTTTACATACTGTATTGCCCTTTCATTATCATTATACACTTTATCTCTTCACTTTCAGCTTGCGAGGTCGACATATACACCTGAACTATCGTTGTCGGTCGATAGTGAATAGAAACATATTTCGTGCCTCGAGTCTGTGACCAATATAGACAAATTAAATGCTATGAAAGTTTTTATCTGGTGTTAATTAAGGTATGAAAGCCATACTTATTATTTGCGCTGACTATTTTGCGTGTGAATTTTGTAGGTCTCTTGTTGGAATGAGTATAGGGCACCGTAAGGATTGAGGTTTTGTTATTTGAACTTCGTCAATAAAATAAATGCCATCCTTTTTTAAATGCCAGATACACCATTTAATAATTTGCTTCAACCTAAACACCTGAGTTACAGGTAGTTGTTCTTCCGTTTTTCAGTCCTAAGGTTGGTTTGATGCAGCTCTCTGTGCTTCTCTGTCCTGTGCAAGCCTCTTTTCTTCGTATTACTACTGCAGCCTGCAACCTTCGGAATTTCCGTACTATACTCACCTTTTCGTTCCCTTTACGACTTTTACCCTCCAGAACGCCCTCCAATACTAACTGGGACATACTATGGATTTTCAGAAAGTATCACTTCATCCGAGCCCTTCTTCTATTCCAGTAGTGCTATAAACGCCTTTTCCCTTCTCCCCCCCCCCCCCCCCCCCCGCACTCCACATACGGTTCTGTTCAGTACCTCCACATCCACATTAGTTAAGTGATCTATCTACGCGTCTAACCTTCAGCATTATTCTGCAGGAACACGTTTCCAAAGCTTCTATCTTCTTCTTGTCTCAACCTTCTACCATTCATGTTTCATTTCCATACGTAGCTACATTCCAGACACATACCTTTGAAAAGAGTTCCTAACACAGTCTGCTACTTTAAGTGTCTCCTAATCTAACTCTTCATCACCACCTTACTTTATTCGACTACATCCTATTATCTTTGTTTTGCTTTTATAGGTGTTAATCTTGTATGCTCTTTTTAAGTCATTCTCCATTCCGTTCAATTGCTCTTCCATTCCTCTGCTGTCTCCGACAGAATTATAATGTCATCGGCAAACCTAAAAGTTTTTTTGTCTTCTACCTGGACTTTAAAACCTATTCCAAATTTTTCTTTGGTTTCCTTTACCACTTTCTCAATGTACAGTTTGCATAACATCAGGAACAGGCTAAAATCCTGTCCCACCTCCCTCTCAGTCACTGCTTCTTTCACGCTCCAAGACTCTTATACACTGAAGCTCCACAGAATCTGGTGCAGGCATACATATTCAAATACAGAGCTATGTAAACAGGCAGAATACTGCGTTGCGGTCGCTAACGCCTATGTAACACAACACGTGTCTGACGCAGTTGTTCGATCTGTTACTGCTGTTACAATGGCAGGTTATCCAGATTTAAGTGAGTTTGAACGTAGTGTTGCAGTCGGCGCATGAGCTATGGGACACAGAACCTCCCCGCGCGACCGCTACGATCGCAGGTTCGAATCCTGCCTCGGGCATGGATGTGTGTGATGTCCTTAGGTTAGTTAGGTTTAAGTAGTTCTAAGTTCTACGGGACTGATGACCTGATAATTTAAGTCCCATAGTACCCAGAGCCATTTGAACCATTTTGAACAGAACCTCCGAGGTAGCGATGAAGTGGGGATTTTCCCTTACGATCATTTCACGAGTGTCCCGCGAATATCAGGAATGCGGTAAAACATCAATTCTCCGACACTGCTGTGGCCGGTAAAAAATCCTGTAAGAACGGGGCCAGCAAAGACTGAAGAGATTCGTTCAACGTGATGGAAGTGCAACCCTTCCGAAAATTGCTGCAGGTTTCAATGCTGGGCCATCTACAACTGTCAGTGTGCGAACCACTCAACGAAACATCATCGATATGGGCTTTGGAGCCGATGGCCCCACTCGTGTGGGCACGTGGTGACTGCACGAGACGAAGCTTTACGTATACAACGTTCTTTCATGATTCTTATACCAAGTGATAGAGATGATTAAATTATGCTTTGCGCAAAATGCTATCAGAAGGCTTCCTCTTACATTCCTTTCCCCCACTGTATATTTACCTACTATTTTTCCTTGTCTTCTTTTACCTACAATCGAATTCCAGTTCACAATGACAAATTTTCATCTCTCTTAACTGTTTGACTAATTTCTTTTACCTCCTCATACATTTCTTCAATCTCTACATCATCTGCGCAGCTAGTTATCGTATATACTTTTACTACTTTGACAGGTGAGGGCTTCGTATCTATCTCGGCTATGATATGCGTTCACTTTGCTGATCATAGTGGCTTACCAGCATTCCTGTTTTCTTATTAAACTCATTCCTGCATTATCGCTGTTCGATTTTTTACTTACAACCCTGCAATCACCTGACTAGAAGTTTTGTTCCTCCAGCCACCCAACTTTACTAAGTACCTCTATATATAATTTCAGCCTGTCCGTTTCTATTTCTAAACTTTATAACCTACTGTCCGATTTAGGAATCTAAAATTCCACGCTCCGAACAGTTTTGTTTCTCTTGAAGACGACATCCTCTTGGGTAGTCCTCGTCCGCAGATCCGAATGGGTGACAATTTCACCTTCGGAGTATTTTACACAAGAGGACATCATCATCATTTAACCATACAGTAGAGCTGCATGCCCTCAGGAAACATTAGTGCTGTGGTTTCCCCTTGCTTCTAGCAGTTCATAATAACAATCCAGGAAGACCGCTTTGATTGATGTTACAAGGCCATATCTCTCAATCATCCAGACTGTTGTCCCTGAAACCAACGAAAAGGTTGCTGCCTTTTATCAGGAACGACAAGTTTGCTTGCTTTCTCAACAAATACGCCTCTGTTGGGGTTGCACCTACAATACAGCTATATATACAGGGGGTTACAAAAAGGTACGGCCAAACTTTCAGGAAACATTCCTCACACACAAATAAAGAAAAGATGTTATGTGGACATATGTCCGGCAACGCTTAATTCCCATGTTAGAGCTCATTTTACTTTCGTCAGTATATACTGTACTTCCTCGAATCACCGCCAGTTGGCCCAATTGAAGGAAGGTAATGTTGACTTCGGTGCTTGTGTTGAAATGCGACTCATTGCTCTACAGTACTAGCATCAAGCACATCAGTACGTAGCATCAACAGGTTGGTGTTCATCACGAACGTGGTTTTGCAGTCAGTGCAATGTTTACAAATGCGGAGTTGGCAGATGTCCATTTGATGTATGGATTAGCACGGGGCAATAGCCGTGGCGCGGTGAGTTTGTATCGAGACAGATTTCGAGAACGAAGGTGTCCCGACAGGAAGACGTTCGAAGCAATTGATCGACGTCTTAGGGAGCACGGAACATTCCATCCTATGACTCGCGACTGGGGAAGATCTAGAACGACGAGGACACCTGCAATGGACGAGGCAATTCTTCGTGCAGTTGACGATAACCCTAATGTCAGCGTCAGAGAAGTTGCTGCTGTACAAGGTAACGTTGACCACGTCACTGTAGGGAGAGTGCTACGGGAGAACCAGTTGTTTCCGTACCATGTACAACGTGTGCAGGCACTATCAGCAGCTGATTGGCCTCCACGGGTACACGTCTACGAATGGTTCATCCGACAATGTGCCAATACTCATTTCAGTGCAAATGTTCTCTTCACGGATGAGGCTTCATTCCAACGTGATCAAATTGTAAATTTTCACAATCAACAGATTTTCTGTGAACGTTTGTCCAGGTGATGTCTTGATTGGGCCCCATGTTCTTCCACCTACGCTCAATGGAGCTCGTTATCATGATTTCATACTGGATACTCGACCTGTGCTGTTAGAACATGTGCCTTTACAAGTACGACACAACATGTGGTTCATGCACGATGGAGATCCTGCATATTCCAGTCGAAGTGTTCGTACGCATCTCAACAACAGATTCGGAGACCGATAGATTGGTAGAGGTGGACCAATACCATGGCCTCCACGCTCTCCTGGCCTCAACCCTCTTGACTTTCATTTATGGGGGCATTTGAAAGCTCCTGTCTACGCAACCCCGGTACCAAATGTAAAGACTCTTCGTTCTCGTATTGTGGACGGCTGTGATACAATACGCCATTTTCCAGGGCTGCGTCAGCGCATCAGGGATTCCATGCGACGGAGAGTGGATGCATGTATCCTCCCTAACGGAGGACATTTTGAACATTTCCCGTAACAAAGTGTTTGAAGTCACGCTGGTACGTTCTGTTGCTGTGTGTTTCCATTCCATGATTAATGTGATTTGAAGAGAAGTAATGAAATGAGCTCTAACATGGAAAGTAAGCGTTTCCGGACACATGTCCACATAACATATTTTCTTTCTTTGTATGTGAGGAATGTTTCCTGAAAGTTTGGCCGTACCTTTTTGTAACACCCTGTATAACTGAGGCAGGCAAGGTACCCGACGGACATTAGGGACCATGATTCATGGGGATCGTAACATGCCATTTCAGCCAGCAGTACCTGATGAATGTCTTACACCTCGCCTTTCACTGCTCTGAAATGAAATGACTACTTGAAGACACAAGGCTAGTAAGAAGTAGTGAACCTCGCGCTCTCCTCCGACGCGTTGAACTCCAACTGCCACCCCATTCTGTTGTTTCAGTACATTTGCGGCCAGTCTCGTGGACACCGAGGTACCAGTTGCGGAACCATCATATAATTCTATTCAATTGACCGATTACAGGGACAGAGGAATTGTCAGTTCTCGGCCCTCGGACTGCCCACCGCAATCTCAGACGGAGCGTAGTGCCATACTCTCAGCTCGGAGAGGATGAAGCCGCGCGGCGTTTGTGATACGTCGCCGTCACTAGCGTGGCGCTAATGACGCGCACCTCACCGCCGACTTTCCCTGAATATGGCCGGCACCGCCGCCCACTCTTCGCCGTGGCGCCACTCTGCTTAATGAGCAGCCCTGAGTGTCCTCCAGCTGTCGCTCGCAGCCGCAGCTGAACATTGTCCTCCATAATTCTAGCCTCGTCTGCCCAGTGTGCGTGTGTCTGAGCACCATCTCTTCAGATGGTTGAGGTCTGAGCCATGACGTCAAATCACGACCCGGCAAAGACAAGGCATGTTGGTTGTGTAGCGATAGTCAATTATTTTCACCGCACGCACAGTAGTTCTGAAACACTGAGCTGGCACTCGCAGCTGTCTCACAGTCTCTTGTTAAGGTGGCCGCTTAAAGGCTTGTGCATAGTAGCTGGTACCTCCACGTGTATGGGAGAATGTTGTATCCTGGGACAATATTCAGACTTTCGCCTCTAGCCAGCTCTTTAACAGAAGTTTAATATTTTTTTTGGTTCCATTTTCAATTCGTGGGATTCACTTTTTATGTGCTGCAGTCTTTACCTAAAGCAGCAAAATTTACTCCGCGAAATTAACGTTTTCCGAATTTAAAATCGTGCTCCAGGATACAACATGGTCATGGGCCAAGGCACAAATATTCTATGGAAATTTAAAAGTATTAAACTTTGTAACCTCCCCTCACTTATCGACCTTAATGACAGCGAAAAATTAAACCGCGTGTACATAATGGAAATTTGGGAAAAATCAATCGTCAGCGAAGTAAATCTGTCTGTAAAGAGGGAGGAAGGGTTACATCTAAATGAAACGAAAAATGCAAATGAAACTGATGGAAATTAATTTTGAAAAGGGGTAAAGTTAATAAAGTAAGCATACGTGCGGTCGTTACGTTAACAATTAACTGGCGTTAATTAGATATTTGAGATTTGGGGAAAATTACTGTTGACAGTCCTACGGACAACTACTATAATAACTGAAAAAGAAAGATTAATGCACATATAATTAGCACTAAAAGCGTGGGAACTGAAGGTTGACACATGTTGTGTGAAAACTGAATGTTTGCCAGAAGTAATAAATTTCGCTACACTCTGACTTAATTTAGCAAAAGAATTAATAAAACCGAAAAATTGGAAGTTAATTTAGTGATTGAGATTAATAGTGAACTTTGTTTCTGAAGCACTATGAAATTAAATCAAATAAGGTTAATTTTGGGCTACCTCAACAGTTATCTCAAAAGCAACTTGAATCTACGAGTTTTAGAAATAAGAGATTTAACTTTGAACTAGAATTAAATGATTTTGAACAATTACGAAGAGTAAAATTTAGTACGTACCAAGCTGATGCAGTCACAGGTAAGCTAAAATACGGTAACGAAACTCTCACTCTTAATTTGTGCTTGTGTAATCTAAATATAGTTCTGTTTGGTTATTGTAGCCAGCCATGAATACTTTAACTGAACTTTGAAATTAAAGCAGTGAAATGGAATGATATTACTTTAATGCTGGCGTTTGCATTTCAACGACACTCGAGTTCATTTCGGAAAAGGAAGGGACCCGGCTTGGTAATGCAATTGGGACAATGAGCAACAAAGGTTCATGCTAAGTTGCTGTATTTTAGTGATGCAAATGGATCAGTTTGTAAAGCTGGGGTCTGCCATACAGTTCTAAAACTTTACGTGCTTTCAGTCTTCCTTGTTGGTTGTTTGAAGGTTTGAAGTCGTCGGCCGTCGCTGTTGCAGAAGTTGGATTTTGGCCCACCTTCTTCTCGACACGGTCACCAGGTGAAACGGGCTCTTGATGTGTGCCAGCTAATGTTTCCCGTCCGGGAAACCGTGCCAGAATCTATCATAACAAGTCGAGCGCAATTACATGCTGTCAAAACCCCGAAGCGCGGCAACTCGCGGGAGCGTCACTCAACACACCTGCTCCACCGCCCTACTCCAGACAGACTCTCTCTGCTCTGCCCGCGCTCCACGCGGCAGAGTTAACACTCCCAAGATCCTAAACACTTTTGTTCTCCACACGACCTATCGATGTAATCGTTCGACAGCATAGTTTTCCCTAGGCCAGACCCAGCGTAAAAGTACAAATATTATTTACAAAACAAACCAATTATACATCGACATAAAGTAAAACAGTTACAATATATAAATACACAGAAATGTCATATCTTCATGTAACAAAACAAGGAAAAAATTTATAGTACAATAGATGGAAATAGGAGGATACGCATTTCCGGCGTTAAAACTTGAGAACATCTTCTCAGCTCCGTATTTAATCGTCTATCTGATACACTACTACACTCCCACACACCAAAAGTCAGTAACTGAAATCAAATGAATCAGAGACGTAAGGCAAGTTTAATAATTGCACGTTTTGAAGTAGAAGCTATGGGAAACTAACAGAGATTTCTATTTACAAAATAGATAAAGTTGTTTAGATATTAGGAAAACTCAGTCCATTTGCAAATACCCCATGATCCACTGTAAAAGACCTCCTTTAGTTTCAAAGTACAAGATTGTGAACCATTGACGAAGTATCGCTTAACTGCCGACATGCTATTCAAATACTTTAAAAAATATGTAGCATTTTACTCAGCATAAAATTCTGTAATTAACAATATATACCAAACAGTTTTAACATATTATATAGCGCTTAGAACTCTAAATATTTAGAAATGCTGCACAAAACGCGTTCTCATGTCTAAAAGTAACGAACGCTGCTGAAAATGGCGGAAACTGGTTATGGTGGTCTGTAGAGCGCATTCCTTCGTGTGGTTATAAAATCGATAGCAAGAGTGAAGTACCGACCAAAAATCACCGTGTCTTCCTAGCTACACCAACCTCTCGGTACAGCACTCTACCCTATTGAACGGGAAAAAAAATCCACATTCAGTTACGGTCCAAGACCTGCTGATCACGTACTGTAAGATAAATTTCGCCCACTCCCTGTCTATCTAATCAATATTCACAGAAACATTAATTTAAAACCATGTATAAATAATTGTAAAGCTGTGGTTGTTTCCCTTTCTAAGAAGGCAACTGGGTTTCCTGGTTAACAGCAGACCGTCATTGTAGAGTCAACAATCAGCTACCGTTTATGAATCTATTAGGTAATCACTTACAACGAATTCCTTGAGTGCGAAGTCGCAAATGGCCAATGCTGTTTACAGCATTCGACACCCCACGTATGGTCTACCATGCAATTTCAATATTGGCTGCTCATGGCAACAGGGGACAGAACTGAGCGAAGTTGAACTGCTTAGTCGACGGGTAGTAAAGTCCCAGTGATACAAAGCAAAAAATGACAACGATGAACGAAGCAAATATTACATTATATCTACAACAACAGTTGCCGAGGTTGAAACCCAAGGAATTTCGCAGATTGAGAAAGGAGTGGCAGATGAAACATTAGCGTCTCTGCAAGATGAATCAGCGGGATGTGTGTACTGTATACGCGCGACTGTGCAGACGATGTACAGGAGTAGTACAATGGTGATGATACTGAAACCGGGGTCCATCCATGTAGTTCATCATTCTTGTGGGCCAGGCAGCCAAAAATCCCGTCTCCAGTGAAGCAGAGTAAAGGACAGTCGTTGCTCAAGGAGCGGGTGCTAAACATAATTACGTACGTGGAAGATGATCCGTAGCACAAAAAAGAAAGGTTACGAACAGATTTCGAATAAGTCCGCAGCAATATGACCGTGTAATCCATTAGAAAAAGTACAGAAATTCAAGGGAGGACAAGGTGCACTTATTACGAAAACAACTTGACGATGCACAGCAGTCCGAAAATTTGCGGATGAGATAAACAAACTTATCTTACCATTCAGTGAAGATTCGTCTTCAACTCCAGCCAATCGGGATTTGAAGAGGAAATGTATACGAAAGGAATCTTCCAAATTAGAGGTTCGGAGGAAGTTGTATCAAGATCAAGTAACTTCAATGCCTTAACGCATTAGTATACAGTTATACTGACTGTGCATCTGGAAGGTTATTTGGCTGGTAAGCTATTTATTGTGCTCGGAGTCGCTCTGCTTCCTAAGATTCTTTCTTGTGTGCATGATCTTGCAAGGGTAGTAGCGAATATTTACGTCACAACAAACAGAAGTGGGAAAACGGGCTTGCCGGCCGCAGTGGCCGTGCGGTTAAAGGCGCTGCAGTCTGGAACCGCAAGACCGCTACGGTCGCAGGTTCGAATCCTGCCTCGGGCATGGATGTTTGTGATGTCCTTAGGTTAGTTAGGTTTAACTAGTTCTAAGTTCTAGGGGACTAATAACCTCAGCAGTTGAGTCCCATAGTGCTCAGAGCCATTTGGAAAACGGGCGTAAGAGAACTACAACTACGGTATGAGTCCTGCTTCTGGCGAACAGCTAGTCAAAGTAATTTGCTTGTGCTTCATTCCTGGTCTGCGTATAAAAATCATACTCCTGTAAAGCAAGCTATCCCTCGTGAAAGGGTGTGACATTGCAATTCATGGCACCTGGAACCACTGGACTCTGGATGTTTGTTTTCCTCCGTGATTATAAAACATATTATATCACTATCTGCAGCTGTGCCTCAAAGGATGGCTAGTTTCACAATAAGCTCCTCGACAGACTGTTTCGCATTCAGCTGCATGCTATCTCATTACATCAGTTCTCATCACCCCGCTACACCACTATACTTCATTTGTGTTCTTTAAGAGTGAATACCTAGCTGAGCGTCCTGCACCGTTTGTAACTCCCAAGGAGTTCACCTTGGATCTTGATGGTGCCAGCCTTTGTGTTCACTGTGGACAGTCATTTTTTATTCCGTGTTCATGCAAGTTCATGTCTTGAATGCCGACGATGTCAGTTTTGTGAAGTGTAATAAAAATCTCATTGAAGGTTGTTTTAATGTTTGCCATCCCAATTCGTGTATCACATTCCTGTCGCTCTATCCTCTTTTTTGCTATAATACGAAACCAGCTAACCTTCTTTGAATTTTTCAGATGTCCATCGTCAATCCTATCTCATGCGGATCCAACATCGCGCTGCAATACTCCAGAAGAGGGTAGACAAGCATAGTGTGGGCTGTCTTCCTCGTTTTTTTGTTGCATCTTCTAAGAGGTCAGCCAGCAAAACGCAGTCTTTGATTAGTTTTTCCGACAACATTATCAATATGATCGTTGCAATTTAAGTTATTCATAACAGTAATCTCTAAGCGTTTAGTTGAATTCACAGCCTTTGGATTTGTGTGATCAATTGTCACAGAAATTTACCAGATTCATTTTAGTACTCACGTGAATGACCGCACACTTTTTTGTTTATAGCCAGTGGCCACTTTTCACCCCACACAGGTATCTTGGCTAAATTACTTTGCAATTTCTAATGACTTTATGGAACGGAAACGACAGCGTCATATGCAAACAGTCTGACAGGGCTGCTAATATTATCTTCTATATCTTTGCTATTCGTTAGGGTCAACAGAAGGCGTATAACACTTCCTTGCGGAACGCCAGAGGTAAACTCTGTTTTACTTGATGATATTCCATCAGCTACTATGAACTGTGACGTTTCTGACAAAAATCGCAAAAGCAGCCGCACAGCTGAGACGATCCTCCATAGGCACTCAATTTGATTAGAAGACGCTTATCAGGAACGGTGTCAAGGCCCCTCCGGAAATCTAGAAATATGAAATCAGTTTGAGATCTCATGCTGATTACACTCATTACTTTGTGTCACTGAAGAGCTAGTTCTGTTTTACAAGAACCTTAGATCCTAAATCGGTGCCAGTTATACATGCACACATCGTTTTCTTCTAGGCAATCCATAATGTTCGAAACAGCACCCACATTTCTTCTCTTGAATGCTGGTATGACCTGTGCAACTAACCAGTCTTTAGGTACGGATCTTCTGTTGAACGGGCGGTTGTATATGATTTCTAAGTATGAAGCTACTATATCGGCGTACTCTCAAAGGAACCAAACTAATATACAGCTTGGACTGGCAGACTTCCCTCCACTAAGTGATTTAAGTTTCATCACTACACCGAGAATATTTGTGTGCTCAGGATAATTGTTGTTCGGTGAAGTACGTTTTCGCAACAGTTTACTTTGTTGAGTTCTAAAATGTTTCGTCTTATTTGGTGCAGGGATTACGAAAAACCGTTCTTAGTAACTCCTCTTTAGCGGCACTGTCTTTAATAACATTACCATAGCTATCGAGCATTGAAGGTATTGATTCTTGCCACTGGCGTTCTTTGCAAACGACCAGAATCTCCTCGGATTTTCTTCCAGATTTACCCCCAGAGTTTCACTGCGGAAACTATTAAAAGCATCTAGCATTCAAGTCCGCTTTTAATTTCGAGCTTCAGTAAGATAGCTCCAGTCTTACGTTCTTTCAAATTTGACATGCTTTTATCGTTGCTTCTGCAACAAAGTCCTCACCTGTTTTGCGTACCATGGTGGATCACTATCACCTCCTATTAATTTATTTGGTATATATTTCTCAATTGCAATCCATGTTATTTGTTTGAATATAAGCCATGTTTGGTGTAGGCTTGCGTTGTTTGGAAGGAGTGGAGGCAGTCCCTTAGGAAAGTGTCAAGCGAATTTTCATTTGCCTTTGTAAAGAGATATATTTTGCGTTTACTTTTGGATGTTACAGTATTTAGTCTTGATACAACGACCCTGCGGTCACTAATACCTGTGTCCCTCATGACGCTCAATATTTGCTCAGAATAATTGTCGTTAACAAGTGAAGTGTGTTTTCGCAACCACTTACACATCAAGTGGGCTTCCAACTTATTGTTCAAAATAATTTTCGGAGAAAACGTTCAGTACGATTTAGGACATTTTGTGCCTACCACTGACTTTAAATATGCCTTTTCGCCTACCATCGAGGGTATTGATAGAATGAAATATCTCCGTCAGTTGCCCTTAATTTCCTACACTACTGACCATGAAATATTGCTACACAACGAAGATGACGTGCTACAGAAGTGAAATTTAACCGACAAGAAGAAGATGCTGTGATATGCAAATGATTAGATTTTCAGAGCATTCACAGAAGGTTGGCACCGGTGGCGACACCTACAACGTGCTGACATGAGGAAAGTTTCCAACCGTTTTCTCATACACAAACAGCAGTTGACCGGCGTTGTCTGGTGAAACGTTGTTGTGATGCCTCGTGTAAAGAGGAGAAATGCGTACCATCACGTTTCCGACTTTGATGAAGGTCGGATTGTAGCCTATCGCGATTGTGGTTTATCGTATCGCGACATTGTTGTTCGCGTTGTTCGAGATCCAATGAGTGTTAGCAGAATATGGAATCAGTGGGTTCAGGGGCGTAATACGGAACGCCGTGCTGGATCCCAATGGCCTCGTATCACTAGCAGTCGCGATGACAGGCATCTTATCCGCATGGCTGTAACGGATCGTGCAGCCACGTCTCGATCCCTGAGTCAGCAAATGGGGACGTTTGCAAGACAACAACCATCTACGCGAACAGTTCGACGACGTTGGCAGCACCATGGACTATCAGCTCGGAGACTATGGCTGCGGTTACTCTTGACGCTGCATCACAGACAGGAGTGCCTGCGATGGTGTACTCAACGACGAACCTGGTGCACGAATAGCAAAACTTCATTTTTTCGGAAGAATCCAGGTTCTGTTTACAACATCATGAAGGTCGCATCCGTGTTTGGCGACATCGCGTTGAACGCACATTGGGAGCGTGTATTCGTCAGCGCCATACTGGCGTATCAGCCGGAGTGATGGTATAGGGTGCCACTGGTTACACGTTTCGGTCACCTCTTGTTCGCATTGACGGCACTTTGAACAGTGGACGTCACATTTCAGATATGTTACGACCCGTGGCTCTACCGTTCATTCGATCCCTGCGAAACCTTGTATTTCAGCAGGATAATGCACGACCGCATGTTTCAGGTCCTGTACGGGCCTTTCTGGATAGAGAAAATGTTCGACTGCCAGCCCATTCTCCAGATCTCTCACCAATTGAACATGTCTGGTCAATGGTGGCTGAGCAACTGGCTCGTCACAATACGCCAGTCACTACTCTTGATGAACTGTGATATCGTGTTGTAGCTGCATGGGCAGCTGTACCTGTACACGCCATCCAAGCTCTGTTTGACTCAATGCCCAGGCGTTTCAAGGCCGTTATTACGGCCAGAGGTGGTTGTTCTGGGTAGTGATTTCTCAGGATCTATGTGTGGGGTCACCGCCAGACACCACACTTGCTAGGTGGTAGCCTTTAGAGCGGCCGCGGTCCGTTAGTATACGTCGGACCCGCGTGTCGCCACTATCAGTGATTGCAGACCGAGCGCCGCCACACGGCAGGTCTAGAGAGACTTCCTAGCACTCGCCCCAGTTGTACAACCGACTTTGCTAGCGACGGTTCACTGACAAAATACGCTCTCATTTGCCGAGACGATAGTTTAGCATCGCCTTCAGCTACGTCATTTGCTACGACATAGCAAGGCGCCATTATCAGTTACTATTGATATTGTGAATCATGTACCGTCAAGACCGACGTTCATCATTAATGGATTAAAGTTAAGTATTCCACCAGCTACGTCCGTTTTTCTAAATTCTAATTTCCTTGTCCTGTTCCAGACCTCTGGCCATCCTGCGTGAGCTAAAACGCGTGCATTTCGGCCTCCTCTAATAACACGGTGTTGGCTCTCCTGCCAACCACAACACTATGCACCCAAATTGAGCGAAAACGTAATCACATATCAGTTCGAGTATAAAATATTTGTCCAATGAATAGCTCTTTATCATCTGCATATCTTCTTGGTGTAGCTATTTTAATGGCCAATAATGTATTTATTGCACGACAGATTTCGAAGGATAAAGCTCCATCTGCAGGGGCCAGCAACTGTGAACAGGAGTGAGAACTAGTAGTGCACATGATTACCGGACTCAGCGGTTAACATTTTCCTCCTACCACACTTAACCTGTCTCAGTGCTCAATGTTTATATATCTTTCAGTGCACTACGTGTACCTTGTGTCTTAGTTGTGTTTTTGTCTTGTGTCTTTCTGTTCTGATGTTCTCTGTGTCCCTGACGTTTAGGTAATTTTTCTCACAACTCATATTTATTTCTTATTACTTTTGTTCCATTATTTGTAGTTATATTTTATATTGGTCTTGTGGACCACACATATGTTAGCGGACGATCAAGATAAGCCCCATTTCTCGCACGGTTTCGGCTATCTACGCATATACCAAAAAAAGGTTTTGCATCACCCTGGTTCCCAGAACTCGTGAAGATAGACGTTGACTGGGGCAATTGTATCACAGAGACAGTTTCTTGGACTGTTCAGAGATGTCACTTAACCCACCCGAACATGTAAAAAACCATGCAAGAGCAGCGCCTATTAGACGGAGGGGGTCCGACAACCGATCAGTTCCAGTCATTCCTCCTGGGAGGAGCTACACGGCTCATGTTGTCTGTAGTTCAACCATGCCTGGACGGTCGGTACCGCGGATCGATCGCGTCCGCATTGTTATTTTGTGTCAGGAAGGGCTCTCAACAAGGGAAGTGTCCAGGCGTCTCGGAGAAAATCAAAGCGATGTTGTTCGGGCATGGAGGAGACCCAGAGAGCGACAGGAACTGTCGATGACATGTCTCCTTTAGACCGCCCAGGGGCTTCTACTACAGTGGATGACCGCTACATAAGGATTATGGCTCGGAGGAACTCTGACAGCAACGCCACCATGTTGAGTAACATTTTTCGTGCAGGCACAGGACGTTGTGTTAAGACTCAAACTGCGCGCAGTACGCTGCATAATGCGCAGCTTCATATCCGACGTCCATGGGAGGTCCATCTTTGCAACCACGACACCATGCAGCGCAATATGGATGGTCTCAACAATATGCCGAATGGACCGCTCAGGATTGGTATCACGTTCTCTTCACCGATGAGTGTCGCATGTGCCTTCAACCAGACAATCGTGGGAGACGTGTTTGGAGGCAACCTATTCAGGCTGAATGCCTTAGACACACCGAGTGGTTCTAGGCGCTTCATTCCGGAACCACGCGGCTGCTACAGTCGCAGGTTCGAATCCTGCCTCGGGCATGGTTGTGTGAGATGTCCTTAGGTTAGTTAGGTTTAAGTAGTTCTAAGTTCTAGGGGACTGATGACCTCAGATGTTAAGTCCCATAGTGCTCAGAGCCATTAGTGGTTATCATGGGCAATAAAAAGGGCGGAAATGATGTTCATGTTGATCTCTATTCCAGTCTTCTGTACAAGTTCCGGAACTCTTCGAACCGAGGTGGTGCGAAACTTTTTTTGATGTGTGTATTTTGGTTCTCTACCCCATTGGCTCCTACGACTGTTGCTTTCGCTCGTTCTCTGGTCGGCTGCAATAGTCATTTCCGCGTAGCGCTGACGAGTCGGTCTCTATGGTTGCTTGTCCTGCCTTCATTTACTACTGAGTTCATTTTCGTCCTGACCCCTCCCTCCTTGTTCCAGTCCCTTGCGTTTGCCTGACATTGGTGTGACCCCCACCCCCCTTGTCCAATAACCGACCGCCACACATTTACGTCTCCGTGATTATGTGAGTGCACCACTTTTGATGGCTTTATCTTTCACCTTTGGTATGTCAGCCCATTGTTCTTGTACGTTAGTAGCTCCTCCTCTTCTTCATAGTTGGTGGTAGCTTCAAAACTGGCCATACAATAAACAAGATATTACTGGCAACTGAAGCGGATTTTTTATTATCTCAGTATGTTCCTCAGTTACGGATGCTCGCCTGATCCAATTTTTTATATTAACGATACGAAACTAATGAGGTCATCAACAATTACGATTGAATGAGTGGGGTACATATTTGAAATGAGAAAATAAGACTCATAAGACTCAAGTTTTCTTTGAAGTGTTCTACGAGGGGGGGGGGGGGGGGACTGTGTGAAAGAAACCAATTATTAATTTATTCAAATGGCTCTGAGCACTATGCGACCTTAACTTCTGAGGTCATCAGTCGCCTAGAACTTAGAACTAATTAAACCTAACTAACCTAAGGACATCACACACATCCATGCCCGATGCAGGATTCGAACCTGCGACCGTAGCGGTCGCTCGGCTCCATACTGTAGCGCCTAGAACCACACGGCCACTCCGGCCGGCTATTAATTTATTCCTGGCCCCTATCCGGGGATGTATCTGATGATGAAGTACAGAAAGGAAAGCCGTGCCTGTTTTCGGCCACATACATTCTGTAAATCTACGGTCTTCGTTTTTGTGAATCTCGATCTCAATGCGCTAGCTTCCAAGACATGGACGGATATGTTACAGAGCAGGCTTAGCTGACGGTGGGTTGTTACACTTACCTGCACAACCGTACGGGATTATCCGAGCGGCCTGGGGCGCTGCAGTCATGGACTGTGGGGCTGGTCCCGGCGGAGGTTCGAGTCCTCCCTCAGGCGTGTGTGTGTGTGTGTGTGTGTGTGTGTGTGTGTGTGTGTGTGTGTGTCCTTAGGATAATTTAGGTTAAGTAGTGTGTAAGCTTAGGGACTGATGACCTTAGCAGTTGAGTCCCATAAGATTTCACTCATATTTGAACATTTTTGAACTTACCTGCACAAATAGAGGGTTTGGTTCTGTTTTTAGGCTGTTCATTCAAGATGGATTGATGTAAAATTATAAAATCCTCTAAGAGTTTTTTATGGTGAGGTAAATATAAAGCAACATCATATTCACGTGATACATCGGCAGTGTACTGAGATTTCTGAATTGTCACCGCAGTATTTTATGACGTCTCTTCTTATCTGACTGCCGCCAGTCTTTAGTAGTTTTGCTGACATTAAAGCCGCAGTCTGTTTAATCAATCACTTATGGCCAGCGGCAGCAAGTATCCCCGCGTAATTGTACGTGAGCCTTTTCTCAAAACTAAATATCAGTGTTTGCGAGAGAAGTGATAGCCATCATGGAAACTCCAATTTGTCAGGCTTCCAGGACTGAGAAATTCCTTGATCATGTCTGGCTTGTTCGGTGCACTACTGATTCTCAACTCTCCACCAATATGGAGAAGATCCATGTTACGAATAACGTGCAGGGCACACTCAAGCTACAGCGCTATGAACCTTCGGTGAAGTTCTCTGTATATCAGCGCATCAAGGCATCCTGCGAAACGAGTTAGCAATGACGCTACGCACAACGAGCACTTGCTATGTTTCGATTCCCTGTATTTAGAGGAAGGTTAAATAAGACATGGAAAGCAAAATGGTAAGAAGCTACAACAAATTCTACAATCTGAAACATGTTACACCCCTTCGCACGTAATCTATTTTTCCGGCTTTTAAATGTTGCAGACGATGTCTAGTATCAGTGATAAGGGCACGTTCCCATAACAGAAAGTCAGCTCTGCTAGATAGACGTCAGAGGTTCCCCAATTACTGGTTCTATTCAACAACAAAAATAATCGATTCAAGCCACTTACTGTAACTGTGTGAGTGGTACTGCAGCCAACAAGGCACTCGATAACAGGAAAAAAGCAAGTTGATCACTAATGTGCCGCTAGTGCTACCACTACTTGTAGATTATAAAATACGATTTACTGAACCATATGTTTTTGAATAGATTGTAATGTTCGTGTATAATAGACTGTCTATTCCCATGGAGAGCTTATCTATCACCTCACAGATTCTATATCGGGCATAGCGCCAGATGATGTAATGTTTAATCTTTTGAAAGTCATCCTGTAACCAGAAGGTAGCGTAGCAACATCCTTTCAAAACAAGACAGTTAATTTTCACTATCTTTTTTTCCTTTTGTTCCTGCTGTTTGTTGAGAGTTACCGAGGTGGGTTACTACAATCAGCCACCAGAAATTATGTGCTATGTATCTCCTTACACAATTTGTTGTAATCATCAAGACGTACCTCCTACGTTGAAGAGGAAAAACATTATGGCCACTGCTTACCGTGAGGTAGGATGTTAGCTGGTTGCAGTTCGGACACTTGACTTGGTGGGTATGTAAACGGATAGGAGGAGAGTGAGGCATCATTATAGTGATGGTCTGGGCCATAAATGAGGAAATCCGCTGCAATAAGCCTTCTTTTAGAGTAGGCAGGTCCCGGTTCCAGGAAACGAGAATCTCTGTAACGGAAAAGGCGGTCGGCCGGCTGTTCGCGTACTGTTGTGGTAAATTTGTGGTAAGATCTTACGGGACCAAACTGCTGAGGTCATCGGTCCCTAAGTTTACACACTACGTAATCTAACTTAAACTAACTTATGCTAAGGACAACACACACACCCATGCCCGAGGGAGGACTCGAACCTCCGCGCGCACCGAGACAGGATCCCCTTGACCGCGCGGCTACCCCGCGCGGCTGCGTGCTGTTGTCGCGAGCATCTGTTGAAAGTGTTGAAGGAGAAACAAAACGTGAAAGCGACCACGTGTTCATCGTGCATGCTTCACCACAGAACGTGGAGCCTGGAGGCTTACCCGCTCTGCAAAGCAGAGTAAATGGAACAAATATGTGATGCATTCTGTACTATGCAACGACAGGGCGAGATATACATACGATAGACGCTCGGTCACTGAAGTAAAACACTTTCAAATGAAACAAAGTAGGTATTCGGTACCTCAGCAGATATTTTTATGAATGATTTAGAACGTAAATTTTTTCCCAAGTTTCGACAGCAGCAAGAAAATATTTATGGCAGAAGAACCTATGACACAAATCAGGTTTACGCATGTTCCGGAGCAATAGGCGGCATGCACCCAAAAATATTTTTACTACGAAAATATAAGAATAGAACCCCTTTAACTACCTAGACTTCATTACTAAGGAAGTTGACAAAAAAAACATAAATTTTCCATTTTCAGAAAATCCACTAGCACAGATATTATCATCGTCAGCTCACATTATCCCCTACGATATACAAATCCTTCTTTACCTCAATGATTCACCCTCTCTTTCGTTTACCTTTGAACGACAACGAAATACAAAAGGAGCTCGGTATTTTAAAGCAAACCGGACCCCCCTTTCATGTAAGGTATAAAGAGCATTTACACCCAAAGCGCAAAACTGTCTTTGGGTTGCACTTAGCCGAAACCGGCCATACTATAGTGATACTGAAAAAAGTATGCGTGTTCTTCAAAGACTATAAAAAGGCTGTCTTCTCGATTTATGCAAGGGCTTCAGATTTATATAACCAAAAGGCCAGGGCCGGCAAAAAGTGCTAAACAGATACCTAGATTTTGTACTCAATACATACTGTGTTTTACTTACACATGTTGAACCCCTCTCGAATGTATATCTTGTCCCGTCGTTGCGAAATATACTGTTCATCACGTACACGTATTTGTTCCATTTTCTTGCTTGATACTCCCTTCTCTGTTTATATAAGACATTTCATTAACAAGATAATCTTACTAACAAACTGTCATAATTTTTCATTATAATTTTCTTGCAACGGCGTATCGCATGGTACGTGAGGCCCTCTGGCCGTTGAGTTCGTCTTCTCGCCTATGCTGCATTCTGACGGCTATTCCAAAAGATGTTGCTCATTGCTTATTTTAGTCTTTTGTTTTCATCCTTTTCCGCTTATTTCATTAGTTGTTCTAATAACTTTTTAATTGGCTACATAAGCTTATCCTTGTGTGTATTATTACTTTTTTTGTAAAACGACAACAAGAGCGTCGCAAAATCATATTATCACTTAACCGTTTCAGTTTAACAATTTTAAATTCAACTTTATTCGTGTTTTAATTATTACCCATTATCACTGTAATAACTTACACATTTGGCAAGTCCACTATAGATTTTACCTATTGTTCCCTTCACTTACTGCATACTGTACAATTCTTATAATTGACGAATATGTGCGGACATACAGTAGCGACATCTAACGAGATTACGGACGGATATATTTTGTCGCTACTGAATTTCAGTTTGCTGTGATCAGTAGCGATGGAGACAGTATGAATCTCCCAGAACTGTGGCCTAGTTCATCACATGTTAAATATGTGCGACGATACTATACTGATTTTGTGTATATTTTGCGATAATGACGTTATGGCTTTATTTTTTTAGGACAAATTGTAAAACAAGTATGCCTTGTCATTGCTTAAGTGCATGTTTTCATATCCATGAAAACAACAGTTTTTCCTTATGGCATTTTTATTGTTCTAAGACGTAATCTGTTCACTAGTTGTATTCCATTTTCCATAACTTGATGCAGATCTGAAGATGGTCATTGCTGACTGAAACCGGTAGTCTAAGGACCAAAAATTTTGAGATCATCGGTGGAAATAAAAGAAATTCATTCTATTCCTATTGTTTGGGGAGGAGACAGGAAAATGATGATAGTAACTCAGAAACGCCTTCATCAGTTCCAGCCAAACTTGATAAATAGGCACTGATGAACCAAAAATTATGACTACTGTCCACCGCGAGGCTGAGAGCCGCCTGATGGCGCAGAAAGAAAGTACAAAATCAGAGGAGAGGCAAATGGGGAAGGATGGCGCAGAAAGAAAGTACAAAATCAGAGGAGAGGCAAATGGGGAAACGTTCTAGCGACGATGGTCACCAAAAGTGGGGAAATCCGCTGACATAAGACACTTAGACAAATGGCACATCGCTGTGTTATATCAATGTACTGTCGTGATCATCAATGCAAAGTGGATGAAAAACGGCAGAACCACGAGCAGGCTACGAGGTACTGATTGTCCATGCCTCATCACAGAATGCTGAGGGCAGAGGCTTACCCATCCTGTAAAACAGCACAGGGAGCAGCGTTCTTTGGTAGATCTGACAACAGAGTAAACTGCTGGTGGAATCACAGACATAATCCGTTTATATCAGCGTAACTACTATAACATGAATCTGTTGGAAACTCATTACTTTTTTCTAACGTTAGTATCCCCCCTAAATTTATTTAATCCCCTAACGTCGCTCCATTACTAAGTTAAGTATTTTATGTCGCCACAGGATTTATCTCACCAATACATTCTACTTTACAGCCGATTTTGGTCAATAATATCATTCTTTCTATTTAAAATCAGTACTTACTTTTAACTTCTACATAAGACAGTATCACATAAAAATACTTTCATAAAAAGTTCGTAACACTTATATCTATGTGTATATTTGATGTTACCAGATTTCTCTCTACAGATATTTTTCTGTTTGCGGTATACTGCCACTTATGTTCATACCCAAACTGATATATTACTTTCAGTGCCTAGTTTCCTAATCGAAATTATTTGGCATGACGTGACTTAAATCGACTGCCCTCCATTACCCTTAGCCTACTATAACTTCCGTCCACTTTTCATGATACTGTCCACTCCGTGGATCTAATCACTCAATTCTTTTGCCGCCCTTGACTGAATATATTCTTTCTGAATTAATTCCCTTTCCACATTTCTCCTTAGTTCGATTTATTGGTTCCCAACGTCCAGAATGTAAGGTTTGTCTATATTCCGGTCTCAGTCCTTTATAAATCAGAGCCTTCTTCCACAACATCTTCCAGGTTAGGTGCACTCATCTCGCAAGTTTTTTGTTAATCAAATTAAAAGAGCCGTACTATTACACGATGCGTAGTGTCTGGGTTAGCTGGAATGGAAATCAAAGTTCAGAAAGAGGATATTCCGTCAAAGGAGGCAAAAGAATGGAGCAGTTAGATCCACGGAGTGAATAGTATCACGAAAAGAGATAATAAAGTCGACATAAAGTACAGTTTACCCCCGGGCTCCCACCGTACTATGGCTTGCGAAGTATTTGTGTGGATGTAGATGCAGATGTAGACCCTTCGCGCAACTCTCACAGTTAAAAGAGCTGCACTGTTGCAAGATGCATTTCAAGGTCTCTTGATTAGACGAACTCACCCTGCAACTTTACTAATTGTTCAAAAAGCCATATAAGTACATTTTATGGTTGTTAAAATTCATTATGAAACCTTGAGCTGTCGTTAATTTTGCACAGTTCGCTAATGGTTTTGGTGAATGACATTATAAGGCCTAGCCTAAAACAAATAAACCAGACCATTAGAGATTACACAGTTTACAGGAAAATGTGAGATTAAATAGTATTTCACATACTCGCATAAACGGTAGCAAAGTTGTACCATGATTTCTAGAAAAGTAATTTGCTCTTTCAAGCCCACCAAGTACGTGCAAAAATTTATCACGATAATAACCATGTGTGTGTTTTCGTCAAGATGCACGTCCACATCGACAGCTAGTAACACACTGCCAGATGTAAACAGGCCAAAAAGTCAGGGATTTTATGGTCTCTGCATTACGCGGACTCCTCCTCCAGTTTCCCTAATTGTTAACCAAGTTACAAGGACGGTGTTATAGCAATATCAGGGTCATGGCAAAAAGTAATGCCCAAGGGCGATGTGAAAGATACCAGACAGAATGACGGCTGAGGAAAGATGTAACGACAGGTCATAGGCATAAGCCGCACAACTTCTTCATCTCGAGCTATTGTCTAGGCCCTAGCGAAGTTCTTGCAGAAACCCTAGAGACACAGCCAGGTCAGGCTCACGGACATGTGTGGTGATGTCTCCCTACAGATCGAGGGGCTGCACTCGTTGCGGCCAACGCGGCAGTGAGATGTGATGCGGTGGCGTAGGGGTACTGAGAGGCGGTGGGAAAGGAAGACAGTCCCCAGTTGTCCTGCGCGTGACCCGGGTGTCCAATCGCCGCAGTGCCGGAGGCGCAACTGGGGAGTTCTTTACTCAACACGTGCGCCCGTCCGCTGCAGCAGCAGGGGGAACTTGGCACGCAATAATTCACCACCTCCCCTACCCTTCCTCCCACTCTCTCATTCCGGTTAGGCGCAGCAGCCATCGCGCAGTACAATTCCTTAGTTCGCGGAAACAAGGACACAGTTGCTTTACTTCTACTTATTCTCTTCGTGTGTCGTAAATTTACAAAATTGCTACAGCTAGAAATTCGAACAGTTCCACTTCTCTAACAAAGTTTCCCCTTTTATCTCTCTCTCTCTCTCTCTCTCTCTCTCTCTCTCTCTCTCTCTCTCCCCCTCTCCCCCTCTCTCTCTCTCACACACACACACGCACACACACACAAACAATAAGCTGTCTCATCGGGTTTTGAGAGATGAGGTGTACTGAGGCGAGAGATCCTTGGTATTCTAATTGTTGACACAGCTTGCCACGATTTCCCTTCCCATGTCAGCACCTGTGACGCAATGTCCTCAATTGTTTACTGTTTATATTCCAAGCTCTGTTTCCCCTACAATTTCTAGTCTTTACTATCCCCATAGTAAAGAGTAGAAATTCTAGGGGGAACAGAGCTTGGATAATCTTTACTATCCCCATTTGTAGCCTATCCCCGATATTCTTCAATCTGTATATTGAGCAAGTAATAACGGCAACAAAAGAAAAGTTCGGAGTAGGTATTAAAATCCATGGAGAAGAAATAAAAACTTCGAGGTTCGCCGATGACATTGTAATTCTGTCAGAGACGGCAAAGGACTTGGAAGAGCAGTTGAATGGAATGGGCAGCGTCTTGAAAGGAGGGTATAAGATGAACATCAACAAAAGCAAAACGACGATAATGGAATGTAGTCGAATTAAGTCGAGTGATGCTGAGGGTATTACATTAGGAAATGAGACACTTAAAGTAGTAAAGCAGTTGTGCTATTAGGGGAGCAAAATAACTGATGAAGGTCGAAATAGAGAGGATATAAAATGTAGACTGGCAATGGCAAGGAAAGCGTTTCTGAAGAAGAAAAATTTGTTAACATTGAGTATAGATTTAAATGTCAGGAAGTCGTTTCTGAAAGTATTTGTATGGAGTGTAGCCATGTATGGAAGTGAAACGTGGACGATAAATAGTTTAGACCAGTATAGAAGCTTTCGAAATGTGGTGCTACAGAAGAATGCTGAAGATTAGATGGGTAGATCACATAACTAATGAGGAGGTATTGAATAGATCTGGGGAGAAGAGGAGTTTGTGACACAACTTGACTAGAAGAAGGGATCGGTTGGTAGGACATGTTCTGAGATATCGAGGGATCACCAATTTAGTATTGGAGGGCAGCGTGGAGGGTCAAAATCGTAGAGGGAGACCAAAAGATGAATACACTAAGCAGATTCAGAAGGATGTAGGCTGCAGTAGGTACTGGGAGATGTAGAAGCTTGCACAGGATAGAGTACCATGGAGAGCTGCATGAAACCAGTCTCAGGACTGAAGACCACAACAACAACTACTATCCCCATAGTACAAATGATGTTATTACCTGTGAGAGGCAACCTTCAAAGTACTGTCAGTAAGGTTAACGGTCATATTTTAGATCTCGGTGTTCTCCAATATTCTATTTGATGTGGGTAGCTTATGACCTTTTTACGTGAGGAAATTGTCGAAAGCATGTTCTTATAACTGCAAGTTACAGAACTTGTGCTTGAGCAGCCGTAGTGGTGGTGACGGAGAACAGGGAGAGAGATGGATTTGGGATCATAAATTCTGAGTGCAGTGACTAGGCATTGTGAGTCATTCTGGGAAGTAGCACTAAATGGATCGTACCTGTAGAGAGACTTCCTGGCCAGAGAACTCTCAAAATTGTTCAAAAGACTCTGAGCACTATGGGACCTAACATTGGAGGTCATCAGTTTCCTAAAGCTTAGAACTACTTAAATCTAACTAACCTAAGGACATCACACACATCCATGCCCGAGACAGGATTCGAATCTGCGAACGTAGCGGTCACGCGGTTCCAGACTGAATTCCCTAGAACCGCTCGGCCACTTCGGTCGGCAGAGAACTCTCCTACTTTTACTTAGGATCAGGCAGAAGGGCGCTGGTTCGCAAAACAATTTACCTGGACCAGGAGGCATTCCGTCATGAAGGTGACCAGTTGGTAGAAACTGGATGGAGAAAGCCATTAAAGAGAGACTGCTGCAAACTGAGCATTTGTGCAAACGGTGGGGATGTCATAAAATTCTCTGCGTTCTCATGTTAGAACAGGTTCTTCTAGCGAGTGGCGGAAAACATTTATATTTTATGGGTTAGGTTGTCTGAGAAGCTTAATAGACTTCTTCCAGAAATCGAAAATGGTTCGCCCTGATAGATTAGCTCTCTCCGTAAATGAAGGACTGTGGTTCCGTCTAGGTGTATGTTTTCTCCCTAAACATAACCATGCTTACAGTAAGATCGCTGTCTCACTAGTCTAAAATCTTCTTTTCTCAGACAAGACGCATTTGGAGTCACTGATAGTCTCCTCTCAGGATATGCAAACTCAAGGCTTGCTCCTCCAGTGTGGGACCGCGGTGCTATTTCAGGATTGGCTAGCTACCCGGCTAACAGAAACAGTCAAGAGGGGAGATTCAATGAGTGGAGGATAGTACGAATGGTTTGTACAATGTGTGGGCGATTTTGTTTTTGCTAATTCAGGGACAGCGTCTTTGAATCACAATCAAAACCTCTTCGTTCCCGGGTTCGAATCCCACCGCTGCTTAAATTTTGATTAATAATCAACATTGGCGGCCGAAGACTTCCGGCATGAGAAGTCACCCTCATTCTCCCAACGGCCTTGTCAAAGAGGGCGGAGGAGCGGACAGAGATTCAGAACACTCTCTTGTTCTAGGGGTGGGAAACTGCCCCTAAAGGCGGAAGAATCAGCAATGAACAACGGCATGAGGATGAAGAAGGCAATGGAAACCACCGCATTAAAGGCACCCAGCCTGTATCCACAGGACATGTGGCCTGTAATTGAAGTGTCATGATGATCTCTCCATTGGAAAAGATTCCGAAATAGTCCCTCATTCGGATCTCCGGGAGGGGACTGCCAAGAGTGAGGATACCATGAGAAAAAGATTCAATATTCAACGAAAGAATAACGTTCTGCGAGTCGGGAACTGGAATGTCAGAAGCTTGAACGTGGTAGGAAAACTAAAAAATCTGAAAAGGGAAACGCAAAGGATCAATCTAGATAAAGTAGGGGTCAGTGATGTGAGGTGGAAAGAAGACAAGAATTTCTGGTCAGATGAGTTTAGAGTAATATCAACAGCAGCAGAATATGGTAAAACGGGAGTAGGATTCTTTATGAATAGGAAGGTAGGGCAGAGGGTGTGTTACTGTGAACAGCTCAGTGTTAGGGTTGTTCTTATCAGAATCGACAGCAAACAAATACCGACAACGGTAGTTTATATTACATGTTGACGTCACAAGCTGAAGATGAAGAGATAGAGAAAGTGCATGGGGATATTGCGAGGATAATACAATACGTAAAGAGATATGAAAATCTAATAGTCATTGAAGACTGGAATGCAGTTGTTGGGGAAGACGCAGAAGGAAAGGATACAGGAGAATATGGGCTTAGGGTAAGGGATTTTACCAAAATCGAAAGGAGCAGAAATCAAATCCTTCCCCCTGCCCATCACCCATGTCCTAATTCATCAGTGACATACTGGTATCACCTATATGAGGCTAAAATGTACATAAAATTCTTTAGGAACACCGTCGAGACGAGGCGATTTTTGCAATCGTGAACCAATAATAAGGCGTCATATATCATCTGGAGAAAGACACTCAGAAGCAGGAGCTAACACGCAATCCACGATAGGAGTAATTACATCTGGGACAAGCGTATCAGTAGCACGGGCGTCGTAGAGGTCGGTAAAGTCATTGTACATCGCACTGCAAACATCACATGGGAGTGTCAGTACATGACGATGGACATGTGTGTGGGATGCGAGACATGCCCTTTTTAGGCGAGCCCGCAGCAGGATAAGATGATATAAGGTGATCAGTTCATCCTATAGGAATGAGCAAGATTTGTATCGCACCATTAGTTCTTCCATTTAATTCAAACAGCTTCGCCTTGACTTAGCGTACATCCATAATCAGCAAGAAAGCTTGTTTTTCACTTCCATAAACGTGTCGCAAGACGGAGTAACAAAATTCCTTGATCTGTCGGAGACCTCTCGCTTTCTCAACGCCATAAAGCATTTACTCTTTCTGGAACAATGGTTTGCATGCGCTGACCACAAGTCCATAACAGAAGAATAACAGTCCTGCGAACTCAAGTTACGAGCCCGAACCTCTCGAACAAAAATCTCTAGGGAAGGGTCCGTTAAGAGAGGTGTGTTCAACATAAAGTGGAAGCGATACAAGTATTATTGGTTGCGGCACATGATTTAAGGTTACAGCTGCGGCACAGTGATCAGTGAAATAAATCTGCCGCTAACAGTTGCCTCCATAAAGAATGAGAATAACACCAACGACCGAGTTTGCTGCTGGAAGTAGCTGTAAAACTAGTATGCCTGACGAGAGTGGGATAGTGACAGAGACAAGGACCGCTTATTTCCGAAGAGTTTACCAAATCGTTCAGTTACTTACTGAAAGAAAACTGGGTGTCTGATCCGCAGGACGCAAAAAATAATTAAAAACTCCGCCTAGCACAAGTTTCTGCGGGGTTTTACGAAATAAGTAAACTGTGTACTATTTATAAAAAGGCGCTCGACAATACAATGGCCAGATCCTGAAGGGGCATAAACAGGAATTCTGTCGAGGTTACAAACTGTACAGCAGGTTCTTCGACCGTCATCAAGACCTTTGGAAGCAGTCAGTGGTATTAATCTCTGTAAAGTAACACAGCCGGCCGCATGGCCGAGCAGTTCCATGCGCTTAAGTCTGGAACCGCGCGACTGCTTCGGTCGCAGGTTCGAATTCTGCCTCGGGCATGGATCTGTGTGATTTCCTTAGGTTAGTTAATTTAAGTAGTTCTAAGTCTAGGGACTGATGACCTCCCATAGTGCTCAGAGCCATTTGAACCAATAAATGGTCCACACCATGGAAACTGTACATTTTCGGACGTAAGTTCGTTAGACATTTTTTGTTCCGTATCTTCTCATCAGTCAATCCCTAGAGTCTGTATACGATAGGAAAAATCACCCTGTATAAAATCGCCTCAAAAAAGGTTGATTACTTATAATTTTTCTTTAACCGATGAAATACAGCTTTTATTTATTTATTTATTTATTTATTACAGAAGCAAATTACACACAATCTGAAGCATGTGATGTTCCTCTTCTTTCCTCACTTCGGTGATAATCAACCCACTCCTCGTCGGTGATAGATTGCAACAGCGTTAGCTGATCGGTAATTGATGGTCCGTGGGCTAATGTGTTTTAAGCTCAATGGACTGAGATGCCACTATTAGTTTATATATCCTTTGTCGAAAGGTATTATTGATTTACAGTAATAAATCATGCCACAAGATTAGAACAGAACTTTAGCTTTCATGAATACTTCAATCGTGGACGTTATTTGCTACTTGCGAATTACGGTTCAAAATTCTTCCGACACGTGACCGTGAACTTCAGTACACTATCTGGCTTTCTTACCAATACTTCCTCCGAGAGACTGTTCGCACTCAAATAAATCTGTAGACTCTGTTTTTGCGACGATCGCTCTGGAATGGGCTCAAAAACAACAACCATGAAACTCAGTCCTAGACACAGAGATCCAACATAGAATCCTCTCAGATGCTGTATTGTTTGTGGTATCCATAGATACGCAGCAACGGTGACCTCACAAGTGTGTCAGGGTAGTAATTCATGTCCAGAGATGTTTCGAAATCAGAAACTCTATTCGAATAGTCTTTACAAGCACTACATAATTTTCCGCCTGTTTTCTCCAACACTACCGAAGTTAGAAGCTTATTCTCATTTGTTTTTATTCTTTTTCCCATGATTTAATGTTATCAAAGTCATATACATGCACCTGAAAATATTTCTGAAAGTGGATTTGTGCAAGCAAACGGTTACGAAATACCGCTGTATTGTATTGTTGAAGCACCGTAGGTCTACGATCGTACCTAATTCTGTTCACTTTCAAGATCAGAAATGCACTGTATAGGCCTGCATCCAGTTATTACCAAAACACTTTAATTGATTTTCTGCAAGTTACCACTAAAGCCGTGTATCATAGTCCATGGCAGAGACAACAGATGAATGTTAAGTGCAGAACCTCTCTCTTCCACCCTGTAGGAAGAGGGCAATGTTTGACGAGGAGGTGGGGGGGGGATGGGGAGACCTGCAGAAATTCGGTATTTGGTGCGGAGGACACACACCACACTACCACAGCTGGGTGGTGAGGCACCTGGTAATCAACGTCTTTTATCGTCACCACATGTTCCACTGGCACACTTATGCACATGTGGGTCTGACAAGTAGCGGCCTGTGGCGTTCTTGCCCCACCCGGGGACGCAGAAGAAAGGTGGGCATAGGTTACAGGCTCAGGGATGCCCGCCAAGTCCATCGATATAGTACGGAGCTCTGGAATGGGTCTGTCCGCACGCGATACCGAAGAGGTGGTTTCGTTCTCGGGACGTACATGGAAGGGGTTCTGGATACTTCCCAGTCTTCAACAGCAGCTCACACTTTATCATCCGGTCTGAACTTACGGACGGGAGAGGTCTCTTCTAACGGAATCTTTCCAATAGAGTGGAAAAGGGAAGAGGAATCGTCGACTCTTCAGCACTTTGCGCCAGTCTAGGCGTGTTTTTAAGTGTAGGTGGCGCCCACGCGGAAGCTACAGTGGCAAAGTCCTACGCGAGGTTAACGGCGAAAACGCACTAATGTCAGCAACAAAAGGCTCGTGGTGCCCCTCAGGAAGTTGGTTAGGCAAAGTTTCTGTCAGATGGGAAATGAGGTTCTTTAAAGTTAGTCTCTTACGATGTTCATAAGTGGATTTTAAGACCGTGACACGATGCGGTTAATTCTTGCGGTGTTGTCCACTCTCATTACATATAGAACAAGTCCCTCCTCGTCCTGGGTAAATCTTATGTACCCGTATACACACGCCTTCAAATGAAAGGGGATATTCCGTTTTACCACAATGTCCACGGATCGAAAACCACTATAAATCTGTAAAAGATGTTGAGCGGACCAGCGTTGCCGCCGTATATTCCGCACGTCGCCAAACGGAAGCAGCACGGACTTAAGGAAACGGTCATCAGTTTCGGGCCAAAAGTTAAACACCCTGACATTCGTCTATTCCACCTCTGCGTTCCCCACAATAACCATGATGTGAATGAAATGGACTTCTTGTCCACACCACCAAAGGAGACTGTCAACCTGAAGAGGGTCTAGAAACCTGGCGTAAAATAAATACGATTCAGAATCGAAGTAAGCTGTGTGAACCTGTTCTTAAGTAACCTTGATCGTGTCTACGAGCGAATCATGAATTGCTAACAAACTTGGCAGCCTATGCTGCGTGGATGTGTCAAAACTACTACTAATGTTGCCTGTACCTGGAATGTTCCTCGGAGCATATGATATCACAGAGCTAGTTGAGTCACAAACATGAGACACTGGGGGACCAACAACGATACGACGCACACAATGACTCACATGACTCTGAGAGGAAACAATAAAGCTCTCGCAATGCTACAATAGTGGCTAGAACGGGGAGAACATACTCGCCAGATGCGTGAAGTGGGACTCACACAACGGAGATGTGTACTATAATAACAAAGATGTGGAGTACGTCAGTTTCATTGATGATCACCTGCACCTCAACATTTTTATTGTTTTCCCGCACGGCGATAGTATCTCATTGGAGAACAAGAGATGATATCAAAAGGAGAGATTCGTGCGACAGTGATTTGAGAACTCTGACAGCGAACACACGTGAATGAATTGGCCACCAAATTCGCCTGGTCTGAATGTGGCTTATCATTTGCGGAGACTGCGTGATGTGTGCCTACTATATAGGAATGCATGTTGATTGATTGTAAAAATCTTTATTTACCAAGATCGCTTATGGGAAAATAGATATCTAATTTCGGCCGTTTTCGGTCATCTTCAAATGAGAACATAAAAATCCGTGTTTAAGATAAGAGCACACTTTTACCAACTGGATATTTACAATGAAAGGGAATGTCAACTTCATACTGCTTTGTGTTGTTATTATCCAGCTGACACAAGCGTCCACAAGCGTCCACAGCTTTTTATATTCTGATCTGAAGTTGGTCACAAACGGTCGAAATTAGTTACTTATTTTCTCGTATGCGGTCTTGGCTAATAAAGATTTTACAAAAAGGCTACATTCTTTGAAATAACAGATCGTTTATTCTACACTGACGATGTTTGATAACTATAAACGAAATTTTTCGTTAATGTGAAAAGAAATCCTTAACTTAAAGGCTGCCTATTTATCACCGGAACATGTAGGGTAAATTTAGAGAATCTGTATTTGAAGAATACTAATGCGATCACTGTACTTTCACTCGTCGTACATCATGCGCAGTGATCATTAAGAGTCAGTGTTTTTCCTCTCGCTCAATACGCGAATAAAATAGGAAGGAAAATCGATAGTATTGGTGCGATGTATCCTTGGCCATGCATTGTACTGTGGCATTCGGAGAACGTTTCCTGGACTGTGTGGCATGCGTGGTGTGCTACACGCGTCCATGGCGCGCCGCTTGCGCCCGTCTGCTGCTCATGCGGCCCTGGCGTCTGTGTGCAATACAAAGCGCCGGCAATCTCGGCCTCCATCAGCTCAGGCGAGCAACGCGGGTTGCCCGCCCCCAGGCGCTACTACTACATCCGGACGGAGGCCTTGAGGCGGTTCTCCGTCACTTTGCTTCGCTGGGCTGCTGTCGCTTTTCTCACAGAACAGTCCACAGCAGACGACGCCGTCTGCACAATCGGTGGTCGTCCTATAGGCGAGGGCAGAAGCAACTCAGCCGTTCCGCTCACTGAAGTCTGATATCTGCTGTAATTTACCGTGGTGTCGTGGTTAGCAGAAAATTATGTAACTTTAGCCTATCATCAACAGTGGTACGTTGTATCTATTTCAGTGTCATCTAACGCATTTTGTGTGTGCGTATACTTTTTCTTGCCCCTTTGAGTACGGCAGATGACAGGTTTTTGGTTAATTGTCCATAAGCTATGATCTACCTAATCTTAAACTTAGTGTTGGTTTATCGGCTGACAGTAATTCTAGCCAAATAACGCTGTACATGAAAAGGTATGTTATGCATTATGTGATTTGTGTGTATTTTATGTTCTCTGTTATTAACATTTCTCGTGTTATTTTCATGTACATACTCGTTCCACGATCATGAAGATTTGTTCCTCAATTTGATCCTACGAAACTAGACGTGTAAGACAAAAATAAAAAGCGGGTAAATTCAACTTGACGCCACAAGCAGCGCCATGATCACGTGCTGTGTGCGTGGTTAGTCACGCGAAATAACTTAAAAATACGTTTTCTCGCTTACTAACCTTGGTTTTAGTTGTATTACTTATATCCTAATTTAAATTCTTTCGTAAATATATAATGAAGCTGTTGTAACAGAAAAAGAATTTTGTAAAAACTACCAACAACAGAATGAAAATACCGGCTCGTGCTGTAACGGATGCTGAGCTGCCCTAACGCTCTGCCTCGTCCTGTGCTAAATATTCCGGGAGTGCTTCTAATGAGGACTGTTGCTGATTGACTTTTTTACCCATCAGAAAAAATTGAATATGTGACTGCCAACATTGTTTATAGCACTAATTTCAGGCTTTGAAGCTTTCCTATAAATAGGCTGCAGTTATCGAAAATGTATAAAAGATGAAATTGCTCTCATCACTAAGAATGGGAAGATTATCTACAATTTTCTACGTAGATTTTCAAAGCCACAATCTGCTTCCGACACTTTTTTTTGTCTACTGCTACTAATTCATAATACCTGATGTTCTGTATGTATTATTCAATCTGTTAATTCAATGTTAATGAATTAACCTATTCAGCACTTTATGTCCACCTCCTGAATGTATTGTAATCTAGTCGATTTCTTTATATTTTAATTTTTTTTTGATGAATTCTCCCACCAGTCTCTACATATGTTTTAAATTTTCCCATTAAACTCAACCCATAAATTCAAGTCTCAGTAGTACATGTCAATTTCCTCAATGAACTCTGTAATCAATGTTTCCATTTTCAGGGCTTTTATTACATATCAATATCCCTTTAAATATTATTTTGAGGGTAAAATTCAACAATGAACGAAATTGGCGTTTTTTTACATTTTCTATGGTGGTCATAAAGCTGGTAGTACACGTTGTTCAAAAGTGTGTTAAAGGGTATTTTCAGATTCTGATCCCTGATTACACGTTGGTACCTTTTCAAAAAGATTGTTGTTAATATAATCAAACGACAGTTAACGAATTTTGTTTTAAGCGAATATTTTTTGGGTTGGGCGTTGTGGAAAATACCTTGGGTGTAGGTATGGTCAATAGCGGGGATAGTAATTGATCCATTCATCATAAGGTACTGTTTGTGGTGTGCCAATCGTTTGTTGTATTTCCTGTGAATGACGTGGGCCAAATATACTGAAGTGCCAAAGAAACTAATATACGCATGCGCTTTCAATTACAGACAGGCAGAATACGGCGCTACGTCGGCAGCGTCTATATAAGACAACAAGTGTCTGGTGCAGTTGCTAGGTCAGTTACTGCTGCTACAATGGCAGATTAGCAAGAGTTAAGTAAGTCTGAACGTGGTGTTAAAGTGGGTGCACGAGCGATGAGACGTAGCATCTCCGTGGTGACGATGAAGTGGGTATTTTCGCTTACAACGATTTCACAACAATTTGTGGCACAACTTGACCAGAAGAAGGGATCGGTTGGTAGGACATGTTCTGAGGCATCAAGGGATCACCAATTTAGTATTGGAGGGCAGCGTGGAGGGTAAAAATCGTAGAGGGAGACGAAGAGATGAATACACTAAGCAGATTCAGAAGGATGTAGGTTGCAGTAGGTACTGGGAGATGAAGAAGCTTGCACAGGATAGAGTAGCATGGAGAGCTGCATCAAACCAGTCTCAGGACTGAAGACCACAACAACAACGATTTCACGAGTTTACCGCGAATATCAGGAATCCGGTAAAACATCAAATCTCCGAGTTCGCAGCTGCCGGGAAAAGATCCTGCAAGAACGGGACCAACGACGACTGACGAGATTCGTTCATCGTGACAGAAGTGCAATCCCTTCGCAGATTGCTGCAGATTTCAATGCCGGGGCATCAACAAGTGTCAGTGTGCGAACCATTCAACGAAACATCATCGATATGGGCTTTCGGAGCCGAAGACCCTTTCGTTTACCCTAGATGGCTGCAGAACACAAAGATTTACTCCTCGTATGGGCCCGTCAACAGTCACATTGCACTGTTGTTGACTGGAAACATATTACCTAGACGGACGAGTCTCGTTTCAAATTCTATCCACCGGATGGACGTGTAAGGATATGGAACCCTCATTTAAGCAGGGGACTGTTAAAGCTGATGGAGGCTCTGTAATTGTGTAGGGTGTGTGCAGTTGGAGTGACATGCGACCTCTCATATGTCTAGGTACGACTCTGACAGGCTACACGTACATAAACATCCTCTCTGATAACCTGTATCGATTCATGTCCATTGTGCATACCGGCGGACGGCGGACTTGCGGAATTCCAGTAAGAAAGTGCGACACCCCACACGTCCAGAATTGTTACAGAGTAGCTCCAGAAAAACTCTTCTGAGTTTAAATACTTCTGCTGGGCAACAAAATCCCCAGACAAACATTGTTGAGCATATCTGGGATGCCTTGCAACGTTCTGTTCAGAAGAGACCTCCGGCTCCTTGTATTCTTGCAGATTTATGGACAGCCCTGCAGGATTTATGGCATCAGTTCCCTCCAGAACTACTTCAGAGGTTAGTAGAGTTCATGCCACGTCGCGCTGCGGCAATTCTGCTTGCTAGCCACACCCTACATGATATTACGCAGGTGTACCAGTTTCTTCGTCTCTTCAGTGTGTATCATGGCTTGCTTAAATGTACACTTTTAGTGCAAAATGTCCTGTATTTTTGTTATTTTTATTTATTGTCCTTCGGTTTTACGCTACAGCCAGCCCAAACGTACAATGTCTTGAAACAAACTGAAATTCCTTGGTGAAAAATGCTGAAATCCAAGCGGAAGTCATGGACTGTTAAAACAAATTAATAAAACCACATTACAACGACACACACACACACACACACACACACACACACACACACACACACACACACCGTATCATTCAATTCCAACTTTTAAAATACATTCCACTATTAAGTTATAAATGTCTACATTTTCCCTAAAAGTACAGAATATGGATTGAGAGTAACTCGAAGAAAGACGAAAGAAATGAGGATTAATAGAAACGAGAACAGTAGGAAACTGGTGATCACGAAGTATCATAGATGAAGTTAAAGCATTGTGCTACCTAATCAGCAAAATAACCCATGACGGACGGAACAAGGACATAAAAAGCAGGCTAGCACTGGCAAAAAGGGCAATGCTAGCGAAGAGAAGTTTACTAGTATCAAACATATGTATTAATGCGAGGAAGAATTTTCTAAGAGGTTACATTTGAAGTATAGCACTGTATGGTAGTGATATATGAACTATAGAAAAACCGAAGCAGAAGAGAATAGAAGCGTTTGAGATGCGGTGCTACAGAAGAAAAATTCTCCATAGAATCGACATGGAAAGGAATGTGTGGAAAGCACTGACAAGAAGAAGGGACAGGAAGATAGGACATCTGACAAGAGATCAATGAAAAATTTCATGATCTTAAGGGGAGCTGCAGAGTGTAAAAACTGTGCAGGAAGACAGTTACATCTGTAAACAAGATGATTAAAACGTGAGCAGGAAGTGTATGATGCATACGGACCACAATGGTAATCAGCCAGTCAGTTTCATTTCTGTATCGATGGCAGCCGAAGATAATGTGATTAATGTCCTGGCGCAATCTGCAGTCGTACTGTGTATAAAACACACAGAATGTTTGTATACCGTTCTGTCGCATCGGCATCCCTTGTGAAACAGGTTAATAATTTTTCACATTACTTTTGTTGGGTGAGACCTGTATGTTAGCCTTATAAAGAGTGTGCTGGTTTTTTATGGAAGACTTTCCCGACGACTATCATCCGTGAAATATTCTCGGAGAACTTGTCGTGTTAATCCTTTATGAAAAATCCGAGTTGTCAACTGTATCTACTTTCTTCTTCGTCAGGAAAGCAGCTGACTGGCGATGAATTAACGGAAACACCGTAAGTGACGAAAGTAGTGGTGGTGACTGCTACAAGTGATTACATTGATTCACATGTAAGCGGGTACTTGTCCCCGATCTCTGAAATCATGGGCCAGTTCGAAACCATTTTGTCACACAAGTGACTTATCATTTGGCCCCCACCCCTCCCTTCCCCAGCTCCCCACATCTCATCCGTCCTCCACTGTTTCCCATCGTACACTTTCACCAATGCCAGTGTTTTCGATGCTAATTGTGAAACGCACTGTAAGTAAATCTTGCACGTAGGTTTCCCTGGAGTTCCTCTCAAGGGGCCGCTGTTAACTGTGATACGTCCTGTATACAGACCTTGCAGTTGTGACGCCTCTGGCGCCGCTCCCAGCTTGGCGCCTAAAGTGGCGGGTTTTGTCGCTTCGGCCTTAAACCGGTCCTGACGTAGAGACTGAGGGTTGCAAGAGCTGCGAGTGACGGCCCAGAGTCAGCGTCTATGTAACCATTGGTCCATGTGAACAATACTTCATCAGTTACACACGGTTGCTTTCGTTACGTCTTCAAAATTCAGTCGAATTCCTAGAGAAGACAGCGGTGGAAGCTCAGAGCTTCGTGGAGAATATACGCAACAAGTACATCTACAACATTAACCACAGGGTGTGGAATTTGTATCTCTGACTGTAGCAGACTGAATCCTTCCTCACGTAAGGAGCAGATATTACTTATGTGTAATACTTGATCTGTACAAACTGACATCGACACAGCTTTCAGACGTTTACTAGAGTTACCTAAGTTCTTAATAACCTGTATGTGATGATAAATTTGTTTTAGTTTTACTCGTACTTGTCATTCGAAGTGTCAAGTATAGGAAATACGTGTCCTAGCGCAATTATTCATTTTCTGCTAATCTTGAAAGTAACGACGCCTTTGTATCCGAACAGTATGGCCTATTAGTTGACATTCAATAGGTTTCGTGGGCATACGTACAATATGTGTGTATAAGTCAAAAAATCTTAATCGTGTGCATGTTTTCTGTGAATACGGTTTGATTTTTTCCACAGTGTAGAAACTGTAGGGATTGACCGATAAGTGGATTCGGAACAAAAACATCTAATGAACTTATGTCCGGAAATACAAGGTTTCCACGCTAGAGACCACTTACTCAAACATAGTTACAGAGACTGCGGTCTAATATGCGCTGTACCATGCAGCCACAATTACAGTATGCGTGGTTTCCTCCTAGAGGGTGGTACTGTTCTTCACATGTCACGCCGTACAGCACTCTCCTGCTGTAATCATGGGTAATGTTGCGTCCGATTCACTTCTCCTGCTGACTCACCTTGCATTGGATGTAATGCAGAGTAGTACACAATGGTTCCGCATTCGAATGGGGAGCTTGCCGACATTGTGTTTACTTATGGAAAGGCAAACGGCAACGGGCAGCAAGGTTGTATAGGAGACCTATCCCCACCGACGACAACTACAGCATTCAATGTATGTTTCGCCGTTTGTTTGAGACAGGGTCGTTTAAGAAAGCAGCAAATCATGAAGGACGTACCCTACATGTTCGGTCACCGGACTTGGAGGAAAATGTGATTAATGCTGTGGAAGGCGACCACCGTGTCAGTACAGGGTAAACCAGACGACCGTGAGGAACATTGTCCATAACAATTACTACTACTCTTATCACTCGTAGCGTGTGCAGGTCTTACCAGGACAGACTTTTCACATCGGGAGTAGTTTTGTCATTGATTTCTTCAAACGGCAAGCACGAATCCGGGATTTGTGCCATCCATCCTGTTCACAGGTGAGGCCACCTATACGCAGAGTGGTTTCAACTTTGATAACATTCATCTGTCGGATAGTGTTCAGAACCTTCATGGTATGGTGACAGCGAACCATCAGCAGCGGTGGAGCCGTAATGTGTGTGCCGGAATATTGGCCGACCGTATTCCTTCCACGTCACTTGACAGGACGAAACTGTCGGCGTTTCTTGCGGGTGACTTTGCCTCCCTTGCTCGAAGATTGCTAGGGTTATGTGACTGCTACCTGGTGTTGCTCCAGTCCACTTCACCGTTGACGTCCGGACGCATCTCAATCGTGTCTTCCCTAATCGATGGATCGGCTGAGGGGGGGGGTCCAGTTGCATGGTCTGCTCGTTCACTGGATCTCAACCCATGCGATTTATGATTGTGGAGCTACCTCAGAAGTATCGTGTATGCACATTCCTGTTTTGAAGACACTTGAACAACATAATCATGCTGCCTTTGACACTGTTCGGAAACAGCCTGGTTGTTGTTAACATGTGAGACAGAAGAAGCTACGGCTCGTACACTCATGCGCTGAGCCACATGGAAACCATTATCAACACATACTGTAACTGTGGTTGCATGGTACAGCGCGTATTAGACCGCAGTCTCTGTAATAATGTATGATTGAATAAATGGTCTCCAGTATGGAAACTGCGTTTTCGGACTTAAGTTCATTAGACATTTTTCGTTCCGTATCTTCTCATCAGTCAATCCTTAGAGTTTGTTTACGATCGGAAAAATCACCCTGTATAAAATCGTCTCAAAAACGAATGATGGAAAACATATTTTTTTCTTTTTTGCTGAAATAAATAATACACCTTCTGAAGCATCTGATGTTCCTCTTCTTTTCTCACTTCGCTGATAATCAACCCTCTTCTGGTCGGTGATGGATTGTTTCAGCGTTAGCTGATCATTAACTGATGGTCGGTGGGCTGAAGTGTTTCAAGCTCAATGGACTAAGATGCCACTATTAGTTTGTATATCCTTTGCACAAAGGTATTATTGATTTACAGTAACAAAATCAGGCCACAAGATTAGAATAGAAATTTAGCTTTCACGAACAGACGTGGACGTTATTTCCTACTTGTAAATTACAGTTCAATATTCTTCCCGCACATGACCGTGAACTTCAGTACACTACCTGACTTTCTTTCTAATACTTCCTCCGACAGACTGTTCGCACTCAAATCTGTAGACTCCGCTTTTGCGACGATCACGGTGGAATGCGCTCAAAAACAACAACCATGAAACTCAGTAATAGACACAGAGATCCAATATGGCACTCCGCCTTCAGGCCACATGTGGCCCATCGGGACCATCCGACCGCAGTGTCATCCTCAGCTGAGGATGCAGATAGGAGGGACGTGTGGTCAGCACATCGCTCTCCCGGTCGTTATGATGGTTTTCTTTGACCGGAGCCGCTACTTTTCGGTCGACTAGCTCCTCAATTGGCATCACGAGGGTGAGCGCGCCCCGAAAAATGGCAACAGGGCATGGCGGCCCTGATGGTCATCCATGCAAGTTCCGGCTTCGCCCGACAGCGCTTTCCTTCGGTGATCTGACGGGAACCGATGTATCCACTGCGGCAAGGCCGTAGAGATCCAGCATAGGACTATACTTAAAACTGGAAGAGACAGAGATAGTTAATCACACATTGTCGCACCTCGCAGATGTATTTTTTGTCGTATCGATCGATACACAGCAACGGTGACCTCACAAGTGTGTCAGAGCAGTATTTCGTGTCCAGAGTTTTTTCGAAATCAGAAACTCTATCCAAATAGTCTTTACAAGCTCTCCATAATTTTCCGCCTTTTTACGGGATTTTCTCCAACACTACCGAAATTAGTAGCTTATTGTCATTTGTTTTTATACTTTGTGCCATGATATAATGCTATCAAAGTCATACACACGCACCTGAAAATATTCCTGAAAGTGGATTGTTGCTAGAAAATGGTTACGGAAGACTGCTGCGTGTGTCCCAATAAACAATTCTGAAAATGACTGCGACTTCAGTGGTTCGGTTAGTTATTGGTGAGTATATTTCGGCTATTGTGTTTCACTCCACAACCTTTCTGTGTAGTGTTTGTCATTACCAGAACATCCAATTTCAATACTTCGGTTTTTTAAACTGTGTTCTCAGGTTTTCCTGCCAGTCCCTGTGCTTTCCATGTTCCACAAATCAGAGTAGATGACTTTTGATCCATACGGCATTTTTACTTCTTTGGGAAAAGTAGTAAAGGCCGTTTTTATCGGGGACTGATGCCAACTCCGACCGAACCCCCAACCTAGAGTACCAGGATTTTTTCCCCGGGATTTACTTCCCTGAGGCTACCTTCAAAATGGCTGAGTCCCCTTTACCCCCACGTTGCTATGCCAAAAAAGCGAAACTCAGAAAAGGAAAAGTTGGGACGGTGTGAGAAACTCTTGGTCTGGCTCGTCTGCAAGAGGCCTTCCAGGCATTGTTTGAACCTGTTAGTAAAAACACAACGTGTTTAAGAAGGTATTGGATGATATTTTTTATTTGGAAGTGGAGTGACGAAAAGCGGAGGAGCATAGCCAGGGGTAGTGGTTCCTTTAAGAAGGAAATCGAAACCTGGCATAACTAAATGAAAAGGAAAGAACGAAATAATAATACGTGAAGCAATAAAAATCAAGCAATAAAGCTGGAATTAATTGAATTGTGCGGTTTAATGATGATTGTCCCTGAGAGCAAGAGGATATTCTTCTTCGATGACCTGGAAGAAAAGGGTGATGAATGTCCAAGTGGACGTGAATTGTTTATAATTGGTGATTTAAATGGATGAGATAGAAAATGATTACATTTTGACGCTGTAGGTTCATGGGGAGAGAATGTAAATTATGATGACTCTGAGAGGTTGATTAATTTACGTAAGGTTCAGAAGTGTACTGTTATGAATAGTCACCTTCAGCACAAATAAATTCCTAAACACACCTGAAACATAAAATCAATTATAATGTAATAGTGCAAAGACAGCGGGTGATTAGAGTAAGACACGTAAGGGTGAAAAGAGAACAGAATGTGGCTCCGGTCTTTATATAATTAATTCGGACCAGGATGAAATACCAGGGGAGGAAGTGAACTTTGAAGGTAAAGCTATAGAGAATCCAAAACATAGGTTACATCTACTGCAAGAATAAAGAGTGAAAATTTCGTATCAGCAAAGATTAAATCTAAGTTTGGATGTGATGGAGACGGTATGGAGTACCAATGAACTATACGGTTTACTAAAACAGTTGTTTAAGGAAGTAGCGGAGAGTGGTTTAGAAATGCAGACGGAAAGAATAATAAGAACTGAACAGACAACCAGGAAATTGTTGGAGGCAGTTGGTGAAAGGAAGGAACTGTATCACCTATGGTTAAGCTCTCTAGAGGTAGGTTTGAATAGATACATAGTATATGAAAAGGGGGCTCAGAAACTAATAAGAAAGTGTAAGGAGGAGGCATGAGAAAGAGTATGAAAGGAAATAGGGATCTCCCGCCGGATGTTAGAGTCCTCCCTCGGGCATAGGTGTGCGTGTTGTTCTTAGCATAAGTTAGTTTAAGTAGTGTGTAAGTCTAGGGACGATGACGGAAGCAGTTTGTTCCCTTTAGAAATACACACACATTTGAACATTTTTGGAAATACAGCATTTGAAGGGGTGGAGAATGACAAGGAAGACGAAAATTGTTTGCAGTCGCGTATCCGCAATACGTCTATTGCATAATGGAAAACTTCTGTTAGAGGAAAAGAAGAGACCAGATGACGCAAATCTACAACAAACGCAGTGCATCAGGTAATGCAGAACCTGTAATAGACGAAGATGTAAGTGATTTGCTGAAAAAGGCAAGAAATGGAAACGAATTGTGGCAGAATTGTTCTCAATTTTGAGATTGGATATGATGAAAACATGTCCGCAGTATTGGCGTTCAAACGATTGCTTTCATGACAATGCACAACCGTAAACATTTGCAAATATTAAGGGAAATTGACAAAAAGATAACAGTAGTCCCCCACAAACTTCAATCAGCAGATGGTTCTGTACCACTCTTTTCTATTCTCAAGCTGAAAATTAAAGTGAATGGGCGCGAATCTGATACGGTCAGGAGACTCTAGAGGAATATCATGTGGTTCTAAAGAACCAAAGAAAAAATACTTCCAGGAGGCATTTCAAACGTGCCAGAAAAATAGGAATTAGCGAACTTGCAGGGGTATTTGCAGGTGGTGGTGCAGAATAAGATAAGTGACTGCCAGCTTGGATTGTAAAGAAATGCAGGTTTCAAGCATTTACCAAGTTAAAACTTCGTGACAGGTTTAGCTCATGTGTCGGAGTGGGAGTCTACATAGGAAACTCAACCTATAGCGAACAATGCTCTCACTGGCAGAAATCTCCCAGCACAACCCACGAGACATGTTCCCAGGTTCATTTCTCATAGCACCTCTTTGTCCTGATCCCTTCAAAGATGTTCTCTTACATAGAACGTTGAACTAATACTATAGGAAGAAAGGAAGAATTCACGAAGTTATCAGTAAATGTTAGTGTTCCATGAATATTTTCGCCACCTTTTCTGGTTCAAATGGCTCTGAGCACTATGCGACTTAACTTCTGAGGTCATCAGTTGCCTAGAACATAGAATTAATTAAAACTAACTAACTTAAGGACATCACACACATCCATACCCGAGGCAGGATTCGAACCTGCGACCGGAGCGGTCGCTCGGATCCAGACTGTAGCGCCTAGAACCGCACGGCCACTCCGGCCGGCCCATCTCTTTGTTGGTCCTGGATGTCAGACATGAATTCAGTACTTGAGGCCCGTCGTTTGATCGTCTGAACAGAACCATGCAGACGTTCTACGCATATCGGCAGGGCTGTGATAGATGAAATGGGATGGACAGATGTGGAGCAGAATATTCGTTCCGCCCGCGTAACAGATTCACACTGCTGCTTTGCGTCATGTCGTTTCGCTCCGTTTCCCCTGATGGAAGCCATGGCAGTGATGGGGGGTGGGGGCAGGAAAAAACCGTTCCAGGGCTTCAGGTCTTGACAGCTGTCGGCAGCACGTCACACCGAACGGGCGCGAAACTGCCTACACAGGCGGCGAAGGCCCTCGGAAACCAGCAGTGAAAAATAACAGCACATCAGGCCGAGTCCGGTACACATCGGAGCAACAATGGGAAAATGTATGAAGAGACAATACGTCCTGCTTTCGGTGGGACAGTTGCACAGTCCAGCTGTCTCATCCGTTGCTCACAGCCAAAGTAAAAATGTCCCGCTTTTGCAAACAAAAAAATGGCGCTGAGCACTATGGGACTTAACTTCTAAGGTCATCAGTCTCCCAGAACTTAGAACTACTTAAACCTAACTAACCTAAGGACATCACACACATCCATGCCCGAGGCAGGATTCGAACCTGCGACCGTAGCGGTCTCGCGGTTCCAGACTGTAGCGCCTAAAACCGCTCGGCCACTCCGGCCGGCTTTTGCAAACAGACAAGCTGGCAACTGATTAGACATGCGCCCTACGTACCTATTCATTTCGAAACTCGCGGGTGTCGGTGGCAGCGCGGATGACAAGAAGAAGAGAGAGCGAGTAACATGCAAGAGAGAGACAGATGCTGCCGCTCAACTCAGCCAATAATCACATCGCGCGAGTGCGAAGTTGACGTGCGGCAAAATTATTAACTTTTGCTTTTTCTTCGAATATAGGTTGACTCTTACATAAAAGATAACGGCAAACAACCACTTTTTACAATGCTATTTATTTATGTAAACAGGACCGTTACCTGTTTCGAAGAGATAGGCTCATCTTCGGACGGATAGTTCAGGTTTCACATTAGCTTTCGCCTTTTGTTTCCCCAACTGATGAAATTTCTGTGCGGTGGTGGTGCCCTACAACCAAAAGAAAAATGTTCAAATGTGTGTGAAGTCTTATGGGACTAAACTGCTAAGGTCATCAGTCCCTAAGCTTACACACTACTTAACTTAAATTATCCAAAGGACAGACACACACACACACGCACACACACACACACACACACACACACACACACACACACACACACACACCCATGCCCAAGGGAGGACTCGAACCTCCGCCGGGACCAGCGGTACAACCAAAGCATCACAGTTAAAAAGACATTGTCTCACATCTTGCTCTGGTTGTAAGACACCAAAACCCCATGGAAATGGCGTCAGATGGGAAAAAAAGGCGAAAGCTGATGTACAGCGTGAACTAGACGTCTGAACATGAACCTGTTGGTTCCAAACCAGTGTATATAAAAAAATAGCACTGTAAAACGTGGCTAGTTGCTGTTATGTTCTATATAAAACTCAGCCTTTATTTTGTAGACAGCCACGGGTTCAAAATGCCAGTTTCTGACAAAATAGCGTTCTATTGGAATTTTAGGTTGCGTGTGCACAATTAGACAACTCATTCAACGTTTCCGTGTTTCTGTGTTTGTAACATTAAAAAATGCCTCAGCGCAACTGTACCATTAATATTACTTCGCAAGAAAAGTAATTATTTATAAGGCGAAGGTGTGGTGCATCAGATGTTAAGTGTGTAAACTGTCTTTCAGATTTTAGTGTTGTTCATGGTGGTGTTAGCGTTACTCAGAAAATTTTAAAATCGGAAAAATACAGACTTTCCGATCAAGCGGCTGCTTCCATTTCTTCAACGCTTTTTTTTCTCAAAAGAACTGATTTAACAACTTCGAAGGATTTGGATGTAGCTACAGCAGAAGGTGCATGGGAATTTGCTCGTGCAAAATCCGAGGCTACTGTTGTAATGTGCTGGCACAGATGGTGACGGATGAACTGAAAGACCATCTCTGTGAAGCCCACTGCATATCTTTATTAACGGATGCTTAAAATCGTGGCTCAGTATATTCCGTGATTTGATTCGGTATTTTTTACCTTGTGAATGTGTGAAAGTCAAGATTTTAGAGTTTCTAGAGCAGCCTGTTGAAACATCGGATATTTTTATCATTATTCGATGGAGGCATTATCGTGCAATGATTTAAATAAGAAAATTGTAGCATATTGTGGAGATAATACTAACTGCCATTTCTGAGGAAAGAAGAGAAGAGGGAATAATAATGTTTACGCAAAATTGAACCTATCACTCGGAAGGCCACTCATTGGGATTGGTTGTGGAGCCCACATAATTCACAACACGACCAAAACAGTTTTAGATTGACTCCCTGTGGACTTCGAATGTATCATTGTGAAAATTTACTCATTTTCTTAAATCTGCAGCGTTAGAGTGAGAGCTCTCAAAGAGTTATGAATTCCAATGACACGGAGTATCAGAAACTGCTTACAGCAGAAGGCGGCGGCTCGCGTTAATTCCGGAGCTTAGAAGAATGTTAAAAATATTTCAGCACTTAAAAAAACTATTTTCTGATCATCGATAAATGCCCAGATATTTTTAAAACATTTTTGAAAATCACGCCTCTGAATTAAGGTTATAGGAGTACAGGCAGCGACTTTCCATCAAACGGTGCTAAACATTGAAACACACAGCGTGTCTGCTGTAGAATCAACGAAGGAAATTAACCGTCTCCGAGATAACTCGGCTCATAAAGTTAATTCACCTTTTCCTATTTGCTCCGTCTCTTATCAAACAACAAACTTACAAGAAACTGACGCTGTTGTTCAGGGCGTTCAAACTACGGCGACTGAATTTTATAAGACTGTCAAAGAATACTTGGAACAGTTGCCACAGTTTTTACGGAACCTATTAAAGGCTTTACTTTACCGAAGTATGCGATACCCTCCAAAATCAACCAGTTGAACGAGTATTTATGATTATAGAAAAGTTATTGTGTATGTTAACAATGATTGCATAACATGTCTCCATAAACAGTCAACCCATTAAATTATGCTGAATAACTGACCTACGCAAAAGTTAATATTACTGAATCACTGATACGGCAAATGTCATCATGTAAAAACACTAAGTTCATCTTAAATAATTAATATGAAGTACGAAAAACAGTGGCCAACTTATGTATTTTGAATCTCATTAAATAAAAATCACCCAGTGAAACCCATTTGTTCACTAGGACCGTTTTCACACAGTATTCACGTAAGCACTCCTATTTTAGACGAAAACCAATGTAATTCTTAATAATTCATGTTATTTACTTATTTATGCAAATTAGAGAAGTCAACTGACAAACTTCCAAAAAACGGCCTTTTTGTAACAAAGAATTATTCTGTCAAGTCAACAAATCTGTCTGTCATTTTAATAACCTGTTAAATTATCTCACTCGATATAAATTAATAGCTTTTCTGCACAAATTACGATAACAGATGTACATGTGACTTATAAACTATAACTCTTTTTAGTAGTTCTTGAACAAGGTTATAAATACAAGCAGCAAGAAGGGTCGGGAGGGGAGTCTGAATGTCACTTTGGTAAAGTGTAAGTGTGTTGTTGTTCAAAGTGGATAAACATTGCAAAGAACATGTAAAAGAAGTGCTACTTTGCGTTGTCATTGTCTTTGGTGGACAGTGGAATTAAGATGGCCACCAGAGTAATAAATATTTGAAATTTAAATATTTGTTGGTTTCACTCATTATTCATGATCAAAAGCACATCAAAAACACGGGACTAACAACAACAAATCATGTGATAATCTCCATTCCCACTTGGAAACTAAACCCAACATTTTGAAACTGATTTTCTCAGCGGATAAATATATAACAAATGCGTCTCCAACTGCAATGTAATGCTGATTAATTCAAATTATGTGTAATAAGTACATTGTTATCATGTCCTTGATTTGAATAAATTATAAATAGTAAAGTAAGTTTCCTTTCCTACATTCCGCAAGCTTTCCGCTCTGACAAAAAAAAAGGAAAAATATGGTCACGTTGGCTATGTACGCTCACAAGAGATCCGCCAATTGGCAGCTATTAAAACGAGGGTAGCCTTAATCGTCCTCATTTTTTTGTTTGTTCGCAAGTAAATGTCTGAGTCTTCGTTTGCAGTGTCTAACAATACCACCACTTGCAAAGTGGGTTAGAAATCAGATTAATAATGTTGCTCACGCAGCATATGTTAGCTTTATCGAGGAACAACAAAGTTATTGACTGTGGATGGTATCGTCAGAATGAAAATAATGAAGTCACTGCAAAAAAAAAAGTCATTAATTTTGGCACTTATCTTGAATGGATTCCCACGTAGATTTCGTCGAAGTTGTTCTGGCTCATCTTGCTGATTCTAGGGTGATTCCACTTTGACTGCTAGAAGGTCCAGATCCGTATTTTAGCAATATTTGAAGACCTAACAAATGCGTTTTTCAGGTAATTCTTAATGATCAAACAATCCCAGATCAGAACAATGGTATGGTAGAAATAATTTTTGACTTGGTGTCCAAGATCCACATTTTTATTAAACTTCTAGTAAATTCACATATACTTCTTCTTAATTGTCACATCATAAAGAAAACAGTTTTGTATCAATCTTCATATATTTAATTTCCACTTTAACCAAACACAAGACTTGACTGTTCTTTTACAAAGCGAAATAACAACTTAACTTCTGCAAAGTGAAACAAAGACTGCTCTGTGAGCATTCGCGCTAAAACGGTTACAACTAAGTCAAAGATTACGACAGTCTTACAGAAATGAATACACACAAAAACCATATCACTGTAATATATCGATACATCGGAATACCTATACATTAATAGAACCAAATGTGAATATTGTCACTAAAATGTGTCTGTTACTTCGCAGAAAAGTAGTACGATATTACTGGTACCGAGAACTGGGGTTGGAGTGCCGTAATGGTCACGGAAATAAAGAACCATTACAAATGGAATCCCTAGATCACAATACCGCAGCACGCCACTAAACAGAATGGCGCTGCCAGTGACAAATTTCAGTATCCTGCAGTAATTCGCTTCCGGCAACTACAGAAATGGCGCAGCTGAGTCGGATCAATACAAATGGCTAAGAAAGTCATGTGGAACAAAGAACAGATGGAGATATCGTTCTTGGCTGTCGACTACCAAAAAAAGGGATGCTGGAAAATTAAACATCCTTAAGGGACAGTGCACAAGCTCTGATGGGGGCGGAATGAAATCGATCCTGCCGTTCTTAAAGAACCATTCTTTCGTTTGCCTTATGCGCTCTAAGAAAATCACAGGAAACCTAAATGAGGATGGCCATATGTGAATTTAAACCAGCAGCAATCCCGAATTAGAGTCTAGTAGTACTGACAGCCAGGGACGGGAGAGAATGTCAAGCACGCTTCATTAAACTGAACCGTGACCTTGTGCTTGGTGAATGAGTTATGATGTAATAGATGCTTCAACTTACATTTATGACGTGAGAGACAGACGAAGCTTAGATAATGTAAATCGTTTGGCACTAAGTGTTTTTGAATGATTTTTATGTTAACGTCTTTCAATTTAAATCATTAATTTTCATCTAGATCGCCTTCGCCATTATGTTTTACGTGATGGAGGACACCTGAGAGCAAATGTTCTTCTGAGAGTTAGTTGGTGCCCACGTTCAGCCGGATAACGGAAACCCAGCAGATCTATAAATTTTCCTCACAGCTCAGTCGTAAACGTGTCTTGGTTTTTGTTATGATATTACATTTAGAGTGGCGTTAGAAAATAGTGTCAACCAGAACAGTGCAGAAGCAGCAGTAAGAGACTCTGATATGGAGCATAGCGTTCACCGCTCGCGAAATGTGAACCACATTTGTAAATTACTCGCTGTCTGCAGCTGCACGTGGATGTATTAGTAGCGACATGCTGGGCAGCAAGTTATCACGTTCCACTGTCACACCTTATCGCTCGCAGATCTCTCCACAGCTCCCCTCATTCCTTCAGAGCCTTATTCAGTAATTGGTGTAGCTGACCGATACTACTGTATTCTTCTGATTCCAATGCAAAATATTTGTTTGCTAAAGTACAATGTGAATCGCATGTGCACAATATGTTTCACATATCGAGTCACATTTGGGCTCTCCCCAGTGTGATAATTGTGCCATGACTTTTCCTGTTCAGCAACATTCACATGACTAAACTGCGTTAATCAGCGTACAATCTGACGGTTTAACTCACGCCAGCAAGTATACAGCAGTATAATGTTTCCAACGACACACACAATACCGCTTGTTACACGGTCAGGGTAACACGCTAATTGTTCCACCATTCAGTGACGTAACCCTTGCACAGTTAGCTCGATTTAGCATCGAAAATACGGAGTTGGAAGGCAACACGCTTTCACGTTTGGAGTTCAGCGAAACATCACCAACCTGTCCTCATATTTCAAGAGAAAAATGTATGCTTGCAGAATATCAGCCCCAGGAATCTATCCCTCGCGAGCCGGCCGGTGTGGCCGTGCGGTTCTAGGCGCTTCAGTCTGGAACCGCGTGACCGCAACGTCGCAGATTCGAATCCTGCCTCTGGTATGGATGTTTGTCATGTCCTTAGGATAGTTAGGTTTAAGTAGTTCTAAGTTCTAGGGGACTGATGACCATAGATGTTGAGTCCCACGCGAAACTTTTCGCTATAACTTTGGTAGAAGGCACTTATAACCAACTAAATGTAGAGATTTCAAACTTTGCGCCCACTGTTTGTTCTTTGTCACTCGTTCCGCCCCACTGCAACCGCATAATGCCCGTAAGTAAATCACTGTACAGTGGAGTGGCAGACAAAGCTGCCCCACGCCCTACTCGCCGTATGTTGAGAGGGAAGAAGGGGGCGATGTTGACATATCAGCCCAAGACAGGGAAGAAGGGGGCGATGTTGACATATCGGCCCAACATTTTCGAGTTCACATGTTATTCTATGTGAAAAATAGGGGTTTAGTTCGAGTACGAAATAACAACATATACGTGTCATATTGTTGTTGTGGTCTTTAGTCCTGAGACTGGTTTGATGCAGCTCTCCATGCTACTACAACCTGTGCAAGCTTCATCATCTCCCGGTACCTACTACAACATATATCCTTCTGAATGTGCTTAGTGTACTCAACTCTTGGTCTCACTCACCGATTTTTACCCTCCACGCTGCCCTCCAATACTAAATTGGTGATCCCTTGATGCCTCATAACATGTCCTACCGATCGATCCCTTCGTCAAGGTCAAGTTGTGCCACAAATTTCTCCTCAAATCTATTCAATACCTCCTTATTAGTTATGTGATCTATCCATCTAATCTTCAGCATTCTTCTGTAGCACCACATTTCGAAATCTTCTGTTCTCTTCTTGTCTAAACCATTCATCGTCCACGTTTCACTTCCGTACATGACTACACTCCATACAAATACTTTCAGAAACGACTTCCTGACACTTAAATCTATATTCGATGTTAACAAATTTTTCGTGGTCAGAAACGCTTTTCTTGCCATTGCCAGTCTACATTTTATATTCTCTCTAATTCGATCATCTTCAGTTAGTTTGCTCCCCAAATAGCAAAACGCATTTACTACTTTAAGTGTCTAATTTTCTAATCATTCCCTCATCATCACAAGATTTAATTCGACTACATTCCATTATCCTCGTTTTGCTTTTGTTGGTGTTCATCTTATATCCTCCTTTCAACACTCTGTCCACTCCGTTTGTAACAGCAAAGACTCTATACTATTGTACTTATAAGTAATTCTCTTCATCTGATTTTACGGTAAACCTGAGTCATTGATGTTCTGATTTCCTTTCTTTTTGTTTCATGCCACTATGTTAAGAAAACTGTAAATAAGTTTCACTGTAAATGTTAATGTTTATGTCAAATGTCAAGTTATATTGTAATAGAATTGAAATGTAACAAATGTTGAAACTGTTGTAAGATGTTTAAAATTGTAAGTGTGCGTCTGGTCCATACGTAGGCAATGTGTTAGGATATGTAGAATGGAAAACCTCGGGGGAATACCCAGTCTGTCAGGGAGCGGTAAAAGGTGGATGGCAGGCGAGCGCGGGAAAATGCGCACGGGCACTGCACAACAACGTGCTCAGTAGTAGTAGTTGGGGTTTGGCACTGGTTTGAGCAACACCTTCTGGAGCGAGGAGGCTCTCCTGGAAGACATAGCTTCACTGAGCCTCGGGTATGCCGTTCCAACATCCACACAGTATGGCAAAATTCCATAGGCACTAAATGGAAAAGTATTGCGACGCTAAGAATTAAAGTGCCGATACGTCCAGAACCATAGCTATTGTTGTATGTGTGCTCTGTGCCTCGCCATGATGCCGCCCGCCAACCGCCGCATCGATACTAGCAGGTTGAAACTTCTAGTACTGTATTCGTATGGATCAGAGAGTGAACTGTGTCTGTTTGGTGCAATAATAACCTAAATTTTACCACAACTTTTCCATCATTTAATTATCCTCACAACTAACCTAGACAGGGTCCTTTCCAAACGTTGTGCAATCCGAGTGTCCCGAAATGAAAATTAAAAATTGTGTTAATAATAATTATTTGCAGACCTAGCTGTATTGGAATTAGAGGAGGATATTAGTGTTTAACGTCCCGTCGACAACGAGGTCATCATAGACGGAGCGCAAGCTCGGGTGGGGGAAGGATGGGGAAGGAAATCGGCCGTGCCCTTTCAAAGGAACCATCCCGGCATTTGCCTGAAGCGATTTAGGGAAATCACGGAAAATCTAAATCAGAATGGCCGGAGACGGGATTGAACCGTCGTCCTCCCGAATGCGAGTCCAGTGTGCTAACCACTGCGCCACCTCGCTCGGTGGTGTTAAAGGAATGTTTTGTTAATCAACCAGTAAATCAATAGCGAAGGTCTTACGAAGTTGAAAGATAACTTTAGTATTGATATAGTAATGAAGTTTATTATTTCGAGACAGATTTGAAGGCATGTAAAGGAGCAGTAAATAAGATGAAAAGAGTAGTAACTTATATACTGGAAACCTTGAACGAATAATAAATTCAGTAACCATTTTTTTTTTAAATACAGTTTCAGGATCCCCCCCCCCTAATTAACTTGAATTTTGAAGTGTTCTAAATTGGTTTGACCAGCAAAATTTAAAGTAAATATAAAAGTCAAAATAAAAGCCAAAATTTATCAGTGTTTATCTTTATCAAATTTGACATTTTGTGTGTGGCATTAAAGTACAGTTTCTAGGGTAACCTATGTCCGATTTTAATCAGATTCATAGACAGTATAAAGTTTTGTAGTAAACATTATAGCGTAGTGTTATGTATTCATGGTTTTCCATATCAGTAACTCCAGGCAAATGCCGGGATGGTTCCTCTGAAAGGGCACGGCCGACTTCCTTCCCAATCCTTCCCTAATCCGATGAGACCGATGACCACCCTGTCTGGTCTCCTTCCCCAAACAAACCAACCAACCAACCATATCAGTACAGAACGTGTGACTATCAGTTCAATACATTTTCTGGTTCTCAAATCCTACTATATTATGCAGTGTTACAACTTGTTGTTTGCATGAATACATACCAACTTGTACAGGGAAGAAACTCAGTTAATGCCTAATTAGGCTGGCGACCGTATTATTGTCACATTGGTAACATCTTCTGGTCTGCCTTTGATCCGTCCTGACGTGTGATTGCATTTCGAACTTACTTGACGCATCATTGTTATTAGAGAGTGGATGTAAGTCTGATTTGCCACCATTCAGGCACACACGGTCGATATCTATGCGAAAATCCTTTCTCATAAGGTGAATCCTGCTCACTAACCATAGCATAGGCTTTAACGAGTTCTGTGTCACGGTGGGGATTACTGCTTTTCCAAGTCCTTTGCTGTCTCTGACAGAATTACAATGTCGTCGGCGAACATCAAAGTTTTTATTTCCGCTCCCTGGACATTAATTTCTGCTCCCAATATTTCTTTTGATGCATTTACTGCTTGCTCAATACACAGATTGAATAACATCGCTGATAGGCTGCAACCCTGTCTCACTCCCTTCCCAACCACTGCTTCCCTTTCACGCCCCTCGACTCTTATAACTGCCATCTGATTTCTGTACAAATTGTAAATAGCCTTTCGCTCCCTGTATTTTACCCCTTCCACCTTCAGAATTTGAAAGAGAGTATTCCGGTCAACATTGTCAAAAGCTTTCTCTAAGTCTACAAATGCTAGAAACGTAGGATTCCCTTTCCTTAATCTAAGATAAGTCGTAGGGTCCGTATTGCGTCACGTGTTCCAACATTTCTACGGAATCCAAACTGATCTTCCCCGAGGTCGGCTTCCACCGGTTTTTTCCATTGTCTGTAAAGAATTCGTATTAGTATTTTCAGCCGTGACTTATTAAACTGATAGTTCGATAATTTTCACATCTGTCAACACCTGCTTTCTTCGGGAATGGAGTTATTTTCTTCTTAAAGTCTGAGGGTATTTCGCCTGTCTCATGCATCTTGCTCACGAGATGGTAGAGTTTTGTTAGGGCTGGCTCTCCCAAGGCTATCAGTAGTTCTAATGGAATACGTTTCATATTGTTCTAACAATATTCTCGCAACGTTATTCTGTGACTATATATTCACTTCTAAATCAAAATGAATAAACCTAAACAGCTGAAGAGTTGTTGTGGGATGAACTTAATGATTTACTTTTTGTAATTTAATCATGCCAGGCACGTTGAATAATAGCATATCTCATGCAAATGCACTTCAATTACAGAAGTCCAGCTTTAAAAAAATTAAAAAACCATAACGCACAACATTGAAGTCAATAATTGTACAGTGTTGAGCTACTTCTTTAATGACAAGTTCATTCGTTTCATCCATTTACACTGCGTTTGTGAATGGCAGCATGAAAACGTTCAAAGCAAAGAGGTCACTGGCACAAGGTACATTTAGAAACCTTGCACCTTGGCACAATGAACAAAGCTTGTTACCAAAACCGTAACATTATTTCACAAACCTGTAAGTCACACACTGAGCGCTCTGCCGTTAAGCGACTGCAGTGGGCCGGAGGAAGTTACAAACAGCCAGTGCGCGCGAAATTTAGAAGATGTACATTCAGGTAATAATTGCCCGGTGTCAGAATTAGGCTCAAACTTCCGCACGGGAGAGCTTGCAGGGCCTGATATTTTGTCTTTTTTATTTCTTTAAGTATGGGGTCAAGTGATTGGTTTGTCCTCTTAAGTGGAAGACCGAATCACTACAACGCAAGATTATGGGGAACAGAGCAGTCACGTTTAATAGTTGAGCACTCGAGAGAATCTCCAAATCCCCCCGTGTTTACCTAAGAAAATATTTACTAATCCAAAAAATATAATTCCAGGAATCACGTAGCTCTATCTATTGAAGATCTGACATTTCAACAATTGCGATGCATTCCAAAAGTTCCATTTCTCTACAGGACGGAGTGTCACCACTAGGGCATGTCCATCGAAGGAATGTTTCTTATCAGAGGGATAGCATGGATTTCGCATTGCGCCACTGGTCCCCATGACCCTCTAATCGTGGTATGTCATTTCACTTTTGCTGAAAGAATGTGTCAGCGTGCATTCGAGCCTAATAGCTTTGCGTGAACTGCGGTGAAACAGCAGCAAATACAGTAAATCCAGATCATACTCGGAATAGAATATGACTACTTTACTATCGTCTCTATGCTTGTCATACTTCTCGTGGTGGTCACAATGAACATATGTGGAAGATAAATGGAATCATTGATCCTAAGCATGAGTGTGAGAAGCATCTTAAGGGTCTATGTGAATGCATCTATAAGATAGATCATTGTAATTCGGATGCCTCTTTTCAAATTAAAAACGTAGCAGCCTTCTTCGTAAATTAAAACGTATCACAGGTTTATATCTCAATTCAAGTAAAAGGTACAGTTTGATCATATGGAATGATTAAAGTTTGTGTTAGAAATACTCAACAAATAAACAAATTAAGATTATTTCCAATGCCACGGGTTCAGTCTGTATTTTCAAGGGGCTTCCTCTCTCTGTAAGCAAAATGTCCGAACTGGCAATCGCTTCCCGTACACCCTACCGTCCCCTCCCCCTCCATGAGCCATTAGTCTAGCCGTTGCTGGGGACCCTTGTCTCTCAGTGATACAGATAGTCGTACCATAGGTACACAACGGAGGGGTATCTGTTGACAGGCCACACAAACGTGTGGTTCCTGAAGAGGGGCAACAGCCTTTTCAGTAGTTGCAGGCGCTACAGTCTGGATGATTCACTGATCTGGCCTAGTAACTTTAAGCAAAACGGCCTTGCTGTTCTGGCACTGCGAACGGCTAAAAGCAAGGGGAAACTACAATTGTAATTTTTCCCGAAGGAATGCAGCTCTACTGTATGGTTAAATTATGATGGCATCCTCTTGGATAAAATTTTCCCGAGTAAACCAGTGCCCCATTTGAATCTCTGCTCTGGGATTACTCAGGACGACGTCTTTGTCATGAAAAATAAAACTGGCATTCTACGGGTCGGAGCGTGGAATGTCACATACCTTAATCGGGCAGGTAGGTTAGAAAATATAAAGAGGGAATGGACAAATTAAAGGCAGGTATAGTGAGAATTAGCGAAGTTCGGTGGCAGGATGTACAGGACTTCTGGTCAGGTGAATACAAGATTATAAATACAAAATCAAATAGGGGTAATGTAGAAGTAGGTTTAATAATGAATAAAAAAAATAGAATGTGGAAAAGATACCATGAACAGCATAGCGAACGCATTATTGTAGCCAAGATAGACATGAAGACCACACCCACCACAGTTGTAAAAGCTTATACGCCAACGAGATAGTTAAGGGAGACAAAAATTTAATAGCCATGGAATTCGACAGGAGAAAAAGGAAAATTAGTCGGTGAATATCGACTGGGATAAAGCAACGGAAGTGGAAGCTACCGGGCGGAATTTTGCCGAGAGCATAATTTAGACCTTTGGAGAAAAGAGAACCACCTTTATGCATATCAGGAGTTCAGATGGGAAAACTAGTCATAAGCAAAAAAGGATAAGCGGTAAGGTGGAAGGAGTGTATAGAAGGTCTGTAAAAGGGAGGTGTACTCGTGGGCAACACTATGAAAATCCAAGAAAACGTAGATGAAGATGAGTTGGGAGATTACACTGCGTGAAGAATTTGACAAAGCACTGAAACACCTAAGTCGAAGCAAGGCCCGAGGAGTAGACACAAATTCGTTAAAGCTGCTGACAGGCTTGGGAGAGAAGTCATGACAAAACTTCTTCATCTGGGGAGCAAGATGTATGAGACAGGCGGAATACCCTCAGACTTCAAGACGAGTATAATAATTCCCATTCCAAAGAAAGCATGTACTCATAGATGTGAAAATTAGCGAACTACCAGTTCATACGTCACGGTTGCAAAATAGTAAGACGAATTCCTTACAGAATAATGGAAAAATCAGTACAAGTCGACCTCGGGGAAAAATAGTTTGGGTACCGTAGAAGTGTAGGAACACACGAGGAAATACACCCTACTACGACTTCTCGTAGAAAGTAGGCTAAGGAAAGGCAAGCCTATATTTATAGTATTTGTAGACTTAGAGAAAGTTTGACAACGTTGGCTGGAATACTATTTTTCTAATTCGAAAGGTGGTAGGGGTGAAATACAGTTGGCGAAAGGCTATTTACAACTTGTACAGAATAGAGTCGAGGAGTGCGAAAGGGAGGTATTGGTTGAGAATAGAATGAGACAGGGATATAGCCTATCCCCGATGTTATTCAATCTGTATATTGAGCAATAAGTGAAGGAGACAAAAGAAATATTTGGAGTAGGAATTAATGTCCAGGGAAATAACTAAAAACTTTGAGATTTGCCGATACAATTGTAAATCTTTCACAGAAGGCAAAGGACTTGGAAGAGTGATTGAATGAAATGGACAGTATCTTTAAAGGAGGATATGAGATGAAAACAAAGGCAAAACGAGGATAATGGAATGTAGTCGAATTATGTCAGGTTATACTGAGGAAATTAAATTAGGTAATGAGACACTTAAAGTAGTAGATGAGTTTTGCTATTTGATGATGGGCGAAGTAGGAAGGACATAAAATATATAGTGGCAATGGTAGCGATAGCGTTCTGAAGAAGAGAAATTTGTTAACATCGAGTATAGATTTAAGTCTCAGGAAATCATTTTTGAAAGTATTTGTGTGGAGTCTAGCAAGGTATGGAGATGAAACATGGACGGTAAACAGTTTACACAAGAACAGAATAGAAACTTTTGAAATGTTGTGTTGCAGAAGAATGCTGAAGATTAGATGGGTAGATCACGTAAGTGATGAGGAGGATCTGAAGAGGATTGGGAAGAAGATAAATTTGTGGCACAACCTGTGTGGAAGAAGGAATCCATTGGTAGGATACATTCTGAGGTATAAGGGATCACCAGATTTCAGTACTGTAGGGAAGCGAAGTGGGGGAGTGAAAATCGTAGAGCGAGACCAAGAGATGAATTCAGTAAGCAGAATCAGAAAGATGTAGGTTGCAGTTTCTACTCAGAGATGAAGAAGCTTGCACAGGATTGAGTATCATGGAGAACTGCATCAAATAAGTCTTTGGACTCAAGACCACCACCACAACAACAACAAATGGTTCAAATGGCTCTGAGTATTATGGGACTTAACATCTGTGGTCATCAGTCCCCTAGAACTTAGAACTAGTTAAACCTAACTAACCTAAGGACATCAGACACATCCATGCCCGAGGCAGGATTCGAACCTGCGACCGTAGCAGTCACGCACACCAACAACAACACACGCTAAAGAGTCAAACATTACGACCACCTACTATATAGCGTGTTGTAAGGTCACCTGGGGAACACAATACAGCAACGATTTAGCATGGATTGAATTCGGCAAGTTCTTAATATGTTTTCGCAGTTACGTGGCAAAAGACGTTTCTCACAGATCACGCAATTTCCATAAATTATAGGTCGACGGCTTGGTGAGCATGCAGCTGGCACTGGATGGCGTCCCAGATGCGATCCATAGAGTTCAGAACACTCGAATTTGGTGTCTAAGATATCAGTGTGAGGTCATTATCATGATCTCAAGGAACTGTAACACGATTATGGCCTTGTGAGACGGACAGTTATCCTACTGAAAGATGCCATCACCGTCGGGGAATACATCACGCGTGAGGGCATGCAGGGGATCCACAGTTGTGTTTACCTACTACACTGCTGTCATTGTCCATTTGAGTACACCACAGCACGCGTGGAAGCCCAATTCAACATCCCTTGTGGTATAACAGTGTCCGCAACGGTCTGGGGCCGTGGGAAGGTATACGTTTCAAGCGTCCGTACATCTACATATATACTCCGCTAGCCACCAAACAGTGTGTGGCAGAGGGCACAATTCGTGCCAAAGTCATATTTCCCTCCCATTGTTCCACTCGAGGATCACGCGAGGTATAAACGACTGTCTGGACGCCTCAGTACGAGCTCTAATTTCCCATATCTTTGAACGGTGATGATTGCGTGATTTGAAAGTTGGTGGTAATAATATATGTTCTACATCCTCGGTGGAGATCAGATTTCGGAACTTAGTGAGCAGCCCCTTCCGTTTATCGCGTCGTCTATCTGCAAGTGTGTCCCACTTAAAACTTTCTATGAGATTTGTAACGCTCTCGCGATGGCTAAATGCACCACTCACGAATCTTGCCGCTCTTCTTGGGACCTTCTCAGTCTCTTGAATTAGACCCAGCTGGTAAGGGTCCCATACAGACGAACAATACCCTAAGACTGGGCAAACTAATGTATTGTAAGCTATTTCCTGTGTTGAAGGACTGTATCGCTTCAGAATTCTACCAATAAACCGATATCTACAGTTTGCCTTACCAGTTACTTGTGTAATCTGATCATTCCATTTGAGTTCATTTCGAATAGGCACACCCAGATACTTGACGGATGTTACCGCTTCCAAAGACTGGGAATTTGTTTTGTACTCATACATTAATGGGGATTTTCGCCTTGTTATACACGGTAGGTTACACTTACTAATATTGAGAGATATCTGCCAGCTATTACATCACACATTTATTTTTTGCAAATCCTCATTGATTTTTCACAACTTTCGTGTGATACTACTTTCCTGTAGACCACATCATCATCGGCAAACAGTCTAATGCCGCTGTCAGTAGATGAAGGGTCATCTAGATGAAGGGTATCCGAGCTCGACTATCGAGCTGATCCAACAACAAACGTTATTTATACGACCACGGGACAAAAGTTCCTTTGATCGACGGTACAGCCTCAATGATCCCGTCCTCACTGCAGTGGAAAAATTACATGGGCGATGTCGTTGAGGAAACATGGAAATACGTAAAAGTCGTCTGGTTTGGAGCCCTATGTGCAACATAGCGCACTGAACGGTGTGCGCCGAAACACTTGTGCATGCACTTGCATTATACTGTATCGTCATATCTGCCATGATTTAAAGCCGGGAAATTTCCAGTCTCCATGTTCCGTCCAAGATCTTGTCATCTACCTGTGGGTTCACCTTCCTACAACGATTCTCCATAGACGCTTATCACAGTAGCACGCGAGCAGCTGATCAACTTCGCCGTTTCGTCCTTGCTCGTTCCCAGCCGCCAGACCATAACAGCCTTCTCTTTGTCGAAGTCGTTTATGTCAGTGGACTTACCAATTTCACCACCTATCGTTTTAAATTGTTCCCCATTCATCTCCGCTCAGTATATCTATTTTCTTTAACGTGTTAGATGCTCCGGCGTTCAGTCTCGTGATGGGTGCTGGTCATAATTTATGGATCATGTAATTAATTACAAGTACCACATTAAACCACACTTATACGTTCGTCTCTAGGAATATTACTGTAAAACAAAACATAGATCAACATAATGACACTTAATAAAATTCATTTCCTAGCGAGTAGCGGAACTCGCTTTGAGGCTAATCAAACTGCCATGCTGCTCACAAAAATGAAAGAAAATTATGGTTTAAGGTGCTGTTGCCAACGAGATCATTAGAGACAAATAAACTCGGAATAAGAGAGGATATGAAACTGACCCTGTTCCTTTGAATGGAACCATCCCAAGTTTTACGGTAATTGATTTAGGGAAACCACGGGAAACCTACATCTGGGTGGCAGAATCGACACCGAGCGAGATGAACACTCATTCGGGAAGACGACGATTCAGATCCCCGTACAACCATCCAGATTTAGGTTTCCCGAGATTTCAGTGAATAGCTTAAGGTAAAAGCCGGAACGATTCTTTGAAAAGGGCATGACAAATGACCTGGTTCTAGACGGGAAGTTAAATTCTAATAGTCCTTCCTGGGTAGACTTAGACCGCCGTTCGCCTGATTCGGAGTCTCGAGTCCAGCGTTTTAGCGCAGCACCATCTAGTTCGTTCCGTACTGCTCATAGTGGTTCTTTTGTCAAATTTTATTTCTTCTTTGTTTTACTCCAACCAGTTTGCGTCAGTTTCAGGAAAAAGTATGTTGTTTGTGTTAGACAAGAAAAGAGAAATGAGTACCTCTCGACTCCTGAATTTGAAAATATTGCACGACAGTCGTATTACTTGATCATTTCATAAAATACTGTACAGAGTTCACTGGCAATCTTAATACTTTATTATTTCGAACTTAATTATTAGTGTGGAGATGGGCAACGGCATAGCCCTGCCAACAAGTAAGGCTAGGGGTGTCGCGGGCTGCAGTGGTTAGCGCACCTCCCGAATCAGCGACGGGTGGATATGGCGCCAGACACTATCAGTTCAGCTCAGCAAGCCGCACGTAAAAGTCTCCAAGTCTTCTCATTTGTGGCTGCAAGGCAGACACTCGCTCATTGAGTGAGGTAGGCCAGGCAGGTAGCACTCTGGTGGGGTGGCTCCCACCTGCGATTGCTTCACGCCGTGTTGGCCTGGTTTGCTTCGGCTTGGTGCTGGCCTGAGAGAAACTTTAAGAGGTTTTGCATTTCCCCATGATACGTTTCTGTTGCGTAACAGTGCGTTTTATTAATCTACAGGGTCTTAAAATAATAAATTTTAGTGGGATCTCCCATGGCATTGGACATACAGCGGAAATGAAGAATAGACCTGCCACTTCCCCCAGCTTTACAAACGTCTTAAGAAGTGAAACGGGTATCCCACAGATTGACTGTTTAGTAATGGTCAGAATATAGATACACGAAAAAAGATAGGGTTCCTCCTTTAACCTATTCAATGAGATTTTCATACCCGGCTATTTGCTGCTCTATTCCAATCCTAAAGAGCATTGCAGGTGCCGCGAGAAGTTGTTAGCACTACAGTATGAAACCCTGTCCCCAGTAATAGCGATCTTCTGACCGCAAAACCTTCTACATGATGCTGTATGTTGACCAACTATCATAATGTGAAGAGCTTCAAACTCCCTCACACTGCGTTTAACTTTGGCTTACTGCACGACTTTACATTCAATTTCCTTAATTTTGGCCATCAAAATGCGGACTACAGTATATAGCGTAATTCCGCTGCAGTCGCAGGTGAAGCAGGCTATGGCATGTCAGGATGCAACGCAGTACTTCTCCAAGGACACGGCTGCGGTGACGTTGTGGCATAGAAACATTTCTAGTTGAATTAATCTTTTATTCTTTAGCTATTCCGGTGGTGGCGTCATAGATGGAGAGATGGTCAATGTCCTCGCCGACGCGGCCATGGCTGGCTAAGCATGCAGACGTCTGGTCAGGTGTCTGGCACATGGCGTGTTCCTATGGTTGATGACTGCCGGCAAGTTGCTGCTCTCAGAACAGATGCAGGTGCGCTGATGCAGGCAAGCAGTGGCTGCTAGCTGTGGGCAGCGGCCACAGCTGATCATGGAAGGGCGGGGTCAAACCATGGCCTACGGCATGCCCGAGGACGACGAAGTGTGTACGAACTGGGTTTGACACCAGTGGCGTCAACGCGCCCAGCTGACGAATGGTGACTGCGTGCCAACTCGTGAAGCTAGAAGGCCCGGACTCGAATGCATAGCCCACCAGGAAGGTGGCTGGCAGCAGATGGTTGTCACTCATGGGTCACTTCGTGGTGCAAAGCTTCGAAGTCGACAGCATTCAGACTCAGCTCAGGTACTGGCCTGCATCTAATGGCAGCAAAGTCTGACTGTGGCAGCTTGCTGGTTCAGTTCAGACTGCCATCGGATGCCGTCCTCTTCTTGTGACAGGCTGCTGGTGTTGACTGCGTAACTGGGGATACCGAACGGAGCTAAGTACGAGTTTAAAGTGTATGGTATTTATACGAGCGTTGCTACCTGGTTTTTCTCAAACGGCAGCTCTCCTGGTTCACTCAGACACAGGAATCTAGAGCTGATGGGTGTAAGCGTGGAAGAATCATGACATCATTTCCCCTCGCTTTCCTGTCTTGTCAGCTTCTTCAAGAGTCCTGACGGGTTGCATAACCGACCGGCTAGGCGCCCAGCGGTCAGTGAGGCACTATGCTTTGTTAATTTTTTTCAAATTGTTGCATCATTGAGCCCCCGATTACTAGCTTCTCCAAGGGTCCTAACGGAGCCATAATGTGTCACAACACCGACGTTCAGTAGGGCAGGGCAGCTTCTGCAATGTCAGCTAACTAAACAGGTCGACCTGTGGTCTCGTGCTAGAGCATCCAGTGACCCAGCTGACTTTCGATACCCTCCTTACGATGTCGTTCTGCTAAACAGACACACTAGCCTATGGCTTTGCCAGGTGGCAGCATGGAGCAAGATAACTTTTGAAACAGTTGATGTTCATCGAACCTCCTCCAAAACGAATAGCTCTGAATCAATTTGATATCAGTAAGCAAAAGCTGAACGCTGAAATAGTGACATAAACGTACGATTACCAACATTGTATATCTAGTGTACTTTCATTTTCGATTGCATTTATGCGTAAATTTCTGCACTAACACCTAAATACGTGTATTACCGCCTTGTTTAGCTTCTTTCTACCGTTGAGTGTTCAAAGTCTACAGAACTAGTACAATCGTAATGGTACTTAAACTGTTAACATATGGTATATCAAAAATATCCAAAGAATTTGAACAAAATGTCTCTCCAATGTACCTTCCACTATATTCCAGCACGTTTATGAAGTGGTCATCATTGTGATCCAACTTATTCAATTTAGTAATAGATTTTCTCAGTTCCTGCGAGTTTTACCCCACATACCACCATCTCTCGTGCAGTTTGTATTGCGCTGTGACAAAGTCAAATTTAAGAGCCGCGAGTTATTTACAATATTGCAGTGTGCATAAAGCTATATTGTGCAATGTTGTTGTGATCTTCAGTCCTGAGACTGGCTTGATGCAGCTCTCCATGCTACTGTATCCTGTGCAAACTTCTTCATTTCCCAGTACCTACTGCAACCTACATCCTTCTGAATCTGATTGGTGTATTCATCTCTTGGTCTCCCTCTACGATTTTTACGCTCCACGCTGCCCTACAATACTAAATTGGTGATCCCTTGATGCCTCAGAACATGTCCTACCAACCGATCCCTTCTTCTACTCAAGTTGTGCCACAAACTTCTCTTCTCCCCAATCCTGTTCAGTACTTCCTCATTAGTTATGTGATCTACCCATCTTATCTTCAGCATTCTTCTGTAGCACCACATTTCGAAAGCTTCTATTCTCTTCTTGTCCAAACTATTTATCGTCCATGTTTCACTTCCATACATGGCTACACTCCATGCAAATACTTTCAGAAACGACTTCCTGACACTTATATCTATACTCGATGTCAACAAATTTCTCTTCTTCAGAAACGCTTGCCTTGGCATTGTCAGTCTACATTTTCTATTCTTTCTACTTCGACCATCATCAGTTATTTTGCTCCCGAAATAGCGAAACTCCTTTACTACTTTAAGTGTCTCATTTCCTAATCTAATTCCCTCAGCATCACCCGATTTAATTCGACTACATTCCATTATCCGCGTTTTGCTTTTGTTGATGTTCATCTTATATCCTCCTTTCAAGACATTGTCCATTCCGTTCAACTGCTCTTCCAGGTCCTGTGCTGTCTCTGACAGAATTACAATGTCATCGGCGAACCTCAAAGTTTTTATTTCTTCTCCATGGGTTTTAATACATACTCCGAGTTTTTCTTTTGTTTCCTTTACTGATTGCTCAATATACAGATTGAATAACATAGGGGAGAGGCTACAACCCTGTCTCACTCCCTTCCCAACCACTACTTCCCTTTCAAGCCCCTCGACTCTTATAACTGCCATCTGGTTTCTGTACAAATGGTAAATAACCTTTCGCTCCCTGTTCTTTACCCCTACCCCCTTCACAATTTGAAAGAGTAGTCCAGTCAACATTGTCAAAAGCTTTCTCTTAGTCTACAAATGCTAGACACATAACAGAGCGAGGTGGCGCAGTGGTTAGCACACTGGACTCGCATTCGAGAGGACGACGTTTCAATCCCGCGTCCGGCCATCCTGATTAAGCTTTTCCGTGATTTCCCTAAATCGCTCCAGGCAGATGCCGGGATGGTTCCTCTGAAAGGGCACGGCCGATTTCCTTCCCCGTCCTTCCCAAATCCGATGAGACCGATGACCTCGCTGTTTGGCCTCCTCCCCCGGACCACACAACCAACCCAACCCAACCCAACCCAACCCCTACAAACGTAGGTTTCCCTTTCCTTAATCTAGCTTCTAAGACAAGTCGTAGGGTCAGTACTGCCTCACGTGTTCCAACATTTCTACGGAATCCAAACTAATCTTCCCCGAGATCGGCTTCTACTATTTTTTTCCATTCGTCTGTAAAGAATTCGCGTTAGTATTTTCCAGCTGTGACTTATTAAACTGATAGTTCGGTAATTTTCACATCTGTCAACACCTGCTTTCTTTGGGATTGGAATTATTATATTCTTCTTGAAGTCTGCGGGTATTTCGCCTGTCTCATAAATCTTGCTCACCAGATGGTAGAGTTTTGTCAGGATTGGCTCTCCCAAGGCTGTCAGTAGTTCTAACGGAATGTTGTCTACTCCTGGGGCCTTGTTTCGACTCAGGTCTTTGAGTGCTCTGTCAAACTCTTCACGCAGTATCATATCTCCCACTTCATCTACATCCTCTTCCATTTCCATAATACTGTCCTCAAGTACATCGCCCTTGTGTAGACCCTCTATATACTCCTTCCACCTTTCTGCTTTTAATTCTTTGCTTGGAGCTGGGTTTCCATATGAGCTCTCGATATTCGTACAAGTGGTACTCTTTTCTCCAAAGGTCTCTTTAATTTTCCTGTAGGCAGTATCTATCTTACTCTAGTGAGATAAGCCTCCACATCCTTACATTTGTCCTCTAGCCATCCCTGCTCCCTTGTGCAAATGATAGTATATTCACTCAAATAAATTACCCCCTATAGACGAACCGAAGAAGAAAACATATTCCTTACGTACCTCTGCTGCCTCCATTCGAACGTGTAAGAAGACTGCGGTGGTCCAGGATGGTTCGTAAGAAGGATTAGCCATGGCTGCTCTGTCTTAATTATCTGTCTTGTGGCCACTGAACCATCACAATACCTAAACCGTGTGAATTCAGTACAGGAGTATAAAGTAAATAACCTGACCGCGTTAAGTAATGAGTTAATTAGCCATGAGAAGAATTTTGTTAAGAGCATGCGTTATTTTTTCAGATTTCGAAGACCCAGGATAATTCTTTCCTGTTATCCTACTGCCCTAAAATTTACACAGCTCGTTTTCACACGCAATGGAAGGAAACGGAAGCATATTCCTATGTAACTCACAATTTATTAAGGAGATATAGAAATGTGGAACACCTTACTTTACGATTAACAAATAGTAAGTTGGTAAACATTATGGATTCAACAATCTTTTCGAATCTGTATGCAAAGAAACTTGGTCTTCGATTGAACCATGTTCTGGATGCAGTCTAGAGTAAACAAAGAAAGTAAGCCTTCCCCCATACGCAGGTCTGGTGTACCTTATCTGTGGCCGCGATAGCAGCTAATGCAGTTTATAGCTTAATTACGGAATTTTACGACCTACCCGAAGCCAGTCCGCCAATTAGTATGGAAAAGCCGTAAAAACGTACGACTCGCTAAGTGAGCCACATGTGTGGGATGGATGCTTTGCTCTGGCAGCGGCAAAACGCTACTCGGCAAAGGGAAGAATACCGAATATTCCTCGTGTTGTCCATTATGACTCAAGTCCTGCCTTTTTACATATGAGAAAATATCTTGTCACCTATGCCGTTCAGGGATAGTGAAAATTCACCCACGCCGTACAGTGCCACTGAAAATTCACTCGTTGAAGCAAATGCGTAATGAAGCCACTGTGTTAAATTTTCACTGCAGCAAAATACGAAGACGCAGTTACAGATGTTATCGTTTCAAAACAGTAGCAAACGAAAAGACAATAGAACAAGGTTCGTATTTGTAGCTGTTAGTCCGCATATTTGTAATATACAAGAAAACGGCTTCAGTAATAAAATGTGTAGTTTAAATGATTTGTGATACAAGACAAAGTAATCCAAGAAACGGACCACACAGAGATAAACTTTTTTAAAGGAAACCTCTGCCCCTATAGTGACAACCGACAACGAATCCGAGACACTAAGACAGGCAAAAGAAACATACAGTCTGCTAAAACCACATTTTTAAGGAAGTGAAAGTATGTATCGTCTGATATCGGATACACAAAAATATTGATTTAATTTATACTTCACGAATGACGATGGCCTCCTCTTAGGTAAAATATTGCTGAGGGAAGGTACCACCTCAATTGGATCTCCTGGTGGGAGTCACTAAGGAGGACGTTGTCATCAGAAGAAAAACACGTTCATAGATCGGAGCGTGAAATATTATATCCTTTAAATAGGTAGATATATTAGAGAAAGTGAAACTAGAAATTATTAAGTTGAAGTTTCACATAGAAGGAATAAATGAAGCGTGGTGGCAAAAAGCACAGGATTTCTGGCCAAGAGAATACTGATTTACTTACAAAAAATCAAATAGGGTAACGAAGAAGTTGGTGATAATGAATAATAAAATGGGAATATGGGTGAACCACCTTACACAGCGGAGTGAACAGGTGCTCAGATCCAACAGAGTAGAACAAGTATATATGCTCCGCAGATGATAGACTGAAAGAAAAGTATGATGAGATGAAGTATATTAGTCAGTACGTTAAAGCAGAGGAAAATTTAACTGAGATGCTGGAATGGAATTCAGTAGCAGGGAAAGACAGAGAAGGAAGACAGAATTCAGTAGTTTGACCTGCTCTCTGTTATCTTTAGTTTCGGTGGCGATATGGTCTCTGAGTGACTGAATAGATGATTCCGAATTATTTACTTAAACAAAACCTTTTAGCATTTTTAAGCACGTTGGTTGACAAAATTTTACTTTCAAAGTCATTGAACTCTTCTCTCATTGCTCTCCTTACGCTCACATTCGCTTCGGTCAGCTTTTGTTTCTCAGCTAAATTTTGACTTCTCTTGAATCTGCAGTTCTCGAACACTACTTTTAAACCACGGTTGGTCTTTCATACCCCCCCCCCCCCCCCACATGAACCATGGACCTTGCCGTTGGTGGGGAGGCTTGCGTGCCTCAGCGATACAGATGGCCGTACCGTAGGTGCAACCACAACGGAGGGGTATCTGTTGAGAGGCCAGACAAACATGTGGTTCCTGAAGAGGGGCAGCAGCCTTTTCAGTAGTTGCAGGGGCTATCAGTCTGGATGATTGACTGATCTGGCTTTGTAACATTAACCAAAACGGCCTTGCTGTGCTGGTACTGCGAACGGCTGAAAGCAAGGGGAAACTACAGCCGTAATTTTTCCCGAGGACATGCAGCTTTACTGTATAATTAAATGATGGCGTCCTCTTGGGTAAAATATTCCGGAGGTAAAATAGTCCCCCATTCGGATCTGCTGGTGGGGACTACTCCAGAGGACGTCGTTATCAGGAGAAAGAAAACTGGCGTTTACGGATCGCAGCGTGGAATGTCAGTTCCCTTAATCGGGCAGGTAGGTTAGAAAATTTAAAAAGGGAAATGGATAGGTTAAAGTTAGATATAGTGGGAATTAGTGAAGTTCGATGGCAGGAGGAACAAGACTTTTGGTCAGGTGATTACAGCGTTATAAATACAAAATCAAATAGGGGTAATGCAGGAGTAGGTTTAATAATGAATAAAAAATAGGAGTGCGGGTTAGCTATTACAAACAGCATAGTGAACGCATTATTGTGGCCAAGATAGACACAAAGCCCATGCCTGCTACAGTAGTACAAGTTTATATGCCAACTAGCTCTGCAGATGATGAAGAAATTGATGAAATGTGTGATGAGATAAAAGAAATTATTCAGGTAGTGAAGGGAGACGAAAATTTAATAGTCATGGGTGACTGGAATTCGTCAGTAGGAAAAGGGAGAGAAGGAAACATAGTCGGTGAATATGGATTGGGGGGAAGAAATGAAAGAGGAAGCAGCCTTGTAGAATTTTGCACAGAGCATAACTTAATCATAGCTAACACTTGGTTCAAGAATCATGAAAGAAGGTCGTATACCTGGAAGAAACCTGGAGATACTAAAAGGTATCAGATAGATTACATAATGGTAAGACAGAGATTCAGGAACCAGGTTTTAAATTGTAAGACATATCCAGGGGCAGATGTGGATTCTGACCACAATCTATTGGTTATGAACTGCAGATTGAAACTGAAGAAACTGCAAAAAGGTGGGAATTTAAGGAGATGGGACCTGGATAAACTGAAAGAACCAGAGGTTGTACAGAGTTTCAGGGAGAGCATAAGGGAACAATTGACAGGAATTGGGGAAAGAAATACAGTAGAAGAAGAATGGGTAGCTTTGAGGGACGAAGTAGCGAAGGCAGCAGAGGATCAAGTAGGTAAAAAGGCGAGGGCTAGTAGAAATCCTTGGGTAATATTGAATTTATTTGATGAAAGGAGAAAATACAAAAATGCAGTAAATGAAGCAGGCAAAAAGGAATACAAACGTCTCAAAAATGAGATCGACAGGAAGTGCAAAATGGCTAAGCAGGGATGGTTAGAGGACAAATGTAAGGATATAGAGGCTTGTCTCACTAGGGGTAAGATAGATACTGCCTACAGGAAAATTAAAGAGACCTTTGGAGAGAAGAGAACCGCTTGTATGAATATCAAGAGCTCAGATGGCAACGCAGTTCTAAGCAAAGAAGGGAAGGCAGAAAGGTGGTAGGAGTATATAGAGACTTTATACAAGGGCGATGTACTTGAGGACAATATTATGGAAATGGAAGAGGATGTAGATGAAGATGAAATGGGAGATAAGATACTGCGTGAAGAGTTTGACAGAGCACTGAAAGACCTGAGTCGAAACAAGGCCCCGGGAGTAGACAACATTCCATTGGAACTACTGATTGCCTTGGGAGAGCCAGTCATGACAAAACTCTACCATCTGGTGAGCAAGATGTATGAGACAGGCGATATACCCACAGACTTCAAGAAGAATATAATAATTCCAATCCCAAAGAAAGCAGGTGTTGATAGGTGTGAAAATTACTGAACTATCAGTTTAATAACTCACAGCTGCAAAATACTTACGCGAATTCTTTACAGACGAATGGAAAAACTGGTAGAAACGGACCTCGGGGAAGATCAGTTTGGATTCTGTAGAAATGTTTGAACACGTGAGGCAATACTAACCTTACGACTTATCTTAGAAGAAAGATTAAGAAAAGGCAAACCTACGTTTCTAGCATTTGTAGACTTAGAGAAAGCTTTTGACAATGTTAACTGGAATACTCTCTTTCAAATTCTGAAGGTGGCAGGTATAAAACACAGGGAGCGAAAGGCTATTTACAATTTGTACAGAAATCAGATGGCAGTTATAAGAGTCGACGGGCATGGAAGGGAAGCAGTGGTTGGGAAGGGAGTGAGACAGGGTTGTAGCCTCTCCCTGATGTTATTCAATCTGTATATTGAGCAAGCAGTAAAGGAAACAAAAGAAAAATTCGGAGTAGGTATTAAAATCCATGGAGAAGAAATAAAAACTTTGAGGTTCGCCGATGACATTGTAATTCTGTCAGAGACAGCAAAGGACTTGGAAGAGCAGTTGAACGGAATGGACAGTGTCTTGAAAGGAGGATATAAGATGAACATCAACAAAAGCAAAAGATTAGGAAATGAGACACTTAAAGTAGTGAAGGAGTTTTGCTATTTGGGGAGTAAAATAACTGATGATGGTCGAAGTAAAGAGGATATAAAATGTAGACTGGCAATGGCAAGGAAATCGTTTCTGAAGAAGAGAAATTTGTTAACATCGAGTATAGATTTAAGTGTCAGGAAGTCGTTTCTGAAAGTATTTGTATGGAAGTGAAACATGGACGATAGCCAGTTTGGACAAGAAGAGAATAGAAGCTTTCGAAATGTGGTGCTACAGAAGAATGCTGAAGATTAGATGGGTAGATCACGTAACTATGAGGAGGTATTGAATAGGATTGGGGAGAAGAGAAGTTTGTGGCACAACTTGACTAAAAGAAGGGATCCGTTGGTAGGACATGTTTTGAGGCATCAAGGGATCACAAATTTAGCATTGGAGGGCAGTGTGGAGGGTAAAAATCGTAGAGGGAGACCAAGAGATGAATACACTAAGCAGATTCAGAAGGATGTAGGTTGCAGTAGGTACTGGGAGATGAAGAAGCTTGCACAGGATAGAGTAACATGGAGAGCTGCATCAAACCAGTCTCAGGACTGAAGACCACAACAACAACAACAACAACAAAGACCTTGCTCTGAATATACGTGTCACGCTGCGTTTAAATTTTTCACAACTATGTTCCTTTTTTTGTCAGAAGTGAATATTTTATGTCGACGACTCGGGTAGTCTGCAATTTCTATCCTACGACTCTTGCCAAGTAAACATGTTTTCGTAACATTCTTAACATTCTTTGTAACACGCATAGCCATAGTTCCTGTCACTACCTTATGATCACTGATGCTCTGCATTAACTGATTTGAGAAGGTATCCTTGAAAGGGAATATATTTTCTTGACGCTCACCTACACAGGGAGAAATTATCATCATAAAGAAGAGCAATTAGAACTATCACGGAAAGATTAAATGTTCGTTTCTCCAGCGTTCTGTTTGAGAGCAAAATGGCAAATAAATAATCTATTAGTGGTTAGATCAGCTCTCCCCCAGGCGCTTAAGTGTGAATTTCTGATTAGTCAACAGAGGTACTTTGTGCCAATCGTGTCTATTTCGTGTAAACCATAAGATACCTTACAGAACCGTGGCTGTGTTCTGTTTACCGATATTCTGCTGTTTGTCTACTGCGGCAATAAGAATACTTTAAATTTGAGTGATATACAAGTAAACCTCTCAATAAATCAAGACCAAGAAAAGATTATGAATTATGTTTTGACTGCCTGTACTTTTAACTATCTACCTGTAAACTATGTGGAATTATTGACACGGGCTTCCCATAAAGATGATATTAGTTTTACATTCAAGTTTTACATTAAAGCTCGAGAAACGGATACTTCTTAAACCAGGGCATTGTTCTCCACAATACCGTCAAGTATAGATGTAACCAGACAAGGACTATATTCCTTGAATAACGTTGTTCCGAAAGTCTCAAGAGAAAGAAAGCAGTGTATCGAAGTGACTTAAACAATTTTCTGTTACTCGAAGTGTTATGCAGTTTACATTGTGTGACAAGAAATGTTAACATTACCAAAAGAACATTACAAAAGTTTTGTACTGCAAAATAAAGTTACCATTCTAGCATTGAGCTCACTGAAATGTTTGGGTGGCACTGAAAAGTTGTTGAAAGTAGGTAGCTCAAAGCGCAGCTACCTTAATTTTTTACCCGTATGACTTCTCTTCTTTCCCTCTGGCCAGATGCCCGATCTTCAAGGACTCTGCAGGTTAATCAGGATTTGGAAACATTATTGGTAGATGGAGGCTCATCCGCCAGGTTGGCCGAGAGCGCTAATGCGCTGCTTACTGGACTCGGGTAGGCGCACCGGACCCCGGTCGAATTCGTCCAGCGGATTAACGACGAAGGCCTGTGTGCCGGCCAGCCTGAAGTTGGTTTTTAGGCGGTTTTCCACATCCCAGTAGGTGTATACCGGTCTGGTTACAACACCTCAATGGCATTGTAGCGAGAAGGAAGTACTTCTCTGGGTGGTATCACTAACCTGGTGTCTTGCTGCTTCGGTAAGTCCCTCGTAGCACAGTGATAGCGCTCAGTTGCCAGGTTCAATGTAGGTGCTGATCCTGCTGAAGTAGAGTGTTTAGGGATGCCAGTTGTTAATTGTCAGCAACGTTTGGACTATACTTGTTTAAATACAGTAATTGCTTTGGCACACACGTCACAGAATCAGAATTTGCAATATGGCGGCTCTGGACTACGCCGTTATTCGACCCTTCACACACATAAACACAGTTTTCTGACTGGATAATGATAGACACTCCACACGACACGTGGCATTCTGATAACTAATAACTTCACGTTCTAGCTTGTTTAATATCTGAAATATGTACTCGCGACCGTTCTTTTAGAGCTGCTCCGGTTACTCGACCGTGCGTTTTGAGTGGCTCCTCACGACTAACTCGCCCTGTATTCCCGAAGGACAAGAGAGACCACCCCACCTTTCTCTCTCAGCCAATAAGGACACTTCTCTCGTTCCCTATATACACTCCTGGAAATGGAAAAAAGAACACATTGACACCGGTGTGTCAGACCCACCATACTTGCTCCGGACACTGCGAGAGGGCTGTACAAGCAATGATCACACGCACGGCACAGCGGACACACCAGGAACCGCGGTGTTGGCCGTCGAATGGCGCTAGCTGCGCAGCATTTGTGCACCGCCGCCGTCAGTGTCAGCCAGTTGCCGTGGCATACGGAGCTCCATCGCAGTCTTTAACACTGGTAGCATGCCGCGACAGCGTGGACGTGAACCGTATGTGCAGCTGACGGACTTTGAGCGAGGGCGTATAGTGGGCATGCGGGAGGCCGGGTGGACGTACCGCCGAATTGCTCAACACGTGGGGCGTGAGGTCTCCACAGTACATCGATGTTGTCGCCAGTGGTCGGTGGAAGGTGCACGTGCCCGTCGACCTGGGACCGGACCGCAGCGACGCACGGATGCACGCCAAGACCGTAGGATCCTACGCAGTGCCGTAGGGGACCGCACCGCCACTTCCCAGCAAATTAGGGACACTGTTGCTCCTGGGGTATCGGCGAGGACCATTCGCAACCGTCTCCATGAAGCTGGGCTACGGTCCCGCACACCGTTAGGCCGTCTTCCGCTCACGCCCCAACATCGTGCAGCCCGCCTCCAGTGGTGTCGCGACAGGCGTGAATGGAGGGACGAATGGAGACGTGTCGTCTTCAGCGATGAGAGTCGCTTCTGCCTTGGTGCCAATGATGGTCGTATGCGTGTTTGACGCCGTGCAGGTGAGCGCCACAATCAGGACTGCATACGACCGAGGCACACAGGGCCAACACCCGGCATCATGGTGTAGGGAGCGATCTCCTACACTGGCCGTACACCACTGGTGATCGTCGAGGGGACACTGAATAGTGCACGGTACATCCAAACCGTCATCGAACCCATCGTTCTACCATTCCTAGACCGCCAAGGGAACTTGCTGTTCCAACAGGACAATGCACGTCCGCATGTATCCCGTGCCACCCAATGTGCTCTAGAAGGTGTAAGTCAACTACCCTGGCCAGCAAGATCTCCGGATCTGTCCCCCATTGAGAATGTTTGGGACTGGATGAAGCGTCGTCTCACGCGGTCTGCACGTCCAGCACGAACGCTGGTCCAACTGAGGCGCCAGGTGGAAATGGCATGGCAAGCCGTTCCACAGGACTACATCCAGCATCTCTACGATCGTCTCCATGGGAGAATAGCAGCCTGCATTGCTGCGAAAGGTGGATATACACTGTACTAGTGCCGACATTGTGCATGCTCTGTTGCCTGTGTCTATGTGCCTGTGGTTCTGTCAGTGTGATCATGTGATGTATCTGACCCCAGGAATGTGTCAATAAAGTTTCCCCTTCCTGGGACAATGAATTCACGGTGTTCTTATTTCAATTTCCAGGAGTGTATATATAATCTCCAAACCTTCAGCCAATCGGTGTTCAGATCGCTGTTGCTAGGCGGGTCTGACGTCACGTTTCCGGACACTGTGACGGAAGTTTGTCTCGGAACACTGTCTCAGATTGTAAGACCCTACTCCCGAATAGTCGCATCCTGTCCCTACTAAGGTTACACAACATAGCCTCCTATGATTTCATCACTAATGCTCCTTGCTGACACTTAATTGTTAAATGTACATGTAGCCTGGCTGCTACTGAGCATTCCTGATCGCATAAATATGCATAATACTCGGCTTAAACTCATGCACGTATGCATTACACGTTCCCCACGTCCCGCCTCAGTTACACAACTCGCAGACATTTGAAACACATTCACACTATTTCCTGATTTACGCAAGACGTACTCGTTTTTTGCTCGCGTATCATGTCGTTTCTGGAAACCCAGAAACTACTCTGTAGGAATCAACATGGATTCCGGAAACAGCGATCGTGTGAGACCCAACTCGCTTTATTTGTTCATGAGACCAAGAAAATATTAGATACAGGCTCCCAGGTAGATGCTATTTTTGTTGATTTCCGGAAGGCGTTCGATACAGTTCCGCACTGTCGCTTGATAAACAAAGTAAGAGCCTACGGAATATCAGACCAGCTGTGTGGCTGGATTGAAGAGTTTTTAGCAAACAGAACACAGCATGTTGTTATCAATGGAGAGACGTCTACAGACGTTAAAGTAACCTCTGGCGTGCCACAGGGGAGTGTTAGGGGACCATTGCTTTTCACAATATATATAAATGACCTAGGAGATAGTGTCGGAAGTCCTATGCGGCTTTTCGCGGATGATGCTGTAGTATACAGAGAAGTTGCAGCATTAGAAAATTGTAGTGAAATGCAGGAAGATCTGCAGCGGATAGGCACTTGGTGCAGGGAGTGCCAACTGACCCTTAACATAGACAAATGTAATGTATTGCGAATACATATAAAGAAGGATCCTTTATTGTATGATTATATGATAGCGGAACAAACACTGGTAGCAGTTACTTCTGTAAAATATCTGGGAGTATGCGTGCGGAACGATTTGAAGTGGAATGATCATATAAAATTAATTGTTGGTAAGGCGGGTACCAGGTTGAGATTCATTGGGAGAGTCCTTAGAAAATGTAGTCCATCAACAAAGGAGGTGGCTTACAAAACACTAGTTCGACCTATACTTGAGTATTGCTCATCAGTGTGGGATCCGTACCAGATCGGGTTGACGGAGGAGATAGAGAAGATCCAAAGAAGAGCGGTGCGTTTCGTCACAGGCTTATTGGTAACCGTGATAGCGTTACGGAGATGTTTAACAAACTCAAGTGACAGACTCTGCAAGAGAGGCGCTCTGCATCGCGGTGTAGCTTGCTGTCCACGTTTCGAGAGGGTGCGTTTCTGGATGAGGTATCGAATATATTGCTTGCCCCTACTTATACCTCCCGAGGAGATCACGAATGTAAAATTAGAGAGATTAGAGCGCGCACGGAGGCTTTCAGACAGTCGATCTTCCCGCGAACCATACGCGACTGGAACAGGAAAGGGAGGTAATGACAGTGGCACGTGAAGTGCCCTCCGCCACACACCGTTGGGTGGCTTGCGGAGTATAAATGTAGATGTAGACGCAGACAGCTGGTGTACACTGATTCCGTCCTGGGGTGGCGGCAGGAAGGGAATCCGGCCACCCCTTCAAACTAAGCATTCCAAATCCGGTTGTAGCTATGCCGACCCAGCGAAAACTGCGGGATTACGGCATAAGCAAAAGAAAAATAATAATAATAATAATAATAATAATAAGAAGAAGAAGAAGAAGAAGAAGAAGAATGGTGGAGGAAAGGTACCATTCCTGTTTCCACACCTTCTCCTCAGCGATGGAAACTGTGTGCCCCATCCGCTTGCGGATACTTTCGAAACGTTTTTGCAACTTGTAACTGTGATGGGACCTGGGTACCAGCGCAGTAATCATCTTGTCAGATGTGAAACTACCAAAATACCACATTTAATGTGGCTAACACACCGGCCCTCAACGTTAATCCACTGGGCTTTCCTGTATCCACGAAGTGGCGTTCTAATGCATGTGTCTACCCATGCAAGTATGTGTGTTGAATTCGGGTATTAAAACTACTGTCCGGTATGTTTTTCCATGGAAGGTTCATGTAGTTTCCCCTGTGAAACAGCATAAGTTAGCATTGTCAAAAGAAGATGAGAAACATTTTATGTTACAAGATAAAGTTAATACCCTAGCGGGAGGTCGCTATAGTGTTTAGCTGCATTTGAATCGTAGTATGACGTGGGTAATTGAAGGCATAGAGGCAATCACTTCCTGTGTATATGTATGCGTATTAAATTCAGGTTACAAAACAACAGTTCAGCGTGTTATTTCATCAGAGTACCGTGTAGTTTCCAAGCATTACTGTTTTCATAGTTACATTAAATATTACGAAAATACTCAGTGTAAGTATTGCCCGCATTAAAGATCTATCCAACTCGCTTCAGTTCTTCGTACGTTTGTTGTGCTGAAAGAAAATGTGCCAAGCGGGGTAGCCGCGCGGTTAGGGGCTCCTTGTCACGGTCCGCGCGGCTCCCCCCGTCGGAGGTTCGAGTCCTCCCTTGGGCATGGGTGTTGGTGTTGTCTTTACCGTTAGTTAGTTAGATTAAGTAGTGTCTATGCTTAGGGACCGATGAACTCAGCAGTTTGGGACCATAAGATCTTAACACAAATTTCCAAAAATGAAAATATGAAAGGATAGAGTAGATATTGTGACGTAGTTAGCTCTTACTTTGTTGTTGAATATGTACAGAAAAGAATATAAAGTCTGTACACTTTTTAGATCGCCTTTGTACCCTAGTTCCAATCGATAAATGTTGCAGGCTTCCTCAGTAAAGACAACCACAAGCCGCAGCTGTTCAAACAGAAAGCTGCATCGGGTCTGTCATAAAGTACTGCAAATATAAAGCCCATCGGTGACGTCAGTTATATTTTTCTTGTAGGGTACATGATCTGTTATCCTCTTATTCCCTCAAAATGGTATTTGATGAGGTAAACCATTACTGAAAACTTTCTAAAAACGTCTTGTGGTGAAAATTCGATCTTTGTATTACCGGTAATACAATTTCAATTTGATCGACATATATTGAGAACTAATGGAGGCAATTTAGGCAATGAAATAGCGTTGTGACAGTTTAGGATCGATTGTGCGAGGCAAAGTATAGTGTTTGCCCATCATCTGCGTGTACAACGAAGAGGATGGCCAGCTCTACGACGTACTTGTTGATTGGCTGTTTCGATTTAACAGCCGGTGGCATACCGGGCTGTGATTGGCAGAGTAATATAAGCGTGTGTGTGTGTGTGAGTGTGTGAGTGTGTGAGTGTGAGTGTGTGTGTGAGTGTGTGTGTGAGTGTGTGTGTGTGTGTGCGTGTGTGAGTGTGTGTGTGTGTGTGTGTGTGTGTGTGTGTGTGTGAGAGTGAGTGTGTGTGTGTGTGTGTGAGAGTGAGTGTGTGTGTGTGTGTGTGTGTGTGTGAGAGTGAGTGTGTGTGTGTGTGTGTGTGTGAGAGTGAGTGTGTGTGTGTGTGTGTGTGTGTGTGTGTGTGTGTGTGTGTGAGAGTGAGTGTGTGTGTGTGTGTGAGTGAGTGTGTGTGTGTGTGTGTGTGTGTGTGTGAGTGTGTGTGTGTGTGAGTGTGTGTGTGTGTGTGTGTGTGTGTGAGTGAGTGAGTGTGTGTGTGAGTGAGTGAGTGAGTGTGTGTGTGTTAGTGAATGAGTGTGTGTGTGAGTGAGTGTGTGTGAGTGTGTGAGAATGCGATTTGGGTTAGGTTATGACCTCTTCGATCATCCTATTTTTAATAAAAATAAAGTGGCTTAAAAAGGAGTTACAAAATGATGTGATTGGGAGAGAAAAAAGTGCTAGTGTGTTGGTTTAGCAGCTCTTAATCCCCTTATTTTCAAGAGAGAAACCTAAGGAGCTAACCAACCGGCCCCTCCAGGAAGGCAATCCATGTTTCTGAGCTGCACATACAGTGATCCAGAAGCCAAACTTCTAATATTATAAAGCATAGTCACACACTGGTCATTGATCCAATGTCCTGCGTTTCGATTCCAAATCAAACTTTGAATTTTCATTGTCATTTATGCCTTCTTTCTCCACTGGCAATGACTGGCCTTCTTTCTCCACTGGCAATGACTGGCCTTCTTTCTCCACTGGCAATGACTGGCCTTCTTTCTCCACTGGCAATGACTGGCCTTCTTTCTCCACTGGCAATGACTGGCCTTCTTTCTCCACTGGCAATGACTGGCCTTCTTTCTCCACTGGCAATGACTGGCCTTCTTTCTCCACTGGCAATGACTGTTAAAAATGCTGTGTTGCACCGTATTTAGGAATGAACTTTAAAATGTAGATAGTTTTGACGTGTCACTCAGTTCTGTCACGACACTTAGCCATATCTATCAAAACAGAACCCTCTCCGAATATCAATCTGTCTACAAATGATAGTGGACGAATGCTGACACGTCTCCCCTGATGTCTCAAAAGTCTGCAGGTAACTGATACCAAGAATATTTAATTGTTCCCAGGGGTATCCGAGTTTTACACCCACACACGTGAGAAGGGCTGCGAACCATATCATGATGAGTATTAATGTCTGAGAAAATGGAAATCATCAAAACGAATTAAAATAAGAGAAGCACACTACTTTTCGTGTTAAAATACTCTTACTCCAGATAACGTTCGAATAGTAAAAATGGCAACGTTAAGTCTTTAAATAAGATCGCGAACGTGGGCTTTCCACGACAGTTCACAATTCATCTGAACACCTAGAAACTTTAACTATTCAGTTTCACTAATCATATGCCCGTTCTCGATAACTGAAACGTCTGGTTTTGTTGAATTGTGTGTCGTTGTTGTCTTCATCCCTGAGACTGGTTTGATGCACTGTGTTAGAAACTGCAAAAACTGAGTCTTACTGAGATTTAGCGTTAGTTTATTTTCTACAAGCCATGAACTTTTGTCATGAGCAGCACTAGTTGAAACAGAGCCAATGTTGCACACAACATCCTCTACTACAAAGTCAATGTTAATAGACGACAGGAAAAAGGAAAGATTAGAGGAGACATCGTGACTGCCCAGATCGGTACTTTCAACGACCCGTTTCAAATTCATGGCACGACTTTACATTCAATTTCCTTAATTTTGGCCATCAAAATGCGGACTACAGTATATAGCGTAATTCCGCTGCAGTCGCAGGTGAAGCAGGCCTTGGCATGTCAGGATGCAACGCAGTACTTCTCCAAGGACACGGCTGCGGTGACGTTGTGGCATAGAAACATTTCTAGTTGAATTAATCTTTTATTCTTTAGCTATTCCGGTGGTGGCGTCATAGATGGAGAGATGGTCAATGTCCTCGCCGACGCGGCCATGGCTGGCTAAGCATGCAGACGTCTGGTCAGGTGTCTGGCACATGGCGTGTTCCTATGGTTGATGACTGCCGGCAAGTTGCTGCTCTCAGAACAGATGCAGGTGCGCTGATGCAGGCAAGCAGTGGCTGCTAGCTGTGGGCAGCGGCCACAGCTGATCATGGAAGGGCGGGGTCAAACCATGGCCTACGGCATGCCCGAGGACGACGAAGTGTGTACGAACTGGGTTTGACACCAGTGGCGTCAACGCGCCCAGCTGACGAATGGTGACTGCGTGCCAACTCGTGAAGCTAGAAGGCCCGGACTCGAATGCATAGCCCACCAGGAAGGTGGCTGGCAGCAGATGGTTGTCACTCATGGGTCACTTCGTGGTGCAAAGCTTCGAAGTCGACAGCATTCAGACTCAGCTCAGGTACTGGCCTGCATCTAATGGCAGCAAAGTCTGACTGTGGCAGCTTGCTGGTTCAGTTCAGACTGCCATCGGATGCCGTCCTCTTCTTGTGACAGGCTGCTGGTGTTGACTGCGTAACTGGGGACACCGAACGGAGCTAAGTACGAGTTTAAAGTGTATGGTATTTATACGAGCGTTGCTACCTGGTTTTTCTCAAACGGCAGCTCTCCTGGTTCACTCAGACACAGGAATCTAGAGCTGATGGGTGTAAGCGTGGAAGAATCATGACATCATTTCCCCTCGCTTTCCTGTCTTGTCAGCTTCTTCAAGAGTCCTGACGGGTTGCATAACCGACCGGCTAGGCGCCCAGCGGTCAGTGAGGCACTATGCTTTGTTAATTTTTTTCAAATTGTTGCATCATTGAGCCCCCGATTACTAGCTTCTCCAAGGGTCCTAACGGAGCCATAATGTGTCACAACACCGACGTTCAGTAGGGCAGGGCAGCTTCTGCAATGTCAGCTAACTAAACAGGTCGACCTGTGGTCTCGTGCTAGAGCATCCAGTGACCCAGCTGACTTTCGATACCCTCCTTACGATGTCGTTCTGCTAAACAGACACACTAGCCTATGGCTTTGCCAGGTGGCAGCATGGAGCAAGATAACTTTTGAAACAGTTGATGTTCATCGAACCTCCTCCAAAACGAATAGCTCTGAATCAATTTGATATCAGTAAGCAAAAGCTGAACGCTGAAATAGTGACATAAACGTACGATTACCAACATTGCATATCTAGTGTACTTTCATTTTCGATTGCATTTATGCGTAAATTTCTGCACTAACACCTAAATACGTTTATTACCGCCTTGTTTAGCTTCTTTCTACCGTTGAGTGTTCAAAGTCTACAGAACTAGTACAATCGTAATGGTACTTAAACTGTTAACATATGGTATATCAAAAATATCCAAAGAATTTGAACAAAATGTCTCTCCAATGTACCTTCCACTATATTCCAGCACGTTTATGAAGTGGTCATCATTGTGATCCAACTTATTCAATTTAGTAATAGATTTTCTCAGTTCCTGCGAGTTTTACCCCACATACCACCATCTCTCGTGCAGTTTGTATTGCGCTGTGACAAAGTCAAATTTAAGAGCCGCGAGTTATTTACAATATTGCAGTGTGCATAAAGCTATATTGTGCAATGTTGTTGTGATCTTCAGTCCTGAGACTGGCTTGATGCAGCTCTCCATGCTACTGTATCCTGTGCAAACTTCTTCATTTCCCAGTACCTACTGCAACCTACATCCTTCTGAATCTGATTGGTGTATTCATCTCTTGGTCTCCCTCTACGATTTTTACGCTCCACGCTGCCCTACAATACTAAATTGGTGATCCCTTGATGCCTCAGAACATGTCCTACCAACCGATCCCTTCTTCTACTCAAGTTGTGCCACAAACTTCTCTTCTCCCCAATCCTGTTCAGTACTTCCTCATTAGTTATGTGATCTACCCATCTTATCTTCAGCATTCTTCTGTAGCACCACATTTCGAAAGCTTCTATTCTCTTCTTGTCCAAACTATTCATCGTCCATGTTTCACTTCCATACATGGCTACACTCCATGCAAATACTTTCAGAAACGACTTCCTGACACTTATATCTATACTCGATGTCAACAAATTTCTCTTCTTCAGAAACGCTTGCCTTGGCATTGTCAGTCTACATTTTCTATTCTTTCTACTTCGACCATCATCAGTTATTTTGCTCCCGAAATAGCGAAACTCCTTTACTACTTTAAGTGTCTCATTTCCTAATCTAATTCCCTCAGCATCACCCGATTTAATTCGACTACATTCCATTATCCGCGTTTTGCTTTTGTTGATGTTCATCTTATATCCTCCTTTCAAGACATTGTCCATTCCGTTCAACTGCTCTTCCAGGTCCTGTGCTGTCTCTGACAGAATTACAATGTCATCGGCGAACCTCAAAGTTTTTATTTCTTCTCCATGGGTTTTAATACATACTCCGAGTTTTTCTTTTGTTTCCTTTACTGATTGCTCAATATACAGATTGAATAACATAGGGGAGAGGCTACAACCCTGTCTCACTCCCTTCCCAACCACTACTTCCCTTTCAAGCCCCTCGACTCTTATAACTGCCATCTGGTTTCTGTACAAATGGTAAATAACCTTTCGCTCCCTGTTCTTTACCCCTACCCCCTTCACAATTTGAAAGAGTAGTCCAGTCAACATTGTCAAAAGCTTTCTCTTAGTCTACAAATGCTAGACACATAACAGAGCGAGGTGGCGCAGTGGTTAGCACACTGGACTCGCATTCGAGAGGACGACGTTTCAATCCCGCGTCCGGCCATCCTGATTAAGCTTTTCCGTGATTTCCCTAAATCGCTCCAGGCAGATGCCGGGATGGTTCCTCTGAAAGGGCACGGCCGATTTCCTTCCCCGTCCTTCCCAAATCCGATGAGACCGATGACCTCGCTGTTTGGCCTCCTCCCCCGGACCACACAACCAACCCAACCCAACCCAACCCCTACAAACGTAGGTTTCCCTTTCCTTAATCTAGCTTCTAAGACAAGTCGTAGGGTCAGTACTGCCTCACGTGTTCCAACATTTCTACGGAATCCAAACTAATCTTCCCCGAGATCGGCTTCTACTATTTTTTTCCATTCGTCTGTAAAGAATTCGCGTTAGTATTTTCCAGCTGTGACTTATTAAACTGATAGTTCGGTAATTTTCACATCTGTCAACACCTGCTTTCTTTGGGATTGGAATTATTATATTCTTCTTGAAGTCTGCGGGTATTTCGCCTGTCTCATAAATCTTGCTCACCAGATGGTAGAGTTTTGTCAGGATTGGCTCTCCCAAGGCTGTCAGTAGTTCTAACGGAATGTTGTCTACTCCTGGGGCCTTGTTTCGACTCAGATCTTTGAGTGCTCTGTCAAACTCTTCACGCAGTATCATATCTCCCACTTCATCTACATCCTCTTCCATTTCCATAATACTGTCCTCAAGTACATCGCCCTTGTGTAGACCCTCTATATACTCCTTCCACCTTTCTGCTTTTAATTCTTTGCTTGGAGCTGGGTTTCCATATGAGCTCTCGATATTCGTACAAGTGGTACTCTTTTCTCCAAAGGTCTCTTTAATTTTCCTGTAGGCAGTATCTATCTTACTCTAGTGAGATAAGCCTCCACATCCTTACATTTGTCCTCTAGCCATCCCTGCTCCCTTGTGCAAATGATAGTATATTCACTCAAATAAATTACCCCCTATAGACGAACCGAAGAAGAAAACATATTCCTTACGTACCTCTGCTGCCTCCATTCGAACGTGTAAGAAGACTGCGGTGGTCCAGGATGGTTCGTAAGAAGGATTAGCCATGGCTGCTCTGTCTTAATTATCTGTCTTGTGGCCACTGAACCATCACAATACCTAAACCGTGTGAATTCAGTACAGGAGTATAAAGTAAATAACCTGACCGCGTTAAGTAATGAGTTAATTAGCCATGAGAAGAATTTTGTTAAGAGCATGCGTTATTTTTTCAGATTTCGAAGACCTAGGATAATTCTTTCCTGTTATCCTACTGCCCTAAAATTTACACAGCTCGTTTTCACACGCAATGGAAGGAAACGGAAGCATATTCCTATGTAACTCACAATTTATTAAGGAGATATAGAAATGTGGAACACCTTACTTTACGATTAACAAATAGTAAGTTGGTAAACATTATGGATTCAACAATCTTTTCGAATCTGTATGCAAAGAAACTTGGTCTTCGATTGAACCATGTTCTGGATGCAGTCTAGAGTAAACAAAGAAAGTAAGCCTTCCCCCATACGCAGGTCTGGTGTACCTTATCTGTGGCCGCGATAGCAGCTAATGCAGTTTATAGCTTAATTACGGAATTTTACGACCTACCCGATGCCAGTCCGCCAATTAGTATGGAAAAGCCGTAAAAACGTACGACTCGCTAAGTGAGCCACATGTGTGGGATGGATGCTTTGCTCTGGCAGCGGCAAAACGCTACTCGGCAAAGGGAAGAATACCGAATATTCCTCGTGTTGTCCATTATGACTCAAGTCCTGCCTTTTTACATATGAGAAAATATCTTGTCACCTATGCCGTTCAGGGATAGTGAAAATTCACCCACGCCGTACAGTGCCATTGAAAATTCACTCGTTGAAGCAAATGCGTAATGAAGCCACTGTGTCAAATTTTCACTGCAGCAAAATACGAAGACGCAGTTACAGATGTTATCGTTTCAAAACAGTAGCAAACGAAAAGACAATAGAACAAGGTTCGTATTTGTAGCTGTTAGTCCGCATATTTGTAATATACAAGAAAACGGCTTCAGTAATAAAATGTGTAGTTTAAATGATTTGTGATACAAGACAAAGTAATCCAAGAAACGGACCACACAGAGATAAACTTTTTTAAAGGAAACCTCTGCCCCTATAGTGACAACCGACAACGAATCCGAGACACTAAGACAGGCAAAAGAAACATACAGTCTGCTAAAACCACATTTTTAAGGAAGTGAAAGTATGTATCGTCTGATATCGGATACACAAAAATATTGATTTAATTTATACTTCACGAATGACGATGGCCTCCTCTTAGGTAAAATATTGCTGAGGGAAGGTACCACCTCAATTGGATCTCCTGGTGGGAGTCACTAAGGAGGACGTTGTCATCAGAAGAAAAACACGTTCATAGATCGGAGCGTGAAATATTATATCCTTTAAATAGGTAGATATATTAGAGAAAGTGAAACTAGAAATTATTAAGTTGAAGTTTCACATAGAAGGAATAAATGAAGCGTGGTGGCAAAAAGCACAGGATTTCTGGCCAAGAGAATGCTGATTTACTTACAAAAAATCAAATAGGGTAACGAAGAAGTTGGTGATAATGAATAATAAAATGGGAATATGGGTGAACCACCTTACACAGCGGAGTGAACAGGTGCTCAGATCCAACAGAGTAGAACAAGTATATATGCTCCGCAGATGATAGACTGAAAGAAAAGTATGATGAGATGAAGTATATTAGTCAGTACGTTAAAGCAGAGGAAAATTTAACTGAGATGCTGGAATGGAATTCAGTAGCAGGGAAAGACAGAGAAGGAAGACAGAATTCAGTAGTTTGACCTGCTCTCTGTTATCTTTAGTTTCGGTGGCGATATGGTCTCTGAGTGACTGAATAGATGATTCCGAATTATTTACTTAAACAAAACCTTTTAGCATTTTTAAGCACGTTGGTTGACAAAATTTTACTTTCAAAGTCATTGAACTCTTCTCTCATTGCTCTCCTTACGCTCACATTCGCTTCGGTTAGCTTTTGTTTCTCAGCTAAATTTTGACTTCTCTTGAATCTGCAGTTCTCGAACACTACTTTTAAACCACGGTTGGTCTTTCATACCCCCCCCCCCCCATGAACCATGGACCTTGCCGTTGGTGGGGAGGCTTGCGTGCCTCAGCGATACAGATGGCCGTACCGTAGGTGCAACCACAACGGAGGGGTATCTGTTGAGAGGCCAGACAAACATGTGGTTCCTGAAGAGGGGCAGCAGCCTTTTCAGTAGTTGCAGGGGCTATCAGTCTGGATGATTGACTGATCTGCCTTTGTAACATTAACCAAAACGGCCTTGCTGTGCTGGTACTGCGAACGGCTGAAAGCAAGGGGAAACTACAGCCGTAATTTTTCCCGAGGACATGCAGCTTTACTGTATAATTAAATGATGGCGTCCTCTTGGGTAAAATATTCCGGAGGTAAAATAGTCCCCCATTCGGATCTGCTGGTGGGGACTACTCCAGAGGACGTCGTTATCAGGAGAAAGAAAACTGGCGTTTACGGATCGCAGCGTGGAATGTCAGTTCCCTTAATCGGGCAGGTAGGTTAGAAAATTTAAAAAGGGAAATGGATAGGTTAAAGTTAGATATAGTGGGAATTAGTGAGGTTCGATGGCAGGAGGAACAAGACTTTTGGTCAGGTGATAACAGCGTTATAAATACAAAATCAAATAGGGGTAATGCAGGAGTAGGTTTAATAATGAATAAAAAATAGGAGTGCGGGTTAGCTATTACAAACAGCATAGTGAACGCATTATTGTGGCCAAGATAGACACAAAGCCCATGCCTGCTACAGTAGTACAAGTTTATATGCCAACTAGCTCTGCAGATGATGAAGAAATTGATGAAATGTATGATGAGATAAAAGAAATTATTCAGGTAGTCAAGGGAGACGAAAATTTAATAGTCATGGGTGACTGGAATTCGTCAGTAGGAAAAGGGAGAGAAGGAAACATAGTCGGTGAATATGGATTGGGGGGAAGAAATGAAAGAGGAAGCCGCCTTGTAGAATTTTGCACAGAGCATAACTTAATCATAGCTAACACTTGGTTCAAGAATCATGAAAGAAGGTCGTATACCTGGAAGAAACCTGGAGATACTAAAAGGTATCAGATAGATTACATAATGGTAAGACAGAGATTCAGGAACCAGGTTTTAAATTGTAAGACATATCCAGGGGCAGATGTGGATTCTGACCACAATCTATTGGTTATGAACTGCAGATTGAAACTGAAGAAACTGCAAAAAGGTGGGAATTTAAGGAGATGGGACCTGGATAAACTGAAAGAACCAGAGGTTGTACAGAGTTTCAGGGAGAGCATAAGGGAACAATTGACAGGAATTGGGGAAAGAAATACAGTAGAAGAAGAATGGGTAGCTTTGAGGGACGAAGTAGCGAAGGCAGCAGAGGATCAAGTACGTAAAAAGGCGAGGGCTAGTAGAAATCCTTGGGTAATATTGAATTTATTTGATGAAAGGAGAAAATACAAAAATGCAGTAAATGAAGCAGGCAAAAAGGAATACAAACGTCTCAAAAATGAGATCGACAGGAAGTGCAAAATGGCTAAGCAGGGATGGTTAGAGGACAAATGTAAGGATATAGAGGCTTGTCTCACTAGGGGTAAGATAGATACTGCCTACAGGAAAATTAAAGAGACCTTTGGAGAGAAGAGAACCGCTTGTATGAATATCAAGAGCTCAGATGGCAACGCAGTTCTAAGCAAAGAAGGGAAGGCAGAAAGGTGGTAGGAGTATATAGAGACTTTATACAAGGGCGATGTACTTGAGGACAATATTATGGAAATGGAAGAGGATGTAGATGAAGATGAAATGGGAGATAAGATACTGCGTGAAGAGTTTGACAGAGCACTGAAAGACCTGAGTCGAAACAAGGCCCCGGGAGTAGACAACATTCCATTGGAACTACTGATTGCCTTGGGAGAGCCAGTCATGACAAAACTCTACCATCTGGTGAGCAAGATGTATGAGACAGGCGATATACCCACAGACTTCAAGAAGAATATAATAATTCCAATCCCAAAGAAAGCAGGTGTTGATAGGTGTGAAAATTACTGAACTATCAGTTTAATAACTCACAGCTGCAAAATACTTACGCGAATTCTTTACAGACGAATGGAAAAACTGGTAGAAGAGGACCTCGGGGAAGATCAGTTTGGATTCTGTAGAAATGTTGGAACACGTGAGGCAATACTAACCTTACGACTTATCTTAGAAGAAAGATTAAGAAAAGGCAAACCTACGTTTCTAGCATTTGTAGACTTAGAGAAAGCTTTTGACAATGTTAACTGGAATACTCTCTTTCAAATTCTGAAGGTGGCAGGTATAAAACACAGGGAGCGAAAGGCTATTTACAATTTGTACAGAAATCAGATGGCAGTTATAAGAGTCGAGGGGCATGGAAGGGAAGCAGTGGTTGGGAAGGGAGTGAGACAGGGTTGTAGCCTCTCCCTGATGTTATTCAATCTGTATATTGAACAAGCAGTAAAGGAAGCAAAAGAAAAATTCGGAGTAGGTATTAAAATCCATGGAGAAGAAATAAAAACTTTGAGGTTCGCCGATGACATTGTAATTCTGTCAGAGACAGCAAAGGACTTGGAAGAGCAGTTGAACGGAATGGATATAAGATGAACATCAACAAAAGCAAAAGATTAGGAAATGAGACACTTAAAGTAGTGAAGGAGTTTTGCTATTTGGGGAGTAAAATAACTGATGATGGTCGAAGTAAAGAGGATATAAAATGTAGACTGGCAATGGCAAGGAAATCGTTTCTGAAGAAGAGAAATTTGTTAACATCGAGTATAGATTTAAGTGTCAGGAAGTCGTTTCTGAAAGTATTTGTATGGAAGTGAAACATGGACGATAGCCAGTTTGGACAAGAAGAGAATAGAAGCTTTCGAAATGTGGTGCTACAGAAGAATGCTGAAGATTAGATGGGTAGATCACGTAACTATGAGGAGGTATTGAATAGGATTGGGGAGAAGAGAAGTTTGTGGCACAACTTGACTAAAAGAAGGGATCCGTTGGTAGGACATGTTTTGAGGCATCAAGGGATCACAAATTTAGCATTGGAGGGCAGTGTGGAGGGTAAAAATCGTAGAGGGAGACCAAGAGATGAATACACTAAGCAGATTCAGAAGGATGTAGGTTGCAGTAGGTACTGGGAGATGAAGAAGCTTGCACAGGATAGAGTAACATGGAGAGCTGCATCAAACCAGTCTCAGGACTGAAGACCACAACAACAACAACAACAACAAAGACCTTGCTCTGAATATACGTGTCACGCTGCGTTTAAATTTTTCACAACTATGTTCCTTTTTTTGTCAGAAGTGAATATTTTATGTCGACGACTCGGGTAGTCTGCAATTTCTATCCTACGACTCTTGCCAAGTAAACATGTTTTCGTAACATTCTTAACATTCTTTGTAACACGCATAGCCATAGTTCCTGTCACTACCTTATGATCACTGATGCTCTGCATTAACTGATTTGAGAAGGTATCCTTGAAAGGGAATATATTTTCTTGACGCTCACCTACACAGGGAGAAATTATCATCATAAAGAAGAGCAATTAGAACTATCACGGAAAGATTAAATGTTCGTTTCTCCAGCGTTCTGTTTGAGAGCAAAATGGCAAATAAATAATCTATTAGTGGTTAGATCAGCTCTCCCCCAGGCGCTTAAGTGTGAATTTCTGATTAGTCAACAGAGGTACTTTGTGCCAATCGTGTCTATTTCGTGTAAACCATAAGATACCTTACAGAACCGTGGCTGTGTTCTGTTTACCGATATTCTGCTGTTTGTCTACTGCGGCAATAAGAATACTTTAAATTGGAGTGATATACAAGTAAACCTCTCAATAAATCAAGACCAAGAAAAGATTATGAATTATGTTTTGACTGCCTGTACTTTTAACTATCTACCTGTAAACTATGTGGAATTATTGACACGGGCTTCCCATAAAGATGATATTAGTTTTACATTCAAGTTTTACATTAAAGCTCGAGAAACGGATACTTCTTAAACCAGGGCATTGTTCTCCACAATACCGTCAAGTATAGATGTAACCAGACAAGGACTATATTCCTTGAATAACGTTGTTCCGAAAGTCTCAAGAGAAAGAAAGCAGTGTATCGAAGTGACTTAAACAATTTTCTGTTACTCGAAGTGTTATGCAGTTTACATTGTGTGACAAGAAATGTTAACATTACCAAAAGAACATTACAAAAGTTTTGTACTGCAAAATAAAGTTACCATTCTAGCATTGAGCTCACTGAAATGTTTGGGTGGCACTGAAAAGTTGTTGAAAGTAGGTAGCTCAAAGCGCAGCTACCTTAATTTTTTACCCGTATGACTTCTCTTCTTTCCCTCTGGCCAGATGCCCGATCTTCAAGGACTCTGCAGGTTAATCAGGATTTGGAAACATTATTGGTAGATGGAGGCTCATCCGCCAGGTTGGCCGAGAGCGCTAATGCGCTGCTTACTGGACTCGGGTAGGCGCACCGGACCCCGGTCGAATTCGTCCAGCGGATTAACGACGAAGGCCTGTGTGCCGGCCAGCCTGAAGTTGGTTTTTAGGCGGTTTTCCACATCCCAGTAGGTGTATACCGGTCTGGTTACAACACCTCAATGGCATTGTAGCGAGAAGGAAGTACTTCTCTGGGTGGTATCACTAACCTGGTGTCTTGCTGCTTCGGCAAGTCCCTCGTAGCACAGTGATAGCGCTCAGTTGCCAGGTTCAATGTAGGTGCTGATCCTGCTGAAGTAGAGTGTTTAGGGATGCCAGTTGTTAATTGTCAGCAACGTTTGGACTATACTTGTTTAAATACAGTAATTGCTTTGGCACACACGTCACAGAATCAGAATTTGCAATATGGCGGCTCTGGACTACGCCGTTATTCGACCCTTCACACACATAAACACAGTTTTCTGACTGGATAATGATAGACACTCCACACGACACGTGGCATTCTGATAACTAATAACTTCACGTTCTAGCTTGTTTAATATCTGAAATATGTACTCGCGACCGTTCTTTTAGAGCTGCTCCGGTTACTCGACCGTGCGTTTTGAGTGGCTCCTCACGACTAACTCGCCCTGTATTCCCGAAGGACAAGAGAGACCACCCCACCTTTCTCTCTCAGCCAATAAGGACACTTCTCTCGTTCCCTATATACACTCCTGGAAATGGAAAAAAGAACACATTGACACCGGTGTGTCAGACCCACCATACTTGCTCCGGACACTGCGAGAGGGCTGTACAAGCAATGATCACACGCACGGCACAGCGGACACACCAGGAACCGCGGTGTTGGCCGTCGAATGGCGCTAGCTGCGCAGCATTTGTGCACCGCCGCCGTCAGTGTCAGCCAGTTGCCGTGGCATACGGAGCTCCATCGCAGTCTTTAACACTGGTAGCATGCCGCGACAGCGTGGACGTGAACCGTATGTGCAGCTGACGGACTTTGAGCGAGGGCGTATAGTGGGCATGCGGGAGGCCGGGTGGACGTACCGCCGAATTGCTCAACACGTGGGGCGTGAGGTCTCCACAGTACATCGATGTTGTCGCCAGTGGTCGGTGGAAGGTGCACGTGCCCGTCGACCTGGGACCGGACCGCAGCGACGCACGGATGCACGCCAAGACCGTAGGATCCTACGCAGTGCCGTAGGGGACCGCACCGCCACTTCCCAGCAAATTAGGGACACTGTTGCTCCTGGGGTATCGGCGAGGACCATTCGCAACCGTCTCCATGAAGCTGGGCTACGGTCCCGCACACCGTTAGGCCGTCTTCCGCTCACGCCCCAACATCGTGCAGCCCGCCTCCAGTGGTGTCGCGACAGGCGTGAATGGAGGGACGAATGGAGACGTGTCGTCTTCAGCGATGAGAGTCGCTTCTGCCTTGGTGCCAATGATGGTCGTATGCGTGTTTGACGCCGTGCAGGTGAGCGCCACAATCAGGACTGCATACGACCGAGGCACACAGGGCCAACACCCGGCATCATGGTGTAGGGAGCGATCTCCTACACTGGCCGTACACCACTGGTGATCGTCGAGGGGACACTGAATAGTGCACGGTACATCCAAACCGTCATCGAACCCATCGTTCTACCATTCCTAGACCGCCAAGGGAACTTGCTGTTCCAACAGGACAATGCACGTCCGCATGTATCCCGTGCCACCCAATGTGCTCTAGAAGGTGTAAGTCAACTACCCTGGCCAGCAAGATCTCCGGATCTGTCCCCCATTGAGAATGTTTGGGACTGGATGAAGCGTCGTCTCACGCGGTCTGCACGTCCAGCACGAACGCTGGTCCAACTGAGGCGCCAGGTGGAAATGGCATGGCAAGCCGTTCCACAGGACTACATCCAGCATCTCTACGATCGTCTCCATGGGAGAATAGCAGCCTGCATTGCTGCGAAAGGTGGATATACACTGTACTAGTGCCGACATTGTGCATGCTCTGTTGCCTGTGTCTATGTGCCTGTGGTTCTGTCAGTGTGATCATGTGATGTATCTGACCCCAGGAATGTGTCAATAAAGTTTCCCCTTCCTGGGACAATGAATTCACGGTGTTCTTATTTCAATTTCCAGGAGTGTATATATAATCTCCAAACCTTCAGCCAATCGGTGTTCAGATCGCTGTTGCTAGGCGGGTCTGACGTCACGTTTCCGGACACTGTGACGGAAGTTTGTCTCGGAACACTGTCTCAGATTGTAAGACCCTACTCCCGAATAGTCGCATCCTGTCCCTACTAAGGTTACACAACATAGCCTCCTATGATTTCATCACTAATGCTCCTTGCTGACACTTAATTGTTAAATGTACATGTAGCCTGGCTGCTACTGAGCATTCCTGATCGCATAAATATGCATAATACTCGGCTTAAACTCATGCACGTATGCATTACACGTTCCCCACGTCCCGCCTCAGTTACACAACTCGCAGACATTTGAAACACATTCACACTATTTCCTGATTTACGCAAGACGTACTCGTTTTTTGCTCGCGTATCATGTCGTTTCTGGAAACCCAGAAACTACTCTGTAGGAATCAACATGGATTCCGGAAACAGCGATCGTGTGAGACCCAACTCGCTTTATTTGTTCATGAGACCAAGAAAATATTAGATACAGGCTCCCAGGTAGATGCTATTTTTGTTGATTTCCGGAAGGCGTTCGATACAGTTCCGCACTGTCGCTTGATAAACAAAGTAAGAGCCTACGGAATATCAGACCAGCTGTGTGGCTGGATTGAAGAGTTTTTAGCAAACAGAACACAGCATGTTGTTATCAATGGAGAGACGTCTACAGACGTTAAAGTAACCTCTGGCGTGCCACAGGGGAGTGTTAGGGGACCATTGCTTTTCACAATATATATAAATGACCTAGGAGATAGTGTCGGAAGTCCTATGCGGCTTTTCGCGGATGATGCTGTAGTATACAGAGAAGTTGCAGCATTAGAAAATTGTAGTGAAATGCAGGAAGATCTGCAGCGGATAGGCACTTGGTGCAGGGAGTGCCAACTGACCCTTAACATAGACAAATGTAATGTATTGCGAATACATATAAAGAAGGATCCTTTATTGTATGATTATATGATAGCGGAACAAACACTGGTAGCAGTTACTTCTGTAAAATATCTGGGAGTATGCGTGCGGAACGATTTGAAGTGGAATGATCATATAAAATTAATTGTTGGTAAGGCGGGTACCAGGTTGAGATTCATTGGGAGAGTCCTTAGAAAATGTAGTCCATCAACAAAGGAGGTGGCTTACAAAACACTAGTTCGACCTATACTTGAGTATTGCTCATCAGTGTGGGATCCGTACCAGATCGGGTTGACGGAGGAGATAGAGAAGATCCAAAGAAGAGCGGTGCGTTTCGTCACAGGCTTATTGGTAACCGTGATAGCGTTACGGAGATGTTTAACAAACTCAAGTGACAGACTCTGCAAGAGAGGCGCTCTGCATCGCGGTGTAGCTTGCTGTCCACGTTTCGAGAGGGTGCGTTTCTGGATGAGGTATCGAATATATTGCTTGCCCCTACTTATACCTCCCGAGGAGATCACGAATGTAAAATTAGAGAGATTAGAGCGCGCACGGAGGCTTTCAGACAGTCGATCTTCCCGCGAACCATACGCGACTGGAACAGGAAAGGGAGGTAATGACAGTGGCACGTGAAGTGCCCTCCGCCACACACCGTTGGGTGGCTTGCGGAGTATAAATGTAGATGTAGACGCAGACAGCTGGTGTACACTGATTCCGTCCTGGGGTGGCGGCAGGAAGGGAATCCGGCCACCCCTTCAAACTAAGCATTCCAAATCCGGTTGTAGCTATGCCGACCCAGCGAAAACTGCGGGATTACGGCATAAGCAAAAGAAAAATAATAATAATAATAATAATAAGAAGAAGAAGAAGAAGAAGAAGAAGAAGAAGAAGAAGAAGAATGGTGGAGGAAAGGTACCATTCCTGTTTCCACACCTTCTCCTCAGCGATGGAAACTGTGTGCCCCATCCGCTTGCGGATACTTTCGAAACGTTTTTGCAACTTGTAACTGTGATGGGACCTGGGTACCAGCGCAGTAATCATCTTGTCAGATGTGAAACTACCAAAATACCACATTTAATGTGGCTAACACACCGGCCCTCAACGTTAATCCACTGGGCTTTCCTGTATCCACGAAGTGGCGTTCTAATGCATGTGTCTACCCATGCAAGTATGTGTGTTGAATTCGGGTATTAAAACTACTGTCCGGTATGTTTTTCCATGGAAGGTTCATGTAGTTTCCCCTGTGAAACAGCATAAGTTAGCATTGTCAAAAGAAGATGAGAAACATTTTATGTTACAAGATAAAGTTAATACCCTAGCGGGAGGTCGCTATAGTGTTTAGCTGCATTTGAATCGTAGTATGACGTGGGTAATTGAAGGCATAGAGGCAATCACTTCCTGTGTATATGTATGCGTATTAAATTCAGGTTACAAAACAACAGTTCAGCGTGTTATTTCATCAGAGTACCGTGTAGTTTCCAAGCATTACTGCTTTCATAGTTACATTAAATATTACGAAAATACTCAGTGTAAGTATTGCCCGCATTAAAGATCTATCCAACTCGCTTCAGTTCTTCGTACGTTTGTTGTGCTGAAAGAAAATGTGCCAAGCGGGGTAGCCGCGCGGTTAGGGGCTCCTTGTCACGGTCCGCGCGGCTCCCCCCGTCGGAGGTTCGAGTCCTCCCTTGGGCATGGGTGTTGGTGTTGTCTTTACCGTTAGTTAGTTAGATTAAGTAGTGTCTATGCTTAGGGACCGATGAACTCAGCAGTTTGGGACCATAAGATCTTAACACAAATTTCCAAAAATGAAAATATGAAAGGATAGAGTAGATATTGTGACGTAGTTAGCTCTTACTTTGTTGTTGAATATGTACAGAAAAGAATATAAAGTCTGTACACTTTTTAGATCGCCTTTGTACCCTAGTTCCAATCGATAAATGTTGCAGGCTTCCTCAGTAAAGACAACCACAAGCCGCAGCTGTTCAAACAGAAAGCTGCATCGGGTCTGTCATAAAGTACTGCAAATATAAAGCCCATCGGTGACGTCAGTTATATTTTTCTTGTAGGGTACATGATCTGTTATCCTCTTATTCCCTCAAAATGGTATTTGATGAGGTAAACCATTACTGAAAACTTTCTAAAAACGTCTTGTGGTGAAAATTCGATCTTTGTATTACCGGTAATACAATTTCAATTTGATCGACATATATTGAGAACTAATGGAGGCAATTTAGGCAATGAAATAGCGTTGTGACAGTTTAGGATCGATTGTGCGAGGCAAAGTATAGTGTTTGCCCATCATCTGCGTGTACAACGAAGAGGATGGCCAGCTCTACGACGTACTTGTTGATTGGCTGTTTCGATTTAACAGCCGGTGGCATACCGGGCTGTGATTGGCAGAGTAATATAAGCGTGTGTGTGTGTGTGAGTGTGTGAGTGTGAGTGTGTGAGTGTGAGTGTGTGTGTGAGTGTGTGTGTGTGTGTGCGTGTGTGAGTGTGTGTGTGTGTGTGTGTGTGTGTGTGTGTGTGAGAGTGAGTGTGTGTGTGTGTGTGTGTGAGAGTGAGTGTGTGTGTGTGTGTGTGTGTGTGTGAGAGTGAGTGTGTGTGTGTGTGTGTGAGAGTGAGTGTGTGTGTGTGTGTGTGTGTGTGTGTGTGTGTGTGTGTGTGAGAGTGAGTGTGTGTGTGTGTGTGAGTGAGTGTGTGTGTGTGTGTGTGTGTGTGTGTGAGTGTGTGTGTGTGTGTGTGTGTGTGTGAGTGAGTGAGTGAGTGTGTGTGTGAGTGAGTGAGTGAGTGTGTGTGTGTTAGTGAATGAGTGTGTGTGTGAGTGAGTGTGTGTGAGTGTGTGAGAATGCGATTTGGGTTAGGTTATGACCTCTTCGATCATCCTATTTTTAATAAAAATAAAGTGGCTTAAAAAGGAGTTACAAAATGATGTGATTGGGAGAGAAAAAAGTGCTAGTGTGTTGGTTTAGCAGCTCTTAATCCCCTTATTTTCAAGAGAGAAACCTAAGGAGCTAACCAACCGGCCCCTCCAGGAAGGCAATCCATGTTTCTGAGCTGCACATACAGTGATCCAGAAGCCAAACTTCTAATATTATAAAGCATAGTCACACACTGGTCATTGATCCAATGTCCTGCGTTTCGATTCCAAATCAAACTTTGAATTTTCATTGTCATTTATGCCTTCTTTCTCCACTGGCAATGACTGGCCTTCTTTCTCCACTGGCAATGACTGGCCTTCTTTCTCCACTGGCAATGACTGGCCTTCTTTCTCCACTGGCAATGACTGGCCTTCTTTCTCCACTGGCAATGACTGGCCTTCTTTCTCCACTGGCAATGACTGGCCTTCTTTCTCCACTGGCAATGACTGGCCTTCTTTCTCCACTGGCAATGACTGTTAAAAATGCTGTGTTGCACCGTATTTAGGAATGAACTTTAAAATGTAGATAGTTTTGACGTGTCACTCAGTTCTGTCACGACACTTAGCCATATCTATCAAAACAGAACCCTCTCCGAATATCAATCTGTCTACAAATGATAGTGGACGAATGCTGACACGTCTCCCCTGATGTCTCAAAAGTCTGCAGGTAACTGATACCAAGAATATTTAATTGTTCCCAGGGGTATCCGAGTTTTACACCCACACACGTGAGAAGGGCTGCGAACCATATCATGATGAGTATTAATGTCTGAGAAAATGGAAATCATCAAAACGAATTAAAATAAGAGAAGCACACTACTTTTCGTGTTAAAATACTCTTACTCCAGATAACGTTCGAATAGTAAAAATGGCAACGTTAAGTCTTTAAATAAGATCGCGAACGTGGGCTTTCCACGACAGTTCACAATTCATCTGAACACCTAGAAACTTTAACTATTCAGTTTCACTAATCATATGCCCGTTCTCGATAACTGAAACGTCTGGTTTTGTTGAATTGTGTGTCGTTGTTGTCTTCATCCCTGAGACTGGTTTGATGCACTGTGTTAGAAACTGCAAAAACTGAGTCTTACTGAGATTTAGCGTTAGTTTATTTTCTACAAGCCATGAACTTTTGTCATGAGCAGCACTAGTTGAAACAGAGCCAATGTTGCACACAACATCCTCTACTACAAAGTCAATGTTAATAGACGACAGGAAAAAGGAAAGATTAGAGGAGACATCGTGACTGCCCAGATCGGTACTTTCAACGACCCGTTTCAAATTCATGGCACGACTTTACATTCAATTTCCTTAATTTTGGCCATCAAAATGCGGACTACAGTATATAGCGTAATTCCGCTGCAGTCGCAGGTGAAGCAGGCCTTGGCATGTCAGGATGCAACGCAGTACTTCTCCAAGGACACGGCTGCGGTGACGTTGTGGCATAGAAACATTTCTAGTTGAATTAATCTTTTATTCTTTAGCTATTCCGGTGGTGGCGTCATAGATGGAGAGATGGTCAATGTCCTCGCCGACGCGGCCATGGCTGGCTAAGCATGCAGACGTCTGGTCAGGTGTCTGGCACATGGCGTGTTCCTATGGTTGATGACTGCCGGCAAGTTGCTGCTCTCAGAACAGATGCAGGTGCGCTGATGCAGGCAAGCAGTGGCTGCTAGCTGTGGGCAGCGGCCACAGCTGATCATGGAAGGGCGGGGTCAAACCATGGCCTACGGCATGCCCGAGGACGACGAAGTGTGTACGAACTGGGTTTGACACCAGTGGCGTCAACGCGCCCAGCTGACGAATGGTGACTGCGTGCCAACTCGTGAAGCTAGAAGGCCCGGACTCGAATGCATAGCCCACCAGGAAGGTGGCTGGCAGCAGATGGTTGTCACTCATGGGTCACTTCGTGGTGCAAAGCTTCGAAGTCGACAGCGTTCAGACTCAGCTCAGGTACTGGCCTGCATCTAATGGCAGCAAAGTCTGACTGTGGCAGCTTGCTGGTTCAGTTCAGACTGCCATCGGATGCCGTCCTCTTCTTGTGACAGGCTGCTGGTGTTGACTGCGTAACTGGGGATACCGAACGGAGCTAAGTACGAGTTTAAAGTGTATGGTATTTATACGAGCGTTGCTACCTGGTTTTTCTCAAACGGCAGCTCTCCTGGTTCACTCAGACACAGGAATCTAGAGCTGATGGGTGTAAGCGTGGAAGAATCATGACATCATTTCCCCTCGCTTTCCTGTCTTGTCAGCTTCTTCAAGAGTCCTGACGGGTTGCATAACCGACCGGCTAGGCGCCCAGCGGTCAGTGAGGCACTATGCTTTGTTAATTTTTTTCAAATTGTTGCATCATTGAGCCCCCGATTACTAGCTTCTCCAAGGGTCCTAACGGAGCCATAATGTGTCACAACACCGACGTTCAGTAGGGCAGGGCAGCTTCTGCAATGTCAGCTAACTAAACAGGTCGACCTGTGGTCTCGTGCTAGAGCATCCAGTGACCCAGCTGACTTTCGATACCCTCCTTACGATGTCGTTCTGCTAAACAGACACACTAGCCTATGGCTTTGCCAGGTGGCAGCATGGAGCAAGATAACTTTTGAAACAGTTGATGTTCATCGAACCTCCTCCAAAACGAATAGCTCTGAATCAATTTGATATCAGTAAGCAAAAGCTGAACGCTGAAATAGTGACATAAACGTACGATTACCAACATTGCATATCTAGTGTACTTTCATTTTCGATTGCATTTATGCGTAAATTTCTGCACTAACACCTAAATACGTTTATTACCGCCTTGTTTAGCTTCTTTCTACCGTTGAGTGTTCAAAGTCTACAGAACTAGTACAATCGTAATGGTACTTAAACTGTTAACATATGGTATATCAAAAATATCCAAAGAATTTGAACAAAATGTCTCTCCAATGTACCTTCCACTATATTCCAGCACGTTTATGAAGTGGTCATCATTGTGATCCAACTTATTCAATTTAGTAATAGATTTTCTCAGTTCCTGCGAGTTTTACCCCACATACCACCATCTCTCGTGCAGTTTGTATTGCGCTGTGACAAAGTCAAATTTAAGAGCCGCGAGTTATTTACAATATTGCAGTGTGCATAAAGCTATATTGTGCAATGTTGTTGTGATCTTCAGTCCTGAGACTGGCTTGATGCAGCTCTCCATGCTACTGTATCCTGTGCAAACTTCTTCATTTCCCAGTACCTACTGCAACCTACATCCTTCTGAATCTGATTGGTGTATTCATCTCTTGGTCTCCCTCTACGATTTTTACGCTCCACGCTGCCCTACAATACTAAATTGGTGATCCCTTGATGCCTCAGAACATGTCCTACCAACCGATCCCTTCTTCTACTCAAGTTGTGCCACAAACTTCTCTTCTCCCCAATCCTGTTCAGTACTTCCTCATTAGTTATGTGATCTACCCATCTTATCTTCAGCATTCTTCTGTAGCACCACATTTCGAAAGCTTCTATTCTCTTCTTGTCCAAACTATTCATCGTCCATGTTTCACTTCCATACATGGCTACACTCCATGCAAATACTTTCAGAAACGACTTCCTGACACTTATATCTATACTCGATGTCAACAAATTTCTCTTCTTCAGAAACGCTTGCCTTGGCATTGTCAGTCTACATTTTCTATTCTTTCTACTTCGACCATCATCAGTTATTTTGCTCCCGAAATAGCGAAACTCCTTTACTACTTTAAGTGTCTCATTTCCTAATCTAATTCCCTCAGCATCACCCGATTTAATTCGACTACATTCCATTATCCGCGTTTTGCTTTTGTTGATGTTCATCTTATATCCTCCTTTCAAGACATTGTCCATTCCGTTCAACTGCTCTTCCAGGTCCTGTGCTGTCTCTGACAGAATTACAATGTCATCGGCGAACCTCAAAGTTTTTATTTCTTCTCCATGGGTTTTAATACATACTCCGAGTTTTTCTTTTGTTTCCTTTACTGATTGCTCAATATACAGATTGAATAACATAGGGGAGAGGCTACAACCCTGTCTCACTCCCTTCCCAACCACTACTTCCCTTTCAAGCCCCTCGACTCTTATAACTGCCATCTGGTTTCTGTACAAATGGTAAATAACCTTTCGCTCCCTGTTCTTTACCCCTACCCCCTTCACAATTTGAAAGAGTAGTCCAGTCAACATTGTCAAAAGCTTTCTCTTAGTCTACAAATGCTAGACACATAACAGAGCGAGGTGGCGCAGTGGTTAGCACACTGGACTCGCATTCGAGAGGACGACGTTTCAATCCCGCGTCCGGCCATCCTGATTAAGCTTTTCCGTGATTTCCCTAAATCGCTCCAGGCAGATGCCGGGATGGTTCCTCTGAAAGGGCACGGCCGATTTCCTTCCCCGTCCTTCCCAAATCCGATGAGACCGATGACCTCGCTGTTTGGCCTCCTCCCCCGGACCACACAACCAACCCAACCCAACCCAACCCCTACAAACGTAGGTTTCCCTTTCCTTAATCTAGCTTCTAAGACAAGTCGTAGGGTCAGTACTGCCTCACGTGTTCCAACATTTCTACGGAATCCAAACTAATCTTCCCCGAGATAGGCTTCTACTATTTTTTTCCATTCGTCTGTAAAGAATTCGCGTTAGTATTTTCCAGCTGTGACTTATTAAACTGATAGTTCGGTAATTTTCACATCTGTCAACACCTGCTTTCTTTGGGATTGGAATTATTATATTCTTCTTGAAGTCTGCGGGTATTTCGCCTGTCTCATAAATCTTGCTCACCAGATGGTAGAGTTTTGTCAGGATTGGCTCTCCCAAGGCTGTCAGTAGTTCTAACGGAATGTTGTCTACTCCTGGGGCCTTGTTTCGACTCAGATCTTTGAGTGCTCTGTCAAACTCTTCACGCAGTATCATATCTCCCACTTCATCTACATCCTCTTCCATTTCCATAATACTGTCCTCAAGTACATCGCCCTTGTGTAGACCCTCTATATACTCCTTCCACCTTTCTGCTTTTAATTCTTTGCTTGGAGCTGGGTTTCCATATGAGCTCTCGATATTCGTACAAGTGGTACTCTTTTCTCCAAAGGTCTCTTTAATTTTCCTGTAGGCAGTATCTATCTTACTCTAGTGAGATAAGCCTCCACATCCTTACATTTGTCCTCTAGCCATCCCTGCTCCCTTGTGCAAATGATAGTATATTCACTCAAATAAATTACCCCCTATAGACGAACCGAAGAAGAAAACATATTCCTTACGTACCTCTGCTGCCTCCATTCGAACGTGTAAGAAGACTGCGGTGGTCCAGGATGGTTCGTAAGAAGGATTAGCCATGGCTGCTCTGTCTTAATTATCTGTCTTGTGGCCACTGAACCATCACAATACCTAAACCGTGTGAATTCAGTACAGGAGTATAAAGTAAATAACCTGACCGCGTTAAGTAATGAGTTAATTAGCCATGAGAAGAATTTTGTTAAGAGCATGCGTTATTTTTTCAGATTTCGAAGACCCAGGATAATTCTTTCCTGTTATCCTACTGCCCTAAAATTTACACAGCTCGTTTTCACACGCAATGGAAGGAAACGGAAGCATATTCCTATGTAACTCACAATTTATTAAGGAGATATAGAAATGTGGAACACCTTACTTTACGATTAACAAATAGTAAGTTGGTAAACATTATGGATTCAACAATCTTTTCGAATCTGTATGCAAAGAAACTTGGTCTTCGATTGAACCATGTTCTGGATGCAGTCTAGAGTAAACAAAGAAAGTAAGCCTTCCCCCATACGCAGGTCTGGTGTACCTTATCTGTGGCCGCGATAGCAGCTAATGCAGTTTATAGCTTAATTACGGAATTTTACGACCTACCCGATGCCAGTCCGCCAATTAGTATGGAAAAGCCGTAAAAACGTACGACTCGCTAAGTGAGCCACATGTGTGGGATGGATGCTTTGCTCTGGCAGCGGCAAAACGCTACTCGGCAAAGGGAAGAATACCGAATATTCCTCGTGTTGTCCATTATGACTCAAGTCCTGCCTTTTTACATATGAGAAAATATCTTGTCACCTATGCCGTTCAGGGATAGTGAAAATTCACCCACGCCGTACAGTGCCATTGAAAATTCACTCGTTGAAGCAAATGCGTAATGAAGCCACTGTGTCAAATTTTCACTGCAGCAAAATACGAAGACGCAGTTACAGATGTTATCGTTTCAAAACAGTAGCAAACGAAAAGACAATAGAACAAGGTTCGTATTTGTAGCTGTTAGTCCGCATATTTGTAATATACAAGAAAACGGCTTCAGTAATAAAATGTGTAGTTTAAATGATTTGTGATACAAGACAAAGTAATCCAAGAAACGGACCACACAGAGATAAACTTTTTTAAAGGAAACCTCTGCCCCTATAGTGACAACCGACAACGAATCCGAGACACTAAGACAGGCAAAAGAAACATACAGTCTGCTAAAACCACATTTTTAAGGAAGTGAAAGTATGTATCGTCTGATATCGGATACACAAAAATATTGATTTAATTTATACTTCACGAATGACGATGGCCTCCTCTTAGGTAAAATATTGCTGAGGGAAGGTACCACCTCAATTGGATCTCCTGGTGGGAGTCACTAAGGAGGACGTTGTCATCAGAAGAAAAACACGTTCATAGATCGGAGCGTGAAATATTATATCCTTTAAATAGGTAGATATATTAGAGAAAGTGAAACTAGAAATTATTAAGTTGAAGTTTCACATAGAAGGAATAAATGAAGCGTGGTGGCAAAAAGCACAGGATTTCTGGCCAAGAGAATGCTGATTTACTTACAAAAAATCAAATAGGGTAACGAAGAAGTTGGTGATAATGAATAATAAAATGGGAATATGGGTGAACCACCTTACACAGCGGAGTGAACAGGTGCTCAGATCCAACAGAGTAGAACAAGTATATATGCTCCGCAGATGATAGACTGAAAGAAAAGTATGATGAGATGAAGTATATTAGTCAGTACGTTAAAGCAGAGGAAAATTTAACTGAGATGCTGGAATGGAATTCAGTAGCAGGGAAAGACAGAGAAGGAAGACAGAATTCAGTAGTTTGACCTGCTCTCTGTTATCTTTAGTTTCGGTGGCGATATGGTCTCTGAGTGACTGAATAGATGATTCCGAATTATTTACTTAAACAAAACCTTTTAGCATTTTTAAGCACGTTGGTTGACAAAATTTTACTTTCAAAGTCATTGAACTCTTCTCTCATTGCTCTCCTTACGCTCACATTCGCTTCGGTTAGCTTTTGTTTCTCAGCTAAATTTTGACTTCTCTTGAATCTGCAGTTCTCGAACACTACTTTTAAACCACGGTTGGTCTTTCATACCCCCCCCCCCCCCCCCCATGAACCATGGACCTTGCCGTTGGTGGGGAGGCTTGCGTGCCTCAGCGATACAGATGGCCGTACCGTAGGTGCAACCACAACGGAGGGGTATCTGTTGAGAGGCCAGACAAACATGTGGTTCCTGAAGAGGGGCAGCAGCCTTTTCAGTAGTTGCAGGGGCTATCAGTCTGGATGATTGACTGATCTGCCTTTGTAACATTAACCAAAACGGCCTTGCTGTGCTGGTACTGCGAACGGCTGAAAGCAAGGGGAAACTACAGCCGTAATTTTTCCCGAGGACATGCAGCTTTACTGTATAATTAAATGATGGCGTCCTCTTGGGTAAAATATTCCGGAGGTAAAATAGTCCCCCATTCGGATCTGCTGGTGGGGACTACTCCAGAGGACGTCGTTATCAGGAGAAAGAAAACTGGCGTTTACGGATCGCAGCGTGGAATGTCAGTTCCCTTAATCGGGCAGGTAGGTTAGAAAATTTAAAAAGGGAAATGGATAGGTTAAAGTTAGATATAGTGGGAATTAGTGAGGTTCGATGGCAGGAGGAACAAGACTTTTGGTCAGGTGATAACAGCGTTATAAATACAAAATCAAATAGGGGTAATGCAGGAGTAGGTTTAATAATGAATAAAAAATAGGAGTGCGGGTTAGCTATTACAAACAGCATAGTGAACGCATTATTGTGGCCAAGATAGACACAAAGCCCATGCCTGCTACAGTAGTACAAGTTTATATGCCAACTAGCTCTGCAGATGATGAAGAAATTGATGAAATGTATGATGAGATAAAAGAAATTATTCAGGTAGTCAAGGGAGACGAAAATTTAATAGTCATGGGTGACTGGAATTCGTCAGTAGGAAAAGGGAGAGAAGGAAACATAGTCGGTGAATATGGATTGGGGGGAAGAAATGAAAGAGGAAGCCGCCTTGTAGAATTTTGCACAGAGCATAACTTAATCATAGCTAACACTTGGTTCAAGAATCATGAAAGAAGGTCGTATACCTGGAAGAAACCTGGAGATACTAAAAGGTATCAGATAGATTACATAATGGTAAGACAGAGATTCAGGAACCAGGTTTTAAATTGTAAGACATATCCAGGGGCAGATGTGGATTCTGACCACAATCTATTGGTTATGAACTGCAGATTGAAACTGAAGAAACTGCAAAAAGGTGGGAATTTAAGGAGATGGGACCTGGATAAACTGAAAGAACCAGAGGTTGTACAGAGTTTCAGGGAGAGCATAAGGGAACAATTGACAGGAATTGGGGAAAGAAATACAGTAGAAGAAGAATGGGTAGCTTTGAGGGACGAAGTAGCGAAGGCAGCAGAGGATCAAGTACGTAAAAAGGCGAGGGCTAGTAGAAATCCTTGGGTAATATTGAATTTATTTGATGAAAGGAGAAAATACAAAAATGCAGTAAATGAAGCAGGCAAAAAGGAATACAAACGTCTCAAAAATGAGATCGACAGGAAGTGCAAAATGGCTAAGCAGGGATGGTTAGAGGACAAATGTAAGGATATAGAGGCTTGTCTCACTAGGGGTAAGATAGATACTGCCTACAGGAAAATTAAAGAGACCTTTGGAGAGAAGAGAACCGCTTGTATGAATATCAAGAGCTCAGATGGCAACGCAGTTCTAAGCAAAGAAGGGAAGGCAGAAAGGTGGTAGGAGTATATAGAGACTTTATACAAGGGCGATGTACTTGAGGACAATATTATGGAAATGGAAGAGGATGTAGATGAAGATGAAATGGGAGATAAGATACTGCGTGAAGAGTTTGACAGAGCACTGAAAGACCTGAGTCGAAACAAGGCCCCGGGAGTAGACAACATTCCATTGGAACTACTGATTGCCTTGGGAGAGCCAGTCATGACAAAACTCTACCATCTGGTGAGCAAGATGTATGAGACAGGCGATATACCCACAGACTTCAAGAAGAATATAATAATTCCAATCCCAAAGAAAGCAGGTGTTGATAGGTGTGAAAATTACTGAACTATCAGTTTAATAACTCACAGCTGCAAAATACTTACGCGAATTCTTTACAGACGAATGGAAAAACTGGTAGAAGAGGACCTCGGGGAAGATCAGTTTGGATTCTGTAGAAATGTTGGAACACGTGAGGCAATACTAACCTTACGACTTATCTTAGAAGAAAGATTAAGAAAAGGCAAACCTACGTTTCTAGCATTTGTAGACTTAGAGAAAGCTTTTGACAATGTTAACTGGAATACTCTCTTTCAAATTCTGAAGGTGGCAGGTATAAAACACAGGGAGCGAAAGGCTATTTACAATTTGTACAGAAATCAGATGGCAGTTATAAGAGTCGAGGGGCATGGAAGGGAAGCAGTGGTTGGGAAGGGAGTGAGACAGGGTTGTAGCCTCTCCCTGATGTTATTCAATCTGTATATTGAACAAGCAGTAAAGGAAGCAAAAGAAAAATTCGGAGTAGGTATTAAAATCCATGGAGAAGAAATAAAAACTTTGAGGTTCGCCGATGACATTGTAATTCTGTCAGAGACAGCAAAGGACTTGGAAGAGCAGTTGAACGGAATGGACAGTGTCTTGAAAGGAGGATATAAGATGAACATCAACAAAAGCAAAAGATTAGGAAATGAGACACTTAAAGTAGTAAAGGAGTTTTGCTATTTGGGGAGTAAAATAACTGATGATGGTCGAAGTAAAGAGGATATAAAATGTAGACTGGCAATGGCAAGGAAATCGTTTCTGAAGAAGAGAAATTTGTTAACATCGAGTATAGATTTAAGTGTCAGGAAGTCGTTTCTGAAAGTATTTGTATGGAAGTGAAACATGGACGATAGCCAGTTTGGACAAGAAGAGAATAGAAGCTTTCGAAATGTGGTGCTACAGAAGAATGCTGAAGATTAGATGGGTAGATCACGTAACTATGAGGAGGTATTGAATAGGATTGGGGAGAAGAGAAGTTTGTGGCACAACTTGACTAGAAGAAGGGATCCGTTGGTAGGACATGTTTTGAGGCATCAAGGGATCACAAATTTAGCATTGGAGGGCAGTGTGGAGGGTAAAAATCGTAGAGGGAGACCAAGAGATGAATACACTAAGCAGATTCAGAAGGATGTAGGTTGCAGTAGGTACTGGGAGATGAAGAAGCTTGCACAGGATAGAGTAACATGGAGAGCTGCATCAAACCAGTCTCAGGACTGAAGACCACAACAACAACAACAACAACAAAGACCTTGCTCTGAATATACGTGTCACGCTGCGTTTAAATTTTTCACAACTATGTTCCTTTTTTTGTCAGAAGTGAATATTTTATGTCGACGACTCGGGTAGTCTGCAATTTCTATCCTACGACTCTTGCCAAGTAAACATGTTTTCGTAACATTCTTAACATTCTTTGTAACACGCATAGCCATAGTTCCTGTCACTACCTTATGATCACTGATGCTCTGCATTAACTGATTTGAGAAGGTATCCTTGAAAGGGAATATATTTTCTTGACGCTCACCTACACAGGGAGAAATTATCATCATAAAGAAGAGCAATTAGAACTATCACGGAAAGATTAAATGTTCGTTTCTCCAGCGTTCTGTTTGAGAGCAAAATGGCAAATAAATAATCTATTAGTGGTTAGATCAGCTCTCCCCCAGGCGCTTAAGTGTGAATTTCTGATTAGTCAACAGAGGTACTTTGTGCCAATCGTGTCTATTTCGTGTAAACCATAAGATACCTTACAGAACCGTGGCTGTGTTCTGTTTACCGATATTCTGCTGTTTGTCTACTGCGGCAATAAGAATACTTTAAATTTGAGTGATATACAAGTAAACCTCTCAATAAATCAAGACCAAGAAAAGATTATGAATTATGTTTTGACTGCCTGTACTTTTAACTATCTACCTGTAAACTATGTGGAATTATTGACACGGGCTTCCCATAAAGATGATATTAGTTTTACATTCAAGTTTTACATTAAAGCTCGAGAAACGGATACTTCTTAAACCAGGGCATTGTTCTCCACAATACCGTCAAGTATAGATGTAACCAGACAAGGACTATATTCCTTGAATAACGTTGTTCCGAAAGTCTCAAGAGAAAGAAAGCAGTGTATCGAAGTGACTTAAACAATTTTCTGTTACTCGAAGTGTTATGCAGTTTACATTGTGTGACAAGAAATGTTAACATTACCAAAAGAACATTACAAACGTTTTGTACTGCAAAATAAAGTTACCATTCTAGCATTGAGCTCACTGAAATGTTTGGGTGGCACTGAAAAGTTGTTGAAAGTAGGTAGCTCAAAGCGCAGCTACCCTAATTTTTTACCCGTATGACTTCTCTTCTTTCCCTCTGGCCAGATGCCCGATCTTCAAGGACTCTGCAGGTTAATCAGGATTTGGAAACATTATTGGTAGATGGAGGCTCACCCGCCAGGTTGGCCGAGAGCGCTAATGCGCTGCTTACTGGACTCGGGTAGGCGCACCGGACCCCGGTCGAATTCGTCCAGCGGATTAACGACGAAGGCCTGTGTGCCGGCCAGCCTGAAGTTGGTTTTTAGGCGGTTTTCCACATCCCAGTAGGTGTATACCGGTCTGGTTACAACACCTCAATGGCATTGTAGCGAGAAGGAAGTACTTCTCTGGGTGGTATCACTAACCTGGTGTCTTGCTGCTTCGGTAAGTCCCTCGTAGCACAGTGATAGCGCTCAGTTGCCAGGTTCAATGTAGGTGCTGATCCTGCTGAAGTAGAGTGTTTAGGGATGCCAGTTGTTAATTGTCAGCAACGTTTGGACTATACTTGTTTAAATACAGTAATTGCTTTGGCACACACGTCACAGAATCAGAATTTGCAATATGGCGGCTCTGGACTACGCCGTTATTCGACCCTTCACACACATAAACACAGTTTTCTGACTGGATAATGATAGACACTCCACACGACACGTGGCATTCTGATAACTAATAACTTCACGTTCTAGCTTGTTTAATATCTGAAATATGTACTCGCGACCGTTCTTTTAGAGCTGCTCCGGTTACTCGACCGTGCGTTTTGAGTGGCTCCTCACGACTAACTCGCCCTGTATTCCCGAAGGACAAGAGAGACCACCCCACCTTTCTCTCTCAGCCAATAAGGACACTTCTCTCGTTCCCTATATATATATATAATCTCCAAACCTTCAGCCAATCGGTGTTCAGATCGCTGTTGCTAGGCGGGTCTGACGTCACGTTTCCGGACACTGTGACGGAAGTTTGTCTCGGAACACTGTCTCAGATTGTAAGACCCTACTCCCGAATAGTCGCATCCTGTCCCTACTAAGGTTACACAACATAGCCTCCTATGATTTCATCACTAATGCTCCTTGCTGACACTTAATTGTTAAATGTACATGTAGCCTGGCTGCTACTGAGCATTCCTGATCGCATAAATATGCATAATACTCGGCTTAAACTCATGCACGTATGCATTACACGTTCCCCACGTCCCGCCTCAGTTACACAACTCGCAGACATTTGAAACACATTCACACTATTTCCTGATTTACGCAAGACGTACTCGTTTTTTGCTCGCGTATCATGTCGTTTCTGGAAACCCAGAAACTACTCTGTAGGAATCAACATGGATTCCGGAAACAGCGATCGTGTGAGACCCAACTCGCTTTATTTGTTCATGAGACCAAGAAAATATTAGATACAGGCTCCCAGGTAGATGCTATTTTTGTTGATTTCCGGAAGGCGTTCGATACAGTTCCGCACTGTCGCTTGATAAACAAAGTAAGAGCCTACGGAATATCAGACCAGCTGTGTGGCTGGATTGAAGAGTTTTTAGCAAACAGAACACAGCATGTTGTTATCAATGGAGAGACGTCTACAGACGTTAAAGTAACCTCTGGCGTGCCACAGGGGAGTGTTAGGGGACCATTGCTTTTCACAATATATATAAATGACCTAGGAGATAGTGTCGGAAGTCCTATGCGGCTTTTCGCGGATGATGCTGTAGTATACAGAGAAGTTGCAGCATTAGAAAATTGTAGCGAAATGCAGGAAGATCTGCAGCGGATAGGCACTTGGTGCAGGGAGTGCCAACTGACCCTTAACATAGACAAATGTAATGTATTGCGAATACATATAAAGAAGGATCCTTTATTGTATGATTATATGATAGCGGAACAAACACTGGTAGCAGTTACTTCTGTAAAATATCTGGGAGTATGCGTGCGGAACGATTTGAAGTGGAATGATCATATAAAATTAATTGTTGGTAAGGCGGGTACCAGGTTGAGATTCATTGGGAGAGTCCTTAGAAAATGTAGTCCATCAACAAAGGAGGTGGCTTACAAAACACTAGTTCGACCTATACTTGAGTATTGCTCATCAGTGTGGGATCCGTACCAGATCGGGTTGACGGAGGAGATAGAGAAGATCCAAAGAAGAGCGGTGCGTTTCGTCACAGGCTTATTGGTAACCGTGATAGCGTTACGGAGATGTTTAACAAACTCAAGTGACAGACTCTGCAAGAGAGGCGCTCTGCATCGCGGTGTAGCTTGCTGTCCACGTTTCGAGAGGGTGCGTTTCTGGATGAGGTATCGAATATATTGCTTGCCCCTACTTATACCTCCCGAGGAGATCACGAATGTAAAATTAGAGAGATTAGAGCGCGCACGGAGGCTTTCAGACAGTCGATCTTCCCGCGAACCATACGCGACTGGAACAGGAAAGG